>NC_090439.1:796019453-797391009 GCF_031143425.1 Pleurodeles waltl | reverse complement strand
CTAAAAAAACACATGTTCCTCACATTTCTGTGGCAGAAAGTTCTGGAATCTGAGAGGAGACACAAATTTCCTTCCACGAAGCGTTCCCCCAAGTCTCCCGATAAAAATGATACCTCACTTGTGTGGGTAGGCCTAGCGCCCGCAAGAGGAAACGCCCCAAAGCGCAACGTGGACACATCCACATTTTTGAAAGAAAACAGAGGTGTTTTTTGCGAAGTGCCTACCTGTAGATTTTGGCCTCTAGCTCAGCCGGCACCTAGGGAAACCTACCAAACCTGTGCATTTCTGAAAACTAGAGACCTAGGGGAATCCAAGATGGGGTGACTTGCGGGGCTCGGACCAGGTTCTGTTACCCAGAATCCTTTGCAAACCTCAAAATTTGGCTAAAAAAACACATGTTCCTCACATTTCTGTGGGAGAAAGTTCTGGAATCTGAGAGGAGCCACACATTTCCTTCCACCCAGCGTTCCCCCAAGTCTCCCGATAAAAATGATACCTCACTTGTGTGGGTAGGCGTAGTGCCCGCGTCAGGAAACGCCCCAAAGCGCAACGTGGACACATCCAAATTTTTTAAAGAAAACAGGAGGTGTTTTTTGCGAAGTGCCCTACCTGTAGATTTTGGCCTCTAGCTCAGCCGGCACCTAGGGAAATCTACCAAACCTGTGCATTTCTGAAAACTAGAGACGTGGGGAATCCAAGGAGGAGTGACTTGCGGGGCTCGGACCAGGTTCTGTTACCCAGAATCCTTTGCAAACCTCAAAATTTGGCTAAAAAAAACACATGTTCCTCACATTTCTGTGGCAGAAAGTTCTGGAATCTGAGAGGAGCCACAAATTTCCTTCCACCCAGCGTTCCCCCCAAGTCTCCCGATAAAAATGATACCTTACTTGTGTGGGTAGGCCTAGCGCCCGCGACAGGAAACGTCCCAAAGCGCAACGTGGACACATCCAAATTTTTGAAAGAAAACAGAGGTGTTTTTTGCGAAGTGCCTACCTGTAGATTTTGGCGTCTAGCTCAGCCGGCACCTAGGGAAACCTACCAAACCTGTGCATTTCTGAAAACTAGAGACCTAGGGGAATCCAAGAGGGGTGACTTGCGGGGCTCGGACCTGGTTCTGTTACCCAGAATCCTTTGCAAACCTCACAATTTGGCTAAAAAAAACACATGTTCCTCACATTTCTGTGGCAGAAAGTTCTGGAATCTGAGAGGAGCCACAAATTTCCTTCAACCCAGCGTTCCCCCCAACTCTCTCGATAAAAATGATACCTCACTTGTGTGGTTAGGCCTAGCGCCCGCGACAGGAAACGCCCCAAAGCGCAAAGTGGACACATCCAAATTTTTGAAAGAAAACAGAGGTGTTTTTTGCGAAGTGCCTACCTGTAGATTTTGGCCTCTAGCTCAGCCGGCACCTAGGGAAACCTACCAAACCTGTGCATTTCTGAAAACTAGAGACCTAGGGGAATCCAAGGAGGGGTGACTTGCGGGGCTCGGACCTGGTTCTGTTACCCAGAATCCTTTGCAAACCTCAAAATTTGGCTAAAAAAACACATGTTCCTCACATTTCTGTGGCAGAAATTTCTGGAATCTGAGAGGAGCCACAAATTTCCTTCAACTCAGCGGTCCCCCAAGTCTCCCGATAAAAATGATACCTCACTTGTGTGGGTAGGCCTAGCCCCCGCGACAGGAAACGCCCCAAAGTGCAACGTGGACACATCCATTTTTTAAAGAAAACAGAGGTGTTTTTTGCGAAGTGCCTACCTGTAGATTTTGGCCTCTAGCTCAGCCGGCACCTAGGGAAACCTACCAAACCTGTGCGTTTCTGAAAACTAGAGACCTAGGGGAATCCAAGATGGGGTGACTTGCGAGGCTCGGACCAGGTTCTGTTACCCAGAATCCTTTGCAAACCACAAAATTTGGCTGAAAAAAAACACATGTTCCTCACATTTCTGTGGCAGAAGTTCTGGAATCTGAGAGGAGCCACAAATTTCCTTCCACCCAGCGTTCCCCCAAGTCTCCCGATAAAAATGATACCTCACTTGTGTGGGTAGGCCTAGCGCCCGCGACAGGAAACGCCCCAAAGCGCAACGTGGACACATCCAAATTTTTAAAAGAAAACAGGAGGTGTTTTTTGCGAAGTGCCTACCTGTAGATTTTGGCCTCTAGCTCAGCCGGCACCTAGGGAAACCTACCAAACCTGTGCATTTCTGAAAACTAGAGACCTAGGGGAATCCAAGGAGGGGTGACTTGCGGGGCTCGGACCAGGTTCTGTTACCCAGAATCCTTTGCAAACCTCAAAATTTGGCTAAAAAAACACATGTTCCTCACATTTCTGTGGTAGAAAGTTCTGGAATCTGAGAGGAGCCACAAATTTCCTTCCACCCAGCGTTCCCCCAAGTCTCCCGATAAAAATGATACCTCACTTGTGTGGGTAGGCCTAGCGCCCGCGACAGGAAACGTCCCAAAGCGCAACATGGACACATTCAAATTTTTGAAAGAAAACAGAGATGTTTTTTGCGAAGTGCCTACCTGTAGATTTTGGCCTCTAGCTCAGCCGGCACCTAGGGAAACCTACCAAACCTGTGCGTTTCTGAAAACTAGAGACCTAGGGGAATCCAAGATGGGGTGACTTGCGAGGCTCGGACCAGGTTCTGTTACCCAGAATCCTTTGCAAACCTCACAATTTGGCTAAAAAAACACATGTTCCTCACATTTCTGTGGCAGAAAGTTCTGGAATCTGAGAGGAGCCACAAATTTCCTTCAACCCAGCGTTCCCCCAACTCTCCCGATAAAAATGATACCTCACTTGTGTGGTTAGGCCTAGCGCCCGCGACAGGAAACGCCCCAAAGCGCAAAGTGGACACATCCAAATTTTTGAAAGAAAACAGAGGTGTTTTTTGCGAAGTGCCTACCTGTAGATTTTTTTCCTCTAGCTCAGCCGGCACCTAGGGAAACCTACCAAACCTGTGCATTTCTGAAAACTAGAGACCTAGGGGAATCCAAGGAGGGGTGACTTGCGGGGCTCGGACCTGGTTCTGTTACCCAGAATCCTTTGCAAACCTCAAAATTTGGCTAAAAAAACACATGTTCCTCACATTTCTGTGGCAGAAATTTCTGGAATCTGAGAGGAGCCACAAATTTCCTTCAACTCAGCGGTCCCCTAAGTCTCCCGATAAAAATGATACCTCACTTGTGTGGGTAGGCCTAGCCCCCGCGACAGGAAACGCCCCAAAGTGCAACGTGGACACATCCACATTTTTTAAAGAAAACAGAGGTGTTTTTTGCGAAGTGCCTACCTGTAGATTTTGGCCTCTAGCTCAGCCGGCACCTAGGGAAACCTACCAAACCTGTGCGTTTCTGAGAACTAGAGACCTAGGGGAATCCAAGATGGGGTGACTTGCGAGGCTCGGACCAGGTTCTATTACCCAGAATCCTTTGCAAACCTCAAAATTTGGCTAAAAAAACACATGTTCCTCACATTTCTGTGGCAGAAGTTCTGGAATCTGAGAGGAGCCACAAATTTCCTTCCACCCAGCGTTCCCCCAAGTCTCCTGATAAAAATGATACCTCACTTGTGTGGGTAGGCCTAGCGCCCGCGACAGGAAACGCCCCAAAGCGCAACGTGGACACATCCAAATTTTTAAAAGAAAACAGGAGGTGTTTTTTGCGAAGTGCCTACCTGTAGATTTTGGCCTCTAGCTCAGCCGGCACCTAGGGAAACCTACCAAACCTGTGCATTTCTGAAAACTAGAGACCTAGGGGAATCCAAGGAGGGGTGACTTGCGGGGCTCGGACCAGGTTCTGTTACCCAGAATCCTTTGCAAACCTCAAAATTTGGCTAAAAAAACACATGTTCCTCACATTTCTGTGGTAGAAAGTTCTGGAATCTGAGAGGAGCCACAAATTTCCTTCCACCCAGCGTTCCCCCAAGTCTCCCGATAAAAATGATACCTCACTTGTGTGGGTAGGCCTAGCGCCCGCGACAGGAAACGTCCCAAAGCGCAACATGGACACATTCAAATTTTTGAAAGAAAACAGAGGTGTTTTTTGCGAAGTGCCTACCTGTAGATTTTGGCCTCTAGCTCAGCCGGCACCTAGGGAAACCTACCAAACCTGTGCGTTTCTGAAAACTAGAGACCTAGGGGAATCCAAGATGGGGTGACTTGCGAGGCTCGGACCAGGTTCTGTTACCCAGAATCCTTTGCAAACCTCAAAATTTGGCTAAAAAAACACATGTTCCTCACATTTCTGTGGTAGAAAGTTCTGGAATCTGAGAGGAGCCACAAATTTCCTTCCACCCAGCGTTCCCCCAAGTCTCCCGATAAAAATGATACCTCACTTGTGTGGGTAGGCCTAGCGCCCGCGACAGGAAACGTCCCAAAGCGCAACGTGGACACATCCAAATTTTTTAAAGAAAACAGGGGCGTTTTTTGCGAAGTGCCTACCTGTAGATTTTGGCCTCTAGCTCAGCCGGCACCTAGGGAAACCTACCAAACCTGTGCATTTCTGAAAACTAGAGACCTAGGGGAATCCAAGGAGGGGTGACTTGCGGGGCTCGAACCTGGTTCTGTTACCCAGAATCCTTTGCAAACCTCAAAATTTGGCTAAAAAAACACATGTTCCTCACAATTCTGTGGCAGAAAGTTCTGGAATCTGAGAGGAGCCACAAATTTCCTTTAACTCAGCGTTACCCCAAGTCTCCCGATAAAAATGATACCTCACTTGTGTGGGTAGGCCTAGCCCCAGCGACAGGAAACGCCCCAAAGTGCAAAGTGGACACATCCAAATTTTTGAAAGAAAACAGAGGTGTTTTTTGCGACGTGCCTACCTGCAGATTTTGGCCTCTAGCTCAGCCGGCACCTAGGGAAACCTACCAAACCTCTGCATTTCTGAAAACTAGAGACCTAGTGGAATCCAAGATGGGGTGACTTGCGGGGCTCGGACCAGGTTCTGTTACCCAGAATCCTTTGCAAACCTCAAAATTTGGCTAAAAAACACATGTTACTCACATTTCTGTGGCAGAAAGTTGTGGAATCTGAGAGGAGCCACAAATTTCCTTCCACCCAGCGTTCCCCCAACTCTCCCGATAAAAATGATACCTCACTTGTGTGGTTAGGCCTAGCGCCCGCGACAGGAAACGCCCCAAAGCGCAAAGTGGACACATCCAAATTTTTGAAAGAAAACAGAGGTGTTTTTTGCGAAGTGCCTACCTGTAGATTTTGGCCTCTAGCTCAGCCTGCACCTAGGGAAACCTACCAAACCTGTGCATTTCTGAAAACTAGAGACCTAGGGGAATCCAAGGAGGGGTGACTTGCGGGTCTCGGACCTGGTTCTGTTACCCAGAATCCTTTGCAAACCTCAAAATTTGGCTAAAAAAACACATGTTCCTCACATTTCTGTGGCAGAAATTTCTGGAATATGAGAGGAGCCACAAATTTCCTTCAACTCAGCGTTCCCCCAAGTCTCCCGATAAAAATGATACCTCACTTGTGTGGTTAGGCCTAGCGCCCGCGACAGGAAACGCCCCAAAGCGCAAAGTGGACACATCCAAATTTTTGAAAGAAAACAGAGGTGTTTTTTGCGAAGTGCCTACCTGTAGATTTTGGCCTCTAGCTCAGCCGGCACCTAGGGAAACCTACCAAACCTGTGCATTTCTGAAAACTAGAGACCTAGGGGAATCCAAGGAGGGGTGACTTGCGGGGCTCGGACCAGGTTCTGTTACCCAGAATCCTTTGCAAACCTCAAAATTTGGCTAAAAAAACACATGTCCCTCACATTTCTGTGGCAGAAAGTTCTGGAATCTGAGAGGAGCCACAAATTTCCATCCACCCAGCGTTCCCCCAAGTCTCCCGATAAAAATGATACCTCACTTGTGTGGGTAGGCCTAGCGCCCGCGACAGGAAACGCCCCAAAGCGCAACGTGGACACATCCAAATTTTTGAAAGAAAACAGAGGTGTTTTTTGCCAAATGCCTACCTGTAGATTTTGGCCTCTAGCTCAGCCGGCACCTAGGGAAACCTACCAAACCTGTGCATTTCTGAAAACTAGAGACCTAGGGGAATCCAAGGAGGGGTGACTTGCGGGGCTCGGACCTGGTTCTGTTACCCAGAATCCTTTGCAAACCTCAAAATTTGGCTAAAAAAACACATGTTCCTCACAATTCTGTGGCAGAAAGTTCTGGAATCTGAGAGGAGCCACAAATTTCCTTCAACTCAGCATTCCCCCAAGCCTCCCGATAAAAATTATACCTCACTTGTGTGGGTAGGCCTAGCCCCGCGACAGGAAACGCCCCAAAGTGCAACGTGGACACATCCACATTTTTTAAAGAAAACAGAGGTGTTTTTTGCGAAGTGCCTACCTGTAGATTTTGGCCTCTAGCTCAGCCGGCACCTAGGGAAACCTACCAAACCTCTGCATTTCTGAAAACTAGAGACCAAGGGGAATCCAAGATGGGGTGACTTGCGGGGCTCGGACCAGGTTCTGTTACCCAGAATCCTTTGCAAACCTCAAAATTTGGCTAAAAAACACATGTTACTCACATTTCTGTGGCAGAAAGTTGTGGAATCTGAGAGGAGCCACAAATTTCCTTCCACCCAGCGTTCCCCCAACTCTCCCGATAAAAATGATACCTCACTTGTGTGGTTAGGCCTAGCGCCCGTGACAGGAAACGCCCCAAAGCGCAAAGTGGACACATCCAAATTTTTGAAAGAAAACAGAGGTGTTTTTTGCGAAGTGCCTACCTGTAGATTTTGGCCTCTAGCTCAGCCGGCACCTAGGGAAACCTACCAAACCTGTGCATTCCTGAAAACTAGAGACCTAGGGGAATCCAAGGAGGGGTGACTTGCGGGGCTCGGACCTGGTTCTGTTACCCAGAATCCTTTGCAAACCTCAAAATTTGGCTAAAAAACACATGTTCCTCACATTTCTGTGGCAGAAATTTCTGGAATCTTAGAGGAGCCACAAATTTCCTTCAACTCAGCGTTCCCCCAAGTCTCCCGATAAAAATGATACCTCACTTGTGTGGGTAGGCCTAGCCCCCGCGACAGGAAACGCCCCAAAGTGCAACGTGGACACATCCACATTTTTTAAAGAAAACAGAGGTGTTTTTTGCGAAGTGCCTACCTGTAGATTTTGGCCTCTAACTCAGCCGGCACCTAGGGAAACCTACCAAACCTGTGCGTTTCTGAAAACTAGAGACCTAGGGGAATCCAAGATGGGGTGACTTGCGAGGCTCGGACCAGGTTCTGTTACCCAGAATCCTTTGCAAACCTCAAAATTTGGCTAAAAAAACACATGTTCCTCACATTTCTGTGGCAGAAAGTTCTGGAATCTGAGAGGAGCCACAAATTTCCTTCCACCCAGCGTTCCCCCAAGTCTCCCGATAAAAATGATACCTCACTTGTGTGGGTAGGCCTAGCGCCCGCGACAGGAAACGCCCCAAAGCTCAACGTGGACACATCCAAATTTTTGAAAGAAAACAGGATGTGTTTTTTGCGAAGTGCCTACCTGTAGATTTTGGCCTCTAGCTCAGCCGGCACCTAGGGAAACCTACCAAACCTGTGCATTTCTGAAAACTAGAGACCTAGAGGAATCCAAGGAGGGGTGACTTGCGGGGCTCGGACCAGGTTCTGTTACCCAGAATCCTTTGCAAACCTCAAAATTTGGCTAAAAATACACATGTCCCTCACATTTCTGTGGCAGAAAGTTCTGGAATCTGAGAGGAGCCACAAATTTCCTTCCACGAAGCGTTCCCCCAAGTCTCCCGATAAAAATGATACCTCACTTGTGTGGGTAGGCTTAGCGCCCGCAAGAGGAAACGCCCCAAAGCGCAACGTGGACACATCCAAATTTTTGAAAGAAAATGGGAGGTGTTTTTTGCGAAGTGCCTACCTGTAGATTTTGGCCTCTAGCTCAGCCGGCACCTAGGGAAACCTACCAAACCTGTGCATTTCTGAAAACTAGAGACCTAGGGGAATCCAAGGAGGGGTGACTTGCGGGGCTCGGACCAGGTTCTGTTACCCAGAATCCTTTGCAAACCTCAAAATTTGGCTAAAAAAACACATGTCCCTTCCATTTCTGTGGCAGAAAGTTCTGGAATCTGAGAGGAGCCACAAATTTCCATCCACCCAGCGTTCCCCCAAGTCTCCCGATAAAAATGATACCTCACTTGTGTGGGTAGGCCTAGCGCCCGCGACAGGAAACGCCCCAAAGCGCAACGTGGACACATCCAAATTTTTTAAAGACAACAGAGGTGTTTTTTGCCAAATACCTACCTGTAGATTTTGGCCTCTAGCTCAGCCGGCACCTAGGGAAACCTACCAAACCTGTGCATTTCTGAAAACTAGAGACCTAGGGGAATCCAAGGAGGGGTGACTTGCGGGGCTCGGACCTGGTTCTGTTACCCAGAATCCTTTGCAAATCTCAAAATTTGGCTAAAAAAACACATGTTCCTCACAATTCTGTGGCAGAAAGTTCTGGAATCTGAGAGGAGCCACAAATTTCCTTCAACTCAGTGTTCCCCCAACTCTCCCGATAAAAATGATACCTCACTTGTGTGGTTAGGCCTAGCGCCCACGACAGGAAACGCCCCAAAGCGCAAAGTGGACACATCCAAATTTTTGAAAGAAAACAGAGATGTTTTTTGCGAAGTGCCTACCTGTAGATTTTGGCCTCTAGCTCAGCCGGCACCTAGGGAAACCTACCAAACCTCTGCATTTCTGAAAACTAGAGACCTAGGGGAATCCAAGATGGGGTGACTTGCGGGGCTCGGACCAGGTTCTGTTACCCAGAATCCTTTGCAAACCTCAAAATTTGGCTAAAAAACACATGTTACTCACATTTCTGTGGCAGAAAGTTGTGGAATCTGAGAGGAGCCACAAATTTCCTTCCACCCAGCGTTCCCCCAACTCTCCCGATAAAAATGATACCTCACTTGTGTGGTTAGGCCTAGCGCCCGCGACAGGAAACGCCCCAAAGCGCAAAGTGGACACATCCAAATTTTTGAAAGAAAACAGAGGTGTTTTTTGCGAAGTGCCTACCTGTAGATTTTGGCCTCTAGCTCAGCCGGCACCCAGGGAAACCTACCACACCTGTGCATTTCTGAAAACTAGAGACCTAGGGGAATCCAAGGAGGGGTGACTTGCGGGGCTCGGACCTGGTTCTGTTACCCAGAATCCTTTGCAAACCTCAAAATTTGGCTAAAAAAACACATGTTCCTCACATTTCTGTGGCAGAAATTTCTGGAATCTGAGAGGAGCCACAAATTTCCTTCAACTCAGCGTTCCCCCAAGTCTCCCGATAAAAATGATACCTCACTTGTGTGGGTAGGCCTAGCCCCCGCGACAGGAAACGCCCCAAAGTGCAACGTGGACACATCCACATTTTTTAAAGAAAACAGAGGTGTTTTTTGCGAAGTGCCTACCTGTAGATTTTGGCCTCTAGCTCAGCCGGCACCTAGGGAAACCTACCAAACCTGTGCATTTCTGAAAACTAGAGACCTAGGGGAATCCAAGGAGGGGTGACTTGCGGGGCTCGGACCAGGTTCTGTTACCCAGAATCCTTTGCAAAACTCAAAATTTGGCTAAAAAAACACATGTCCCTCACATTTCTGTGGCAGAAAGTTCTGGAATCTGAGAGGAGCCACAAATTTCCATCCACCCAGCGTTCCCCCAAGTCTCCCGATAAAAATGATACTTCACTTGTGTGGGTAGGCCTAGCGCCCGCGACAGGAAACGCCCCAAAGCGCAACGTGGACACATCCAAATTTTTGAAAGAAAACAGAGGTGTTTTTTGCCAAATGCCTACCTGTAGATTTTGGCCTCTAGCTCAGCCAGCACCTAGGGAAACCTACCAAACCTGTGCATTTCTGAAAACTAGAGACCTAGGGGAATCCAAGGAGGGGTGACTTGCGTGGCTCGGACCTGGTTCTGTTACCCAGAATCCTTTGCAAACCTCAAAATTTGGCTAAAAAAACACATGTTCCTCACAATTCTGTGGCAGAAAGTTCTGGAATCTGAGAGGAGCCACAAATTTCCTTCAACTCAGCATTCCCCCAAGTCTCCCGATAAAAATGATACCTCACTTGTGTGGGTAGGCCCAGCCCCCGCGACAGGAAACGCCCCAAAGTGCAACGTGGACACATCCACATTTTTTAAAGAAAACAGAGGTGTTTTTTGCGAAGTGCCTACCTGTAGATTTTGGCCTCTAGCTCAGCCGGCACCTAGGGAAACCTACCAAACCTGTGCGTTTCTGAAAACTAGAGACCTAGGGGAATCCAAGATGGGGTGACTTGCGGGGCTTGGACCAGGTTCTGTTACCCAGAATCCTTTGCAAACCTCAAAATTTGGCTTAAAAAACACATGTCCCTCACATTTCTGTGGCAGAAAGTTCTGGAATCTGAGAGGAGCCACAAATTTCCATCCACCCAGCGTTCCCCCAAGTCTCCCGATAAAAATGATACCTCACTTGTGTGGGTAGGCCTAGCGCCCGCGACAGGAAACGCCCCAAAGCGCAACGTGGACACATACAAATTTTTGAAAGGAAACAGAGGTGTTTTTTGCCAAATGCCTACCTGTAGATTTTGGCCTCTAGCTCAGACGGCACCTAGGGAAACCTACCAAACCTGTGCATTTCTGAAAACTAGAGACCTAGGGGAATCCAAGGAGGGGTGACTTGCGGGGCTCGAACCTGGTTCTGTTACCCAGTATCCTTTGCAAACCTCAAAATTTGGCTAAAAAAACATGTTCCTCACAATTCTGTGGCAGAAAGTTCTGGAATCTGAGAGGAGCCACAAATTTCCTTCAACTCAGCGTTCCCCCAAGTCTCCCGATAAAAATGATACCTCACTTGTGTGGGTAGGCCTAGCCCCCGCAACAGGAAACGCCCCAAAGTGCAACGTGGACACATACAAATTTTTGAAAGAAAACAGAGGTGTTTTTTGCGAAGTGCCTACCTGTTGATTTTGGCCTCTAGCTTAGCTGGCACCTAGGGAAACCTACCAAACCTGTGCATTTCTGAAAAGTAGAGACCTAGGGGAATCCAAGATGGGGTGACTTGCGAGGCTCGGACCAGGTTCTGTTACCCAGAATCCTTTGCAAACCTCAAAATTTGGCTAAAAAAACACATGTTCCTCACATTTCTGTGGTAGAAAGTTCTTGAATCTCAGAGGAGCCACACATTTCCTTCCACCCAGCGTTCCCAAAAGTCTCCCGATAAAAATGATACCTCACTTGTGTGGGTTGGCCTAGCGCCCGCAACAGGAAACGCCCCAAAGCGCAACGTGGACACATCCACATTTTTGAAAGAAAACAGAGGTGTTTTTTGCGAAGTGCCTACCTGTAGATTTTGGCCTCTAGCTCAGCCGGCACCTAGGGAAACCTACCAAACCTGTGCATTTCTGAAAACTAGAGTCCTGGGGGAATCCAAGATGGGGTGACTTGCGGGGCTCGGACCAGGTTCTGTTACCCAGAATCCTTTGCAAACCTCAAAATTTGGCTAAAAAAACACATGTTCCTCACATTTCTGTGGCAGAAAGTTCTGGAATCTGAGAGGAGCCACAAATTTCCTTCCACCCAGCGTTCCCCCAAGTCTCCCGATAAAAATGATACCTCACTTGTGTGGGTAGGCGTAGTGCCCGAGCCAGGAAACGCCCCAAAGCGCAACGTGGACACATCCAAATTTTTTAAAGAAAACAGGAGGTGTTTTTTGCGAAGTGCATACCTGTAGATTTTGGCCTCTAGCTCAGCCGGCACCTAGGGAAACCTACCAAACCTGTGCATTTCTGAAAACTAGAGACCTAGGGGAATCCAAGATGGGGTGACTTGCGGGGCTCGGACCAGGTTCTGTTACCCAGAATCCTTTGCAAACCTCAAAATTTGGCTAAAAAAAAACATGTTCCTCACATTTCTGTGGCAGAAAGTTCTGGAATCTGAGAGGAGCCACAAATTTCCTTCCACCCAGCGTTCCCCCAAGTCTCCCGATAAAAATGATACCTCACTTGTGTGGGTAGGCCTAGCGCCCGTGACAGGAAACGCCCCAAAGCGCAACGTGGACACATCCAAATTTTTGAAAGAAAACGGGAGGTGTTTTTTGCAAAGTGCCTACCTGTAGATTTTGGCCTCTAGCTCAGCCGGCACCTAGGGAAACCTACCAAACCTGTGCATTTCTGAAAACTAGAGACCTAGGGGAATCCAAGGAGGGGTGACTTGCGAGGCTCGGACCAGGTTCTGTTACCCAGAATCCTTTGCAAACCTCAAAATTTGGCTAAAAAAACACATGTCCCTCACATTTCTGTGGCAGAAAGTTCTGGAATCTGAGAGGAGCCACAAATTTCCATCCACCCAGCGTTCCCCCAAGTCTCCCGATAAAAATGATACCTCAGTTGTGTGGGTAGGCCTAGCGCCCGCGACAGGATACGCCCCAAAGCGCAACGTGGACACATCCAAATTTTTGAAAGAAAACAGAGGTGTTTTTTGCCAAATGCCTACCTGTAGATTTTGGTCTCTAACTCAGCCGGCACCTAGGGAAACCTACCAAACCTGTGCGTTTCTGAAAACTAGAGACCTAGGGGAATCCAAGATGGGGTGACTTGCGAGGCTCGGACCAGGTTCTGTTACCCAGAATCCTTTGCAAACCTCAAAATTTGGCTAAAAAAACACATGTTCCTCACATTTCTGTGGCAGAAATTTCTGGAATCTGAGAGGAGCCACAAATTTCCTTCCACCCAGCGTTCCCCCAAGTCTCCCGATAAAAATGATACCTCACTTGTGTGGGTAGGCCTAGCGCCCGTGACAGGAAACGCCCCAAAGCTCAACGTGGACACATCCAAATTTTTGAAAGAAAACAGGAGGTGTTTTTTGCGAAGTGCCTACCTGTAGATTTTGGCCTCTAGCTCAGCCGGCACCTAGGGAAACCTACCAAACCTGTGCATTTCTGAAAACTAGAGACCTAGGGGAATCCAAGGAGGGGTGACTTGCGGGGCTCGGACCAGGTTCTGTTACCCAGAATCCTTTGCAAACCTCAGAATTTGGCTAAAAAAACACAAGTCCCTCACATTTCTGTGGCAGAAAGTTCTGGAATCTGAGAGGAGCCACAAATTTCCATCCACCCAGCGTTCCCCCAAGTCTCCCGATAAAAATGATACCTCACTTGTGTGGGTAGGCCTAGCGCCCGCGACAGGAAACGCCCCAAAGCGCAATGTGGACACATCCAAATTTTTTAAAGAAAACATAGGTGTTTTTTGCGAAATGCCTACCTTTAGATTTTGGCCTCTAGCTCAGCCGGCACCTAGGGAAACCCACCAAACCTTTGCATTTCTGAAAACTAGAGACGTAGAGAAATCCAAGGAGGGGTGACTTGCGGGGCTCGGACCAGGTTCTGTTACCCAGAATCCTTTGCAAACCTCAAAATTTTCCTTATAAAATCACATGTTCCTCACATTTCTGTGGTAGAAAGTTCTGGAATCTGAGAGGACCCACAAATTTCCTTCCACCCAGCGTTCCCCCAAGTCTCCCGATAAAAATGATACCTCACTTGTGTGGGTAGGCCTAGCGCCCGCGACAGGAAACGCCCCAAAGCGCAACGTGGACACATCCAAATTTTTGAAAGAAAACAGAGGTGTTTTTTGCCAAATACCTACCTGTAGATTTTGGCCTCTAGCTCAGCCGGCACCTAGGGAAACCTACCAAACCTGTGCATTTCTGAAAACTAGAGACCTAGGGGAATCCAAGGAGGGGTGACTTGCGGGGCTCGCACCTGGTTCTGTTACCCAGAATCCTTTGCAAACCTCAAAATGTGGCTAAAAAAACACATGTTCCTCACAATTCTGTGGCAGAAAGTTCTGGAATCTGAGAGGAGCCACAAATTTCCTTCAACTCAGTGTTCCCCCAACTCTCCCGATAAAAATGATACCTCACTTGTGTGGTTAGGCCTAGCGCCCACGACAGGAAACGCCCCAAAGCGCAAAGTGGACACATCCAAATTTTTGAAAGAAAACAGAGGTGTTTTTTGCGAAGTGCCTACCTGTAGATTTTGGCCTTTAGCTCAGCCGGCACCTAGGGAAACCTACCAAACCTCTGCATTTCTGAAAACTAGAGACCTAGGCGAATCCAAGATGGGGTGACTTGCGGGGCTCGGACCAGGTTCTGTTACCCAGAATCCTTTGCAAACCTCAAAATTTGGCTAAAAAACACATGTTACTCACATTTCTGTGGCAGAAAGTTGTGGAATCTGAGAGGAGCCACAAATTTCCTTCCACCCAGCGTTCCCCCAACTCTCCCGACAAAAATGATACCTCACTTGTGTGGTTAGGCCTAGCGCCCGCGACAGGAAACGCCCCAAAGCGCTAAGTGGACACATCCAAATTTTTGAAAGAAAACAGAGGTGTTTTTTGCGAAGTGCCTACCTGTAGATTTTGGCCTCTAGCTCAGCCGGCACCTAGGGAAACCTACCAAACCTGTGCATTTCTGAAAACTAGAGACCTAGGGGAATCCAAGGAGGGGTGACTTGCGGGGCTCGGACCTGGTTCTGTTACCCAGAATCCTTTGCAAACCTCAAAATTTGGCTAAAAAAACACATGTTCCTCACATTTCTGTGGCAGAAATTTCTGGAATCTGAGAGGAGCCACAAATTTCCTTCAACTCAGCGTTCCCCTAAGTCTCCCGATAAAAATGATACCTCACTTGTGTGGGTAGGCCTAGCCCCCGCGACAGGAAACGCCCCAAAGTGCAACGTGGACACATCCACATTTTTTAAAGAAAACAGAGGTGTTTTTTGCGAAGTGCCTACCTGTAGATTTTGGCCTCTAGCTCAGCCGGCACCTAGGGAAACCTACCAAACCTGTGCGTTTCTGAAAACTAGAGACCTAGGGGAATCCAAGATGGGGTGACTTGCGAGGCTCGGACCAGGTTCTGTTACCCAGAATCCTTTGCAAACCTCAAAATTTGGCTAAAAAAACACATTTTCCTCACATTTCTGTGGCAGAAAGTTCTGGAATCTGAGAGGAGCCACAAATTTCCTTCCACCCAGCGTTCCCCCAAGTCTCCCGATAAAAATGATACCTCACTTGTGTGGGTAGGCCTAGCGCCCGCGACAGGAAACGCCCCAAAGTTCAACGTGGACACATCCAAATTTTTGAAAGAAAACAGGAGGTGTTTTTTGCGAAGTGCCTACCTGTAGATTTTGGCCTCTAGCTCAGCCGGCACCTAGGGAAACCTACCAAACCTGTGCATTTCTGAAAACTAGAGACCTAGGGGAATCCAAGGAGGGGTGACTTGCGGGGCTCGGACCAGGTTCTGTTACCCAGAATCCTTTGCAAAACTCAAAATTTGGCTAAAAAAACACATGTTCCTCACAATTCTGTGGCAGAAAGTTCTGGAATCTGAGAGGAGCCACAAATTTCCTTCCACCCAGCGTTCCCCCAAGTCTCCCGATAAAAATGATACCTCACTTGTGTGGGTAGGCCTAGCGCCCGCGACAGGAAACGCCCCAAAGCGCAACGTGGACACATCCAAATTTTTGAAAGAAAACAGAGGTGTTTTTTGCCAAATGCCTACCTGTAGATTTTGGCCTCTAGCTCAGCCGGCACCTAGGGAAACCTACCAAACCTGTGCATTTCTGAAAACTAGAGACCTAGGGGAATCCAAGGAGGGGTGACTTGCGTGGCTCGGACCTGGTTCTGTTACCCAGAAATCTTTGCAAACCTCAAAATTTGGCTAAAAAAAACACATGTTCCTCACAATTCTGTGGCAGAAAGTTCTGGAATCTGAGAGGAGCCACAAATTTCCTTCAACTCAGCATTCCCCCAAGTCTCCCGATAAAAATGATACCTCACTTGTGTGGGTACGCCTAGCCCCCGCGACAGGAAACGCCCCAAAGTGCAACGTGGACACAGCCACATTTTTGAAAGAAAACAGAGGTGTTTTTTGCGAAGTGCCTACCTGTAGATTTTGGCCTCTAGCTCAGCCGGCACCTAGGGAAACCTACCAAACCTGTGCGTTTCTGAAAACTAGAGACCTAGGGGAATCCAAGATGGGGTGACTTGCGGGGCTCGGACCAGGTTCTGTTACCCAGAATCCTTTGCAAACCACAAAATTTGGCTAAAAAAACACATGTCCCTCACATTTCTGTGGCAGAAAGTTCTGGAATCTGAGAGGAGCCACAAATTTCCATCCACCCAGCGTTCCCCCAAGTCTCCCGATAAAAATGATACCTCACTTGTGTGGGTAGGCCTAGCGCCCGCGACAGGAAACGCCCCAAAGCGCAACGTGGACACATACAAATTTTTGAAAGGAAACAGAGGTGTTTTTTGCCAAATGCCTACCTGTAGATTTTGGCCTCTAGCTCAGCCGGCACCTAGGGAAACCTACCAAACCTGTGCATTTCTGAAAACTAGAGACCTAGGGGAATCCAAGGAGGGGTGACTTGCGGGGCTCGAACCTGGTTCTGTTACCCAGAATCCTTTGCAAACCTCAAAATTTGGCTAAAAAAAACATGTTCCTCACAATTCTGTGGCAGAAAGTTCTGGAATCTGAGAGGAGCCACAAATTTCCTTCAACTCAGCGTTCCCCCAAGTCTCCCGATAAAAATGATACCTCACTTGTGTGGGTAGGCCTAGCCCCCGCGACAGGAAACGCCCCAAAGTGCAACGTGGACACATACAAATTTTTGAAAGAAAACAGAGGTGTTTTTTGCGAAGTGCCTACCTGTTGATTTTGGCCTCTAGCTTAGCTGGCACCTAGGGAAACCTACCAAACCTGTGCATTTCTGAAAAGTAGAGACCTAGGGGAATCCAAGATGGGGTGACTTGTGAGGCTCGGACCAGGTTCTGTTACCCAGAATCCTTTGCAAACCTCAAAATTTGGCTAAAAAAACACATGTTCCTCACATTTCTGTGGTAGAAAGTTCTTGAATCTCAGGAGCCACACATTTCCTTCCACCCAGCGTTCCCAAAAGTCTCCCGATAAAAATGATACCTCACTTGTGTGGGTTGGCCTAGCGCCCGCAACAGGAAACGCCCCAAAGCGCAACGTGGACACATCCACATTTTTGAAAGAAAACAGAGGTGTTTTTTGCGAAGTGCCTACCTGTAGATTTTGGCCTCTAGCTCAGCCGGCACCTAGGGAAACCTACCAAACCTGTGCATTTCTGAAAACTAGAGACCTGGGGGAATCCAAGATGGGGTGACTTGCGGGGCTCGGACCAGGTTCTGTTACCCAGAATCCTTTGCAAACCTCAAAATTTGGCTAAAAAAACACATGTTCCTCACATTTCTGTGGCAGAAAGTTCTGGAATCTGAGAGGAGCCACAAATTTCCTTCCACCCAGCGTTCCCCCAAGTCTCCCGATAAAAATGATACCTCACTTGTGTGGGTAGGCGTAGTGCCCGAGCCAGGAAACGCCCCAAAGCGCAACGTGGACACATCCAAATTTTTTAAAGAAAACAGGAGGTATTTTTTGCGAAGTGCATATCTGTAGATTTTGGCCTCTAGCTCAGCCGGCACCTAGGGAAACCTACCAAACCTGTGCATTTCTGAAAACTAGAGACCTAGGGGAATCCAAGATGGGGTGACTTGCGGGGCTCGGACCAGGTTCTGTTACCCAGAATCCTTTGCAAACCTCAAAATTTGGCTAAAAAAAAACATGTTCCTCACATTTCTGTGGCAGAAAGTTCTGGAATCTGAGAGGAGCCACAAATTTCCTTCCACCCAGCGTTCCCCCAAGTCTCCCGATAAAAATGATACCTCACTTGTGTGGGGAGGCCTAGCGCCCGTGACAGGAAACGCCCCAAAGCGCAACGTGGACACATCCAAATTTTTGAAAGAAAACGGGAGGTGTTTTTTGCGAAGTGCCTACCTGTAGATTTTGGCCTCTAGCTCAGCCGGCACCTAGGGAAACCTACCAAACCTGTGCATTTCTGAAAACTAGAGACCTAGGGGAATCCAAGGAGGGGTGACTTGCGGGGCTCGGACCAGGTTCTGTTACCCAGAATCCTTTGCAAACCTCAAAATTTGGCTAAAAAAACACATGTCCCTTACATTTCTGTGGCAGAAAGTTCTGGAATCTGAGAGGAGCCACAAATTTCCATCCACCCAGCGTTCCCCCAAGTCTCCCGATAAAAATGATACCTCAGTTGTGTGGGTAGGCCTAGCGCCCGCGACAGGATACGCCCCAAAGCGCAACGTGGACACATCCAAATTTTTGAAAGAAAACAGAGGAGTTTTTTGCCAAATGCCTACCTGTAGATTTTGGTCTCTAGCTCAGCCGGCACCTAGGGAAACCTACCAAACCTGTGCATTTCTGAAAACTAGAGACCTAGGGGAATCCAAGGAGGGGTGACTTGCGGGGCTCGGACCAGGTTCTGTTACCCAGAATCCTTTGCAAACCTCAAAATTTGGCTAAAAAAACACATGTTCCTCACAATTCTGTGGCAGAAAGTTCTGGAATCTGAGAGGAGCCACAAATTTCCTTCAACTCAGTGTTCCCCCAAGTCTCCCGATAAAAATGATACCTCACTTGTGTGGGTAGGCCTAGCGCCCGCAACAGGAAACGCCCCAAAGCGCAACGTGGACACATCCACATTTTTGAAAGAAAACAGAGGTGTTTTTTGCGAAGTGCCTACCTGTAGATTTTGGCCTCTAGCTCAGCCGGCACCTAGGGAAACCTACCAAACCTGTGCATTTCTGAAAACTAGAGACCTGGGGGAATCCAAGATGGGGTGACTTGCGGGGCTCGGACCAGGTTCTGTTACCCAGAATCCTTTGCAAACCTCAAAATTTGGCTAAAAAAACACATGTTCCTCACATTTCTGTGGCAGAAAGTTCTGGAATCTGAGAGGAGCCACAAATTTCCTTCCACCCAGCGTTCCCCCAAGTCTCCCGATAAAAATGATACCTCACTTGTGTGGGTAGGCGTAGTGCCCGTGACAGGAAACGCCCCAAAGCGCAACGTGGACACATCCACATTTTTTAAAGAAAACAGGAGGTGTTTTTTGCGAAGTGCCTACCTGTAGATTTTGTCCTCTAGCTCAGCCGGCACCTAGGGAAACCTACCAAACCTGTGCATTTCTGAAAACTAGAGACCTAGGGGAATCCAAGATGGGGTGACTTGCGGGGCTCGGACCAGGTTCTGTTACCCAGAATCCTTTGCAAACCTCAAAATTTGGCTAAAAAAACACATGTTCCTCACAATTCTGTGGCAGAAAGTTCTGGAATCTGAGAGGAGCCACAAATTTCCTTCAACTCAGCATTCCCCCAAGTCTCCCGATAAAAATTATACCTCACTTGTGTGGGTAGGCCTAGCCCCTGCGACAGGAAACGCCCCAAAGTGCAACGTGGACACATCCACATTTTTTAAAGAAAACAGAGGTGTTTTTTGCGAAGTGCATACCTGTAGATTTTGGCCTCTAGCTCAGCCGGCACCTAGGGAAACCTACCAAACCTGTGCATTTCTGAAAACTAGAGACCTAGGGGAATCCAAGATGGGGTGACTTGCGGGGCTCGGACCAGGTTCTGTTACCCAGAATCCTTTGCAAACCTCAAAATTTGGCTAAAAAAAAACATGTTCCTCACATTTCTGTGGCCGAAAGTTCTGGAATCTGAGAGGAGCCACAAATTTCCTTCCACCCAGCGTTCCCCCAAGTCTCCCGATAAAAATGATACCTCACTTGTGTGGGTAGGCCTAGCGCCCGTGACAGGAAACGCCCCAAAGCGCAACGTGGACACATCCAAATTTTTGAAAGAAAACGGGAGGTATTTTTTGCGAAGTGCCTTCCTGTAGATTTTGGCCTCTAGCTCAGCCGGCACCTAGGGAAACCTACCAAACCTGTGCATTTCTGAAAACTAGAGACCTAGGGGAATCCAAGGAGGGGTGACTTGCGGGGCTCGGACCAGGTTCTGTTACCCAGAATCCTTTGCAAACCTCAAAATTTGGCTAAAAAAACACATGTCCCTCACATTTCTGTGGCAGAAAGTTCTGGAATCTGAGAGGAGCCACAAATTTCCATCCACCCAGCGTTCCCCCAAGTCTCCCGATAAAAATGATACCTCAGTTGTGTGGGTAGGCCTAGCGCCCGCGACAGGATACGCCCCAAAGCGCAACGTGGACACATCCAAATTTTTGAAAGAAAACAGAGGTGTTTTTTGCCAAATGCCTACCTGTAGATTTTGGTCTCTAGCTCAGCCGGCACCTAGGGAAACCTAACAAACCTGTGCATTTCTGAAAACTAGAGACCTAGGGGAATCCAAGGAGGGGTGACTTGCGGGGCTCGGACCAGGTTCTGTTACCAAGAATCCTTTGCAAACCTCAAAATTTGGCTAAAAAAACACATGTTCCTCAAAATTCTGTGGCAGAAAGTTCTGGAATCTGAGAGGAGCCACAAATTTCCTTCAACTCAGTGTTCCCCCAAGTCTCCCGATAAAAATGATACCTCACTTGTGTGGGTAGGCCTAGCGCCCGCAACAGGAAACGCCCCAAAGCGCAACGTGGACACATCCACATTTTTGAAAGAAAACAGAGGTGTTTTTTGCGAATTGCCTACCTGTAGATTTTGGCCTCTAGCTCAGCCGGCACCTAGGGAAACCTACCAAACCTGTGCATTTCTGAAAACTAGAGACCTGGGGGAATCCAAGATGGGGTGACTTGCGGGGCTCGGACCAGGTTCTGTTACCCAGAATCCTTTGCAAACCTCAAAATTTGGCTAAAAAAACACATGTTCCTCACATTTCTGTGGCAGAAAGTTCTGGAATCTGAGAGGAGCCACAAATTTCCTTCCACCCAGCGTTCCCCCAAGTCTCCCGATAGAAATGATACCTCACTTGTGTGGGTAGGCGTAGTGCCCGCGACAGGAAACGCCCCAAAGCGCAACGTGGACACATCCACATTTTTTAAAGAAAACAGGAGGTGTTTTTTGCGATGTGCCTACCTGTAGATTTTGTCCTCTAGCTCAGCCGGCACCTAGGGAAACCTACCAAACCTGTGCATTTCTGAAAACTAGAGACCTAGGGGAATCCAAGATGGGGTGACTTGCGGGGCTCGGACCAGGTTCTGTTACCCAGAATCCTTTGCAAACCTCAAAATTTGGCTAAAAAAACACATGTTCCTCACAATTCTGTGGCAGAAAGTTCTGGAATCTGAGAGGAGCCACAAATTTCCTTCAACTCAGCATTCCCCCAAGTCTCCCGATAAAAATTATACCTCACTTGTGTGGGTAGGCCTAGCCCCCGCGACAGGAAACGCCCCAAAGTGCAACGTGGACACATCCACATTTTTTAAAGAAAACAGAGGTGTTTTTTGCGAAGTGCCTACCTGTAGATTTTGGCCTCTAGCTCAGCCGGCACCTAGGGAAACCTACCAAACCTGTGCGTTTCTGAAAACTAGAGACCTAGGGGAATCTAAGATGGGGTGACTTGCGGGGCTCGGACCAGGTTCTGTTACCCAGAATCCTTTGCAAACCTCTAAATTTGGCTAAAAAAACACATGTTCCTCACATTTCTGTGGCAGAAAGTTCTGGAATCTGAGAGGAGCCACAAATTCCCTTCCACCCAGCGTTCCCCCAAGTCTCCCGATAAAAATGATACCTCACTTGTGTGGGTAGGCCTAGCGCCCGTGACAGGAAACGCCCCAAAGCGCAACGTGGACACATCCAAATTTTTGAAAGAAAACGGGAGGTGTTTTTTGCGAAGTGCCTACCTGTAGATTTTGGCCTCTAGCTCAGACGGCACCTAGGGAAACCTACCAAACCTGTGCATTTCTGAAAACTAGAGACCTAGGGGAATCCAAGGAGGGGTGACTTGCGGGGCTCGGACCAGGTTCTGTTACCCAGAATCCTTTGCAAACCTCAAAATTTGGCTAAAAAAACACATGTCCCTCACATTTCTGTGGCAGAAAGTTCTGGAATCTGAGAGGAGCCACAAATTTCCATCCACCCAGCGTTCCCCCAAGTCTCCCGATAAAAATGATACCTCAGTTGTGTGGGTAGGCCTAGCGCCCGCGACAGGAAACGCCCCAAAGCGCAACGTGGACACATCCAAATTTTTGAAAGAAAACAGAGGTGTTTTTTGCCAAATGCCTACCTGTAGATTTTGGCCTCTAGCTCAGCCGGCACCTAGGGAAACCTACCAAACCTGTGCATTTCTGAAAACTAGAGACCTAGGGGAATCCAAGGAGGGGTGACTTGCGGGGCTCGGACCAGGTTCTGTTACCCAGAATCCTTTGCAAACCTCAAAATTTGGCTAAAAAAACACATGTTCCTCACAATTCTGTGGCAGAAAGTTCTGGAATCTGAGAGGAGCCACAAATTTCCTTCAACTCAGTGTTCCCCCAAGTCTCCCGATAAAAATGATACCTCACTTGTGTGGGTAGGCCTAGCGCCCGCAACAGGAAACGCCCCAAAGCGCAACGTGGACACATCCACATTTTTGAAAGAAAACAGAGGTGTTTTTTGCGAAGTGCCTACCTGTAGATTTTGGCCTCTAGCTCAGCCGGCACCTAGGGAAACCTACCAAACCTGTGCATTTCTGAAAACTAGAGACCTGGGGGAATCCAAGATGGGGTGACTTGCGGGGCTCGGACCAGGTTCTGTTACCCAGAATCCTTTGCAAACCTCAAAATTTGGCTAAAAAAACACATGTTCCTCACATTTCTGTGGCAGAAAGTTCTGGAATCTGAGAGGAGCCACAAATTTCCTTCCACCCAGCGTTCCCCCAAGTCTCCCGATAAAAATGATTCCTCACTTGTGTGGGTAGGTGTAGTGCCCGCGACAGGAAACGCCCCAAAGCGCAACGTGGACACATCCAAATTTTTGAAAGAAAACAGGAGGTGTTTTTTGCGAAGTGCCTACCTGTAGATTTCGGCCTCTAGCTCAGCCGGCACCTAGGGAAACCTACCAAACCTCTGCATTTCTGAAAACTAGAGACCTAGGGGAATCCAAGATGGGGTGACTTGCGGGGCTCGGACCTGGTTCTGTTACCCAGAATCCTTTGCAAACCTCAAAATTTGGCTAAAAAAAAACATGTTCCTCACATTTCTGTGGCAGAAATTTCTGGAATCTGAGAGGAGCCACAAATTTCCTTCAACTCAGCGTTCCCCCAAGTCTCCCGATAAAAATGATACCTCACTTGTGTGGGTAGGCGTAGTGCCCGCGACAGGAAATGCCCCAAAGCGCATCGTGGACACATCCAAAAATTTTTAAGAAAACAGGAGCTGTTTTTTGAGAAGTGCCTACCTGTAGATTTTGGCCTCTAGCTCAGCCGGCACCTAGGGAAACCTACCAAACCTGTGCATTTCTGAAAACTAGAGACGTAGGGGAATCCAAGGAGGAGTGACTTGCGGGGCTCGTACCAGGTTCTGTTACCCAGAATCCTTTGCAAACCTCAAAATTTGCCTAAAAAAACACATGTTCCTCACGTTTCTGTGGCAGAAAGTTCTGGAATCTGAGAGGAGCCACAAATTTCCTTCCACCCAGCGTTCCCCCAAGTCTCCCGATAAAAATTATACCTCACTTGTGTGGGTAGGCCTAGCACCCGCGACAGGAAACGTCCCAAAGCGCAACGTGGACACATCCAAATTTTTGAAAGAAAACAGAGGTGTTTTTTGCGAAGTGCCTACCTGTAGATTTTGGCCTCTAGCTCAGCCGGCACCTAGGGAAACCCACCAAACCTGTGCATTTCTGAAAACTAGAAACCTAGGGGAATCCAAGGAGGGGTGACTTGCGGGGCTCGGACCAGGTTCTGTTACCCAGAATCCTTTGCAAACCTCAAAATTTGGCTAAAAAAACACATGTTCCTCACATTTCTATGGCAGAAAGTTCTGGAATCTGAGAGGAGCCACAAATTTCCTTCCACCCAGCGTTCCCCCAAGTCTCCCGATAAAAATGATACCTCACTTGTGTGGTTAGGCCTAGCGCCCGCGACAGGAATCACCCCAAAGCGCAACGCGGACACATCCAAATTTTTGAAAGAAAACAGAGGTGTTTTGTGCGAAGTGCCTACCTGTAGATTTTGGCCTCTAGCTCAGCCGGCACCTAGGGAAACCTACCAAACCTGTGCATTTCTGAAAACTAGAGACCTAGGGGAATCCAAGGAGGGGTGACTTGCGGGGCTCGGACCTGGTTCTGTTACCCAGAATCCTTTGCAAACCTCAAAATTTGGCTAAAAAAACACATGTTCCTCACAATTCTGTGGCAGAAAGTTCTGGAATCTGAGAGGAGCCACAAATTTCCTTCAACTCAGTGTTCCCCCAACTCTCCCGATAAAAATGATACCTCACTTGTGTGGTTAGGCCTAGCGCCCACGACAGGAAACGCCCCAAAGCGCAAAGTGGACACATCCAAATTTTTGAAAGAAAACAGAGGTGTTTTGTGCGAAGTGCCTACCTGTAGATTTTGGCCTCTAGCTCAGCCGGCACCTAGGGAAACCTACCAAACCTCTGCATTTCTGAAAACTAGAGACCTAGGGGAATCCAAGATGGGGTGACTTGCGGGGATCGGACCAGGTTCTGTTACCCAGAATCCTTTGCAAACCTCAAAATTTGGCTAAAAAACACATGTTACTCACATTTCTGTGGCAGAAAGTTGTGGAATCTGAGAGGAGCAAAAAATTTCCTTCCACCCAGCGTTCCCCCAACTCTCCCGATAAAAATGATACCTCACTTGTGTGGTTAGGCCTAGCGCCCGCGACAGGAAACGCCCCAAAGTGCAAAGTGGACACATCCAAATTTTTGAAAGAAAACAGAGGTGTTTTTTGCGAAGTGCCTACCTGTAGATTTTGGCCTCTAGCTCAGCCGGCACCTAGGGAAACCTACCAAACCTGTGCATTTCTGAAAACTAGAGACCTAGGGGAATCCAAGGAGGGGTGACTTGCGGGGCTCGGACCTGGTTCTGTTACCCAGAATCCTTTGCAAACCTCAAAATTTGGCTAAAAAAACACATGTTCCTCACATTTCTGTGGCAGAAATTTCTGGAATCTGAGAGGAGCCACAAATTTCCTTCAACTCAGCGTTCCCCCAAGTCTCCCGATAAAAATGATACCTCACTTGTGTGGGTAGGCCTAGCCCCCGCGACAGGAAACGCCCCAAATTGCAACGTGGACACATCCACATTTTTTAAAGAAAACAGAGGTATTTTTTGCGAAGTGCCTACCTGTAGATTTTGGCCTCTAGCTCAGCCGGCACCTAGGGAAACCTACCAAACCTGTGCGTTTCTGAAAACTAGAGACCTAGGGGAATCCAAGATGGGGTGACTTGCGAGGCTCGGACCAGGTTCTGTTACCCAGAATCCTTTGCAAACCTCAAAATTTGGCTAAAAAAACACATTTTCCTCACATTTCTGTGGCAGAAAGTTCTGGAATCTGAGAGGAGCCACAAATTTCCTTCCACCCAGCGTTCCCCCAAGTCTCCCGATAAAAATGATACCTCACTTGTGTGGGTAGGCCTAGTGCCCACGACAGGAAACGCCCCAAAGTTCAACGTGGACACATCCAAATTTTTGAAAGAAAACAGGAGGTGTTTTTTGCGAAGTGCCTACCTGTAGATTTTGGCCTCTAGCTCAGCCGGCACCTAGGGAAACCTACCAAACCTGTGCATTTCTGAAAACTAGAGACCTAGGGGAATCCAAGGAGGGGTGACTTGCGGGGCCCGGACCAGGTTCTGTTACCCAGAATCCTTTGCAAAACTCAAAATTTGGCTAAAAAAACACATGTCCCTCACATTTCTGTGGCAGAAAGTTCTGGAATCTGAGAGGAGCCACAAATTTCCATCCACCCAGCGTTCCCCCAAGTCTCCCGATAAAAATGATACCTCACTTGTGTGGGTAGGCCTAGCGCCCGCGACAGGAAACGCCCCAAAGCGCAACGTGGACACATCCAAATTTTTGAAAGAAAACAGAGGTGTTTTTTGCAAAATGCCTACCTGTAGATTTTGGCCTCTAGCTCAGCCGGCACCTAGGGAAACCTACCAAACCTGTGCATTTCTGAAAACTAGAGACCTAGGGGAATCCAAGGAGGGGTGACTTGCGGGGCACGGACCTGGTTCTGTTACCCAGAATCCTTTGCAAACCTCAAAATTTGGCTAAAAAAACACATGTTCCTCACAATTCTGTGGCAGAAAGTTCTGGAATCTGAGAGAAGCCACAAATTTCCTTCAACTCAGCATTCCCCCAAGTCTCCCGATAAAAATGATACCTCACTTGTGTGGGTAGGCCTAGCCCCCGCGACAGGAAACGCCCCAAAGTGCAACGTGGACACATCCACATTTTTGAAAGAAAACAGAGGTGTTTTTTGCGAAGTGCCTACCTGTAGATTTTGTCCTCTAGCTCAGCCGGCACCTAGGAAAACCTACCAAACCTGTGCGTTTCTGAAAACTAGAGACCTAGGGGAATCCAAGATGGGGTGACTTGCGGGTCTCGGACCAGGTTCTGTTACCCAGAATCCTTTGCAAACCTCAAAATTTGGCTAAAAAAACACATGTCCCTCACATTTCTGTGGCAGAAAGTTCTGGAATCTGAGAGGAGCCACAAATTTCCATCCACTCAGCGTTCCCCCAAGTCTCCCGATAAAAATGATACCTCACTTGTGTGGGTAGGCCTAGCGCCCGCGACAGGAAACGCCCCAAAGCGCAACGTGGACACATACAAATTTTTGAAAAAAAACAGAGGTGTTTTTTGCCAAATGCCTACCTGTAGATTTTGGCCTCTAGCTCAGCCGGCACCTAGGGAAACCTACCAAACTTGTGCATTTCTGAAAACTAGAGACCTAGGGGAATCCAAGGAGGGGTGACTTGCGGGGCTCGAACCTGGTTCTGTTACCCAGAATCCTTTGCAAACCTCAAAATTTGGCTAAAAAAAACATGTTCCTCACAATTCTGTGGCAGAAAGTTCTGGAATCTGAGAGGAGCCACAAATTTCCTTCAACTCAGCGTTCCCCCAAGTCTCCCGATAAAAATGATACCTCACTTGTGTGGGTAGGCCTAGCCCCCGCGACAGGAAACGCCCCAAAGTGCAACGTGGACACATCCAAATTTTTGAAAGAAAACAGAGGTGTTTTTTGCGAAGTGCCTACCTGTTGATTTTGGCCTCTAGCTTAGCCGGCACCTAGGGAAACCTACCAAACCTGTGCATTTCTGAAAAGTAGAGACCTAGGGGAATCCAAGATGGGGTGACTTGCGAGGCTCGGACCAGGTTCTGTTACCCAGAATCCTTTGCAAACCTCAAAATTTGGCTAAAAAAACACATGTTCCTCACATTTCTGTGGTAGAAAGTTCTTGAATCTCAGAGGAGCCACACATTTCCTTCCACCCAGCGTTCCCAAAAGTCTCCCGATAAAAATGATACCTCACTTGTGTGGGTTGGCCTAGCGCCCGCAACAGGAAACGCCCCAAAGCGCAACGTGGACACATCCACATTTTTGAAAGAAAACAGAGGTGTTTTTTGCGAAGTGCCTACCTGTAGATTTTGGCCTCTAGCTCAGCCGGCACCTAGGGAAACCTACCAAACCTGTGCATTTCTGAAAACTAGAGACCTGGGGGAATCCAAGATGGGGTGACTTGCGGGGCTCGGACCAGGTTCTGTTACCCAGAATCCTTTGCAAACCTCAAAATTTGCCTAAAAAAACACATGTTCCTCACATTTCTGTGGCAGAAAGTTCTGGAATCTGAGAGGAGCACCAAATTTCCTTCCACCCAGCGTTCCCCAAAGACTCCCGATAAAAATGATACCTCACTTGTGTGGGTAGGCGTAGTGCCCGAGCCAGGAAACGCCCCAAAGCGCAACGTGGACACATCCAAATTTTTTAAAGAAAACAGGAGGTGTTTTTTGCGAAGTGCATACCTGTAGATTTTGGCCTCTAGCTCAGCCGGCACCTAGGGAAACCTACCAAACCTGTGCATTTCTGAAAACTAGAGACCTAGGGGAATCCAAGATGGGGTGACTTGCGGGGCTCGGACCTGGTTCTGTTACCCAGAATCCTTTGCAAACCTCAAAATTTGGCTAAAAAAAAACATGTTCCTCACATTTCTGTGGCAGAAATTTCTGGAATCTGAGAGGAGCCACAAATTTCCTTCAACTCAGCGTTCCCCCAAGTCTCCCGATAAAAATGATACCTCACTTGTGTGGGTAGGCCTAGCCCCCGCGACAGGAAACGCCCCAAATTGCAACGTGGACACATCCACATTTTTTAAAGAAAACAGAGGTGTTTTTTGCGAAGTGCCTACCTGTAGATTTTGGCCTCTAGCTCAGCCGGCACCTAGGGAAACCTACCAAACCTGTGCGTTTCTGAAAACTAGAGAGCTAGGGGAATCCAAGATGGGGTGACTTGCGAGGCTCGGACCAGGTTCTGTTACCCAGAATCCTTTGCAAACCTCAAAATTTGGCTAAAAAAACACATTTTCCTCACATTTCTGTGGCCGAAAGTTCTGGAATCTGAGAGGAGCCACAAATTTCCTTCCACCCAGCGTTCCCCCAAGTCTCCCGATAAAAATGATACCTCACTTGTGTGGGTAGGCCTAGCGCCCACGACAGGAAACGCCCCAAAGTTCAACGTGGACACATCCAAATTTTTGAAAGAAAACAGGAGGTGTTTTTTGCGAAGTGCCTACCTGTAGATTTTGGCCTCTAGCTCAGCCGGCACCTAGGGAAACCTACCAAACCTGTGCATTTCTGAAAACTAGAGACCTAGGGGAATCCAAGGAGGGGTGACTTGCGGGGCTCGGACCAGGTTCTGTTACCCAGAATCCTTTGCAAAACTCAAAATTTGACTAAAAAAACACATGTCCCTCACATTTCTGTGGCAGAAAGTTCTGGAATCTGAGAGGAGCCACAAATTTCCATCCACCCAGCGTTCCCCCAAGTCTCCCGATAAAAATGATACCTCACTTGTGTGGGTAGGCCTAGCGCCCGCGACAGGAAACGCCCCCAAAGCGCAACGTGAACACATCCAAATTTTTGAAAGAAAACAGAGGTGTTTTTTGCAAAATGCCTACCTGTAGATTTTGGCCTCTAGCTCAGCCGGCACCTAGGGAAACCTACCAAACCTGTGCATTTCTGAAAACTAGAGACCTAGGGGAATCCAAGGAGGGGTGACTTGCGGGGCTCGGACCTGGTTCTGTTACCCAGAATCCTTTGCAAACCTCAAAATTTGGCTAAAAAAACACATGTTCCTCACAATTCTGTGGCAGAAAGTTCTGGAATCTGAGAGGAGCCACAAATTTCCTTCAACTCAGCATTCCCCCAAGTCTCCCGATAAAAATGATACCTCACTTGTGTGGGTAGGCCTAGCCCCCGCGACAGGAAACGCCCCAAAGTGCAACGTGGACACATCCACATTTTTGAAAGAAAACAGAGGTGTTTTTTGCGAAGTGCCTACCTGTAGATTTTGGCCTCTAGCTCAGCCGGCACCTAGGGAAACCTACCAAACCTGTGCGTTTCTGAAAACTAGAGACCTAGGGGAATCCAAGATGGGGTGACTTGCGGGGCTCGGACCAGGTTCTGTTACCCAGAATCCTTTGCAAACCTCAAAATTTGGCTAAAAAAACACATGTCCCTCACATTTCTGTGGCAGAAAGTTCTGGAATCTGAGAGGAGCCACAAATTTCCATCCACCCAGCGTTCCCCCAAGTCTCCCGATAAAAATGATACCTCACTTGTGTGGGTAGGCCTAGCGCCCGCGACAGGAAACGCCCCAAAGCGCAACGTGGACACATACAAATTTTTGAAAGAAAACAGAGGTGTTTTTTGCCAAATGCCTACCTGTAGATTTTGGCCTCTAGCTCAGCCGGCACCTAGGGAAACCTACCAAACCTGTGCATTTCTGAAAACTAGAGACCTAGGGGAATCCAAGGAGGGGTGACTTGCGGGGCTCGAACCTGGTTCTGTTACCCAGAATCCTTTGTAAACCTCAAAATTTGGCTAAAAAAAACATGTTCCTCACAATTCTGTGGCAGAAAGTTCTGGAATCTGAGAGGAGCCACAAATTTCCTTCAACTCAGCGTTCCCCCAAGTCTCCCGATAAAAATGATACCTCACTTGTGTGGGTAGGCCTAGCCCCCGCGACAGGAAACGCCCCAAAGTGCAACGTGGACACATCCAAATTTTTGAAAGAAACCAGAGGTGTTTTTTGCGAAGTGCCTACCTGTTGATTTTGGCCTCTAGCTTAGCCGGCACCTAGGGAAACCTACCAAACCTGTGCATTTCTGAAAACTAGAGACCTGGGGGAATCCAAGATGGGGTGACTTGCGGGGCTCGGACCAGGTTCTGTTACCCAGAATCCTTTGCAAACCTCAAAATTTGCCTAAAAAAACACATGTTCCTCTCATTTCTGTGGCAGAAAGTTCTGGAATCTGAGAGGAGCCACAAATTTCCTTCCACCCAGCGTTCCCCCAAGTCTTCCGATAAAAATGATACCTCACTTGTGTGGGTAGGCGTAGTGCCCGAGCCAGGAAACGCCCCAAAGCGCAACGTGGACACATCCAAATTTTTTAAAGAAAACAGGAGGTGTTTTTTGCGAAGTGCATACCTGTAGATTTTGGCCTCTAGCTCAGCCGGCACCTAGGGAAACCTACCAAACCTGTGCATTTCTGAAAACTAGAGACCTAGGGGAATCCAAGATGGGGTGACTTGCAAGGCTCGGACCAGGTTCTGTTACCCAGAATCCTTTGCAAACCTCAAAATTTGGCTAAAAAAAAACATGTTCCTCCCATTTCTGTGGCAGAAAGTTCTGGAATCTGAGAGGAGCCACAAATTTCCTTCCACCCAGCGTTCCCCCAAGTCTCCCGATAAAAATGATACCTCACTTGTGTGGGTAGGCCTAGCGCCCGTGACAGGAAACGCCCCAAAGCGCAACGTGGACACATCCAAATTTTTGAAAGAAAACGGGAGGTGTTTTTTGCGAAGTGCCTATCTGTAGATTTTGGCCTCTAGCTCAGCCGGCACCTAGGGAAACCTACCAAACCTGTGCATTTCTGAAAACTAGAGACCTAGGGGAATCCAAGATGGGGTGACTTGAGGGGGTCGGACCAGGTTCTGTTACCCAGAATCCTTTGCAAACCTCAAAATTTGGCTAAAAAAACACATGTCCCTCACATTTCTGTGGCAGAAAGTTCTGGAATCTGAGAGGAGCCACAAATTTCCATCCACCCAGCGTTCCCCCAAGTCTCCCGATAAAAATGATACCTCAGTTGTGTGGGTAGGCCTAGCGCCCGCGACAGGAAACGCCCCAAAGCGCAACGTGGACACATCCAAATTTTTAAAAGAAAACAGAGGTGTTTTTTGCCAAATGCCTACCTGTAGATTTTGGCCTCTAGCTCAGCCGGCACCTAGGGAAACCTACCAAACCTGTGCATTTCTGAAAACTAGAGACCTAGGGGAATCCAAGGAGGGGTGACTTGCGGGGCTCGGACCAGGTTCTGTTACCCAGAATCCTTTGCAAACCTCAAAATTTGGCTAAAAAAACACATGTTCCTCACAATTCTGTGGCAGAAAGTTCTGGAATCTGAGAGGAGCCACAAATTTCCTTCAACTCAGTGTTCCCCCAAGTCTCCCGATAAAAATGATACCTCACTTGTGTGGGTAGGCCTAGCGCCCGCAACAGGAAACGCCCCAAAGCGCAACGTGGACACATCCAAATTTTTAAAAGAAAACAGAGGTGTTTTTTGCCAAATGCCTACCTGTAGATTTTGGCCTCTAGCTCAGCCGGCACCTAGGGAAACCTACCAAACCTGTGCATTTCTGAAAACTAGAGACCTGGGGGAATCCAAGATGAGGTGACTTGCGGGGCTCGGACCAGGTTCTGTTACCCAGAATCCTTTGCAAACCTCAAAATTTGGCTAAAAAAACACATGTTCCTCACATTTCTGTGGCAGAAAGTTCTGGAATCTGAGAGGAGCCACAAATTTCCTTCCACCCAGCGTTCCCCCAAGTCTCCCGATAAAAATGATACCTCACTTGTGTGGGTAGGCGTAGTGCCCGCGACAGGAAACGCCCCAAAGCGCAACGTGGACACATCCACATTTTTTAAAGAAAACAGGAGGTGTTTTTTGCGAAGTGCCTACCTGTAGATTTTGTCCTCTAGCTCAGCCGGCACCTAGGGAAACCTACCAAACCTGTGCATTTCTGAAAACTAGAGACCTAGGGGAATCCAAGATGGGGTGACTTGCGGGGCTCGGACCAGGTTCTGTTACCCAGAATCCTTTGCAAACCTCAAAATTTGGCTAAAAAAAAACATGTTCCTCACATTTCTGTGGCAGAAAGTTCTGGAATCTGAGAGGAGCCACAAATTTCTTTCAACCCAGCATTCCCCCAAGTCTCCCGATAAAAATGATACCTCACTTGTGTGGCTAGGCCTAGCACCCGCGACAGGAAACATCCCAAAGCGCAACGTGGACACATCCAAATTTTTGAAAGAAAACAGAGGTGTTTTTTGCGAAGTGCCTACCTGTAGATTTTGGCCTATAGCTCAGCTCGCACCTAGGGAAACCTACCAAACCTCTGCATTTCTGAAAACTAGAGACCTAGGGGAATCCAAGATGGTGTGACTTGCGGGGCTCGGACCAGGTTCTGTTACCCAGAATCCTTTGCAAACCTCAAAATTTGGCTAAAAAAACACATGTCCCTCACATTTCTGTGGCAGAAAGTTCTGGAATCTGAGAGGAGCCACAAATTTCCATCCACCCAGCGTTCCCCCAAGTCTCCCGATAAAAACGATACCTCACTTGTGTGGGTAGGCCTAGCGCCCGCGACAGGAAACGCCCCAAAGCGCAACGTGGACACATCCAAATTTTTGAAAGAAAACAGAGGTGTTTTTTGCGAAATGCCTACCTTTAGATTTTGGCCTCTAGCTCAACCGGCACCTAGGGAAACCCACCAAACCTTTGCATTTCTGAAAACTAGAGACCTAGGGGAATCCAAGGAGGGGTGACTTGCGGGGCTCGGACCAGGTTCTGTTACCCAGAATCCTTTACAAACCTCAAAATTTGGCTAAAAAAACACATGTTCCTCACATTTCTGTGGCAGAAAGTTCTGGAATCTGAGAGGAGCAACAAATTTCCTTCCACGAAGCATTCCCCCAAGTCTCCCGATAAAAATGATACCTCACTTGTGTAGGTAGGCCTAGCGCCCGCAAGAGGAAACGCCCCAAAGCGCAACGTGGACACATCCACATTTTTGAAAGAAAACAGAGGTGTTTTTTGCGAAGTGCCTACCTGTAGATTTTGGCCTCTAGCTCAGCCGGCACCTATGGAAACCCACCAAACCTGTGCATTCTGAAAACTAGAGACCTAGGGGAATCCAAGATGGGGTGACTTGCGGGGCTCGGACCAGGTTCTGTTACCCAGAATCCTTTGCAAACCTCCAAATTTGGCTAAAAAAACACATGTTCCTCACATTTCTGTGGGAGAAAGTTCTGGAATCTGAGAGGAGCCACAAATTTCCTTCCACCCAGCGTTCCCCCAAGTCTCCCGATAAAAATGACACCTCACTTGTGTGGGTAGGCGTAGTGCCCGCGTCAGGAAACGCCCCAAAGCGCAACGTGGACACATCCAAATTTTTTAAAGAAAACAGAGGTGTTTTTTGCGAAGTGCCTACCTGTAGATTTTGGCCTCTAGCTCAGCCGGCACCTAGGGAAACCTACCAAACCTCTGGATTTCTGAAAACTAGAGACCTAGAGGAATCCAAGATGGGGTGACTTGCGGGGCTCGGACCAGGTTCTGTTACCCAGAATCCTTTGCAAACCTCAAAATTTGGCTAAAAAAAAACATGTTACTCACATTTCTGTGGCAGAAAGTTCTGGAATCTGAGAGGAGCCACAAATTTCCTTCCACCCAGCGTTCCCCCAAGTCTCCCGATAAAAATGATACCTCACTTGTGTGGGTAGGCCTAGCCCCCGCGACAGGAAACGCCCCAAAGTGCAACGTGGACACATCCAAATTTTTGAAAGAAACCAGAGGTGTTTTTTGCGAAGTGCCTACCTGTAGATTTTGGCCTCTAGCTCAGCCGGCACCTAGGGAAACCTACCAAACCTGTGCATTTCTGAAAACTAGAGACCTGGGGGAATCCAAGATGGGGTGACTTGCGGGGCTCGGACCAGGTTCTGTTACCCAGAATCCTTTGCAAACCTCAAAATTTGCCTAAAAAAACACATGTTCCTCACATTTCTGTGGCAGAAAGTTCTGGAATCTGAGAGGAGCACCAAATTTCCTTCCACCCAGCGTTCCCCCAAGTCTCCCGATAAAAATGATACCTCACTTGTGTGGGTAGGCGTAGTGCCCGAGCCAGGAAACGCCCCAAAGCGCAACGTGGACACATCCACATTTTTTAAAGAAAACAGGAGGTGTTTTTTGCGAAGTGCATACCTGTAGATTTTGGCCTCTAGCTCAGCCGGCACCTAGGGAAACCTACCAAACCTGTGCATTTCTGAAAACTAGAGACCTAGGGGAATCCAAGATGGGGTGACTTGCGGGGCTCGGACCTGGTTCTGTTACCCAGAATCCTTTGCAAACCTCAAAATTTGGCTAAAAAAAAACATGTTCCTCACATTTCTGTGGCAGAAATTTCTGGAATCTGAGAGGAGCCACAAATTTCCTTCAACTCAGCGTTCCCCCAAGTCTCCCGATAAAAATGATACCTCACTTGTGTGGGTAGGCCTAGCCCCCGCGACAGGAAACGCCCCAAATTGCAACGTGGACACATCCACATTTTTTAAAGAAAACAGAGGTGTTTTTTGCGAAGTGCCTACCTGTAGATTTTGGCCTCTAGCTCAGCCGGCACCTAGGGAAACCTACCAAACCTGTGCGTTTCTGAAAACTAGAGAGCTAGGGGAATCCAAGATGGGGTGACTTGCGAGGCTCGGACCAGGTTCTGTTACCCAGAATCCTTTGCAAACCTCAAAATTTGGCTAAAAAAACACATTTTCCTCACATTTCTGTGGCCGAAAGTTCTGGAATCTGAGAGGAGCCACAAATTTCCTTCCACCCAGCGTTCCCCCAAGTCTCCCGATAAAAATGATACCTCTCTTGTGTGGGTAGGCCTAGCGCCCACGACAGGAAACGCCCCAAAGTTCAACGTGGACACATCCAAATTTTTGAAAGAAAACAGGAGGTGTTTTTTGCGAAGTGCCTACCTGTAGATTTTGGCCTCTAGCTCAGCCGGCACCTAGGGAAACCTACCAAACCTGTGCATTTCTGAAAACTAGAGACCTAGGGGAATCCAAGGAGGGGTGACTTGCGGGGCTCGGACCAGGTTCTGTTACCCAGAATCCTTTGCAAAACTCAAAATTTGGCTAAAAAAACACATGTCCCTCACATTTCTGTGGCAGAAAGTTCTGGAATCTGAGAGGAGCCACAAATTTCCATCCACCCAGCGTTCCCCCAAGTCTCCCGATAAAAATGATACCTCACTTGTGTGGGTAGGCCTAGCGCCCGCGACAGGAAACGCCCCAAAGCGCAACGTGGACACATCCAAATTTTTGAAAGAAAACAGAGGTGTTTTTTGCAAAATGCCTACCTGTAGATTTTGGCCTCTAGCTCAGCCGGCACCTAGGGAAACCTACCAAACCTGTGCATTTCTGAAAACTAGAGACCTAGGGGAATCCAAGGAGGGGTGACTTGCGGGGCTCGGACCTGGTTCTGTTACCCAGAATCCTTTGCAAACCTCAAAATTTGGCTAAAAAAACACATGTTCCTCACAATTCTGTGGCAGAAAGTTCTGGAATCTGAGAGGAGCCACAAATTTCCTTCAACTCAGCATTCCCCCAAGTCTCCCGATAAAAATGATACCTCACTTGTGTGGGTAGGCCTAGCCCCCGCGACAGGAAACGCCCCAAAGTGCAACGTGGACACATCCACATTTTTGAAAGAAAACAGAGGTGTTTTTTGCGAAGTGCCTACCTGTAGATTTTGGCCTCTAGCTCAGCCGGCACCTAGGGAAACCTACCAAACCTGTGCGTTTCTGAAAACTAGAGACCTAGGGGAATCCAAGATGGGGTGACTTGCGGGGCTCGGACCAGGTTCTGTTACCCAGAATCCTTTGCAAACCTCAAAATTTGGCTAAAAAAACACATGTCCCTCACATTTCTGTGGCAGAAAGTTCTGGAATCTGAGAGGAGCCACAAATTTCCATCCACCCAGCGTTCCCCCAAGTCTCCCGATAAAAATGATACCTCACTTGTGTGGGTAGGCCTAGCGCCCGCGACAGGAAACGCCCCAAAGCGCAACGTGGACACATACAAATTTTTGAAAGAAAACAGAGGTGTTTTTTGCCAAATGCCTACCTGTAGATTTTGGCCTCTAGCTCAGCCGGCACCTAGGGAAACCTACCAAACCTGTGCATTTCTGAAAACTAGAGACCTAGGGGAATCCAAGGAGGGGTGACTTGCGGGGCTCGAACCTGGTTCTGTTACCCAGAATCCTTTGTAAACCTCAAAATTTGGCTAAAAAAAACATGTTCCTCCCAATTCTGTGGCAGAAAGTTGTGGAATCTGAGAGGAGCCACAAATTTCCTTCAACTCAGCGTTCCCCCAAGTCTCCCGATAAAAATGATACCTCACTTGTGTGGGTAGGCCTAGCCCCCGCGACAGGAAACGCCCCAAAGTGCAACGTGGACACATCCAAATTTTTGAAAGAAACCAGAGGTGTTTTTTGCGAAGTGCCTACCTGTTGATTTTGGCCTCTAGCTTAGCCGGCACCTAGGGAAACCTACCAAACCTGTGCATTTCTGAAAACTAGAGACCTGGGGGAATCCAAGATGGGGTGACTTGCGGGGCTCGGACCAGGTTCTGTTACCCAGAATCCTTTGCAAACCTCAAAATTTGCCTAAAAAAACACATGTTCCTCTCATTTCTGTGGCAGAAAGTTCTGGAATCTGAGAGGAGCCACAAATTTCCTTCCACCCAGCGTTCCCCCAAGTCTTCCGATAAAAATGATACCTCACTTGTGTGGGTAGGCGTAGTGCCCGAGCCAGGAAACGCCCCAAAGCGCAACGTGGACACATCCAAATTTTTTAAAGAAAACAGGAGGTGTTTTTTGCGAAGTGCATACCTGTAGATTTTGGCCTCTAGCTCAGCCGGCACCTAGGGAAACCTACCAAACCTGTGCATTTCTGAAAACTAGAGACCTAGGGGAATCCAAGATGGGGTGACTTGCAAGGCTCGGACCAGGTTCTGTTACCCAGAATCCTTTGCAAACCTCAAAATTTGGCTAAAAAAAAACATGTTCCTCCCATTTCTGTGGCAGAAAGTTCTGGAATCTGAGAGGAGCCACAAATTTCCTTCCACCCAGCGTTCCCCCAAGTCTCCCGATAAAAATGATACCTCACTTGTGTGGGTAGGCCTAGCGCCCGTGACAGGAAACGCCCCAAAGCGCAACGTGGACACATCCAAATTTTTGAAAGAAAACGGGAGGTGTTTTTTGCGAAGTGCCTATCTGTAGATTTTGGCCTCTAGCTCAGCCGGCACCTAGGGAAACCTACCAAACCTGTGCATTTCTGAAAACTAGAGACCTAGGGGAATCCAAGATGGGGTGACTTGAGGGGGTCGGACCAGGTTCTGTTACCCAGAATCCTTTGCAAACCTCAAAATTTGGCTAAAAAAACACATGTCCCTCACATTTCTGTGGCAGAAAGTTCTGGAATCTGAGAGGAGCCACAAATTTCCATCCACCCAGCGTTCCCCCAAGTCTCCCGATAAAAATGATACCTCAGTTGTGTGGGTAGGCCTAGCGCCCGCGACAGGAAACGCCCCAAAGCGCAACGTGGACACATCCAAATTTTTAAAAGAAAACAGAGGTGTTTTTTGCCAAATGCCTACCTGTAGATTTTGGCCTCTAGCTCAGCCGGCACCTAGGGAAACCTACCAAACCTGTGCATTTCTGAAAACTAGAGACCTAGGGGAATCCAAGGAGGGGTGACTTGCGGGGCTCGGACCAGGTTCTGTTACCCAGAATCCTTTGCAAACCTCAAAATTTGGCTAAAAAAACACATGTTCCTCACAATTCTGTGGCAGAAAGTTCTGGAATCTGAGAGGAGCCACAAATTTCCTTCAACTCAGTGTTCCCCCAAGTCTCCCGATAAAAATGATACCTCACTTGTGTGGGTAGGCCTAGCGCCCGCAACAGGAAACGCCCCAAAGCGCAACGTGGACACATCCAAATTTTTAAAAGAAAACAGAGGTGTTTTTTGCCAAATGCCTACCTGTAGATTTTGGCCTCTAGCTCAGCCGGCACCTAGGGAAACCTACCAAACCTGTGCATTTCTGAAAACTAGAGACCTGGGGGAATCCAAGATGAGGTGACTTGCGGGGCTCGGACCAGGTTCTGTTACCCAGAATCCTTTGCAAACCTCAAAATTTGGCTAAAAAAACACATGTTCCTCACATTTCTGTGGCAGAAAGTTCTGGAATCTGAGAGGAGCCACAAATTTCCTTCCACCCAGCGTTCCCCCAAGTCTCCCGATAAAAATGATACCTCACTTGTGTGGGTAGGCGTAGTGCCCGCGACAGGAAACGCCCCAAAGCGCAACGTGGACACATCCACATTTTTTAAAGAAAACAGGAGGTGTTTTTTGCGAAGTGCCTACCTGTAGATTTTGTCCTCTAGCTCAGCCGGCACCTAGGGAAACCTACCAAACCTGTGCATTTCTGAAAACTAGAGACCTAGGGGAATCCAAGATGGGGTGACTTGCGGGGCTCGGACCAGGTTCTGTTACCCAGAATCCTTTGCAAACCTCAAAATTTGGCTAAAAAAAAACATGTTCCTCACATTTCTGTGGCAGAAAGTTCTGGAATCTGAGAGGAGCCACAAATTTCTTTCAACCCAGCATTCCCCCAAGTCTCCCGATAAAAATGATACCTCACTTGTGTGGCTAGGCCTAGCACCCGCGACAGGAAACATCCCAAAGCGCAACGTGGACACATCCAAATTTTTGAAAGAAAACAGAGGTGTTTTTTGCGAAGTGCCTACCTGTAGATTTTGGCCTATAGCTCAGCTCGCACCTAGGGAAACCTACCAAACCTCTGCATTTCTGAAAACTAGAGACCTAGGGGAATCCAAGATGGTGTGACTTGCGGGGCTCGGACCAGGTTCTGTTACCCAGAATCCTTTGCAAACCTCAAAATTTGGCTAAAAAAACACATGTCCCTCACATTTCTGTGGCAGAAAGTTCTGGAATCTGAGAGGAGCCACAAATTTCCATCCACCCAGCGTTCCCCCAAGTCTCCCGATAAAAACGATACCTCACTTGTGTGGGTAGGCCTAGCGCCCGCGACAGGAAACGCCCCAAAGCGCAACGTGGACACATCCAAATTTTTGAAAGAAAACAGAGGTGTTTTTTGCGAAATGCCTACCTTTAGATTTTGGCCTCTAGCTCAACCGGCACCTAGGGAAACCCACCAAACCTTTGCATTTCTGAAAACTAGAGACCTAGGGGAATCCAAGGAGGGGTGACTTGCGGGGCTCGGACCAGGTTCTGTTACCCAGAATCCTTTACAAACCTCAAAATTTGGCTAAAAAAACACATGTTCCTCACATTTCTGTGGCAGAAAGTTCTGGAATCTGAGAGGAGCAACAAATTTCCTTCCACGAAGCATTCCCCCAAGTCTCCCGATAAAAATGATACCTCACTTGTGTAGGTAGGCCTAGCGCCCGCAAGAGGAAACGCCCCAAAGCGCAACGTGGACACATCCACATTTTTGAAAGAAAACAGAGGTGTTTTTTGCGAAGTGCCTACCTGTAGATTTTGGCCTCTAGCTCAGCCGGCACCTATGGAAACCCACCAAACCTGTGCATTCTGAAAACTAGAGACCTAGGGGAATCCAAGATGGGGTGACTTGCGGGGCTCGGACCAGGTTCTGTTACCCAGAATCCTTTGCAAACCTCCAAATTTGGCTAAAAAAACACATGTTCCTCACATTTCTGTGGGAGAAAGTTCTGGAATCTGAGAGGAGCCACAAATTTCCTTCCACCCAGCGTTCCCCCAAGTCTCCCGATAAAAATGACACCTCACTTGTGTGGGTAGGCGTAGTGCCCGCGTCAGGAAACGCCCCAAAGCGCAACGTGGACACATCCAAATTTTTTAAAGAAAACAGAGGTGTTTTTTGCGAAGTGCCTACCTGTAGATTTTGGCCTCTAGCTCAGCCGGCACCTAGGGAAACCTACCAAACCTCTGGATTTCTGAAAACTAGAGACCTAGAGGAATCCAAGATGGGGTGACTTGCGGGGCTCGGACCAGGTTCTGTTACCCAGAATCCTTTGCAAACCTCAAAATTTGGCTAAAAAAAAACATGTTACTCACATTTCTGTGGCAGAAAGTTCTGGAATCTGAGAGGAGCCACAAATTTCCTTCCACCCAGCGTTCCCCCAAGTCTCCCGATAAAAATGATACCTCACTTGTGTGGGTAGGCGTAGTGCCCGCGACAGGAAACGCCCCAAAGCGCAACGTGGACACATCCACATTTTTTAAAGAAAACAGGAGGTGTTTTTTGCGAAGTGCCTACCTGTAGATTTTGTCCTCTAGCTCAGCCGGCACCTAGGGAAACCTACCAAACCTGTGCATTTCTGAAAACTAGAGACCTAGGGGAATCCAAGATGGGGTGACTTGCGGGGCTCGGACCAGGTTCTGTTACCCAGAATCCTTTGCAAACCTCAAAATTTGGCTAAAAAAAAACATGTTCCTCACATTTCTGTGGCAGAAAGTTCTGGAATCTGAGAGGAGCCACAAATTTCTTTCAACCCAGCATTCCCCCAAGTCTCCCGATAAAAATGATACCTCACTTGTGTGGCTAGGCCTAGCACCCGCGACAGGAAACATCCCAAAGCGCAACGTGGACACATCCAAATTTTTGAAAGAAAACAGAGGTGTTTTTTGCGAAGTGCCTACCTGTAGATTTTGGCCTATAGCTCAGCTCGCACCTAGGGAAACCTACCAAACCTCTGCATTTCTGAAAACTAGAGACCTAGGGGAATCCAAGATGGTGTGACTTGCGGGGCTCGGACCAGGTTCTGTTACCCAGAATCCTTTGCAAACCTCAAAATTTGGCTAAAAAAACACATGTCCCTCACATTTCTGTGGCAGAAAGTTCTGGAATCTGAGAGGAGCCACAAATTTCCATCCACCCAGCGTTCCCCCAAGTCTCCCGATAAAAACGATACCTCACTTGTGTGGGTAGGCCTAGCGCCCGCGACAGGAAACGCCCCAAAGCGCAACGTGGACACATCCAAATTTTTGAAAGAAAACAGAGGTGTTTTTTGCGAAATGCCTACCTTTAGATTTTGGCCTCTAGCTCAACCGGCACCTAGGGAAACCCACCAAACCTTTGCATTTCTGAAAACTAGAGACCTAGGGGAATCCAAGGAGGGGTGACTTGCGGGGCTCGGACCAGGTTCTGTTACCCAGAATCCTTTACAAACCTCAAAATTTGGCTAAAAAAACACATGTTCCTCACATTTCTGTGGCAGAAAGTTCTGGAATCTGAGAGGAGCAACAAATTTCCTTCCACGAAGCATTCCCCCAAGTCTCCCGATAAAAATGATACCTCACTTGTGTAGGTAGGCCTAGCGCCCGCAAGAGGAAACGCCCCAAAGCGCAACGTGGACACATCCACATTTTTGAAAGAAAACAGAGGTGTTTTTTGCGAAGTGCCTACCTGTAGATTTTGGCCTCTAGCTCAGCCGGCACCTATGGAAACCCACCAAACCTGTGCATTCTGAAAACTAGAGACCTAGGGGAATCCAAGATGGGGTGACTTGCGGGGCTCGGACCAGGTTCTGTTACCCAGAATCCTTTGCAAACCTCCAAATTTGGCTAAAAAAACACATGTTCCTCACATTTCTGTGGGAGAAAGTTCTGGAATCTGAGAGGAGCCACAAATTTCCTTCCACCCAGCGTTCCCCCAAGTCTCCCGATAAAAATGACACCTCACTTGTGTGGGTAGGCGTAGTGCCCGCGTCAGGAAACGCCCCAAAGCGCAACGTGGACACATCCAAATTTTTAAAAGAAAACAGAGGTGTTTTTTGCGAAGTGCCTACCTGTAGATTTTGGCCTCTAGCTCAGCCGGCACCTAGGGAAACCTACCAAACCTCTGGATTTCTGAAAACTAGAGACCTAGAGGAATCCAAGATGGGGTGACTTGCGGGGCTCGGACCAGGTTCTGTTACCCAGAATCCTTTGCAAACCTCAAAATTTGGCTAAAAAAAAACATGTTACTCACATTTCTGTGGCAGAAAGTTCTGGAATCTGAGAGGAGCCACAAATTTCCTTCCACCCAGCGTTCCCCCAACTCTCCCGATAAAAATGATACCTCACTTGTGTGGTTAGGCCTAGCGCCCGCGACAGGAAACGCCCCAAAGCGCAAAGTGGACACATCCAAATTTTTTAAAGAAAACAGAGGTGTTTTTTGCGAAGTGCCTACCTGTAGATTTTGGCCTCTAGCTCAGCCGGCACCTAGGGAAACCTACCAAACCTGTGCATTTCTGAAAACTAGAGACCTAGGGGAATCCAAGGAGGGGTGACTTGCGGGGCTCGGACCTGGTTCTGTTACCCAGAATCCTTTGCAAACCTCAAAATTTGGCTAAAAAAACACATGTTCCTCACATTTCTGTGGCAGAAATTTCTGGAATCTGAGAGGAGCCACAAATTTCCTTCAACTCAGCGTTCCCCCAAGTCTCCCGATAAAAATGATACCTCACTTGGGTGGGTAGGCCTAGCCCCCGCGACAGGAAACGCCCCAAAGTGCAACGTGGACACATCCACATTTTTGAAAGAAAACAGAGGTGTTTTTTGCGAAGTGCCTACCTGTAGATTTTGGCCTCTAGCTCAGCCGGCACCTAGGGAAACCTACCAAATCTGTGCATTTCTGAAAACTAGAGACCTAGGGGAATCCAAGATGGGGTGACTTGCGAGGCTCGGACCAGGTTCTGTTACCCAGAATCCTTTGCAAACCTCAAAATTTGGCTAAAAAAACACATGTTCCTCACATTTCTGTGGCAGAAAGTTCTGGAATCTGAGAGGAGCCACAAATTTCCTTCCACCCAGCGTTCCCCCAAGTCTCCCGATAAAAATGATACCTCACTTGTGTGGGTAGGCCTAGCGCCCGCGACAGGAAACGCCCCAAAGCGCAACGTGGACACATCCAAATTTTTGATAGAAAACAGGAGGTGTTTTTTGCGAAGTGCCTACCTGTAGATTTTGGCCTCTAGTTCAGCCGGCACCTAGGGAAACCTACCAAACCTGTGCATTTCTGAAAACTAGAGACCTAGGGGAATCCAAGGAGGGGTGACTTGCGGGGCTCGGACCAGGTTCTGTTACCCAGAATCATTTGCAAACCTCAAAATTTGGCTAAAAAAACACATGTCCCTCACATTTCTGTGGCAGAAAGTTCTGGAATCTGAGAGGAGCCACAAATTTCCATCCACCCAGCGTTCCCCCAAGTCTCCCGATAAAAATGATACCTCAGTTGTGTGGGTAGGCCTAGCGCCCACGACAGGAAACGCCCCAAAGCGCAACGTGGACACATCCAAATTTTTGAAAGAAAACAGAGGTGTTTTTTGCCAAATGCCTACCTGTAGATTTTGGCCTCTAGCTCAGCCGGCACCTAGGGAAACCTACCAAACCTGTGCATTTCTGAAAACTAGAGACCTAGGGGAATCCAAGATGGGGTGACTTGCGAGGCTCGGACCAGGTTCTGTTACCCAGAATCCTTTGCAAACCTCAAAATTTGGCTAAAAAAACACATGTTCCTCACATTTCTGTGGTAGAAAGTTCTGGAATCTGAGAGGAGCCACAAATTTCCTTCCACCCAGCGTTCCCCCAAGTCTCCCGATAAAAATGATACCTCACTTGTGTGGGTAGGCCTAGCGCCCGCGACAGGAAACGCCCCAAAGCGCAACGTGGACACATCCAAATTTTTTTAAGAAAACAGGAGGTGTTTTTTGCGAAGTGCCTACCTGTAGATTTTGGCTTCTAGCTCAGCCGGCACCTAGGGAAACCAACCAAACCTGTGCATTTCTGAAAACTAGAGACGTAGGGGAATCCAAGGAGGAGTGACTTGCGGGGCTCGGACCAGGTTCTGTTACCCAGAATCCTTGGCAAACCTCAAAATTTGCCTAACAAAACACATGTTCCTCACATTTCTGTGGCAGAAAGATCTGGAATCTGAGAGGAGCCACAAATTTCATTCCACCCAGCGTTCCCCCAAGTGTCACCATAAAAATGATATCTCACTTGTGTGGGTAGGCCTAGCGCCCGCGACAGGAAACGTCCCAAAGCGCAACGTTGACACATCCAAATTTTTGAAAGAAAACAGAGGTGTTTTTTGCGAAGTGCCTACCTGTAGATTTTGCCCTCTAGCTCAGCCGGCATCTAGGGAAACCCACCAAACCTGTGCATTTCTGAAAACTAGAGACCTAGGGGAATCCAAGGAGGGGTGACTTGCGGGGCTCGGACCAGGTTCTGTTACCCAGAATCCTTTGCAAACCTCAAAATTTGGCTAAAAAAACACATGTTCCTCACATTTCTATGGCAGAAAGTTCTGGAATCTGAGAGGAGCCACAAATTTCCTTCCACCCAGCGTTCCCCCAAGTCTCCCGATAAAAATGATACCTCACTTGTGTGGTTAGGCCTAGCGCCCGCGACAGGAAACGCCCCAAAGCGCAACGTGGACACATCCAAATTTTTGAAAGAAAACAGAGGTGTTTTTTGCGAAGTGCCTACCTGTAGATTTTGGCGTCTAGCTCAGCCGGCACCTAGGGAAACCTACCAAACCGTTGCATTTCTGAAAACTAGAGACCTAGGGGAATCCAAGGAGGGGTAACTTGCGGGGCTCGGACCTGTTTCTGTTACCCAGAATCCTTTGCAAACCTCACAATTTGGCTAAAAAAACACATGTTCCTCACGTTTCTGTGGCAGAAAGTTCTGGAATCTGAGAGGAGCCACAAATTTCCTTCAACCCAGCGTTCCCCCAAGTCTCCCGATAAAAATGATTCCTCACTTGTGTGGGTAGGCCTAGCGCCCGCGACAGGAAACGCCCCAAAGTGCAACGTGGACACATCCACATTTTTTAAAGAAAACAGAGGTGTTTTTTGCGAAGTGCCTACCTGTAGATTTTGGCCTCTAGCTCAGCCGGCACCTAGGGAAACCTACCAAACCTGTGCATTTCTGAAAACTAGAGACCTAGGGGAATCCAAGATGGGGTGACTTGCAGGCTCGGACCAGGTTCTGTTACCCAGAATCCTTTGCAAACCTCAAAATTTGGCTAAAAAAACACATGTTCCTCACATTTCTGTGGCAGAAAGTTCTGGAATCTGAGAGGAGCCACAAATTTCCTTCCACAAAGCGTTCCCCCAAGTCTCCCGATAAAAATGATACCTCACTTGTGTGGGTAGGTCTAGCGCCCGCGACAGGAAACGCCCCAAAGCGCAACGTGGACACCTCCAAATTTTTTAAAGAAAACAGGAGGTGTTTTTTGCGAAGTGCCTACCTGTAGATTTTGGCCTCTAGCTCAGCCGGCACCTAGGGAAACCTACCAAACCTGTGCATTTCTGAAAACTAGAGACCTAGGGGAATCCAAGGAGGGGTGACTTGCGGGGCTCGGACCAGGTTCTGTTACCCAGAATCCTTTGCAAACCTCCAAATTTGGCTAAAAAAACACATGTTCCTCACATTTCTGTGGCAGAAAGTTCTGGAATCTGAGAGGAGCCACAAATTTCCTTCCACCCAGCGTTCCCCCAAGTCTCCCGATAAAAATGACACCTCACTTGTGTGGGTAGGCGTAGTGCCCGCGTCAGGAAACGCCCCAAAGCGCAACGTGGACACATCCAAATTTTTTAAAGAAAACAGAGGTGTTTTTTGCGAAGTGCCTACCTGTAGATTTTGGCCTCTAGCTCAGCCGGCACCTAGGGAAACCTACCAAACCTCTGGATTTCTGAAAACTAGAGACCTAGGGGAATCCAAGATGGGGTGACTTGCGGGGCTCGGACCAGGTTCTGTTACCCAGAATCCTTTGCAAACCTCAAAATTTGGCTAAAAAAACACATGTTACTCACATTTCTGTGGCAGAAAGTTCTGGAATCTGAGAGGAGCCACAAATTTCCTTCCACCCAGCGTTCCCCCAACTCTCCCGATAAAAATGATACCTCACTTGTGTGGTTAGGCCTAGCGCCCGCGACAGGAAACGCCCCAAAGCGCAAAGTGGACACATCCAAATTTTTGAAAGAAAACAGAGGTGTTTTTTGCGAAGTGCCTACCTGTAGATTTTGGCCTCTAGCTCAGCCGGCACCTAGGGAAACCTACCAAACCTGTGCATTTCTGAAAACTAGAGACCTAGGGGAATCCAAGGAGGGGTGACTTGCGGGGCTCGGACCTGGTTCTGTTACCCAGAATCCTTTGCAAACCTCAAAATTTGGCTAAAAAAACACATGTTCCTCACATTTCTGTGGCAGAAATTTCTGGAATCTGAGAGGAGCCACAAATTTCCTTCAACTCAGCGTTCCCCCAAGTCTCCCGATAAAAATGATACCTCACTTGGGTGGGTAGGCCTAGCCCCCGCGACAGGAAACGCCCCAAAGTGCAACGTGGACACATCCAAATTTTGGAAAGAAAACAGAGGTGTTTTTTGCGAAGTGCCTACCTGTAGATTTTGGCCTCTAGCTCAGCCGGCACCTAGGGAAACCTACCAAACCTGTGCATTTCTGAAAACTAGAGACCTAGGGGAATCCAAGATGGGGTGACTTGCGAGGCTCGGACCAGGTTCTGTTACCCAGAATCCTTTGCAAACCTCAAAATTTGGCTAAAAAAACACATGTTCCTCACATTTCTGTGGCAGAAAGTTCTGGAATCTGAGAGGAGCCACAAATTTCCTTCCACCCAGCGTTCCCCCAAGTCTCCCGATAAAAATGATACCTCACTTGTGTGGGTAGGCCTAGCGCCCGCGACAGGAAACGCCCCAAAGCGCAACGTGGACACATCCAAATTTTTGAAAGAAAACAGGAGGTGTTTTTTGCGAAGTGCCTACCTGTAGATTTTGGCCTCTAGTTCAGCCGGCACCTAGGGAAACCTACCAAACCTGTGCATTTCTGAAAACTAGAGACCTAGGGGAATCCAAGGAGGGGTGACTTGCGGGGCTCGGACCAGGTTCTGTTACCCAGAATCATTTGCAAACCTCAAAATTTGGCTAAAAAAACACATGTCCCTCACATTTCTGTGGCAGAAAGTTCTGGAATCTGAGAGGAGCCACAAATTTCCATCCACCCAGCGTTCCCCCAAGTCTCCCGATAAAAATGATACCTCAGTTGTGTGGGTAGGCCTAGCGCCCACGACAGGAAACGCCCCAAAGCGCAACGTGGACACATCCAAATTTTTGAAAGAAAACAGAGGTGTTTTTTGCCAAATGCCTACCTGTAGATTTTGGCCTCTAGCTCAGCCGGCACCTAGGGAAACCTACCAAACCTGTGCATTTCTGAAAACTAGACACCTAGGGGAATCCAAGATGGGGTGACTTGCGAGGCTCGGACCAGGTTCTGTTACCCAGAATCCTTTGCAAACCTCAAAATTTGGCTAAAAAAACACATGTTCCTCACATTTCTGTGGTAGAAAGTTCTGGAATCTGAGAGGAGCCACAAATTTCCTTCCACCCAGCGTTCCCCCAAGTCTCCCGATAAAAATGATACCTCACTTGTGTGGGTAGGCCTAGCGCCCGCGACAGGAAACGCCCCAAAGCGCAACGTGGACACATCCAAATTTTTTTAAGAAAACAGGAGGTGTTTTTTGCGAAGTGCCTACCTGTAGATTTTGGCTTCTAGCTCAGCCGGCACCGAGGGAAACCAACCAAACCTGTGCATTTCTGAAAACTAGAGACGTAGGGGAATCCAAGGAGGAGTGACTTGCGGGGCTCGGACCAGGTTCTGTTACCCAGAATCCTTGGCAAACCTCAAAATTTGCCTAACAAAACACATGTTCCTCACATTTCTGTGGCAGAAAGTTCTGGAATCTGAGAGGAGCCACAAATTTCATTCCACCCAGCGTTCCCCCAAGTCTCACCATAAAAATGATATCTCACTTGTGTGGGTAGGCCTAGCGCCCGCGACAGGAAACGTCCCAAAGCGCAACGTTGACACATCCAAATTTTTGAAAGAAAACAGAGGTGTTTTTTGCGAAGTGCCTACCTGTAGATTTTGCCCTCTAGCTCAGCCGGCATCTAGGGAAACCCACCAAACCTGTGCATTTCTGAAAACTAGAGACCTAGGGGAATCCAAGGAGGGGTGACTTGCGGGGCTCGGACCAGGTTCTGTTACCCAGAATCCTTTGCAAACCTCAAAATTTGGCTAAAAAAACACATGTTCCTCACATTTCTATGGCAGAAAGTTCTGGAATCTGAGAGGAGCCACAAATTTCCTTCCACCCAGCGTTCCCCCAAGTCTCCCGATAAAAATGATACCTCACTTGTGTGGTTAGGCCTAGCGCCCGCGACAGGAAACGCCCCAAAGCGCAACGTGGACACATCCAAATTTTTGAAAGAAAACAGAGGTGTTTTTTGCGAAGTGCCTACCTGTAGATTTTGGCGTCTAGCTCAGCCGGCACCTAGGGAAACCTACCAAACTGGTGCATTTCTGAAAACTAGAGACCTAGGGGAATCCAAGGAGGGGTAACTTGCGGGGCTCGGACCTGTTTCTGTTACCCAGAATCCTTTGCAAACCTCACAATTTGGCTAAAAAAACACATGTTCCTCACATTTCTGTGGCAGAAAGTTCTGGAATCTGAGAGGAGCCACAAATTTCCTTCAACCCAGCGTTCCCCCAAGTCTCCCGATAAAAATGATACCTCACTTGTGTGGGTAGGCCTAGCGCACGAGACAGGAAACGCCCCAAAGTGCAACGTGGACACATCCACATTTTTTAAAGAAAACAGAGGTGTTTTTTGCGAAGTGCCTACCTGTAGATTTTGGCCTCTAGCTCAGCCGGCACCTAGGGAAACCTACCAAACCTGTGCATTTCTGAAAACTAGAGACCTAGGGGAATCCAAGATGGGGTGACTTGCAGGCTCGGACCAGGTTCTGTTACCCAGAATCCTTTGCAAACCTCAAAATTTGGCTAAAAAAACACATGTTCCTCACATTTCTGTGGCAGAAAGTTCTGGAATCTGAGAGGAGCCACAAATTTCCTTCCACAAAGCGTTCCCCCAAGTCTCCCGATAAAAATGATACCTCACTTGTGTGGGTAGGTCTAGCGCCCGCGACAGGAAACGCCCCAAAGCGCAACGTGGACACCTCCAAATTTTTTAAAGAAAACAGGAGGTGTTTTTTGCGAAGTGCCTACCTGTAGATTTTGGCCTCTAGCTCAGCCGGCACCTAGGGAAACCTACCAAACCTGTGCATTTCTGAAAACTAGAGACCTAGGGGAATCCAAGGAGGGGTGACTTGCGGGGCTCGGACCAGGTTCTGTTACCCAGAATCCTTTGCAAACCTCAAAATTTGGCTAAAAAAACACATGTTCCTCACATTTCTGTGGCAGAAAGTTCTGGAATCTGAGAGGAGCCACAAATTTCCTTCCACCCAGCGTTCCCCCAAGTCTCCCGATAAAAATGATACCTCACTTGTGTGGTTAGGCCTAGCGCCCGCGACAGGAAACGCCCCAAAGTGCAACGTGGACACATCCACATTTTTGAAAGAAAACAGAGGTGTTTTTTGCGAAGTGCCTACCTGTAGATTTTGGCCTCTAGCTCAGCCGGCACCTAGGGAAACCTACCAAACCTGTGCATTTCTGAAAACTAGAGACCTGGGGGAATCCAAGATGGGGTGACTTGCGGGGCTCGGACCCGGTTCTGTTACAAAGAATCCATTGCAAACCTCAAAATTTGGCTAAAAAAACACATGTTCCTCACATTTCTGTGGTAGAAAGTTCTGGAATCTGAGAGGAGCCACAAATTTCCTTCCACCCAGCGTTCCCCCAAGTCTCCCGATAAACATTATACCTCACTTGTGTGGGTAGGCCTAGCGCCCGCGACAGGAAACGCCCCAAAGCGCAACGTGGACACATCCAAATTTTTTTAAGAAAACCTGAGGTGTTTTTTGCGAAGTGCCTACCTGTAGATTTTGGCTTCTAGCTCAGCCGGCACCTAGGGAAACCAACCAAACCTGTGCATTTCTGAAAACTAGAGACCTAGGGGAATCCAAGATGGGGTGACTTGCGAGGCTCGGACCAGGTTCTGTTACCCAGAATCCTTTGCAAACCTCAAAATTTGGCTAAAAAACACATGTTCCTCACATTTCTGTGGTAGAAAGTTCTGGAATCTGAGAGGAGCCACAAATTTCCTTCCACCCAGCGTTCCCCCAAGTCTCCCGATAAAAATTATACCTCACTTGTGTGGGTAGGCCTAGCGCCCGCGACAGGAAACGCCCCAAAGCGCAACGTGGACACATCCAAATTTTTTAAATAAAACAGGAGGTGTTTTTTGCGAAGTGCCTACCTGTAGATTTTGGCTTCTAGCTCAGCCGGCACCTAGGGAAACCAACCAAACCTGTGCATTTCTGAAAACTAGAGACGTAGGGGAATCCAAGGAGGAGTGACTTGCGGGGCTCGGACCAGGTTCTTTTACCCAGAATCCTTTGCAAACCTCAAAATTTGCCTAAAAAAACACATGTTCCTCACATTTCTGTGGCAGAAAGTTCTGGAATCTGAGAGGAGCCACAAATTTCCTTCCACCCAGCGTTCCCCCAAGTCTCACCATAAAAATGATACCTCACTTGTGTGGTTAGGCCTAGCGCCCGCGACAGGAAACGCCCCAAAGCGCAACGTGGACACATCCAAATTTTTGAAAGAAAACAGAGGTGTTTTTTGCGAAGTGCCTACCTGTAGATTTTGGCCTCTAGCTCAGCCGGCACCTAGGGAAACCTACCAAACCTGTGCATTTCTGAAAACTAGAGACCTGGGGGAATCCAAGATGGGGTGACTTGCGGGGCTCGGACCCGGTTCTGTTACAAAGAATCCTTTGCAAACCTCAAAATTTGGCTAAAAAAACACATGTTCCTCACATTTCTGTGGTAGAAAGTTCTGGAATCTGAGAGGAGCCACAAATTTCCTTCCACCCAGCATTCCCCCAAGTCTCCCGATAAACATTATACCTCACTTGTGTGGGTAGGCCTAGCGCCCGCGACAGGAAACGCCCCAAAGCGCAACGTGGACACATCCAAATTTTTTTAAGAAAACAGGAGGTGTTTTTTGCGAAGTGCCTACCTGTAGATTTTGGCTTCTAGCTCAGCCGGCACCTAGGGAAACCAACCAAACCTGTGCATTTCTGAAAACTAGAGACCTAGGGGAATCCAAGATGGGGTGACTTGCGAGGCTCGGACCAGGTTCTGTTTGCCAGAATCCTTTGCAAACCTCAAAATTTGGCTAAAAAAACACATGTTCCTCACATTTCTGTGGTAGAAAGTTCTGGAATCTGAGAGGAGCCACAAATTTCCTTCCACCCAGCGTTCCCCCAAGTCTCCCGATAAAAATTATACCTCACTTGTGTGGGTAGGCCTAGCGCCCGCGACAGGAAACGCCCCAAAGCGCAACGTGGACACATCCAAATTTTTTAAAGAAAACAGGAGGTGTTTTTTGCGAAGTGCCTACCTGTAGATTTTGGCTTCTAGCTCAGCCGGCACCTAGGGAAACCAACCAAACCTGTGCATTTCTGAAAACTAGAGACGTAGGGGAATCCAAGGAGGAGTGACTTGCGGGGCTCGGACCAGGTTCTTTTACCCAGAATCCTTTGCAAACCACAAAATGTGCCTGAAAAAACACATGTTCCTCTCATTTCTGTGGCAGAAAGTTCTGGAATCTGAGAGGAGCCACAAATTTCCTTCCACCCAGCGTTACCCCAAGTCTCCCGATAAAAATGATACCTCACTTGTGTGGTTAGGCCTAGCGCCCGCGACAGGAAACGCCCCAAAGCGCAACGTGGACACATCCACATTTTTGAAAGAAAACAGAGGTGTTTTTTGCGAAGTGCCTACCTGTAGATTTTGGCCTCTAGCTCAGCCGGCACCTAGGGAAACCTACCAAACCTGTGCATTTCTGAAAACTAGAGACCTGGGGGAATCCAAGATGGGGTGACTTGCGGGGCTCGGACCAGGTTCTGTTACCCAGAATCCTTTGCAAACCTCAAAATTTGGCTAAAAAAACACATGTTCCTCACATTTCTGTGGTAGAAAGTTCTGGAATCTGAGAGGAGCCACAAATTTCCTTCCACCCAGCGTTCCCCCAAGTCTCCCGATAAACATTATACCTCACTTGTGTGGGTAGGCCTAGCGCCCGCGACAGGAAACGCCCCAAAGCGCAACGTGGACACATCCACATTTTTTAAAGAAAACAGGAGGTGTTTTTTGCGAAGTGCCTACCTGTAGATTTTGGCTTCTAGCTCAGCCGGCACCTAGGGAAACCAACCAAACCTGTGCATTTCTGAAAACTAGAGACCTAGGGGAATCCAAGATGGGGTGACTTGCGAGGCTCGGACCAGGTTCTGTTACCCAGAATCCTTTGCAAACCTCAAAATTTGGCTAAAAAAACACATGTTCCTCACATTTCTGTGGTAGAAAGTTCTGGAATCTGAGAGGAGCCACAAATTTCCTTCCACCCACCGTTCCCCCAAGTCTCCCGATAAAAATTATACCTCACTTGTGTGGGTAGGCCTAGCGCCCGCGACAGGAAACGCCCCAAAGCGCAACGTGGACACATCCACATTTTTTAAAGAAAACAGGAGGTGTTTTTTGCGAAGTGCCTACCTGTAGATTTTGGCTTCTAGCTCAGCCGGCACCTAGGGAAACCAACCAAATCTGTGCATTTCTGAAAACTAGAGACGTAGGGGAATCCAAGGAGGAGTGACTTGCGGGGCTCGGACCAGGTTCTGTTACCCAGAATCCTTTGCAAACCTCAAAATTTGCCTAAAAAAACACATGTTCCTCACATTTCTGTGGCAGAAAGTTCTGGAATCTGAGAGGAGCCACAAATTTCCTTCCACCCAGCGTTCCCCCAAGTCTCACCATAAAAATGATACCTCACTTGTGTGGGTAGGCCTAGCGCCCGCGACAGGAAACGTCCCAAAGCGCAACGTGGACACATCCAAATTTTTTAAAGAAAACAGAGGTGTTTTTTGCGAAGTGCCTACCTGTAGATTTTGGCCTCTAGCTCAGCCGGCATGTAGGGAAACCCACCAAACCTGTGCATTTCTGAAAACTAGAGACCTAGGGGAATCCAAGGAGGGGTGACTTGCGGGGCTCGGACCGGGTTCTGTTACCCAGAATCCTTTGCAAACCTCACAATTTGGCTAAAAAACACATGTTCCTCTCATTTCTGTGGCAGAAAGTTCTGGAATCTGAGAGGAGCCACAAATTTCCTTCAACCCAGCGTTCCCCCAAGTCTCCCGATAAAAATGATACCTCACTTGTGTGGTTAGGCCTAGCGCCCACGACAGGAAACGCCCCAAAGCGCAACGTGGACACATCCACATTTTTGAAAGAAAACAGAGGTGTTTTTTGCGAAGTGCCTACCTGTAGATTTTGGCCTCTAGCTCAGCCGGCACCTAGGGAAACCTACCAAACCTGTGCATTTCTGAAAACTAGAGACCTGGGGGAATCCAAGATGGGGTGACTTGCGGGGCTCGGACCAGGTTCTGTTACCCAGAATCCTTTGCAAACCTCAAAATTTGGCTAAAAAAACACATGTTCCTCACATTTCTGTGGTAGAAAGTTCTGGAATCTGAGAGGAGCCACAAATTTCCTTCCACCCAGCGTTCCCCCAAGTCTCCCGATAAACATTATACCTCACTTGTGTGGGTAGGCCTAGCGCCCGCGACAGGAAACGCCCCAAAGCGCAACGTGGACACATCCACATTTTTTTAAGAAAACAGGAGGTGTTTTTTGCGAAGTGCCTACCTGTAGATTTTGGCTTCTAGCTCAGCCGGCACCTAGGGAAACCAACCAAACCTGTGCATTTCTGAAAACTAAAGACCTAGGGGAATCCAAGATGGGGTGACTTGCGAGGCTCGGACCAGGTTCTGTTACCCAGAATCCTTTGCAAACCTCAAGATTTGGCTAAAAAAACACATGTTCCTCACATTTCTGTGGTAGAAAGTTCTGGAATCTGAGAGGAGCCACAAATTTCATTCCACCCACCGTTCCCCCAAGTCTCCCGATAAAAATTATACCTCACTTGTGGGTAGGCCTAGCGCCCGCGACAGGAAACGCCCCAAAGCGCAACGTGGACACATCCAAATTTTTTAAAGAAAACAGGAGGTGTTTTTTGCGAAGTGCCTACCTGTAGATTTTGGCTTCTAGCTCAGCCGGCACCTAGGGAAACCAACCAAACCTGTGCATTTCTGAAAACTAGAGACGTAGGGGAATCCAAGGAGGAGTGACTTGCGGGGCTCGGACCAGGTTCTGTTACCCAGAATCCTTTGCAAACCTCAAAATTTGCCTAAAAAAACACATGTTCCTCATATTTCTGTGGCAGAAAGTTCTGGAATCTGAGAGGAGCCACAAATTTCCTTCCACCCAGCGTTCCCCCAAGTCTCCCGATAAAAATGATACCTCACTTGTGTGGGTAGGCCTAGCGCCCGCGACAGGAAACGTCCCAAAGCGCAACGTGGACACATCCAAATTTTTGAAAGAAAACAGAGGTGTTTTTTGCGAAGTGCCTACCTGTAGATTTTGGCCTCTAGCTCAGCCGGCATCTAGGGAAACCCACCAAACCTGTGCATTTCTGAAAACTAGAGACCTAGGGGAATCCAAGGAGGGGTGACTTGCGGGGCTCGGACCAGGTTCTGTTACCCAGAATCCTTTGCAAACCTCAAAATTTGGCTAAAAAAACACATGTTCCTCACATTTCTATGGCAGAAAGTTCTGGAATCTGAGAGGAGCCACAAATTTCCTTCCACCCAGCGTTCCCCCAAGTCTCCCGATAAAAATGATACCTCACTTGTGTGGTTAGGCCTAGCGCCCGTGACAGGAAACGCCCCAAAGCGCAACGTGGACACATCCAAATTTTTGAAAGAAAACAGAGGTGTTTTTTGCGAAGTGCCTACCTGTAGATTTTGGCGTCTAGCTCAGCCGGCACCTAGGGAAACCTACCAAACCTGTGCATTTCTGAAAACTAGAGACCTAGGGGAATCCAAGGAGGGGTGACTTGCGGGGCTCGAACCTGGTTCTGTTACCCAGAATCCTTTGCAAACCTCACAATTTGGCTAAAAAAACACATGTTCCTCACAGTTCTGTGGCAGAAAGTTCTGGAATCTGAGAGGAGCCACAAATTTCCTTCAACCCAGCGTTCCCCCAAGTCTCCCGATAAAAATGATACCTCACTTGTGTGGGTAGGCCTAGCGCCCGCGACAGGAAACGCCCCAAAGTGCAACGTGGACACATCCAAATTTTTTAAAGAAAACAGAGGTGTTTTTTGCGAAGTGCCTACCTGTAGATTTTGGCCTCTAGCTCAGCCGGCACCTAGGGAAACCTACCAAACCTGTGCATTTCTGAAAACTAGAGACCTAGGGGAATCCAAGGAGGGGTGACTTGCGGGGCTCGGACCAGGTTCTGTTACCCAGAATCCTTTGCAAACCTCAAAATTTGGCTAAAAAAAAACATGTTACTCACATTTCTGTGGCAGAAAGTTCTGGAATCTGAGAGGAGCCACAAATTTCCTTCCACCCAGCGTTCCCCTAAGTCTCCCGATAAAAATGATACCTCACTTGTGTGGTTAGGCCTAGCGCCCGCGACAGGAAACGGCCCAAAGCGCAACGTGGACACATCCAAATTTTTGAAAGAAAACAGAGGTGTTTTTTGCGAAGTGCCTTCCTGTAGATTTTGGCCTCTAGCTCAGCCGGCACCTAGGGAAACCTACCAAACCTGTGCATTTCTGAAAACTAGAGACCTAGGGGAATCCAAGGAGGGGTGACTTGCGGGGTTCGGACCTGGTTCTGTTACCCAGAATCCTTTGCAAACCTCACAATTTGGCTAAAAAAACACATGTTCCTCACATTTCTGTGGCAGAAAGTTCTGAAATCTGAGAGGAGCCACAAATTTCCTTCAAGCCAGCGTTCCCCCAAGTCTCCCGATAAAAATGATACCTCACTTGTGTGGGTAGGCCTAGCGCCCGCGACAGGAAACGCCCCAAAGTGCAACGTGGACACATCCAAATTTTTGAAAGAAAACAGAGGTGTTTTTTGCCAAATGCCTACCTGTAGATTTTGGCCTCTAGCTCAGCCGGCACCTAGGGAAACCTACCAAACCTGTGCATTTCTGAAAACTAGAGACCTAGGGGAATCCAAGATGGGGTGACTTGCGGGGCTCGGACCAGGTTCTGTTACCCAGAATCCTTTGCAAACCTCAAAATTTGGCTAAAAAAACACATGTTCCTCACATTTCTGTGGCAGAAAGTTCTGGAATCTGAGAGGAGCCACAAATTTCCTTCCACCCAGCGTTCCCCCAAGTCTCCCGATAAAAATGATACCTCACTTGTGTGGGTAGGCCTAGTGCCTGCGACAGGAAAAGCCCCAAAGCGCAACGTTGACACCTTCAAATTTTTGAAAGAAAACAGGAGGTGTTTTTTGCGAAGTGCCTACCTGTAGATTTTGGCCTCTAGCTCAGCCGGCACCTAGGGAAACCTACCAAACCTGTGCATTTCTGAAAACTAGAGACCTAGGGGAATCCAAGGAGGGGTGACTTGCGGGGCTCGGACCAGGTTCTGTTACCCAGAATCCTTTGCAAACCTCAAAATTTGGCTAAAAAAACACATGTTACTCACATTTCTGTGGCAGAAAGTTCTGGAATCTGAGAGGAGCCACAAATTTCCTTCCACCCAGCGTTCCCCCAAGTCTCCCGATAAAAATGATACCTCACTTGTGTGGTTAGGCCTAGCGCCCGCGACAGGAAACGCCCCAAAGCGCAACGTGGACACATCCAAATTTTTGAAAGAAAACAGAGGTGTTTTTTGCGAAGTGCCTACCTGTAGATTTTGGCCTCTAGCTCAGCCGGCACCTAGGGAAACCTACCAAACCTGTGCATTTCTGAAAACTAGAGACCTAGGGGAATCCAAGGAGGGGTGACTTGCGGGGCTCGGACCTGGTTCTGTTACCCAGAATCCTTTGCAAACCTCACAATTTGGCTAAAAAAACACATGTTCCTCACATTTCTGTGGCAGAAAGTTCTGAAATCTGAGAGGAGCCACAAATTTCCTTCAAGCCAGCGTTCCCCCAAGTCTCCCGATAAAAATGATACCTCACTTGTGTGGGTAGGCCTAGCGCCCGCGACAGGAAACGCCCCAAAGTGCAACGTGGACACATCCAAATTTTTGAAAGAAAACAGAGGTGTTTTTTGCCAAATGCCTACCTGTAGATTTTGGCCTCTAGCTCAGCCGGCACCTAGGGAAACCTACCAAACCTGTGCATTTCTGAAAACTAGAGACCTAGGGGAATCCAAGATGGGGTGACTTGCGGGGCTCGGACCAGGTTCTGTTACCCAGAGTCCTTTGCAAACCTCAAAATTTGGCTAAAAAAACACATGTTCCTCACATTTCTGTGGCAGAAAGTTCTGGAATCTGAGAGGAGCCACAAATTTCCTTCCACCCAGCGTTCCCCCAAGTCTCCCGATAAAAATGATACCTCACTTGTGTGGGTAGGCCTAGTGCCTGCGACAGGAAACGCCCCAAAGCGCAACGTTGACACCTTCAAATTTTTGAAAGAAAACAGGAGGTGTTTTTTGCGAAGTGCCTACCTGTAGATTTTGGCCTCTAGCTCAGCCGGCACCTAGGGAAACCTACCAAACCTGTGCATTTCTGAAAACTAGAGACCTAGGGGAATCCAAGGAGGGGTGACTTGCGGGGCTCGGACCAGGTTCTGTTACCCAGAATCCTTTGCAAACCTCAAAATTTGGCTAAAAAAACACATGTTACTCACATTTCTGTGGCAGAAAGTTCTGGAATCTGAGAGGAGCCACAAATTTCCTTCCACCCAGCGTTCCCCCAAGTCTCCCGATAAAAATGATACCTCACTTGTGTGGTTAGGCCTAGCGCCCGCGACAGGAAACGCCCCAAAGCGCAACGTGGACACATCCAAATTTTTGAAAGAAAACAGAGGTGTTTTTTGAGAAGTGCCTACCTGTAGATTTTGGCCTCTAGCTCAGCCGGCACCTAGGGAAACTTACCAAACCTGTGCATTTCTGAAAACTAGAGACCTAGGGGAATCCAAAGAGGGGTGACTTGCGGGGCTCGGACCTGGTTCTGTTACCCAGAATCCTTTGCAAACCTCACAATTTGGCTAAAAAAACACATGTTCCTCACATTTCTGTGGCAGAAAGTTCTGGAATCTGAGAGGAGCCACAAATTTCCTTCAACCCAGCGTTCCCCCAAGTCTCCAGAGAAAAATGATACCTCACTTGTGTGGGTAGGCCTAGCGCCCGCGACAGGAAACGCCCCAAAGTGCAACGTGGACACATCCAAATTTTTGAAAGAAAACAGAGGTGTTTTTTGCGAAGTGCCTACCTGTAGATTTTTTGGCCTCTAGCTCAGCCGGCACCTAGGGAAACCTACCAAACCTGTGCATTTCTGAAAACTAGAGACCTAGGGGAATCCAAGATGGGGTGAGTTGCGAGGCTCGGACCAGGTTCTGTTACCCAGAATCCTTTGCAAACCTCAAAATTTGGCTAAAAAAACACATGTTCCTCACATTTCTGTGGCAGAAAGTTCTGGAATCTGAGAGGAGCCACAAATTTCCTTCCACCCAGCGTTCCCCCAAGTCTCCCGATAAAAATGATACCTCACTTGTGTGGTTAGGCCTAGCGCCCGCGACAGGAAACGCCCCAAAGCGCAACGTGGACACATCCACATTTTTGAAAGAAAACAGAGGTGTTTTTTGCGAAGTGCCTACCTGTAGATTTTGGTGTCTAGCTCAGCCGGCACCTAGGGAAACCTACCAAACCTGTGCATTTCTGAAAACTAGAGACCTAGGGGAATCCAAGGAGGGGTGACTTGCGGGGCTCGGACATGGTTCTGTTACCCAGAATCCTTTGCAAACCTCACAATTTGGCTAAAAAAACACATGTTCCTCACATTTCTGTGGCAGAAAGTTCTGGAATCTGAGAGGAGCCACAAATTTCCTTCAACCCAGCGTTACCCCAAGTCTCCCGATAAAAATGATACCTCACTTGTGTGGTTAGGCCTAGCGCCCGCGACAGGAAACGCCCCAAAGCGCAACGTGGACACATCCACATTTTTGAAAGAAAACAGAGGTGTTTTTTGCGAAGTGCCTACCTGTAGATTTTGGCCTCTAGCTCAGCCGGCACCTAGGGAAACCTACCAAACCTGTGCATTTCTGAAAACTAGAGACCTGGGGGAATCCAAGATGGGGTGATTTGCGGGGCTCGGACCAGGTTCTGTTACCCAGAATCCTTTGCAAACCTCAAAATTTGGCTAAAAAAACACATGTTCCTCACATTTCTGTGGTAGAAAGTTCTGGAATCTGAGAGGAGCCACAAATTTCCTTCCACCCAGCGTTCCCCCAAGTCTCCCGATAAACATTATACCTCACTTGTGTGGGTAGGCCTAGCGCCCGCGACAGGAAACGCCCAAAAGCGCAACGTGGACACATCCACATTTTTTTAAGAAAACAGGAGGTGTTTTTTGCGAAGTGCCTACCTGTAGACTTTGGCTTATAGCTAAGCCGGCACCTAGGGAAACCAACCAAACCTGTGCATTTCTGAAAACTAGAGACCTAGGGGAATCCAAGATGGGGTGACTTGCGAGGCTCGGACCAGGTTCTGTTACCCAGAATCCTTTGCAAACCTCAAAATTTGGCTAAAAAAACACATGTTCCTCACATTTCTGTGGTAGAAAGTTCTGGAATCTGAGAGGAGCCACAAATTTCCTTCCACCCACCGTTTCCCCAAGTCTCCCGATAAAAATTATACCTCACTTGTGTGGGTAGGCCTAGCGCCCGCGACAGGAAACGCCCCAAAGCGCAACGTGGACACATCCACATTTTTTAAAGAAAACAGGAGGTGTTTTTTGCGAAGTGCCTACCTGTAGATTTTGGCTTCTAGCTCAGCCGGCACCTAGGGAAACCAACCAAACCTGTGCATTTCTGAAAACTAGAGACGTAGGGGAATCCAAGGAGGAGTGACTTGCGGGGCTCGGACCAGGTTCTGTTACCCAGAATCCTTTGCAAACCTCAAAATTTGCCTAAAAAAACACATGTTCCTCACATTTCTGTGGCAGAAAGTTCTGAAATCTGAGAGGAGCCACAAATTTCCTTCCACCCAGCGTTCCCCCAAGTCTCACCATAAAAATGATACCTCACTTGTGTGGGTAGGCCTAGCGCCCGCGACAGGAAACGTCCCAAAGCGCAACGTGGACACATCCAAATTTTTGAAAGAAAACAGAGGTGTTTTTTGCGAAGTGCCTACCTGTAGATTTTGGCCTCTAGCTCAGCCGGCATGTAGGGAAACCCACCAAACCTGTGCATTTCTGAAAACTAGAGACCTAGGGGAATCCAAGGAGGGGTGACTCGCGGGGCTCGGACCTGGTTCTGTTACCCAGAATCCTTTGCAAACCTCACAATTTGGCTAAAAAAACACATGTTCCTCACATTTCTGTGGCAGAAAGTTCTGGAATCTGAGAGGAGCCACAAATTTCCTTCAACCCAGCGTTCCCCCAAGTCTCCCGATAAAAATGATACCTCACTTGTGTGGTTAGGCCTAGCGCCCGCGACAGGAAACGCCCCAAAGCGCAACGTGGACACATCCACATTTTTGAAAGAAAACAGAGGTGTTTTTTGCAAAGTGCCTACCTGTAGATTTTGGCCTCTAGCTCAGCCGGCACCTAGGGAAACCTACCAAACCTGTGCATTTCTGAAAACTAGAGACCTGGGGGAATCCAAGATGGGGTGACTTGCGGGGCTCGGACCAGGTTCTGTTACCCAGAATCCTTTGCAAACCTCAAAATTTGGCTAAAAAAACACATGTTCCTCACATTTCTGTGGTAGAAAGTTCTGGAATCTGAGAGGAGCCACAAATTTCCTTCCACCCAGCGTTCCCCCAAGTCTCCCGATAAACATTATACCTCACTTGTGTGGGTAGGCCTAGCGCCCGTGACAGGAAACGCCCCAAAGCGCAACGTGGACACATCCACATTTTTTTAAGAAAACAGGAGGTGTTTTTTGCGAAGTGCCTACCTGTAAATTTTGGCTTCTAGCTCAGCCGGCACCTAGGGAAACCAACCAAACCTGTGCATTTCTGAAAACTAGAGACCTAGGGGAATCCAAGATGGGGTGACTTGCGAGGCTCGGACCAGGTTCTGTTACCCAGAATCCTTTGCAAACCTCAAAATTTGGCTAAAAAAACACATGTTCCTCACATTTCTGTGGCAGAAAGTTCTGGAATCTGAGAGGAGCCACAAATTTCCTTCCACCCAGCGTTCCCCCAAGTCTCCCGATAAAAATGATACCTCACTTGTGTGGGTAGGCCTAGCGCCCGCGACAGGAAACGTCCCAAAGCGCAACGTGGACACATCCAAATTTTTTAAAGAAAACAGAGGTGTTTTTTGCGAAGTGCCTACCTGTAGATTTTGGCCTCTAGCTCAGCCGGCATCTAGGGAAACCCACCAAACCTGTGCATTTCTGAAAACTAGAGACCTAGGGGAATCCAAGGAGGGGTGACTTGCGGGGCTCGGACCAGGTTCTGTTACCCAGAATCCTTTGCAAACCTCAAAATTTGGCTAAAAAAACACATGTTCCTCACATTTCTATGGCAGAAAGTTCTGGAATCTGAGAGGAGCCACAAATTTCCTTCCACCCAGCGTTCCCCCAAGTCTCCCGATAAAAATGATACCTCACTTGTGTGGTTAGGCCTAGCGCCCGTGACAGGAAACGCCCCAAAGCGCAACGTGGACACATCCAAATTTTTGAAAGAAAACAGAGGTGTTTTTTGCGAAGTGCCTACCTGTAGATTTTGGCCTCTAGCTCAGCCGGCACCTAGGGAAACCTACCAAACCTATGCATTTCTGAAAACTAGAGACCTAGGGGAATCCAAGGAGGGGTGACTTGCGGGGCTCGAACCTGGTTCTGTTATCCAGAATCCTTTGCAAACCTCACAATTTGGCTAAAAAAACACATGTTCCTCACAGTTCTGTGGCAGAAAGTTCTGGAATCTGAGAGGAGCCACAAATTTCCTTCAACCCAGCGTTCCCCCAAGTCTCCCGATAAAAATGATACCTCACTTGTGTGGGTAGGCCTAGCGCCCGCGACAGGAAACGCCCCAAAGTGCAACGTGGACACATCCAAATTTTTTAAAGAAAACAGAGGTGTTTTTTGCGAAGTGCCTACCTGTAGATTTTGGCCTCTAGCTCAGCCGGCACCTAGGGAAACCTACCAAACCTGTGCATTTCTGAAAACTAGAGACCTATGGGAATCCAAGGAGGGGTGACTTGCGGGGCTCGGACCAGGTTCTGTTACTCAGAATCCTTTGCAAACCTCAAAATTTGGCTAAAAAAAAACATGTTACTCACATTTCTGTGGCAGATAGTTCTGGAATCTGAGAGGAGCCACAAATTTCCTTCCACCCAGCGTTCCCCCAAGTCTCCCGATAAAAATGATACCTCACTTGTGTGGTTAGGCCTAGCGCCCGCGACAGGAAACGCCCCAAAGCGCAACGTGGACACATCCAAATTTTTGAAAGAAAACAGAGGTGTTTTTTGCGAAGTGCCTACCTGTAGATTTTGGCCTCTAGCTCAGCCGGCACCTAGGGAAACCTACCAAACCTGTGCATTTCTGAAAACTAGAGACCTAGGGGAATCCAAGGAGGGGTGACTTGCGGGGTTCGGACCTGGTTCTGTTACCCAGAATCCTTTGCAAACCTCACAATTTGGCTAAAAAAACACATGTTCCTCACATTTCTGTGGCAGAAAGTTCTGAAATCTGAGAGGAGCCACAAATTTCCTTCAAGCCAGCGTTCCCCCAAGTCTCCCGATAAAAATGATACCTCACTTGTGTGGGTAGGCCTAGCGCCCGCGACAGGAAACGCCCCAAAGTGCAACGTGGACACATCCAAATTTTTGAAAGAAAACAGAGGTGTTTTTTGCCAAATGCCTACCTGTAGATTTTGGCCTCTAGCTCAGCCGGCACCTAGGGAAACCTACCAAACCTGTGCATTTCTGAAAACTAGAGACCTAGGGGAATCCAAGATGGGGTGACTTGCGGGGCTCGGACCAGGTTCTGTTACCCAGAATCCTTTGCAAACCTCAAAATTTGGCTAAAAAAACACATGTTCCTCACATTTCTGTGGCAGAAAGTTCTGGAATCTGAGAGGAGCCACAAATTTCCTTCCACCCAGCGTTCCCCCAAGTCTCCCGATAAAAATGATACCTCACTTGTGTGGGTAGGCCTAGTGCCTGCGACAGGAAACGCCCCAAAGCGCAACGTTGACACCTTCAAATTTTTGAAAGAAAACAGGAGGTGTTTTTTGCGAAGTGCCTACCTGTAGATTTTGGCCTCTAGCTCAGCCGGCACCTAGGGAAACCTACCAAACCTGTGCATTTCTGAAAACTAGAGACCTAGGGGAATCCAAGGAGGGGTGACTTGCGGGGCTCGGACCAGGTTCTGTTACCCAGAATCCTTTGCAAACCTCAAAATTTGGCTAAAAAAACACATGTTACTCACATTTCTGTGGCAGAAAGTTCTGGAATCTGAGAGGAGCCATAAATTTCCTTCCACCCAGCGTTCCCCCAAGTCTCCCGATAAAAATGATACCTCACTTGTGTGGTTAGGCCTAGCGCCCGCGACAGGAAACGCCCCAAAGCGCAACGTGGACACATCCAAATTTTTGAAAGAAAACAGAGGTGTTTTTTGCGAAGTGCCTACCTGTAGATTTTGGCCTCTAGCTCAGCCGGCACCTAGGGAAACCTACCAAACCTGTGCATTTCTGAAAACTAGAGACCTAGGGGAATCCAAGGAGGGGTGACTTGCGGGGCTCGGACCTGGTTCTGTTACCCAGAATCCTTTGCAAACCTCACAATTTGGCTAAAAAAACACATGTTCCTCACATTTCTGTGGCAGAAAGTTCTGGAATCTGAGAGGAGCCACAAATTTCCTTCAACCCAGCGTTCCCCCAAGTCTCCAGAGAAAAATGATACCTCACTTGTGTGGGTAGGCCTAGCGCCCGCGACAGGAAACGCCCCAAAGTGCAACGTGGACACATCCAAATTTTTGAAAGAAAACAGAGGTGTTTTTTGCGAAGTGCCTACCTGTAGATTTTTTGGCCTCTAGCTCAGCCGGCACCTAGGGAAACCTACCAAACCTGTGCATTTCTGAAAACTAGAGACCTAGGGGAATCCAAGATGGGGTGAGTTGCGAGGCTCGGACCAGGTTCTGTTACCCAGAATCCTTTGCAAACCTCAAAATTTGGCTAAAAAAACACATGTTCCTCACATTTCTGTGGCAGAAAGTTCTGGAATCTGAGAGGAACCACAAATTTCCTTCCACCCAGCGTTCCCCCAAGTCTCCCGATAAAAATGATACCTCACTTGTGTGGGTAGGCCTAGCGCCCGCGACAGGAAACGCCCCAAAACGCAACGTGGACACATCCAAATTTTTGAAAGAAAACAGAGGTGTTTTTTGCGAAATGCCTACCTGTAGATTTTGGCCTCTAGCTCAGCCGGCACCTAGGGAAACCTACCAAACCTGTGCATTTCTGAAAACTAGAGACCTAGGGGAATCCAAGATGGGGTGACTTGCGAGGCTCGGACCAGGTTCTGTTACCCAGAATCCTTTGCAAACCTCAAAATTTGGCTAAAAAAACACATGTTCCTCACATTTCTGTGGTAGAAAGTTCTGGAATCTGAGAGGAGCCACAAATTTCCTTCCACCCAGCGTTCCCCCAAGTCTCCCGATAAAAATGATACCTCACTTGTGTGGTTAGGCCTAGCGCCCGCGACAGGAAACGCCCCAAAGCGCAACGTGGACACATCCAAATTTTTGAAAGAAAACAGAGGTGTTTTTTGCGAAGTGCCTACCTGTAGATTTTGGCCTCTAGCTCAGCCGGCACCTAGGGAAACCTACCAAACCTGTGCATTTCTGAAAACTAGAGACCTAGGGGAATCCAAGGAGGGGTGACTTGCGGGGCTCGGACCTGGTTCTGTTACCCAGAATCCTTTGCAAACCTCACAATTTGGCTAAAAAAACACATGTTCCTCACATTTCTGTGGCAGAAAGTTCTGAAATCTGAGAGGAGCCACAAATTTCCTTCAAGCCAGCGTTCCCCCAAGTCTCCCGATAAAAATGATACCTCACTTGTGTGGGTAGGCCTAGCGCCCGCGACAGGAAACGCCCCAAAGTGCAACGTGGACACATCCAAATTTTTGAAAGAAAACAGAGGTGTTTTTTGCCAAATGCCTACCTGTAGATTTTGGCCTCTAGCTCAGCCGGCACCTAGGGAAACCTACCAAACCTGTGCATTTCTGAAAACTAGAGACCTAGGGGAATCCAAGATGGGGTGACTTGCGGGGCTCGGACCAGGTTCTGTTACCCAGAGTCCTTTGCAAACCTCAAAATTTGGCTAAAAAAACACATGTTCCTCACATTTCTGTGGCAGAAAGTTCTGGAATCTGAGAGGAGCCACAAATTTCCTTCCACCCAGCGTTCCCCCAAGTCTCCCGATAAAAATGATACCTCACTTGTGTGGGTAGGCCTAGTGCCTGCGACAGGAAACGCCCCAAAGCGCAACGTTGACACCTTCAAATTTTTGAAAGAAAACAGGAGGTGTTTTTTGCGAAGTGCCTACCTGTAGATTTTGGCCTCTAGCTCAGCCGGCACCTAGGGAAACCTACCAAACCTGTGCATTTCTGAAAACTAGAGACCTAGGGGAATCCAAGGAGGGGTGACTTGCGGGGCTCGGACCAGGTTCTGTTACCCAGAATCCTTTGCAAACCTCAAAATTTGGCTAAAAAAACACATGTTACTCACATTTCTGTGGCAGAAAGTTCTGGAATCTGAGAGGAGCCACAAATTTCCTTCCACCCAGCGTTCCCCCAAGTCTCCCGATAAAAATGATACCTCACTTGTGTGGTTAGGCCTAGCGCCCGCGACAGGAAACGCCCCAAAGCGCAACGTGGACACATCCAAATTTTTGAAAGAAAACAGAGGTGTTTTTTGAGAAGTGCCTACCTGTAGATTTTGGCCTCTAGCTCAGCCGGCACCTAGGGAAACTTACCAAACCTGTGCATTTCTGAAAACTAGAGACCTAGGGGAATCCAAAGAGGGGTGACTTGCGGGGCTCGGACCTGGTTCTGTTACCCAGAATCCTTTGCAAACCTCACAATTTGGCTAAAAAAACACATGTTCCTCACATTTCTGTGGCAGAAAGTTCTGGAATCTGAGAGGAGCCACAAATTTCCTTCAACCCAGCGTTCCCCCAAGTCTCCAGAGAAAAATGATACCTCACTTGTGTGGGTAGGCCTAGCGCCCGCGACAGGAAACGCCCCAAAGTGCAACGTGGACACATCCAAATTTTTGAAAGAAAACAGAGGTGTTTTTTGCGAAGTGCCTACCTGTAGATTTTTTGGCCTCTAGCTCAGCCGGCACCTAGGGAAACCTACCAAACCTGTGCATTTCTGAAAACTAGAGACCTAGGGGAATCCAAGATGGGGTGAGTTGCGAGGCTCGGACCAGGTTCTGTTACCCAGAATCCTTTGCAAACCTCAAAATTTGGCTAAAAAAACACATGTTCCTCACATTTCTGTGGCAGAAAGTTCTGGAATCTGAGAGGAGCCACAAATTTCCTTCCACCCAGCGTTCCCCCAAGTCTCCCGATAAAAATGATACCTCACTTGTGTGGTTAGGCCTAGCGCCCGCGACAGGAAACGCCCCAAAGCGCAACGTGGACACATCCACATTTTTGAAAGAAAACAGAGGTGTTTTTTGCGAAGTGCCTACCTGTAGATTTTGGTGTCTAGCTCAGCCGGCACCTAGGGAAACCTACCAAACCTGTGCATTTCTGAAAACTAGAGACCTAGGGGAATCCAAGGAGGGGTGACTTGCGGGGCTCGGACATGGTTCTGTTACCCAGAATCCTTTGCAAACCTCACAATTTGGCTAAAAAAACACATGTTCCTCACATTTCTGTGGCAGAAAGTTCTGGAATCTGAGAGGAGCCACAAATTTCCTTCAACCCAGCGTTACCCCAAGTCTCCCGATAAAAATGATACCTCACTTGTGTGGTTAGGCCTAGCGCCCGCGACAGGAAACGCCCCAAAGCGCAACGTGGACACATCCACATTTTTGAAAGAAAACAGAGGTGTTTTTTGCGAAGTGCCTACCTGTAGATTTTGGCCTCTAGCTCAGCCGGCACCTAGGGAAACCTACCAAACCTGTGCATTTCTGAAAACTAGAGACCTGGGGGAATCCAAGATGGGGTGATTTGCGGGGCTCGGACCAGGTTCTGTTACCCAGAATCCTTTGCAAACCTCAAAATTTGGCTAAAAAAACACATGTTCCTCACATTTCTGTGGTAGAAAGTTCTGGAATCTGAGAGGAGCCACAAATTTCCTTCCACCCAGCGTTCCCCCAAGTCTCCCGATAAACATTATACCTCACTTGTGTGGGTAGGCCTAGCGCCCGCGACAGGAAACGCCCAAAAGCGCAACGTGGACACATCCACATTTTTTTAAGAAAACAGGAGGTGTTTTTTGCGAAGTGCCTACCTGTAGACTTTGGCTTATAGCTAAGCCGGCACCTAGGGAAACCAACCAAACCTGTGCATTTCTGAAAACTAGAGACCTAGGGGAATCCAAGATGGGGTGACTTGCGAGGCTCGGACCAGGTTCTGTTACCCAGAATCCTTTGCAAACCTCAAAATTTGGCTAAAAAAACACATGTTCCTCACATTTCTGTGGTAGAAAGTTCTGGAATCTGAGAGGAGCCACAAATTTCCTTCCACCCACCGTTTCCCCAAGTCTCCCGATAAAAATTATACCTCACTTGTGTGGGTAGGCCTAGCGCCCGCGACAGGAAACGCCCCAAAGCGCAACGTGGACACATCCACATTTTTTAAAGAAAACAGGAGGTGTTTTTTGCGAAGTGCCTACCTGTAGATTTTGGCTTCTAGCTCAGCCGGCACCTAGGGAAACCAACCAAACCTGTGCATTTCTGAAAACTAGAGACGTAGGGGAATCCAAGGAGGAGTGACTTGCGGGGCTCGGACCAGGTTCTGTTACCCAGAATCCTTTGCAAACCTCAAAATTTGCCTAAAAAAACACATGTTCCTCACATTTCTGTGGCAGAAAGTTCTGAAATCTGAGAGGAGCCACAAATTTCCTTCCACCCAGCGTTCCCCCAAGTCTCACCATAAAAATGATACCTCACTTGTGTGGGTAGGCCTAGCGCCCGCGACAGGAAACGTCCCAAAGCGCAACGTGGACACATCCAAATTTTTGAAAGAAAACAGAGGTGTTTTTTGCGAAGTGCCTACCTGTAGATTTTGGCCTCTAGCTCAGCCGGCATGTAGGGAAACCCACCAAACCTGTGCATTTCTGAAAACTAGAGACCTAGGGGAATCCAAGGAGGGGTGACTCGCGGGGCTCGGACCTGGTTCTGTTACCCAGAATCCTTTGCAAACCTCACAATTTGGCTAAAAAAACACATGTTCCTCACATTTCTGTGGCAGAAAGTTCTGGAATCTGAGAGGAGCCACAAATTTCCTTCAACCCAGCGTTCCCCCAAGTCTCCCGATAAAAATGATACCTCACTTGTGTGGTTAGGCCTAGCGCCCGCGACAGGAAACGCCCCAAAGCGCAACGTGGACACATCCACATTTTTGAAAGAAAACAGAGGTGTTTTTTGCAAAGTGCCTACCTGTAGATTTTGGCCTCTAGCTCAGCCGGCACCTAGGGAAACCTACCAAACCTGTGCATTTCTGAAAACTAGAGACCTGGGGGAATCCAAGATGGGGTGACTTGCGGGGCTCGGACCAGGTTCTGTTACCCAGAATCCTTTGCAAACCTCAAAATTTGGCTAAAAAAACACATGTTCCTCACATTTCTGTGGTAGAAAGTTCTGGAATCTGAGAGGAGCCACAAATTTCCTTCCACCCAGCGTTCCCCCAAGTCTCCCGATAAACATTATACCTCACTTGTGTGGGTAGGCCTAGCGCCCGTGACAGGAAACGCCCCAAAGCGCAACGTGGACACATCCACATTTTTTTAAGAAAACAGGAGGTGTTTTTTGCGAAGTGCCTACCTGTAAATTTTGGCTTCTAGCTCAGCCGGCACCTAGGGAAACCAACCAAACCTGTGCATTTCTGAAAACTAGAGACCTAGGGGAATCCAAGATGGGGTGACTTGCGAGGCTCGGACCAGGTTCTGTTACCCAGAATCCTTTGCAAACCTCAAAATTTGGCTAAAAAAACACATGTTCCTCACATTTCTGTGGCAGAAAGTTCTGGAATCTGAGAGGAGCCACAAATTTCCTTCCACCCAGCGTTCCCCCAAGTCTCCCGATAAAAATGATACCTCACTTGTGTGGGTAGGCCTAGCGCCCGCGACAGGAAACGTCCCAAAGCGCAACGTGGACACATCCAAATTTTTTAAAGAAAACAGAGGTGTTTTTTGCGAAGTGCCTACCTGTAGATTTTGGCCTCTAGCTCAGCCGGCATCTAGGGAAACCCACCAAACCTGTGCATTTCTGAAAACTAGAGACCTAGGGGAATCCAAGGAGGGGTGACTTGCGGGGCTCGGACCAGGTTCTGTTACCCAGAATCCTTTGCAAACCTCAAAATTTGGCTAAAAAAACACATGTTCCTCACATTTCTATGGCAGAAAGTTCTGGAATCTGAGAGGAGCCACAAATTTCCTTCCACCCAGCGTTCCCCCAAGTCTCCCGATAAAAATGATACCTCACTTGTGTGGTTAGGCCTAGCGCCCGTGACAGGAAACGCCCCAAAGCGCAACGTGGACACATCCAAATTTTTGAAAGAAAACAGAGGTGTTTTTTGCGAAGTGCCTACCTGTAGATTTTGGCCTCTAGCTCAGCCGGCACCTAGGGAAACCTACCAAACCTATGCATTTCTGAAAACTAGAGACCTAGGGGAATCCAAGGAGGGGTGACTTGCGGGGCTCGAACCTGGTTCTGTTATCCAGAATCCTTTGCAAACCTCACAATTTGGCTAAAAAAACACATGTTCCTCACAGTTCTGTGGCAGAAAGTTCTGGAATCTGAGAGGAGCCACAAATTTCCTTCAACCCAGCGTTCCCCCAAGTCTCCCGATAAAAATGATACCTCACTTGTGTGGGTAGGCCTAGCGCCCGCGACAGGAAACGCCCCAAAGTGCAACGTGGACACATCCAAATTTTTTAAAGAAAACAGAGGTGTTTTTTGCGAAGTGCCTACCTGTAGATTTTGGCCTCTAGCTCAGCCGGCACCTAGGGAAACCTACCAAACCTGTGCATTTCTGAAAACTAGAGACCTATGGGAATCCAAGGAGGGGTGACTTGCGGGGCTCGGACCAGGTTCTGTTACTCAGAATCCTTTGCAAACCTCAAAATTTGGCTAAAAAAAAACATGTTACTCACATTTCTGTGGCAGATAGTTCTGGAATCTGAGAGGAGCCACAAATTTCCTTCCACCCAGCGTTCCCCCAAGTCTCCCGATAAAAATGATACCTCACTTGTGTGGTTAGGCCTAGCGCCCGCGACAGGAAACGCCCCAAAGCGCAACGTGGACACATCCAAATTTTTGAAAGAAAACAGAGGTGTTTTTTGCGAAGTGCCTACCTGTAGATTTTGGCCTCTAGCTCAGCCGGCACCTAGGGAAACCTACCAAACCTGTGCATTTCTGAAAACTAGAGACCTAGGGGAATCCAAGGAGGGGTGACTTGCGGGGTTCGGACCTGGTTCTGTTACCCAGAATCCTTTGCAAACCTCACAATTTGGCTAAAAAAACACATGTTCCTCACATTTCTGTGGCAGAAAGTTCTGAAATCTGAGAGGAGCCACAAATTTCCTTCAAGCCAGCGTTCCCCCAAGTCTCCCGATAAAAATGATACCTCACTTGTGTGGGTAGGCCTAGCGCCCGCGACAGGAAACGCCCCAAAGTGCAACGTGGACACATCCAAATTTTTGAAAGAAAACAGAGGTGTTTTTTGCCAAATGCCTACCTGTAGATTTTGGCCTCTAGCTCAGCCGGCACCTAGGGAAACCTACCAAACCTGTGCATTTCTGAAAACTAGAGACCTAGGGGAATCCAAGATGGGGTGACTTGCGGGGCTCGGACCAGGTTCTGTTACCCAGAATCCTTTGCAAACCTCAAAATTTGGCTAAAAAAACACATGTTCCTCACATTTCTGTGGCAGAAAGTTCTGGAATCTGAGAGGAGCCACAAATTTCCTTCCACCCAGCGTTCCCCCAAGTCTCCCGATAAAAATGATACCTCACTTGTGTGGGTAGGCCTAGTGCCTGCGACAGGAAACGCCCCAAAGCGCAACGTTGACACCTTCAAATTTTTGAAAGAAAACAGGAGGTGTTTTTTGCGAAGTGCCTACCTGTAGATTTTGGCCTCTAGCTCAGCCGGCACCTAGGGAAACCTACCAAACCTGTGCATTTCTGAAAACTAGAGACCTAGGGGAATCCAAGGAGGGGTGACTTGCGGGGCTCGGACCAGGTTCTGTTACCCAGAATCCTTTGCAAACCTCAAAATTTGGCTAAAAAAACACATGTTACTCACATTTCTGTGGCAGAAAGTTCTGGAATCTGAGAGGAGCCATAAATTTCCTTCCACCCAGCGTTCCCCCAAGTCTCCCGATAAAAATGATACCTCACTTGTGTGGTTAGGCCTAGCGCCCGCGACAGGAAACGCCCCAAAGCGCAACGTGGACACATCCAAATTTTTGAAAGAAAACAGAGGTGTTTTTTGCGAAGTGCCTACCTGTAGATTTTGGCCTCTAGCTCAGCCGGCACCTAGGGAAACCTACCAAACCTGTGCATTTCTGAAAACTAGAGACCTAGGGGAATCCAAGGAGGGGTGACTTGCGGGGCTCGGACCTGGTTCTGTTACCCAGAATCCTTTGCAAACCTCACAATTTGGCTAAAAAAACACATGTTCCTCACATTTCTGTGGCAGAAAGTTCTGGAATCTGAGAGGAGCCACAAATTTCCTTCAACCCAGCGTTCCCCCAAGTCTCCAGAGAAAAATGATACCTCACTTGTGTGGGTAGGCCTAGCGCCCGCGACAGGAAACGCCCCAAAGTGCAACGTGGACACATCCAAATTTTTGAAAGAAAACAGAGGTGTTTTTTGCGAAGTGCCTACCTGTAGATTTTTTGGCCTCTAGCTCAGCCGGCACCTAGGGAAACCTACCAAACCTGTGCATTTCTGAAAACTAGAGACCTAGGGGAATCCAAGATGGGGTGAGTTGCGAGGCTCGGACCAGGTTCTGTTACCCAGAATCCTTTGCAAACCTCAAAATTTGGCTAAAAAAACACATGTTCCTCACATTTCTGTGGCAGAAAGTTCTGGAATCTGAGAGGAACCACAAATTTCCTTCCACCCAGCGTTCCCCCAAGTCTCCCGATAAAAATGATACCTCACTTGTGTGGGTAGGCCTAGCGCCCGCGACAGGAAACGCCCCAAAACGCAACGTGGACACATCCAAATTTTTGAAAGAAAACAGAGGTGTTTTTTGCGAAATGCCTACCTGTAGATTTTGGCCTCTAGCTCAGCCGGCACCTAGGGAAACCTACCAAACCTGTGCATTTCTGAAAACTAGAGACCTAGGGGAATCCAAGATGGGGTGACTTGCGAGGCTCGGACCAGGTTCTGTTACCCAGAATCCTTTGCAAACCTCAAAATTTGGCTAAAAAAACACATGTTCCTCACATTTCTGTGGTAGAAAGTTCTGGAATCTGAGAGGAGCCACAAATTTCCTTCCACCCAGCGTTCCCCCAAGTCTCCCGATAAAAATGATACCTCACTTGTGTGGTTAGGCCTAGCGCCCGCGACAGGAAACGCCCCAAAGCGCAACGTGGACACATCCAAATTTTTGAAAGAAAACAGAGGTGTTTTTTGCGAAGTGCCTACCTGTAGATTTTGGCCTCTAGCTCAGCCGGCACCTAGGGAAACCTACCAAACCTGTGCATTTCTGAAAACTAGAGACCTAGGGGAATCCAAGGAGGGGTGACTTGCGGGGCTCGGACCTGGTTCTGTTACCCAGAATCCTTTGCAAACCTCACAATTTGGCTAAAAAAACACATGTTCCTCACATTTCTGTGGCAGAAAGTTCTGGAATCTGAGAGGAGCCACAAATTTCCTTCAACCCAGCGTTCCCCCAAGTCTCCAGAGAAAAATGATACCTCACTTGTGTGGGTAGGCCTAGCGCCCGCGACAGGAAACGCCCCAAAGTGCAACGTGGACACATCCACATTTTTGAAAGAAAACAGAGGTGTTTTTTGCGAAGTGCCTACCTGTAGATTTTTTGGCCTCTAGCTCAGCCGGCACCTAGGGAAACCTACCAAACCTGTGCATTTCTGAAAACTAGAGACCTAGGGGAATCCAAGATGGGGTGAGTTGCGAGGCTCGGACCAGGTTCTGTTACCCAGAATCCTTTGCAAACCTCAAAATTTGGCTAAAAAAACACATGTTCCTCACATTTCTGTGGCAGAAAGTTCTGGAATCTGAGAGGAACCACAAATTTCCTTCCACCCAGCGTTCCCCCAAGTCTCCCGATAAAAATGATACCTCACTTGTGTGGGTAGGCCTAGCGCCCGCGACAGGAAACGCCCCAAAGCGCAACGTGGACACATCCAAATTTTTCAAAGAAAACAGGAGGTGTTTTTTGCGAAGTGCCTACCTGTAGATTTTGGCCTCTAGCTCAGCCGGCACCTAGGGAAACCTACCAAACCTGTGCATTTCTGAAAACTAGAGACCTAGGGGAATCCAAGATGGGGTGACTTGCGGGGCTCGGACCAAGTTCTGTTACCCAGAATCCTTTGCAAACCTCAAAATTTGGCTAAAAAAACACATGTTACTCACATTTCTGTGGCAGAAAGTTCTGGAATCTGAGAGGAGCCACAAGTTTCCTTCCACCCAGCGTTCCCCCAAGTCTCCCGATAAAAATGATACCTCACTTGTGTGGTTAGGCCTAGCGCCCGCGACAGGAAACGCCCCAAAGCGCAACGTGGACACATCCAAATTTTTGAAAGAAAACAGACGTGTTTTTTGCGAAGTCCCTACCTGTAGATTTTGGCCTCTAGCTCAGCCGGCACCTAGGGAAACCTACCAAACCTGTGCATTTCTGAAAACTAGAGACCTAGGGGAATCCAAGATGGGGTGACTTGCGGGGCTCGGACCAGGTTCTGTTACCCAGAGTCCTTTGCAAACCTCAAAATTTGGCTAAAAAAACACATGTTCCTCACATTTCTGTGGCAGAAAGTTCTGGAATCTGAGAGGAGCCACAAATTTCCTTCCACCCAGCGTTCCCCCAAGTCTCCCGATAAAAATGATACCTCACTTGTGTGGGTAGGCCTAGTGCCTGCGACAGGAAACGCCCCAAAGCGCAACGTTGACACCTTCAAATTTTTGAAAGAAAACAGGAGGTGTTTTTTGCGAAGTGCCTACCTGTAGATTTTGGCCTCTAGCTCAGCCGGCACCTAGGGAAACCTACCAAACCTGTGCATTTCTGAAAACTAGAGACCTAGGGGAATCCAAGGAGGGGTGACTTGCGGGGCTCGGACCAGGTTCTGTTACCCAGAATCCTTTGCAAACCTCAAAATTTGGCTAAAAAAACACATGTTACTCACATTTCTGTGGCAGAAAGTTCTGGAATCTGAGAGGAGCCACAAATTTCCTTCCACCCAGCGTTCCCCCAAGTCTCCCGATAAAAATGATACCTCACTTGTGTGGTTAGGCCTAGCGCCCGCGACAGGAAACGCCCCAAAGCGCAACGTGGACACATCCAAATTTTTGAAAGAAAACAGAGGTGTTTTTTGCGAAGTGCCTACCTGTAGATTTTGGCCTCTAGCTCAGCCGGCACCTAGGGAAACCTACCAAACCTGTGCATTTCTGAAAACTAGAGACCTAGGGGAATCCAAGGAGGGGTGACTTGCGGGGCTCGGACCTGGTTCTGTTACCCAGAATCCTTTGCAAACCTCACAATTTGGCTAAAAAAACACATGTTCCTCACATTTCTGTGGCAGAAAGTTCTGGAATCTGAGAGGAGCCACAAATTTCCTTCAACCCAGCGTTCCCCCAAGTCTCCAGAGAAAAATGATACCTCACTTGTGTGGGTAGGCCTAGCGCCCGCGACAGGAAACGCCCCAAAGTGCAACGTGGACACATCCAAATTTTTGAAAGAAAACAGAGGTGTTTTTTGCGAAGTGCCTACCTGTAGATTTTTTGGCCTCTAGCTCAGCCGGCACCTAGGGAAACCTACCAAACCTGTGCATTTCTGAAAACTAGAGACCTAGGGGAATCCAAGATGGGGTGAGTTGCGAGGCTCGGACCAGGTTCTGTTACCCAGAATCCTTTGCAAACCTCAAAATTTGGCTAAAAAAACACATGTTCCTCACATTTCTGTGGCAGAAAGTTCTGGAATCTGAGAGGAGCCACAAATTTCCTTCCACCCAGCGTTCCCCCAAGTCTCCTGATAAAAATGATACCTCACTTGTGTGGTTAGGCCTAGCGCCCGCGACAGGAAACGCCCCAAAGCGCAACGTGGACACATCCAAATTTTTGAAAGAAAACAGAGGTGTTTTTTGCGAAGTGCCTACCTGTAGATTTTGGTGTCTAGCTCAGCCGGCACCTAGGGAAACCTACCAAACCTGTGCATTTCTGAAAACTAGAGACCTAGGGGAATCCAAGGAGGGGTGACTTGCGGGGCTCGGACATGGTTCTGTTACCCAGAATCCTTTGCAAACCTCACAATTTGGCTAAAAAAACACATGTTCCTCACATTTCTGTGGCAGAAAGTTCTGGAATCTGAGAGGAGCCACAAATTTCCTTCAACCCAGCGTTACCCCAAGTCTCCCGATAAAAATGATACCTCACTTGTGTGGTTAGGCCTAGCGCCCGCGACAGGAAACGCCCCAAAGCGCAACGTGGACACATCCACATTTTTGAAAGAAAACAGAGGTGTTTTTTGCGAAGTGCCTACCTGTAGATTTTGGCCTCTAGCTCAGCCGGCACCTAGGGAAACCTACCAAACCTGTGCATTTCTGAAAACTAGAGACCTGGGGGAATCCAAGATGGGGTGATTTGCGGGGCTCGGACCAGGTTCTGTTACCCAGAATCCTTTGCAAACCTCAAAATTTGGCTAAAAAAACACATGTTCCTCACATTTCTGTGGTAGAAAGTTCTGGAATCTGAGAGGAGCCACAAATTTCCTTCCACCCAGCGTTCCCCCAAGTCTCCCGATAAACATTATACCTCACTTGTGTGGGTAGGCCTAGCGCCCGCGACAGGAAACGCCCAAAAGCGCAACGTGGACACATCCACATTTTTTTAAGAAAACAGGAGGTGTTTTTTGCGAAGTGCCTACCTGTAGACTTTGGCTTATAGCTAAGCCGGCACCTAGGGAAACCAACCAAACCTGTGCATTTCTGAAAACTAGAGACCTAGGGGAATCCAAGATGGGGTGACTTGCGAGGCTCGGACCAGGTTCTGTTACCCAGAATCCTTTGCAAACCTCAAAATTTGGCTAAAAAAACACATGTTCCTCACATTTCTGTGGTAGAAAGTTCTGGAATCTGAGAGGAGCCACAAATTTCCTTCCACCCACCGTTTCCCCAAGTCTCCCGATAAAAATTATACCTCACTTGTGTGGGTAGGCCTAGCGCCCGCGACAGGAAACGCCCCAAAGCGCAACGTGGACACATCCACATTTTTTAAAGAAAACAGGAGGTGTTTTTTGCGAAGTGCCTACCTGTAGATTTTGGCTTCTAGCTCAGCCGGCACCTAGGGAAACCAACCAAACCTGTGCATTTCTGAAAACTAGAGACGTAGGGGAATCCAAGGAGGAGTGACTTGCGGGGCTCGGACCAGGTTCTGTTACCCAGAATCCTTTGCAAACCTCAAAATTTGCCTAAAAAAACACATGTTCCTCACATTTCTGTGGCAGAAAGTTCTGAAATCTGAGAGGAGCCACAAATTTCCTTCCACCCAGCGTTCCCCCAAGTCTCACCATAAAAATGATACCTCACTTGTGTGGGTAGGCCTAGCGCCCGCGACAGGAAACGTCCCAAAGCGCAACGTGGACACATCCAAATTTTTGAAAGAAAACAGAGGTGTTTTTTGCGAAGTGCCTACCTGTAGATTTTGGCCTCTAGCTCAGCCGGCATGTAGGGAAACCCACCAAACCTGTGCATTTCTGAAAACTAGAGACCTAGGGGAATCCAAGGAGGGGTGACTCACGGGGCTCGGACCTGGTTCTGTTACCCAGAATCCTTTGCAAACCTCACAATTTGGCTAAAAAAACACATGTTCCTCACATTTCTGTGGCAGAAAGTTCTGGAATCTGAGAGGAGCCACAAATTTCCTTCAACCCAGCGTTCCCCCAAGTCTCCCGATAAAAATGATACCTCACTTGTGTGGTTAGGCCTAGCGCCCGCGACAGGAAACGCCCCAAAGCGCAACGTGGACACATCCACATTTTTGAAAGAAAACAGAGGTGTTTTTTGCAAAGTGCCTACCTGTAGATTTTGGCCTCTAGCTCAGCCGGCACCTAGGGAAACCTACCAAACCTGTGCATTTCTGAAAACTAGAGACCTGGGGGAATCCAAGATGGGGTGACTTGCGGGGCTCGGACCAGGTTCTGTTACCCAGAATCCTTTGCAAACCTCAAAATTTGGCTAAAAAAACACATGTTCCTCACATTTCTGTGGTAGAAAGTTCTGGAATCTGAGAGGAGCCACAAATTTCCTTCCACCCAGCGTTCCCCCAAGTCTCCCGATAAACATTATACCTCACTTGTGTGGGTAGGCCTAGCGCCCGCGACAGGAAACGCCCCAAAGCGCAACGTGGACACATCCACATTTTTTTAAGAAAACAGGAGGTGTTTTTTGCGAAGTGCCTACCTGTAAATTTTGGCTTCTAGCTCAGCCGGCACCTAGGGAAACCAACCAAACCTGTGCATTTCTGAAAACTAGAGACCTAGGGGAATCCAAGATGGGGTGACTTGCGAGGCTCGGACCAGGTTCTGTTACCCAGAATCCTTTGCAAACCTCAAAATTTGGCTAAAAAAACACATGTTCCTCACATTTCTATGGCAGAAAGTTCTGGAATCTGAGAGGAGCCACAAATTTCCTTCCACCCAGCGTTCCCCCAAGTCTCCCGATAAAAATGATACCTCACTTGTGTGGGTAGGCCTAGCGCCCGCGACAGGAAACGTCCCAAAGCGCAACGTGGACACATCCAAATTTTTTAAAGAAAACAGAGGTGTTTTTTGCGAAGTGCCTACCTGTCGATGTTGGCCTCTAGCTCAGCCGGCATCTAGGGAAACCAACCAAACCTGTGCATTTCTGAAAACTAGAGACCTAGGGGAATCCAAGGAGGGGTGACTTGCGGGGCTCGGACCAGGTTCTGTTACCCAGAATCCTTTGCAAACCTCAAAATTTGGCTAAAAAAACACATGTTCCTCACATTTCTATGGCAGAAAGTTCTGGAATCTGAGAGGAGCCACAAATTTCCTTCCACCCAGCGTTCCCCCAAGTCTCCCGATAAACATTATACCTCACTTGTGTGGGTAGGCCTAGCGCCCGCGACAGGAAACGCCCCAAAGCGCAACGTGGACACATCCACATTTTTTTAAGAAAACAGGAGGTGTTTTTTGCGAAGTGCCTACCTGTAAATTTTGGCTTCTAGCTCAGCCGGCACCTAGGGAAACCAACCAAACCTGTGCATTTCTGAAAACTAGAGACCTAGGGGAATCCAAGGAGGGGTGACTTGCGGGGCTCGGACCAGGTTCTGTTACCCAGAATCCTTTGCAAACCTCAAAATTTGGCTAAAAAAACACATGTTCCTCACATTTCTATGGCAGAAAGTTCTGGAATCTGAGAGGAGCCACAAATTTCCTTCCACCCAGCGTTCCCCCAAGTCTCCCGATAAAAATGATACCTCACTTGTGTGGTTAGGCCTAGCGCCCGTGACAGGAAACGCCCCAAAGCGCAACGTGGACACATCCAAATTTTTGAAAGAAAACAGAGGTGTTTTTTGCGAAGTGCCTACCTGTAGATTTTGGCGTCCAGCTCAGCCGGCACCTAGGGAAACCTACCAAACCTGTGCATTTCTGAAAACTAGAGACCTAGGGGAATCCAAGGAGGGGTGACTTGCGGGGCTCGAACCTGGTTCTGTTACCCAGAATCCTTTGCAAACCTCACAATTTGGCTAAAAAAACACATGTTCCTCACAGTTCTGTGGCAGAAAGTTCTGGAATCTGAGAGGAGCCACAAATTTCCTTCAACCCAGCGTTCCCCCAAGTCTCCCGATAAAAATGATACCTCACTTGTGTGGGTAGGCCTAGCGCCCGCGACAGGAAACGCCCCAAAGTGCAACGTGGACACATCCAAATTTTTTAAAGAAAACAGAGGTGTTTTTTGCGAAGTGCCTACCTGTAGATTTTGGCCTCTAGCTCAGCCGGCACCTAGGGAAACCTACCAAACCTGTGCATTTCTGAAAACTAGAGACCTATGGGAATCCAAGGAGGGGTGACTTGCGGGGCTCGGACCAGGTTCTGTTACTCAGAATCCTTTGCAAACCTCAAAATTTGGCTAAAAAAAAACATGTTACTCACATTTCTGTGGCAGAAAGTTCTGGAATCTGAGAGGAGCCACAAATTTCCTTCCACCCAGCGTTCCCCCAAGTCTCCCGATAAAAATGATACCTCACTTGTGTGGTTAGGCCTAGCGCCCGCGACAGGAAACGCCCCAAAGCGCAACGTGGACACATCCAAATTTTTGAAAGAAAACAGAGGTGTTTTTTGCGAAATGCCTACCTGTAGATTTTGGCCTCTAGCTCAGCCGGCACCTAGGGAAATCTACCAAACCTGTGCATTTCTGAAAACTAGAGACCTAGGGGAATCCAAGGAGGGGTGACTTGCGGGGTTCGGACCTGGTTCTGTTATCCAGAATCCTTTGCAAACCTCACAATTTGGCTAAAAAAACACATGTTCCTCACATTTCTGTGGCAGAAAGTTCTGAAATCTGAGAGGAGCCACAAATTTCCTTCAAGCCAGCGTTCCCCCAAGTCTCCCGATAAAAATGATACCTCACTTGTGTGGGTAGGCCTAGCGCCCGCGACAGGAAACGCCCCAAAGTGCAACGTGGACACATCCAAATTTTTGAAAGAAAACAGAGGTGTTTTTTGCCAAATGCCTACCTGTAGATTTTGGCCTCTAGCTCAGCCGGCACCTAGGGAAACCTACCAAACCTGTGCATTTCTGAAAACTAGAGACCTAGGGGAATCCAAGATGGGGTGACTTGCGGGGCTCGGACCAGGTTCTGTTACCCAGAATCCTTTGCAAACCTCAAAATTTGGCTAAAAAAACACATGTTCCTCACATTTCTGTGGCAGAAAGTTCTGGAATCTGAGAGGAGCCACAAATTTCCTTCCACCCAGCGTTCCCCCAAGTCTCCCGATAAAAATGATACCTCACTTGTGTGGGTAGGCCTAGTGCCTGCGACAGGAAACGCCCCAAAGCGCAACGTTGACACCTTCAAATTTTTGAAAGAAAACAGGAGGTGTTTTTTGCGAAGTGCCTACCTGTAGATTTTGGCCTCTAGCTCAGCCGGCACCTAGGGAAACCTACCAAACCTGTGCATTTCTGAAAACTAGAGACCTAGGGGAATCCAAGGAGGGGTGACTTGCGGGGCTCGGACCAGGTTCTGTTACCCAGAATCCTTTGCAAACCTCAAAATTTGGCTAAAAAAACACATGTTACTCACATTTCTGTGGCAGAAAGTTCTGAAATCTGAGAGGAGCCACAAATTTCCTTCCACCCAGCGTTCCCCCAAGTCTCCCGATAAAAATGATACCTCACTTGTGTGGTTAGGCCTAGCGCCCGCGACAGGAAACGCCCCAAAGCGCAACGTGGACACATCCAAATTTTTTAAAGAAAACAGAGGTGTTTTTTGCGAAGTGCCTACCTGTAGATTTTGGCCTCTAGCTCAGCCGGCACCTAGGGAAACCTACCAAACCTGTGCATTTCTGAAAACTAGAGACCTAGGGGAATCCAAGGAGGGGTGACTTGCGGGGCTCGGACCTGGTTCTGTTACCCAGAATCCTTTGCAAACCTCACAATTTGGCTAAAAAAACACATGTTCCTCACATTTCTGTGGCAGAAAGTTCTGGAATCTGAGAGGAGCCACAAATTTCCTTCAACCCAGCGTTCCCCCAAGTCTCCAGAGAAAAATGATACCTCACTTGTGTGGGTAGGCCTAGCGCCCGCGACAGGAAACGCCCCAAAGTGCAACGTGGACACATCCAAATTTTTGAAAGAAAACAGAGGTGTTTTTTGCGAAGTGCCTACCTGTAGATTTTTTGGCCTCTAGCTCAGCCGGCACCTAGGGAAACCTACCAAACCTGTGCATTTCTGAAAACTAGAGACCTAGGGGAATCCAAGATGGGGTGAGTTGCGAGGCTCGGACCAGGTTCTGTTACCCAGAATCCTTTGCAAACCTCAAAATTTGGCTAAAAAAACACATGTTCCTCACATTTCTGTGGCAGAAAGTTCTGGAATCTGAGAGGAACCACAAATTTCCTTCCACCCAGCGTTCCCCCAAGTCTCCCGATAAAAATGATACCTCACTTGTGTGGGTAGGCCTAGCGCCCGCGACAGGAAACGCCCCAAAGCGCAACGTGGACACATCCAAATTTTTTACAGAAAACAGGAGGTGTTTTTTGCGAAGTGCCTACCTGTAGATTTTGGCCTCTAGCTCAGCCGGCACCTAGGGAAACCTACCAAACCTGTGCATTTCTGAAAACTAGAGACCTAGGGGAATCCAAGATGGGGTGACTTGCGGGGCTCGGACCAAGTTCTGTTACCCAGAATCCTTTGCAAACCTCAAAATTTGGCTAAAAAAACACATGTTACTCACATTTCTGTGGCAGAAAGTTCTGGAATCTGAGAGGAGCCACAAATTTCCTTCCACCCAGCGTTCCCCCAAGTCTCCCGATAAAAATGATACCTCACTTGTGTGGTTAGGCCTAGCGCCCGCGACAGGAAACGCCCCAAAGCGCAACGTGGACACATCCAAATTTTTGAAAGAAAACAGACGTGTTTTTTGCGAAGTCCCTACCTGTAGATTTTGGCCTCTAGCTCAGCCGGCACCTAGGGAAACCTACCAAACCTGTGCATTTCTGAAAACTAGAGACCTAGGGGAATCCAAGATGGGGTGAGTTGTGGGGCTCGGACCAGGTTCTGTTACCCAGAATCCTTTGCAAACCTCAAAATTTGGCTAAAAAAACACATGTTCCTCACATTTCTGTGGCAGAAAGTTCTGGAATCTGAGAGGAACCACAAATTTCCTTCCACCCAGCGTTCCCCCAAGTCTCCCGATAAAAATGATACCTCACTTGTGTGGGTAGGCCTAGCGCCCGCGACAGGAAACGCCCCAAAACGCAACGTGGACACATCCAAATTTTTGAAAGAAAACAGAGGTGTTTTTTGCGAAATGCCTACCTGTAGATTTTGGCCTCTAGCTCAGCCGGCACCTAGGGAAACCTACCAAACCTGTGCATTTCTGAAAACTAGAGACCTAGGGGAATCCAAGATGGGGTGACTTGCGAGGCTCGGACCAGGTTCTGTTACCCAGAATCCTTTGCAAACCTCAAAATTTGGCTAAAAAAACACATGTTCCTCACATTTCTGTGGTAGAAAGTTCTGGAATCTGAGAGGAGCCACAAATTTTCTTCCACCCAGCGTTCCCCCAAGTCTCCCGATAAAAATGATACCTCACTTGTGTGGTTAGGCCTAGCGCCCGCGACAGGAAACGCCCCAAAGCGCAACGTGGACACATCCAAATTTTTGAAAGAAAACAGAGGTGTTTTTTGCGAAGTGCCTACCTGTAGATTTTGGCCTCTAGCTCAGCCGGCACCTAGGGAAACCTACCAAACCTGTGCATTTCTGAAAACTAGAGACCTAGGGGAATCCAAGGAGGGGTGACTTGCGGGGCTCGGACCTGGTTCTGTTACCCAGAATCCTTTGCAAACCTCACAATTTGGCTAAAAAAACACATGTTCCTCACATTTCTGTGGCAGAAAGTTCTGGAATCTGAGAGGAGCCACAAATTTCCTTCAACCCAGCGTTCCCCCAAGTCTCCAGAGAAAAATGATACCTCACTTGTGTGGGTAGGCCTAGCGCCCGCGACAGGAAACGCCCCAAAGTGCAACGTGGACACATCCAAATTTTTGAAAGAAAACAGAGGTGTTTTTTGCGAAGTGCCTACCTGTAGATTTTTTGGCCTCTAGCTCAGCCGGCACCTAGGGAAACCTACCAAACCTGTGCATTTCTGAAAACTAGAGACCTAGGGGAATCCAAGATGGGGTGAGTTGCGAGGCTCGGACCAGGTTCTGTTACCCAGAATCCTTTGCAAACCTCAAAATTTGGCTAAAAAAACACATGTTCCTCACATTTCTGTGGCAGAAAGTTCTGGAATCTGAGAGGAACCACAAATTTCCTTCCACCCAGCGTTCCCCCAAGTCTCCCGATAAAAATGATACCTCACTTGTGTGGGTAGGCCTAGCGCCCGCGACAGGAAACGCCCCAAAGCGCAACGTGGACACATCCAAATTTTTCAAAGAAAACAGGAGGTGTTTTTTGCGAAGTGCCTACCTGTAGATTTTGGCCTCTAGCTCAGCCGGCACCTAGGGAAACCTACCAAACCTGTGCATTTCTGAAAACTAGAGACCTAGGGGAATCCAAGATGGGGTGACTTGCGGGGCTCGGACCAAGTTCTGTTACCCAGAATCCTTTGCAAACCTCAAAATTTGGCTAAAAAAACACATGTTACTCACATTTCTGTGGCAGAAAGTTCTGGAATCTGAGAGGAGCCACAAGTTTCCTTCCACCCAGCGTTCCCCCAAGTCTCCCGATAAAAATGATACCTCACTTGTGTGGTTAGGCCTAGCGCCCGCGACAGGAAACGCCCCAAAGCGCAACGTGGACACATCCAAATTTTTGAAAGAAAACAGACGTGTTTTTTGCGAAGTCCCTACCTGTAGATTTTGGCCTCTAGCTCAGCCGGCACCTAGGGAAACCTACCAAACCTGTGCATTTCTGAAAACTAGAGACCTAGGGGAATCCAAGATGGGGTGAGTTGTGGGGCTCGGACCAGGTTCTGTTACCCAGAATCCTTTGCAAACCTCAAAATTTGGCTAAAAAAACACATGTTCCTCACATTTCTGTGGCAGAAAGTTCTGGAATCTGAGAGGAACCACAAATTTCCTTCCACCCAGCGTTCCCCCAAGTCTCCCGATAAAAATGATACCTCACTTGTGTGGGTAGGCCTAGCGCCCGCGACAGGAAACGCCCCAAAACGCAACGTGGACACATCCAAATTTTTGAAAGAAAACAGAGGTGTTTTTTGCGAAATGCCTACCTGTAGATTTTGGCCTCTAGCTCAGCCGGCACCTAGGGAAACTTACCAAACCTGTGCATTTCTGAAAACTAGAGACCTAGGGGAATCCAAGATGGGGTGACTTGCGAGGCTCGGACCAGGTTCTGTTACCCAGAATCCTTTGCAAACCTCAAAATTTGGCTAAAAAAACACATGTTCCTCACATTTCTGTGGTAGAAAGTTCTGGAATCTGAGAGGAGCCACAAATTTCCTTCCACCCAGCGTTCCCCCAAGTCTCCCGATAAAAATGATACCTCACTTGTGTGGTTAGGCCTAGCGCCCGCGACAGGAAACGCCCCAAAGCGCAACGTGGACACATCCAAATTTTTGAAAGAAAACAGAGGTGTTTTTTGCGAAGTGCCTACCTGTAGATTTTGGCCTCTAGCTCAGCCGGCACCTAGGGAAACCTACCAAACCTGTGCATTTCTGAAAACTAGAGACCTAGGGGAATCCAAGGAGGGGTGACTTGCGGGGCTCGGACCTGGTTCTGTTACCCAGAATCCTTTGCAAACCTCACAATTTGGCTAAAAAAACACATGTTCCTCACATTTCTGTGGCAGAAAGTTCTGGAATCTGAGAGGAGCCACAAATTTCCTTCAACCCAGCGTTCCCCCAAGTCTCCAGATAAAAATGATACCTCACTTGTGTGGGTAGGCCTAGCGCCCGCGACAGGAAACGCCCCAAAGTGCAACGTGGACACATCCAAATTTTTGAAAGAAAACAGAGGTGTTTTTTGCGAAGTGCCTACCTGTAGATTTTTTGGCCTCTAGCCCAGCCGGCACCTAGGGAAACCTACCAAACCTGTGCATTCCTGAAAACTAGAGACCTAGGGGAATCCAAGATGGGGTGAGTTGTGGGGCTCGGACCAGGTTCTGTTACCCAGAATCGTTTGCAAACCTCAAAATTTGGCTAAAAAAACTCATGTTCCTCACATTTCTGTGGCAGAAAGTTCTGGAATCTGAGAGGAACCACAAATTTCCTTCCACCCAGCGTTCCCCCAAGTCTCCCGATAAAAATGATACCTCACTTGTGTGGGTAGGCCTAGCGCCCGCGACAGGAAACGCCCCAAAGCGCAACGTAGACACATCCAAATTTTTCAAAGAAAACAGGAGGTGTTTTTTTGCGAAGTGCCTACCTGTAGATTTTGGCCTCTAGCTCAGCCGGCACCTAGGGAAACCTACCAAACCTGTGCATTTCTGAAAACTAGAGACCTAGGGGAATCCAAGATGGGGTGACTTGCGGGGCTCGGACCAAGTTCTGTTACCCAGAATCCTTTGCAAACCTCAAAATTTGGCTAAAAAAACACATGTTACTCACATTTCTGTGGCAGAAAGTTCTGGAATCTGAGAGGAGCCACAAATTTCCTTCCACCCAGCGTTCCCCCAAGTCTCCCGATAAAAATGATACCTCACTTGTGTGGTTAGGCCTAGCGCCCGCGACAGGAAACGCCCCAAAGCGCAACGTGGACACATCCAAATTTTGGAAAGAAAACAGAGGTGTTTTTTGCGAAATGCCTACCTGTAGATTTTGGCCTCTAGCTCAGCCGGCACCTAGGGAAACCCACCAAACCTGTGCTTTTCTGAAAACTAGAGACCTAGGGGAATCCAAGGAGGGGTGACTTGCGGGGCTCGGACCAGGTTCTGTTACCCAGAATCCTTTGCAAACCTCAAAATTTGGCTAAAAAAACACATGTTCCTCACATTTCTGTGGCAGAAAGTTCTGGAATCTGAGAGGAGCCACAAATTTCCTTCCACGAAGCGTTACCCCAAGTCTCCCGATAAAAATGATACCTCACTTGTGTGGGTAGGCCTAGCGCCCGCAACAGGAAACGCCCCAAAGCGCAATGTGGACACATCCACATTTTTTAAAGAAAACAGAGGTGTTTTTTGCGAAGTGCCTACCTGTAGATTTTGGCCTCTAGCTCAGCCGGCACCTAGGGAAACCTACCAAACCTGTGCATTTCTGAAAAGTAGAGACCTAGCTGAATCCAAGATGGGGTGACTTGTGGGGCTCGGACCAGGTTCTGTTACCCAGAATCCTTTGCAAACCTCAAAATTTGGCTAAAAAAACACATGTTCCTCACATTTCTGTGGCAGATAGTTCTGGAATCTGAGAGGAGCCACAAATTTCCTTCCACCCAGCGTTCCCCCAAGTCTCCCGATAAAAATGATACCTCACTTGTGTGGGTAGGCCTAGCACCCGCGACAGGAAACGCCCCAAAGCACAACGTGGACACATCCACATTTTTTAAAGAAAACAGGAGGTGTTTTTTGTGAAGTGCCTACCTGTAGATTTTGGCCTCTAGCTCAGCCAGCACCAGGGAAACCTACCAAACCTGTGCATTTCTGAAAACTTGAGACCTAGGGGAATCCAAGGAGGGGTGACTTGCGGGGCTCGGACCAGGTTCTGTTACCCAGAATCCTTTGCAAACCTCAAAATTTGGCTAAAAAAACACATGTCCCTCAAATTTCTGTGGCAGAAAGTTCTGGAATCTGCGAGGAGCCACAAATTTCCATCCACCCAGCCTTCCCCCAAGTCTCCCGATAAAAATGATACCTCACTTGTGTGGGTAGGCCTAGCGCCCGCGACAGGAAACGCCCCAAAGCGCAACGTGGACACATCCAAATTTTTGAAAGAAAACAGAGGTGTTTTTTGCGAAATGCCTACCTGTAGATTTTGGCCTCTAGCTCAGCCGGCTCATAGGGAAACCTACCAAACCTGTGCATTTCTGAAAACTAGAGACCTGGGGGAATCCAAGATGGGGTGACTTGCGGGGCTCGGACCAGGTTCTGTTACCCAGAATCCTTTGCAAACCTCAAAATTTGGCTAAAAAAACACATGTTCCTCACATTTCTGTGGCAGAAAGTTCTGGAATCTGCGAGGAGCCACAAATTTCCATCCACCCAGCCTTCCCCCAAGTCTCCCGATAAAAATGATACCTCACTTGTGTGGTTAGGCCTAGCGCCCGCGACAGGAAACGCCCCAAAGCGCAACGTGGACACATCCAAATTTTTGAAAGAAAACAGAGGTGTTTTTTGCGAAATGCCTACCTGTAGATTTTGGCCTCTAGCTCAGCCGGCTCATAGGGAAACCTACCAAACCTGTGCATTTCTGAAAACTAGAGACCTGGGGGAATCCAAGATGGGGTGACTTGCGGGGCTCGGACCAGGTTCTGTTACCCAGAATCCTTTGCAAACCTCAAAATTTGGCTAAAAAAACACATGTTCCTCACATTTCTGTGGCAGAAAGTTCTGGAATCTGAGAGGAGCCACAAATTTCCTTCCACCCAGCGTTCCCCCAAGTCTCCCGATAAAAATGATACCTCACTTGTGTGGGTAGGCGAAGTGCCCGCGACAGGAAACGCCCCAAAGCGCAACGTGGACACATCCAAATTTTTTAAAGAAAACAGGAGGTGTTTTTTGCGAAGTGCCTACCTGTAGATTTTGGCCTCTAGCTCAGCCGGCACCTAGGGAAACCTACCAAACCTGCGCATTTCTGAAAACTAGAGACCTAGGGGAATCCAAGATGGGGTGACTTGCGGGGCTCGGACCAGGTTCTGTTACCCAGAATCCTTTGCAAACCTCAAAATTTGGCTAAAAAAAAACATGTTCGTCACATTTCTGTGGCAGAAAGTTCTGGAATCTGAGAGGAGCCACAAATTTCCTTCCACCCAGCGTTCCCCCAAGTCTCCCGATAAAAATTATACCTCACTTGTGTGGGTAGGCATAGTGCCCGCGACAGGAAACGCCCCAAAGCGCAACGTGGACACATCCAAATTTTTGAAAGAAAACAGGAGGTGTTTTTTGCGAAGTGCCTACCTGTAGATTTCGGCCTCTAGCTCAGCCGGCACATAGGGAAACCTACCAAACATCTGCATTTCTGAAAACTAGAGACCTAGGGGAATCCAAGATGGTGTGACTTGCGGGGCTCGGACCAGGTTCTGTTACCCAGAATCCTTTGCAAACCTCAAAATTTGGCTAAAAAAACACATGTCCCTCACATTTCTGTGGCAGAAAGTTCTGGAATCTGAGAGGAGCCACAAATTTCCATCCACCCAGCGTTCCCCCAAGTCTCCCGATAAAAATGATACCTCACTTGTGTGGGTAGGCCTAGCGCCCGTGACAGGAAACGCCCCAAAGCGCAACGTGGACACATCCACATTTTTGAAAGAAAACAGAGGTGTTTTTTGCCAAATGCCTACCTGTAGATTTTGGCCTGTAGCTCAGCCGGCACCTAGGGAAACCCACCAAACCTGTGCATATCTGAAAACTAGAGACTTAGGGGAATCCAAGGAGGGGTGACTTGCGGGGCTCGGACCAGGTTCTGTTACCCAGAATCCTTTGCAAACCTCAAAATTTGGCTAAAAAAACACATGTTCCTCACATTTCTGTGGCAGAAAGTTCTGGAATCTGAGAGGAGCCACAAATTTCCTTCCACGAAGCGTTCCCCCAAGACTCCCAATAAAAATGATACCTCACTTGTGTGGGTAGGCCTAGCGCCCGCACCAGGAAACGCCCCAAAGCGCAACGTGGACACATCCACATTTTTTAAAGAAAACAGAGGTGTTTTTTGCGAAGTGCCTACCTGTAGATTTTGGCCTCTAGCTCAGCCGGCACCTAGGGAAACCTACCAAACCTGTGCATTTCTGAAAACTAGAGACCTAGGGGAATCCAAGATGGGGTGACTTGCGGGGCTCGGACCAGGTTCTGTTACCCAGAATCCTTTGCAAACCTCAAAATTTGGCTAAAAAAACACATGTTCCTCACATTTCTGTGGCAGAAAGTTCTGGAATCTGAGAGGAGCCACAAATTTCCTTCCACCCAGCGTTCCCCCAAGTCTCCCGATAAAAATTATACCTCACTTGTGTGGGTAGGCCTAGCGCCCGCGACAGGAAACGCCCCAAAGCGCAACGTGGACAAATCCAAATTTTTTTAAGAAAACAGGAGGTGTTTTTTGCGAAGTGCCTACCTGTAGATTTTGGCTTCTAGCTCAGCCGGCACCTAGGGAAACCTACCAAACCTGTGCATTTCTGAAAACTAGAGACGTAGGGGAATCCAAGGAGGAGTGACTTGCGGGGCTCGGACAAGGTTCTGTTACCCAGAATCCTTTGCAAACCTCACAATTTGCCTAAAAAAACACATGTTCCTCACATTTCTGTGGCAGAAAGTTCTGGAATCTGAGAGGAGCCACAAATTTCCTTCCACCCAGCGTTCCCCCAAGTCTCACCATAAAAATGATACCTCACTTGTGTGGGTAGGCCTAGCGCCCGCGACAGGAAACGTCCCAAAGCGCAACGTGGACACATCCAAATTTTTGAAAGAAAACAGAGGTGTTTTTTGCGAAGTGCCTACCTGTAGATTTTGGCCTCTAGCTCAGCCGGCATCTAGGGAAACCCACCAAACCTGTGCATTTCTGAAAACTAGAGACCTAGGGGAATCCAAGGAGGGGTGACTTGCGGGGCTCGGACCAGGTTCTGTTACCCAGAATCCTTTGCAAACCTCAAAATTTGGCTAAAAAAACACATGTTCCTCACATTTCTATGGCAGAAAGTTCTGGAATCTGAGAGGAGCCACAAATTTCCTTCCACCCAGCGTTCCCCCAAGTCTCCCGATAAAAATGATACCTCACTTGTGTGGTTAGGCCTAGCGCCCGCGACAGGAAACGCCCCAAAGCGCAACGTGGACACATCCAAATTTTTGAAAGAAAACAGAGGTGTTTTTTGCGAAGTGCCTACCTGTAGATTTTGGCGTCTAGCTCAGCCGGCACCTAGGGAAACCTACCAAACCTGTGCATTTCTGAAAACTAGAGACCTAGGGGAATCCAAGGAGGGGTGACTTGCGGGGCTCGGACCTGGTTCTGTTACCCAGAATCCTTTGCAAACCTCACAATTTGGCTAAAAAAACACATGTTCCTCACATTTCTGTGGCAGAAAGTTCTGGAATCTGAGAGGAGCCACAAATTTCCTTCAACCCAGCGTTCCCCCAAGTCTCCCGATAAAAATGATACCTCACTTGTGTGGGTAGGCCTAGCGCCCGCAACAGGAAACGCCCCAAAGTGCAACGTGGACACATCCAAATTTTTTAAAGAAAACAGAGGTGTTTTTTGCGAAGTGCCTACCTGTAGATTTTGGCCTCTAGCTCAGCCGGCACCTAGGGAAACCTACCAAACCTGAGCATTTCTGAAAACTAGAGACCTAGGGGAATCCAAGATGGGGTGACTTGCGAGGCTCGGACCAGGTTCTGTTACCCAGAATCCTTTGCAAACCTCAAAATTTGGCTAAAAAAACACATGTTCCTCACATTTCTGTGGCAGAAAGTTCTGGAATCTGAGAGGAGCCACAAATTTCCTTCCACACAGCGTTCCCCCAAGTCTCCCGATAAAAATGATACCTCACTTATGTGGGTAGGCCTAGCGCCCGCGACAGGAAACGCCCCAAAGCGCAACGTGGACACCTCCACATTTTTGAAAGAAAACAGGAGGTGTTTTTTGCGAAGTGCCTACCTGTAGATTTTCGCCTCTAGCTCAGCCGGCACCTAGGGAAACCTACCAAACCTGTGCATTTCTGAAAACTAGAGACCTAGGGGAATCCAAGGAGGGGTGACTTGCGGGGCTCGGACCAGGTTCTGTTACTGAGAATCCTTTGCAAACCTCAAAATTTGGCTAAAAAAACACATGTTACTCACATTTCTGTGGCAGAAAGTTCTGGAATCTGAGAGGAGCCACAAATTTCCTTCCACCCAGCGTTCCCCCAAGTCTCCCGATACAAATGATACCTCACTTGTGTGGTTAGGCCTAGCGCCCGCGACAGGAAACGCCCCAAAGCGCAACGTGGACACATCCAAATTTTTGAATGAAAACAGAGGTGTTTTTTGCGAAGTGCCTACCTGTAGATTTTGGCCTCTAGCTCAGCCGGCACCTAGGGAAACCTACCAAACCTGTGCATTTCTGAAAACTAGAGACCTAGGGGAATCCAAGGAGGGGTGACTTGTGGGGCTCGGACCTGGTTCTGTTACCCAGAATCCTTTGCAAACCTCACAATTTGGCTAAAAAAACAGATGTTCCTCACATTTCTGTGGCAGAAAGTTCTGAAATCTGAGAGGAGCCACAAATTTCCTTCAAGCCAGCGTTCCCCCAAGTCTCCCAATAAAAATGATACCTCACTTGTGTGGGTAGGCCTAGCGCCCGCGACAGAAAACGCCCCAAAGTGCAACGTGGACACATCCAAATTTTTGAAAGAAAACAGAGGTGTTTTTTGCGAAGTGCCTACCTGTAGATTTTGGCCTCTAGCTCAGCCGGCACCTAGGGAAACCTACCAAACCTGTGCATTTCTGAAAACTAGAGACCTAGGGGAATCCAAGATGGGGTTACTTGCGGGGCTCAGACCAGGTTCTGTTACCCAGAATCCTCTGCAAACCTCAAAATTTGGCTAAAAAAACACATGTTCCTCACATTTCTGTGGCAGAAAGTTCTGGAATCTAAGAGGAGCCACAAATTTCCTTCCACCCAGCGTTCCCCCAAGTCTTCCGATAAAAATGATACCTCACTTGTGTGGGTAGGCCTAGTGCCCGCGACAGGAAACGCCCCAAAGCGCAACGTGGACACCTCCAAATTTTTTAAAGAAAACAGGAGGTGTTTTTTGCGAAGTGCCTACCTGTAGATTTTGGCCTCTAGCTCAGCCGGCACCTAGGGAAACCTACCAAACCTGTGCATTTCTGAAAACTAGAGACCTAGGGGAATCCAAGGAGGGGTGACTTGCGGGGCTCGGACCAGGTTCTGTTACCCAGAATCCTTTGCAAACCTCAAAATTTGGCTAAAAAAACACTTGTTCCTCACATTTCTATGGCAGAAAGTTCTGGAATCTGAGAGGAGCCACAAATTTCCTTCCACCCAGCGTTCCCCCAAGTCTCCCGATAAAAATGATACCTCACTTGTGTGGTTAGGCCTAGCGCCCGCGACAGGAAACGCCCCAAAGCGCAACGTGGACACATCCAAATTTTTTAAAGAAAACAGAGGTGTTTTTTTCCAAGTGCCTACCTGTAGATTTTGGCGTCTAGCTCAGCCGGCACCTAGGGAAACCTACCAAACCTGTGCATTTCTGAAAACTAGAGACCATGGAGAATCCAAGGAGGGGTGACTTGCGGGGCTCGGACCTGGTTCTGTTACCCAGAATCCTTTGCAAACCTCACAATTTGGCTAAAAAAACACATGTTCCTCACATTTCTGTGGCTGAAAGTTCTGGAATCTAAGAGGAGCCACAAATTTCCTTCCACCCAGCGTTCCCCCAAGTCTTCCGATAAAAATGATACCTCACTTGTGTGGGTAGGCCTAGTGCCCGCGACAGGAAACGCCCCAAAGCGCAACGTGGACACCTCCAAATTTTTTAAAGAAAACAGGAGGTGTTTTTTGCGAAGTGCCTACCTGTAGATTTTGGCCTCTAGCTCAGCCGGCACCTAGGGAAACCTACCAAACCTGTGCATTTCTGAAAACTAGAGACCTAGGGGAATCCAAGGAGGGGTGACTTGCGGGGCTCGGACCAGGTTCTGTTACCCAGAATCCTTTGCAAACCTCAAAATTTGGCTAAAAAAACACATGTTCCTCACATTTCTATGGCAGAAAGTTCTGGAATCTGAGAGGAGCCACAAATTTCCTTCCACCCAGCGTTCCCCCAAGTCTCCCGATAAAAATGATACCTCACTTGTGTGGTTAGGCCTAGCGCCGCGACAGGAAACGCCCCAAAGCGCAACGTGGACACATCAAAATTTTTGAAAGAAAACAGAGGTGTTTTTTTCCAAGTGCCTACCTGTAGATTTTGGCGTCTAGCTCAGCCGGCACCTAGGGAAACTTACCAAACCTGTGCATTTCTGAAAACTAGAGACCATGGGGAATCCAAGGAGGGGTGACTTGCGGGGCTCGGACCTGGTTTTGTTACCCAGAATCCTTTGCAAACCTCACAATTTGGCTAAAAAAACACATGTTCCTCACATTTCTGTGGCAGAAAGTTCTGGAATCTGAGAGGAGCCACAAATTTCCTTCAACCCAGCGTTCCCCCAAGTCTCCAGATAAAAATGATACCTCACTTGTGTGGGTAGGCCTAGCGCCCGCGACAGGAAACGCCCCAAAGGGCAACGTGGACACATCCAAATTTTTGAAAGAAAACAGAGGTGTTTTTTGCGAAGTGCCTACCTGTAGATTTTGGCCTCTAGCTCAGCCGGCACCTAGGGAAACCTACCAAACCTGTGCATTTCTGAAAACTAGAGACCTAGGGGAATCCAAGATGGGGTGACTTGCGGGGCTCGGACCAGGTTCTGTTACCCAGAATCCTTTGCAAACCTCAAAATTTGGCTAAAAAAACACATGTTCCTCACATTTCTGTGGCAGAAAGTTCTGGAATCTGAGAGGAGCCACAAATTTCCTTCCACCCAGCATTCCCCCAAGTCTCCCGATAAAAATGATACCTCACTTGTGTGGGTAGGCCTAGCGCCCGCGACAGGAAACGCCCCAAAGCGCAACGTGGACCCATCCAAATTTTTGAAAGAAAACAGGAGGTATTTTTTGCGAAGTGCCTACCTGTAGATTTTGGCCTCTAGCTCAGCCGGCAGCTAGGGAAACCTACCAAACCTGTGCATTTCTGAAAACTAGAGACCTAGGGGAATCCAAGGAGGGGTGACTTGCGGGGCTCGGACCAGGTTCTGTTACCCAGAATCCTTTGCAAACCTCAAAATGTGGCTAAAAAAACACATGTCCCTCAAATTTCTGTGGCAGAAAGTTCTGGAATCTGTGAGGAGCCACAAATTTCCATCCACCCAGCGTTCCCCCAAGTCTCCCGATAAAAATGATACCTCACTTGTGTGGGTAGGCCTACCGCCCGCGACAGGAAACGCCCCAAAGCGCAACGTGGACACATCCAAATTTTTGAAAGAAAACAGAGATGTTTTTTGCGAAATGCCTACCTGTAGATTTTGGCCTCTAGCTCAGCCGGCACCTAGGGAAACCCACCAAACCTGTGCTTTTCTGAAAACTAGAGACCTAGGGGAATCCAAGGAGGGGTGACTTGCGGGGCTCGGACCAGGTTCTGTTACCCAGAATCCTTTGCAAACCTCAAAATTTGGCTAAAAAAACACATGTTCCTCACATTTCTGTGGCAGAAAGTTCTGGAATCTGAGAGGAGCCACAAATTTCCTTCCACGAAGCGTTACCCCAAGTCTCCCGATAAAAATGATACCTCACTTGTGTGGGTAGGCCTAGCGCCCGCAAAAGGAAATGCCCCAAAGCGCAACGTGGACACATCCACATTTTTTAAAGAAAACAGAGGTGTTTTTTTCCGAAGTGCCTACCTGTAGATTTTGGCCTCTAGCTCAGCCGGCACCTAGGGAATCCTACCAAACCTGTGCATTTCTGAAAACTAGAGACCTAGGGGAATCCAAGATGGGGTGACTTGTGGGGCTCGGACCAGGTTCTGTTACCCAGAATCCTTTGCAAACCTCAAAATTTGGCTAAAAAAACTCATGTTCCTCACATTTCTGTGGCAGAAAGTTCTGGAATCTGAGAGGAACCACAAATTTCCTTCCACCCAGCGTTCCCCCAAGTCTCCCGATAAAAATGATACCTCACTTGTGTGGGTAGGCCTAGCGCCCGCGACAGGAAACGCCCCAAAGCGCAACGTAGACACATCCAAATTTTTCAAAGAAAACAGGAGGTGTTTTTTTGCGAAGTGCCTACCTGTAGATTTTGGCCTCTAGCTCAGCCGGCACCTAGGGAAACCTACCAAACCTGTGCATTTCTGAAAACTAGAGACCTAGGGGAATCCAAGATGGGGTGACTTGCGGGGCTCGGACCAAGTTCTGTTACCCAGAATCCTTTGCAAACCTCAAAATTTGGCTAAAAAAACACATGTTACTCACATTTCTGTGGCAGAAAGTTCTGGAATCTGAGAGGAGCCACAAATTTCCTTCCACCCAGCGTTCCCCCAAGTCTCCCGATAAAAATGATACCTCACTTGTGTGGTTAGGCCTAGCGCCCGCGACAGGAAACGCCCCAAAGCGCAACGTGGACACATCCAAATTTTTGAAAGAAAACAGACGTGTTTTTTGCGAAGTCCCTACCTGTAGATTTTGGCCTCTAGCTCAGCCGGCACCTAGGGAAACCTACCAAACCTGTGCATTTCTGAAAACTAGAGACCTAGGGGAATCCAAGATGGGGTGAGTTGTGGGGCTCGGACCAGGTTCTGTTACCCAGAATCCTTTGCAAACCTCAAATTTGGCTAAAAAAACACATGTTCCTCACATTTCTGTGGCAGAAAGTTCTGGAATCTGAGAGGAACCACAAATTTCCTTCCACCCAGCGTTCCCCCAAGTCTCCCGATAAAAATGATACCTCACTTGTGTGGGTAGGCCTAGCGCCCGCGACAGGAAACGCCCCAAAACGCAACGTGGACACATCCAAATTTTTGAAAGAAAACAGAGGTGTTTTTTGCGAAATGCCTACCTGTAGATTTTGGCCTCTAGCTCAGCCGGCACCTAGGGAAACCTACCAAACCTGTGCATTTCTGAAAACTAGAGACCTAGGGGAATCCAAGATGGGGTGACTTGCGAGGCTCGGACCAGGTTCTGTTACCCAGAATCCTTTGCAAACCTCAAAATTTGGCTAAAAAAACACATGTTCCTCACATTTCTGTGTAGAAAGTTCTGGAATCTGAGAGGAGCCACAAATTTCCTTCCACCCAGCGTTCCCCCAAGTCTCCGATAAAAATGATACCTCACTTGTGTGGTTAGGCCTAGCGCCCGCGACAGGAAACGCCCCAAAGCGCAACGTGGACACATCCAAATTTTTGAAAGAAAACAGAGGTGTTTTTTGCGAAGTGCCTACCTGTAGATTTTGGCCTCTAGCTCAGCCGGCACCTAGGGAAACCTACCAAACCTGTGCGCATTTCTGAAAACTAGAGACCTAGGGGAATCCAAGGAGGGGTGACTTGCGGGGCTCGGACCTGGTTCTGTTACCCAGAATCCTTTGCAAACCTCACAATTTGGCTAAAAAAACACATGTTCCTCACATTTCTGTGGCAGAAAGTTCTGGAATCTGAGAGGAGCCACAAATTTCCTTCAACCCAGCGTTCCCCCAAGTCTCCAGAGAAAAATGATACCTCACTTGTGTGGGTAGGCCTAGCGCCCGCGACAGGAAACGCCCCAAAGTGCAACGTGGACACATCCAAATTTTTGAAAGAAAACAGAGGTGTTTTTTGCGAAGTGCCTACCTGTAGATTTTTTGGCCTCTAGCTCAGCCGGCACCTAGGGAAACCTACCAAACCTGTGCATTTCTGAAAACTAGAGACCTAGGGGAATCCAAGATGGGGTGAGTTGCGAGGCTCGGACCAGGTTCTGTTACCCAGAATCCTTTGCAAACCTCAAAATTTGGCTAAAAAAACACATGTTCCTCACATTTCTGTGGCAGAAAGTTCTGGAATCTGAGAGGAACCACAAATTTCCTTCCACCCAGCGTTCCCCCAAGTCTCCCGATAAAAATGATACCTCACTTGTGTGGGTAGGCCTAGCGCCCGCGACAGGAAACGCCCCAAAGCGCAACGTGGACACATCCAAATTTTTCAAAGAAAACAGGAGGTGTTTTTTGCGAAGTGCCTACCTGTAGATTTTGGCCTCTAGCTCAGCCGGCACCTAGGGAAACCTACCAAACCTGTGCATTTCTGAAAACTAGAGACCTAGGGGAATCCAAGATGGGGTGACTTGCGGGGCTCGGACCAAGTTCTGTTACCCAGAATCCTTTGCAAACCTCAAAATTTGGCTAAAAAAACACATGTTACTCACATTTCTGTGGCAGAAAGTTCTGGAATCTGAGAGGAGCCACAAGTTTCCTTCCACCCAGCGTTCCCCCAAGTCTCCCGATAAAAATGATACCTCACTTGTGTGGTTAGGCCTAGCGCCCGCGACAGGAAACGCCCCAAAGCGCAACGTGGACACATCCAAATTTTTGAAAGAAAACAGACGTGTTTTTTGCGAAGTCCCTACCTGTAGATTTTGGCCTCTAGCTCAGCCGGCACCTAGGGAAACCTACCAAACCTGTGCATTTCTGAAAACTAGAGACCTAGGGGAATCCAAGATGGGGTGAGTTGTGGGGCTCGGACCAGGTTCTGTTACCCAGAATCCTTTGCAAACCTCAAAATTTGGCTAAAAAAACACATGTTCCTCACATTTCTGTGGCAGAAAGTTCTGGAATCTGAGAGGAACCACAAATTTCCTTCCACCCAGCGTTCCCCCAAGTCTCCCGATAAAAATGATACCTCACTTGTGTGGGTAGGCCTAGCGCCCGCGACAGGAAACGCCCCAAAACGCAACGTGGACACATCCAAATTTTTGAAAGAAAACAGAGGTGTTTTTTGCGAAATGCCTACCTGTAGATTTTGGCCTCTAGCTCAGCCGGCACCTAGGGAAACTTACCAAACCTGTGCATTTCTGAAAACTAGAGACCTAGGGGAATCCAAGATGGGGTGACTTGCGAGGCTCGGACCAGGTTCTGTTACCCAGAATCCTTTGCAAACCTCAAAATTTGGCTAAAAAAACACATGTTCCTCACATTTCTGTGGTAGAAAGTTCTGGAATCTGAGAGGAGCCACAAATTTCCTTCCACCCAGCGTTCCCCCAAGTCTCCCGATAAAAATGATACCTCACTTGTGTGGTTAGGCCTAGCGCCCGCGACAGGAAACGCCCCAAAGCGCAACGTGGACACATCCAAATTTTTGAAAGAAAACAGAGGTGTTTTTTGCGAAGTGCCTACCTGTAGATTTTGGCCTCTAGCTCAGCCGGCACCTAGGGAAACCTACCAAACCTGTGCATTTCTGAAAACTAGAGACCTAGGGGAATCCAAGGAGGGGTGACTTGCGGGGCTCGGACCTGGTTCTGTTACCCAGAATCCTTTGCAAACCTCACAATTTGGCTAAAAAAACACATGTTCCTCACATTTCTGTGGCAGAAAGTTCTGGAATCTGAGAGGAGCCACAAATTTCCTTCAACCCAGCGTTCCCCCAAGTCTCCAGATAAAAATGATACCTCACTTGTGTGGGTAGGCCTAGCGCCCGCGACAGGAAACGCCCCAAAGTGCAACGTGGACACATCCAAATTTTTGAAAGAAAACAGAGGTGTTTTTTGCGAAGTGCCTACCTGTAGATTTTTTGGCCTCTAGCCCTGCCGGCACCTAGGGAAACCTACCAAACCTGTGCATTCCTGAAAACTAGAGACCTAGGGGAATCCAAGATGGGGTGAGTTGTGGGGCTCGGACCAGGTTCTGTTACCCAGAATCGTTTGCAAACCTCAAAATTTGGCTAAAAAAACTCATGTTCCTCACATTTCTGTGGCAGAAAGTTCTGGAATCTGAGAGGAACCACAAATTTCCTTCCACCCAGCGTTCCCCCAAGTCTCCCGATAAAAATGATACCTCACTTGTGTGGGTAGGCCTAGCGCCCGCGACAGGAAACGCCCCAAAGCGCAACGTGGACACATCCAAATTTTTCAAAGAAAACAGGAGGTGTTTTTTTGCGAAGTGCCTACCTGTAGATTTTGGCCTCTAGCTCAGCCGGCACCTAGGGAAACCTACCAAACCTGTGCATTTCTGAAAACTAGAGACCTAGGGGAATCCAAGATGGGGTGACTTGCGGGGCTCGGACCAAGTTCTGTTACCCAGAATCCTTTGCAAACCTCAAAATTTGGCTAAAAAAACACATGTTACTCACATTTCTGTGGCAGAAAGTTCTGGAATCTGAGAGGAGCCACAAATTTCCTTCCACCCAGCGTTCCCCCAAGTCTCCCGATAAAAATGATACCTCACTTGTGTGGTTAGGCCTAGCGCCCGCGACAGGAAACGCCCCAAAGCGCAACGTGGACACATCCAAATTTTGGAAAGAAAACAGAGGTGTTTTTTGCGAAATGCCTACCTGTAGATTTTGGCCTCTAGCTCAGCCGGCACCTAGGGAAACCCACCAAACCTGTGCTTTTCTGAAAACTAGAGACCTAGGGGAATCCAAGGAGGGGTGACTTGCGGGGCTCGGACCAGGTTCTGTTACCCAGAATCCTTTGCAAACCTCAAAATTTGGCTAAAAAAACACATGTTCCTCACATTTCTGTGGCAGAAAGTTCTGGAATCTGAGAGGAGCCACAAATTTCCTTCCACGAAGCGTTACCCCAAGTCTCCCGATAAAAATGATACCTCACTTGTGTGGGTAGGCCTAGCGCCCGCAACAGGAAACGCCCCAAAGCGCAATGTGGACACATCCACATTTTTTAAAGAAAACAGAGGTGTTTTTTGCGAAGTGCCTACCTGTAGATTTTGGCCTCTAGCTCAGCCGGCACCTAGGGAAACCTACCAAACCTGTGCATTTCTGAAAAGTAGAGACCTAGCTGAATCCAAGATGGGGTGACTTGTGGGGCTCGGACCAGGTTCTGTTACCCAGAATCCTTTGCAAACCTCAAAATTTGGCTAAAAAAACACATGTTCCTCACATTTCTGTGGCAGATAGTTCTGGAATCTGAGAGGAGCCACAAATTTCCTTCCACCCAGCGTTCCCCCAAGTCTCCCGATAAAAATGATACCTCACTTGTGTGGGTAGGCCTAGCACCCGCGACAGGAAACGCCCCAAAGCACAACGTGGACACATCCACATTTTTGAAAGAAAACAGGAGGTGTTTTTTGTGAAGTGCCTACCTGTAGATTTTGGCCTCTAGCTCAGCCAGCACCAGGGAAACCTACCAAACCTGTGCATTTCTGAAAACTTGAGACCTAGGGGAATCCAAGGAGGGGTGACTTGCGGGGCTCGGACCAGGTTCTGTTACCCAGAATCCTTTGCAAACCTCAAAATTTGGCTAAAAAAACACATGTCCCTCAAATTTCTGTGGCAGAAAGTTCTGGAATCTGCGAGGAGCCACAAATTTCCATCCACCCAGCCTTCCCCCAAGTCTCCCGATAAAAATGATACCTCACTTGTGTGGGTAGGCCTAGCGCCCGCGACAGGAAACGCCCCAAAGCGCAACGTGGACACATCCAAATTTTTGAAAGAAAACAGAGGTGTTTTTTGCGAAATGCCTACCTGTAGATTTTGGCCTCTAGCTCAGCCGGCTCATAGGGAAACCTACCAAACCTGTGCATTTCTGAAAACTAGAGACCTGGGGGAATCCAAGATGGGGTGACTTGCGGGGCTCGGACCAGGTTCTGTTACCCAGAATCCTTTGCAAACCTCAAAATTTGGCTAAAAAAACACATGTTCCTCACATTTCTGTGGCAGAAAGTTCTGGAATCTGAGAGGAGCCACAAATTTCCTTCCACCCAGCGTTCCCCCAAGTCTCCCGATAAAAATGATACCTCACTTGTGTGGGTAGGCGAAGTGCCCGCGACAGGAAACGCCCCAAAGCGCAACGTGGACACATCCAAATTTTTTAAAGAAAACAGGAGGTGTTTTTTGCGAAGTGCCTACCTGTAGATTTTGGCCTCTAGCTCAGCCGGCACCTAGGGAAACCTACCAAACCTGCGCATTTCTGAAAACTAGAGACCTAGGGGAATCCAAGATGGGGTGACTTGCGGGGCTCGGACCAGGTTCTGTTACCCAGAATCCTTTGCAAACCTCAAAATTTGGCTAAAAAAAAACATGTTCGTCACATTTCTGTGGCAGAAAGTTCTGGAATCTGAGAGGAGCCACAAATTTCCTTCCACCCAGCGTTCCCCCAAGTCTCCCGATAAAAATGATACCTCACTTGTGTGGGTAGGCATAGTGCCCGCGACAGGAAACGCCCCAAAGCGCAACGTGGACACATCCAAATTTTTGAAAGAAAACAGGAGGTGTTTTTTGCGAAGTGCCTACCTGTAGATTTCGGCCTCTAGCTCAGCCGGCACATAGGGAAACCTACCAAACATCTGCATTTCTGAAAACTAGAGACCTAGGGGAATCCAAGATGGTGTGACTTGCGGGGCTCGGACCAGGTTCTGTTACCCAGAATCCTTTGCAAACCTCAAAATTTGGCTAAAAAAACACATGTCCCTCACATTTCTGTGGCAGAAAGTTCTGGAATCTGAGAGGAGCCACAAATTTCCATCCACCCAGCGTTCCCCCAAGTCTCCCGATAAAAATGATACCTCACTTGTGTGGGTAGGCCTAGCGCCCGTGACAGGAAACGCCCCAAAGCGCAACGTGGACACATCCACATTTTTGAAAGAAAACAGAGGTGTTTTTTGCCAAATGCCTACCTGTAGATTTTGGCCTGTAGCTCAGCCGGCACCTAGGGAAACCCACCAAACCTGTGCATATCTGAAAACTAGAGACTTAGGGGAATCCAAGGAGGGGTGACTTGCGGGGCTCGGACCAGGTTCTGTTACCCAGAATCCTTTGCAAACCTCAAAATTTGGCTAAAAAAACACATGTTCCTCACATTTCTGTGGCAGAAAGTTCTGGAATCTGAGAGGAGCCACAAATTTCCTTCCACGAAGCGTTCCCCCAAGACTCCCAATAAAAATGATACCTCACTTGTGTGGGTAGGCCTAGCGCCCGCACCAGGAAACGCCCCAAAGCGCAACGTGGACACATCCACATTTTTTAAAGAAAACAGAGGTGTTTTTTGCGAAGTGCCTACCTGTAGATTTTGGCCTCTAGCTCAGCCGGCACCTAGGGAAACCTACCAAACCTGTGCATTTCTGAAAACTAGAGACCTAGGGGAATCCAAGATGGGGTGACTTGCGGGGCTCGGACCAGGTTCTGTTACCCAGAATCCTTTGCAAACCTCAAAATTTGGCTAAAAAAACACATGTTCCTCACATTTCTGTGGCAGAAAGTTCTGGAATCTGAGAGGAGCCACAAATTTCCTTCCACCCAGCGTTCCCCCAAGTCTCCCGATAAAAATTATACCTCACTTGTGTGGGTAGGCCTAGCGCCCGCGACAGGAAACGCCCCAAAGCGCAACGTGGACAAATCCAAATTTTTTTAAGAAAACAGGAGGTGTTTTTTGCGAAGTGCCTACCTGTAGATTTTGGCTTCTAGCTCAGCCGGCACCTAGGGAAACCTACCAAACCTGTGCATTTCTGAAAACTAGAGACGTAGGGGAATCCAAGGAGGAGTGACTTGCGGGGCTCGGACAAGGTTCTGTTACCCAGAATCCTTTGCAAACCTCACAATTTGCCTAAAAAAACACATGTTCCTCACATTTCTGTGGCAGAAAGTTCTGGAATCTGAGAGGAGCCACAAATTTCCTTCCACCCAGCGTTCCCCCAAGTCTCACCATAAAAATGATACCTCACTTGTGTGGGTAGGCCTAGCGCCCGCGACAGGAAACGTCCCAAAGCGCAACGTGGACACATCCAAATTTTTGAAAGAAAACAGAGGTGTTTTTTGCGAAGTGCCTACCTGTAGATTTTGGCCTCTAGCTCAGCCGGCATCTAGGGAAACCCACCAAACCTGTGCATTTCTGAAAACTAGAGACCTAGGGGAATCCAAGGAGGGGTGACTTGCGGGGCTCGGACCAGGTTCTGTTACCCAGAATCCTTTGCAAACCTCAAAATTTGGCTAAAAAAACACATGTTCCTCACATTTCTATGGCAGAAAGTTCTGGAATCTGAGAGGAGCCACAAATTTCCTTCCACCCAGCGTTCCCCCAAGTCTCCCGATAAAAATGATACCTCACTTGTGTGGTTAGGCCTAGCGCCCGCGACAGGAAACGCCCCAAAGCGCAACGTGGATATATCCAAATTTTTGAAAGAAAACAGAGGTGTTTTTTTCCAAGTGCCTACCTGTAGATTTTGGCGTCTAGCTCAGCCGGCACCTAGGGAAACCTACCAAACCTGTGCATTTCTGAAAACTAGAGACCATGGGGAATCCAAGGAGGGGTGACTTGCGGGGCTCGGACCTGGTTCTGTTACCCAGAATCCTTTGCAAACCTCACAATTTGGCTAAAAAAACACATGTTCCTCACATTTCTGTGGCTGAAAGTTCTGGAATCTAAGAGGAGCCACAAATTTCCTTCCACCCAGCGTTCCCCCAAGTCTTCCGATAAAAATGATACCTCACTTGTGTGGGTAGGCCTAGTGCCCGCGACAGGAAACGCCCCAAAGCGCAACGTGGACACCTCCAAATTTTTTAAAGAAAACAGGAGGTGTTTTTTGCGAAGTGCCTACCTGTAGATTTTGGCCTCTAGCTCAGCCGGCACCTAGGGAAACCTACCAAACCTGTGCATTTCTGAAAACTAGAGACCTAGGGGAATCCAAGGAGGGGTGACTTGCGGGGCTCGGACCAGGTTCTGTTACCCAGAATCCTTTGCAAACCTCAAAATTTGGCTAAAAAAACACATGTTCCTCACATTTCTATGGCAGAAAGTTCTGGAATCTGAGAGGAGCCACAAATTTCCTTCCACCCAGCGTTCCCCCAAGTCTCCCGATAAAAATGATACCTCACTTGTGTGGTTAGGCCTAGCGCCGCGACAGGAAACGCCCCAAAGCGCAACGTGGACACATCCAAATTTTTGAAAGAAAACAGAGGTGTTTTTTTCCAAGTGCCTACCTGTAGATTTTGGCGTCTAGCTCAGCCGGCACCTAGGGAAACCTACCAAATCTGTGCATTTCTGAAAACTAGAGACCATGGGGAATCCAAGGAGGGGTGACTTGCGGGGCTCGGACCTGGTTTTGTTACCCAGAATCCTTTGCAAACCTCACAATTTGGCTAAAAAAACACATGTTCCTCACATTTCTGTGGCAGAAAGTTCTGGAATCTGAGAGGAGCCACAAATTTCCTTCAACCCAGCGTTCCCCCAAGTCTCCAGATAAAAATGATACCTCACTTGTGTGGGTAGGCCTAGCGCCCGCGACAGGAAACGCCCCAAAGGGCAACGTGGACACATCCAAATTTTTGAAAGAAAACAGAGGTGTTTTTTGCGAAGTGCCTACCTGTAGATTTTGGCCTCTAGCTCAGCCGGCACCTAGGGAAACCTACCAAACCTGTGCATTTCTGAAAACTAGAGACCTAGGGGAATCCAAGATGGGGTGACTTGCGGGGCTCGGACCAGGTTCTGTTACCCAGAATCCTTTGCAAACCTCAAAATTTGGCTAAAAAAACACATGTTCCTCACATTTCTGTGGCAGAAAGTTCTGGAATCTGAGAGGAGCCACAAATTTCCTTCCACCCAGCATTCCCCCAAGTCTCCCGATAAAAATGATACCTCACTTGTGTGGGTAGGCCTAGCGCCCGCGACAGGAAACGCCCCAAAGCGCAACGTGGACCCATCCAAATTTTTGAAAGAAAACAGGAGGTATTTTTTGCGAAGTGCCTACCTGTAGATTTTGGCCTCTAGCTCAGCCGGCAGCTAGGGAAACCTACCAAACCTGTGCATTTCTGAAAACTAGAGACCTAGGGGAATCCAAGGAGGGGTGACTTGCGGGGCTCGGACCAGGTTCTGTTACCCAGAATCCTTTGCAAACCTCAAAATGTGGCTAAAAAAACACATGTCCCTCAAATTTCTGTGGCAGAAAGTTCTGGAATCTGTGAGGAGCCACAAATTTCCATCCACCCAGCGTTCCCCCAAGTCTCCCGATAAAAATGATACCTCACTTGTGTGGGTAGGCCTACCGCCCGCGACAGGAAACGCCCCAAAGCGCAACGTGGACACATCCAAATTTTTGAAAGAAAACAGAGATGTTTTTTGCGAAATGGCTACCTGTAGATTTTGGCCTCTAGCTCAGCCGGCACCTAGGGAAACCCACCAAACCTGTGCTTTTCTGAAAACTAGAGACCTAGGGGAATCCAAGGAGGGGTGACTTGCGGGGCTCGGACCAGGTTCTGTTACCCAGAATCCTTTGCAAACCTCAAAATTTGGCTAAAAAAACACATGTTCCTCACATTTCTGTGGCAGAAAGTTCTGGAATCTGAGAGGAGCCACAAATTTCCTTCCACGAAGCGTTACCCCAAGTCTCCCGATAAAAATGATACCTCACTTGTGTGGGTAGGCCTAGCGCCCGCAACAGGAAATGCCCCAAAGCGCAACGTGGACACATCCACATTTTTTAAAGAAAACAGAGGTGTTTTTTTCCGAAGTGCCTACCTGTAGATTTTGGCCTCTAGCTCAGCCGGCACCTAGGGAATCCTACCAAACCTGTGCATTTCTGAAAACTAGAGACCTAGGGGAATCCAAGATGGGGTGACTTGTGGGGCTCGGACCAGGTTCTGTTACCCAGAATCCTTTGCAAACCTCAAAATTTGGCTAAAAAAACACATGTTCCTCACATTTCTGTGGCAGAAAGTTCTGAAATCTGAGAGGAGCCACAAATTTCCTTCCACCCAGCGTTCCCCCAAGTCTCCCGATAAAAATGATACCTCACTTGTGTGGGTAGGCCTTGCGCCCGCGACAGGAAACGCCCCAAAGCACAACGTGGACACATCCAAATTTTTTAAAGAAAACAGGAGGTGTTTTTTGTGAAGTGCCTACCTGTAGATTTTGGCCTCTAGCTCAGCCGGCACCAGGGAAACCTTCCAAACCTGTGCATTTCTGAAAACTTGAGACCTAGAGGAATCCAAGGAGGGGTGACTTGCGGGGCTCGGACCAGGTTCTGTTACCCAGAATCCTTTGCAAACCTCAAAATTTGGCTAAAAAAACACTTGTTCCTCACATTTCTATGGCAGAAAGTTCTGGAATCTGAGAGGAGCCACAAATTTCCTTCCACCCAGCGTTCCCCCAAGTCTCCCGATAAAAATGATACCTCACTTGTGTGGTTAGGCCTAGCGCCCGCGACAGGAAACGCCCCAAAGCGCAACGTGGACACATCCAAATTTTTTAAAGAAAACAGAGGTGTTTTTTTCCAAGTGCCTACCTGTAGATTTTGGCGTCTAGCTCAGCCGGCACCTAGGGAAACCTACCAAACCTGTGCATTTCTGAAAACTAGAGACCATGGGGAATCCAAGGAGGGGTGACTTGCGGGGCTCGGACCTGGTTCTGTTACCCAGAATCCTTTGCAAACCTCACAATTTGGCTAAAAAAACACATGTTCCTCACATTTCTGTGGCAGAAAGTTCTGGAATCTAAGAGGAGCCACAAATTTCCTTCCACCCAGCGTTCCCCCAAGTCTTCCGATAAAAATGATACCTCACTTGTGTGGGTAGGCCTAGTGCCCGCGACAGGAAACGCCCCAAAGCGCAACGTGGACACCTCCAAATTTTTGAAAGAAAACAGGAGGTGTTTTTTGCGAAGTGCCTACCTGTAGATTTTGGCCTCTAGCTCAGCCGGCACCTAGGGAAACCTACCAAACCTGTGCATTTCTGAAAACTAGAGACCTAGGGGAATCCAAGGAGGGGTGACTTGCGGGGCTCGGACCAGGTTCTGTTACCCAGAATCCTTTGCAAACCTCAAAATTTGGCTAAAAAAACACATGTTCCTCACATTTCTATGGCAGAAAGTTCTGGAATCTGAGAGGAGCCACAAATTTCCTTCCACCCAGCGTTCCCCCAAGTCTCCCGATAAAAATGATACCTCACTTGTGTGGTTAGGCCTAGCGCCCGCGACAGGAAACGCCCCAAAGCGCAACGTGGACACATCCAAATTTTTGAAAGAAAACAGAGGTGTTTTTTTCCAAGTGCCTACCTGTAGATTTTGGCGTCTAGCTCAGCCGGCACCTAGGGAAACCAACCAAATCTGTGCATTTCTGAAAACTAGAGACCATGGGGAATCCAAGGAGGGGTGACTTGCGGGGCTCGGACCTGGTTTTGTTACCCAGAATCCTTTGCAAACCTCACAATTTGGCTAAAAAAACACATGTTCCTCACATTTCTGTGGCAGAAAGTTCTGGAATCTGAGAGGAGCCACAAATTTCCTTCAACCCAGCGTTCCCCCAAGTCTCCAGATAAAAATGATACCTCACTTGTGTGGGTAGGCCTAGCGCCCGCGACAGGAAACGCCCCAAAGGGCAACCTGGACACATCCAAATTTTTGAAAGAAAACAGAGGTGTTTTTTGCGAAGTGCCTACCTGTAGATTTTGGCCTCTAGCTCAGCCGGCACCTAGGGAAACCTACCAAACCTGTGCATTTCTGAAAACTAGAGACCTAGGGGAATCCAAGATAGGGTGACCTGCGGGGCTCGGACCAGGTTCTGTTACCCAGAGTCCTTTGCAAACCTCAAAATTTGGCTAAAAAAACACATGTTCCTCACATTTCTGTGGCAGAAAGTTCTGGAATCTGAGAGGAGCCACAAATTTCCTTCCACCCAGCATTCCCCCAAGTCTCCCGATAAAAATGATACCTCACTTGTGTGGGTAGGCCTAGCGCCCGCGACAGGAAACGCCCCAAAGCGCAACGTGGACCCATCCAAATTTTTGAAAGAAAACAGGAGGTATTTTTTGCGAAGTGCCTACCTGTAGATTTTGGCCTCTAGCTCAGCCGGCACCTAGGGAAACCTACCAAACCTGTGCATTTCTGAAAACTAGAGACCTAGGGGAATCCAAGGAGGGGTGACTTGCGGGGCTCGGACCAGGTTCTGTTACCCAGAATCCTTTGCAAACCTCAAAATGTGGCTAAAAAAACACATGTCCCTCAAATTTCTGTGGCAGAAAGTTCTGGAATCTGTGAGGAGCCACAAATTTCCATCCACCCAGCGTTCCCCCAAGTCTCCCGATAAAAATGATACCTCACTTGTGTGGGTAGGCCTAGCGCCCGCGACAGGAAACGCCCCAAAGCGCAACGTGGACACATCCAAATTTTTGAAAGAAAACAGAGATGTTTTTTGCGAAATGCCTACCTGTAGATTTTGGCCTCTAGCTCAGCCGGCACCTAGGGAAACCCACCAAACCTGTGCTTTTCTGAAAACTAGAGACCTAGGGGAATCCAAGGAGGGGTGACTTGCGGGGCTCGGACTAGGTTCTGTTACCCAGAATCCTTTGCAAACCTCAAAATTTGGCTAAAAAAACACATGTTCCTCACATTTCTGTGGCAGAAAGTTCTGGAATCTGAGAGGAGCCACAAATTTCCTTCCACGAAGCGTTACCCCAAGTCTCCCGATAAAAATGATACCTCACTTGTGTGGGTAGGCCTAGCGCCCGCAACAGGAAACGCCCCAAAGCGCAATGTGGACACATCCACATTTTTTAAAGAAAACAGAGGTGTTTTTTTCCGAAGTGCCTACCTGTAGATTTTGGCCTCTAGCTCAGCCGGCACCTAGGGAAACCTACCAAACCTGTGCATTTCTGAAAACTAGAGACCTAGGGGAATCCAAGATGGGGTGACTTGTGGGGCTCGGACCAGGTTCTGTTACCCAGAATCCTTTGCAAACCTCAAAATTTGGCTAAAAAAACACATGTTCCTCACATTTCTGTGGCAGAAAGTTCTGGAATCTGAGAGGAGCCACAAATTTCCTTCCACCCAGCGTTCCCCCAAGTCTCCCGATAAAAATGATACCTCACTTGTGTGGGTAGGCCTAGCGCCCGCGACAGGAAACGCCCCAAAGCACAACGTGGACACATCCAAATTTTTTAAAGAAAACAGGAGGTGTTTTTTGTGAAGTGCCTACCTGTAGATTTTGGCCTCTAGCTCAGCCGGCACCAGGGAAACCTTCCAAACCTGTGCATTTCTGAAAACTTGAGACCTAGAGGAATCCAAGGAGGGGTGACTTGCGTGGCTCGGACCAGGTTCTGTTACCCAGAATCCTTTGCAAACCTCAAAATTTGGCTAAAAAAACACATGTCCCTCAAATTTCTGTGGCAGAAAGTTCTGGAATCTGCGAGGAGCCACAAATTTCCATCCACCCAGCATTCCCCCAAGTCTCCCGATAAAAATGATACCTCACTTGTGTGGTTAGGCCTAGCGTCCGTGACAGGAAACGCCCCAAAGCGCAACGTGGACACATCCAAATTTTTGAAAGAAAACAGAGGTGTTTTTTGCGAAGTGCCTACCTGTAGATTTTGGCCTCTAGCTCAGCCGGCACCTAGGGAAACCTACTAAACCTGTGCATTTTTGAAAACTAGAGACCTAGGGGAATCCAAGGAGGGGTGACTTGCGGGGCTCGGACCTGGTTCTGTTACACAGAATCCTTTGCAAACCTCACAATTTGGCTAAAAAAACACATGTTCCTCACATTTCTGTGGCAGAAAGTTCTGGAATCTGAGAGGAGCCACAAATTTCCTTCAACCCAGCGTTCCCCCAAGTCTCCCGATAAAAATGATACCTCACTTGTGTGGGTAGGCCTAGCGCCCGCGACAGGAAACGCCCCAAAGTGCAACGTGGACACATCCACATTTTTGAAAGAAAACAGAGGTGTTTTTTGCGAAGTGCCTACCTGTAGATTTTGGCCTCTAGCTCAGCCGGCACCTAGGGAAACCTACCAAACCTGTGCATTTCTGAAAACTAGAGACCTAGGGGAATCCAAGGAGGGGTGACTTGCGGGGCTCGGACCTGGTTCTGTTACACAGAATCCTTTGCAAACCTCACAATTTGGCTAAAAAAAACACATGTTCCTCACATTTCTGTGGCAGAAAGTTCTGGAATCTGAGAGGAGCCACAAATTTCCTTCAACCCAGCGTTCCCCCAAGTCTCCCGATAAAAATGATACCTCACTTGTGTGGGTAGGCCTAGCGCCCGCGACAGGAAACGCCCCAAAGTGCAACGTGGACACATCCAAATTTTTTCAAGAAAACAGAGGTGTTTTTTGCGAAGTGCCTACCTGTAGATTTTGGCCTCTAGCTCAGCCGGCACCTAGGGAAACCTACCAAACCTGAGCATTTCTGAAAACTAGAGACCTAGGGGAATCCAAGATGGGGTGACTTGCGAGGCTCGGACCAGGTTCTGTTACCCAGAATCCTTTGCAAACCTCAAAATTTGGCTAAAAAAACACATGTTCCTCACATTTCTGTGGCAGAAAGTTCTGGAATCTGAGAGGAGCCACAAATTTCCTTCCACACAGCGTTCCCCCAAGTCTCCCGATAAAAATGATACCTCACTTGTGTGGGTAGGCCTAGCGCCCGCGACAGGAAATGCCCCAAAGCGCAACGTGGACACCTCCAAATTTTTGAAAGAAAACAGGAGGTGTTTTTTGCGAAGTGCCTACCTGTAGATTTTGACCTCTAGCTCAGCCGGCACCTAGGGAAACCTACCAAACCTGTGCATTTCTGAAAACTAGAGACCTAGGGGAATCCAAGGAGGGGTGACTTGCGGGGCTCGGACCAGGTTCTGTTACTGAGAATCCTTTGCAAACCTCAAAATTTGGCTAAAAAAACACATGTTACTCACATTTCTGTGGCAGAAAGTTCTGGAATCTGAGAGGAGCCACAAATTTCCTTCCACCCAGCGTTCCCCCAAGTCTCCCGATACAAATGATACCTCACTTGTGTGGTTAGGCCTAGCGCCCGCGACAGGAAACGCCCCAAAGCGCAACGTGGACACATCCAAATTTTTGAATGAAAACAGAGGTGTTTTTTGCGAAGTGCCTACCTGTAGATTTTGGCCTCTAGCTCAGCCGGCACCTAGGGAAACCTACCAAACCTGTGCATTTCTGAAAACTAGAGACCTAGGGGAATCCAAGGAGGGGTGACTTGTGGGGCTCGGACCTGGTTCTGTTACCCAGAATCCTTTGCAAACCTCACAATTTGGCTAAAAAAACACATGTTCCTCACATTTCTGTGGCAGAAAGTTCTGAAATCTGAGAGGAGCCACAAATTTCCTTCAAGCCAGCGTTCCCCCAAGTCTCCCAATAAAAATGATACCTCACTTGTGTGGGTAGGCCTAGCGCCCGCGACAGAAAACGCCCCAAAGTGCAACGTGGACACATCCAAATTTTTGAAAGAAAACAGAGGTGTTTTTTGCGAAGTGCCTACCTGTAGATTTTGGCCTCTAGCTCAGCCGGCACCTAGGGAAACCTACCAAACCTGTGCATTTCTGAAAACTAGAGACCTAGGGGAATCCAAGATGGGGTTACTTGCGGGGCTCGGACCAGGTTCTGTTACCCAGAATCCTCTGCAAACCTCAAAATTTGGCTAAAAAAACACATGTTCCTCACATTTCTGTGGCAGAAAGTTCTGGAATCTAAGAGGAGCCACAAATTTCCTTCCACCCAGCGTTCCCCCAAGTCTTCCGATAAAAATGATACCTCACTTGTGTGGGTAGGCCTAGTGCCCGCGACAGGAAACGCCCCAAAGCGCAACGTGGACACCTCCAAATTTTTGAAAGAAAACAGGAGGTGTTTTTTGCGAAGTGCCTACCTGTAGATTTTGGCCTCTAGCTCAGCCGGCACCTAGGGAAACCTACCAAACCTGTGCATTTCTGAAAACTAGAGACCTAGGGGAATCCAAGGAGGGGTGACTTGCGGGGCTCGGACCAGGTTCTGTTACCCAGAATCCTTTGCAAACCTCAAAATTTGGCTAAAAAAACACTTGTTCCTCACATTTCTATGGCAGAAAGTTCTGGAATCTGAGAGGAGCCACAAATTTCCTTCCACCCAGCGTTCCCCCAAGTCTCCCGATAAAAATGATACCTCACTTGTGTGGTTAGGCCTAGCGCCCGCGACAGGAAACGCCCCAAAGCGCAACGTGGACACATCCAAATTTTTTAAAGAAAACAGAGGTGTTTTTTTCCAAGTGCCTACCTGTAGATTTTGGCGTCTAGCTCAGCCGGCACCTAGGGAAACCTACCAAACCTGTGCATTTCTGAAAACTAGAGACCATGGGGAATCCAAGGAGGGGTGACTTGCGGGGCTCGGACCTGGTTCTGTTACCCAGAATCCTTTGCAAACCTCACAATTTGGCTAAAAAAACACATGTTCCTCACATTTCTGTGGCTGAAAGTTCTGGAATCTAAGAGGAGCCACAAATTTCCTTCCACCCAGCGTTCCCCCAAGTCTTCCGATAAAAATGATACCTCACTTGTGTGGGTAGGCCTAGTGCCCGCGACAGGAAACGCCCCAAAGCGCAACGTGGACACCTCCAAATTTTTTAAAGAAAACAGGAGGTGTTTTTTGCGAAGTGCCTACCTGTAGATTTTGGCCTCTAGCTCAGCCGGCACCTAGGGAAACCTACCAAACCTGTGCATTTCTGAAAACTAGAGACCTAGGGGAATCCAAGGAGGGGTGACTTGCGGGGCTCGGACCAGGTTCTGTTACCCAGAATCCTTTGCAAACCTCAAAATTTGGCTAAAAAAACACATGTTCCTCACATTTCTATGGCAGAAAGTTCTGGAATCTGAGTGGAGCCACAAATTTCCTTCCACCCAGCGTTCCCCCAAGTCTCCCGATAAAAATGATACCTCACTTGTGTGGTTAGGCCTAGCGCCCGCGACAGGAAACGCCCCAAAGCGCAACGTGGACACATCCAAATTTTTGAAAGAAAACAGAGGTGTTTTTTTCCAAGTGCCTACCTGTAGATTTTGGCGTCTAGCTCAGCCGGCACCTAGGGAAACCTACCAAATCTGTGCATTTCTGAAAACTAGAGACCATGGGGAATCCAAGGAGGGGTGACTTGCGGGGCTCGGACCTGGTTTTGTTACCCAGAATCCTTTGCAAACCTCACAATTTGGCTAAAAAAACACATGTTCCTCACATTTCTGTGGCAGAAAGTTCTGGAATCTGAGTGGAGCCACAAATTTCCTTCCACCCAGCGTTCCCCCAAGTCTCCAGATAAAAATGATACCTCACTTGTGTGGGTAGGCCTAGCGCCCGCGACAGGAAACGCCCCAAAGGGCAACGTGGACACATCCAAATTTTTGAAAGAAAACAGAGGTGTTTTTTGCGAAGTGCCTACCTGTAGATTTTGGCCTCTAGCTCAGCCGGCACCTAGGGAAACCTACCAAACCTGTGCATTTCTGAAAACTAGAGACCTAGGGGAATCCAAGATGGGGTGACTTGCGGGGCTCGGACCAGGTTCTGTTACCCAGAATCCTTTGCAAACCTCAAAATTTGGCTAAAAAAACACATGTTCCTCACATTTCTGTGGCAGAAAGTTCTGGAATCTGAGAGGAGCCACAAATTTCCTTCCACCCAGCATTCCCCCAAGTCTCCCGATAAAAATGATACCTCACTTGTGTGGGTAGGCCTAGCGCCCGCGACAGGAAACGCCCCAAAGCGCAACGTGGACCCATCCAATTTTTGAAAGAAAACAGGAGGTATTTTTTGCGAAGTGCCTACCTGTAGATTTTGGCCTCTAGCTCAGCCGGCAGCTAGGGAAACCTACCAAACCTGTGCATTTCTGAAAACTAGAGACCTAGGGGAATCCAAGGAGGGGTGACTTGCGGGGCTCGGACCAGGTTCTGTTACCCAGAATCCTTTGCAAACCTCAAAATGTGGCTAAAAAAACACATGTCCATCAAATTTCTGTGGCAGAAAGTTCTGGAATCTGTGAGGAGCCACAAATTTCCATCCACCCAGCGTTCCCCCAAGTCTCCCGATAAAAATGATACCTCACTTGTGTGGGTAGGCCTAGCACCCGCGACAGGAAACGCCCCAAAGCGCAACGTGGACACATCCAAATTTTTGAAAGAAAACAGAGATGTTTTTTGCGAAATGCCTACCTGTAGATTTTGGCCTCTAGCTCAGCCGGCACCTAGGGAAACCCACCAAACCTGTGCTTTTCTGAAAACTAGAGACCTAGGGGAATCCAAGGAGGGGTGACTTGCGGGGCTCGGACAGGTTCTGTTACCCAGAATCCTTTGCAAACCTCAAAATTTGGCTAAAAAAACACATGTTCCTCACATTTCTGTGGCAGAAAGTTCTGGAATCTGAGAGGAGCCACAAATTTCCTTCCACGAAGCGTTACCCCAAGTCTCCCGATAAAAATGATACCTCACTTGTGTGGGTAGGCCTAGCGCCCGCAACAGGAAATGCCCCAAAGCGCAACGTGGACACATCCACATTTTTTAAAGAAAACAGAGGTGTTTTTTTCCGAAGTGCCTACCTGTAGATTTTGGCCTCTAGCTCAGCCGGCACCTAGGGAATCCTACCAAACCTGTGCATTTCTGAAAACTAGAGACCTAGGGGAATCGAAGATGGGGTGACTTGTGGGGCTCGGACCAGGTTCTGTTACCCAGAATCCTTTGCAAACCTCAAAATTTGGCTAAAAAAACACATGTTCCTCACATTTCTGTGGCAGAAAGTTCTGGAATCTGAGAGGAGCCACAAATTTCCTTCCACCCAGCGTTCCCCCAAGTCTCCCGATAAAAATGATACCTCACTTGTGTGGGTAGGCCTAGCGCCCGCGACAGGAAACGCCCCAAAGCACAACGTGGACACATCCAAATTTTTTAAAGAAAACAGGAGGTGTTTTTTGTGAAGTGCCTACCTGTAGATTTTGGCCTCTAGCTCAGCCGGCACCAGGGAAACCTTCCAAACCTGTGCATTTCTGAAAACTTGAGACCTAGAGGAATCCAAGGAGGAGTGACTTGCGGGGCTCGGACCAGGTTCTGTTACCCAGAATCCTTTGCAAACCTCAAAATTTGGCTAAAAAAACACTTGTTCCTCACATTTCTATGGCAGAAAGTTCTGGAATCTGAGAGGAGCCACAAATTTCCTTCCACCCAGCATTCCCCCAAGTCTCCCGATAAAAATGATACCTCACTTGTGTGGTTAGGCCTAGCGCCCGCGACAGGAAACGCCCCAAAGCGCAACGTGGACACATCCAAATTTTTTAAAGAAAACAGAGGTGTTTTTTTCCAAGTGCCTACCTGTAGATTTTGGCGTCTAGCTCAGCCGGCACCTAGGGAAACCTACCAAACCTGTGCATTTCTGAAAACTAGAGACCATGGGGAATCCAAGGAGGGGTGACTTGCGGGGCTCGGACCTGGTTCTGTTACCCAGAATCCTTTGCAAACCTCACAATTTGGCTAAAAAAACACATGTTCCTCACATTTCTGTGGCAGAAAGTTCTGGAATCTAAGAGGAGCCACAAATTTCCTTCCACCCAGCGTTCCCCCAAGTCTTCCGATAAAAATGATACCTCACTTGTGTGGGTAGGCCTAGTGCCCGTGACAGGAAACGCCCCAAAGCGCAACGTGGACACCTCCAAATTTTTGAAAGAAAACAGGAGGTGTTTTTTGCGAAGTGCCTACCTGTAGATTTTGGCCTCTAGCTCAGCCGGCACCTAGGGAAACCTACCAAACCTGTGCATTTCTGAAAACTAGAGACCTAGGGGAATCCAAGATGGGGTGAGTTGTGGGGCTCGGACCAGGTTCTGTTACCCAGAATCCTTTGCAAACCTCAAAATTTGGCTAAAAAAACACATGTTCCTCACATTTCTGTGGCAGAAAGTTCTGGAATCTGAGAGGAACCACAAATTTCCTTCCACCCAGCGTTCCCCCAAGTCTCCCGATAAAAATGATACCTCACTTGTGTGGGTAGGCCTAGCGCCCGCGACAGGAAACGCCCCAAAACGCAACGTGGACACATCCAAATTTTTGAAAGAAAACAGAGGTGTTTTTTGCGAAATGCCTACCTGTAGATTTTGGCCTCTAGCTCAGCCGGCACCTAGGGAAACCTACCAAACCTGTGCATTTCTGAAAACTAGAGACCTAGGGGAATCCAAGATGGGGTGACTTGCGAGGCTCGGACCAGGTTCTGTTACCCAGAATCCTTTGCAAACCTCAAAATTTGGCTAAAAAAACACATGTTCCTCACATTTCTGTGGTAGAAAGTTCTGGAATCTGAGAGGAGCCACAAATTTCCTTCCACCCAGCGTTCCCCCAAGTCTCCCGATAAAAATGATACCTCACTTGTGTGGTTAGGCCTAGCGCCCGCGACAGGAAACGCCCCAAAGCGCAACGTGGACACATCCAAATTTTTGAAAGAAAACAGAGGTGTTTTTTGCGAAGTGCCTACCTGTAGATTTTGGCCTCTAGCTCAGCCGGCACCTAGGGAAACCTACCAAACCTGTGCATTTCTGAAAACTAGAGACCTAGGGGAATCCAAGGAGGGGTGACTTGCGGGGCTCGGACCTGGTTCTGTTACCCAGAATCCTTTGCAAACCTCACAATTTGGCTAAAAAAACACATGTTCCTCACATTTCTGTGGCAGAAAGTTCTGGAATCTGAGAGGAGCCACAAATTTCCTTCAACCCAGCGTTCCCCCAAGTCTCCAGAGAAAAATGATACCTCACTTGTGTGGGTAGGCCTAGCGCCCGCGACAGGAAACGCCCCAAAGTGCAACGTGGACACATCCAAATTTTTGAAAGAAAACAGAGGTGTTTTTTGCGAAGTGCCTACCTGTAGATTTTTTGGCCTCTAGCTCAGCCGGCACCTAGGGAAACCTACCAAACCTGTGCATTTCTGAAAACTAGAGACCTAGGGGAATCCAAGATGGGGTGAGTTGCGAGGCTCGGACCAGGTTCTGTTACCCAGAATCCTTTGCAAACCTCAAAATTTGGCTAAAAAAACACATGTTCCTCACATTTCTGTGGCAGAAAGTTCTGGAATCTGAGAGGAACCACAAATTTCCTTCCACCCAGCGTTCCCCCAAGTCTCCCGATAAAAATGATACCTCACTTGTGTGGGTAGGCCTAGCGCCCGCGACAGGAAACGCCCCAAAGCGCAACGTGGACACATCCAAATTTTTCAAAGAAAACAGGAGGTGTTTTTTGCGAAGTGCCTACCTGTAGATTTTGGCCTCTAGCTCAGCCGGCACCTAGGGAAACCTACCAAACCTGTGCATTTCTGAAAACTAGAGACCTAGGGGAATCCAAGATGGGGTGACTTGCGGGGCTCGGACCAAGTTCTGTTACCCAGAATCCTTTGCAAACCTCAAAATTTGGCTAAAAAAACACATGTTACTCACATTTCTGTGGCAGAAAGTTCTGGAATCTGAGAGGAGCCACAAGTTTCCTTCCACCCAGCGTTCCCCCAAGTCTCCCGATAAAAATGATACCTCACTTGTGTGGTTAGGCCTAGCGCCCGCGACAGGAAACGCCCCAAAGCGCAACGTGGACACATCCAAATTTTTGAAAGAAAACAGACGTGTTTTTTGCGAAGTCCCTACCTGTAGATTTTGGCCTCTAGCTCAGCCGGCACCTAGGGAAACCTACCAAACCTGTGCATTTCTGAAAACTAGAGACCTAGGGGAATCCAAGATGGGGTGAGTTGTGGGGCTCGGACCAGGTTCTGTTACCCAGAATCCTTTGCAAACCTCAAAATTTGGCTAAAAAAACACATGTTCCTCACATTTCTGTGGCAGAAAGTTCTGGAATCTGAGAGGAACCACAAATTTCCTTCCACCCAGCGTTCCCCCAAGTCTCCCGATAAAAATGATACCTCACTTGTGTGGGTAGGCCTAGCGCCCGCGACAGGAAACGCCCCAAAACGCAACGTGGACACATCCAAATTTTTGAAAGAAAACAGAGGTGTTTTTTGCGAAATGCCTACCTGTAGATTTTGGCCTCTAGCTCAGCCGGCACCTAGGGAAACTTACCAAACCTGTGCATTTCTGAAAACTAGAGACCTAGGGGAATCCAAGATGGGGTGACTTGCGAGGCTCGGACCAGGTTCTGTTACCCAGAATCCTTTGCAAACCTCAAAATTTGGCTAAAAAAACACATGTTCCTCACATTTCTGTGGTAGAAAGTTCTGGAATCTGAGAGGAGCCACAAATTTCCTTCCACCCAGCGTTCCCCCAAGTCTCCCGATAAAAATGATACCTCACTTGTGTGGTTAGGCCTAGCGCCCGCGACAGGAAACGCCCCAAAGCGCAACGTGGACACATCCAAATTTTTGAAAGAAAACAGAGGTGTTTTTTGCGAAGTGCCTACCTGTAGATTTTGGCCTCTAGCTCAGCCGGCACCTAGGGAAACCTACCAAACCTGTGCATTTCTGAAAACTAGAGACCTAGGGGAATCCAAGGAGGGGTGACTTGCGGGGCTCGGACCTGGTTCTGTTACCCAGAATCCTTTGCAAACCTCACAATTTGGCTAAAAAAACACATGTTCCTCACATTTCTGTGGCAGAAAGTTCTGGAATCTGAGAGGAGCCACAAATTTCCTTCAACCCAGCGTTCCCCCAAGTCTCCAGATAAAAATGATACCTCACTTGTGTGGGTAGGCCTAGCGCCCGCGACAGGAAACGCCCCAAAGTGCAACGTGGACACATCCAAATTTTTGAAAGAAAACAGAGGTGTTTTTTGCGAAGTGCCTACCTGTAGATTTTTTGGCCTCTAGCCCAGCCGGCACCTAGGGAAACCTACCAAACCTGTGCATTCCTGAAAACTAGAGACCTAGGGGAATCCAAGATGGGGTGAGTTGTGGGGCTCGGACCAGGTTCTGTTACCCAGAATCGTTTGCAAACCTCAAAATTTGGCTAAAAAAACTCATGTTCCTCACATTTCTGTGGCAGAAAGTTCTGGAATCTGAGAGGAACCACAAATTTCCTTCCACCCAGCGTTCCCCCAAGTCTCCCGATAAAAATGATACCTCACTTGTGTGGGTAGGCCTAGCGCCCGCGACAGGAAACGCCCCAAAGCGCAACGTAGACACATCCAAATTTTTCAAAGAAAACAGGAGGTGTTTTTTTGCGAAGTGCCTACCTGTAGATTTTGGCCTCTAGCTCAGCCGGCACCTAGGGAAACCTACCAAACCTGTGCATTTCTGAAAACTAGAGACCTAGGGGAATCCAAGATGGGGTGACTTGCGGGGCTCGGACCAAGTTCTGTTACCCAGAATCCTTTGCAAACCTCAAAATTTGGCTAAAAAAACACATGTTACTCACATTTCTGTGGCAGAAAGTTCTGGAATCTGAGAGGAGCCACAAATTTCCTTCCACCCAGCGTTCCCCCAAGTCTCCCGATAAAAATTATACCTCACTTGTGTGGTTAGGCCTAGCGCCCGCGACAGGAAACGCCCCAAAGCGCAACGTGGACACATCCAAATTTTTGAAAGAAAACAGAGGTGTTTTTTGCGAAGTGCCTACCTGTAGATTTTGGCGTCTAGCTCAGCCGGCACCTAGGGAAACCTACCAAACCTGTGCATTTCTGAAAACTAGAGACCTAGGGGAATCCAAGGAGGGGTGACTTGCGGGGCTCGAACCTGGTTCTGTTACCCAGAATCCTTTGCAAACCTCACAATTTGGCTTAAAAAACACATGTTCCTCACATTTCTGTGGCAGAAAGTTCTGGAATCTGAGAGGAGCCACAAATTTCCTTCCACCCAGCGTTCCCCCAAGTCTCCCGATAAAAATGATACCTCACTTGTGTGGGTAGGCCTAGCGCCCGCGACAGGAAACGCCCCAAAGCGCAACGTGGACACATCCAAATTTTTGAAAGAAAACATGAGGTGTTTTTTGCGAAGTGCCTACCTGTAGATTTTGGCCTCTAGCTCAGCCGGCACCTAGGGAAACCTACCAAACCTGTGCATTTCTGAAAACTAGAGACCTAGGGGAATCCAAGGAGGGGTGACTTGCGGGGCTCGGACCAGGTTCTGTTACCCAGAATCCTTTGCAAACCTCAAAATGTGGCTAAAAAAACACATGTCCCTCAAATTTCTGTGGCAGAAAGTTCTGGAATCTGTGAGGAGCCACAAATTTCCATCCACCCAGCGTTCCCCCAAGTCTCCCGATAAAAATGATACCTCACTTGTGTGGGTAGGCCTAGCGCCCGCGACAGGAAACGCCCCAAAGCGCAACATGGACACATCCAAATTTTTGAAAGAAAACAGAGGTGTTTTTTGCGAAATGCCTACCTGTAGATTTTGGCCTCTAGCTCAGCCGGCACCTAGGGAAACCCACCAAACCTGTGCTTTTCTGAAAACTAGAGACCTAGGGGAATCCAAGGAGGGGTGACTTGCGGGGCTCGGACCAGGTTCTGTTACCCAGAATCCTTTGCAAACCTCAAAATTTGGCTAAAAAAACACATGTTCCTCACATTTCTGTGGCAGAAAGTTCTGGAATCTGAGAGGAGCCACAAATTTCCTTCCACGAAGCGTTACCCCAAGTCTCCCGATAAAAATGATACCTCACTTGTGTGGGTAGGCCTAGCGCCCGCAACAGGAAACGCCCCAAAGCGCAATGTGGACACATCCACATTTTTTAAAGAAAACAGAGGTGTTTTTTGCGAAGTGCCTACCTGTAGATTTTGGCCTCTAGCTCAGCCGGCACCTAGGGAAACCTACCAAACCTGTGCATTTCTGAAAAGTAGAGACCTAGCTGAATCCAAGATGGGGTGACTTGTGGGGCTCGGACCAGGTTCTGTTACCCAGAATCCTTTGCAAACCTCAAAATTTGGCTAAAAAAACACATTTTCCTCACATTTCTGTGGCAGATAGTTCTGGAATCTGAGAGGAGCCACAAATTTCCTTCCACCCAGCGTTCCCCCAAGTCTCCCGATAAAAATGATACCTCACTTGTGTGGGTAGGCCTAGCACCCGCGACAGGAAACGCCCCAAAGCACAACGTGGACACATCCACATTTTTGAAAGAAAACAGGAGGTGTTTTTTGTGAAGTGCCTACCTGTAGATTTTGGCCTCTAGCTCAGCCAGCACCAGGGAAACCTACCAAACCTGTGCATTTCTGAAAACTTGAGACCTAGGGGAATCCAAGGAGGGGTGACTTGCGGGGCTCGGACCAGGTTCTGTTACCCAGAATCCTTTGCAAACCTCAAAATTTGGCTAAAAAAACACATGTCCCTCAAATTTCTGTGGCAGAAAGTTCTGGAATCTGCGAGGAGCCACAAATTTCCATCCACCCAGCCTTCCCCCAAGTCTCCCGATAAAAATGATACCTCACTTGTGTGGGTAGGCCTAGCGCCCGCGACAGGAAACGCCCCAAAGCGCAACGTGGACACATCCACATTTTTGAAAGAAAACAGAGGTGTTTTTTGCGAAATGCCTACCTGTAGATTTTGGCCTCTAGCTCAGCCGGCTCCTAGGGAAACCTACCAAACCTGTGCATTTCTGAAAACTAGAGACCTGGGGGAATCCAAGATGGGGTGACTTGCGGGGCTCGGACCAGGTTCTGTTACCCAGAATCCTTTGCAAACCTCAAAATTTGGCTAAAAAAACACATGTTCCTCACATTTCTGTGGCAGAAAGTTCTGGAATCTGAGAGGAGCCACAAATTTCCTTCCACCCAGCGTTCCCCCAAGTCTCCCGATAAAAATGATACCTCACTTGTGTGGGTAGGCGAAGTGCCCGCGACAGGAAACGCCCCAAAGCGCAACGTGGACACATCCAAATTTTTTAAAGAAAACAGGAGGTGTTTTTTGCGAAGTGCCTACCTGTAGATTTTGGCCTCTAGCTCAGCCGGCACCTAGGGAAACCTACCAAACCTGCGCATTTCTGAAAACTAGAGACCTAGGGGAATCCAAGATGGGGTGACTTGCGGGGCTCGGACCAGGTTCTGTTACCCAGAATCCTTTGCAAACCTCAAAATTTGGCTAAAAAAAAACATGTTCGTCACATTTCTGTGGCAGAAAGTTCTGGAATCTGAGAGGAGCCACAAATTTCCTTCCACCCAGCGTTCCCCCAAGTCTCCCGATAAAAATGATACCTCACTTGTGTGGGTAGGCATAGTGCCCGCGACAGGAAACGCCCCAAAGCGCAACGTGGACACATCCAAATTTTTGAAAGAAAACAGGAGGTGTTTTTTGCGAAGTGCCTACCTGTAGATTTCTGCCTCTAGCTCAGCCGGCACATAGGGAAACCTACCAAACATCTGCATTTCTGAAAACTAGAGACCTAGGGGAATCCAAGATGGTGTGACTTGCGGGGCTCGGACCAGGTTCTGTTACCCAGAATCCTTTGCAAACCTCAAAATTTGGCTAAAAAAACACATGTCCCTCACATTTCTGTGGCAGAAAGTTCTGGAATCTGAGAGGAGCCACAAATTTCCATCCACCCAGCGTTCCCCCAAGTCTCCCGATAAAAATGATACCTCACTTGTGTGGGTAGGCCTAGCGCCCGTGACAGGAAACGCCCCAAAGCGCAACGTGGACACATCCACATTTTTGAAAGAAAACAGAGGTGTTTTTTGCCAAATGCCTACCTGTAGATTTTGGCCTGTAGCTCAGCCGGCATCTAGGGAAACCCACCAAACCTGTGCATATCTGAAAACTAGAGACTTAGGGGAATCCAAGGAGGGGTGACTTGCGGGGCTCGGACCAGGTTCTGTTACCCAGAATCCTTTGCAAACCTCAAAATTTGGCTAAAAAAACACATGTTCCTCACATTTCTGTGGCAGAAAGTTCTGGAATCTGAGAGGAGCCACAAATTTCCTTCCACGAAGCGTTCCCCCAAGACTCCCAATAAAAATGATACCTCACTTGTGTGGGTAGGCCTAGCGCCCGCACCAGGAAACGCCCCAAAGCGCAACGTGGACACATCCACATTTTTTAAAGAAAACAGAGGTGTTTTTTGCGAAGTGCCTACCTGTAGATTTTGGCCTCTAGCTCAGCCGGCACCTAGGGAAACCTACCAAACCTGTGCATTTCTGAAAACTAGAGACCTAGGGGAATCCAAGATGGGGTGACTTGCGGGGCTCGGACCAGGTTCTGTTACCCAGAATCCTTTGCAAACCTCAAAATTTGGCTAAAAAAACACATGTTCCTCACATTTCTGTGGCAGAAAGTTCTGGAATCTGAGAGGAGCCACAAATTTCCTTCCACCCAGCGTTCCCCCAAGTCTCCCGATAAAAATTATACCTCACTTGTGTGGGTAGGCCTAGCGCCCGCGACAGGAAACGCCCCAAAGCGCAATTTGGACAAATCCAAATTTTTTTAAGAAAACAGGAGGTGTTTTTTGCGAAGTGCCTACCTGTAGATTTTGGCTTCTAGCTCAGCCGGCACCTAGGGAAACCTACCAAACCTGTGCATTTCTGAAAACTAGAGACGTAGGGGAATCCAAGGAGGAGTGACTTGCGGGGCTCGGACAAGGTTCTGTTACCCAGAATCCTTTGCAAACCTCACAATTTGCCTAAAAAAACACATGTTCCTCACATTTCTGTGGCAGAAAGTTCTGGAATCTGAGAGGAGCCACAAATTTCCTTCCACCCAGCGTTCCCCCAAGTCTCACCATAAAAATGATACCTCACTTGTGTGGGTAGGCCTAGCGCCCGCGACAGGAAACGTCCCAAAGCGCAACGTGGACACATCCAAATTTTTGAAAGAAAACAGAGGTGTTTTTTGCGAAGTGCCTACCTGTAGATTTTGGCCTCTAGCTCAGCCGGCATCTAGGGAAACCCACCAAACCTGTGCATTTCTGAAAACTAGAGACCTAGGGGAATCCAAGGAGGGGTGACTTGCGGGGCTCGGACCTGGTTCTGTTACCCAGAATCCTTTGCAAACCTCAAAATTTGGCTAAAAAAACACATGTTCCTCACATTTCTATGGCAGAAAGTTCTGGAATCTGAGAGGAGCCACAAATTTCCTTCCACCCAGCGTTCCCCCAAGTCTCCCGATAAAAATGATACCTCACTTGTGTGGTTAGGCCTAGCGCCCGCGACAGGAAACGCCCCAAAGCGCAACGTGGATACATCCAAATTTTTGAAAGAAAACAGAGGTGTTTTTTTCCAAGTGCCTACCTGTAGATTTTGGCGTCTAGCTCAGCCGGCACCTAGGGAAACCTACCAAACCTGTGCATTTCTGAAAACTAGAGTCCTAGGGGAATCCAAGGAGGGGTGACTTGCGGGGCTCGGACCTGGTTCTGTTACCCAGAATCCTTTGCAAACCTCACAATTTGGCTAAAAAAACACATGTTCCTCACATTTCTGTGGCAGAAAGTTCTGGAATCTGAGAGGAGCCACAAATTTCCTTCAACCCAGCGTTCCCCCAAGTCTCCCGATAAAAATGATACCTCACTTGTGTGGGTAGGCCTAGCGCCCGCAACAGGAAACGCCCCAAAGTGCAACGTGGACACATCCACATTTTTTAAAGAAAACAGAGGTGTTTTTTGCGAAGTGCCTACCTGTAGATTTTGGCCTCTAGCTCAGCCGGCACCTAGGGAAACCTACCAAACCTGAGCATTTCTGAAAACTAGAGACCTAGGGGAATCCAAGATGGGGTGACTTGCGAGGCTCGGACCAGGTTCTGTTACCCAGAATCCTTTGCAAACCTCAAAATTTGGCTAAAAAAACACATGTTCCTCACATTTCTGTGGCAGAAAGTTCTGGAATCTGAGAGGAGCCACAAATTTCCTTCCACACAGCGTTCCCCCAAGTCTCCCGATAAAAATGATACCTCACTTGTGTGGGTAGGCCTAGCGCCCGCGACAGGAAACGCCCCAAAGCGCAACGTGGACACCTCCAAATTTTTGAAAGAAAACAGGAGGTGTTTTTTGCGAAGTGCCTACCTGTAGATTTTCGCCTCTAGCTCAGCCGGCACCTAGGGAAACCTACCAAACCTGTGCATTTCTGAAAACTAGAGACCTAGGGGAATCCAAGGAGGGGTGACTTGCGGGGCTCGGACCAGGTTCTGTTACTGAGAATCCTTTGCAAACCTCAAAATTTGGCTAAAAAAACACATGTTACTCACATTTCTGTGGCAGAAAGTTCTGGAATCTGAGAGGAGCCACAAATTTCCTTCCACCCAGCGTTCCCCCAAGTCTCCCGATACAAATGATACCTCACTTGTGTGGTTAGGCCTAGCGCCCGCGACAGGAAACGCCCCAAAGCGCAACGTGGACACATCCAAATTTTTGAATGAAAACAGAGGTGTTTTTTGCGAAGTGCCTACCTGTAGATTTTGGCCTCTAGCTCAGCCGGCACCTAGGGAAACCTACCAAACCTGTGCATTTCTGAAAACTAGAGACCTAGGGGAATCCAAGGAGGGGTGACTTGTGGGGCTCGGACCTGGTTCTGTTACCCAGAATCCTTTGCAAACCTCACAATTTGGCTAAAAAAACACATGTTCCTCACATTTCTGTGGCAGAAAGTTCTGAAATCTGAGAGGAGCCACAAATTTCCTTCAAGCCAGCGTTCCCCCAAGTCTCCCAATAAAAATGATACCTCACTTGTGTGGGTAGGCCTAGCGCCCGCGACAGAAAACGCCCCAAAGTGCAACGTGGACACATCCAAATTTTTGAAAGAAAACAGAGGTGTTTTTTCCGAAGTGCCTACCTGTAGATTTTGGCCTCTAGCTCAGCCGGCACCTAGGGAAACCTACCAAACCTGTGCATTTCTGAAAACTAGAGACCTAGGGGAATCCAAGATGGGGTTACTTGCGGGGCTCAGACCAGGTTCTGTTACCCAGAATCCTCTGCAAACCTCAAAATTTGGCTAAAAAAACACATGTTCCTCACATTTCTGTGGCAGAAAGTTCTGGAATCTAAGAGGAGCCACAAATTTCCTTCCACCCAGCGTTCCCCCAAGTCTTCCGATAAAAATGATACCTCACTTGTGTGGGTAGGCCTAGTGCCCGCGACAGGAAACGCCCCAAAGCGCAACGTGGACACCTCCAAATTTTTGAAAGAAAACAGGAGGTGTTTTTTGCGAAGTGCCTACCTGTAGATTTTGGCCTCTAGCTCAGCCGGCACCTAGGGAAACCTACCAAACCTGTGCATTTCTGAAAACTAGAGACCTAGGGGAATCCAAGGAGGGGTGACTTGCGGGGCTCGGACCAGGTTCTGTTACCCAGAATCCTTTGCAAACCTCAAAATTTGGCTAAAAAAACACTTGTTCCTCACATTTCTATGGCAGAAAGTTCTGGAATCTGAGAGGAGCCACAAATTTCCTTCCACCCAGCGTTCCCCCAAGTCTCCCGATAAAAATGATACCTCACTTGTGTGGTTAGGCCTAGCGCCCGCGACAGGAAACGCCCCAAAGCGCAACGTGGACACATCCAAATTTTTTAAAGAAAACAGAGGTGTTTTTTTCCAAGTGCCTACCTGTAGATTTTGGCGTCTAGCTCAGCCGGCACCTAGGGAAACCTACCAAACCTGTGCATTTCTGAAAACTAGAGACCATGGGGAATCCAAGGAGGGGTGACTTGCGGGGCTCGGACCTGGTTCTGTTACCCAGAATCCTTTGCAAACCTCACAATTTGGCTAAAAAAACACATGTTCCTCACATTTCTGTGGCTGAAAGTTCTGGAATCTAAGAGGAGCCACAAATTTCCTTCCACCCAGCGTTCCCCCAAGTCTTCCGATAAAAATGATACCTCACTTGTGTGGGTAGGCCTAGTGCCCGCGACAGGAAACGCCCCAAAGCGCAACGTGGACACCTCCAAATTTTTTAAAGAAAACAGGAGGTGTTTTTTGCGAAGTGCCTACCTGTAGATTTTGGCCTCTAGCTCAGCCGGCACCTAGGGAAACCTACCAAACCTGTGCATTTCTGAAAACTAGAGACCTAGGGGAATCCAAGGAGGGGTGACTTGCGGGGCTCGGACCAGGTTCTGTTACCCAGAATCCTTTGCAAACCTCAAAATTTGGCTAAAAAAACACATGTTCCTCACATTTCTATGGCAGAAAGTTCTGGAATCTGAGAGGAGCCACAAATTTCCTTCCACCCAGCGTTCCCCCAAGTCTCCCGATAAAAATGATACCTCACTTGTGTGGTTAGGCCTAGCGCCGCGACAGGAAACGCCCCAAAGCGCAACGTGGACTCATCCAAATTTTTGAAAGAAAACAGAGGTGTTTTTTTCCAAGTGCCTACCTGTAGATTTTGGCGTCTAGCTCAGCCGGCACCTAGGGAAACCTACCAAATCTGTGCATTTCTGAAAACTAGAGACCATGGGGAATCCAAGGAGGGGTGACTTGCGGGGCTCGGACCTGGTTTTGTTACCCAGAATCCTTTGCAAACCTCACAATTTGGCTAAAAAAACACATGTTCCTCACATTTCTGTGGCAGAAAGTTCTGGAATCTGAGAGGAGCCACAAATTTCCTTCAACCCAGCGTTCCCCCAAGTCTCCAGATAAAAATGATACCTCACTTGTGTGGGTAGGCCTAGCGCCCGCGACAGGAAACGCCCCAAAGGGCAACGTGGACACATCCAAATTTTTGAAAGAAAACAGAGGTGTTTTTTGCGAAGTGCCTACCTGTAGATTTTGGCCTCTAGCTCAGCCGGCACCTAGGGAAACCTACCAAACCTGTGCATTTCTGAAAACTAGAGACCTAGGGGAATCCAAGATGGGGTGACTTGCGGGGCTCGGACCAGGTTCTGTTACCCAGAATCCTTTGCAAACCTCAAAATTTGGCTAAAAAAACACATGTTCCTCACATTTCTGTGGCAGAAAGTTCTGGAATCTGAGAGGAGCCACAAATTTCCTTCCACCCAGCATTCCCCCAAGTCTCCCGATAAAAATGATACCTCACTTGTGTGGGTAGGCCTAGCGCCCGCGACAGGAAACGCCCCAAAGCGCAACGTGGACCCATCCAAATTTTTGAAAGAAAACAGGAGGTATTTTTTGCGAAGTGCCTACCTGTAGATTTTGGCCTCTAGCTCAGCCGGCAGCTAGGGAAACCTACCAAACCTGTGCATTTCTGAAAACTAGAGACCTAGGGGAATCCAAGGAGGGGTGACTTGCGGGGCTCGGACCAGGTTCTGTTACCCAGAATCCTTTGCAAACCTCAAAATGTGGCTAAAAAAACACATGTCCCTCAAATTTCTGTGGCAGAAAGTTCTGGAATCTGTGAGGAGCCACAAATTTCCATCCACCCAGCGTTCCCCCAAGTCTCCCGATAAAAATGATACCTCACTTGTGTGGGTAGGCCTACCGCCCGCGACAGGAAACGCCCCAAAGCGCAACGTGGACACATCCAAATTTTTGAAAGAAAACAGAGATGTTTTTTGCGAAATGCCTACCTGTAGATTTTGGCCTCTAGCTCAGCCGGCACCTAGGGAAACCCACCAAACCTGTGCTTTTCTGAAAACTAGAGACCTAGGGGAATCCAAGGAGGGGTGACTTGCGGGGCTCGGACCAGGTTCTGTTACCCAGAATCCTTTGCAAACCTCAAAATTTGGCTAAAAAAACACATGTTCCTCACATTTCTGTGGCAGAAAGTTCTGGAATCTGAGAGGAGCCACAAATTTCCTTCCACGAAGCGTTACCCCAAGTCTCCCGATAAAAATGATACCTCACTTGTGTGGGTAGGCCTAGCGCCCGCAACAGGAAATGCCCCAAAGCGCAACGTGGACACATCCACATTTTTTAAAGAAAACAGAGGTGTTTTTTTCCGAAGTGCCTACCTGTAGATTTTGGCCTCTAGCACAGCCGGCACCTAGGGAATCCTACCAAACCTGTGCATTTCTGAAAACTAGAGACCTAGGGGAATCCAAGATGGGGTGACTTGTGGGGCTCGGACCAGGTTCTGTTACCCAGAATCCTTTGCAAACCTCAAAATTTGGCTAAAAAAACACATGTTCCTCACATTTCTGTGGCAGAAAGTTCTGGAATCTGAGAGGAGCCACAAATTTCCTTCCACCCAGCGTTCCCCCAAGTCTCCCGATAAAAATGATACCTCACTTGTGTGGGTAGGCCTTGCGCCCGCGACAGGAAACGCCCCAAAGCACAACGTGGACACATCCAAATTTTTTAAAGAAAACAGGAGGTGTTTTTTGTGAAGTGCCTACCTGTAGATTTTGGCCTCTAGCTCAGCCGGCACCAGGGAAACCTTCCAAACCTGTGCATTTCTGAAAACTTGAGACCTAGAGGAATCCAAGGAGGGGTGACTTGCGGGGCTCGGACCAGGTTCTGTTACCCAGAATCCTTTGCAAACCTCAAAATTTGGCTAAAAAAACACTTGTTCCTCACATTTCTATGGCAGAAAGTTCTGGAATCTGAGAGGAGCCACAAATTTCCTTCCACCCAGCGTTCCCCCAAGTCTCCCGATAAAAATGATACCTCACTTGTGTGGTTAGGCCTAGCGCCCGCGACAGGAAACGCCCCAAAGCGCAACGTGGACACATCCAAATTTTTTAAAGAAAACAGAGGTGTTTTTTTCCAAGTGCCTACCTGTAGATTTTGGCGTCTAGCTCAGCCGGCACCTAGGGAAACCTACCAAACCTGTGCATTTCTGAAAACTAGAGACCATGGGGAATCCAAGGAGGGGTGACTTGCGGGGCTCGGACCTGGTTCTGTTACCCAGAATCCTTTGCAAACCTCACAATTTGGCTAAAAAAACACATGTTCCTCACATTTCTGTGCAGAAAGTTCTGGAATCTAAGAGGAGCCACAAATTTCCTTCCACCCAGCGTTCCCCCAAGTCTTCCGATAAAAATGATACCTCACTTGTGTGGGTAGGCCTAGTGCCCGCGACAGGAAACGCCCCAAAGCGCAACGTGGACACCTCCAAATTTTTGAAAGAAAACAGGAGGTGTTTTTTGCGAAGTGCCTACCTGTAGATTTTGGCCTCTAGCTCAGCCGGCACCTAGGGAAACCTACCAAACCTGTGCATTTCTGAAAACTAGAGACCTAGGGGAATCCAAGGAGGGGTGACTTGCGGGGCTCGGACCAGGTTCTGTTACCCAGAATCCTTTGCAAACCTCAAAATTTGGCTAAAAAAACACATGTTCCTCACATTTCTATGGCAGAAAGTTCTGGAATCTGAGAGGAGCCACAAATTTCCTTCCACCCAGCGTTCCCCCAAGTCTCCCGATAAAAATGATACCTCACTTGTGTGGTTAGGCCTAGCGCCCGCGACAGGAAACGCCCCAAAGCGCAACGTGGACACATCCAAATTTTTGAAAGAAAACAGAGGTGTTTTTTTCCAAGTGCCTACCTGTAGATTTTGGCGTCTAGCTCAGCCGGCACCTAGGGAAACCAACCAAATCTGTGCATTTCTGAAAACTAGAGACCATGGGGAATCCAAGGAGGGGTGACTTGCGGGGCTCGGACCTGGTTTTGTTACCCAGAATCCTTTGCAAACCTCACAATTTGGCTAAAAAAACACATGTTCCTCACATTTCTGTGGCAGAAAGTTCTGGAATCTGAGAGGAGCCACAAATTTCCTTCAACCCAGCGTTCCCCCAAGTCTCCAGATAAAAATGATACCTCACTTGTGTGGGTAGGCCTAGCGCCCGCGACAGGAAACGCCCCAAAGGGCAACCTGGACACATCCAAATTTTTGAAAGAAAACAGAGGTGTTTTTTGCGTAGTGCCTACCTGTAGATTTTGGCCTCTAGCTCAGCCGGCACCTAGGGAAACCTACCAAACCTGTGCATTTCTGAAAACTAGAGACCTAGGGGAATCCAAGATAGGGTGACCTGCGGGGCTCGGACCAGGTTCTGTTACCCAGAGTCCTTTGCAAACCTCAAAATTTGGCTAAAAAAACACATGTTCCTCACATTTCTGTGGCAGAAAGTTCTGGAATCTGAGAGGAGCCACAAATTTCCTTCCACCCAGCATTCCCCCAAGTCTCCCGATAAAAATGATACCTCACTTGTGTGGGTAGGCCTAGCGCCCGCGACAGGAAACGCCCCAAAGCGCAACGTGGACCCATCCAAATTTTTGAAAGAAAACAGGAGGTATTTTTTGCGAAGTGCCTACCTGTAGATTTTGGCCTCTAGCTCAGCCGGCACCTAGGGAAACCTACCAAACCTGTGCATTTCTGAAAACTAGAGACCTAGGGGAATCCAAGGAGGGGTGACTTGCGGGGCTCGGACCAGGTTCTGTTACCCAGAATCCTTTGCAAACCTCAAAATGTGGCTAAAAAAACACATGTCCCTCAAATTTCTGTGGCAGAAAGTTCTGGAATCTGTGAGGAGCCACAAATTTCCATCCACCCAGCGTTCCCCCAAGTCTCCCGATAAAAATGATACCTCACTTGTGTGGGTAGGCCTAGCGCCCGCGACAGGAAACGCCCCAAAGCGCAACGTGGACACATCCAAATTTTTGAAAGAAAACAGAGATGTTTTTTGCGAAATGCCTACCTGTAGATTTTGGCCTCTAGCTCAGCCGGCACCTAGGGAAACCCACCAAACCTGTGCTTTTCTGAAAACTAGAGACCTAGGGGAATCCAAGGAGGGGTGACTTGCGGGGCTCGGACTAGGTTCTGTTACCCAGAATCCTTTGCAAACCTCAAAATTTGGCTAAAAAAACACATGTTCCTCACATTTCTGTGGCAGAAAGTTCTGGAATCTGAGAGGAGCCACAAATTTCCTTCCACGAAGCGTTACCCCAAGTCTCCCGATAAAAATGATACCTCACTTGTGTGGGTAGGCCTAGCGCCCGCAACAGGAAACGCCCCAAAGCGCAACGTGGACACATCCACATTTTTTAAAGAAAACAGAGGTGTTTTTTTCCGAAGTGCCTACCTGTAGATTTTGGCCTCTAGCTCAGCCGGCACCTAGGGAAACCTACCAAACCTGTGCATTTCTGAAAACTAGAGACCTAGGGGAATCCAAGATGGGGTGACTTGTGGGGCTCGGACCAGGTTCTGTTACCCAGAATCCTTTGCAAACCTCAAAATTTGGCTAAAAAAACACATGTTCCTCACATTTCTGTGGCAGAAAGTTCTGGAATCTGAGAGGAGCCACAAATTTCCTTCCACCCAGCGTTCCCCCAAGTCTCCCGATAAAAATGATACCTCACTTGTGTGGGTAGGCCTAGCGCCCGCGACAGGAAACGCCCCAAAGCACAACGTGGACACATCCAAATTTTTTAAAGAAAACAGGAGGTGTTTTTTGTGAAGTGCCTACCTGTAGATTTTGGCCTCTAGCTCAGCCGGCACCAGGGAAACCTTCCAAACCTGTGCATTTCTGAAAACTTGAGACCTAGAGGAATCCAAGGAGGGGTGACTTGCGTGGCTCGGACCAGGTTCTGTTACCCAGAATCCTTTGCAAACCTCAAAATTTGGCTAAAAAAACACATGTCCCTCAAATTTCTGTGGCAGAAAGTTCTGGAATCTGCGAGGAGCCACAAATTTCCATCCACCCAGCGTTCCCCCAAGTCTCCCGATAAAAATGATACCTCACTTGTGTGGTTAGGCCTAGCGTCCGTGACAGGAAACGCCCCAAAGCGCAACGTGGACACATCCAAATTTTTGAAAGAAAACAGAGGTGTTTTTTGCGAAGTGCCTACCTGTAGATTTTGGCCTCTAGCTCAGCCGGCACCTAGGGAAACCTACCAAACCTGTGCATTTTTGAAAACTAGAGACCTAGGGGAATCCAAGGAGGGGTGACTTGCGGGGCTCGGACCTGGTTCTGTTACACAGAATGCTTTGCAAACCTCACAATTTGGCTAAAAAAACACATGTTCCTCACATTTCTGTGGCAGAAAGTTCTGGAATCTGAGAGGAGCCACAAATTTCCTTCAACCCAGCGTTCCCCCAAGTCTCCCGATAAAAATGATACCTCACTTGTGTGGGTAGGCCTAGCGCCCGCGACAGGAAACGCCCCAAAGTGCAACGTGGACACATCCACATTTTTGAAAGAAAACAGAGGTGTTTTTTGCGAAGTGCCTACCTGTAGATTTTGGCCTCTAGCTCAGCCGGCACCTAGGGAAACCTACCAAACCTGTGCATTTCTGAAAACTAGAGACCTAGGGGAATCCAAGGAGGGGTGACTTGCGGGGCTCGGACCTGGTTCTGTTACACAGAATCCTTTGCAAACCTCACAATTTGGCTAAAAAAAACACATGTTCCTCACATTTCTGTGGCAGAAAGTTCTGGAATCTGAGAGGAGCCACAAATTTCCTTCAACCCAGCGTTCCCCCAAGTCTCCCGATAAAAATGATACCTCACTTGTGTGGGTAGGCCTAGCGCCCGCGACAGGAAACGCCCCAAAGTGCAACGTGGACACATCCAAATTTTTTAAAGAAAACAGAGGTGTTTTTTGCGAAGTGCCTACCTGTAGATTTTGGCCTCTAGCTCAGCCGGCACCTAGGGAAACCTACCAAACCTGAGCATTTCTGAAAACTAGAGACCTAGGGGAATCCAAGATGGGGTGACTTGCGAGGCTCGGACCAGGTTCTGTTACCCAGAATCCTTTGCAAACCTCAAAATTTGGCTAAAAAAACACATGTTCCTCACATTTCTGTGGCAGAAAGTTCTGGAATCTGAGAGGAGCCACAAATTTCCTTCCACACAGCGTTCCCCCAAGTCTCCCGATAAAAATGATACCTCACTTGTGTGGGTAGGCCTAGCGCCCGCGACAGGAAATGCCCCAAAGCGCAACGTGGACACCTCCAAATTTTTGAAAGAAAACAGGAGGTGTTTTTTGCGAAGTGCCTACCTGTAGATTTTGGCCTCTAGCTCAGCCGGCACCTAGGGAAACCTACCAAACCTGTGCATTTCTGAAAACTAGAGACCTAGGGGAATCCAAGGAGGGGTGACTTGCGGGGCTCGGACCAGGTTCTGTTACTGAGAATCCTTTGCAAACCTCAAAATTTGGCTAAAAAAACACATGTTACTCACATTTCTGTGGCAGAAATTACTGGAATCTGAGAGGAGCCACAAATTTCCTTCCACCCAGCGTTCCCCCAAGTCTCCCGATACAAATGATACCTCACTTGTGTGGTTAGGCCTAGCGCCCGCGACAGGAAACGCCCCAAAGCGCAACGTGGACACATCCAAATTTTTGAATGAAAACAGAGGTGTTTTTTGCGAAGTGCCTACCTGTAGATTTTGGCCTCTAGCTCAGCCGGCACCTAGGGAAACCTACCAAACCTGTGCATTTCTGAAAACTAGAGACCTAGGGGAATCCAAGGAGGGGTGACTTGTGGGGCTCGGACCTGGTTCTGTTACCCAGAATCCTTTGCAAACCTCTCAATTTGGCTAAAAAAACACATGTTCCTCACATTTCTGTGGCAGAAAGTTCTGAAATCTGAGAGGAGCCACAAATTTCCTTCAAGCCAGCGTTCCCCCAAGTCTCCCAATAAAAATGATACCTCACTTGTGTGGGTAGGCCTAGCGCCCGCGACAGAAAACGCCCCAAAGTGCAACGTGGACACATCCAAATTTTTGAAAGAAAACAGAGGTGTTTTTTGCGAAGTGCCTACCTGTAGATTTTGGCCTCTAGCTCAGCCGGCACCTAGGGAAACCTACCAAACCTGTGCATTTCTGAAAACTAGAGACCTAGGGGAATCCAAGATGGGGTTACTTGCGGGGCTCGGACCAGGTTCTGTTACCCAGAATCCTCTGCAAACCTCAAAATTTGGCTAAAAAAACACATGTTCCTCACATTTCTGTGGCAGAAAGTTCTGGAATCTAAGAGGAGCCACAAATTTCCTTCCACCCAGCGTTCCCCCAAGTCTTCCGATAAAAATGATACCTCACTTGTGTGGGTAGGCCTAGTGCCCGCGACAGGAAACGCCCCAAAGCGCAACGTGGACACCTCCAAATTTTTGAAAGAAAACAGGAGGTGTTTTTTGCGAAGTGCCTACCTGTAGATTTTGGCCTCTAGCTCAGCCGGCACCTAGGGAAACCTACCAAACCTGTGCATTTCTGAAAACTAGAGACCTAGGGGAATCCAAGGAGGGGTGACTTGCGGGGCTCGGACCAGGTTCTGTTACCCAGAATCCTTTGCAAACCTCAAAATTTGGCTAAAAAAACACTTGTTCCTCACATTTCTATGGCAGAAAGTTCTGGAATCTGAGAGGAGCCACAAATTTCCTTCCACCCAGCGTTCCCCCAAGTCTCCCGATAAAAATGATACCTCACTTGTGTGGTTAGGCCTAGCGCCCGCGACAGGAAACGCCCCAAAGCGCAACGTGGACACATCCAAATTTTTTAAAGAAAACAGAGGTGTTTTTTTCCAAGTGCCTACCTGTAGATTTTGGCGTCTAGCTCAGCCGGCACCTAGGGAAACCTACCAAACCTGTGCATTTCTGAAAACTAGAGACCATGGGGAATCCAAGGAGGGGTGACTTGCGGGGCTCGGACCTGGTTCTGTTACCCAGAATCCTTTGCAAACCTCACAATTTGGCTAAAAAAACACATGTTCCTCACATTTCTGTGGCTGAAAGTTCTGGAATCTAAGAGGAGCCACAAATTTCCTTCCACCCAGCGTTCCCCCAAGTCTTCCGATAAAAATGATACCTCACTTGTGTGGGTAGGCCTAGTGCCCGCGACAGGAAACGCCCCAAAGCGCAACGTGGACACCTCCAAATTTTTTAAAGAAAACAGGAGGTGTTTTTTGCGAAGTGCCTACCTGTAGATTTTGGCCTCTAGCTCAGCCGGCACCTAGGGAAACCTACCAAACCTGTGCATTTCTGAAAACTAGAGACCTAGGGGAATCCAAGGAGGGGTGACTTGCGGGGCTCGGACCAGGTTCTGTTACCCAGAATCCTTTGCAAACCTCAAAATTTGGCTAAAAAAACACATGTTCCTCACATTTCTATGGCAGAAAGTTCTGGAATCTGAGAGGAGCCACAAATTTCCTTCCACCCAGCGTTCCCCCAAGTCTCCCGATAAAAATGATACCTCAGTTGTGTGGTTAGGCCTAGCGCCCGCGACAGGAAACGCCCCAAAGCGCAACGTGGACACATCCAAATTTTTGAAAGAAAACAGAGGTGTTTTTTTCCAAGTGCCTACCTGTAGATTTTGGCGTCTAGCTCAGCCGGCACCTAGGGAAACCTACCAAATCTGTGCATTTCTGAAAACTAGAGACCATGGGGAATCCAAGGAGGGGTGACTTGCGGGGCTCGGACCTGGTTTTGTTACCCAGAATCCTTTGCAAACCTCACAATTTGGCTAAAAAAACACATGTTCCTCACATTTCTGTGGCAGAAAGTTCTGGAATCTGAGAGGAGCCACAAATTTCCTTCAACCCAGCGTTCCCCCAAGTCTCCAGATAAAAATGATACCTCACTTGTGTGGGTAGGCCTAGCGCCCGCGACAGGAAACGCCCCAAAGGGCAACGTGGACACATCCAAATTTTTGAAAGAAAACAGAGGTGTTTTTTGCGAAGTGCCTACCTGTAGATTTTGGCCTCTAGCTCAGCCGGCACCTAGGGAAACCTACCAAACCTGTGCATTTCTGAAAACTAGAGACCTAGGGGAATCCAAGATGGGGTGACTTGCGGGGCTCGGACCAGGTTCTGTTACCCAGAATCCTTTGCAAACCTCAAAATTTGGCTAAAAAAACACATGTTCCTCACATTTCTGTGGCAGAAAGTTCTGGAATCTGAGAGGAGCCACAAATTTCCTTCCACCCAGCATTCCCCCAAGTCTCCCGATAAAAATGATACCTCACTTGTGTGGGTAGGCCTAGCGCCCGCGACAGGAAACGCCCCAAAGCGCAACGTGGACCCATCCAAATTTTTGAAAGAAAACAGGAGGTATTTTTTGCGAAGTGCCTACCTGTAGATTTTGGCCTCTAGCTCAGCCGGCAGCTAGGGAAACCTACCAAACCTGTGCATTTCTGAGAACTAGAGACCTAGGGGAATCCAAGGAGGGGTGACTTGTGGGGCTCGGACCTGGTTCTGTTACCCAGAATCCTTTGCAAACCTCACAATTTGGCTAAAAAAACACATGTTCCTCACATTTCTGTGGCAGAAAGTTCTGAAATCTGAGAGGAGCCACAAATTTCCTTCAAGCCAGCGTTCCCCCAAGTCTCCCAATAAAAATGATACCTCACTTGTGTGGGTAGGCCTAGCGCCCGCGACAGAAAACGCCCCAAAGTGCAACGTGGACACATCCAAATTTTTGAAAGAAAACAGAGGTGTTTTTTGCGAAGTGCCTACCTGTAGATTTTGGCCTCTAGCTCAGCCGGCACCTAGGGAAACCTACCAAACCTGTGCATTTCTGAAAACTAGAGACCTAGGGGAATCCAAGATGGGGTTACTTGCGGGGCTCGGACCAGGTTCTGTTACCCAGAATCCTCTGCAAACCTCAAAATTTGGCTAAAAAAACACATGTTCCTCACATTTCTGTGGCAGAAAGTTCTGGAATCTAAGAGGAGCCACAAATTTCCTTCCACCCAGCGTTCCCCCAAGTCTTCCGATAAAAATGATACCTCACTTGTGTGGGTAGGCCTAGTGCCCGCGACAGGAAACGCCCCAAAGCACAACGTGGACACCTCCAAATTTTTGAAAGAAAACAGGAGGTGTTTTTTGCGAAGTGCCTACCTGTAGATTTTGGCCTCTAGCTCAGCCGGCACCTAGGGAAACCTACCAAACCTGTGCATTTCTGAAAACTAGAGACCTAGGGGAATCCAAGGAGGGGTGACTTGCGGGGCTCGGACCAGGTTCTGTTACCCAGAATCCTTTGCAAACCTCAAAATTTGGCTAAAAAAACACTTGTTCCTCACATTTCTATGGCAGAAAGTTCTGGAATCTGAGAGGAGCCACAAATTTCCTTCCACCCAGCGTTCCCCCAAGTCTCCCGATAAAAATGATACCTCACTTGTGTGGTTAGGCCTAGCGCCCGCGACAGGAAACGCCCCAAAGCGCAACGTGGACACATCCAAATTTTTTAAAGAAAACAGAGGTGTTTTTTTCCAAGTGCCTACCTGTAGATTTTGGCGTCTAGCTCAGCCGGCACCTAGGGAAACCTACCAAACCTGTGCATTTCTGAAAACTAGAGACCATGGGGAATCCAAGGAGGGGTGACTTGCGGGGCTCGGACCTGGTTCTGTTACCCAGAATCCTTTGCAAACCTCACAATTTGGCTAAAAAAACACATGTTCCTCACATTTCTGTGGCTGAAAGTTCTGGAATCTAAGAGGAGCCACAAATTTCCTTCCACCCAGCGTTCCCCCAAGTCTTCCGATAAAAATGATACCTCACTTGTGTGGGTAGGCCTAGTGCCCGCGACAGGAAACGCCCCAAAGCGCAACGTGGACACCTCCAAATTTTTTAAAGAAAACAGGAGGTGTTTTTTGCGAAGTGCCTACCTGTAGATTTTGGCCTCTAGCTCAGCCGGCACCTAGGGAAACCTACCAAACCTGTGCATTTCTGAAAACTAGAGACCTAGGGGAATCCAAGGAGGGGTGACTTGCGGGGCTCGGACCAGGTTCTGTTACCCAGAATCCTTTGCAAACCTCAAAATTTGGCTAAAAAAACACATGTTCCTCACATTTCTATGGCAGAAAGTTCTGGAATCTGAGAGGAGCCACAAATTTCCTTCCACCCAGCGTTCCCCCAAGTCTCCCGATAAAAATGATACCTCAGTTGTGTGGTTAGGCCTAGCGCCCGCGACAGGAAACGCCCCAAAGCGCAACGTGGACACATCCAAATTTTTGAAAGAAAACAGAGGTGTTTTTTTCCAAGTGCCTACCTGTAGATTTTGGCGTCTAGCTCAGCCGGCACCTAGGGAAACCTACCAAATCTGTGCATTTCTGAAAACTAGAGACCATGAAGAATCCAAGGAGGGGTGACTTGCGGGGCTCGGACCTGGTTTTGTTACCCAGAATCCTTTGCAAACCTCACAATTTGGCTAAAAAAACACATGTTCCTCACATTTCTGTGGCAGAAAGTTCTGGAATCTGAGAGGAGCCACAAATTTCCTTCAACCCAGCGTTCCCCCAAGTCTCCAGATAAAAATGATACCTCACTTGTGTGGGTAGGCCTAGCGCCCGCGACAGGAAACGCCCCAAAGGGCAACGTGGACACATCCAAATTTTTGAAAGAAAACAGAGGTGTTTTTTGCGAAGTGCCTACCTGTAGATTTTGGCCTCTAGCTCAGCCGGCACCTAGGGAAACCTACCAAACCTGTGCATTTCTGAAAACTAGAGACCTAGGGGAATCCAAGATGGGGTGACTTGCGGGGCTCGGACCAGGTTCTGTTACCCAGAATCCTTTGCAAACCTCAAAATTTGGCTAAAAAAACACATGTTCCTCACATTTCTGTGGCAGAAAGTTCTGGAATCTGAGAGGAGCCACAAATTTCCTTCCACCCAGCATTCCCCCAAGTCTCCCGATAAAAATGATACCTCACTTGTGTGGGTAGGCCTAGCGCCCGCGACAGGAAACGCCCCAAAGCGCAACGTGGACCCATCCAAATTTTTGAAAGAAAACAGGAGGTATTTTTTGCGAAGTGCCTACCTGTAGATTTTGGCCTCTAGCTCAGCCGGCAGCTAGGGAAACCTACCAAACCTGTGCATTTCTGAGAACTAGAGACCTAGGGGAATCCAAGGAGGGGTGACTTGCGGGGCTCGGACCAGGTTCTGTTACCCAGAATCCTTTGCAAACCTCAAAATGTGGCTAAAAAAACACATGTCCCTCAAATTTCTGTGGCAGAAAGTTCTGGAATCTGTGAGGAGCCACAAATTTCCATCCACCCAGCGTTCCCCCAAGTCTCCCGATAAAAATGATACCTCACTTGTGTGGGTAGGCCTAGCACCCGCGACAGGAAACGCCCCAAAGCGCAACGTGGACACATCCAAATTTTTGAAAGAAAACAGAGATGTTTTTTGCGAAATGCCTACCTGTAGATTTTGGCCTCTAGCTCAGCCGGCACCTAGGGAAACCCACCAAACCTGTGCTTTTCTGACAACTAGAGACCTAGGGGAATCCAAGGAGGGGTGACTTGCGGGGCTCGGACCAGGTTCTGTTACCCAGAATCCTTTGCAAACCTCAAAATTTGGCTAAAAAAACACATGTTCCTCACATTTCTGTGGCAGAAAGTTCTGGAATCTGAGAGGAGCCACAAATTTCCTTCCACGAAGCGTTACCCCAAGTCTCCCGATAAAAATGATACCTCACTTGTGTGGGTAGGCCTAGCGCCCGCAACAGGAAATGCCCCAAAGCGCAACGTGGACACATCCAAATTTTTGAAAGAAAACAGAGGTGTTTTTTGCGAAGTGCCTACCTGTAGATTTTGGCCTCTAGCTCAGCCGGCACCTAGGGAAACCTACCAAACCTGTGCATTTCTGAAAACTAGAGACCTAGGGGAATCCAAGATGGGGTGACTTGCGTGGCTCGGACCAGGTTCTGTTACCCAGAATCCTTTGCAAACCTCAAAATTTGGCTAAAAAAACACATGTTCCTCACATTTCTGTGGCAGAAAGTTCTGGAATCTGAGAGGAGCCACAAATTTCCTTCCACGAAGCGTTACCCCAAGTCTCCCGATAAAAATGATACCTCACTTGTGTGGGTAGGCCTAGCGCCCGCAACAGGAAATGCCCCAAAGCGCAACGTGGACACATCCACATTTTTTAAAGAAAACAGAGGTGTTTTTTTCCGAAGTGCCTACCTGTAGATTTTGGCCTCTAGCACAGCCGGCACCTAGGGAATCCTACCAAACCTGTGCATTTCTGAAAACTAGAGACCTAGGGGAATCCAAGATGGGGTGACTTGTGGGGCTCGGACCAGGTTCTGTTACCCAGAATCCTTTGCAAACCTCAAAATTTGGCTAAAAAAACACATGTTCCTCACATTTCTGTGGCAGAAAGTTCTGGAATCTGAGAGGAGCCACAAATTTCCTTCCACCCAGCGTTCCCCCAAGTCTCCCGATAAAAATGATACCTCACTTGTGTGGGTAGGCCTTGCGCCCGCGACAGGAAACGCCCCAAAGCACAACGTGGACACATCCAAATTTTTTAAAGAAAACAGGAGGTGTTTTTTGTGAAGTGCCTACCTGTAGATTTTGGCCTCTAGCTCAGCCGGCACCAGGGAAACCTTCCAAACCTGTGCATTTCTGAAAACTTGAGACCTAGAGGAATCCAAGGAGGGGTGACTTGCGGGGCTCGGACCAGGTTCTGTTACCCAGAATCCTTTGCAAACCTCAAAATTTGGCTAAAAAAACACTTGTTCCTCACATTTCTATGGCAGAAAGTTCTGGAATCTGAGAGGAGCCACAAATTTCCTTCCACCCAGCGTTCCCCCAAGTCTCCCGATAAAAATGATACCTCACTTGTGTGGTTAGGCCTAGCGCCCGCGACAGGAAACGCCCCAAAGCGCAACGTGGACACATCCAAATTTTTTAAAGAAAACAGAGGTGTTTTTTTCCAAGTGCCTACCTGTAGATTTTGGCGTCTAGCTCAGCCGGCACCTAGGGAAACCTACCAAACCTGTGCATTTCTGAAAACTAGAGACCATGGGGAATCCAAGGAGGGGTGACTTGCGGGGCTCGGACCTGGTTCTGTTACCCAGAATCCTTTGCAAACCTCACAATTTGGCTAAAAAAACACATGTTCCTCACATTTCTGTGCAGAAAGTTCTGGAATCTAAGAGGAGCCACAAATTTCCTTCCACCCAGCGTTCCCCCAAGTCTTCCGATAAAAATGATACCTCACTTGTGTGGGTAGGCCTAGTGCCCGCGACAGGAAACGCCCCAAAGCGCAACGTGGACACCTCCAAATTTTTGAAAGAAAACAGGAGGTGTTTTTTGCGAAGTGCCTACCTGTAGATTTTGGCCTCTAGCTCAGCCGGCACCTAGGGAAACCTACCAAACCTGTGCATTTCTGAAAACTAGAGACCTAGGGGAATCCAAGGAGGGGTGACTTGCGGGGCTCGGACCAGGTTCTGTTACCCAGAATCCTTTGCAAACCTCAAAATTTGGCTAAAAAAACACATGTTCCTCACATTTCTATGGCAGAAAGTTCTGGAATCTGAGAGGAGCCACAAATTTCCTTCCACCCAGCGTTCCCCCAAGTCTCCCGATAAAAATGATACCTCACTTGTGTGGTTAGGCCTAGCGCCCGCGACAGGAAACGCCCCAAAGCGCAACGTGGACACATCCAAATTTTTGAAAGAAAACAGAGGTGTTTTTTTCCAAGTGCCTACCTGTAGATTTTGGCGTCTAGCTCAGCCGGCACCTAGGGAAACCAACCAAATCTGTGCATTTCTGAAAACTAGAGACCATGGGGAATCCAAGGAGGGGTGACTTGCGGGGCTCGGACCTGGTTTTGTTACCCAGAATCCTTTGCAAACCTCACAATTTGGCTAAAAAAACACATGTTCCTCACATTTCTGTGGCAGAAAGTTCTGGAATCTGAGAGGAGCCACAAATTTCCTTCAACCCAGCGTTCCCCCAAGTCTCCAGATAAAAATGATACCTCACTTGTGTGGGTAGGCCTAGCGCCCGCGACAGGAAACGCCCCAAAGGGCAACCTGGACACATCCAAATTTTTGAAAGAAAACAGAGGTGTTTTTTGCGTAGTGCCTACCTGTAGATTTTGGCCTCTAGCTCAGCCGGCACCTAGGGAAACCTACCAAACCTGTGCATTTCTGAAAACTAGAGACCTAGGGGAATCCAAGATAGGGTGACCTGCGGGGCTCGGACCAGGTTCTGTTACCCAGAGTCCTTTGCAAACCTCAAAATTTGGCTAAAAAAACACATGTTCCTCACATTTCTGTGGCAGAAAGTTCTGGAATCTGAGAGGAGCCACAAATTTCCTTCCACCCAGCATTCCCCCAAGTCTCCCGATAAAAATGATACCTCACTTGTGTGGGTAGGCCTAGCGCCCGCGACAGGAAACGCCCCAAAGCGCAACGTGGACCCATCCAAATTTTTGAAAGAAAACAGGAGGTATTTTTTGCGAAGTGCCTACCTGTAGATTTTGGCCTCTAGCTCAGCCGGCACCTAGGGAAACCTACCAAACCTGTGCATTTCTGAAAACTAGAGACCTAGGGGAATCCAAGGAGGGGTGACTTGCGGGGCTCGGACCAGGTTCTGTTACCCAGAATCCTTTGCAAACCTCAAAATGTGGCTAAAAAAACACATGTCCCTCAAATTTCTGTGGCAGAAAGTTCTGGAATCTGTGAGGAGCCACAAATTTCCATCCACCCAGCGTTCCCCCAAGTCTCCCGATAAAAATGATACCTCACTTGTGTGGGTAGGCCTAGCGCCCGCGACAGGAAACGCCCCAAAGCGCAACGTGGACACATCCAAATTTTTGAAAGAAAACAGAGATGTTTTTTGCGAAATGCCTACCTGTAGATTTTGGCCTCTAGCTCAGCCGGCACCTAGGGAAACCCACCAAACCTGTGCTTTTCTGAAAACTAGAGACCTAGGGGAATCCAAGGAGGGGTGACTTGCGGGGCTCGGACTAGGTTCTGTTACCCAGAATCCTTTGCAAACCTCAAAATTTGGCTAAAAAAACACATGTTCCTCACATTTCTGTGGCAGAAAGTTCTGGAATCTGAGAGGAGCCACAAATTTCCTTCCACGAAGCGTTACCCCAAGTCTCCCGATAAAAATGATACCTCACTTGTGTGGGTAGGCCTAGCGCCCGCAACAGGAAACGCCCCAAAGCGCAACGTGGACACATCCACATTTTTTAAAGAAAACAGAGGTGTTTTTTTCCGAAGTGCCTACCTGTAGATTTTGGCCTCTAGCTCAGCCGGCACCTAGGGAAACCTACCAAACCTGTGCATTTCTGAAAACTAGAGACCTAGGGGAATCCAAGATGGGGTGACTTGTGGGGCTCGGACCAGGTTCTGTTACCCAGAATCCTTTGCAAACCTCAAAATTTGGCTAAAAAAACACATGTTCCTCACATTTCTGTGGCAGAAAGTTCTGGAATCTGAGAGGAGCCACAAATTTCCTTCCACCCAGCGTTCCCCCAAGTCTCCCGATAAAAATGATACCTCACTTGTGTGGGTAGGCCTAGCGCCCGCGACAGGAAACGCCCCAAAGCACAACGTGGACACATCCAAATTTTTTAAAGAAAACAGGAGGTGTTTTTTGTGAAGTGCCTACCTGTAGATTTTGGCCTCTAGCTCAGCCGGCACCAGGGAAACCTTCCAAACCTGTGCATTTCTGAAAACTTGAGACCTAGAGGAATCCAAGGAGGGGTGACTTGCGTGGCTCGGACCAGGTTCTGTTACCCAGAATCCTTTGCAAACCTCAAAATTTGGCTAAAAAAACACATGTCCCTCAAATTTCTGTGGCAGAAAGTTCTGGAATCTGCGAGGAGCCACAAATTTCCATCCACCCAGCGTTCCCCCAAGTCTCCCGATAAAAATGATACCTCACTTGTGTGGTTAGGCCTAGCGTCCGTGACAGGAAACGCCCCAAAGCGCAACGTGGACACATCCAAATTTTTGAAAGAAAACAGAGGTGTTTTTTGCGAAGTGCCTACCTGTAGATTTTGGCCTCTAGCTCAGCCGGCACCTAGGGAAACCTACCAAACCTGTGCATTTTTGAAAACTAGAGACCTAGGGGAATCCAAGGAGGGGTGACTTGCGGGGCTCGGACCTGGTTCTGTTACACAGAATGCTTTGCAAACCTCACAATTTGGCTAAAAAAACACATGTTCCTCACATTTCTGTGGCAGAAAGTTCTGGAATCTGAGAGGAGCCACAAATTTCCTTCAACCCAGCGTTCCCCCAAGTCTCCCGATAAAAATGATACCTCACTTGTGTGGGTAGGCCTAGCGCCCGCGACAGGAAACGCCCCAAAGTGCAACGTGGACACATCCACATTTTTGAAAGAAAACAGAGGTGTTTTTTGCGAAGTGCCTACCTGTAGATTTTGGCCTCTAGCTCAGCCGGCACCTAGGGAAACCTACCAAACCTGTGCATTTCTGAAAACTAGAGACCTAGGGGAATCCAAGGAGGGGTGACTTGCGGGGCTCGGACCTGGTTCTGTTACACAGAATCCTTTGCAAACCTCACAATTTGGCTAAAAAAAACACATGTTCCTCACATTTCTGTGGCAGAAAGTTCTGGAATCTGAGAGGAGCCACAAATTTCCTTCAACCCAGCGTTCCCCCAAGTCTCCCGATAAAAATGATACCTCACTTGTGTGGGTAGGCCTAGCGCCCGCGACAGGAAACGCCCCAAAGTGCAACGTGGACACATCCAAATTTTTTAAAGAAAACAGAGGTGTTTTTTGCGAAGTGCCTACCTGTAGATTTTGGCCTCTAGCTCAGCCGGCACCTAGGGAAACCTACCAAACCTGAGCATTTCTGAAAACTAGAGACCTAGGGGAATCCAAGATGGGGTGACTTGCGAGGCTCGGACCAGGTTCTGTTACCCAGAATCCTTTGCAAACCTCAAAATTTGGCTAAAAAAACACATGTTCCTCACATTTCTGTGGCAGAAAGTTCTGGAATCTGAGAGGAGCCACAAATTTCCTTCCACACAGCGTTCCCCCAAGTCTCCCGATAAAAATGATACCTCACTTGTGTGGGTAGGCCTAGCGCCCGCGACAGGAAATGCCCCAAAGCGCAACGTGGACACCTCCAAATTTTTGAAAGAAAACAGGAGGTGTTTTTTGCGAAGTGCCTACCTGTAGATTTTGGCCTCTAGCTCAGCCGGCACCTAGGGAAACCTACCAAACCTGTGCATTTCTGAAAACTAGAGACCTAGGGGAATCCAAGGAGGGGTGACTTGCGGGGCTCGGACCAGGTTCTGTTACTGAGAATCCTTTGCAAACCTCAAAATTTGGCTAAAAAAACACATGTTACTCACATTTCTGTGGCAGAAATTACTGGAATCTGAGAGGAGCCACAAATTTCCTTCCACCCAGCGTTCCCCCAAGTCTCCCGATACAAATGATACCTCACTTGTGTGGTTAGGCCTAGCGCCCGCGACAGGAAACGCCCCAAAGCGCAACGTGGACACATCCAAATTTTTGAATGAAAACAGAGGTGTTTTTTGCGAAGTGCCTACCTGTAGATTTTGGCCTCTAGCTCAGCCGGCACCTAGGGAAACCTACCAAACCTGTGCATTTCTGAAAACTAGAGACCTAGGGGAATCCAAGGAGGGGTGACTTGTGGGGCTCGGACCTGGTTCTGTTACCCAGAATCCTTTGCAAACCTCTCAATTTGGCTAAAAAAACACATGTTCCTCACATTTCTGTGGCAGAAAGTTCTGAAATCTGAGAGGAGCCACAAATTTCCTTCAAGCCAGCGTTCCCCCAAGTCTCCCAATAAAAATGATACCTCACTTGTGTGGGTAGGCCTAGCGCCCGCGACAGAAAACGCCCCAAAGTGCAACGTGGACACATCCAAATTTTTGAAAGAAAACAGAGGTGTTTTTTGCGAAGTGCCTACCTGTAGATTTTGGCCTCTAGCTCAGCCGGCACCTAGGGAAACCTACCAAACCTGTGCATTTCTGAAAACTAGAGACCTAGGGGAATCCAAGATGGGGTTACTTGCGGGGCTCGGACCAGGTTCTGTTACCCAGAATCCTCTGCAAACCTCAAAATTTGGCTAAAAAAACACATGTTCCTCACATTTCTGTGGCAGAAAGTTCTGGAATCTAAGAGGAGCCACAAATTTCCTTCCACCCAGCGTTCCCCCAAGTCTTCCGATAAAAATGATACCTCACTTGTGTGGGTAGGCCTAGTGCCCGCGACAGGAAACGCCCCAAAGCGCAACGTGGACACCTCCAAATTTTTGAAAGAAAACAGGAGGTGTTTTTTGCGAAGTGCCTACCTGTAGATTTTGGCCTCTAGCTCAGCCGGCACCTAGGGAAACCTACCAAACCTGTGCATTTCTGAAAACTAGAGACCTAGGGGAATCCAAGGAGGGGTGACTTGCGGGGCTCGGACCAGGTTCTGTTACCCAGAATCCTTTGCAAACCTCAAAATTTGGCTAAAAAAACACTTGTTCCTCACATTTCTATGGCAGAAAGTTCTGGAATCTGAGAGGAGCCACAAATTTCCTTCCACCCAGCGTTCCCCCAAGTCTCCCGATAAAAATGATACCTCACTTGTGTGGTTAGGCCTAGCGCCCGCGACAGGAAACGCCCCAAAGCGCAACGTGGACACATCCAAATTTTTTAAAGAAAACAGAGGTGTTTTTTTCCAAGTGCCTACCTGTAGATTTTGGCGTCTAGCTCAGCCGGCACCTAGGGAAACCTACCAAACCTGTGCATTTCTGAAAACTAGAGACCATGGGGAATCCAAGGAGGGGTGACTTGCGGGGCTCGGACCTGGTTCTGTTACCCAGAATCCTTTGCAAACCTCACAATTTGGCTAAAAAAACACATGTTCCTCACATTTCTGTGGCTGAAAGTTCTGGAATCTAAGAGGAGCCACAAATTTCCTTCCACCCAGCGTTCCCCCAAGTCTTCCGATAAAAATGATACCTCACTTGTGTGGGTAGGCCTAGTGCCCGCGACAGGAAACGCCCCAAAGCGCAACGTGGACACCTCCAAATTTTTTAAAGAAAACAGGAGGTGTTTTTTGCGAAGTGCCTACCTGTAGATTTTGGCCTCTAGCTCAGCCGGCACCTAGGGAAACCTACCAAACCTGTGCATTTCTGAAAACTAGAGACCTAGGGGAATCCAAGGAGGGGTGACTTGCGGGGCTCGGACCAGGTTCTGTTACCCAGAATCCTTTGCAAACCTCAAAATTTGGCTAAAAAAACACATGTTCCTCACATTTCTATGGCAGAAAGTTCTGGAATCTGAGAGGAGCCACAAATTTCCTTCCACCCAGCGTTCCCCCAAGTCTCCCGATAAAAATGATACCTCAGTTGTGTGGTTAGGCCTAGCGCCCGCGACAGGAAACGCCCCAAAGCGCAACGTGGACACATCCAAATTTTTGAAAGAAAACAGAGGTGTTTTTTTCCAAGTGCCTACCTGTAGATTTTGGCGTCTAGCTCAGCCGGCACCTAGGGAAACCTACCAAATCTGTGCATTTCTGAAAACTAGAGACCATGGGGAATCCAAGGAGGGGTGACTTGCGGGGCTCGGACCTGGTTTTGTTACCCAGAATCCTTTGCAAACCTCACAATTTGGCTAAAAAAACACATGTTCCTCACATTTCTGTGGCAGAAAGTTCTGGAATCTGAGAGGAGCCACAAATTTCCTTCAACCCAGCGTTCCCCCAAGTCTCCAGATAAAAATGATACCTCACTTGTGTGGGTAGGCCTAGCGCCCGCGACAGGAAACGCCCCAAAGGGCAACGTGGACACATCCAAATTTTTGAAAGAAAACAGAGGTGTTTTTTGCGAAGTGCCTACCTGTAGATTTTGGCCTCTAGCTCAGCCGGCACCTAGGGAAACCTACCAAACCTGTGCATTTCTGAAAACTAGAGACCTAGGGGAATCCAAGATGGGGTGACTTGCGGGGCTCGGACCAGGTTCTGTTACCCAGAATCCTTTGCAAACCTCAAAATTTGGCTAAAAAAACACATGTTCCTCACATTTCTGTGGCAGAAAGTTCTGGAATCTGAGAGGAGCCACAAATTTCCTTCCACCCAGCATTCCCCCAAGTCTCCCGATAAAAATGATACCTCACTTGTGTGGGTAGGCCTAGCGCCCGCGACAGGAAACGCCCCAAAGCGCAACGTGGACCCATCCAAATTTTTGAAAGAAAACAGGAGGTATTTTTTGCGAAGTGCCTACCTGTAGATTTTGGCCTCTAGCTCAGCCGGCAGCTAGGGAAACCTACCAAACCTGTGCATTTCTGAGAACTAGAGACCTAGGGGAATCCAAGGAGGGGTGACTTGTGGGGCTCGGACCTGGTTCTGTTACCCAGAATCCTTTGCAAACCTCACAATTTGGCTAAAAAAACACATGTTCCTCACATTTCTGTGGCAGAAAGTTCTGAAATCTGAGAGGAGCCACAAATTTCCTTCAAGCCAGCGTTCCCCCAAGTCTCCCAATAAAAATGATACCTCACTTGTGTGGGTAGGCCTAGCGCCCGCGACAGAAAACGCCCCAAAGTGCAACGTGGACACATCCAAATTTTTGAAAGAAAACAGAGGTGTTTTTTGCGAAGTGCCTACCTGTAGATTTTGGCCTCTAGCTCAGCCGGCACCTAGGGAAACCTACCAAACCTGTGCATTTCTGAAAACTAGAGACCTAGGGGAATCCAAGATGGGGTTACTTGCGGGGCTCGGACCAGGTTCTGTTACCCAGAATCCTCTGCAAACCTCAAAATTTGGCTAAAAAAACACATGTTCCTCACATTTCTGTGGCAGAAAGTTCTGGAATCTAAGAGGAGCCACAAATTTCCTTCCACCCAGCGTTCCCCCAAGTCTTCCGATAAAAATGATACCTCACTTGTGTGGGTAGGCCTAGTGCCCGCGACAGGAAACGCCCCAAAGCACAACGTGGACACCTCCAAATTTTTGAAAGAAAACAGGAGGTGTTTTTTGCGAAGTGCCTACCTGTAGATTTTGGCCTCTAGCTCAGCCGGCACCTAGGGAAACCTACCAAACCTGTGCATTTCTGAAAACTAGAGACCTAGGGGAATCCAAGGAGGGGTGACTTGCGGGGCTCGGACCAGGTTCTGTTACCCAGAATCCTTTGCAAACCTCAAAATTTGGCTAAAAAAACACTTGTTCCTCACATTTCTATGGCAGAAAGTTCTGGAATCTGAGAGGAGCCACAAATTTCCTTCCACCCAGCGTTCCCCCAAGTCTCCCGATAAAAATGATACCTCACTTGTGTGGTTAGGCCTAGCGCCCGCGACAGGAAACGCCCCAAAGCGCAACGTGGACACATCCAAATTTTTTAAAGAAAACAGAGGTGTTTTTTTCCAAGTGCCTACCTGTAGATTTTGGCGTCTAGCTCAGCCGGCACCTAGGGAAACCTACCAAACCTGTGCATTTCTGAAAACTAGAGACCATGGGGAATCCAAGGAGGGGTGACTTGCGGGGCTCGGACCTGGTTCTGTTACCCAGAATCCTTTGCAAACCTCACAATTTGGCTAAAAAAACACATGTTCCTCACATTTCTGTGGCTGAAAGTTCTGGAATCTAAGAGGAGCCACAAATTTCCTTCCACCCAGCGTTCCCCCAAGTCTTCCGATAAAAATGATACCTCACTTGTGTGGGTAGGCCTAGTGCCCGCGACAGGAAACGCCCCAAAGCGCAACGTGGACACCTCCAAATTTTTTAAAGAAAACAGGAGGTGTTTTTTGCGAAGTGCCTACCTGTAGATTTTGGCCTCTAGCTCAGCCGGCACCTAGGGAAACCTACCAAACCTGTGCATTTCTGAAAACTAGAGACCTAGGGGAATCCAAGGAGGGGTGACTTGCGGGGCTCGGACCAGGTTCTGTTACCCAGAATCCTTTGCAAACCTCAAAATTTGGCTAAAAAAACACATGTTCCTCACATTTCTATGGCAGAAAGTTCTGGAATCTGAGAGGAGCCACAAATTTCCTTCCACCCAGCGTTCCCCCAAGTCTCCCGATAAAAATGATACCTCAGTTGTGTGGTTAGGCCTAGCGCCCGCGACAGGAAACGCCCCAAAGCGCAACGTGGACACATCCAAATTTTTGAAAGAAAACAGAGGTGTTTTTTTCCAAGTGCCTACCTGTAGATTTTGGCGTCTAGCTCAGCCGGCACCTAGGGAAACCTACCAAATCTGTGCATTTCTGAAAACTAGAGACCATGAAGAATCCAAGGAGGGGTGACTTGCGGGGCTCGGACCTGGTTTTGTTACCCAGAATCCTTTGCAAACCTCACAATTTGGCTAAAAAAACACATGTTCCTCACATTTCTGTGGCAGAAAGTTCTGGAATCTGAGAGGAGCCACAAATTTCCTTCAACCCAGCGTTCCCCCAAGTCTCCAGATAAAAATGATACCTCACTTGTGTGGGTAGGCCTAGCGCCCGCGACAGGAAACGCCCCAAAGGGCAACGTGGACACATCCAAATTTTTGAAAGAAAACAGAGGTGTTTTTTGCGAAGTGCCTACCTGTAGATTTTGGCCTCTAGCTCAGCCGGCACCTAGGGAAACCTACCAAACCTGTGCATTTCTGAAAACTAGAGACCTAGGGGAATCCAAGATGGGGTGACTTGCGGGGCTCGGACCAGGTTCTGTTACCCAGAATCCTTTGCAAACCTCAAAATTTGGCTAAAAAAACACATGTTCCTCACATTTCTGTGGCAGAAAGTTCTGGAATCTGAGAGGAGCCACAAATTTCCTTCCACCCAGCATTCCCCCAAGTCTCCCGATAAAAATGATACCTCACTTGTGTGGGTAGGCCTAGCGCCCGCGACAGGAAACGCCCCAAAGCGCAACGTGGACCCATCCAAATTTTTGAAAGAAAACAGGAGGTATTTTTTGCGAAGTGCCTACCTGTAGATTTTGGCCTCTAGCTCAGCCGGCAGCTAGGGAAACCTACCAAACCTGTGCATTTCTGAGAACTAGAGACCTAGGGGAATCCAAGGAGGGGTGACTTGCGGGGCTCGGACCAGGTTCTGTTACCCAGAATCCTTTGCAAACCTCAAAATGTGGCTAAAAAAACACATGTCCCTCAAATTTCTGTGGCAGAAAGTTCTGGAATCTGTGAGGAGCCACAAATTTCCATCCACCCAGCGTTCCCCCAAGTCTCCCGATAAAAATGATACCTCACTTGTGTGGGTAGGCCTAGCACCCGCGACAGGAAACGCCCCAAAGCGCAACGTGGACACATCCAAATTTTTGAAAGAAAACAGAGATGTTTTTTGCGAAATGCCTACCTGTAGATTTTGGCCTCTAGCTCAGCCGGCACCTAGGGAAACCCACCAAACCTGTGCTTTTCTGACAACTAGAGACCTAGGGGAATCCAAGGAGGGGTGACTTGCGGGGCTCGGACCAGGTTCTGTTACCCAGAATCCTTTGCAAACCTCAAAATTTGGCTAAAAAAACACATGTTCCTCACATTTCTGTGGCAGAAAGTTCTGGAATCTGAGAGGAGCCACAAATTTCCTTCCACGAAGCGTTACCCCAAGTCTCCCGATAAAAATGATACCTCACTTGTGTGGGTAGGCCTAGCGCCCGCAACAGGAAATGCCCCAAAGCGCAACGTGGACACATCCAAATTTTTGAAAGAAAACAGAGGTGTTTTTTGCGAAGTGCCTACCTGTAGATTTTGGCCTCTAGCTCAGCCGGCACCTAGGGAAACCTACCAAACCTGTGCATTTCTGAAAACTAGAGACCTAGGGGAATCCAAGATGGGGTGACTTGCGTGGCTCGGACCAGGTTCTGTTACCCAGAATCCTTTGCAAACCTCAAAATTTGGCTAAAAAAACACATGTTCCTCACATTTCTGTGGCAGAAAGTTCTGGAATCTGAGAGGAGCCACAAATTTCCTTCCACCCAGCATTCCCCCAAGTCTCCCGATAAAAATGATACCTCACTTGTGTGGGTAGGCCTAGCGCCCGCGACAGGAAACGCCCCAAAGCGCAACGTGGACCCATCCAAATTTTTGAAAGAAAACAGGAGGTATTTTTTGCGAAGTGCCTACCTGTAGATTTTGGCCTCTAGCTCAGCCGGCACCTAGGGAAACCTACCAAACCTGTGCATTTCTGAAAACTAGAGACCTAGGGGAATCCAAGGAGGGGTGACTTGTGGGGCTCGGACCTGGTTCTGTTACCCAGAATCCTTTGCAAACCTCACAATTTGGCTAAAAAAACACATGTACCTCACATTTCTGTGGCAGAAAGTTCTGAAATCTGAGAGGAGCCACAAATTTCCTTCAAGCCAGCGTTCCCCCAAGTCTCCCAATAAAAATGATACCTCACTTGTGTGGGTAGGCCTAGCGCCCGCGACAGAAAACGCCCCAAAGTGCAACGTGGACACATCCAAATTTTTGAAAGAAAACAGAGGTGTTTTTTGCGAAGTGCCTACCTGTAGATTTTGGCCTCTAGCTCAGCCGGCACCTAGGGAAACCTACCAAACCTGTGCATTTCTGAAAACTAGAGACCTAGGGGAATCCAAGATGGGGTTACTTGCGGGGCTCGGACCAGGTTCTGTTACCCAGAATCCTCTGCAAACCTCAAAATTTGTCTAAAAAAACACATGTTCCTCACATTTCTGTGGCAGAAAGTTCTGGAATCTAAGAGGAGCCACAAATTTCCTTCCACCCAGCGTTCCCCCAAGTCTTCCGATAAAAATGATACCTCACTTGTGTGGGTAGGCCTAGTGCCCGCGACAGGAAACGCCCCAAAGCGCAACGTGGACACCTCCAAATTTTTGAAAGAAAACAGGAGGTGTTTTTTGCGAAGTGCCTACCTGTAGATTTTGGCCTCTAGCTCAGCCGGCACCTAGGGAAACCTACCAAACCTGTGCATTTCTGAAAACTAGAGACCTAGGGGAATCCAAGGAGGGGTGACTTGCGGGGCTCGGACCAGGTTCTGTTACCCAGAATCCTTTGCAAACCTCAAAATTTGGCTAAAAAAACACTTGTTCCTCACATTTCTATGGCAGAAAGTTCTGGAATCTGAGAGGAGCCACAAATTTCCTTCCACCCAGCGTTCCCCCAAGTCTCCCGATAAAAATGATACCTCACTTGTGTGGTTAGGCCTAGCGCCCGCGACAGGAAACGCCCCAAAGCGCAACGTGGACACATCCAAATTTTTTAAAGAAAACAGAGGTGTTTTTTTCCAAGTGCCTACCTGTAGATTTTGGCGTCTAGCTCAGCCGGCACCTAGGGAAACCTACCAAACCTGTGCATTTCTGAAAACTAGAGACCATGGGGAATCCAAGGAGGGGTGACTTGCGGGGCTCGGACCTGGTTCTGTTACCCAGAATCCTTTGCAAACCTCACAATTTGGCTAAAAAAACACATGTTCCTCACATTTCTGTGGCAGAAAGTTCAGGAATCTAAGAGGAGCCACAAATTTCCATCCACCCAGCGTTCCCCCAAGTCTTCCGATAAAAATGATACCTCACTTGTGTGGGTAGGCCTAGTGCCAGCGACAGGAAACGCCCCAAAGCGCAACGTGGACACCTCCAAATTTTTGAAAGAAAACAGGAGGTGTTTTTTGCGAAGTGCCTACCTGTAGATTTTGGCCTCTAGCTCAGCCGGCACCTAGGGAAACCTACCAAACCTGTGCATTTCTGAAAACTAGAGACCTAGGGGAATCCAAGGAGGGGTGACTTGCGGGGCTCGGACCAGGTTCTGTTACCCAGAATCCTTTGCAAACCTCAAAATTTGGCTAAAAAAACACATGTTCCTCACATTTCTATGGCAGAAAGTTCTGGAATCTGAGAGGAGCCACAAATTTCCTTCCACCCAGCGTTCCCCCAAGTCTCCCGATAAAAATGATACCTCACTTGTGTGGTTAGGCCTAGCGCCCGCGACAGGAAACGCCCCAAAGCGCAACGTGGACACATCCAAATTTTTGAAAGAAAACAGAGGTGTTTTTTTCCAAGTGCCTACCTGTAGATTTTGGCGTCTAGCTCAGCCGGCACCTAGGGAAACCTACCAAATCTGTGCATTTCTGAAAACTAGAGACCATGGGGAATCCAAGGAGGGGTGACTTGCGGGGCTCGGACCTGGTTTTGTTACCCAGAATCCTTTGCAAACCTCACAATTTGGCTAAAAAAACACATGTTCCTCACATTTCTGTGGCAGATATTTCTGGAATCTGAGAGGAGCCACAAATTTCCTTCAACCCAGCGTTCCCCCAAGTCTCCAGATAAAAATGATACCTCACTTGTGTGGGTAGGCCTAGCGCCCGCGACAGGAAACGCCCCAAAGGGCAACGTGGACACATCCAAATTTTTGAAAGAAAACAGAGGTGTTTTTTGCGAAGTGCCTACCTGTAGATTTTGGCCTCTAGCTCAGCCGGCACCTAGGGAAACCTACCAAACCTGTGCATTTCTGAAAACTAGAGACCTAGGGGAATCCAAGATGGGGTGACTTGCGGGGCTCGGACCAGGTTCTGTTACCCAGAATCCTTTGCAAACCTCAAAATTTGGCTAAAAAAACACATGTTCCTCACATTTCTGTGGCAGAAAGTTCTGGAATCTGAGAGGAGCCACAAATTTCCTTCCACCCAGCATTCCCCCAAGTCTCCCGATAAAAATGATACCTCACTTGTGTGGGTAGGCCTAGCGCCCGCGACAGGAAACGCCCCAAAGCGCAACGTGGACCCATCCAAATTTTTGAAAGAAAACAGGAGGTATTTTTTGCGAAGTGCCTACCTGTAGATTTTGGCCTCTAGCTCAGCCGGCAGCTAGGGAAACCTACCAAACCTGTGCATTTCTGAAAACTAGAGACCTAGGGGAATCCAAGGAGGGGTGACTTGCGGGGCTCGGACCAGGTTCTGTTACCCAGAATCCTTTGCAAACCTCAAAATGTGGCTAAAAAAACACATGTCCCTCAAATTTCTGTGGCAGAAAGTTCTGGAATCTGTGAGGAGCCACAAATTTCCATCCACCCAGCGTTCCCCCAAGTCTCCCGATAAAAATGATACCTCACTTGTGTGGGTAGGCCTAGCACCCGCGACAGGAAACGCCCCAAAGCGCAACGTGGACACATCCAAATTTTTGAAAGAAAACAGAGATGTTTTTTGCGAAATGCCTACCTGTAGATTTTGGCCTCTAGCTCAGCCGGCACCTAGGGAAACCCACCAAACCTGTGCTTTTCTGAAAACTAGAGACCTAGGGGAATCCAAGGAGGGGTGACTTGCGGGGCTCGGACCAGGTTCTGTTACCCAGAATCCTTTGCAAACCTCAAAATTTGGCTAAAAAAAGACATGTTCCTCACATTTCTGTGGCAGAAAGTTCTGGAATCTGAGAGGAGCCACAAATTTCCTTCCACGAAGCGTTACCCCAAGTCTCCCGATAAAAATGATACCTCACTTGTGTGGGTAGGCCTAGCGCCCGCAACAGGAAATGCCCCAAAGCGCAACGTGGACACATCCACATTTTTTAAAGAAAACAGAGGTGTTTTTTTCCGAAGTGCCTACCTGTAGATTTTGGCCTCTAGCTCAGCCGGCACCTAGGGAATCCTACCAAACCTGTGCATTTCTGAAAACTAGAGACCTAGGGGAATCGAAGATGGGGTGACTTGTGGGGCTCGGACCAGGTTCTGTTACCCAGAATCCTTTGCAAACCTCAAAATTTGGCTAAAAAAACACATGTTCCTCACATTTCTGTGGCAGAAAGTTCTGGAATCTGAGAGGAGCCACAAATTTCCTTCCACCCAGCGTTCCCCCAAGTCTCCCGATAAAAATGATACCTCACTTGTGTGGGTAGGCCTAGCGCCCGCGACAGGAAACGCCCCAAAGCACAACGTGGACACATCCAAATTTTTTAAAGAAAACAGGAGGTGTTTTTTGTGAAGTGCCTACCTGTAGATTTTGGCCTCTAGCTCAGCCGGCACCAGGGAAACCTTCCAAACCTGTGCATTTCTGAAAACTTGAGACCTAGAGGAATCCAAGGAGGGGTGACTTGCGGGGCTCGGACCAGGTTCTGTTACCCAGAATCCTTTGCAAACCTCAAAATTTGGCTAAAAAAACACTTGTTCCTCACATTTCTATGGCAGAAAGTTCTGGAATCTGAGAGGAGCCACAAATTTCCTTCCACCCAGCATTCCCCCAAGTCTCCCGATAAAAATGATACCTCACTTGTGTGGTTAGGCCTAGCGCCCGCGACAGGAAACGCCCCAAAGCGCAACGTGGACACATCCAAATTTTTTAAAGAAAACAGAGGTGTTTTTTTCCAAGTGCCTACCTGTAGATTTTGGCGTCTAGCTCAGCCGGCACCTAGGGAAACCTACCAAACCTGTGCATTTCTGAAAACTAGAGACCATGGGGAATCCAAGGAGGGGTGACTTGCGGGGCTCGGACCTGGTTCTGTTACCCAGAATCCTTTGCAAACCTCACAATTTGGCTAAAAAAACACATGTTCCTCACATTTCTGTGGCAGAAAGTTCTGGAATCTAAGAGGAGCCACAAATTTCCTTCCACGCAGCGTTCCCCCAAGTCTTCCGATAAAAATGATACCTCACTTGTGTGGGTAGGCCTAGTGCCCGTGACAGGAAACGCCCCAAAGCGCAACGTGGACACCTCCAAATTTTTGAAAGAAAACAGGAGGTGTTTTTTGCGAAGTGCCTACCTGTAGATTTTGGCCTCTAGCTCAGCCGGCACCTAGGGAAACCTACCAAACCTGTGCATTTCTGAAAACTAGAGACCTAGGGGAATCCAAGGAGGGGTTACTTGCGGGGCTCGGACCAGGTTCTGTTACCCAGAATCCTTTGCAAACCTCAAAATTTGGCTAAAAAAACACATGTTCCTCACATTTCTATGGCAGAAAGTTCTGGAATCTGAGAGGAGCCACAAATTTCCTTCCACCCAGCGTTCCCCCAAGTCTCCCGATAAAAATGATACCTCACTTGTGTGGTTAGGCCTAGCGCCCGCGACAGGAAACGCCCCAAAGCGCAACGTGGACACATCCAAATTTTTGAAAGAAAACAGAGGTGTTTTTTTCCAAGTGCCTACCTGTAGATTTTGGCGTCTAGCTCAGCCGGCACCTAGGGAAACCAACCAAATCTGTGCATTTCTGAAAACTAGAGACCATGGGGAATCCAAGGAGGGGTGACTTGCGGGGCTCGGACCTGGTTTTGTTACCCAGAATCCTTTGCAAACCTCACAATTTGGCTAAAAAAACACATGTTCCTCACATTTCTGTGGCAGAAAGTTCTGGAATCTGAGAGGAGCCACAAATTTCCTTCAACCCAGCGTTCCCCCAAGTCTCCAGATAAAAATGATACCTCACTTGTGTGGGTAGGCCTAGCGCCCGCGACAGGAAACGCCCCAAAGGGCAACGTGGACACATCCAAATTTTTGAAAGAAAACAGAGGTGTTTTTTTCCAAGTGCCTACCTGTAGATTTTGGCGTCTAGCTCAGCCGGCACCTAGGGAAACCAACCAAATCTGTGCATTTCTGAAAACTAGAGACCATGGGGAATCCAAGGAGGGGTGACTTGCGGGGCTCGGACCTGGTTCTGTTACCCAGAATCCTTTGCAAACCTCACAATTTGGCTAAAAAAACACATGTTCCTCACATTTCTGTGGCAGAAAGTTCTGGAATCTAAGAGGAGCCACAAATTTCCTTCCACGCAGCGTTCCCCCAAGTCTTCCGATAAAAATGATACCTCACTTGTGTGGGTAGGCCTAGTGCCCGTGACAGGAAACGCCCCAAAGCGCAACGTGGACACCTCCAAATTTTTGAAAGAAAACAGGAGGTGTTTTTTGCGAAGTGCCTACCTGTAGATTTTGGCCTCTAGCTCAGCCGGCACCTAGGGAAACCTACCAAACCTGTGCATTTCTGAAAACTAGAGACCTAGGGGAATCCAAGGAGGGGTTACTTGCGGGGCTCGGACCAGGTTCTGTTACCCAGAATCCTTTGCAAACCTCAAAATTTGGCTAAAAAAACACATGTTCCTCACATTTCTATGGCAGAAAGTTCTGGAATCTGAGAGGAGCCACAAATTTCCTTCCACCCAGCGTTCCCCCAAGTCTCCCGATAAAAATGATACCTCACTTGTGTGGTTAGGCCTAGCGCCCGCGACAGGAAACGCCCCAAAGCGCAACGTGGACACATCCAAATTTTTGAAAGAAAACAGAGGTGTTTTTTTCCAAGTGCCTACCTGTAGATTTTGGCGTCTAGCTCAGCCGGCACCTAGGGAAACCAACCAAATCTGTGCATTTCTGAAAACTAGAGACCATGGGGAATCCAAGGAGGGGTGACTTGCGGGGCTCGGACCTGGTTTTGTTACCCAGAATCCTTTGCAAACCTCACAATTTGGCTAAAAAAACACATGTTCCTCACATTTCTGTGGCAGAAAGTTCTGGAATCTGAGAGGAGCCACAAATTTCCTTCAACCCAGCGTTCCCCCAAGTCTCCAGATAAAAATGATACCTCACTTGTGTGGGTAGGCCTAGCGCCCGCGACAGGAAACGCCCCAAAGGGCAACGTGGACACATCCAAATTTTTGAAAGAAAACAGAGGTGTTTTTTGCGAAGTGCCTACCTGTAGATTTTGGCCTCTAGCTCAGCCGGCACCTAGGGAAACCTACCAAACCTGTGCATTTCTGAAAACTAGAGACCTAGGGGAATCCAAGATAGGGTGACCTGCGGGGCTCGGACCAGGTTCTGTTACCCAGAGTCCTTTGCAAACCTCAAAATTTGGCTAAAAAAACACATGTTCCTCACATTTCTGTGGCAGAAAGTTCTGGAATCTGAGAGGAGCCACAAATTTCCTTCCACCCAGCATTCCCCCAAGTCTCCCGATAAAAATGATACCTCACTTGTGTGGGTAGGCCTAGCGCCCGCGACAGGAAACGCCCCAAAGCGCAACGTGGACCCATCCAAATTTTTGAAAGAAAACAGGAGGTATTTTTTGCGAAGTGCCTACCTGTAGATTTTGGCCTCTAGCTCAGCCGGCACCTAGGGAAACCTACCAAACCTGTGCATTTTTGAAAACTAGAGACCTAGGGGAATCCAAGGAGGGGTGACTTGCGGGGCTCGGACCAGGTTCTGTTACCCAGAATCCTTTGCAAACCTCAAAATGTGGCTAAAAAAACACATGTCCCTCAAATTTCTGTGGCAGAAAGTTCTGGAATCTGTGAGGAGCCACAAATTTCCATCCACCCAGCGTTCCCCCAAGTCTCCCGATAAAAATGATACCTCACTTGTGTGGGTAGGCCTAGCGCCCGCGACAGGAAACGCCCCAAAGCGCAACGTGGACACATCCAAATTTTTGAAAGAAAACAGAGATGTTTTTTGCGAAATGCCTACCTGTAGATTTTGGCCTCTAGCTCAGCCGGCACCTAGGGAAACCCACCAAACCTGTGCTTTTCTGAAAACTAGAGACCTAGGGGAATCCAAGGAGGGGTGACTTGCGGGGCTCGGACCAGGTTCTGTTACCCAGAATCCTTTGCAAACCTAAAAATTTGGCTAAAAAAACACATGTTCCTCACATTTCTGTGGCAGAAAGTTCTGGAATCTGAGAGGAGCCACAAATTTCCTTCCACGAAGCGTTACCCCAAGTCTCCCGATAAAAATGATACCTCACTTGTGTGGGTAGGCCTAGCGCCCGCAACAGGAAACGCCCCAAAGCGCAACGTGGACACATCCACATTTTTTAAAGAAAACAGAGGTGTTTTTTTCCGAAGTGCCTACCTGTAGATTTTGGCCTCTAGCTCAGCCGGCACCTAGGGAAACCTACCAAACCTGTGCATTTCTGAAAACTAGAGACCTAGGGGAATCCAAGATGGGGTGACTTGTGGGGCTCGGACCAGGTTCTGTTACCCAGAATCCTTTGCAAACCTCAAAATTTGGCTAAAAAAACACATGTTCCTCACATTTCTGTGGCAGAAAGTTCTGGAATCTGAGAGGAGCCACAAATTTCCTTCCACCCAGCGTTCCCCCAAGTCTCCCGATAAAAATGATACCTCACTTGTGTGGGTAGGCCTAGCGCCCGCGACAGGAAACGCCCCAAAGCACAACGTGGACACATCCAAATTTTTTAAAGAAAACAGGAGGTGTTTTTTGTGAAGTGCCTACCTGTAGATTTTGGCCTCTAGCTCAGCCGGCACCAGGGAAACCTTCCAAACCTGTGCATTTCTGAAAACTTGAGACCTAGAGGAATCCAAGGAGGGGTGACTTGCGTGGCTCGGACCAGGTTCTGTTACCCAGAATCCTTTGCAAACCTCAAAATTTGGCTAAAAAAACACATGTCCCTCAAATTTCTGTGGCAGAAAGTTCTGGAATCTGCGAGGAGCCACAAATTTCCATCCACCCAGCGTTCCCCCAAGTCTCCCGATAAAAATGATACCTCACTTGTGTGGTTAGGCCTAGCGTCCGTGACAGGAAACGCCCCAAAGCGCAACGTGGACACATCCAAATTTTTGAAAGAAAACAGAGGTGTTTTTTGCGAAGTGCCTACCTGTAGATTTTGGCCTCTAGCTCAGCCGGCACCTAGGGAAACCTACCAAACCTGTGCATTTTTGAAAACTAGAGACCTAGGGGAATCCAAGGAGGGGTGACTTGCGGGGCTCGGACCTGGTTCTGTTACACAGAATCCTTTGCAAACCTCACAATTTGGCTAAAAAAACACATGTTCCTCACATTTCTGTGGCAGAAAGTTCTGGAATCTGAGAGGAGCCACAAATGTCCTTCAACCCAGCGTTCCCCCAAGTCTCCCGATAAAAATGATACCTCACTTGTGTGGGTAGGCCTAGCGCCCGCGACAGGAGACGCCCCAAAGTGCAACGTGGACACATCCACATTTTTGAAAGAAAACAGAGGTGTTTTTTGCGAAGTGCCTACCTGTAGATTTTGGCCTCTAGCTCAGCCGGCACCTAGGGAAACCTACCAAACCTGTGCATTTCTGAAAACTAGAGACCTAGGGGAATCCAAGGAGGGGTGACTTGCGGGGCTCGGACCTGGTTCTGTTACACAGAATCCTTTGCAAACCTCACAATTTGGCTAAAAAAAACACATGTTCCTCACATTTCTGTGGCAGAAAGTTCTGGAATCTGAGAGGAGCCACAAATTTCCTTCAACCCAGCGTTCCCCCAAGTCTCCCGATAAAAATGATACCTCACTTGTGTGGGTAAGCCTAGCGCCTGCGACAGGAAACGCCCCAAAGTGCAACGTGGACACATCCAAATTTTTGAAAGAAAACAGAGGTGTTTTTTGCCAAGTGCCTACCTGTAGATTTTGGCCTCTAGCTCAGCCGGCACCTAGGGAAACCTACCAAACCTGTGCATTTCTGAAAACTAGAGACCTAGGGGAATCCAAGGAGGGGTGACTTGCGGGGCTCGGACCTGGTTCTGTTACACAGAATCCTTTGCAAACCTCACAATTTGGCTAAAAAAACACATGTTCCTCACATTTCTGTGGCAGAAAGTTCTGGAATCTGAGAGGAGCCACAAATTTCCTTCCACCCAGCGTTCCCCCAAGTCTCCCGATAAAAATGATACCTCACTTGTGTTGGTAGGCCTAGCGCCCACGACAGGAAACGTCCCAAAGCGCAACGTGGACACATCCAAATTTTTTAAAGAAAACAGAGGAGTTTTTTGCGAAGTTCCTACCTGTAGATTTTGGCTTCTAGCTCAGCCGGCACCTAGGGAAACCTACCAAACCTGTGCATTTCTGAAAACTAGAGACCTAGGGGAATCCAAGATGGGGTGACTTGCGGGGCTCGGACCAGGTTCTGTTACCCAGAATCCTTTGCAAACCTCAAAATTTGGCTAAAAAAACACATGTCCCTCAAATTTCTGAGGCAGAAAGTTCAGGAATCTGTGAGGAGCCACAAATTTCCATCCACCCAGCGTTCCCCCAAGTCTCCCGATAAAAATGATACCTCACTTGTGTTGGTAGGCCTAGCGCCCGCGACAGGAAACGCCCCAAAGCGCAACGTGGACACATCCAAATTTTTGAAAGAAAACAGGAGGTGTTTTTTGCGAAGTGCCTACCTGTAGATTTTGGCCTCTAGCTCAGCCGGCACCTAGGGAAACCTACCAAACCTGTGCATTTCTGAAAACTAGAGACCTAGGGGAATCCAAGGAGGGGTGACTTGCGGGGCTCGGACCAGGTTCTGTTACCCAGAATCCTTTGCAAACCTCAAAATTTGGCTAAAAAAACACATGTTACTCACATTTCTGTGGCAGAAAGTTCTGGAATCTGAGAGGAGCCACAAATTTCCTTCCACCCAGCGTTCCCCCAAGTCTCCCGATAAAAATGATACCTCACTTGTGTGGTTAGGCCTAGCGCCCGCGACAGGAAACGCCCCAAAGCGCAACGTGGACACATCCAAATTTTTGAATGAAAACAGAGGTGTTTTTTGCGAAGTGCCTACCTGTAGATTTTGGCCTCTAGCTCAGCCGGCACCTAGGGAAACCTACCAAACCTGTGCATTTCTGAAAACTAGAGACCTAGGGGAATCCAAGGAGGGGTGACTTGTGGGGCTCGGACCTGGTTCTGTTACCCAGAATCCTTTGCAAACCTCACAATTTGGCTAAAAAAACACATGTACCTCACATTTCTGTGGCAGAAAGTTCTGAAATCTGAGAGGAGCCACAAATTTCCTTCAAGCCAGCGTTCCCCCAAGTCTCCCAATAAAAATGATACCTCACTTGTGTGGGTAGGCCTAGCGCCCGCGACAGAAAACGCCCCAAAGTGCAACGTGGACACATCCAAATTTTTGAAAGAAAACAGAGGTGTTTTTTGCGAAGTGCCTACCTGTAGATTTTGGCCTCTAGCTCAGCCGGCACCTAGGGAAACCTACCAAACCTGTGCATTTCTGAAAACTAGAGACCTAGGGGAATCCAAGATGGGGTTACTTGCGGGGCTCGGACCAGGTTCTGTTACCCAGAATCCTCTGCAAACCTCAAAATTTGGCTAAAAAAACACATGTTCCTCACATTTCTGTGGCAGAAAGTTCTGGAATCTAAGAGGAGCCACAAATTTCCTTCCACCCAGCGTTCCCCCAAGTCTTCCGATAAAAATGATACCTCACTTGTGTGGGTAGGCCTAGTGCCCGCGACAGGAAACGCCCCAAAGCGCAACGTGGACACCTCCAAATTTTTGAAAGAAAACAGGAGGTGTTTTTTGCGAAGTGCCTACCTGTAGATTTTGGCCTCTAGCTCAGCCGGCACCTAGGGAAACCTACCAAACCTGTGCATTTCTGAAAACTAGAGACCTAGGGGAATCCAAGGAGGGGTGACTTGCGGGGCTCGGACCAGGTTCTGTTACCCAGAATCCTTTGCAAACCTCAAAATTTGGCTAAAAAAACACTTGTTCCTCACATTTCTATGGCAGAAAGTTCTGGAATCTGAGAGGAGCCACAAATTTCCTTCCACCCAGCATTCCCCCAAGTCTCCCGATAAAAATGATACCTCACTTGTGTGGTTAGGCCTAGCGCCCGCGACAGGAAACGCCCCAAAGCGCAACGTGGACACATCCAAATTTTTTAAAGAAAACAGAGGTGTTTTTTTCCAAGTGCCTACCTGTAGATTTTGGCGTCTAGCTCAGCCGGCACCTAGGGAAACCTACCAAACCTGTGCATTTCTGAAAACTAGAGACCATGGGGAATCCAAGGAGGGGTGACTTGCGGGGCTCGGACCTGGTTCTGTTACCCAGAATCCATTGCAAACCTCACAATTTGGCTAAAAAAACACATGTTCCTCACATTTCTGTGGCAGAAAGTTCAGGAATCTAAGAGGAGCCACAAATTTCCATCCACCCAGCGTTCCCCCAAGTCTTCCGATAAAAATGATACCTCACTTGTGTGGGTAGGCCTAGTGCCAGCGACAGGAAACGCCCCAAAGCGCAACGTGGACACCTCCAAATTTTTGAAAGAAAACAGGAGGTGTTTTTTGCGAAGTGCCTACCTGTAGATTTTCGCCTCTAGCTCAGCCGGCACCTAGGGAAACCTACCAAACCTGTGCATTTCTGAAAACTAGAGACCTAGGGGAATCCAAGGAGGGGTGACTTGCGGGGCTCGGACCAGGTTCTGTTACCCAGAATCCTTTGCAAACCTCAAAATTTGGCTAAAAAAACACATGTTCCTCACATTTCTATGGCAGAAAGTTCTGGAATCTGAGAGGAGCCACAAATTTCCTTCCACCCAGCGTTCCCCCAAGTCTCCCGATAAAAATGATACCTCACTTGTGTGGTTAGGCCTAGCGCCCGTGACAGGAAACGCCCCAAAGCGCAACGTGGACACATCCAAATTTTTGAAAGAAAACAGAGGTGTTTTTTTCCAAGTGCCTACCTGTAGATTTTGGCGTCTAGCTCAGCCGGCACCTAGGGAAACCTACCAAATCTGTGCATTTCTGAAAACTAGAGACCATGGGGAATCCAAGGAGGGGTGATTTGCGGGGCTCGGACCTGGTTTTGTTACCCAGAATCCTTTGCAAACCTCACAATTTGGCTAAAAAAACACATGTTCCTCACATTTCTGTGGCAGAAAGTTCTGGAATCTGAGAGGAGCCACAAATTTCCTTCAACCCAGCGTTCCCCCAAGTCTCCAGATAAAAATGATACCTCACTTGTGTGAGTAGGCCTAGCGCCCGCGACAGGAAACGCCCCAAAGGGCAACGTGGACACATCCAAATTTTTGAAAGAAAACAGAGGTGTTTTTTGCGAAGTGCCTACCTGTAGATTTTGGCCTCTAGCTCAGCCGGCACCTAGGGAAACCTACCAAACCTGTGCATTTCTGAAAACTAGAGACCTAGGGGAATCCAAGATGGGGTGACTTGCGGGGCTCGGACCAGGTTCTGTTACCCAGAATCCTTTGCAAACCTCAAAATTTGGCTAAAAAAACACATGTTCCTCACATTTCTGTGGCAGAAAGTTCTGGAATCTGAGAGGAGCCACAAATTTCCTTCCACCCAGCATTCCCCCAAGTCTCCCGATAAAAATGATACCTCACTTGTGTGGGTAGGCCTAGCGCCCGCGACAGGAAACGCCCCAAAGCGCAACGTGGACCCATCCAAATTTTTGAAAGAAAACAGGAGGTATTTTTTGCGAAGTGCCTACCTGTAGATTTTGGCCTCTAGCTCAGCCGGCACCTAGGGAAACCTACCAAACCTGTGCATTTCTGAAAACTAGAGACCTAGGGGAATCCAAGGAGGGGTGACTTGCGGGGCTCGGACCAGGTTCTGTTACCCAGAATCCTTTGCAAACCTCAAAATGTGGCTAAAAAAACACATGTCCCTCAAATTTCTGTGGCAGAAAGTTCTGGAATCTGTGAGGAGCCACAAATTTCCATCCACCCAGCGTTCCCCCAAGTCTCCTGATAAAAATGATACCTCACTTGTGTGGGTAGGCCTAGCGCCCGCGACAGAAAACGCCCCAAAGCGCAACGTGGACACATCCAAATTTTTGAAAGAAAACAGATGTTTTTTGCGAAATGCCTACCTGTAGATTTTGGCCTCTAGCTCAGCCGGCACCTAGGGAAACCCACCAAACCTGTGCTTTTCTGAAAACTAGAGACCTAGGGGAATCCAAGGAGGGGTGACTTGCGGGGCTCGGACCAGGTTCTGTTACCCAGAATCCTTTGCAAACCTCAAAATTTGGCTAAAAAAACACATGTTCCTCACATTTCTGTGGCAGAAAGTTCTGGAATCTGAGAGGAGCCACAAATTTCCTTCCACGAAGCGTTACCCCAAGTCTCCCGATAAAAATGATACCTCACTTGTGTGGGTAGGCCTAGCGCCCGCAACAGGAAACGCCCCAAAGCGCAACGTGGACACATCCACATTTTTTAAAGAAAACAGAGGTGTTTTTTTCCGAAGTGCCTACCTGTAGATTTTGGCCTCTAGCTCAGCCGGCACCTAGGGAAACCTACCAAACCTGTGCATTTCTGAAAACTAGAGACCTAGGGGAATCCAAGATGGGGTGACTTGTGGGGCTCGGACCAGGTTCTGTTACCCAGAATCCTTTGCAAACCTCAAAATTTGGCTAAAAAACACATGTTCCTCACATTTCTGTGGCAGAAAGTTCTGGAATCTGAGAGGAGCCACAAATTTCCTTCCACCCAGCGTTCCCCCAAGTCTCCCGATAAAAATGATACCTCACTTGTGTGGGTAGGCCTAGCGCCCGCGACAGGAAACGCCCCAAAGCACAACGTGGACACATCCAAATTTTTTAAAGAAAACAGGAGGTGTTTTTTGTGAAGTGCCTACCTGTAGATTTTGGCCTCTAGCTCAGCCGGCACCAGGGAAACCTTCCAAACCTGTGCATTTCTGAAAACTTGAGACCTAGGGGAATCCAAGGAGGGGTGACTTGCGTGGCTCGGACCAGGTTCTGTTACCCAGAATCCTTTGCAAACCTCAAAATTTGGCTAAAAAAACACATGTCCCTCAAATTTCTGTGGCAGAAAGTTCTGGAATCTGCGAGGAGCCACAAATTTCCATCCACCCAGCGTTCCCCCAAGTCTCCCGATAAAAATGATACCTCACTTGTGTGGTTAGGCCTAGCGCCCGCGACAGGAAACGCCCCAAAGCGCAACGTGGACACATCCAAATTTTTGAAAGAAAACAGAGGTGTTTTTTGCGAAGTGCCTACCTGTAGATTTTGGCCTCTAGCTCAGCCGGCACCTATGGAAACCTACCAAACCTGTGCATTTCTGAAAACTAGAGACCTAGGGGAATCCAAGGAGGGGTGACTTGCGGGGCTCGGACCTGGTTCTGTTACCCAGAATCCTTTGCAAGTCTCACAATTTGGCTAAAAAAACACATGTTCCTCACATTTCTGTGGCAGAAAGTTCTGGAATCTGAGAGGAGCCACAAATTTCCTTCCACCCAGCGTTCCCCCAAGTCTCCCGATAAAAATTATACCTCACTTGTGTGGGTAGGCATAGCGCCCGCGACAGGAAACGCCCCAAAGCGCAACGTGGACACATCCAAATTTTTTTAAGAAAACAGGAGGTGTTTTTTGCGAAGTGCCTACCTGTAGATTTTGGCTTCTAGCTCAGCCGGCACCTAGGGAAACCTACCAAACCTGTGCATTTCTGAAAACTAGAGACGTAGGGGAATCCAAGGAGGAGTGACTTGCGGGGCTCGGACAAGGTTCTGTTACCCAGAATCCTTTGCAAACCTCACAATTTGCCTAAAAAAACACATGTTCCTCACATTTCTGTGGCAGAAAGTTCTGGAATCTGAGAGGAGCCACAAATTTCCTTCAACCCAGCGTTCCCCCAAGTCTCCAGATAAAAATGATACCTCACTTGTGTGGGTAGGCCTAGTGCCCGCGACAGGAAACGCCCCAAAGGGCAACGTGGACACATCCAAATTTTTGAAAGAAAACAGAGGTGTTTTTTGCGAAGTGCCTACCTGTAGATTTTGGCCTCTAGCTCAGCCGGCACCTAGGGAAACCTACCAAACCTGTGCATTTCTGAAAACTAGAGACCTAGGGGAATCCAAGATGGGGTGACTTGCGGGGCTCGGACCAGGTTCTGTTACCCAGAATCCTTTGCAAACCTCAAAATTTGGCTAAAAAAACACATGTTCCTCACATTTCTGTGGCAGAAAGTTCTGGAATCTGAGAGGAGCCACAAATTTCCTTCCACCCAGCATTCCCCCAAGTCTCCCGATAAAAATGATACCTCACTTGTGTGGGTAGGCCTAGCGCCCGCGACAGGAAACGCCCCAAAGCGCAACGTGGACCCATCCAAATTTTTGAAAGAAAACAGGAGGTATTTTTTGCGAAGTGCCTACCTGTAGATTTTGGCCTCTAGCTCAGCCGGCACCTAGGGAAACCTACCAAACCTGTGCATTTCTGAAAACTAGAGACCTAGGGGAATCCAAGGAGGGGTGACTTGCGGGGCTCGGACCAGGTTCTGTTACCCAGAATCCTTTGCAAACCTCAAAATGTGGCTAAAAAAACACATGTCCCTCAAATTTCTGTGGCAGAAAGTTCTGGAATCTGTGAGGAGCCACAAATTTCCATCCACCCAGCGTTCCCCCAAGTCTCCTGATAAAAATGATACCTCACTTGTGTGGGTAGGCCTAGCGCCCGCGACAGAAAACGCCCCAAAGCGCAACGTGGACACATCCAAATTTTTGAAAGAAAACAGAGATGTTTTTTGCGAAATGCCTACCTGTAGATTTTGGCCTCTAGCTCAGCCGGCACCTAGGGAAACCCACCAAACCTGTGCTTTTCTGAAAACTAGAGACCTAGGGGAATCCAAGGAGGGGTGACTTGCGGGGCTCGGACCAGGTTCTGTTACCCAGAATCCTTTGCAAACCTCAAAATTTGGCTAAAAAAACACATGTTCCTCACATTTCTGTGGCAGAAAGTTCTGGAATCTGAGAGGAGCCACAAATTTCCTTCCACGAAGCGTTACCCCATGTCTCCCGATAAAAATTATACCTCACTTGTGTGGGTAGGCCTAGTGCCCGCGACAGGAAAAGCCCCAAAGCGCAACGTGGACACATCTGAATTTTTGAAAGAAAACAGGAGGTGTTTTTTGCGAAGTGCCTACCTGTAGATTTTGGCCTCTAGCTCAGCCGGCACCTATGGAAACCTACCAAACCTGTGCATTTCTGAAAACTAGAGACCTAGGGGAATCCAAGGAGGGGTGACTTGCGGGGCTCGGACCTGGTTCTGTTACACAGAATCCTTTGCAAGTCTCACAATTTGGCAAAAAAAAACACATGTTCCTCACATTTCTGTGGCAGAAAGTTCTGGAATCTGAGAGGAGCCACAAATTTCCTTCAACCCAGCGTTCCCCCAAGTCTCCCGATAAAAATGATACCTCACTTGTGTGGGTAGGCCTAGCGCCCGCGACAGGAAACGCCCCAAAGTGCAACGTGGACACATCCAAATTTTTGAAAGAAAACAGAGGTGTTTTTTGCGAAGTGCCTACCTGTAGATTTTGGCCTCTAGCTCAGCCGGCACCTAGGGAAACCTACCAAACCTGTGCATTTCTGAAAACTAGAGACCTAGGGGAATCCAAGATGGGGTGACTTGCGGGGCTCGGACCAGGTTCTGTTACCCAGAATCCTTTGCAAACCTCAAAATTTGGCTAAAAAAACACATGTCCCTCAAATTTCTGTGGCAGAAAGTTCTGGAATCTGTGAGGAGCCACAAATTTCCATCCACCCAGCGTTCCCCCAAGTCTCCCGATAAAAATGATACCTCACTTGTGTGGGTAGGCCTAGCGCCCGCGTCAGGAAACGCCCCAAAGCGCAACGTGGACACATCCAAATTTTTGAAAGAAAACAGAGGTATTTTTTGCGAAATGCCTACCTGTAGATTTTGGCCTCTAGCTCACCCGGCACCTAGGGAAACCCACCAAACCTGTGCATTTCTGAAAACTAGAGACCTAGGGGAATCCAAGGAGGGGTGACTTGCGGGGCTCGGACCAGGTTCTGTTACCCAGAATCCTTTGCAAACCTCAAAATTTGGCTAAAAAAAGACATGTTCCTCACATTTCTGTGGCAGAAAGTTCTGGAATCTGAGAGGAGCCACAAATTTCCTTCCACGAAGCGTTCCCCCAAGTCTCCCGATAAAAATGATACCTCACTTGTGTGGGTAGGCCTAGCGCCCGCAACAGGAAACGCCCCAAAGCGCAACGTGGACACATCCACATTTTTTAAAGAAAACAGAGGTGTTTTTTTCCGAAGTGCCTACCTGTAGATTTTGGCCTCTAGCTCAGCCGGCACCTAGGGAAACCTACCAAACCTGTGCATTTCTGAAAACTAGAGACCTAGGGGAATCCAAGATGGGGTGACTTGTGGGGCTCGGACCAGGTTCTGTTACCCAGAATCCTTTGCAAACCTCAAAATTTGGCTAAAAAAACACATGTTCCTCACATTTCTGTGGCAGAAAGTTCTGGAATCTGAGAGGAGCCACAAATTTCCTTCCACCCAGCGTTCCCCCAAGTCTCCCGATAAAAATGATACCTCACTTGTGTGGGTAGGCCTAGCGCCCGCGACAGGAAACGCCCCAAAGCACAACGTGGACACATCCAAATTTTTTAAAGAAAACAGGAGGTGTTTTTTGTGAAGTGCCTACCTGTAGATTTTGGCCTCTAGCTCAGCCGGCACCAGGGAAACCTTCCAAACCTGTGCATTTCTGAAAACTTGAGACCTAGGGGAATCCAAGGAGGGGTGACTTGCGTGGCTCGGACCAGGTTCTGTTACCCAGAATCCTTTGCAAACCTCAAAATTTGGCTAAAAAAACACATGTCCCTCAAATTTCTGTGGCAGAAAGTTCTGGAATCTGCGAGGAGCCACAAATTTCCATCCACCCAGCGTTCCCCCAAGTCTCCTGATAAAAATGATACCTCACTTGTGTGGTTAGGCCTAGCGCCCGCGACAGGAAACGCCCCAAAGCGCAACGTGGACACATCCAAATTTTTGAAAGAAAACAGAGGTGTTTTTTGCGAAGTGCCTACCTGTAGATTTTGGCCTCTAGCTCAGCCGGCACCTATGGAAACCTACCAAACCTGTGCATTTCTGAAAACTAGAGACCTAGGGGAATCCAAGGAGGGGTGACTTGCGGGGCTCGGACCTGGTTCTGTTACACAGAATCCTTTGCAAGTCTCACAATTTGGCTAAAAAAACACATGTTCCTCACATTTCTGTGGCAGAAAGTTCTGGAATCTGAGAGGAGCCACAAATTTCCTTCAACCCAGCGTTCCCCCAAGTCTCCCGATAAAAATGATACCTCACTTGTGTGAGTAGGCCTAGCGCCCGCGACAGGAAACGCCCCAAAGTGCAACGTGGACACATCCAAATTTTTGAAAGAAAACAGAGGTGTTTTTTGCGAAGTGCCTACCTGTAGATTTTGGCCTCTAGCTCAGCCGGCACCTAGGGAAACCTACCAAACCTGTGCATTTCTGAGAACTAGAGACCTAGGGGAATCCAAGGAGGGGTGACTTGCGGGGCTCGGACCTGGTTCTGTTACACAGAATCCTTTGCAAACCTCACAATTTGGCAAAAAAAACACATGTTCCTCACATTTCTGTGGCAGAAAGTTCTGGAATCTGAGAGGAGCCACAAATTTCCATCAACCCAGCGTTCCCCCAAGTCTCCCGATAAAAATGATACCTCACTTGTGAGGATAAGCCTAGCGCCCGCGACAGGAAACGCCCCAAAGTGCAACGTGGACACATCCAAATTTTTGAAAGAAAACAGAGGTGTTTTTTGCGAAGTGCCTACCTGTAGATTTTGGCCTCTGGCTCAGCCGGCACCTAGGGAAACCTACCAAACCTGTGCATTTCTGAAAACTAGAGACCTAGGGGAATCCAAGGAGGGGTGACTTGCGGGGCTCGGACCTGGTTCTGTTACACAGAATCCTTTGCAAACCTCACAATTTGGTTAAAAAAAAAACATGTTCCTCACATTTCTGTGGCAGAAAGTTCTGGAATCTGAGAGGAGCCACAAATTTCCTTCAACCCAGCGTTCCCCCAAGTCTCCCGATAAAAATGATACCTCACTTGTGTGGGTAGGCCTAGCGCCCGCGACAGGAAACGCCCCAAAGTGCAACGTGGACACATCCAAATTTTTGAAAGAAAACAAAGGTGTTTTTTGCGAAGTGCCTACCTGTAGATTTTGGCCTCTAGCTCAGCCGGCACCTATGGAAACCTACCAAACCTGTGCATTTCTGAAAACTAGAGACCTAGGGGAATCCAAGGAGGGGTGACTTGCGGGGCTCGGACCTGGTTCTGTTACACAGAATCCTTTGCAAGTCTCACAATTTGGCTAAAAAAACACATGTTCCTCACATTTCTGTGGCAGAAAGTTCTGGAATCTGAGAGGAGCCACAAATTTCCTTCAACCCAGCGTTCCCCCAAGTCTCCCGATAAAAATGATACCTCACTTGTGTGGGTAGGCCTAGCGCCCGCGACAGGAAACGCCCCAAAGTGCAACGTGGACACATCCAAATTTTTGAAAGAAAACAGAGGTGTTTTTTGCGAAGTGCCTACCTGTAGATTTTGGCCTCTAGCTCAGCCGGCACCTAGGGAAACCTACCAAACCTGTGCATTTCTGAAAACTAGAGACCTAGGGGAATCCAAGATGGGGTGACATGCGGGGCTCGGACCAGGTTCTGTTACCCAGAATCCTTTGCAAACCTCAAAATTTGGCTAAAAAAACACATGTCCCTCAAATTTCTGTGGCAGAAAGTTCTGGAATCTGTGAGGAGCCACAAATTTCCATCCACCCAGCGTTCCCCCAAGTCTCCCGATAAAAATGATACCTCACTTGTGTGGGTAGGCCTAGCGCCCGCGACAGGAAACGCCCCAAAGCGCAACGTGGACACATCCAAATTTTTGAAAGAAAACAGAGGTATTTTTTGCGAAATGCCTACCTGTAGATTTTGGCCTCTAGCTCACCCGGCACCTAGGGAAACCCACCAAACCTGTGCATTTCTGAAAACTAGAGACCTAGGGGAATCCAAGGAGGGGTGACTTGCGGGGCTCGGACCAGGTTCTGTTACCCAGAATCCTTTGCAAACCTCAAAATTTGGCTAAAAAAAGACATGTTCCTCACATTTCTGTGGCAGAAAGTTCTGGAATCTGAGAGGAGCCACAAATTTCCTTTCCCGAAGCGTTCCCCCAAGTCTCCCGATAAAAATGATACCTCACTTGTGTGGGTAGGCCTAGCGCCCGCAACAGGAAACGCCCCAAAGCGCAACGTGGACACATCCACATTTTTTAAAGAAAACAGAGGTGTTTTTTGCGAAGTGCCTACCTGTAGATTTTGGCCGCTAGCTCAGCCGGCACCTAGGGAAACCTACCAAACCTGTGCATTTCTGAAAACTAGAGACCTAGGGGAATCCAAGATGGGGTGACTTGCGGGGCTCGGACCAGGTTCTGTTACCCAGAATCCTTTGCAAACCTCAAAATTTGGCTAAAAAAACACATGTTCCTCACATTTCTGTGGCAGAAAGTTCTGGAATCTGAGAGGAGCCACAAATTTCCTTCCACCCAGCGTTCCCCCAAGTCTCCCGATAAAAATGATACCTCACTTGTGTGGGTAGTCGTAATGCCCGCGACAGGAAACGCCCCAAAGCGCAACGTGGACACATCCAAATTTTTTAAAGAAAACAGGAGGTGTTTTTTGTGAAGTGCCTACCTGTAGATTTTGGCCTCTAGCTAAGCCGGCACCTAGGGAAACCTACCAAACCTGTGCATTTCTGAAAACTAGAGACCTAGGGGAATCCAAGGAGGGGTGACTTGCGGGGCTCGGACCAGGTTCTGTTACCCAGAATCCTTTGCAAACCTCAAAATTTGGCTAAAAAAACACATGTTCCTCACATTTCTGTGGCAGAAAGTTCTGGAATCTGAGAGGAGCCACAAATTTCCTTCCACGAAGCGTTCCCCCAAGTCTCCCGATAAAAATGATACCTCACTTGTGTGGGTAGGCCTAGCGCCCGCAACAGGAAACGCCCCAAAGCGCAACGTGGACACATCCACATTTTTTAAAGAAAACAGAGGTGTTTTTTGCGAAGTGCCTACCTGTAGATTTTGGCCTCTAGCTCAGCCGGCACCTAGGGAAACCTACCAAACCTGTGCATTTCTGAAAACTAGAGACGTAGGGGAATCCAAGATGGGGTGACTTGCGGGGCTCGGACCAGGTTCTGTTACCCAGAATCCTTTGCAAACCTCAAAATTTGGCTAAAAAAACACATGTTCGTCACATTTCTGTGGCAGAAAGTTCTGGAATCTGAGAGGAGCCACAAATTTCCTTCCACCCAGCGTTCCCCCAAGTCTCCCGATAAAAATGATACCTCACTTGTGTGGGTAGGCGTAGTGCCCGCGACAGGAAACGCCCCAAAGCGCAACGTGGACACATCCAAATTTTTTAAAGAAAACAGGAGGTGTTTTTTGTGAAGTGCCTACCTGTAGATTTTGGCCTCTAGCTAAGCCGGCACCTAGGGAAACCTACCAAACCTGTGCATTTCTGAAAACTAGAGATGTAGGGGAATCCAAGGAGGGGTGACTTGCGGGGCTCGGACCAGGTTCTGTTACCCAGAATCCTTTGCAAACCTCAAAATTTGCCTAAAAAAACACATGTTCCTCACATTTCTGTGGCAGAAAGTTCTGGAATCTGAGAGGAGCCACAAATTTCCTTCCACCCAGCGTTCCCCCAAGTCTCCCGATAAAAATGATACCTCACTTGTGTTGGTAGGCCTAGCGCCCACGACAGGAAACGTCCCAAAGCGCAACGTGGACACATCCAAATTTTTTAAAGAAAACAGAGGTGTTTTTTGCGAAGTGCCTACCTGTAGATTTTGGCCTCTAGCTCAGCCGGCACCTAGGGAAACCTACCAAACCTCTGCATTTCTGAAAACTAGAGACCTAGGGGAATCCAAGATGGGGTGACTTGCGGAGCTCGGACCAGGTTCTGTTACACAGAATCCTTTGCAAACCTAAAAATTTGGCTAAAAAAACACATGTTACTCACATTTCTGTGGCAGAAAGTTCTGGAATCTGAGAGGAGCCACAAATTTCCTTCCACCCAGCGTTCCCCCAAGTCTCCCGATAAAAATAATACCTCACTTGTGTGGTTAGGCCTAGCGCCCGCGACAGGAAACGCCCCAAAGCGCAACGTGGACACATCCACATTTTTGAAAGAAAACAGAGGTGTTTTTTGCGAAGTGCCTACCTGTAGATTTTGGCCTCTAGCTCAGCCGTCACCTAGGGAAACCTACCAAACCTGTGCATTTCAGAAAACTAGAGACCTAGGGGAATCCAAGGAGGGGTGACTTGTGGGGCTCGGACCAGGTTCTGTTACCTAGAATCCTTTGCAAACCTCAAAATTTGCCTAAAAAAACACATGTTCCTCACATTTCTGTGGCAGAAAGTTCTGGAATCTGAGAGGAGCCACAAATTTCCTTCCACCCAGCGTTCCCTCAAGTCTCCCGATAAAAATGATACCTCACTTGTGTGGGTAGGCCTAGCGCCCGCGACAGGAAACGCCCCAAAGCGCAACGTGGACACATCCAAATTTTTGAAAGAAAACAGAGGTGTTTTTTGCGAAGTGCCTACCTGTAGATTTTGGCCTCTAGCTCAGCCGGCACCTAGGGAAACCTACCAAACCTGTGCATTTCTGAAAACTAGAGACCTAGGGGAATCCAAGGAGGGGTGACTTGCGGGGCTCGGACCTGGTTCTGTTACACAGAATCCTTTGCAAACCTCACAATTTGGCTAAAAAAACACATGTTCCTTTCATTTCTGTGGCAGAAAGTTCTGGAATCTGAGAGGAGCCACAAATTTCCTTCAACCCAGCGGTCCCCCAAGTCTCCCGATACAAATTATACCTCACTTGTGTGGGTAAGCCTAGCGCCCGCGACAGGAAACGCCCCAAAGTGCAACGTGAACACATCCAAATTTTTTAAAGAAAACAGAGGTGTTTTTTGCGAAGTGCCTACCTGTAGATTTTGGCCTCTAGCTCAGCCGCCACCTAGGGAAACCTACCAAACCTGTGCATTTCTGAAAACTAGAGACCTAGGGGAATCCAAGGAGGGGTGACTTGCGGGGCTCGGACCTGGTTCTGTTACACAGAATCCTTTGCAAACCTCACAATTTGGCTAAAAAAACACATGTTCCTCACATTTCTGTGGCAGAAAGTTCTGGAATCTGAGAGGAGCCACAAATTTCCTTCAACCCAGCGTTCCCCCAAGTCTCCCGATAAAAATGATACCTCACTTGTGTGGGTAGGCCTAGCGCCCGCGACAGGAAACGCCCCAAAGTGCAACGTGGACACATCCAAATTTTTGAAAGAAAACAGAGGTGTTTTTTGCGAAGTGCCTACCTGTAGATTTTGGCCTCTAGCTCAGCCGTCACCTAGGGAAACCTACCAAACCTGTGCATTTCTGAAAACTAGAGACCTAGGGGAATCCAAGGAGGGGTGACTTGTGGGGCTCGGACCAGGTTCTGTTACCTAGAATCCTTTGCAAACCTCAAAATTTGCCTAAAAAAACACATGTTCCTCACATTTCTGTGGCAGAAAGTTCTGGAATCTGAGAGGAGCCACAAATTTCCTTCCACCCAGCGTTCCCTCAAGTCTCCCGATAAAAATGATACCTCACTTGTGTGGGTAGGCCTAGCGCCCGCGACAGGAAACGCCCCAAAGCGCAACGTGGACACATCCAAATTTTTGAAAGAAAACAGAGGTGTTTTTTGCGAAGTGCCTACCTGTAGATTTTGGCCTCTAGCTCAGCCGGCACCTAGGGAAACCTACCAAACCTGTGCATTTCTGAAAACTAGAGACCTAGGGGAATCCAAGGAGGGGTGACTTGCGGGGCTCGGACCTGGTTCTGTTACACAGAATCCTTTGCAAACCTCACAATTTGGCTAAAAAAACACATGTTCCTTTCATTTCTGTGGCAGAAAGTTCTGGAATCTGAGAGGAGCCACAAATTTCCTTCAACCCAGCGGTCCCCCAAGTCTCCCGATAAAAATTATACCTCACTTGTGTGGGTAAGCCTAGCGCCCGCGACAGGAAACGCCCCAAAGTGCAACGTGAACACATCCAAATTTTTTAAAGAAAACAGAGGTGTTTTTTGCGAAGTGCCTACCTGTAGATTTTGGCCTCTAGCTCAGCCGCCACCTAGGGAAACCTACCAAACCTGTGCATTTCTGAAAACTAGAGACCTAGGGGAATCCAAGGAGGGGCGACTTGCGGGGCTCGGACCTGGTTCTGTTACACAGAATCCTTTGCAAACCTCACAATTTGGCTAAAAAAACACATGTTCCTCACATTTCTGTGGCAGAAAGTTCTGGAATCTGAGAGGAGCCACAAATTTCCTTCAACCCAGCGTTCCCCCAAGTCTCCCGATAAAAATGATACCTCACTTGTGTGGGTAGGCCTAGCGCCCGCGACAGGAAACGCCCCAAAGTGCAACGTGGACACATCCAAATTTTTGAAAGAAAACAGAGGTGTTTTTTGCGAAGTGCCTACCTGTAGATTTTGGCCTCTAGCTCAGCCGGCACCTAGGGAAACCTACCAAACCTGTGCATTTCTGAAAACTAGAGACCTAGGGGAATCCAAGATGGGGTGACTTGCGGGGCTCGGACCAGGTTCTGTTACCCAGAATCCTTTGCAAACCTCAAAATTTGGCTAAAAAAACACATGTCCCTCAAATTTCTGTGGCAGAAAGTTCTGGAATCTGTGAGGAGCCACAAATTTCCATCCACCCAGCGTTCCCCCAAGTCTCCCGATAAAAATGATACCTCACTTGTGTGGGTAGGCCTAGCGCCCGCGACAGGAAACGCCCCAAAGCGCAACGTGGACACATCCAAATTTTTGAAAGAAAACAGAGGTATTTTTTGCGAAATGCCTACCTGTAGATTTTGGCCTCTAGCTCAGCCGGCACCTAGGGAAACCCACCAAACCTGTGCATTTCTGAAAACTAGAGACCTAGGGGAATCCAAGGAGGGGTGACTTGCGGGGCTCGGACCAGGTTCTGTTACCCAGAATCCTTTGCAAACCTCAAAATTTGGCTAAAAAAAGACATGTTCCTCACATTTCTGTGGCAGAAAGTTCTGGAATCTGAGAGGAGCCACAAATTTCCTTCTACGAAGCGTTCCCCCAAGTCTCCCGATAAAAATGATACCTCACTTGTGTGGGTAGGCCTAGCGCCCGCAACAGGAAACGCCCCAAAGCGCAACGTGGACACATCCACATTTTTTAAAGAAAACAGAGGTGTTTTTTGCGAAGTGCCTACCTGTAGATTTTGGCCTCTAGCTCAGCCGGCACCTAGGGAAACCTACCAAACCTGTGCATTTCTGAAAACTAGAGACCTAGGGGAATCCAAGATGGGGTGACTTGCGGGGCTCGGACCAGGTTCTGTTACACAGAATCCTTTGCAAACCTCAAAATTTGGCTAAAAAAACACATGTTCCTCACATTTCTGTGGCAGAAAGTTCTGGAATCTGAGAGGAGCCACACATTTCCTTCCACCCAGCGTTCCCCCAAGTCTCCCGATAAAAATGATACCTCACTTGTGTGGGTAGTCGTAATGCCCGCGACAGGAAACGCCCCAAAGCGCAACGTGGACACATCCAAATTTTTTAAAGAAAACAGGAGGTGTTTTTTGTGAAGTGCCTACCTGTAGATTTTGGCCTCTAGCTAAGCCGGCACCTAGGGAAACCTACCAAACCTGTGCATTTCTGAAAACTAGAGACGTAGGGGAATCCAAGGAGGGGTGACTTGCGGGGCTCGGACCAGGTTCTGTTACCCAGAATCCTTTGCAAACCTCAAAATTTGGCTAAAAAAACACATGTCCCTCAAATTTGTGTGGCAGAAAGTTCTGGAATCTGTGAGGAGCCACAAATTTCCATCCACCCAGCGTTCCCCCAAGTCTCCCGATAAAAATGATACCTCACTTGTGTGGGTAGGCCTAGCGCCCGCGACAGGAAACGCCCCAAAGCGCAACGTGGACACATCCAAATTTTTGAAAGAAAACAGAGGTGTTTTTTGCGAAATGCCTACCTGTAGATTTTGGCCTCTAGCTCAGCCGGCACCTAGGGAAACCCACCAAACCTGTGCATTTCTGAAAACTAGAGACCTAGGGGAATCCAAGGAGGGGTGACTTGCGGGGCTCGGACCAGGTTCTGTTACCCAGAATCCTTTGCAAACCTCAAAATTTGGCTAAAAAAACACATGTTCCTCACATTTCTGTGGCAGAAAGTTCAGGAATCTGAGAGGAGCCACAAATTTCCTTCCACGAAGCATTCCCCCAAGTCTCCCGATAAAAATGATACCTCACTTGTGTGGGTAGGCCTAGCGCCCGCAACAGGAAACTCACCAAAGCGCAACGTGGACACATCCACATTTTTTAAAGAAAACAGAGGTGTTTTTTGCGAAGTGCCTACCTGTAGATTTTGGCCTCTAGCTTAGCCGGCACCTAGGGAAACCTACCAAACCTGTGCATTTCTGAAAACTAGAGACCTAGGGGAATCCAAGATGGGGTGACTTGCGGGGCTCGGACCAGGTTCTGTTACCCAGAATCCTTTGCAAACCTTAAAATTTGGCTAAAAAAACACATGTTCGTCACATTTCTGTGGCAGAAAGTTCTGGAATCTGAGAGGAGCCACACATTTCCTTCCACCCAGCGTTCCCCCAAGTCTCCCGATAAAAATGATACCTCACTTGTGTGGGTAGGCGTAGTGCCCGCGACAGGAAACGCCCCAAAGCGCAACGTGGACACATCCAAATTTTTTAAAGAAAACAGGAGGTGTTTTTTGTGAAGTGCCTACCTGTAGATTTTGGCCTCTAGCTAAGCCGGCACCTAGGGAAACCTACCAAACCTGTGCATTTCTGAAAACTAGAGACGTAGGGGAATCCAAGGAGGGGTGACTTGCGGGGCTCGGACCAGGTTCTGTTACCCAGAATCCTTTGCAAACCTCAAAATTTGCCTAAAAAAAACACATGTTCCTCACATTTCTGTGGCAGAAAGTTCTGGAATCTGAGAGGAGCCACAAATTTCCTTCCACCCAGCGTTCCCCCAAGTCTCCCGATAAAAATGATACCTCACTTGTGTTGGTAGGCCTAGCGCCCACGACAGGAAACGTCCCAAAGCGCAACGTGGACACATCCAAATTTTTTAAAGAAAACAGAGGTGTTTTTTGCGAAGTGCCTACCTGTAGATTTTGGCCTCTAGCTCAGCCGGCACCTAGGGAAACCTACCAAATCTCTGCATTTCTGAAAACTAGAGACCTAGGGGAATCCAAGATGGGGTGACTTGCGGAGCTCGGACCAGGTTCTGTTACCCAGAATCCTTTGCAAACCTCAAAATTTGGCTAAAAAAACACATGTTACTCACATTTCTGTGGCAGAAAGTTCTGGAATCTGAGAGGAGCCACAAATTTCCTTCCACCCAGCGTTCCCCCAAGTCTCCCGATAAAAATGATACCTCACTTGTGTGGTTAGGCCTAGCGCCTGCGACAGGAAACGCCCCAAAGCGCAACGTGGACACATCCAATTTTTTAAAGAAAACAGAGGTGTTTTTTGCGAAGTGCCTACCTGTAGATTTTGGCCTCTAGCTCAGCCGTCACCTAGGGAAACCTACCAAACCTGTGCATTTCAGAAAACTAGAGACCTAGGGGAATCCAAGGAGGGGTGACTTGCAGGGCTCGGACCAGGTTCTGTTACCTAGAATCCTTTGCAAACCTCAAAATTTTCCTAAAAAAACACATGTTCCTCACATTTCTGTGGCAGAAAGTTCTGGAATCTGAGAGGAGCCACAAATTTCCTTCCACGAAGCGTTCCCCCAAGTCTCCCGATAAAAATGATACCTCACTTGTGTGGGTAGGCCTAGCGCCCGCAACAGGAAACGCCCCAAAGCGCAACGTGGACACATCCACATTTTTTAAAGAAAACAGAGGTGTTTTTTGCGAAGTGCCTACCTGTAGATTTTGGCCTCTAGCTCAGCCGGCACCTAGGGAAACCTACCAAACCTGTGCATTTCTGAAAACTAGAGACGTAGGGGAATCCAAGATGGGGTGACTTGCGGGGCTCGGACCAGGTTCTGTTACCCAGAATCCTTTGCAAACCTCAAAATTTGGCTAAAAAAACACATGTTCGTCACATTTCTGTGGCAGAAAGTTCTGGAATCTGAGAGGAGCCACAAATTTCCTTCCACCCAGCGTTCCCCCAAGTCTCCCGATAAAAATGATACCTCACTTGTGTGGGTAGGCGTAGTGCCCGCGACAGGAAACGCCCCAAAGCGCAACGTGGACACATCCAAATTTTTTAAAGAAAACAGGAGGTGTTTTTTGTGAAGTGCCTACCTGTAGATTTTGGCCTCTAGCTAAGCCGGCACCTAGGGAAACCTACCAAACCTGTGCATTTCTGAAAACTAGAGACGTAGGGGAATCCAAGGAGGGGTGACTTGCGGGGCTCGGACCAGGTTCTGTTACCCAGAATCCTTTGCAAACCTCAAAATTTGCCTAAAAAAACACATGTTCCTCACATTTCTGTGGCAGAAAGTTCTGGAATCTGAGAGGAGCCACAAATTTCCTTCCACCCAGCGTTCCCCCAAGTCTCCCGATAAAAATGATACCTCACTTGTGTTGGTAGGCCTAGCGCCCACGACAGGAAACGTCCCAAAGCGCAACGTGGACACATCCAAATTTTTTAAAGAAAACAGAGGTGTTTTTTGCGAAGTGCCTACCTGTAGATTTTGGCCTCTAGCTCAGCCGGCACCTAGGGAAACCTACCAAACCTCTGCATTTCTGAAAACTAGAGACCTAGGGGAATCCAAGATGGGGTGACTTGCGGAGCTCGGACCAGGATCTGTTACCCAGAATCCTTTGCAAACCTAAAAATTTGGCTAAAAAAACACATGTTACTCACATTTCTGTGGCAGAAAGTTCTGGAATCTGAGAGGAGCCACAAATTTCCTTCCACCCAGCGTTCCCCCAAGTCTCCCGATAAAAATGATACCTCACTTGTGTGGTTAGGCCTAGCGCCCGCGACAGGAAACGCCCCAAAGCGCAACGTGGACACATCCAAATTTTTGAAAGAAAACAGAGGTGTTTTTTGCGAAGTGCCTACCTGTAGATTTTGGCCTCTAGCTCAGCCGTCACCTAGGGAAACCTACCAAACCTGTGCATTTCAGAAAACTAGAGACCTAGGGGAATCCAAGGAGGGGTGACTTGTGGGGCTCGGACCAGGTTCTGTTACCTAGAATCCTTTGCAAACCTCAAAATTTGCCTAAAAAAACACATGTTCCTCACATTTCTGTGGCAGAAAGTTCTGGAATCTGAGAGGAGCCACAAATTTCCTTCCACCCAGCGTTCCCTCAAGTCTCCCGATAAAAATGATACCTCACTTGTGTGGGTAGGCCTAGCGCCCGCGACAGGAAACGCCCCAAAGCGCAACGTGGACACATCCAAATTTTTGAAAGAAAACAGAGGTGTTTTTTGCGAAGTGCCTACCTGTAGATTTTGGCCTCTAGCTCAGCCGGCACCTAGGGAAACCTACCAAACCTGTGCATTTCTGAAAACTAGAGACCTAGGGGAATCCAAGGAGGGGTGACTTGCGGGGCTCGGACCTGGTTCTGTTACACAGAATCCTTTGCAAACCTCACAATTTGGCTAAAAAAACACATGTTCCTTTCATTTCTGTGGTAGAAAGTTCTGGAATCTGAGAGGAGCCACAAATTTCCTTCAACCCAGCGGTCCCCCAAGTCTCCCGATAAAAATTATACCTCACTTGTGTGGGTAAGCCTAGCGCCCGCGACAGGAAACGCCCCAAAGTGCAACGTGGACACATCCAAATTTTTGAAAGAAAACAGAGGTGTTTTTTGCGAAGTGCCTACCTGTAGATTTTGGCCTCTAGCTCAGCCGCCACCTAGGGAAACCTACCAAACCTGTGCATTTCTGAAAACTAGAGACCTAGGGGAATCCAAGGAGGGGTGACTTGCGGGGCTCGGACCTGGTTCTGTTACACAGAATCCTTTGCAAACCTCACAATTTGGCTAAAAAAACACATGTTCCTCACATTTCTGTGGCAGAAAGTTCTGGAATCTGAGAGGAGCCACAAATTTCCTTCAACCCAGCGTTCCCCCAAGTCTCCCGATAAAAATGATACCTCACTTGTGTGGGTAGGCCTAGCGCCCGCGACAGGAAACGCCCCAAAGTGCAACGTGGACACATCCAAATTTTTGAAAGAAAACAGAGGTGTTTTTTGCGAAGTGCCTACCTGTAGATTTTGGCCTCTAGCTCAGCCGGCACCTAGTGAAACCTACCAAACCTGTGCATTTCTGAAAACTAGAGACCTAGGGGAATCCAAGATGGGGTGACTTGCGGGGCTCGGACCAGGTTCTGTTACCCAGAATCCTTTGCAAACCTCAAAATTTGGCTAAAAAAACACATGTCCCTCAAATTTCTGTGGCAGAAAGTTCTGGAATCTGTGAGGAGCCACAAATTTCCATCCACCCAGCGTTCCCCCAAGTCTCCCGATAAAAATGATACCTCACTTGTGTGGGTAGGCCTAGCGCCCGCGACAGGAAACGCCCCAAAGCGCAACGTGGACACATCCAAATTTTTGAAAGAAAACAGAGGTATTTTTTGCGAAATGCCTACCTGTAGATTTTGGCCTCTAGCTCAGCCGGCACCTAGGGAAACCCACCAAACCTGTGCATTTCTGAAAACTAGAGACCTAGGGGAATCCAAGGAGGGGTGACTTGCGGGGCTCGGACCAGGTTCTGTTACCCAGAATCCTTTGCAAACCTCAAAATTTGGCTAAAAAAAGACATGTTCCTCACATTTCTGTGGCAGAAAGTTCTGGAATCTGAGAGGAGCCACAAATTTCCTTCTACGAAGCGTTCCCCCAAGTCTCCCGATAAAAATGATACCTCACTTGTGTGGGTAGGCCTAGCGCCCGCAACAGGAAACGCCCCAAAGCGCAACGTGGACACATCCACATTTTTTAAAGAAAACAGAGGTGTTTTTTGCGAAGTGCCTACCTGTAGATTTTGGCCTCTAGCTCAGCCGGCACCTAGGGAAACCTACCAAACCTGTGCATTTCTGAAAACTAGAGACCTAGGGGAATCCAAGATGGGGTGACTTGCGGGGCTCGGACCAGGTTCTGTTACACAGAATCCTTTGCAAACCTCAAAATTTGGCTAAAAAAACACATGTTCCTCACATTTCTGTGGCAGAAAGTTCTGGAATCTGAGAGGAGCCACACATTTCCTTCCACCCAGCGTTCCCCCAAGTCTCCCGATAAAAATGATACCTCACTTGTGTGGGTAGTCGTAATGCCCGCGACAGGAAACGCCCCAAAGCGCAATGTGGACACATCCAAATTTTTTAAAGAAAACAGGAGGTGTTTTTTGTGAAGTGCCTACCTGTAGATTTTGGCCTCTAGCTAAGCCGGCACCTAGGGAAACCTACCAAACCTGTGCATTTCTGAAAACTAGAGACGTAGGGGAATCCAAGGAGGGGTGACTTGCGGGGCTTGGACCAGGTTCTGTTACCCAGAATCCTTTGCAAACCTCAAAATTTGGCTAAAAAAACACATGTCCCTCAAATTTGTGTGGCAGAAAGTTCTGGAATCTGTGAGGAGCCACAAATTTCCATCCACCCAGCGTTCCCCCAAGTCTCCCGATAAAAATGATACCTCACTTGTGTGGGTAGGCCTAGCGCCCGCGACAGGAAACGCCCCAAAGCGCAACGTGGACACATCCAAATTTTTGAAAGAAAACAGAGGTGTTTTTTGCGAAATGCCTACCTGTAGATTTTGGCCTCTAGCTCAGCCGGCACCTAGGGAAACCCACCAAACCTGTGCATTTCTGAAAACTAGAGACCTTGGGGAATCCAAGGAGGGGTGACTTGCGGGGCTCGGACCAGGTTCTGTTACCCAGAATCCTTTGCAAACCTCAAAATTTGGCTAAAAAAACACATGTTCCTCACATTTCTGTGGCAGAAAGTTCAGGAATCTGAGAGGAGCCACAAATTTCCTTCCACGAAGCATTCCCCCAAGTCTCCCGATAAAAATGATACCTCACTTGTGTGGGTAGGCCTAGCGCCCGCAACAGGAAACGCCCCAAAGCGCAACGTGGACACATCCACATTTTTTAAAGAAAACAGAGGTGTTTTTTGCGAAGTGCCTACCTGTAGATTTTGGCCTCTAGCTTAGCCGGCACCTAGGGAAACCTACCAAACCTGTGCATTTCTGAAAACTAGAGACCTAGGGGAATCCAAGATGGGGTGACTTGCGGGGCTCGGACCAGGTTCTGTTACCCAGAATCCTTTGCAAACCTTAAAATTTGGCTAAAAAAACACATGTTCGTCACATTTCTGTGGCAGAAAGTTCTGGAATCTGAGAGGAGCCACAAATTTCCTTCCACCCAGCGTTCCCCCAAGTCTCCCGATAAAAATGATACCTCACTTGTGTGGGTAGGCGTAGTGCCCGCGACAGGAAACGCCCCAAAGCGCAACGTGGACACATCCAAATTTTTTAAAGAAAACAGGAGGTGTTTTTTGTGAAGTGCCTACCTGTAGATTTTGGCCTCTAGCTAAGCCGGCACCTAGGGAAACCTACCAAACCTGTGCATTTCTGAAAACTAGAGACGTAGGGGAATCCAAGGAGGGGTGACTTGCGGGGCTCGGACCAGGTTCTGTTACCCAGAATCCTTTGCAAACCTCAAAATTTGCCTAAAAAAACACATGTTCCTCACATTTCTGTGGCAGAAAGTTCTGGAATCTGAGAGGAGCCACAAATTTCCTTCCACCCAGCGTTCCCCCAAGTCTCCCGATAAAAATGATACCTCACTTGTGTTGGTAGGCCTAGCGCCCACGACAGGAAACGTCCCAAAGCGCAACGTGGACACATCCAAATTTTTTAAAGAAAACAGAGGTGTTTTTTGCGAAGTGCCTACCTGTAGATTTTGGCCTCTAGCTCAGCCGGCACCTAGGGAAACCTACCAAATCTCTGCATTTCTGAAAACTAGAGACCTAGGGGAATCCAAGATGGGGTGACTTGCGGAGCTCGGACCAGGTTCTGTTACCCAGAATCCTTTGCAAACCTCAAAATTTGGCTAAAAAAACACATGTTACTCACATTTCTGTGGCAGAAAGTTCTGGAATCTGAGAGGAGCCACAAATTTCCTTCCACCCAGCGTTCCCCCAAGTCTCCCGATAAAAATGATACCTCACTTGTGTGGTTAGGCCTAGCGCCTGCGACAGGAAACGCCCCAAAGCGCAACGTGGACACATCCAAATTTTTGAAAGAAAACAGAGGTGTTTTTTGCGAAGTGCCTACCTGTAGATTTTGGCCTCTAGCTCAGCCGTCACCTAGGGAAACCTACCAAACCTGTGTATTTCAGAAAACTAGAGACCTAGGGGAATCCAAGGAGGGGTGACTTGCAGGGCTCGGACCAGGTTCTGTTACCTAGAATCCTTTGCAAACCTCAAAATTTTCCTAAAAAAACACATGTTCCTCACATTTCTGTGGCAGAAAGTTCTGGAATCTGAGAGGAGCCACAAATTTCCTTCCACCCAGCGTTCCCTCAAGTCTCCCGATAAAAATGATACCTCACTTGTGTGGGTAGGCCTAGCGCCCGCGACAGGAAACGCCCCAAAGCGCAACGTGGACACATCCACATTTTTGAAAGAAAACAGAGGTGTTTTTTGCGAAGTGCCTACCTGTAGATTTTGGCCTCTAGCTCAGCCGGCACCTAGGGAAACCTACCAAACCTCTGCATTTCTGAAAACTAGAGACCTAGGGGAATCCAAGATGGGGTGACTTGCGGGGCTCGGACCAGGTTCTGTTACCCAGAATCCTTTGCAAACCTCAAAATTTGGCTAAAAAAACACATGTTCCTCACATTTCTGTGGCAGAAAGTTCTGGAATCTGAGAGGAGCCACAAATTTCCTTCCACCCAGCGTTCCCCAAAGTCTCCCGATAAAAATTATACCTCACTTGTGTGGGTAGGCCTAGCGCCAGCGACAGGAAACGCCCCAAAGCGCAACGTGGACACATCCAAATTTTTGAAAGAAAACAGGTGTTTTTTGCGAAGTGCCTACCTGTAGATTTTGGCCTCTAGCTCAGCCGGCACCTAGGGAAACCTACCAAACCTCTGCATTTCTGAAAATTAGAGACCTAGGGGAATCCAAAATGGGGTGACTTGCGGGGCTCGGACCAGGTTCTGTTACCCAGAATCCTTTTTCAAACCTCAAAATTTGGCTAAAAAAACACATGTTCGTCACATTTCTGTGGCAGAAAGTTCTGGAATCTGAGAGGAGCCACAAATTTCCATCCACCCAGCGTTCCCCCAAGTCTCCCGATAAAAATGAGACCTCACTTGTGTGGGTAGGCCTAGCGCCCGCGACAGGAAACGCCCCAAAGCGCAACGTGGACACATCCAAATTTTTTAAAGAAAACAGAGGTGTTTTTTGCGAAATGCCTACCTGTAGATTTTGGCCTCTAGCTCAGCCGGCACCTAGGGAAACCTACCAAACCTGTGCATTTCTGAAAACTAGAGACGTAGGGGAATCCAAGGAGGGGTGACTTGCGGGGCTCGGACCAGGTTCTGTTACCCAGAATCCTTTGCAAACCTCAAAATTTGCCTAAAAAAACACATGTTCCTCACATTTCTGTGGCAGAAAGTTCTGGAATCTGAGAGGAGCCACAAATTTCCTTCCACCCAGCGTTCCCCCAAGTCTCCCGATAAAAATGATACCTCACTTGTGTTGGTAGGCCTAGCGCCCACGACAGGAAACGTCCCAAAGCGCAACGTGGACACATCCAAATTTTTTAAAGAAAACAGAGGTGTTTTTTGCGAAGTGCCTACCTGTAGATTTTGGCCTCTAGCTCAGCCGGCACCTAGGGAAACCTACCAAATCTCTGCATTTCTGAAAACTAGAGACCTAGGGGAATCCAAGATGGGGTGACTTGCGGAGCTCGGACCAGGTTCTGTTACCCAGAATCCTTTGCAAACCTCAAAATTTGGCTAAAAAAACACATGTTACTCACATTTCTGTGGCAGAAAGTTCTGGAATCTGAGAGGAGCCACAAATTTCCTTCCACCCAGCGTTCCCCCAAGTCTCCCGATAAAAATGATACCTCACTTGTGTGGTTAGGCCTAGCGCCTGCGACAGGAAACGCCCCAAAGCGCAACGTGGACACATCCAAATTTTTGAAAGAAAACAGAGGTGTTTTTTGCGAAGTGCCTACCTGTAGATTTTGGCCTCTAGCTCAGCCGTCACCTAGGGAAACCTACCAAACCTGTGTATTTCAGAAAACTAGAGACCTAGGGGAATCCAAGGAGGGGTGACTTGCAGGGCTCGGACCAGGTTCTGTTACCTAGAATCCTTTGCAAACCTCAAAATTTTCCTAAAAAAACACATGTTCCTCACATTTCTGTGGCAGAAAGTTCTGGAATCTGAGAGGAGCCACAAATTTCCTTCCACCCAGCGTTCCCTCAAGTCTCCCGATAAAAATGATACCTCACTTGTGTGGGTAGGCCTAGCGCCCGCGACAGGAAACGCCCCAAAGCGCAACGTGGACACATCCACATTTTTGAAAGAAAACAGAGGTGTTTTTTGCGAAGTGCCTACCTGTAGATTTTGGCCTCTAGCTCAGCCGGCACCTAGGGAAACCTACCAAACCTCTGCATTTCTGAAAACTAGAGACCTAGGGGAATCCAAGATGGGGTGACTTGCGGGGCTCGGACCAGGTTCTGTTACCCAGAATCCTTTGCAAACCTCAAAATTTGGCTAAAAAAACACGTGTTCCTCACATTTCTGTGGCAGAAAGTTCTGGAATCTGAGAGGAGCCACAAATTTCCTTCCACCCAGCGTTCCCCAAAGTCTCCCGATAAAAATTATACCTCACTTGTGTGGGTAGGCCTAGCGCCAGCGACAGGAAACGCCCCAAAGCGCAACGTGGACACATCCAAATTTTTGAAAGAAAACAGGTGTTTTTTGCGAAGTGCCTACCTGTAGATTTTGGCCTCTAGCTCAGCCGGCACCTAGGGAAACCTACCAAACCTCTGCATTTCTGAAAATTAGAGACCTAGGGGAATCCAAAATGGGGTGACTTGCGGGGCTCGGACCAGGTTCTGTTACCCAGAATCCTTTTTCAAACCTCAAAATTTGGCTAAAAAAACACATGTTCCTCACAATTCTGTGGCAGAAAGTTCTGGAATCTGAGAGGAGCCACAAATTTCCATCCACCCAGCGTTCCCCCAAGTCTCCCGATAAAAATGAGACCTCACTTGTGTGGGTAGGCCTAGCGCCCGCGACAGGAAACGCCCCAAAGCGCAACATGGACACATCTACATTTTTTAAAGAAAACAGAGGTGTTTTTTGCGAAATGCCTACCTGTAGATTTTGGCCTCTAGCTCAGCCGGCACCTAGGGAAACCTACCAAACCTGTGCATTTCTGAAAACTAGAGACCTACGGGAATCCAAGGAGGGGTGACTTGCGGGGCTCGGACCAGGTTCTGTTACCCAGAATCCTTTGCAAACCTCACAATTTGGCTAAAAAAATACATGTTCCTCACATTTCTGTGGCAGAAAGTTCTGGAATCTGAGAGGAGCCACAAATTTCCTTCCACTAAGCGTTCCCCCAAGTATCCCGATAAAAATGATACCTCACTTGTGTGGGTAGGCCTAGCGCCCGCGACAGGAAATGCCCCAAAGCGCAACGTGGACACATCCAATTTATTTAAAGAAAACAGTGCCTACCTGTGGATTTTGGCCTGTAGCTCAGCTGGCACCTAGGGAAACCTACCAACCCTGTGCATTTTTGAAAACTAGAGACCTAGGGGAATCCAAGATGGGGTGACTTGTGTGGCTCGGACCAGGTTCTGTTACCCAGAATCCTTTGCAAACCTCACAATTTGGCTAAAAAAACACATGTTCCTCACATTTCTGTGGCAGAAAGTTCTGGAATCTGAGAGGAGCCACAAATTTCCTTCCACCCAGCGTTCCCCTAAGTCTCTCAATAAAAATGGTACCTCAATTCTGTGGGTAGGCCTAGCGCCCACGAAAGGAAATGGCCTAAAACACAACGTGGACACAACATATTTTTTCACAATAAACAGAGGTGTTTTTTGCAAAGTGCCTACCTGTGGAGTTTGGCCTCTAGCTCAGCCGGCCCCGGGAGGGGTGGGGCAGAAATGCCCTAAACTAAATTTGCCTGATGGGTCGCTCCCCATCTCTAAAAAAAGAAACAAAAATAAAATATAAAAATTTGCCCTGGCGCCTAGAGGTTTCTGCCCCCGGGGGGGCAGAAATGGCCTAAAATAAATTGGCCCCCCCAGGGAGCGACCCTTGCCTGAGGGGTCGCTCCCCTTGCGTGAAATTCACGCAAAGAAAAAACTCCCTGGTGTCTAGTGGTTTCTGCCCCCCTTGGGGGCAGATTGGCCTCATCAAAATAGGCCAATTTGCCCCCAAGGGGGGCAGAAATGGCCTAAATAAAATTTTCCCCCAAGGGGAGCGACCCTTGCCTAAGGGGTCGCTCCCCACCTAAAAAAAAAAAAACGTTACATTTTTTTTTTTTAATTATCCCTGGTGCCCGGGGGGGGGGCAGAAAAGGCCTTCCCGAAAACATGCCCCCCCTGGGAGCGACCCTTGCCCAAGGGGTCGCTCCCTTATGACAATATCAGCAAAAAAAAAATCCCTGGTGTCTAGTGGGGTTTCAAAAGCCGGATTGCAAGCAATCCGGCTTTTGAAACCCTCGGAGAGACTTCAAAGGGAAGGAAATACATTTCCTTCCCTTTGAAGCCCCTCCGGGCCTCCCCCACGTGATTGAAAGAGAAATACTTAGCAGCTTCCAGCACGATGGGGGAGGCCCTTGTGACTAATCAGCGCGCGCTCGCGCGCTGACGTCACAAGGGGGGCAGGGGGGGTCGGGGGTGGAAAGGGAAGGTCTTCCCCTTCCATCCCCGCCTTGGGGGGGAGGGGGGTGCACGGGGGGCACGCTAGCGCTCCCCCAAGTTCCCCTGTGCCTTGGACAAGATGATCTCGTCCAAGGCACAGGGGAACTGTAGCCTTGGACGAGATCATCTCGTCCAAGGCATAGAAGCGGTTAAACTCCTGAAAATGCCTACAGTCCAGGTTACTGCTAAGAATTTTATTTAGTCTCGCGCGTATCGATCCACATGGTCTTCGTCAGAGTACACAAAGTGGAAAATGATGTTACTTTTAAAGACATATCAGCATTTGAAAAAATAAATAAACATGAAGGAAATACTTCAAAGTCTACCGCTTCGTCACCCTTTAAACAAATGTTACAAGTCAACAAGAAATAGGACTTGTTTCGACATGAGAGACTACGCAAGAAGGAAATAAACCGCTGCTGAGAGGTGATCTCTTTGAATAATTATATTGAAGTAGGTGGGGTCCCACGTGTCCTTAGGATATTTATAACGCCTTCTTACCAAAATCCTTATTCTAAACTGCTTGAAAAATGATCTAATCTTACGGCAGCTACTTATAAGAATACGTTGGGGCTTTTATCCAAATATTCAGCCATTGAGCTTCAAAAGATTTGTGGAAGAAATGCGTAAACTCAAGGCTTCGTTTGATGGGCATGGTTCGAAAGAGGAGATTGAGCAGTTTTTGGCTGGTCTGGAAAAAAGACTTTCCAAATGTGAGGAGGAAATCAAAACCAAATAGAAAAGGAAGTTTCTATATGATAAAATTGATTACACAATCGAGAGAATCTTAACCTTTGGTAAGAAATATGATGCAGCGCAGCAGGAGTTCAGGTATATGGATTCTGTGCATAGGCAGGAGTTTGCAAGCAGTGAGTCCAGTTCTGAGACCCCTTTGGGAATGGATGATGTAGGGGATATCAGAGTACCGCTCTTTGCTATGGCTGAGGAATATCGTTTTTTACAGAAGAACAAGGCCCCCAATCGCAAGCCTACAAAAGGATAGGAGTAAGCAGCGAAGGAGAGAGAGAACTGAGAGGGGCGGATACATCAATAAAAGAAAATATGCTGCATGGGAGGAATAACCAGCAAACAAGAGAAACAAATGATGGGTGAGGATACTCTGACTGTTGTTAATCTTTAACATTGTGTACTTAGTGAGGATGAACATTCCTTGTTACAACTAGTGTTATCGTTTTGTCCTACTGCTAGTTTTGATTACCCCAGAACTCATTTGACCTTTTCCATTTTTATAAGTAAACTTAAGTTGATGAAAGTATTTACCTTACAGAAGGAAAAGCAAAGGTGTAGTGTGTTTTCCTATAATGTGACAGGACATGATCATGTTTTTGATAACATATGTATAGAAGACATTGTGGGTTTTGCCCTGTTGAGGGAGATGGAAGTTGGGGAGAAGGCCTGGGCATCAGAAAGCGTGTTACTCTCTAATTTGGGGATGGAAATTGATAGACCTAGTTCGAACAATTTTTGAGTGAAGTCAAAGTGTAACCCCATGAACCCCCATGATCCTATAGGTTGTTTGCTAGGAGGTTAACATTTTAGAACTTATGAGACTTTGGAAAAAGAGCAAGAATGAACATGCCTGTGATATAAGCTTAAGACAAAGGGAAGCACCTGAGTCCCTTGCCAATAATACATCGTTTATTATGAAACCTGCTGATAAAGGGGGCAATGTGGTGTTATGGGATGTGACAAAATACTAGGAAGAAGCAAGAAGGCAGTTATACATGTCTGGATGTTATGAGAAGTAATCTAGGGAAGCCTATAGGGGTACTGTGACCCATTTTCATGCCGTTTTATTTGATTTGGCACAATAGGGGTATTTTGGGGATTGAGAAATTTCAGTTCCTGAAAGTAGATAAGCAAACAACCCCCACTTTTTTCATGTTACCAAAGATTCATATGGACAGCACGAGCCCTCTGGGGAGACAGATCATAGGAGCGAATAATAGCCTTTTGGAAAATGTCTCAGTTTACTTGGACTTCTTTCTGTGCCCTTATGCACTCAGCCTGCCCTTGTACTGTAGGGATAGCACTGACTTCATAACCAAGATACAACATATCCCTTGGAAACCTGAATATATTCTAGTTACCATAGACATGGTATCTTTATACATTTGGGTATGCAGGCATGCAGGCATTTTTTCCCGGACAGACCATTGTATTTCTACAACCATTCCATTATGTTGTTGGAGATGCTCAAATTCTGTCTAGAAAATAATGTTTTTGTGTTTGTTGAGCAGTGGTACAGGCAACTTACCGGGACTGCTATGGGGAATTGCTTTGTGTGGAGCTACGCCTGCATTTTCATCGGATGGTGGGAGTCCCAGTTCATTTGGAAAGAAGAGAATTGGACTAGACATTTGGCGTTATGGATAAGCTATATAGATTACATATTTGCCATTTGGGATGGTCCATATGAAAAGCTGCTTGCCTTTTTGAATTTTATTTCTAACAATTTGAATTTGAAATTTACCAGCAGGATACATGAATCTGAGTCAGGAAGGAAACTGCAGGTAATAGCATTCTGCATGCCAAGAGTTATCACCCTACGCAAACTGAAATGGAGCATCCTCTAGGGCGAATTTCTCAGTGCAAAAAGGAATCGTAGCACAGCAACAGCCTATGAGCTGGAACAAGGTGCCATGGCAAAGAGATTCAGAGCCCAGGGGTATCTCAGAAATGTAATTAAAGAAGCAATCCAGAAAGTAGATGCGATTCCTAGAGAGAGTCTTTTGATAATTGGAGATTAAAAAAAAGAGTATGAAGAATGAAAACAGCAATGTGATTAAGTTAATTACAACCTTTGATAGTGATTCAGAGAAAGTTGGAGACATTTTGAATAAACATTGTATTTGATGAGATCAGATCAAGTGATTGGGAATCTAGTCCTATAATCACGTATAGGAAAAGTAGCTCTTAAAGGGACATTTTGGTTCAAATCCATTTCAGCAGAGGGAGCAATGGCACATGGTTGTAGAAACAAAAGTTTTTTTTTTTTCAATGTGGAAGAAGTAAAGCTTTTAGGTACAGCATTAACAGGAGAACATATTTATTACCTACTGGTATAATTGCAAGAACAAATAAGTTTATTAATTGTAACAGTGACTGTGTGATTTATGTGTTAGTTTGCCCCTGTATTTGGAACTATGTAGGAAGTACAATCTTCCCGGTGAAAAAGAGAATTTTGGAGCACTATCATGCTATTTCACACAATGATCCTTCCTACCTGGTGGCAAGGCATTAGCACAAGATACATGAACCTAGTACTAAAAATATCTATTTTTTCAGTATTGACAGGGTTCCATCAAACATCAGAGGAGGAGACAGAGAAAGGACTTTGAGGAGACAGACTGGAATCTGAGTATATAATGAAACTTGGGAGCAGTGCCCCGGGGGACTAAATTTGGATGAAGAGCTTTGTGTGCATTTGGGGTAGAAGTTGTTGTGATACCTCTCAACGAATGTGCTCTTCACTGTTATGAATCGTTTAGAGACTATTTGTTCTCCATACATGATGATGATCGTTATACCCTCCCTGTTGTCAAGTTGATTCCAACTATATTTTTTGTTTCAGTTTTTGTATATATGTCTATGGGTTTTCTCTTTCGGGATATTTGTGGGTTCTTGTATATATTTATTGATTATTTATTTTCAGTATGTATATAATTTTTTGTTTTACTTGTTATGTCCATAGGTATATTTTCATTATATGATATATTTTTTCTTGGTGTTATCATATTATGTGTTGGGATTATTTATTGTATTATGTGATTTGAATATTTTGGTGCCTGCTAAACATGTTAAGGATTGTGCTGATTTGGCCACTTGGCATTAGCCCGTGCATGCACATATACTTTTTGCATGGAATATGTGGTGCAGACACTATCACTATTTAGGCCACTTTGTTGACATTGATGGTAAGCCATTAGATTGCATGCTGGGTTTTCGATATATTTTTGTGCCTGAATGGGTATATATTTGGTAGTGAAATGCCAGGCAGATATTGTTAATTGGTTGTCCATATTTAAATTTCTTTGTGAAAGATAGATAAACATTTTCCTTTCACCCCTTTCTATTTTGAAAATGTTTTTATGCGGTGATACATTGTTGCAAGTTACGGATAGCACTGACTCGTAACATTTGTTTTGAGGGTGACAAAGTGGTGGCCTTTGAAGTAGTTCATTCATGTTTCTTTATTTAAAAAAAATGATGTTATGTTTTTAAATGTAACAACAACTTTTTCCACTTTGTGTGCTCTGACGAAGACCGTGTTGGTCGACACGCATGAGCCTAAATAAAATTCTCAGCAATATCCTGGAGTGCAGATGTTTTCTGGAGTTTAAAACTAAAGCATTTTACTTGATTTTCAATGGGTCCTGCACCCACATTCCCGGCACCGTCCCGTTGGTGGAAGCAATCGGATAATGCAGGAGCATTTTGTTACAGGCACGTTATAGTTAGGTTCTGAATTTACTCGTACAAAACCATAGAAATTCAGCAGTTATAGTTATGGTTAACTCAAGTAACTATAACTCCCAACCTAGGGTAACTATAACTCAAGCCCCTGCCATGCACAGTTGTAGGAAAGTCCTCGTTTTTGCCCTGGTCACCCCCAAGCTTCCTCAAGGCTCCCCCAGCCCTAGCCAGCACCAGACTCCTGTGGGAGGCAGCATTGCTTCTGCAAGCAGGGAGCTTCTTGAAATAGCAGCTCTCTGCTTGCAACGGCAATGTTTTTATCTGTTTCCCTGCACTCATATTTGCATGCAGGGAAAAATATGGAAACTCAGCTTCCTGCAAGCAGGAGCTGTTTGACAGCACCCGCTTGTGGAAAGCAGAGTTATGTTTGCTTTTGCTTGGTGGGAGCTTTCAGCTTGGCTCCTTAAGGGGGGGGGGGGCTGCGCGGTTCCCCTCTAAGTTAAACAGCCCTGGCGTGGTGGTGGTTTCCGGGGCTGGGGGTCTGTGACAGACTCACTTCATTATTTAAATTAAGCCCTGGGGAGGTGGCGGACCTCAGGGCTGTAGGAGTTACCAAGCCCTCCACATTCATTAAATATTTAGCTCCAGGGAGGTGGTGGTCCCCGGGGCTGCAAGGGGGGCCATGTGCCCCCTCATACAATGTATATGAAGCCCCAGGAGGTGGTGGCCCCTGGGACACCGGTGGGCCCACCAGGCCCACTCATATTCTAAAATTAATAAGCACCGGGGAGGTGGTTGTCCCTGAGGCATAAAAATGCCCCAGGAGGGGAGCCCCGTGCACCCCCTCCTTATTTCTTTCATGCCCCCAGGACCTGGCCCACCCGGGGGCTTCATTAAGAAAAAGCAGAAGCCCACACTTGTTTTTTTTAAAGATTTGTGCCATGGATTTGAGACCCAGTCGCAATTTTGGAGCCAAAATGTTAAAAAAAAAAAAAAAATCCCTGTGGCGGGAGTGGGGGGTGTTGGGTAGAGGGGTAGAGAGGTCTGCGTGGGACGCCAGCACCTGAGCTAAGGGGTCTAGATATATATATATTTCTTTTTCTTTCAATATCTCTAAATCTACTGAATGGATTTACAAGAAATAACACTCTTTCTTCATGAAGAGCTGCCTTCCTGCCAAATATTTTGTGATTCTGTTGAGAGGTTCGGGCTGTGGTTGTGGCTAAAATCATTATGGGAATTATAATGGGAAATTAACTTTTTTGAAACCCACATCCATTTACCTGGCCCTCTCTTGATCGATCACCCCAAAACATTCCATGTACAACAAGATTCTTGGAAGTTTTGTGAAGATTCATCAAATGGCACCAAAAATATAGGCAAGTCAAAAAGCGCTATTTCAGTGGAAACATGGTCCTAACTATAAGTACCTAGTGGCGATAAATATAGCTATATATTTTTTTCAACACTTTTAAAAATAAGTATTTAAATCACAACATAAAAAGTACGCTATTCCAACTCCAGTCTGTGCAACACTAGCAAAAGCATTGGACTTCGGAGGAGTAACATTTACTATTTCCACCCAAATCTGTGCAACATTAGAAAAAGAGTTTGACTTCAGAGGAGTAAACTTTACTACTCCCACTCCAATCTGTGCAACAGTAGAAAAAACGCTAGACTTCGCAGGGGTTCAATTTACTATTCCCACTCCAGTCAATGCAAAAGTAGCGAAAACATTGGACTTCTGAGGAATTTACTATTCCCACTCCAGTCTGAGCAACAGCAGGGAAAGCTTGTTGTTCAGCTTTTTACTATTCACCTGCCCCCCAGTTTGTGTAACTGCAGGGAAAGCTTTGGACTTTGCAGGGGTTAAATGTACATGGTTATTAAAATTATAATAATTAATTATGATTTAAAAATGTAACTTTCTTATTTAAGTTCCCACAATATACTCCCACAATCCTAGCAGGCCACTCTTAAAATATAACTAAAATAAAGGAGTGTAACACAATTAACACATGTATTAATCAATTAAACAGATGATTATAAATGAATTATTAATTGTTACCTATTATTTCCATAATTTCCCACCCTGTGCTCGTACAAACACAACAACCCACATCTAATTTATAACTTAAAACATATAGGGGTCATTATGACCCCGGCGGTCGGCGGTGATATGGAGGAAAGTACTGCCAACAGGTTGGCAGTACTTTCCTCCATATTATGACATTGGTGGTTTGGCTGAAGCCAAACCGCCAATGTACCACACCGACTGCCACAGCGGTAATGACCGCAGGGCTGGAGACTTCACTCTCCAGCCCGGCGGCTGTCACTTGCCTGCCTGCAGGATTATGACCTCCCCTACCGTCATGGTTTTTGTGTCATCCTTACCGCCACGAAAACCAAGGTGGTAGGCACTATCAGTGACAGGGAATCCCTTCCCTGTCACTTATAGGGGTCTTCCCCACCCCCTTCCCACGTTTCCCCCCAACTTCCCCTTCCTCTCCAGACCCCCCCTTCATACACACCCCTCCCTTCACACATGCACACACACATACACACACCCATTCCAACATTCACCCACGCATGCATACATCCATTAACACACACATCCACACATACCTACATACATACACGCAGACACCAATTCACACAACTCAACTTACACGCACTCACACCCCCAAACATGCACACACATACAACACGCAAAACACATCTGCATACACGCACGCACAGACATACACACAAACACACACACAACACCCCCACCCCCCTCCTCTTTCAGAGTACCCGACTTGCCTGTAGTCAGGGGGTCCTCCAGCAGGAGACAGGACAGGGCGCTGCAGCCAGCAGCAGCATCCGCCAGCAGAACACCGCCAGGCTGTATTATTCTCATAATACGGCCGGCAGCAGTCTACTGGCGTGGCTCTGCTGCTATCAGCAGCTGCACCTTACGCCATCTGCCGGCATGGCCACAGCCAGATTGCCGCCATCATTCTGGCAGAAATCCGGCTGTGGTCATAATCCAGCGGACGGCTGGTAGCTGCAGCGACGGTCTTTTGGCTGCCGTCGCTGCTGCCGTTTTTGCGGTCGGGTTCATAATGACCCACATAATTATTAAACAATCAGCATAATTATTAATCAATGAAATAATTAATATTAAATTAATAAATAATTGTTAACTAATTGTTACCTATTTAAATTCTCACCATATACCCCCACAAACCCAACAACCGACACCTAATATATCACATAAAAATATAATTATTACACAATTTACATGATTAAAAATCAATGTAATAATTAATACTAAATTCATGATTAATTAATAATCATTACCATTAATGGTTCAATTAAAAAATTATAAATTGCTTAAAATTTCTAACTATATTTAAAAATATTGTCAGCAATTATACGAACAAAATGTAATATATAAAATTAATAATATATGAACTGAAATATAGAAAGATAATTAAAAAGAATATTTTTTACAATTATGTTATTTAAAATTTTAAAACACAAATACTGTGAAAAATAAAGTTACCTGAAAAAATCGATATTCTTGTCAATGATATTTGTGCATCGTGATATTTTTGTATCACAATAGTTTTTCTGATATTTTTGTATCTCAGTATTTAAAACACAATTTTTACATTTGGATACACATTGGAAGTGGGTCTGTATCTGATGTTTAATTTTTTCATGGATAATTTTTATTGTGTAGGCCTGTACATGACGGTGTAGGTTTTGGATGTGTATCGAGTAACTTTTACTTTGAAAAGGTCTGTTAAAGAGAAAAAGATTTATTCTCTTTGAAGAGAAACCCGAATGTGTTGCAATGTAACCTGTAAAAAACTAATGAAGACTTCTAACAAAAAAAAAAAAAAGTAAGTTGTGAAAACTGTAAGCTGAGGTACGACTTAAGGTTGACTTATAACAGTTGTGTTGGGACACGAAGTAGAGGTAGCACCACAACTTTCTAATTTTTCAACTTTTTAGCTTTTATGGATAAGCCACCTTTCAACTTTTTGTAGGGTACTTCTTTGGTTGTTTTTACTAAAGAAATTCATCTGCACATTTAGGATGATTTGTGATTCCAGTTTGGCTGTATTTATGATGGTTGTTTAAGAATCAATACTACAAATCTGTCTCATAAAGTGTTCATGTGACTGGAGTTTATTAAGCTGTATTTTTGCATAATTTGTCAAGTGCTCGCGGACATGCTACTTAGTCACTCTCACTTACATCTCTCCACCAAGTCCAAAGGCTTTTCTAAGAAGTGCACTTCATTTTAGTTTCCATTATGCTATTCCATTTCTTTAAAGTGTTTAATACATGCAAAAATTACATTGATTTTTATAGAAGCAGGGCAAACAAGTAAAAGTTATCATATACAAACTTAGGACCTCATTATTAGTTTGGCGGTCGGACCGCGGGACCGCCATGTTGGTAGTTCCAAAAAGACTGCCATGTTGGCGGTCTCCCATACTGCCATATTATGAGTTATGCAGCCAGGACCCCCGACTGGCAATCAAAAAAGGCAAACCGGCAGTGGTACTGAGGCCTGGAAATAGGTGGGCTGACATCTAGCACCGACAGCCCCGCAACCAAGCAATGACCGTATTACAAGTCCAAAGTTGCAGTGGGGGACACCCATCGTGGTCAGCCAATGGTGGTCCGAACCACGGCGATCCGCCGTCACCAAAGTAATACACAACACCTCATTGGAAGGATTTGAAAACAACACAGCTGACACACAATGCCACACTCGACACACCTGCAAAACACACTGTAAAACACACCCCTTCACACAACAGAATCCTTTTGCATTTACACAGCAAGACAGAGAGACTCTTTCCCCACACTTCACAGAAACTGGGCACCATTTATTTCACCAGCCCATGCAACATCCTGTACACATATTTGACCAGTCCCACCCTTTTGGACTCCCCCAGTTAGGAAGTCACTGTCACTCCTCTACAATTTTTGTGGCCACCATGTCACATTAAACAAATCCCCATTTCACAGATGAAGAGTTAAAAGTCATGGTGGATGAAATCATAAGAGTAGAGCCACAACTGTTTTGAGAATAAGTCCAGCACACTACTCTCAGTAGGAAAATGGAAATGTAGGACAGGATATCAACAGAGTCAAGCTGTAGCCACCACCCTGCACACAAGGGAGGACATCAGGAAGAAGTGGAACGACCTCAGGGGCAAGGTCCATTCCCTGGTCTTCAGGTACTATCTGCAGGCCAGGAAGACTGGCTGTGGCCCTCCCAGTGCCCGATTACAACTTGACATCCTGCAGGCTTGACAGGAATACCTGGAGGAGGGGAGTCTGGTAAATCTCAACAATAAAAATGTCACAAAAATGTACTGTCATGCATGCACACTGCCCACCATGTGCCACCTTCACTGTCCCTCCATTCACCAGCCCAGTGTCCCCTGCCCCAAAGGGTCCTATCTGTCAACTCCCAATTGAAATGAATTAACATGGGATTGTAGCATTAGCACAGTGGGTGTAGTACAGGGACTGACATGACCACAACCTCCAGCAGGCACTGTTCTTAGAAAACCAAACACTAACTCAGTGTCCTGTTGCCCATAGACCCCTGTGTCTTAACTCTCTGTGGAAGTGTACTCACCTGTGAGATAACATTTGTACAGTGGGTATAGGACAGGAACTGACAGGACTGCTAAGGTCAGGAGGCTCTATCACTGTTATCGAACTCAGCCAGCCCTGCATCCCCTGCCACAAAGACCCCTGTTTGTCAACTCCCAGTGGAAGTGGACTCACATGGGGGGATAACATTTGTAAAGTGGGTTTCGTACAGGGACTGACAGGGCTGCTGAGGCCAGGAGCTTCTGTCACTGTTACTCCACTCAGCCAGCCCTGTGTCCCCTGCCCCAAAGACCCCTGTGTGTCAACTCCCAATTGAAGCGGGATCACCTGGGGTAATAACATTTGTACAGTAGATGTAGTGCAGGGACTGACAGGACTGCCAAGGTCAGGATGTTCTGTCACTGTTACTCCACTCAGCCAGCCCTGTGCCCCCTGCCCCAAAGATCCCTGTTTGTCAACTTCCAATTGAAGTGGACTTACCTAGCGTGATAACATTTGTATAGTGTGTGTAGGACAGGGACTGACAGGACTGGCAAGGACAGGAGGTTCTGTCACTGTTACTCTACTCAGCAAGCCCTGTGTACCCTGCCACAAAGATCCCTGTTGTCAACTTCCAATTGAAGTGGACTCATCTAGCGTGATAACATTTGTATAGTGTGTGTAGGACAGAGACTAACAGGACTGCCAAGGCCAGGAGGTGTTGTCACTGTTACTCCACTCAGCCAGCCCTGTGTCCCCTGCCACAAAGACCCCTGTTTGTGAACTCATAATTGAAGTGTGACATTAGCTCAGTGGGTGTAGTACAGGGAATGACAGGACTGCAACTCACAGCAGGCACTGTTTCTGTAACTCCAAAAACCAGACCAGTGCTCACTTGCACAAAACATCTATTAGTGAACTCCCAATTGAAGTGTGCTCTCTAGGGGAACAACATCAGTCAAGTTTGTGTACTAGAGTGAGTGACATGACTGTAACTCACATCAGGCTCTGTTTCTGTAACTACATCCAAATGAAGTTAACTCATCTGAGGGGATAAGATTTGTCAAGTAATAGGGAGTAGTCAGAGTGACAGGACTACAACTCCCAGCAGGCACTATTTCTCTAACTCCAAACACCACACCAGTGTTCTCTCCCCAAATGGCCCCTGTGTCAACTCTCCATTGAAGCGTACTCACCTGGAGGAAACCATTTACTATGTATGTAGTGTATAGAGTGCTGTCACTCCAACCACTAGTCCAGTGTCCTCTTCTCCAAAGACTTTTGTTTGGGAGAATGACATTTCTCAAGTGTACAAAGTAGAGGGAGTGACATGACTGCTAAGGCCAGGGGGCTCTGTCTCACCAATTTCAAACACAAGTCCAGTGCACACTTGTCAAACTACTCCTGCTCATTAACTCACAAAGGAAGTTTACTCCCCTGGGAGGATGATATTTGACTGGTGTTGGGAACTGAAGAAGTGGCCTGAATGTAAAGCCCAATTGGCCCTGTTTTAATAACTCCAATCACCAGCCCAATGTACACTTGCCCCAATGCATCTGTCAGTGAACTCCCAAAAGAAGTTTACTCACCTGGGGGGATGGGCGGATATCAATTGTCAAGTGTTGGGAAGTAGAGGGAGTGACCAGACTGCAACTACCAGGAGGCACTGTTCAAGCAGAACAGTGGTCACTTGTCCAAAAGCCTTTGACTGTTAACTCTTAATTTAAGTTTACTCACCTGGGAGGGATCCAAATGCAGATCATGCTGAACTATGAGATGTGACTGGCCACCTAGCTCCATCTTGAATTGCTAAACCAAGATTAAACTATTGAGGACAGAAAAGATAACTTATCAAGTGTGCAACATAAATGATCAACTAGGCCTCAGGATGTTACACATGAATGGTATTGGCTGTAGACACATTCACAAAGCACTGACCACATGATCACCCCATCACATATACGACAAACTCCTGCATCGGCCTGCATAACATTGAACTGGCCTCAAAATGGTCAAAGCTACATCCTGCCCAGCGACTGTATTACCAGCACTGCTGGCAAATGTAAATCTCTTCCCATTCTCTCAACTACCAAGACACTGTTAAATTGTGCAGCTGTTGGACTTTCATGGAATTGGCATGCTTCACAAATGTCAGCTAAATACAACCTATCTCGTGAGTACCTTTCCCAATAGGATCACCTGCAAATCAACTGTGTACACTAGCTGTGTAAAATGTCACTGTTATCTTTTGGAGGTAGATGTCACAATACCACCAGTGATATTGTATTGGTCACATCAACAGGTGGAGCTGCCATTGGCCAGACAGAGCCCACAGACGAGACTGCCATCATCCCCCTGGATGAAGCCCTCAGTGAACATGACACTCCTGAACATCTGGACTTGGAGGACAGATGTGGCCTATTTGGGCAACCTGGGCAGACCCCTACAGTGAGTCTCACTGTGCCCACATCAACACCTCCCAGCCCCGTTGTCTCAACATGACATCACGGGATGCATGGGAGGAATTAAGCTAGCCACCGGGGTGAGGCCACTGGGGATGCTACAGGCTAGGACACTATCAGCCAAGTCTTGGGGGTCTATCAAGAGTCCCAAGGTATGATGGACCAGATACCTATCGAACTCTGTGAGATGAAACAGCTGCAGAGGAACATTCATAGGGATATGCTACAATAGTGGGAGGACAGCAATACCAAACTGGCCACACTAACAGGGGTGTTGAGGGACATTAACAGTACCCTGATCAGGAATTGTCAGCAACATTCTACGCCTTCCTTTGGCACAGCAACACCAGGCCCGTCGATATTGGTGACACACATTGAAAGGCAAGCTCTATCAGGGGAAGGGTCCACCACAGACACACTGCCTCTGTAGCTACAACTAAACCCCGATGCAAGAGGGGACATCCAGCAAAGGATTCAGGAGGTTCAGATGGCCAGTCACCAACCATTGCAGCACGTGACCTCTTCCTGAAGGAAATCCTTTGTGTGCCACATTTTTCACTCTGTTGACTGTTCATCAACCACCTTCCATTTCCCATGGGAGGAGTGAACTGGACGTTGAACTTACAATACTGTGGCATCCATTACAAAAATTTCATCAACCGTGACTGAACCCTTGACTCTCATTTTCAATCATGGCCCAATGTCAGATTCTGCACAAATGTTCAATAAATCCACCTATCACAAAGTGTTGGACCTGGACCTTTTTGCAGGGTCATTCCCAAATGTTTTCCTTCCTTCCTCCTGACCTCTTGTTGTTCGTTCTAGGACTCTGAGCACTGCTAAAGTGCAGGTGCTCTCTTTCTAAAGTTGTTTTGATTGGCTTACACCTAATTGGCACATTTAATTCACCAGTAAGTTCGTTGTACAGGGGTATCTCTATACCCAGGGCCTGTAATTTAAATACTACTAGTGGGCCTGCAGCGCAGCTTGTGCCACCCACAGATGTAGCCTTTCAAACCTGTCTCATACCTACTAGTGCAGGGCCTGCATGCGCAGTTTACTGCCACAGGGACATGGCATCTAAATTTACTTGCCAGGTCTGGAACTCTCCTTTTACTACATATAAGTCACCTCTAAGGTGGGCCCTAGCTAGCCCTATGAGCAGGTTGCTATGCATGTATAAGGCAGGACATGTGCCTGGTTGTGTGGCCTGTCCTAGTAGTGATAAACAGCCTATGTGGTTTCTCACTGCTGTGAGTGCTGCCTTGCTCACAGGATTGCATTGGAAATGCCCTGCCTTATGTCTAAGGGTATTGTCTGATCTATGAGGGGTAGTGTAGGCATGTTTGGTATGGTTATAATGGTAATGAGAAATACTGCTTTCTGGTGTAGGTGAATTTTTTATTACCAGTATAGAAATGCCACTTCTAGAAAATGGACATTTCTCTGTGGTTATGACTGGTGTTTTGCAGCTTGACTCCAATCCACGTCTGGGGCAGAGTGACAGCTGAGCTTTGTGCATACATTTCAGACAGCCTGTACACAGGGAGGGTAGAGGAGTCACAGAGGTGCATCTGCAATCTGAATGGTCTTCCTGGGCTGAGAGAAGGAGCATTTGTAAAGTCTGTGCTCTGGCCTCACAGATAAGACTTGTTTACCCTCAACTATGTCTGGAGTCTGTGCTAGAGGAGAGATGGGACACTCCTAGAACCAGTTGGAACTGGTTGGAACCTCTTCTCCCTGTCTTTGTGAAAGCAAGTGCAAAACTAAGGGCCAGATGTAGGAGGCCTTTTGCGCCTCGCAAACTCCGAAAAACGCAGTTTGCGACGCGCAAAAGGCTAAACGCGATGCACAACCTCAAATTGCGAGTCGGTACCGACTCGCAATTTGAGGCAGCGACTCGCAAATAGGAAGGGGTGTTCCCTTCCTATTTGCGACCGCATTGCCATGCTGAGTTCGTTTGTGACAGCGAATGCGGTCGCAAACCAACTCGCAGTTGCCATCCACTTGAAGTGGATGGTAACACATTCGCAAAAGGGAAGGGGTCCCAATGGGACCCCTTCCCCTTTGTGAATGCCAAAAAGAATATTTTTTCAGAGCAGGCAGTGGTCCTATGGACCACTGCCTACTCTGAAAAAACCGAAACCAAATGGTTTCAGAAGTTTTTCTTTTTGCAGCTCGTTTTCCTTTAAGGAAAACGGGCTGCAAAAATGGAAAAAAAAACTGCTTTATTAGAAAAGCAGTCACGGACATGGTGGTCTGCTGTCTCCAGCAGGCCACCATCCCTGTGAGTGCATTGACTCGCTGTGGGGTCGCAAACTGCGACCCACCTCATTTATATGCATGAGGTGGGTCTTTGCAACCCCATAGCGAGTCGCAGAAGATGTCTGAGACACCTTTCTGCATAATATTTTGCGAGTTGCAAATTGCGAGTCGCTATGACTCACAATTTGCAAGTCGCAAAATATTTTTTTGCTACATCTGGCCCTAAGTCTCCCATGCAAATAATACATTCTTGGACTTCTAAATTGGACATAGGATGCTGCTGGAGGGACTCACTAGGAACCACCTAGGGCTGCTGCTGTTGTGCTGACCTGTTACCTGCTGGGTCACTAGGAGGAACTTCCTCTGCTTGGAAGCCTTTGTTATGGCCTGTTTGATTGGGTCCTGCCACCATATTCTCCCTTTTACTGTCTCCAGGAGCTGGGTGGTGTGCCCCCTGTTCCCCTGCAATCTCTTCTCTGCGTTGAAGTGGTGCCAGAGGAGCAATTTATCGTGGAGAGAAAGCATGTCCTGAGTGCTTCTCTTGTTGCTAGATAGTACATTCTGAGTGCTTTATTAGGGAATACTAAAGTGCGGCTGAGCACTTTATTTTCCTGCCACAGAACAAGGTGCTCCACTGTTTTATTTTCAAAGAATCACCGGCACGACCCGGGTGGGTCTAATGAGTACAAACGTGATTTGTGGAGTGCCCACCCATGCAAGGAGTGCTGCGAGGAGTGCCCCGGGGGCACAGACAGGCCTCAACAGAGGTCCCTCCTGCTCGTAAGGCCGCCCCAGGGCTCAAAGCGCCGGTGTAGTGCGCTCGGGGGGAGACGCATGGTCACCGACGCCCGCCAAGGTTTAACCGCTGTGCGGCCGCACTCCCACTGGCCCCATTTTGACATCCCCGCTGGGCCGGCGGGCAGAAACAGAGTTTGCGCCCGCCGGCCCAGCGGGGATGTCGGCCGCAACATAGGAGCCGGCTCCTAATGGAGCAGGTGGTGTTGCGGCCGTGCGATGGGTGCAGCTGCACCCGTCGCGCTTTTCACTGTCTTCTGTGCAGACAGTGAAAAGCAGCGTGGGGCTGTGCCTGGGGGCCTCTGCACTGCCCATGCCAAGTGCCTGGGCAGTGCAGGGGCCCCCAGGGGCCCCACGACTCCCCTTCCCACCAGGCTTAGACCGCCATGGACAGGCTGGCGGGAAGGAGACTCGTAATACCCTGGGCAGCGCTGTAAGCAGCGCTGTAAGCAGCGCTGCCCTGGCGGATTAAAACTGCTGGGACAACCATGGCGGTAAACCGCTGGTCCCGGCGGTGCGACCGCAGCGCTTCCACCGCGGTTGTAATCCGCAAGATTGTACCACCAGCCTGTTGGCGGTACAATCTCCAAAACAGCCCTGGCGGTCTTTGACCGCCAGGGTTGTAATGAGGTCCATAGTTTTGGAAACATACCTATTACACAAATCACATAGCAAGCATCTGGAAATGAAGTGGCAAGGCAATGAGACTGACACTAATAAAGTAACATCATCATAGTGGAGATATGTCAGAGGCTGACTCTTCAAGCACCCACTGGCTCAGTATTGCTGAACATCAGATCCCAAGTGTAATGGCAAGACACTGAACTCCACACATTCAAACAATTCCAGTCCTGCACACAGTCACAGTCATCACATCACAAGACATACTTACACTCACAAGTAGTTATTGATGAGATCCTCCCGGAAGTCCGCTTCTTCCTGTTCACCAATGTCATCTTTACTTGGTATTTCAGGAGGCTCTCCCAGTGGCACTGCAGTCTTCCCCTCCTCTGGGATGTATGGGATGTTCCTCCTCAAGGCAATATTGTGGAGCATGCAGCAGGCCACAATGATCTTACGCACTTTCCCTGGTGAGTAGAGAAGTGTCGCGTGGGCTCTCATTATTCTAAATGAGACTACTGGATTTCTAGGTAGCAGGATCTATAACGGTGTGGGGGACTGAGTCTGACCCACGTGTAAAGAACTCTGTCACCCTAAATCCGGTTTTTGCTCCGGCTAACTAGCAGTGCCTCATTTCTCCCATGTGGAAGGAATGATTTGGCAGCCGAGCGCATGACATCTTTGGAACTTCTCAGGGAAGTCGTGGTTACTCAGATCCAAACCAACTCTCTTATTTCCAATATGATCTCATATACAAATGACAAAGACAGTATAAGTTTTATATAATGTTTTAATAAAACGACTGTAATTTAGATATTAAGGAGTGAGCCGCAATAACCAGAACGATACAACACAGTAGGATTGAAATAGTCACCAGGAGAGTAAAACATAAGAACAAAGCTATCATATTATCTAACAGTTTCTACTCTCCCTCTGCTTGTTCAATTTAGAGCACAGCATGTTAAGCTTCTAGCTTGCCTATTAGAATCACTGTGGAGACATCAGCCCTCATACCTGAGCAAAAACCTGTGATCTTGGTTCAGCATCTGCAACGAGGCAGTCAGCGTCTAGTTGTGGTTCCCTGGTCGGAATCTCCCTCTTGCGTGTATTGGGACAAGGAAATGATTTTATAACTAACATGTCATTGTGATCACAAAATGTCCCTACGCAGGAATGCCAAGTCTAAACTCTTACCACGTCTATCGGCAATGTACCAGACTGTATCCTTGACTGAATCACAGAGTAAATATGTTATGGAGAACTCCAGTGCTGAAGTAGGCAAAACAGTGTGATATGAATAAAAAAACAACACCGTAGAACTGGCTATTTGAAAAATAACAGTACGAAGCCTAATAAAAAGCATGTAGAGCAAAGTGCACAGAGGCTCTAAGCCGTCAGCAAATGAATAAAATATATTCAGGGCAAAGTGCACAAAGGCCTAAAGCCTGAAGCTAAACTGCAATTAATACGTAAAACTAACCACACTACACCCTCCCCTTGTCGGTAGCAAGTGGTTCCAATAATATAAAAGGATGCCCCAAATATAAACAATACCTAAAACAATTATTTCGACAAGGTGAGTAGACAACAAAGTCATAAATTTAGGTAACATGTGACCACAAAGCCAAATTCAATATAGTGTCAATTTCGTAAAAATCCAATCGTTAGATAGAAGCAATAGAACGCAGGAGTTCCTCCACTTCGATATATGTCAATATCGGAAGATCCACGCCACAAAGTACCATGGAGCAGGTGTGATCCAAAGCCCCAAAACCATTCAGGGCGGCACCCCGTGCAGGGCCTATGAAAGAGACAATACCATCTTCCTCCAGGAAGGGAATCTCATAAACTGCCTCACGAAGCAAGCGCATCCGTAGTGCACAAGTCTGGGAATGATCCCTAATCGGGAACATCAACAGATCAGTATCGACCATTGGAGGGCGCTGCAATGAGAGACAGAGAGCCAGTGCATGTTCAAACGAGCACCAAAAGCATCGAAACACGGGTTGCACACAATCCAAAACCGGTCTGAATGACAGAGACCAGTCGCACTCCAAATGTCCCAGGAGTGTCGCTCCAAAATGCTGCATCATGCGTTCACGACACAGCTGCGCTGACGGGAGCAGCAATACAGGATCTCGTTGTGACGGGACAGCCATTGCGAAAAAATAGCAACAACAGCAACATCACCATCCTTTACCTCCTCACAGGCTAGATTGTGCCCTTGTGTGCTAGTTGTAAAACATTTGTGCCTGTAGATGCTGACTGTGTGGCATCAATGGCAGAGTCAATGTGCAGGTATTGGCAGCCAGTGCCATATTTTGAGTTCATTCACATTGTGGTGTGTGTGGTGCTTTGCGTTCCCTGATCCACCTTGTGTTGGATGCACATAAATAGGTGAGGTGACATCACAGCCAATCACTGACATCTCTTTCCTCATGAATGTTGCATATGTTAGACTACATGTATGTGCATGAAAGCATGAGCTGAATATGCATCTTGTATGTGTCATTTGTAACTAATGTGAGCTAGGTGTATGTTGCCACAGAGGCTTGCTAGACTGTTGTTTGTAAGGCATGTTATACTCACCAAATGGCAATTTGCGGGTGCCTACATGATGTAGTGTTATGCGTGGAGGTGATTGAAACAGGATGTCATGTATGTTCTGACTGCTCAGCCTGCTGAGACCAGGGCCTGCATGTATCTCCCAGCATGGGTCATAGTCTAAGCTGGGGTGTGGTCTCTGTGGTAATGCAACTGGGGCACTCTGCCCACTCCCTGTACACCGGCAGATTCTGTGATATGGCAAATATGAGGTTCTGTTGTAAAATGCTGTCCAGAATTGCTTATTCCTTTGCTCAGATTGGAAATGGGTCAAGAGGTAAGTTACTGATCTAGTCCATATGTGCACTTGGTATCATTGTTAATGTGTGTCCCTGACTTCTGGCAAGTCCCTTACTCCCACAGCCCTGTTGTCACCTTCATTTCTGTCATATCTGTCCTGTGCAGGCTCATAGAATGACAGTCCCACAGTGCAGACAGTGTGTTGATTCCATGAGACCATGATGTGTGGCACAGTAGCTTGGTCAAATAGCAGAAAATCATCAATGCATACCTTAGTTTTTTTGGATGCTGTTTTGTAGGATAGGCACAAATGTCCAAAAGCGTGTTCTGTGGTAAAGATAGATAGCATAGAACCACACCCCGGGAAGTGGCATGAGTCTTTGTTGCTTATTGCAAATGTCCAAACATGGACAGGGTAAACACTTTCTGTGCTCACCATGCGGGTCCCTTCATTGTTACCCATTTGTGATTTTGGAGTTTGTACTCTAACAGTATACTGTAGGGACTGTATGCAGAGTTATATAAATGTGTTGGCCCATTTATGCCTAAGGAGTCTACCTTGCAGTAGCCACAGAGGTGTGATGTGTCTCATAGTGTCTCTCTTACCATCAGGTTGCTAGGGCACGTCCTACAAGATGTCATTAAGCCTGCCTATTCATTGTAGGGCATAAGCAGGGTGATGGGTTGATCTGTAGATTGGGAAACATATGCCTTGAATCATGTCCATGTATTTCTTGGCTTGTATGTCTCACATTTGGGGAGTGTTGACAATATGGGAAAGTTATATCTTGATGTAACTGACATGTATGTGACTGAACCATTTGTGATGATATTTGTGTCCCTTATCTATTTATTTGTTTTTTGCATCCATGCAGGTCAACTCCCATTAAAAAAGAAAGGAATATGGAGAGCCATCTCCAAAAGGTGTGGACCCTGGGAATCTACAGCTGGGGGAGTGCACACTGCAGAAAGAGGTGGGAGGACCTGAGACGCTGGACCTGGAAGATCTCAGAGGTCTGGGTGGGGGTCTCCTCCCAACGTGGGTGGAGTACCCATTGGACCATGACCCTCCTCATGACCCGCATTCTGGAGGTGGCCTATCCGGACCTTGATGGGCATTTGAGGGCAGCACGGCAGACACAACGGGTGAGTACAGGTCATTTTTTGTCTGTCCCATCACCAAGTGATTGAGCATGGTTCTGACTGCTCCCTCTGACTATTATGGATGAGCCATCTATCACACAGTGGAGGAGAGATTGTTTGTCTTGACATGTCATATGTTTAATATTGCTGTGCCTTGCCTATTGGAGCATGGACCTAGGAAAAAGTAAGGGTGGAATTCTCTGTAAAGACCACATATGGCTATGTAAATTCATTAATCAAGTACTGATTGTTCTTGTAGTGTGTGTAATTTCTAAGCAACAGACCATTACTCAGTGTTCCAGTCCACAGGTAAGTAGGTGATGGATCACTGACCTCAGCCAAGTGTCTATATAAATGTATAGATTAGCATCTGCCAACCAGAATCATGCTTTCTCAGTGTATGATGGTTGCTGGTGCCTCAATGCAGTCTGTAATGTTGAGGTGTCCAACAAATGTGATAGATTTTATATTGTTCTTTGTGTACAGCTATGGATCAATTCTTTCCCTTAGTAAGTGAGGAATGTCAATTGACATGATTTATGTGCCATCACTGTTGCCAATATCACTTGTGTCTACATGTCAGCATGTGTCCCTTTATCTTTAGGAGACATTTGTATACTGAAGTTTCATAGATGTTCTACTCATGTTGATGGGATGATGTCTATATTCCCTCACCTATCTTTGCATGTCAAACTATTTCTGTTATAGTACATTTCAATGGGTTTACATTTTGTGTTGTGCCACATACAGGAGTGTGTCACCACTGTTCATTGGCTGACGCATTCCCTCATGCGTCATAGCATGTTATTTGGCATGTGCTACTGCTGCAGCAATGAGGAAAATGACAGATAGGCCTAGAGTCCAGAGCCACAACTTGAATTTCTTTGCGCTTGATGTGGCATTGTGGTTGAAAGTGCACTGCACATGTGTGAAGGATAAGGTGTGTGCCCTGACTGATGCAAGGCATCCTGGAGTGATTTGCAATTATGTTTTAGACACGTTTTTGGGTACAGCATACATCCACAAACAGATACCTATGTTTGCATGACCATGATGAGGATGGTGATGTGGCTTCCCATTGGTCAATACGTTGTGGGCCTCCCAGAAGTCTTTGCTACTTCTGTGTCTCTCCAACATGCAAAGGACTAATGGCTTCTAATGAAGCACTCAGGGTATGTCATTGTAAGGGGTGCCAGACATTAGTGGTTATGACCCTTGGGCTTGCTGACTCATTGTGTTGTGTATTTTAGGGACATCCCTCTCTGACATATTGGACATGATGTCTGCATTGTTCATTTCCATGCCACATATGTGGCCGATCTATACAACATTGAAACTACCTTCTTGACTCCATTGGGATGATAATCACTTGGTGAGGTGTAAAATACTGTTAGTTTCCCAGGATGACATCGGTATTTCAATGTCACCTTCTCCAGGCTATTGTACTTTTGCCATCAACATGGCTGAAGTTTGGACCATCATTTCTTATTGTTGGGACATGATTTATGTGACAAATGTATGTGTGCATGGCCTTTTGAGGGTTCTATGGGAATGGACTTTGTATTAGCCTACATTTGTATGCCAACAGGTGACTGTGGTCTGCTCCATGGGGCAACGCTTTGTGGATGATGTTGTCTCCAAATGTTTGTCTGGTCATGTGATTGCACAACTTCAGCCATGCAATTGTAGTGTTCTGAGATCCTGATTTTCCTGTGGGCAACTGTTGCCAGTTCAGATGGCATGCATGCATTTTGTATGACACATGTTTGGTCCACTCCGGTGAAGTTTCTTGCTGGGGCCTACTTGACATCATGGTAACGTTTGCTAATTGGAGCAGTTGTTCAAGTGTATTCATGAATATGTGATGGCCCTATTTCTCTTTGTCTTTGTAGTATCAGCACAGGCAAACGAAGAAGATGAAGCTGAGCCAAGTGGGGAAGCATCTAGCCACAGGACCTTGGGTAAAGACACCACTGACACAGAGGGACACAGTGGTCTGAAGGGTAAGGGAAATGCCCCGGGGAAGACCGTAACATCCTCTTCATTGGATTCCCCCTCCAATGGCCATTCCCTAGTGGTGGTGGACCCATCAGGGAATCCCCCTTTACCATCCTTGTCCACCACCCCTGTTCTATCATTGCCCTCCCTGTTGCTCCCCACCCAGTTGGCCGTGCCCACTCACCTAAGAGGGTGGGCATCTCATTTGCCACAGCCACCTCTGCCCTAGCCCCCATTAGCCTTTCTGCCCCTAGTGAGAAGGCTATTGACCTCCTGAGAAGTATCTCTCTGGGTCAGACAGCCATTGTGAATGTTATCCAGGGATTGGCAGTACAACTCTAAGCAACAACGAATTCATGGATGGCATTCATGGTGCAATGGCTGGCCTACAGAGATCTTTTCGGACTCTGAACTCCTCATCAATGGTCGTCAGTCACCCCCCACTTTCAACCCCCTCCACCTCCCTCTTTCCACTCCAAATCCCCCTTCCTCTACCTACCCAAAACACACAGACCAATCTGCAGACATCCACCTCAACATCCAGGAGGAGTGCATACAAACAGAAGCAGCACTAGACACACTGGCATGCACACAAACAACATCCACCACAGACACAGCAACAGTCACAACTTACCTTGATACCCCCACACCCCCAGAATCACACACCACATCCATCATACCCACAGAGCTTCCACCAACAGTCACTGACACACTACCACACCGATCAAACCCACAGACACCACCCCAGCAGACCCGCAGACATCCACCAAATGCACTACACCCGCAGATACCACAACTACAAACACACAGACATCCACCACGTGCACCATACCTGCAGACACCACCCGAACAGCCACATACCATGCACCACTGCATCCCTAGCCCCTCTGCCTCCCAGCCGCACAAGAAACACAAATGCCCACACTCACCCACCCAACAGACACCCACCAAACACAAGCTGACTTCCCATGAGCATGCACCCACAACAGTCACACCGACACAGCCTACGACCACTCCCTCAACTTCCAAATCCCAACCTCCTTCTGATGACCGTCCATCCCGTGTCCCTAAAATACTTTTTATGTTAGACCTTGACCTTTGCCTTATTCCCTCTTCCCGACACCAAACCCAAGAGTGCTCTACCCACCTACCAGGCCATCCCTTCCACCTCCAAGGCCTCCCCTGCAAGCACCCATACCTCTACCCCCCAAGAAGAAGCCCTCTCATCCCAAGAATAAGCCTAGCCCTCTGAAGAACGTGACCACCCCTCCCAAACCCAAGCCCAAACCCCCCTCCCAAATCGGACCCACTCCTTCATCCCCGTGGATAAACCCTGAGGTGCCTGCCTGCACACTTGATGCCCCTTCCTGTGGAGGTTACATGGCAGTAGGGAGTCAGGTTTAGGCACAACACTGTGCTATTATCGGACTTGGTGATGGACTGGCCAATGGCCTTTGGACTTTATTATTTCTTGTGGTTAATAAACCCAAACAGTTGGTTATGTTGAGTATACATTTGTCCTGAAATTCCTTTTCTATGTTACAGTTGTTCCTGAGTGACTTGTGTTGTGTGGCTGCAGTTGTGTGTGTTTCAGCTTGCTTACTGCTCCATTTGCTGTTGTTTGCAGTATGTGACTTTGTGGGCAGTGCTGGTGTCCCCCGAAACAATGAAATGTGTTGAGTGTATGGATATGTGGGTGTGAATCCAATGGTGCTGCCATGGCATTGTGTTCTGTTTGTTATGGTAAGTATTTCATCTTGTTATATCAAATGTGAGCATGTATGGTGTCAGACTTGTCCGCTGATATGGCTTCTGTATCAATCTGATGTGTGTCAGCTTGTGATTTGTTAGTGCAAATATGTAGTGAGTTCTGTTGTGCTAGCTTGGTTTGCATTTGACTGTGCATGTGTCCATTTAGGTATGGTTCTCTTGCAGCTAGTTCCTGTAGAGGTATGTCCCATGCAGTTGGATTTGTTTGGCATGTTGGTTTGCACTTCCACATTGTGCAGAACATTGGGCATGTCATTTGTATTTAGTACTGTTTGTCCTTGAGACACAGGGAGAGCCCTTTCCTGTGGAGCTGTTATTTTATGGGCAGTTACATGGTGATATGTGTCCCATGCAGCCTCCTTATCTGAGTGTTCCTTGTCCTCCCATCCCAATTGTGCAATTTTTGTGTGCATGGTACTGTTTGTCTATTCGTCTGTCTGTATATTGTGCATGCAATTGTGCTTCTATTGTGCTGTGATGTGTGTGTCCACTGTAGGTCTGTTTCATGGTGGTATTTCTTGTGTTCCATGACAAATTGATACATTTGTGTGTTGTATGTGACGACAGTCCCTGGCCTGTGTGGAATATGAGTGTGTGGGTTGTTTTTGTATATGTGATGTTGGTGTGCTGTTGATGATGTGTGGGTGGATATAGTATAGATTTCACTGTCCCTGTTGAAGAGATGTTTGGCAGTATGCTTTTGTGTAGTTTTGCAGTGCAGTGTAATTGAGCTTCCCAAAGGGGTTAGCATTTTGACTGTGAATGTGTCCATCTTGATGAATATTTCAAACTGTGTACGGGATGTGACGTGTACTTGGTGCCCATGGCATGCCCTCCCCATGATGTGTACAATGGTGATACCATCTGCAATTGAGTGTTCTGATACAAGTACTTGTGTGTACTTACGGTAGGTAGCATTCACTGTGGCATTGGTTTTGTGCAAGTTTGAGGACCATCAAAAGCGGCAAGACATATACGATGGGCTTTATGGTGGCATCAGATGAGTGGGACTACCTGCAGGTGAGTGTCTCCCTTTATACTGTCCGTTTCCGCCTGCTGAAATGTGGTGGTTGATCCGCCACAGTCACATTGGTGGTGTGCAACACCGTAATTGGTCTGGCAGCAGCACAGGCTCCGCCGGCCTGTTTGTGCTTCCTCGTGACTGTGGCGGTCTGTACTACCTGGTGGTGCTGGCGGAACCGCAACAGTCTTTGCTTTGTAGACCAACAGGGCTTGTGATACAGCAGTCAGACCGCTAACCTGACAGTGGTCGGACTGCCAGCACCACCATGGAAGTCCATGGACCACCAAACTCGTAATGAGGCCCATTTGTTGGCAAAGAAGGGGACCACAGAAAGTGAAGTGAAATATGTGTAATCTGTTTTATTAATGTTGCATATAGCACAGGCCTTGCTGTATGTTAACATCATCAGCACTGGAGTGCATGATGGAGGCAAAAGGCGTAGGAAACAAGCCTCCTTATTTCTAACAAATCGAATTGTTACAGACAATCAATACATGTGCTTAATTGTCTCATTTTCTTATGGTCATGTTAACTGGTCAGATGGATTTTTCCGATCGCTGAATGTCTTCTAAAACACTCAGTAGCTGAAATGCAGCTATGAGGAGAATTCACCTAGTAAGTTCTATCTTGATTGAAATAGAGTACATACCATAAGAGTAGACTTCTGTGTACCTACTGTGATGTGAAAATAAGTAGTGTTCATTGTTCTGTGTAGCAAAACAGGAGATGAGCACAAGGTAACATCTCCCTGATTCATGCAGCACTATATACAAAAAGCTGTATAAGATACAAGTGATTGGGTGGAGTAACTCACATGGGCCAGTCAGTGTGGGCAAGCTAAAATATGGAGTCACAACATTAAGCATTATGGCCTGAACAAGTGCATAGGAAGTTTAGATGATTTGGCATAAGTACATTCATACAACTCTGCTCTTAATCGGCTAGCTACGATGTAGATAGGTATTAGATTAATTTGTTTTGGATGTGTGATGAAATATGATAAGGTTATATGTGCTTTAATAAAAAAACAATTTCATGAAAGACCATTACTGAGAAGCAATTTCATCAAAACTATTTAATAGAAATTTTCAGAATGAATCGCAATTACCTGTTTATAGAAAGTAATTCATACAATGTCTTTTTGGTCGAAGTGGGCTTTTGAATCCTTATTATTTAAGTGCAAATGCAATGATTGCAGGTTTTACTTTCGGAACCAGTTTTGTCATGGATATTTATTTCAGTGCTTTACTTCAGGGGACATTATTTCATATTTATAATTTTTACTTTGTCAAACAATTACTTCAGATGTTTTTAATTTGCTGACCCACCGTCACCCATAAACATCATCCATTGCTGATCACTCACAACCTCTGAACACCATAATTCCCTGCCCCCAAAGCTCCTCACCTCACCTTAACTCATCTCTTAAGCCTAAAAGCCTTTTTTACCCCAAAAATCCACAATCCCGGAACCATAAAATCACTCACTACTCTTAATTCTACCAGTTCCCGAATCCCAAAATCCCCTTTCTATGCTTAAACCCCACCCATCCTATTCCCCTTAAAACATCTTGGCACTCCCAAACTCCAACCATTCCTGAACCCTGAAAAAACCCTCACTGCCCTTAAACACTAGCCATCCATGACCCATAGGAACTTCTCATCACCTTAACCTACTCATCCCCAAACCCTAAAACGCCTTTATACATCTAAACTTCTCTCATCCTTGAATCCTTAAAAACCTGCATCACCCTAAACTCCATCCTATCCTGAACCCTAACAACTATTCACCACCACAGTCACTACCCATAATTGAACCTTAAAAAACCTCAACGGCCCTAAGCACTGGCTATCCATGAACCTTCAATCAATCAATCAGTTTTTATAAAGTGTGGCTACTCACCCTTGAGGGTCTCAAGGCGCTTGGGGGTGGGAAGAAGGGGTGGGAGCCTCATCAAGAGCCACGTCCTGAGGTTCTTCCTGAAGATGGTGAGCGATGGGCTATGTCTGAGGTGCAGGAGAGGTTGTTCCAGCTCTTTGCTGCAATGTAGGTGAACGGTCATCCTCCGGCGGTGGTTTTACGAATGCGAAGGATGGTGGCCAGTACCAGCTGGGTGGAGCGGAGGGATCTGGCAGGGGTGTGGAAGGAGAAGTGGTGATTCAGGTAGGGTGGTCCAACTTTGTGTATGACCTTGTACATGTGGGTGAAAAGCCCCTCAACACCCTTATACTCCGCCCACCCTTGAAACCTAAAAACACCTCACACACCTAAACACCACTCATCTGTGAACCCCAAAAAACCCTCACCACCCCTACAATCCAGTTATTTCTAAACTCCATCCAAGTTTAATGTAATCTTGGATTTTTAATGAAAATTATCTTTCCTTTAAAATGTTTCCTTTAGTTTTTAATGTTCTGTATTTCCTTAAAATGGTATTTTCTTAAAATTGTTTTTCCATGATTTGGTTCCCATCAATGTAGTTTCTAAATGTTTGTTTTCCTTCAATTCACACACATCAGTATGATAGGGGTACACCTTACCTTTGACTTACATGCATATCATTTGCTCAGCTGCGTCTTACTCATATCATATACAGAAGAATAGTCTATCTTAAGTACACCAATTCACTAGTGGATATTGATTTCATGGTTTAAACAGGGGCTCTGTAATACCACATGCATATAAAGAGTTCTTTGACAGGTCCTGTCTGACTCCTAACACTTCTTCTCTGCAGGGATGGGTGAGAGATACCTAAAGTTTCATTTTCTCAGAAATGTTTTCACTTACTTCAATTCAATTAAATTTTACAATTGTATTTGCGTTTTGGAACTCAACCGAGGTCCACATAAAAATAATCAATATAACCAATACATTTGGGCAAAAAGATAAAGCGCATCAATAATCCATACAGTGATAAAGTACCATAAAGTGTGCTATGGTGCTTACCATAAGTGTGCAAATTACAAATTGCAAAAATCTAATATAAAATACATAAAGACATAAAAAACATAATAGCTAACATGAAACTTTTCACGAATGCCGGATACAATAATCGAATATAAAGTGCAAAGGACAAAATTATAAAATTTTGAAAGACAGGCAAAACAAAAGCATCTTATATGTGAAAACAATAAAATAATTTCATCAAGCAACCAGGATTAAACATTAAACATTTAAATTTTTTCACACAAGCCATTTCTGTGGGAGGGGAAAACAGACAGAGTTTGGCATCAGTGGCCGAAGTTATAATATGTTTAAAAAAAAAATGAATTTCAGGAAACAAATTTCCCCACCCAATATACTGGTTCCCCACCTCAGAGCCGCTTCCAACGTTACCACGAAAGTTGAAGGTAGCCAAAATCCCAACCAAATAGCTGAGAGGGAAGCCATGGAGTTCATATTACAAATTTGACACCAAATACGCCCCCCATTTAAAAAAAAAAAATACCAATGCCCAATACCCATCACTTCAGAAGGATAAGTCATACTTTGTACACTGATAGAACATGTGAAAAGTGCCTCTGCCTGCAACATTGATACAATCTTTCAGCGGCGGAGGCCTGAGCCAATGCATTACTTCTGCAATAATTTATATGATCAACGCTACCACAGTTACTAGGACCAATTCTGCTGAGATAAGGGTAGAACTGTTTCCATCCCAGAGTTTCCTAATGTCCAACTGAACTTTTTCATTACTCTCACTCTCCCAGATGTAAAAATCATAACTTTGCTCTTAGCTATATTTATCTTTATTAAGTGTCCCTTAGTGTATTTTTCTAAACCACCTAGCTGTCTGTGAAGTCCTATTGCTGTTAAATTGAACAAGATAGCGTCATCCACATAAAGGAGGCAACCAACTCGCATCAGCTCAAGTTTAGTAGGGTCTTCTTTTACGGAATCAACGGCACTAGGCAGATCATGAGTGTAAAGGGAAAACCAGCGTTGCTAACAAACACCCCTGCTTTATACCATTTTGAGTAACCACTCTCCTGGATAACCCCCGATTCCTCTCCATCAGAACCCAGATCCAAATGTAAGAGTGCAAAGCAATAATTAAGATCAAAAGGTAAGGCAGGATCCCTAGAGCAGATAGTTTTCTCCACAGTGTTGCCCTAACTACCCTTTCAACGCTGTGGAGAAATTAATAAAAGCAGACTACAGTGGCACACCCCTTACTCTTGGGGGACTTTTCTAGCAGAGTCTGATTGACAGTAATATTATCAAGAGTCCAGCAGTTCTTTCAAAAGCTCACCTGTTCATCTGGAATGAGGTTATTCCCATATGCCCAACCTTGAAGATAAGAAAGCAGTCGCACCCAAAAGAGCAACTTGCTTGAAATTTGCCAGATAGGACTTCAAACCATTTAGGGATATAGGGGTACGGTAGTGCTACCTTTCCAGGAAGGTATAATATCCCCTGAAATATAGCAATGCTAAAATAAGTGACATAGGAAAGAAGCCCATGGAGCTGACTCTTGTCTTATGACATCAATTTCATTTTCGAGATTTCATCAGGGCCTATAAATACTTAAGTGCGAGCACTTTTACTGTAACCCTCAAATTCCTTTTGGGTAGGTGGGCCAAATAGTTCCAAAGTTTCTGTATTAGTAATAAGAATAGGATAGTCATAATCACTTCAATTACTTGCTTATAAATCCGAGATATACGATACCCAGCCATCTTCCAAAACTGGGATGGCCTGTGTCGTAACCCTAGAGCCACAGTATTTAGCTACTAAAGTCCAGTATTTGTGAGAATTACAGGAAACGGCTGCTGCTCTCAAACAAATTCACTTCTTGTTTTTCTCCCACCTATGCTCCACTGCCAGTACGCTCGTTCTCACCTGCTTAGGATGATTAATCTCCCTTTGTGTAGAAATTTCAGCAAACTTAAATTGTTCCCTCACAAGGCAATTTATTTTTTGATTGACCTTTTTAACATCCCTTGCAGGATTGAACAGACTTAGGACAATTAACTCTTTCCTTACCTGCCCAGAGAAATTCTCAACTGAGAAATCAGTACAAACCCAAGTTTCCTGCATACATATAAGTGACAGCATAAGGCACAGTATATAATTAAACTTTACATTAGATTGCCCTAGGCCTGCCATGTTCCAGGAGACTAATTTTTTCCCGGGGCTACCTCCATAATACTGGGAGCTTGGCATTCATTCTTGCCCCTTTCAATGAGTCGCCTACCCAATGCCAAGATGAGGACTCATGTACCCCCTGAGGGGTCCAACCACTCACAGTCTCCTTTCCTACAGTACTTATTACTCTCCTCCCCATGTCCTTCCCTACAGAGAGGGTTATAACTTTCAAGCTAACAGATCCCAAAGAACATACACCTTGCACAACATTCATGGAATTCCCCAAGGAGTGATTATATTTTCACGCTTTACAGAATTCAACACAGATAATATCAATACCTCTCTTCCTAAGATGGTCAGCATTCTCCAAGATCAGTGATACCATGATCTTAGAGTGAAATGTTACCCTTGAACATGGGAGAGTGGCAGATGATTTAATTCACATGATGTCCAGTCAAACGGGGATTCAAAATCCAACATAATAGAGCTTGGACCAGAACCTTCCACTTCCCTCATAGATTTATTAACCTCTGACTTAGGACCAGTAAAAGAGTTGGGGAGCTGTGGAAAAAAGGGTTGCTTCTCACTATTAAGAGGTCTAGTGATCATTTGATTATCCCTATTGAACGAAATCTCCTGACAACATGCCTGGGCTAGCAACACTAAGGCCCTCATTAGGAGTTTGGAGAGCAGAAAAGACCGCCCACCAAACTCCCGCAGGTCATGAAACCACCAGTACGGTCTCTGTCCCGCAAGCCCTATTAAGAGTTTCTCGCTGGGCCAGCAGGCGGAAACAAAGTTTCTGCCACTACCCCAGTGGGAAACACACAACAACATTGATGCCAGCTCGTAATACGGCCGGTGGCAATGCTGTTTTGCTTCAGGTGCACCAGCACCCATTGCGCAAATCACTGTCTGCGAAGCAGTGGTTTGTGCGACTGGGTCAGCCAGGGGGCCCCTGCACTGTCCATGCCATGTCTCCGCCAGTATTTACATTGCAGTGACCCTGCCATGTAAACTCCAGTGGAGAGAGGGGTTGTAATCCCCAGGCCCTGGTGGATTGGGCCATCTTCCGTGGTGGTCGAAAAGTGGTTGTGCCGGAGATCTAACTGTGTCGCTTTTGCAACAGTTGTAATGTCGCAGTCAGATTGCCGCTTTGGCAGGAGTTTGACTGCGACCGGGATCCTGACCATTTAGTGACCGCCAGGGACTTAATGAGGCCCGAAGTCCTCTCATGCCCCTAGTGAGGCCCTACAAGATTTACTAACACAAGGGCCTTCATTGCCACCAACCATCCCACCAACCATCCCACTCTCATAAACTTTCAAACTTATTTATGAAGAGCAGACCCCAATTCCTGACAGGAAATGTTTAAACCAGGTCCGTCCAGGCCAATAATAGATGTAGGCTGAACAGGAGTTTCTAGCCCACTAAGCACAGAGCTCAAGATTGGAAAGGCGTAATTTAGATTAACTGGGTTTCCTAAAGACTCCAAAGATACAGACTCAACTGGAACATCTGCAAACCTTAATTTCCTGGACTTACAATTTTTTGTTTGTTACTCCATTCACTTCTTTAGGAGGAAGCACCCTTCCTGCAGGGCTTACCCATTTGTGTGCCCTTTTCTTTCAACCCCCCCAATACCAGCGCTATTAACTTGAATAGCCTGCACGTTTCTCCCTTTTGCCCTTTGCCCATGCAAATTTCCAGAGTCTAAAGTAGTAAATTGTTAAACTCCAAACAATATAAAGGACAGCACATCCAACACATTGTCAGAATTAGAAACAGACCTTTCCAGCAGGGATAAAATGGATGAAAAAATGTTTTTGATGCAAAACATAATTTCAGATGAAACTTCTCATTGCCCTCTCCATTTCTGTCGGGCGGCTGTACTGATTCTTGTGAACCTTCAAACACCTTTAAATCACAATTTACTACATTCAAATAATTCATAGAGTTCAATGCATATGAAGAGTTCACCAGAATGCCTTAGAGAGGGAGTACTACAATACAGCACTGTCAGAGAGGGATGGCCGGCTAGACACTGAGAAGCCTGACCCAACTCACCCCCTCCGAAATGGTGAGTGACTTAAGGCGTGTTTTCCTCTGCAAGTTTGTGTCATTTACAAACCAACACCAGGCATGGTGTCATCTTTAAACATAGGTGGGCCATCAGCATGAGCATCAATGGAGCTTTCCCTGCCAGGGGAATTCAAAGGAGCTTGATAAACATCTTGATTGTGCAAACGAACCAATGATTTCACTTGGTTCCCTCTCCAAGCCAGATCAAGGGGGTTATTCTAACTTTGGAGGAGTGTTAATCCGTCCCAAAAGTGACGGTAAAGTGACGGATATACCACCAGCCGTATTACGAGTTCCATAGGATATAATGGACTCGTAATACGGCTGGTGGTAAATCCGTCACTTTTCCGTCACTTTTGGGACGGATTAACACCTCCTCCAAAGTTAGAATAACCCCCCAAGTGTCTTTTGTGAGCTATTTTTGAGGAAACATTCAGGGATACATTCAGGGCAAATATTTATCAAATGGACTAACAAGAAACTAGATTATATGATCTCCAGTCTTGTAGGGCCCAGCTCATACTCACCGCCTGGGTCAGACTCCATCAAGACAGCTCCTTCATCTACTGTGAGAGAGGGACAGCACAGTTGGTCAGAATTTAACAATGCTGGACAAATTTGGACTGATTGAATTTCCTCATCTATATCAAGACTTTGTGAGGGAAGAGGGTCTAAAAGAAGTCAAACATCTCAGAATTTTTCCATGATCTTCATCATTCTTTCACCCTCTTTGGTATTTGAAATTAAACAACTTGTAATGAGAGGATAAAACTTCAAGAAAGACAATTGACAATTTCTTTGGCAAATGTTTTTTTTTTAATTTCAAAGGATAATTGGAGTCACCAATCAAATAGCTAGATCATAATTTCCTCACTGTCATTTTACTGTTGCTGAAGAGAGGATGAATGGATAAAAAGATCCGCCAGCTATTGCCACAATTGCCTGTGCATCACTTGAACGTCAATTAGCCATCCTATCGATCAGCCTCCGATATTTCTTGCCACTTGCTGCTTACCTGTGAACGTACTAGGAAGGTGGGGGCAAAATCCCCCTAATGCAGAAATAAGAATGGAAAAAGTATGTGGTAGTTGCACCTGGACCAAGGCAGGCCGCTTCCCCAGACAAAGCTCTCAGCCACAATGTGGCAGTCACTAAACCACGCTCCCCTATTTGCCAGTGGATGATGTCAATGTTAAATGATGCAGGAATTACAGGCGTGATTTTCCGGGTCCTCTCCTCCTTGGAGTCCCCTACAAGTCTCATACAAGACTCCTCCAAACTCTTCAAACTCTTTCCAAGTCTTTTGAAGTCTATTCTTCCAATTAGAGCCCATTTACAATCCCACACAAAAACCCACAAGGGCAACATCTGGGCGAAAACTGGGCAGGACCTGTGACAGAAGTGTGGCCCCTCAGCAGTGCGGCAGTGTAGGGAAGCAGTATGATATGCTGCATACGGCTGCAAACTGAATGACACCTCTCCTCTCCTGAAGCTGTCTGAAGCTGACCCCTGATTACAAATGCCCACATGGAGCCCTCAGCATGACTGATCCTTTGTGCGTGACAGTCCCAGAGAGCGCAGCCCTAAAGAGTGTGCTCCCTCCTCCTCCTGCCACTCCTCACTCTCCCTTGACTAGCGGCTACCACTGCTTCAATCCTCGGCGTGGTCAGCAAGGTTTGAAGCGAGGTCTGTGGTCCTCGGCAAGTTCCTTGGTGAGGTTCGGGGACATTGACATGGTACGGTCTGGTACAGTCCTCTGGTGCGATCCACCGGTGCAATCCTCAAAGGCCCCTGGAGCACAGTATGTAGCACAGAGCCCATGCCCCCTCATAGCCACCTGCAGGAAATTGGCGTGTGACATCAGCTGAAGCAGAAAGAGATGTTTTCACCATCTTTTCAAGGCATAGGAAATCTATTGGTTCCAAACTCACTAATTTCAGGGAAATACAACAAAAAGCAATGAGGCAACTGAAAGGTTCTCAGGATATGAAAACACTGAAGAGTGCAAAACATTAAATAGAAGGCAACCTTACAACTGCCCATGGACAATCAGCTTGATGTTCATGAATAATGAAATACCATTCCTCTCTGCTTTAGACTCCGCAGTCTATGTGTTTACCACAGCGCTCATAATGAAGGGAAAAAGAGCACCAAAAAGGATTGCACTAACTTTGTGCCTCAGCTGGAGTGAAAGTACCTACCTATGAGGACTGTTTTACTGATGGTGTGTCTGAAGTAGAAGACTCTGGTTCTCATTCAGCACATGCTGCTGTTGAGGTGCTGTTCGCTGTGCTTGGTATAGTGTTCTCTGGGACCTGGAGTTAGCAGCAGATGTATTTCACAGTAAAGATTTTATAGTGGAATATCAGAGATGTCTTATCACTGACATGTTTTCTAGATTGCACTGGCCATGATGTTTACCATGTCTAAGAACATCACCACATTTGCAATACATTACCCCTTCCACGTGCTCACAATCTACTCCATCTAGTCAGGCCCTGCGCCAATACTATAATGGGTGGTCAAATCATGCTGTGCATGATGCAGTGGGTGTAAGCCACAAAGCCTGGTCTCCTGCCAGGTCCTGTGGCTATGCACATTGGTGTTTGCCTACAAGGCACAGCTTGCAGTCAGATTCTATTCCCCAATATCCAGGGGCGGCCAACTCTATTATGCAAAGCAAGGGTTGGGTGCAGTGCATGACCTCTGGCCATGCTGTGACCCCATCCCACTGGCCAGGCATTGTGCAGACCAAACTACAGTGTTTTCTGAATTCTTATTTTGATAATGTTCTTATAGGGTTATGAAATTTGGCAACTGCTTAGCAGACTTAATTTACCATTATTAGTATGTTAAGTTTCATGTAAATTTATCAACAGTGGGCACAGTTCTGTAGTGTGGCAAAAAAGTGTTCATTTGCTAAGGGCTCGCAAATGGATCTACCTCATTAATATTCATGAGGTAGGTCGCAATTTGTGAGCCATTGCGAATGGCTACAATCACAGGGATGGTGGCCTGCTGGGCTCAGCAGACCACCATGTCTGTGATTGCTTTTCAATAAAGTAATCTTTTTTTTTTTTAATGCAGCCTGTTTTCCTTAAAGGTAAACGGGATGCGTTTAAGAATGAAAAATTAAAACGTTTCTTTTCATTTTTTAAGAGTAGGCAGTGGTCCGTGGGACCACTGCCAGCTCTTAAAAAATGCTTTCGCATGCATTCACAAAGGGGAAGGGGTCCCTTGTGGACCCCTTCCTCTTTGCAAATGGGTTACCACCAATTTGAAATTGGTGGTAACTGCCATCGTTTTGCGACCGCATTCACTGTCCCAAAACAATCATACATACCTCTGTGATTCAGTACTAGGGAGGGACGTCCTTGACATGCCTCTTCCTATTACTGAATCCGTCTGTAGTCGCAAATCCAATTTGCGATTCGGTAACAAGTTAACAAATCGCAAATTGGACTTGTTACATACCAAAATGCATTTTTGCGATCGCCATTTGTGATCGCAAAAATGTTTCATACATCTGGCCCCAAGATCTACAACAGGAACTAAACATTCCTTGTCAAATGTGGGGCCTTTCTTTTTAAATCTAGGTCTCTGGCATATCACTGTAATGCTAATTTATTCGAAAATACTGTGTGAATTTACACCAGTTCAAGCAAAGGCACTTCCCCGAGTACAGGTGTAGTTTCATGTCAATTTTGCTATGGTTCGATTCTGTGTTTATTTATGTAGAGGAGAGCAAAGATTCGTATGGGTGCTAAAATGGGTAATGCTGTTTTTTGACTGCCCCAATAAGAGTCCCACTGCTTTGAGGGATTTGCTTGAAACTCAAAATAGCAATTGTAAGCTTAACATTGTAAATGCTTTTAAGTGTTGTGGAGCTACATAACATTGCACAAGTTGGTAGCAAATAAATAATTTTTGATTCCCATTTAACCTTGTCTCCACTTCTCAGAGCTACATATATCCTCAGATTCTAGCAATGGTCTTAACTTGCTAACAGCCTCCAAAATGTCATGCAGAATCATTCAAAATAAACAAAGTTTTTAGCACTTGAAATCGTTTTGTCCGCCTTTTTATCTGTGCCTACCAACTTGATGTATCTGCACAAATCTTTCCATACCCACAGGATTCTAAACTTTGCTAAATATCTGCCAGATTTCATGTATATTCATCAAATGATCAGGAAAAATGCAAAGTCATTTTTAATAGAAACTCTGACATAAACATAGCTACAGAAGTGCTACCATATTGCTGCTTGTGGTATATACATCCATATGTATGTAGGAAGAGACAGAGAGAGAGACAGGCATAGAGAGATAGAGATAGAAGGAGAGAGAGAGAATATATGCAGCTGTTAACTCTAATATCCTCTTTTGTACCATTGGTGAGTGAAGAGAGGAGCCAGTATTCATGAGATTAAACCTTGAATTGGCCATGATGCCATGTCCCTTCATCAACAATGGTAGGAAACAGCATATCACACTCCAACTTTCTATACATCTGCATGTTTGGTTTATGCTATTATACTTTTTATTGCAGTAGTTATAAACAAACGTATACAGCCATATCCAGACACAAAAGGGAGAACCCATATAGTTACATACAACCACAACAACATTAAATCTGTGAAAGGATAACTCTTGTTCAAAGATCTCCACTGGGTTCCTTAGATGCACACTGCATCATCAAGACTTGCTGCATGATTACACAGAATTCAGCAGGGGCACGCCACTACACCTGATCTTCAGCTGTAGCATTGGCAGCCTTAATGACTAAGGGACACATGTACGAAGCATTTTGCACGTCGCAAATGGCGAATCAGACCATTTGCGACGTGCAAAATGCAATTTGGGATGTTCAGACCCATTTTAGCGATGCTGTAATCTATTTACCGAATCGCAAAAAGGGTTTGCGAGTCGCCATTAGGAAGGGGTGTTCCCTTCCTAATTGCGAGTCGCAGTCCCATGTATGATTGTGTTGTGACCGTGAATGCGGTCGCAAAACAATCGCAGTTAGCACCAGTTTCAAACTGGTGCTAACCCATTCTAACCCATCCTTTCCCCTTTGTGAATGGCAGCGGAAAAGAAAATTCAGTGGTCCACTGCCTGCTCTGAAAAAGGAGTTTCCTTTAAGGAAAACGGGCTGCATTTAAAAAAAAATAAACTGCTTTATTTAAAGCAGTCATAGACATGTTGGTCTAATTTCTCCAGCAGGCCACCATCCCTGTAGGGCGACCATTCCCAATGAGCTCGCAAATTGCAACCTACCTCATGAATATTCATGAGGTAGGTCATTTGAGACCCCATTGGGAATCGCAAACAGTGTCATTGACACTGTTGTGCATCAGGTTTTGTGAGACGCAAAACCTGAAGTTCGTACATGTGGTCCTAGATGACAAGCCTCTTCTTGTTAAATTCCAAGGCTCTGGAAAATCCTAGAACTTTGTTTTTTTTTCACAATTTTTTATTGAAGGGTCAACACAAAGTAGAGGGTGAGAAAATGGGGGGGTAGAACTTGACACATTCTGCATGAAGCAATCATACATCACGAAATAAGTGCAGCACAAGGTACATAACATGCAGAAGCCCATCATAGCCAGTGCGTGCAGGAGTTCAGTGAGGACAAATCCAGCACAAATGCACTGTTCTGCAATGCCACCTATGATGATCAGCATGGAGAGGAGTAGCTGGGGAGAGAACAGGACATGAGAAGTGTGGGGGCCCATATGGGGAGGGAACCCACAAGCCCATGGGGAGATAGGCGGGATAATGAGAAAAGAAGAGATAAGTGGGATGCAGAGGGGAGATTTGGGGTTGGGGGAAGAGTGGGTGAGCATCTGCAAGGGCCAGGTTAGGGCCGCAAGGTCCGGGGCAGTCAACATTGCAACATCCAAACCTCCCACAAAAAATCAATAACGTACATACTTAGCATCTGGTTTCCACCGTCCTGAAGGAAAGGTGCCCAGATGAGGAGGAAGGTCTCTGTTTTGTCCTGTAGATTACCCGCTCATAGGGGGTCTTCTGGTACATGATCAAGTCACTCGTCATGAGAGGGGGGATGGGTGAGCACCAGTGGGGGAGGATGCAGTTTTTTGCAGTTCCAAGCGCCATATGCAGTAGGCGGCCTTGAAGTTGTGAGATGTCCGGTGAGTCAGCAAGGTCGTGCAACAGGTTCAAAGGACGAGGCAAGCGTATCACGGCTGGCAGGGTCTCACTCAGGGTGGTTCCAACTGCCTCCCAGAAGGGTCAGACTGTGGTACAGTCACAGATTATATGAACTAGCTCACAGCTGTTGTGATTACACAGTCGTGATCGCAGCACCAGCAGTTTGCAGGGGGCAGCAAAGCCCAGTGCCAGTCTTTTAAGGACATAAAGAGACAACTTTAACCGCCCCTCCAGGGCACCACGATCCAGCACTTTCAGAAGTTCCACACAATCCTATGTCTCATGTTTCATCTGAACTCTGGCTTGCCATTTGATATAGAGATTATTCAGTAGGGGCAAGTAAAATAAGGGTGTAGAAGCCAGACATCATCCCTTGAAAGTGACTGCCAACAAACTTTGTCTCCTACTCTTTAACAATCACATGCTAGTGGGTACCCTTTCAGCAGCTGGACGTCACTGAAGGGTATGCCATATCTACCCCAGTGCACAAGGCCCACTTCTCTACCAGTCTGTGCCCCTAAAGACTGTTAATCAGCCAGAAGGTTGGACAGTCTTGTGTTTCCCCTCTCTTACATCTTCCTCTCTTCCTGATTGCAAACATACACCATGCTTTCACTACCAAACCATTGATGTTATTAGTGTCGGGCATCCACCTTCCCCTACCCTTCTCATTTGTCACCCTGTCCTTCTGCACGTTCTATGCCCTCAGCCTTAGCCTACTCCTGTGAATTATGTGCTATACTTACCCCATTATTTCTTCTCTTCCTTTGTTGCACTGTACCATTCCTGCACTCCCCTTTCATCCCTCCTTGACACATTTTCCTATTTTCAATGCATTCTAGCATTCACTCTCTTTTTGTCCTATCTCTTCTGCAGTTGTTCTCCCTCTTACTATAGTGTTTCAATGCTTTGCCGCCTGGTTTCCATAATAATACGTATGAGTATGAATGTGTATATCTCCATATGTACATATATATATATATATAATACAGACAAGTGTATCTGGGAAATGTATTTAATTGTACAGGCAGTTTTCCTGCAATAATATGATATTGTAAACTGAAACCGATTAGTACTAAGAGTAGTGAATGTGAGATATTTTCTAGGTAGACCTTATTTCCATGAAGTAAATAGTCAGTCTAACATGCTGCATATTGTCATCTACATAGGTTGTGGGCAGTTGGGTAATCTCTGTTGAACATGGTGCATGCCGTGTCCTTTAAAGAGCAAGGAAGAGTGGTGCTTTATCTCTCGTTGAGTCTTGCAATTTGTTCACCAGAACTGAGAGAAGACTAATCACTTTTCCCACATTAACTTTGTCTTCGACAGCATACTTCTTCCCAGGGCCATTTCAAGGATTGTTACTGTTCAAGGAGAAGAGACATTTTTCTTTTTTTTTTCCTCTTGCAACAACATCGTTGCTTTTTTGGGGCAATTCGCAATTGTTAAAAGACAGTGGGACAGATGTATCATGCATGTTTGCGTTCGTAATTTGCGATCACAATCAACCTGATCGGGCCATTTGTAATCGTAAAAATGCATTTTGGTATGTATGAATTTTATTTTGTGATTCAGTAACTTGTTATGGAATCACAATTTGGAATTGCGACTACTTACCGATTTGGCATTAGGAAGGGGCATGCCAAGGGCATCCCTTCCTACTTTAGAATTGCAGCAGTATGTAGGAATGTTTTGTGACTGAAATTCGGTCGCAAAACATTTGCATTTTACCACCTACTTCAAGTAGGTGGTAACCCATTCAGAAATGGGAAAGGGTCCCATAGGGACCCCTTCCCTTTTGTGAATGCATGCAAAAAAATGTTTTAAGAGCAGGCAGTGGTCCCATGGACCACAGCCTACTCTTAACCCCTTTACTGCCACGGATGTAATGGTTACGTCCGTGGCAGCGCCCCTCAGGTGCCACGGGCGTAACCATTACGTCTGTGTACCGCTCCCCCGAGGGACGCACCCCCACTCCCCCATGTTATGGCTGGAAGGAGAATCTCTTCCCCTTCCATCCTCGATCCCCGGCGTGACGTCTGATGATGTCAGCATGCCAAAGCATTTCTCTTCCGCTCGGGAGGAGGAGGCCAGCAGAGACATGAAAGGAAAGGCCTTTCCTTTCCTTTCATGTCCCTGCAAGCATTTTGGGCAGAAGAAATGCCCACTAGACACCAGGGATTTTCTTTTTTTTTGTTGAAATGAACATAAGGGGAGCGGCCCCTTGGGCAAGGGCCGCTCCCCTGGGGGGCAAATAATTTGTAGGCCATTTCTGCCCCCCTGGGGGCAGATCCGACTGATATAATTAGGCCGATCTGCCCCCGGGGGGCCAGGAAACCCCCTAGACACCAGGAGGGGGCAGAAACCACTAGACACCAGGATTTTTTTAACATATATTTACATAAAAGGGGAGCGGCCCCTTGGGTAAGGGCCGCTCCCCAGGGGGGGCAAATAATTTTTAGGCCATTTCTACCTCCCCTGGGAGCAGATCGGCCTAATATAATTAGGCCGATCTGAAAATCCCTAGACACCAGGGATTTATTTTTTCTTTTATGTTTAGGGAGCGACCCCTTCAGCAAGGGTCGCTCCCTGGGGGACCAAAATGTTTCTAGGCCATTTCAGCCCCCCTGGGGGCAGATTGGCCGAATATAATTAGTCCGATCTGGGGGCGTGGCTGGGCCACGAAAGAAGATGGCCGCCTAAGTCCCGAGCTCCGCGCCGCAGTGGCCCCGAGGAGGCGGCGGGGGCCCTATGGAGGGCGAAAAATTGCCTTAACGCACGCCGAAACCCTCCCACAACCTCGAGCTTCCGTCCGAACCTCAACAACTGGCCGTCGAGACCCTATCGGCCGACAGCGCGCCTCGGAGGGAAAGGGGGAAAAATGGCCTACAGAGAGGGCGGAGCCGCGTCTCCTCGACCAGAAAACCATCTCTCTTAAGGACGGAGGAACCCAGTCCGGAAGACCCTGAGGAGCCTCCCAAAGTCCAGGACCTCCGATCTTGAGTGGGGACATGCTCCGGAGCATCAGGGGATCTAGGGTGCACAATATCGAGGTAGGCCCAACTGCGGGGGAGGAGCCGCGCTCTCGAGCCGAGAGAGAAGCCGGCCTCCCTACCATTGCGGCGACTGGAGTGGAAGGCACAGTCCTTCGCATCCTATTTCCAAAGGGAGGCGGTGAGCATTTATCCTCTATTTGGCCCGGGAGAGGAAAGAAGACAATGCCGCGGAGCGACGAGGGGAACAAGGTAAGGAGGCGAGGAGGGGCGAACCAGGACAGTAAACAATAGAAAGGAATAAAGACACGGAAACAAGAGAAGAAGGGGAGTAAGGGAAAAATAAATGGAAGGAGGAAGAAAGAGCAAACAGAAAGGGGGAAGAAGAGAGCTAAGAACCAAGCTAAACAAAGAAGGAGAGGGGAGGCGAAAGGGGGCTAACGAGGGAAAGAAAAACAAAACAGGAGGAGAAGACAGAAAGAAAGAAGAAACACACCAAAAAATTACCCCCCCCAACACATCCGGGAACAGAAAAAGGACCAAATAAATTACCGCCTCAAACCTAAAATCCACCCAAAACAAAACAAAAAAAGAAGAGGAGGGGAAAAAGAAAAGGGAAAAAAAAAAGAGAGAATATCAAAAATCAGAACAAGACAAGAGCCAGACTCCGAGGAAAATTCCGGAACCAGCTGGACAACACACGCAGACAGACGAGGCGATGCCCGGCAGCAAAACAAACCAGAAACCCACTGGTAAGTCGGCACAACAATTATTATTCTCCGAAGCTCTCCATCACAAGCGTCCAATATCTACGATAACAGGACCTCACTCACCACCCTCCCCAACACAATCCACCACAATGTCTGACAAGGAACAATCCATAACCATGGAAAAAATACTACAGGAGATCACCGCTGTCAGCTGCCGAATAGAGGGAATGGACGCTTCTCTGTCTTCACTGACCCTGGAAACCAAATCTATGAGATCAGACATTGCAGGTTTTCAAACCAGGGTGACAGGCTTGGAACACCGCATGGGCTCATTAGAAACGCAGATGACCACTTATCGAGACAGAGACCAAGACCTCCTTTACCTTAGGAGTAAACTCACAGACCTAGAGGATAGGAGCCGAAGAGATAACATTCGCCTACTGGGAATCCCGGAGCATGAAGAAGGTACAGACATGCAGGCCTTCCTGGGCTCCGTTCTCCCCAAACTAACCTCCCTGGACTTCGACCCACCGCTGGAATTCCAAAGAGCACACAGAGTAGGCCCGAAACGTTCTGATACATCTTCAAGACCCAGACCGATAATCGCTTGTTTATTACGCCACAACCATGCCCGACAGATATTACAAACCGCGCGTAAACAGGGCCCTTTCCGGATAGGCCAACATGACATCCGAATAACAGCTGATTACTCCAAGGTAACCAACGAACGAAGAAAAGCCTTCCTAGCTCTAAGACTTCGACTTCGCCAAATGGGGATGAAATTCGGCCTCTTCGACCTCGCCAGAATGTGGGTCACCAATAACAGTATATCCAAAGACTTCTATAATCCAGACGAACTGAGCCTTTTCCTTGACTCTTTTCAACATCAGCCTATGGACTCTACCAATCCAGACTGTTCACAAGATACCGGGAGAAAAAATGAAGGGGGAGGACTCTTACCCCCGGGCCCAGAGAAAGAAGGCCCGCTCCATCAAGACACCGACCTCAATCAAAGGGGCAGGGACGCAGAGAGGCTAGCCAGACTACACAACGACAGGGGTCAGGTTCTCCACACTGTGGCAACCTACACCCAACTGTCAGAAAGAGACAAATCCAGATCAACTTTAAAACCAATAACTGTACCCCCCTGAGACACCGATCCCTCGTTGGGTGCATGTGAGATGATTACAAGACATTGAAACTGGAACGACGAGAACTCACGGAAAGGATGAGTACAAGCCCGGGTTTTGTTTGTAACCATTATTACTTAACAATCGTCAATAACCTTTTTAACAACATTAGATGACCATTATGTTTACATGTTCTACAAGATAACACAGGGCTTTATTCTATAACACTGTTGCATAGACATCCACTGTATAACACGAAACGCACAAGCCGGATCTTGCAGACCCCACAGGTGATGCAAACACATACATCGGGACCTTGCTCAATAGGGACAAGTTCCAACACCTAAAGAGAAGCTACCATTCAACTCCTCACAGCAGTACTACAATACAGAATATTCGACAACACAACACCACACAATAACAACAAGACTACATGAACAGGCCCGATCCTGCAGACAAGTCGTAATGCTGTCCCCTCTCAGCTAAATCTACCACCCTCCACTTCTCCCTTAAACGGCCGTTCCGGGAAACGAAACGAATGTAATATAATCTACACGCAATAATACGTATCCCGTCGATCCCTAGAGTACTGCCACAGGGGACGATAAGATATAATACAACACAACATTACATATTACGGAGATGCACCACTACTTCTTACGGGAACACTATGGGGGTTATTCCAACTTTGGAGGAAGTGGTAATCTGTCCCAAAAGTGACGGTAAAGTGACGGATATACCACCAGCCGTATTACGAGTCCATTATATCCTACGGAACTCGTAATACGGCTGGTGGTAAATCCGTCACATTTGGGACGGATTACCACCTCCTCCAAAGTTGGAATAACCCCCTATATCTCCATGGAGACATGACAAACAGGTCGACATTCATACGTATTCCCCAGAATCCTCCCCATGAGGGGGATGCAACCCCCCCATATACTCGCGATGACACCTGACCACGTAGATGATGAGCAGTAGACCAACCACTTGTATACACAACCCATGTTCCACCCTTTAATAACAATACCCACCCCGGGGCTGGTCCCACGACATATAAACTAATAGAATGTAATAAGATTACCTGTATGGAAATAAGTTATATTGCGTTACGTTATGCTATATTATACTATGTTATGTTATACAAATTAAAAGATTGCAGTGACATTATGCTGTTTGATATTATGTTGTTTGACATAGCGATATTATGCTATATAAGTATAGTAATATTTCAACTGTTATCATGTGCAAATGTACTCCAATATCCTGATCTGAACCGGCATTATGTTACTTAACTCCCCCCCCGCCCTCTCCTCTCCTCCGGCCCTTTAGACACCCACCCCTTGATCCCACAAATCACTTCTCCCCCCCCTTACACAAATACCAACACCTATGGTAACATCTACATTACAACCATCACCACATTTATATCTATCATTATAATCATGATTACAAATACACACCCTGATCCACACCCACCCCCCTCCTCGACCAATATACCCTCACAACATAGAACTCATCGCGATGACATACATCAAGTACAGTGATCGCCAGCCTCCTTTCACTCGAAAATAGGATAAACATCTACCCTATTAACTTAGACACTGGACACTGCGAGGTATCAACTGGATCCTTCTCCATCTCTTAATCCAGGCCAGTGCGAACTCCCCCTCTACCACCTTTCCCACTGTACCCACCCTCACTATATTAAAATTATGTCACCAAATCCCCCCCCATTATCTACACATCATACCCTCCCTCATCGACATAGCTACTACCCTCTCCCGCCCCCCCCTTCCATAATATGCACGTGGCTTCCCCCCATATCCGTTCCCCTCCTCCGGAGCTCAGCTCAGAACCTGTGCATTCGACCACCTTGGATCAATACTGGCCTCCCCCTGCCCCAACGCCGCCTCCTCTGCAGAGAGGCTGCATCAACGGCATTAGGAGGTCGGATAGGACTCGGACTCGCCGTTTACAGACCGTCCCTAAGGGAGCATAGTACTCCCGATCCTCCCTATATCCCTCTAACCTCTTCCCCTCCTAATCATCACATCCATTCCCCTTTACAGACAAACGCTAACTCTAGCCTTCTTTCCTCCCATATTATCCCTTTCCCCTCTCTCACCAACCCCTACACGTTCTTGTTTCTCCCCCCCCCCCCCTTTTCTTGTCGGGGTACCCGACACTCATCAGCTGCCTCTGTCTCACCCCTCGAACCCCCAAATATTCATATTACAGCGAACACAGTACCACACGACTACCACCCCCAGTACTGCTGAAATTTCTTCCTCCCACTCAGTATGCCAGAGACAACCCCCCACATAGTACACCCTCTACGAATCCTCTCCTGGAATGTTCATGGCATGACGAATTACATCAAACGGAAAAAGATCTTGTCATATTTCCAATCTAGAAAAGCAGACACAGCCCTGATCCAAGAAACGCATCTTGATAATATAGAGTCCGACAAACTTAGATGTGACTGGGTAGGAAAGGTCCTCTTCAGCTGCTGTCCAGAAGATCAGGGAATCAAGGGAGGCACACCTCGTAAATGTGGCATAGCGATACTAATACGTAAATCCCTGCCGACCACGATCATTAAAACATGGAATGACACAGAAGGGAGATATACATTTGTCAAACTGAAAATAGGAAATACCTTCCTATGTGTGGGCTCTGTCTATGCACCAACCGGACCAAAACGTTCCTTCTTCCTACAACTCAATTGCGTACTGACCGAAATAGGGACCACACGCTATATCATCGGAGGGGATTGGAATCTTACTAGAGATGCCATACTGGACAGGACAGGCCCCATCGATGTGGGCAATAATCCCGATAGGGCCATACTGACGGACATCACAGCAGATGTAGGTCTAGTCGACTGCTGGAGACTAACACACCCAAAGGACAAGGAATTCACATTCATTTCGTCCGTCCCTGGCACCCAATCACGCCTGAAATATTTTCTTTATCACACACCATAATCCCCCAAATACTAGACACTAGCATCTTAGATAGCGGACTCTCAGACCATTCCCCGATTTCACTCTCTATTCAGGTGGGCTTGACCTCTCCTGGTCGTAAACCATGGCGCTTTGCCATACACAGATACCGTTCCCCCCAGGGGAAAGAGCAACTCAAGGCCCACATATCCACATACATGACCGAAAACATAGGCTCTGTGACATCCAAGCGGGTCTTATGGGCAGCGGCTAAGGCCACTCTGAGAGGGAACATGATGAGGGACGCAGCACTGGCCAATAGAGATAGGGAGGTCCGCTACCGCACCCTAGAAGTCACGATCCAACGCCTCACCAAACAATACACTACTCAGCCGTCCCCAGCGCTACGCCGCTCCCTCGAACAAGCCCGAATGGCACACAACGATCTTTACACAACGCAGGCAGAATATGCACTACAAAGATTACGTCACCGCCACTATGAACAAGGAGAAAAGGCCGGACTCCTCTTAGCGGCACAGCTCCGACAGAGAGATGCTGCCTCAGCTATCCCAGCTATAACGTCTCCCTCCGGAGCAGTACTGACCCGCCCGCAAGACATTGTGAATGAATTTGCTACATATTATCAACTCCTTTACACCCCGACCAACCAGGCACAGACAGAGGCATTTCTCACTGCGGCAAAATTGCCCTGCCTATCAGAAGCCGGCCGAGCTCTCCTTGAGGGCGATATAAGAATGGAAGAAATCATACAGGTTATCACAAAATTCCCATACCATAAATCCCCAGGTGAAGATGGATTCCCAGCGGAATTTTACAGATGGTCAGGAGAGGAGACAACCACGGCAGTACACGAGGCACTCATGGAGGCGTGCCATGAGGGCTCTCTGGGTGCCCTGTCCAACAAGGCCACGATTGTCGTCCTGCCTAAACCTGGAAGGGACCCCCTACTTTGCAGTAGCTATCGCCCCATCTCCCTTTTAAACGGAGATGTTAAATTACTAGCTAGTGTCCTTGCAGCACGTCTACGCAAAGTCATACCGTCCCTAATCCATCATACCCAGGTGGGATTCGTACCGGGCCGCACTTCCAGAAATCATATGCACACACTATGCCACACCCTGCTTGAATCGTTAAACCTACCAGAAGAAGCCTTGGCACTATCCCTCGACGCGGAGACGGCATTCAACCGCATCGAATGGCCCTATCTATTCACCACCATGAAACATTTTGGTCTCGGAGATCAATTTATTTCTAAAGTCCGATTATTATACGATCACCCTACAGCACAAGTTAACTGCGGGGGCTTTCTATCGTACCCATTCCCCATCGGAAGGGGCACTCGACAGGGCTGCCCCTTGTCTCCGCTCTTATTCCTACTAGCAATGGAACCGCTGGCAGCAACTATAAGGAATTCTCAACAGATAACAGGTATCTCCTTACCAGGGGGTTCCTCCAAAATCTATCTATATGCAGACGATATTCTGTTAACCTTGTCTGACTTAGAGAGATCCATCCCATCCCTACTCTCTATCATAGAAAGCTTTGCACCCTTGTCCGGGTATCGAGTAAACTGGGAAAAGAGTGAATCGTTGCCCCTATCTCGCGTAACAACGAGAGCTGCAATCCATGGCCGCCCATTTAAATGGACCCCAACCCACCTCAAATATCTGGGGACATATATTAACCGAGGCTTAGAACACATGGTCAGGGATAACCTAGACCCTCTTATATCCCGGATGAAACAGGACTTTGCGAAGTAGACCTTACTCGGCCTATCTATGTGGGGCAGAACACAGGCGGTTAGGATGGTCACTCTCCCCCGCTTCACATATGTTTTAGGCATGCTCCCCCTACAGATTCCGCTCTCTCTTCTCCGAAGGATTGATACTTTGATAAGGTCCTTTGTCTGGGGTTCTATACGGCCAAGACTAAAACCGGGGACAATATTAGCGCGCAGACCCTATGGAGGACTAGGTCTACCCTCAGTAGAACAATACGCTCTAGCCCTACAACTATCACAACTAGCCTACACACTACCAGGCACTCCAGACCCCCCACAATGGACAATCACGGAGAAACACATACAGGGACAACACTCCGAACTAGGCGGGATATATACCGACTACTCTCACTCGTCCAATCTTATCTTCGCGGCCACAAATACAGCGTGGCGCAGAGCCCACCGGCTACTGGGAGTGCACCCTTCTCTACATGCTCAAGCCCCTTTAGCGGGAAACAAATGTATATAAATAGGGGGAAGTACCCTAAGATGGCCCCAGTGGAACGACGCTGGTATCCACAACATAACTCAAATAATAGATGGCAATGATTTCCGGTCCTTTGAATCCCTATGGGAAGAGTTCGGAATCCACAAAAATCAGGAATGGAGGTACAGGCAACTCATGCACTGTATGCGCAAGGCCCTAGGACCCCCCCGTGGACAATCAAAACCTCACCCGTTGTCACTTACCTGCAGAAATGGGGCCGGCACAGAGGAGTTATGGCCGGTCTATACGCAGAGATTACGAACCATCTTTACTCGCAACCCCTCCTAGAACGACTGCGTCTCAGATGGCAAGATCAACTAGCGACAGCCTACACAGAAGAAGATTGGCAAGACATAATCGAAGCCCTAGACAGAGGGGTCCGCGAGGCCCGTCTGAAATTCTGTCTCTTCAAAATCCTCCAGGACTGGTACTGGACCCCCACAAAACTCTTCAGGGCAGGTCTGATACCACATGCGAGGTGTTGGCGATCCGCAGAGCTCCATTGTGATCTACTTCATATTCTGTGCCACTGCCCGATGATACAGCCCCTATGGGAAGCTGTGTTCCAGACACTTAGGGATTTCATATCAATACCAAACCCGTCACCGATAACACTCAGTATCTTACACGACATGCGCCCATACCCCTTCCTAACACGCCCCCATAAACGACTACTTCACACGGCAATTGCCACAGCGAAAATCTGTATTCTTCGACACTGGAGGTCTGCTGTTGCCCCAACACCAACGGAATGGATGACAGCCATGTTCCAAACAGCTACCCATGAGCGAGTCATTTATAACCTACAGGATCAAGCGGCACTATTTACAGAAATTTGGAGCCCCTTCCTGACAAGACCATGAGGCAGCTGGCTGATGGTCAGTGGATGGCAGTTGACACCCCACCATCTTCCTTTCCTCGCTTCCCTCCCTGCTCTCCTACCCCTTTCCTCCACTCCAGAGACTATTCATCCCAGAGAACATCCTTTACACCATGCCATATCGACCCGCTTAAATACGTACTAGAAACTATCTTTCTTGGTTTTGCTCGATCAGAGGCTAACTGTCCAACATTAGTAGGCAAAACCGGATCCTTTATACATCTAATCCTGAATCTACACAGATACTCTCCCTTGTCTACCCTCCCCTGGAATGGCCCTCCCCCCCCCATAAATATATCCTCTTGGCCCACCCTACAATACACGTTGATAAATGTATCACATGGCACAATCCTATAAGATAATCGGCAAATGACGAGGAACAACCGGAATATTCATCTAATAACCCAGAAACACTGAGCCGAAATATTTGCCTTTCCCCCCTAATATTCTACCTAACCCTCCTACTTCCCCGTTCTCCTCTCTATCACTCTTCTCTCTCTCCTGCTCCCCTCTATTACAATTTGACCCCCCAATAACCTCTACCCCCTTCCCTGCACCCTCCCTAATTTTCAAACCATAGTCTATGTCGACGAATCAATGTACCTATTAGACAATGTACATTCAGATATCATTTGTAAAATTACCATCTGAACCACGGATTACTGAAAAATGTCAATGCATACTGTGTATCATCTTATATTTTTCTCTAATAAAAAAATTTACAAAAAAAATAATAATAATAATTAGTCCGATCTGCCCCCAGGGGGAGCAGAAACCACTAGACACCAGGGACTTTTTTTTAATCTTATACTTACGTATAAGGGCCGCTCCCCAGGGGGGGAAATCATTTTTAGACCATTTCTGCCCTCCCGGCAGCAGATCGGCCTAATATAATATAATTAGGCCTATCTGCCTCCGGGGGTGGGCAGAAACCTCTAGACACCAGGGTCACTCTAGACACCAAGGGTCACTCCCCTGAGGGGCAAATTGTATTTAGGCCATTTCTACCCCTCCTTGGGGGCAGATAAGCCTATTTTTGTTAGGCCAATCTTCCCCCAAAGGGGGCAGAAATCACTAGACACCAGAGATTGGGTGTGTTTTGTTTGGGGGGGCTGCCCCTTGGGCAAGGGTCGCTCCCCATGGGGGCACATTACTGTTGGCCATATCTGCCCCCCTTGGGGGCAGATTGGTCTATTTTTGGAAGGCCCATTTGCACCCAATGGGGGCAGAAAGCCCACCAGAGACCAGTGAAGATTTTATTTTTTTCAACATAAGAGGGTGGTGGTATGGCCATACCTCCACCCCAAATAAATGGGGCCAAAGTTGTTCTGCCCACCAGTGGGCATATGCGGCAATTACCCCCGATCCACACCCCGGGGGAGCAGAAGGTCTACTAGATGGCATGGAATTTTAGTTAAAAAAAATAGTGGGGTGGTGGCTACCAACCAGTATGTGCCTGGTTATGCTCCCACCCCAACTGAAGGGGGTAACAGTCTTTCAGCTCTCCCCTGCACACTTAAACATTTTATCCCACGGCAAGCAAGAAGACATTTTATTATTTTGGGTTTTGGTTTTACATTTGGGCCATGAGAGCTTGGTAACTCTCGAAATCGTCCCACTTGGAATGGTGAGGGCTGCACTTTTTTTACTTTGGGGCGCTGCCACAAGACCCAGACACATCTGAAAACTAAACATCTAGTTGATTCTAGGGTGGTGTGCTTCACATGCACCCCACACCATTTTCTTACCCACAATGCCCTGCAAACCTCCAACTTTGCTGAGCATCACACATTTTCCAACATGTTTGTGATGGAACCTTCCGGAATCTGCAGGAATCCACAAAATTCCTAACACCCAACATTGTCCCTTATATACCGATAAAAATTCTGCTGCAGCCTAAAAATGTTTTTTTTCAAACTGCCCTTTTGGACCCACTTTGGTTCCCCCTCAATTTCAACATGTTTTTGGCTTTTCCCTATCATAGGCACTTGGCCCACCTACACAAGTGAAGTATAATTTTTACTGGGAGACTGAGGGGAACGTTGGATTTTTTAAGCTAAATTTGGGGTTTGCTGAGGATTCTGGGTAAGAAATCCTTGGGGGATCCACGCAAGTCACACCTCCCTGGACTTCCTCAGGTGTCTAGTTTTCAGAAATGTCTGGGTTTGGTAGGTTTCCCTAGATGGCTGCTGAGCCCAGGACCAAGAACGCAGGTTGCCCCCCCCCCCAAAAAAAAATGTAGTTTTGTATTTGATAATTTTGATGTGTCCAGATAGTGTTTTGGAGCATTTCCTGTCGCGGGCACTAGGCCTACCCACACAAGTGAGGTATCATTTTTATAGGGATACTTGGGGCAATGCTGGGTGGAAGGAAATTTGTGGCTCCTCTCAGATTCCAGAACTTTCTGTCACCGAAATGTGAGGAGAAAGTGTTTTCTTAGCCAGATTTTGAGGTTTGCAAAGGATTTTGGGTAATAAAACCTGCTGAGAGCCCCACAAGTCACCCCATCTTGGATTGCCCTAGGTGTCTAGTTTTCAAAACTGTGCAGGTTTGGTAGGTTTCCCTAGGTGCCGGCTGAGCTGGAGGCCAAATTCCACAGGTAGGCACTTTGCAAAAAACACCTCTGTTTTCTTTGGAAAAATTTGAAGTGTCCATGTTGTCTTTTGGAGCATTTCCTGTCGCGGGCGCTAGGCCTACCCACACAAGTAAGGTACCATTTTTATCAGGAGACTTGGGGAACGCTGGGTGGAAGGAAATTTGTGGCTCCTCTCCGATTCAAGAACTTTCTGTCACTGAAATGCGAGGAGAAAGTGTTTTTTTAGACAAATTTTGAGGTTTGCAAAGGATTGTGGGTAACAAAACCTGCTGAGAGCCCCACAAGTCACCCCATCTTGGATTGCCCTAGGTGTCTAGTTTTCAAAACTGTGCAGTTTTGGTAGGTTTCCCTAGGTGCCGGCTGAGCTGGAGGCCAAAATCCACAGGTAGGCACTTTGCAAAAAACACATCTGTTTTCTTTGGAAAAATTTGAAGTGTCCACGTTGTGTTTTGGGGCATTTCCTGTCGCGGGCGCTAGGCCTACCCACACAAGTAAGGTACCATTTTAACTGGAGACTTGGGGAACACTGGGTGGAAGGAAATTTGTGGCTCCTCTCCGATTCCAGAACTTTCTGTCACCGAAATGAGAGGAATAAGTATTTTTTTGGCCATATTTTGAGGTTTGCAAAGGATTCTGGGTAACAGAACCGGGTCAGAGCCCCACAAGTCACCCTATCTTGGATTCCCCTAGGTGTTTAGTTTTCAAAAAATGCACAGGTTTGCTAGGTTTCCCTAGGTGCCAGCTGAGCTAGAGGCCAAAATCTACAGCTAGGCAGTTTGCAAAAAACACATCAGATTTCCATGTAAAAATGTGAATTGCCCATGTTGCATTTCCTGCTGCGAGCATCAGGCCTACCCACGTAAGTGAGGTACCATTGTTATCGGGAGACTTGGGGGAACACAGAAAAGCAAAACAAGTGTTATTGCCCCTTATCTTTCTCTTCATTTTTTCCTTCCAAATGTAGGACAGTGTGTAAAAAAGATGTGTAATTGAGAAATGCCCTGTAATTCACATGCTTGTATGGGCACCCCGGAATTCAGAGATGTGCAAATAACCACTTCTTCTCAACACCTTATCTTGTGCTCATTTTGGAAATACAAAGGTTTTCTTGATACCTATTTTTCACTCTTTATATTTCAGCAAATGAATTGCTGTATACCCGATATAGAATGAAAACCCATTGCAAGGTGCAGCTCATTTATTGGCTCTGGGTACCTAGGGTTCTTGATGAACTTACAAGCACTATATATCCCCGCAACCAGAAGAGTACAGCAGACGTAACGGTATATTGCTTTAAAAAATCTGACATCGCAGAAAAAAGTTACAGAGTAAAACATTGAGAAAAATTGTTGTTTTTTTCCCTTCAATTTCAATTTTTTTTTATTTCAGCTGTTATTCTCTGTAGAAAACCCTTGTAGGATCTACACAAATGACCCCTTGCTGAATTCAGAATTTTGACTACTTTTCAGAAATGTTTAGCTTTCTGGGATCCAGCATTGGTTTCACACCCATTTCTGTCACTAAGTGGAAGGTGCCTGAAAGCACAAAAAATAGTAAAAATAGGGTATGTCCCAGTAAAATGCCAAAATTGTGTTGAAAAATTGAGTTTTCTGATTCAAGTCTGTCTGTTCCTGAAAGCTGGGAAGATGGTGATTTTAGCACCACAATCCCTTTGTTGATGTCATTTTCAGGGGAAAAAAAACACGAGCCTTCTTCAGCAGCCCTTTTTCCCATTTTATTAAAAAAAAACTAAATTTATGCTGTATTTTGGCTAATTTCTTGGTTTCTTTCAGGGGAACCCATAAAGTCTGGGTACCTCTAGAATCCTTAGGATGTTGGAAAAAAGGATGCAAAGTTGGTGTGGGTAGCTTATGTGGACAAAAAGTTATGAGGGCTTAAGCACCAACTGCCCCAAATAGCCTAAAAAGGCCTGGCACCTAAGGGGGAACAGGCCTGGCAGCGAAGGGGGTTAAACAATGAAAAGAAAACTTTTCATTTTTCTTTTTTAAACGCATTCCTTTTAGGAAAACAGGCTGCATTTAAAAAAAAAAAAAAAGATTGCTTTATTTAAAAGCAATAACGGACATGGTGGTCTGCTGAGCCCAGCAGGCTATCATCCCTGTGATTATAGCCATTCACAATGGATATTAATGAGGTAGGTTGATTTGGGAGCCTTTGGGAATCGTTAAATGAAACTCCTGGAGTTTCATACATTCAAAAAGCAATAACGTAATTGCGATTCGCAGATAATCGCAATTAGGTACTCGCTATTTGGCCCAGTATCTTCGATGGTTGTAAACCCATACTCTAGCTTAGAAGGAGCCCTACTGCACCTTCGTTGCTGGTGATTACACTGACCAGACCCACCACAACGTGCCATTTAAAACCATTGTTTATCTTGATCACACATGTACAACAGGGTCACTACAGTGCACACAAACTTGCTATAACTTATGACCTTGTAACGAGACAATCAGTGGAAGTACAAAATAGAAAGCCATCTCTGCAAAATAGTGTTCTAGAATAGTGATGCCCTACTGCCCTTCCTCCCATCCCCATATTCACGTTGTGCAGCAGAATTACTTCAAAAAAGATCTCCGAAATAACATGTCGCTTAGAAAAAAAGAAGAGGAAAAAATTGTAAAAAGATCATAAAATACTTACGGATGGGAAGCTACCAAGAAATATATTTAAATGGATGGAATCCAAATAATTACACTTAGTAACGTAGCGCGAGGTAGATATTCTTCAATATTATCACACTGCTCGTAGGGAATAAATGAACTAAAATACAAGCTAGAATTAAAAAAAATTCTGAATACATGCGAGATATTTTATTGAGTGCATATGCTATTACTTATTTGCAAATTATTCCTTTGTGCACTCGGTTAAAGCAGGTGAACATAAAACCATCTGATTCACAATAGGGCTCATTCAAAAGTTGTAGAATAATGCAGCAGGAAGGCCGACCTTCATCATGGTCGCCACATAAAAGTGATAGCGATTGATTGATGGAGGACAGTCAGATATGAAAGTTAAGGTCTCCCTTGGAACTGCATCAATTTAACTTTGAGAAAGATAAAAAGGTCAGAAAGAACAGAACTGTATTTAAATGGCCTTTAGGTTAATAACACTGCAGGAACTGATGGCCTAGACATCAGGTTGTGTAAAATCGCTGTCATTGCTACTGCCTGCACCTACTCATTATTTGTAAACTGTTGCATGGTGACTTGTCATAGCGAGTGTTCTCTTTGTTCAGCTCTTACAGCTTTTGTTCGGGTGGATTAGGGGCTGTTCTGGTTAGGGCTTGCCTGAACTACAGTACACGACTATATTTTTTTCAGCGTGTTACTGCGATAGGATAAGGCCTTCTCAGTACATATTTTCTAAATATCAACTTGAATCTGTTATGATTCCAGAAACCCCCGACCACCATTTACGAAAAAAGTTTGCTCAAAGTATGCTTGCCATAATAATATTCAGCACGTACTGTTACGATTCTCTCTATACCTTTTTCATGGGAAACAACTTTTTCCAGGGGTATGGTCCATTTCGCTGGGTGAAATATGGAATAGCACAAATTTACTTATCAATTTTTCAATTAAATTGCAAAGTTATCGATGCGGTGTTCCTGCATAAACCAGAAAAAAGGTAGATTGATAAATTTTGGGCAGGCCAATATTATATATGTAAAGGCTCAACCTCGATTATTTTATTAAACACATAGGGGCACCTAGTGCAGTGCCACTTTCCTTGTGCTCCTTAGTGCTTCCCTGCGGCGCACCATGGCGCAGGGTAGGGGGGCAATAGCATAATTTTTTTTACGCTATTGATGTACTCTGCGGTAGTCGGGCCCATTATAAATAATGGAAGCCCCCTTTTAACACCTGGTCTGAGCAGGTGTTAAAAGTGCCGAAATCTCTTAGATTTCCTTGCGCCATTTGTCTGCCGCCCTAACAGGGGAACGCCCCCTTTGCATACATTATGCCTGGCACACATTATTATGCCACTTTTGCGGTAGCTTAGCGTAAAAAAAATTACACTATGGCATGCTAAGGTGGCGTTAGGGGCTCTTAAATCTGCCCCATAATCTAGCAAAATAGGTGAGATCTTCATAAAGTTTAACAATGTTGCGTGTGAATTGTCGACACATGAAATAAGCTTTCAATGTTTCAATGTTTGACAATTGTTAGATATTTCAGCCTGAGCGTGGTCCTCCCCCAAACTTTTTGTCTTAATCCTCCATTTTTTGCTGATCTCGTTTTTGTTGTTGGCGGTAAGACTCTGTTCACTTTGCTACTGCTAACCAGTGGTAAGTGTGTATGCACTCTCCTTTAAATATGGTGAAATTGGCTTACACCCAATTGGCAAATTTAATTTACTTGTAAGTCCCTAATAACGTGGTACTACGTGTATCCAGGGCTTGGAAATTAAATGCTGCTAGTGGACCTGTAGCACTGATTGTGCCACCCTCTTAAGTAGTCCTTTTAAACATGTATCAGGCCTGCCAGGGAAGCATGTATGTGTAGTTTTAAACTGCCATTTTGACCTGGCAAAGTAAACCTTTTGCCAGTCCCAAATCTTCCTGGGGTTCCGCCCAAGATCTTCCATCTACACTGTGCTTCGTTTTGCAGCAGACCTCAGTCTTTGCATCTCTATATCACTTGATTTGGGGACTGGAGGTGGACCTTGTTCCAAGTTAACAGGGGCAGGGGGCGCTTCTCATGGACATGGTTTGGGCAGATTAGGTTTATCATACCTTACTCTCTTTAGGGTAGACAATGCGCTTTTAGGGAAGAGTGTGTATTTATATCAATTGCAAAATGTTAGGATTGTTCATATTCACATTGTTTATTTTCAGAATCCTGATTTTGTGTCTTGTCATTATCCTAATCATTGCAGCTCATGTATTTTACGGTAGATTATAGTTTTTTTCAATTAATATATTGAAAACTTTCCTTCACCTTCTTCTTCACCTGCGTGTTTGTGTAAGAGACACATTTCTAACAATAGAAATGGGTAAGGCTTGTTGCACTGCAAATCCCTGAAAGGATTTCAGAGTCCATGTGCTAGGCTGCCAGAAATCACCTTTACTAATCATGTTTTCGGTCAGGTGCTGCTAGAGAGCTGGGAGTGTTCGGCAGACAGTTGCCAATTGTTGTGAGAGTGAATGAGTCACTTACAAACAGAGGTGCCTCTGCCCCTAATTCAGCAGTCTTGTAGAGATACAAGTGTCCTTACAACATCTTTATATGTTCTCTCTACTCCTTGTTTTCTCCAAGTCCCTTTCCCTTACTTCCCTGATGCTGGCCCTCATGCTTTTCCTGGGGCTCTGTGGATGCATGTTGCTCCTCCAGGACAAACAAGCACAGGTTAGTAACTGGACCTGACAATACTTTACACATTACCTCTGAGTTAAGCCTGGCAGCTTTCTGTGAAGCTAACAGAGGGTTAACAACAGGTTTATTTAATTACTTTAGTGGTTCACCCTTACAAGGACTACGATTATTATTTGAGGTGGGTTCCCACCCCTCAACTAATACTTCCATTTCTTACACATGCTTACCTTTGGTTCTTGATATTTTTGTCATAATTGTTTGGTCCCTTTATATTTCATCTGCAATATTTCACATTTACACCGTCTTGGAATGACTGTTTGATTCAATAAGTGACTATGGGAGTTCTGACACCATTCTCACTTAGGTTATCTTCCACACCAGCATCCTGAAAGGTCTGCTGCTGTCACTCAAAAAATAGTTGTTTGTGTTGATTCCCACATATTGAGAAGTAGTTGTTACCTGGAACATCATTGTTATTTGGAGAGGTCCAGCCATGGGCTAAGTTTCCATGGACCAGATGTACAAAGAATTGTTACAGCTGCAACCAATCAAAGTTTGTGTCTGCAAAAATGTGTTTTAAATGTACTACTCCAATTCTAGGAATTTGTAAACGTTCATCAGCTCCTAGAATGAGATTGCAACCCCCATACTGTTTCGGTATTTGGAATACCGATTTGCTGTGAAAAGTATCAATGTTTTGTGACTGAAATATAGGCACAAAACATTGAAAAGTTATCAACTCCTGAGCTGGAGTAGTAAGTCATTTACCTTTGGGATCCTTTCCCTTTTTGAATTTTATAAAAAGTTATTTGGAGAGCAGGGATTGGTTCAGAGGATCACTTCCAACTTTCAAACAAACTGTGACATTGGAGAAGGGACATTAACCTCCTGGATGGCTTGGAGGGACGACAGCTTGTAGCAGGCGATGTGTGGAAGACATTTGTGGACGTCTGCAGAATCACTCGCCTGAGAGTACAAAGGCCCCTGCAGTTTACTGGCTGAGCTCTAACCGTGAGACAATCTGAAACAAGATACATTGGACCTCTCAGCAGCTGGCAGACACTGGTGCCTTCCGTGGTATGGTATGTTGCACAATTGCATTAACACCAGAATCACTCATGTTGCAGCATGTATCAGTGGGATGGGACTGTTCTGTACAAGACTATGTAGGCACCTGGATCTCCTGCACTGTAACTTCTCCTCTGTTGTACACCTCACCAAACGGCTACACTGCCCGAGACTCAATAGACCCTAGCGCTGGCTGTGGTTCATATGACAGGGGTGCAGGGTAACAGAAGAGAGTCTGGCCTGGGGGTGAGATGGCGTCTACCATCCTTTGGCAGGCTCTGACCGCCTGCAGGCTGAATTGGTGAAATGGGGCACATTGGAAATATCAGCAACTGCTGAACTCGGGCACACCTTTGACATGGAATACAGTTATTACTTGATTATACTTGTATGCCTACAAGATGGCCAGGTGCCCCTCGTCCTGGAGGACCCTGTGGTGCTGGGGAACTGGCCTGACATGGACATAACTTTGTATGATCTTGATAACACCCAGAAACCCCGTGCCACAGTCATTTCAAATATAACACACTGGGCCTGAATGCGTTTCAGGGTTCCTCTGCACCACAGCCTGGCCATTGACATGACTTTCTTCGAGAAGTAGCATTCTACCAAGGCATGGCAGATCCAATTGAACTTGCTGGACAGTGTATTTACAGGGGCTGGCTGACTGATCACCCACTTTGTGGGATTCTCTCCAGGTACCAACAGCTCATGCCACTGCAAAACACTGAGGCTGTTATTGCGACCCTGGCAGTCATGAGCATCACGGTCCAACCGTTGGCACAACCAGGTTGCCGCTGGTCGACATCCTGGCAGTGCCGGCGGTCTCAATCCACCAGGGCAGTGCTGCAGTTAGCACTGCTCTGGGGATTATGACCTCTGTGTCTGCCAGCCTTTGCATGGTGGTTCTACCACCATGCAAAAGCTGGTGGAGGCGGAGGTGCCGGGGTCCCATGGGGGCCCCTGCACTGCCCATGCTCTTGGCATGGGCAGTGCAGGGGCCCCCATGAATAGCCCCATTGCGCTTTTCACTGCCTGCAAAGCAGGTAGTGAAAAGCGCGACTTGTACGGTTGCACCCGATGCACCACAATATTGCCGCCAGCCCGATTACGATCTGGCGTCAGTATTGAGGTGAGTTTCCCACTGGGCCAGCGGGAGGAAGACTGGACTGGCTGTATTCCGTCCTAAAGAGTTTGACATGCGGCCTCTGCCACCTGCCAAACTCTTAATGAGGCCCTGTGTCTCTGAATGTCACACCTAAAGACAGTGAAGAGCCTCTTTAATGTTTACAAAATGGGAGACATCTCCATCCTTGAACCAGCAGTCACTGGGGGACCTGCTACATTGAACACCATGGCACTATCCAAGTCAGACCTAATAGATAGCCTACAAAAGTTCATGATAGAGTTCAGGAAGGAGATAAAACTGGACCTGAAAAGGTAGCTAGTGGACCTGTGGTTGGAACTCAAGGAAAAGATTACTACACTACAATGCAACATTGATTCAGCGGGGATAAGAGTATTGGATCAGAGAATACAACCAGGGCTTTAAAGACAGTAACCATAACCATTTAGGGCAAGTGCAGCTCTTACAGAGCCACTCAGACATGGGCAAAGTGAAATTTGAAGACCTAGAGCACTGTGAGAGGAGAAGAAATGTGAGAATTCTGGGCTTACAGGAAGAGCTAAAGGCCCAAATCTAGTCCTCTTTATCAATGGTTTCTTTTTAGAAGTACTCTGGGATTATGAAGTGGACATTAGTCTGGTCAGGGTCTACAGAGTAAGAAAACCCTGTATAGGAGAGAACTGTTCATGAGTTTAATATGTACAATTTAAGATTCACAAGGGCTCTGGACATGTCCTGTGAGGATTTTGAGAAATGTATTTTTTAATATGCACATGCTTCAGTCAATAGAGGACCCCAACAACCAATGTGTCATATGGTTGTTGATGTGCAGTGATCACTGCAGGTCCAACGGCATAACGCCTAACCTGTGTGAAAATATAACAATACAGTCTCTTCTTAACCATACATGTACTGACCAGAAGAAAATCTCTGAGATGGTATGTAAGTGTGGTATGTATGTGACTGAATGAGTGCAGACTAATGATAGCAACTCTAAACAGGAGAAAACTCTTGAAGGGAAAAGGAAACAAAAGTGGGATCATACATTTTGGTCTTGAGGAAAGCAGGTGACCTGTATAGGCAACAATTTGGCTGAACCATGTAGACCTGTAGATGCTGAAGATAATAAATCCCTCCAATAGCATAGCCAATTGTTTTTAAATTTACTAGGAACCCCTTTAAAAAAATATCTTATAAATGGTAACATTTGGTGTATTTGACTTTGGATCCCTCTGAGAAGAAGAAAGTGTTCCCTTTGAGAACAGATCTGATCTAACCCAGTTACAATAGGTAACTGGGTTAGGACCCAGTGCTGAAGTATGCCAGTAGGTGCCTTACCTGGTGGGAGTCCCTCAAAAACCTAGGAAGAATTCCCATACAGGTTAGGATAAGAAAGACTCTTAAATCTTTAGGATGTGTACCCCTCTATCAAATTATGACTATTTGGAAAGTAAAGTTGACACACAGGTTTTCTTCTCACTTCCTCCTCTTTGATTTTATGCTGTCTACGAAGATATAGCTCCATATACCTTTGCAAGATGGGTGACATTTACCTGGTGAGGGATAGGAGTAATCTCCCCCCAACTGGAAAAGCGGAATGGACTGGGGATCCTGACACCAAGTCTAAAGATCTTGCAGACATATGAGCAGCTCGATAGAGGTATCTACCACAGTATACTTACACACACTATAATACTAGGGACTTTGACATTCTAATTGAAAAACCAGTGGGGTTGGTAAAATTAGATTAAGTGACCTAGATCTAGCCCATACATTCCAAACACTCTGAAGACTCGGCATCCATTGAAAATTCACCTGTTGCATGTAATTATGTCTCTGCCTTTATGATTATAATGACTTTGTATAAGTTGGGCAGGGGGTTTTGGGTGACCCCTGAAGGAGGAACAGGAATGCTGGCAGTGATGCTGCACCACAGTGGTGTAATAAACAGCCACAGGTTGAACCAGGGAGGTGTTCTTTGGAGGGGAACCTCACCGAGCACCACATTTCTGTTTTACAATGTCTGTCTTGTTACACTATGGGGGTCATTCCGACCCTGGCGGTAAAAACCGCCAGGCCCGTGACCGATGGAAAGCACCGCCAACAGGCTGGCGGTGCTTTCCTGCCCATTCTGACCGCGGCGGTAAAGCCGCGGTCAGAAAAGGGGATCCGGTGGTTTCCCGCCGGATTACCCCTGGCTGGGCTGAATCTCCATGGCGGCGCTGCTTGCAGTGCCGCCATGGAGATTCTGACCCCCTTCCCGCCATCCTGTTTCTGGCGGTTTTTACCGCCAGGAACAGGATGGCGGGAACGGGTGTCGTGGGGCCCCTGGGGGCCCCTGCACTGCCCATGCCACTGGCATGGGCAGTGCAGGGGCCCCCTAACAGGGCCCCAGCATGATTTTCACTGTCTGCTTAGCAGACAGTGAAAATTGCGACGGGTGCAACTGCACCCGTCGCACCCCTGCAACACCGTCGGCTCCATTCGGAGCCGGCTCCTGTGTTGCAGGGCCTTTCCCGCTGGGCCGGCGGACGCTCCCTTGACGGGCACCCGCCAGCCCAGCGGGAAAGTCGAAATTGCCCCCGCGGTCTTTTGACGGGGGAAGTTTGGCGGGCGGCAACCGCCGCCCGCCAAACTTGGAATGACCCCCTATGTTTCTAACATTTCAGTATGCTGGGGGTCTTATTCTGAAATACCTGAAGTTCAATTTCACCTGAAACAGTCACTGGCACCTCATAGGTGAGTCAGACATCATACCCTGTGGTAAGTGGACTCACGCAGCCTGACAAAGATAACTAGGAGGGCTGACAATGCTCAACACCCTTATTTACTAATTCCAAACTGGGTAAAGCTCTTACATTTAATGTGAAAGGATTAAACTCACAAACAAATGAGTAAGCATCTGGAGTTACATTGTAGATGAACACACAGATATAGTAGCAATCCATGAAAACAACCTCACGAGGTTGAAAGAGACCTGATTTCGACACAAGAATTACCCACACGCATTCTACTCCTGAACTAACTCCAAGCACAACGGCGTTATATTATTCTATCCTGCCTATTGTGGTAACTGACATTATGTGGATCAAAATGTGGAAGTTGGAGAACAGAAATGGTGAAGAGTCTCCCAGAGGGGAAGAAACTAAGGGCAGTAATGATCTATGCCCCCAACACGGGACAGGATAAGTTACTTTGTAACCTTCTCTCCACTATGGTAGAATTTGCCAAGGGCAACTGTGACTGTCACAAGAGACTTCTCTAAGAAATTGAAAAGCCTGATTAAAGACCTTGGCATCCGAGACATATGGCGAGAGCAGTATAGAGACATGCAAGATACTTATCTCTTGCACATCCACAGAACCACTTCCTGCATTGACTATATGGGACAACAAACCTCTTTCATCTATCATAATGCATTCACACATTGGTCAAATATATCTCTTATAATGCCTCTATGCTCCTTGAATGAGACTGGGGCTTCGGTCCCTGTGAAGGTTGCCAATGGGTCCTCCTCACATTTTGGGACACCCTCAAGGTAGTCCTTCAAGGCAAGAGTATAATTCTCATGGCTAAAGTTAAGAGAGTTAAGCACCTACAGAAGGAACTATTACAGTACAGTTTAGAAAGGGCATAGGTGAATTACAGAAAATCATTGTCTGCACACTTGCTGTGTGACGTTATATACCTTAGATGACAGTTATGTGTCCTAGATGTGAATAGGGAAGAACTCGCCCTCCAGCGCTTCAAGCATACATACTACATCCCGGCCACCAGATTGCCATATGCCTTGCGAGACAACTTTGTGAAAAATTAGAATGAAACTATCTGCAGAGAAATTGTGACAGACACCAGAACCACAGTTCATAAGGAGGAAGACAAACTACTAGCATGTCGCAATTTCTATTTGATGATATTTGCCTCAGACCTACTCTCAAAGGCTACAAAACAGACTTGTCTAGAATAGGCATATTACCACAGCTGACCCCTGACCAAAGATAATCCATGGATATTTAAATAACAGAAGATGGGATGAAGGCAGACATAAAATCGCTTAATTCCAAAAAGAAACTCCCACTAGATGGGTTTACATGACAGTCATACAAACCTTGTGGTTACCTCTTGATTTCACTTCATACTACTTACTTTAATTCCTTCTGAAAGGGTAACGGTGTGACCCCTGCCACGGCAGAAGAAACAAGATCCCTAATTCAGACCACGGCAGAAGAAACCACATCCCTAATTCACAAACAGGGCAAAGATCCTAAACTATGCCCTTCATACAGGCCAATAGCACTCCTCAATAGTCACTTCAAGATTAATACTTAATAGTGGCCTCCTGCTTCAAGGACAATCTTCCCAAGATAATTCACATCAATCAAGTGGGATTAATTAAAGGCTGTCAGACCCACAACAATTTTTGCAGTGTTGTCCAACTGGTAAAAAAGGTGCAGAAAAAGAGAATTCTGGCTGTTCTGGTAATGCTAGATGCAGAAAAGGCCTTCAATCTGGTTGACTGGGCCTACATTCATTACCCTGGCTCTGGGAACTACAGCACTCCATAGGTTAGGAGAACTTTAAATGGAGGACTCTCCCCTTCTCTTACCCTCATCAGAGGCATTTGTCAGGGAAATCCCTTTTCTCCTTATTATTCGCCCTCTCCATAGAACCTCTAGCAAAATTAATCTCTAATGACCAATATATCCTAGGTCTTCATTTTGGCTAAGATACCCAGAGAGTTACGAATTTTGCAGATAACATTCTCCTGGCAAGAAAAAGCTTGAAGTAGTCCTCCAAAGCCTGCAAAGCCACCTGCTTGAACATGACCACTTTCGAGAAATATAGCTGTCAGGCGACAAGCTCAAGGTGCATAATTTCACGATTGTATACCAGTCTTTTGGAAGTGTCACTGCAGTATCATGTATGTCAAAGGTGCATTTTGCTACACATAGAAGCCACTGTTGTCCTACTTGCTAAAGGAACCCTTACCTTGGCATATCCGCAAAGACTGAAGTCCTGTACTTGTTTAGACTATAATTTACATCTTCAAAAGGAAACTGAACACAGGTACACCGTCCCTTGGATATCGCTAGTGGGGATTGTTCATAAGGACAAATTATTATGTTGCATCTCACCAACTAAATAATTTAGAATAGACCAATAGAGGAGCAGAACAGCATTTTGGCTATTTTGCAATGTAGTAGACTTTGGGGTGGGAAGTGGGAGGGAATAGTAAGTTGCATTAAGTTGGTTATGTCTTTTTTGTGTACACTTGAATCACTATCTGGACGGACAAAGTGTGGCTAAATATCTTAAAATGTAATAATGATAATAAAATATGATTGCATTATTGAAATCCATTCTATCACATGTCTTGTAGCATGATGTACATACCTGTATGCATTATTTTTACAAATCTGAAAAGGGCATCCACTTTTCTATGTTGCAGTTGCTTTCATGAATCTGTGGTCCAAAATTACATCACATTGAAATCTTAAGAACGCACTCAAACAGTTTATGGTCTACATCCTTCAAGCACATTGTATTTTACCTTTTTGTCTCTACACTCCACGCTCTTGGGTTACTTGGGGGCATATTTATACTCCGTTTGCGCCGAATTAGCGTCGTTTTTTTCGACGCAAATTCGGCGCAAAACTAACGCCATATTTATACTTTGGCGTTAGACGCGTCTAGCGCCAAAGTAGGAGTAAAGAGCGTCATTTTTTTGCGTGAACGCCTTCCTTGCGTTAATGAGATGCAAGGTAGGCGTTCCCGTCCAAAAAAATGTCTGCGACGCAAATGCGTCGTATTTATACTCCCGGGCAAAAATCACGCCCGGGAGTGGTCGGGTCAAAAAACCCCGCATTTGCGCCTCTTTTTAACGCCTGGGTCAGGGCAGGCGTTAAGGGACCTGCGGGCTCAAAATGAGCCCACAGCTGCCCTCCCATGCCCCCAGGGACCCCCCCTGCCACCCTTGCCCACCCCAGGAGGACACCCAAGGATGGAGGGACCCACCCCAGGGACATTCAGGTAAGTTCAGGTAATTATAATTTTTTTTTTTTTTATATTTTTTTTTTGGGATAGGGGGGCCTGATTTGTGCCCCCCTACATGCCACAATGCCCAATGACCATGCCCAGGGGACATAAGTCCCCTGGGCATGGCCATTGGGCAAGGGGGCATGACTCCTGTCTTTACTAAGACAGGAGTCATGTAAATGGCGTCTGGGCGTCGTTAAAAATGGCGCAAATCGGGTGGAGGCGATTTTTTGCGTCAACCTGACTTGCACCATTTTTAAGACGCCCTAGCGCCATTTTTCCCAACGCCGGCGCTGCCTGGTGTACGTGTTTTTTTTCCACGCACACCAGGCAGCGCCGGTCTGCTTGCGCCGGCTAACGCCATTCAATAAATACGGCACCCGCATGGCGCTTCAGAATGACGTTAGCCGGCGCAATTTTTTTTTACGCTAAACTGCGTTAGCGCAGTATAGCGTCAAAAAGTATAAATACGGGCCTTGGTGTTTTATATTCCTTTACTTGAATTATATTTTCAGATACAAATATTCTTGTACGTGAATAATTCTGGTTCAGTGTAAATTCAACGTTATAATTTTTCTCTTAAGCAAATATAATATAACACATCATCAATGTCATTGTGAGAAATTGGATTATTATTTGGGGTAGATAGTCCTACAATAATGGCATTATTCTTGATAAGTGCAGTAAAGGTTTCAGTAATTTAATCCTGGGGTCAACCTCGTCAGCTACAGCACAGAGCAGACAGGCTTAACTCAGGAAAATGCTAACATATTTAGAAGTACTAAAATAGTGAAAAAGTTAAAAATCCCACTCCAATTTATAAAAAAAGAAAATATTTTAATGCACAAAATGACACCATAAACAGCAAAAATCCAGTAAGTTGAACCAGAGATTTGAATTTTAAAGCATTAGATAAAAATTGTGCAGAAAAGTGTAAAGTGCCAACTACAAGCAACTGATCATGCTAGACTTTGACATATGTAAGGTCTGAAGTTGACCACAATGGTGCGTAGGTTCAATACAAGGACCAGGTTAGTTTCGGTCAAATAGTTACCTTTGGACTTGGAAATTTTCTGAGAAGGTAGAGTTCGGTTGCCACTGGACAAAGTCTAAATGAAGCTGTTGACAAAGGTGGGAAAAGCTCTGTATGGTAAAAGTCCGGATTTCGCACCCAGGAAGTTTTCAAATCAAATCAAATCATTAACATTTATAAAGCGCGCTACTCACCCGTGCGGGTCTCAAGGCGCTAGGGGAAAAGGGGGGGTTAACGCTGCTCGAACAGCCAGGTCTTTAGGAGTCTCCGGAAAGCGGAGTGGTCCTGGGTGGTCCTGAGGCTGGTGGGGAGGGAGTTCCAGGTCTTGGCCGCCAGGAAGGAGAAAGATCTCCCACCCGCCGTGGAGCGGCGGATGCGAGGAACAGCAGCGAGGCCAGAGGAGCGGAGGAGGCGGGTGGGGACGTAGAAGCTGAGGCGTCTGTTGAGGTATTCCGGTCCCTTGTCGTGGAGGGCTTTGTGTGCGTGGGTGAGAAGTCGGAAGGTGATCCTTTTGCTGACTGGGAGCCAATGCAGGTGTCTCAGGTGTGCGGAGATGTGGCTGCTGCGGGGTACGTCGAGGATGAGGCGGGCCGAGGTGTTTTGAATGCGTTGCAGGCGATTTTGGAGTTTGGCTGTGGTCCCGGCGTAGAGGGTGTTGCCGTAGTCCAGGCGGCTCGTGACGAGGGCGTGGGTCACGGTTTTTCTGGTGTCGGCGGGATCCAGCGGAAGATCTTGCGGAGCATGCTGAGGGTGAGGAAGCAGGCGGAGGACACAGCGTTGACTTGCTTGGTCATGGTGAGAAGAGGGTCCAAGATGAAGCCGAGGTTGCAGGCGTGGTCTGTGGGGGTCGGTGCGGTGCCGAGGGCCGTGGGCCACCAGGAGTCGTCCCAGGCGGACGGGGTGTTGCTGAGGATGAGGACTTCCATTTTTTCAGAGTTCAGCTTTAGGCGGCTGAGCCTCATCCAATCTGCGACGTCCTTCATACCCTCTTGTAGGTTGGTCTTGGCGCTGGCGGGGTCCTTGGTGAGGGAGAGTATAAGTTGGGTGTCGTCGGCGTAGGAGGTGATGATGATGTAGTGCTTGCGTACGATGTTGGCGAGGGGGCTCATGTAGACATTGAAGAGTGTCGGGCTGAGTGATGAGCCTTGAGGTACGCCGCAGATGATCTCGGTGGGTTCTGAGTGAAACGGAGGGAGGTAAACTCTTTGGGAACGGTTTGCGAGGAAGGAGGCGATCCAGTCCAGGGCCTGGCCTTGGATCCCGGTGGAGCGGAGGCGGGTGATTAGGGTGCGGTGACAGACGGTGTCAAAGGCAGCCGAGAGGTCGAGAAGAATGAGGGCGACTGTTTCACCGTTGTCCATCAGGGTTCTGATGTCGTCTGTGACTGAGATGAGGGCGGTTTCAGTGCTGTGGTTGGTTCGGAATCCGGTTTGTGAGGGGTCGAGCAGGTTGTTGTCTTCCAGGAAGGTGGTCAGCTGTTTGTTGACGGTCTTCTCTATTACTTTGGCTGGGAAAGGCAGAAGAGAGATGGGGCGGAAGTTTTTCAGGTCGCTCGGGTCAGCCGTAGGTTTCTTTAGTAGGGCGTTGACTTTGGCGTGTTTCCAGCATTCGGGGAAGGTAGCAGAAGAAAAAGAAGAGTTGATGATGGTCTGGAGGTGCGGGGCGATGATGTCGTCGGCTTTGTTAAAGATGAAGTGCGGGCAGGGGTCCGAAGGGGCGCCGGAGTGGATAGAGTTCATGATGGATTTGTTGAGGGTGATGGCCGGGGATGCGGGTTCGGTGGTGTTTGGTTGGGTCTGGTGTCCGAAGCTGTCGTGGAGGTCGCTGATCTTGTGATGGAAGAAAGTGGCGAGGGATTCGCACAAATCCTGTGAGGGCGTGACGGCGTTGGCGCTGGGGTTGGAGAACTCCTTGACGATGCTGAAGAGTTCTCTGCTGTTGTGGCTGTTTTTGTCCAGTCCGTCGGTGAAAAAGTTCCTTTTGGCAGCGCGGATCAGGTGGTGGTGTTCGCGGGTAGCGTTCTTGAGGGCGGTCATGTTGTCAGTGGTGTGGTCCTTGCGCCAGGCTTTTTCAAAGGTGCGACAAGTTTTCTTTGATTCTTTGAGGGTGTCAGAGAACCAGAGAGGTTTTTTAGTGTTGGTCTGTCGATGCGTGCATTTGAGGGGAGCAAGGTTGTCTGCGCAGTTGGCGATCCAGTTTGTGAGGTTGAGGGTTGCGTCGTTGGGGTCGGTGGTGAGGGTGGGTTGGTTGGCGGCGAGTGCGGAGAAGAGTTGCTCTTCAGGGATCTTGTTCCACTGTCGACGAGGGATGGGTTGAGTGCGGAGGTGGCGGGTCTCGCGTCGGAAAGTGAAGTGGACGCAGCTGTGGTCGGTCCAGTGTAGGGCGAAGGCGTGGCTGAAGAAGACGTGTTTGCTGGCGGAGAAGATAGGGTCGAGGGTGTGTCCGGCGATGTGGGTGGCGGTGTTCACCAGTTGTTTGAGGCCGAGGTTGTCGAGGTTGTCGAGCAGGGTGGTGGTGTTGGGGTCGTTGTTTTGTTCCAGATGGAAGTTGAGGTCGCCTAGGAGGATGTAGTCCGGTGAGGCGAGGGTATGCGGGGAGATGAAGTCGGCGATGGCGTCGCTGAAAGGGGCACGTGGTCCGGGAGGACGGTAGACGATGGTCCTCGGGTCGGTGCGAATCTGAAAATGCAGGTGTTCAGCGGCGAGAGGGGTGTCTTCGGTGGAGGTGGTGACGCTGATGGAGTCTTTGAAGATGATGGCGATACCTCCTCCTGCTTGGTTGGTGCGGTCTTTCCTGGAGATCTTGTAGCCTTCGGGGATTGCGGTGGCGATGTCTGGAGCAGAGGAGGCGTTCATCCAGGTCTCCGTGATGAAGGCGACGTCCGGTGCTGTGGAGTCCAGGAGGTCCCAGAGTTCAACGCCGTGTTTGTGGACGGAGCGAGCGTTGACTAGGATGCACTTGAGGTGGTTGATGGCGCGTGGGCTTGTGGTCGTGGTAGTTGCGTGGTGGAAGATGCGTTTGCAGGAGTTGCAGGCGAAGGGTCCATGGGTGCGTTTGGTGTGAGCTTGGAAGCAGGTGTTGGAGCGTCCTGGGTTGAGGGCGTGGAGGGTGGTGGGGTCGTAGCGGATCAGCGGGGCTTGGGAGAGCTGGGGACCAGGGGTCGTGGCGCTGGGCGCGGGCCAGGCGCGGACGGGCGCAGACGGGCTTGCCTCTGGCGCACCTACGGCGCGCCAGCGGCGCAGTTGCGCAGCGGCCGCCATATGAGGTAGGAGGGGGGAGGGGTCAGCTGGGGGCGAATGGGAGCTGGGGGCGGGGCGTGCAGGAGGTCGCGGCAGGAAAGCGCGACGGAGGGGGGGGACAGGTAGAGTGAGAAGAGCTGGGGGAGGGGGGTTTAAGGGTGGAGGGGGAAGTTTTCAGTATAAATTGGGTGGTGCTAGGCATTGGGCCCAGTAAAGCTGTCTATGTTCGGACTTAAAAACTTTTCTGGAAGTTGTATTCCTGCAGCGGGACAAGGCTGCAGGCTGTAGCCAACAAGGGTTTAATGGACCAGCTGAAATGGTTTTGCTGCTGCAGACAAGAATGTTGTATAAGCTGTGGCGAAGTCAGGCCCACTGGCGAAGCACCTTTCGCAGATCAGTATGGCAGGTTGGTACTGATCTTCTGTTGGTTCACCAGATGAAAAGTCCTGAAAAACTTTTGGCGTCCTAGGTTCTAAAGTTAGGTAGGAAGAATACACTCTGACTTTGAGGGCAACATCCTCCCTAACTTTCAAAATCCACTTTAACATTCTACTAACACCATCCAACCACACTGTATATACCTGATACACCTGAGATACAGCACTTCTCCCTTTCTACTCTATGTTCAACAAGGTGATTTACCACTAATCTCTACAAGCTAATATTTACTAGGCCTGGGTGAAGTTTCAATTATGCTGGAGTAATCTTAGTAATGTTAGTAGTTATGCATTACTCTTGTGATGGGAAATTACCAGAATTATGCATTTATGATAGTTTGAGTAATTAAGAGTAATTTGGGGCAAAATACCTACATCGGGAGCACAGGAACAACAAACTAAGAGAGAACAAGCAGCTGCAGGTGATTGCCATTCATATTATGTAGCAGCCAGTGCTATTTTCTTAGCGTAAAAATCCATCCTCTGACCTATTTTGGGCATAAGAGTGCATTTTGCACCAAGAAAATTGTGCTAAATGCTAGATTACGCTTCTCACATAATCACATACAATTCAGCATAATTTTGTGGTAAATACGAGTAATTATACTATAAAGAATGACCCCAGTTATGCTCACCTCTCTTATCCCACTACTAGCAGTGGAACATATGTGTATCAATGCACACTAAAATGTTATTGTCAGTGACTGCCTGATCGCCAGGAGAATTATGGGCCAGGTGTATCAAACATTTTTGGGATCGCAAATGTCCCAAAGGGGCATTTGTGATCGCAAAAATGCATTTTGGTATGTAACAGGTCCAATTTGCAATTTTGTAAATTGTTTCCGAATCACAAATTGGATTTGCGACTACATACAGATTCCTTATTAGGAAGGGGCGTGTCAAGGGCGTCCCTTCCAAATATTGAATCACAGAGGTATGTATGATTGTTTTGTGACCGTGAATGCAGTCGCATAACAATCGCAGTTACCACCAATTTCAAATTAGTGGTGACCCATTTGCAAAGAGGAGGACCCTTTTACCTTTGTGAAAGCATGCAAAAATTATTTTTAAAAGCAGGCAGTGGTCCTTGGGACCACTGCCTACTCTTAAAAAATGAAAAGAAAACTTTGTATTTCTCATTTTTAAACGCATCCCGTTTTCCTTTACGGAAATCGGCTGCATTTAAAAAAAAAAAAAAAGAGATTGCTTTATTGAAAAGCAATCACACACATGGTGGTCTGCTGAGCCCATCAGGCCACCATTCTTGTGATTGTGGCCATTCACAATGGCTCACAAATTGCGACCTACCTCATGAATATTAATGAGGTAGGTCCATTTGCGAGCCCGTGCAAATCACAGTATGAAACTCCTGGAGTTTCATACATTCCAATAGCGATCACTTTTTGCGATTCACTAAAAATCGCAATTAGGTAATCGCCATTGTGAAGAATGATACATCTAGCCCTTTATCTCAATACATCCCTCTTCTCTCCTGCAGGACGAATTCCATCCCTCCGCAGAGGAGAAGCGGCTTGAGGATAACTTCCGGGTACTGACCCTGGCATCAGGAAGAAAAAAGGGGCCAGACTCGGAGATGGAATCTCTGCAGTGGCAACTAGAGGCAGAGCCAGGGGTGAACAGTGCTGAGCAACCGGAGAAGAACAGACGCTCGAGGGTCGACTGGATCTGAAGTAGACGGTGGGAACTGCCCTCTTCACTGTAACCCAGTGCAGCAGATGACGGAAAGGAAGAAACCTAAAGCAGACCAGGAGATGACTCAGGAGGCCGTTTGCCGTGAGCTTAATCTTCCTGCCACACTTCAGGAAAAGGGTGGCTCTGTCAAGTGTGTGGCCGAGTGTGGGGACTGGGAAAGACACTTGAGGCTATACGACCTCCCCAGTAGTTCTAACAAAGAGAAATCATGAGATGGAAAGGGGGGCTCTGTCTTGCATGTCAGAGAAAGGGCTGAGTATAAGCTTTACTACCATATTGGGTCAACATATACCTTTCTTTATAATCTTCTTTCTTTCCTCCGATACCTAAAAGTGAAAGAACACTTTCTTTTCCCCCCCATTGAGTTTTCAGTGCACATTCATGGTGTTTACAGTGATGGTATCAAACTAAGAAGGAGAACCAAATAGTCATTAATACTTCTCTCGAGGAAACGGTGGATGGACATCCTCATTGGAACCTAGAAGACAGAAGAAAAATAACAAGCATTATTCTTCATCAGATGTTTATGTTGAAATATTGTGAGGTGAATAAAAAGTGCAATTCCTAATTAAAGTGCGACTAATTTCTGAGAAGCGCTACCAAAACTTCACAGTTATAAACACCATTTAATCTAAAGAATGCCATGTTAAACAAGAAGCCACTTAATGAAGTCATTAAACTGTTTATGAATTTTCCTGAACCTCATATGTGTTATGAGATTTGTGGTTTACTGATATCTTATAGCCTTTCTACACTCTTCATCATGTACTACTCTTTCATACTCTTCAACAGGTTTAAAGTAACACCAATAGTCTATTAAGATTCCATATGCATGAATCTTCAGGTTTTTCCATTTGTGAAATTTTTAATCACATTTAAGGCTTCCTATCTTGCCCCAAACCTCTAGGTTTTCCAATCCAAACCAAATCACCCACTTTGACCTCAGTTTTTCTCACTGCATTTTTTCTATCAAACAAAGCATTCCATTCTTTTATCTTCAAAAACGATTTCTTTCGCTAGTCACTTCCATTTCCATACCTCCCTGCACCCATTTTCTATTAATGCCATGCTGAGAACACCACTGTATTTAGTCAATGTACCCTTGAACAACTTAAATGGCGACCTCTCCATGTATGAATAAGTAAGTCTGTATACCACCCCTCTTCTACACACTTCATCTTTCCAATCCTTGTCCCCTGCAAGCTCCCTCTGAATAGTACATTGCACATGTTTGTGTTTTATCCCATGCCTTTCAAAAAATATTCCTAGACATTAAGGTGGTCATTATGAACATGGTGGTAAACACCGCACCGCCGGCGGTGGCAGTAACTACTGCCAACAGGCTGGCGGTCCATCCACCAAATAATGAAGCCAATTAGAAACAAGTAGCGGTCAATCCACACACCGCCATTTTTGTAGTCCCGATGACGACGAGAAGGCCACCCACAGCCGGGGGAAAGGCCCTGCCCACCCACCAAAGAATAAAACTCCACACCATCATCAGTTTCTGGACGGGAACCACCACCAGGCAAAGCGTGGCGGAAACGAACAATATAAAAGGAAAAACTCACTGCAGTATCATACCATAAATTTTTTTTACTTACCAGACACAAGCCAACAAATACCTGCACCAATGTACACACCTGTGCACACCACACCCCCACAGTGAAATGCTGCACAACGTATATCGTGTCACAGCACTGCAGGCACTTACATTTTATTTCAAGGAACAAAAGTAATGTCCAAATAAGGCCACAAGCCAGTCCATGACAAATTCCTGAAGGGCAAATATAGCCCAAACTTGACCCCCACGTGTGAAAAGGAAACTCCACTGGAAAGGGGCATCAATGGGGCAGCCAGGCACCTCAGGGAACAAGCAGACGGCGGCGGGTGAGATTCAGGTCTTGAAGGGGGGTTTTGTGCTTAGGTTTGGGAGGTGGCGGGGGTTTGGGCTTCCCTTGGAAGGAGGGAGGAGTGGGCCTGGAACAGGGGGTGTCAGAGGGACCTGTGGCAAAACGGGGCTTCTTCCTCCCTGCGGAATGGGCACAGGAATGGGAAGGGCAGACAGTAGCCGACTTAGACGAGGAAGGAGTGGACTGGGCAAGGGCACGGGAACGTTTAGGGACAAGACAGGGTGGGCCAGTGGGTTCAAACAGGTTAATACAGGAGAGGAAAAGCTTCTTAGGTGCAGTTGGAGGGGATCTGTAGCCAGGTCTGTGAGTGGAGTTTGAGGGAGTGCTCGTACCAGGTGTAGGTGTGCCAGACGTGGATACAGGTGCCTGTTTAGTATGATTATGTGTGGTGGATGTGTATGGTGTGGATGTGTGTGAGTGTTTGAGTGTTTTGGGAGGAGGGGGGATAGACGCAGTGGGAGAAGACAGGCTGCCAGTGTAGATGGATGTTGTGTGGATGTCTGTAGGTATGGTGAGTCTGCTGTAAGTGTCTATGAATGTAGTTGTGGTGAGTGCAGGTGTGGTGTCTGGGGTGCATGTCTGGATCTTAGCTGTTGTGGTGACTGCATGAATGGGGGCAGCAGCAGTGACTGAGGGTGCAGTGCATGTGGGTGTGCATGTCGAAGTGACAGAGAGGGTGGCGGGGGAGGTTGACACACTGGGGGAGGTGGATGTTGTTGTGTATGCCATGGTATGTTGGGTGTGTACCTGCCTGTGGTGGGAAGTGTGGTGCTTGTGTTTGTCTGTGTGCTTCTTGTGTGTTGACCTGTGTGCATGGCTATCTGTATGTGTGCTTGGGATGGGTGAAGGTAGTGGGGTGCTGGAAGTGGTAGAGGTGGTGGGAGGGGGGACGGAAAGACCAAGGGCACTGGCTGCCATCAAAGAGGAGGCCAGAACCTGAAAAGATCTCTGAAGGCCAGACATGGCACTGTGAATGCCTTCCAGGTATGCATTGCATTGCTGCATCTAGGATGCTATCCCCCAGAGATGGTCCTCAGGAGGTCAATAGCCTCCTCCTTGAGGGCAGCAGGGCTGCCCGGGGTGAAGGAGATGCCCACCCTCCTGGGTGAGCAGGCATGGGCAACTCAGTGGGGAGCAACTGGGAGGGCGATGATGGTATGGGGTGGCGGAAGACAAAGAATGGGTGGGCCCAGTAGTGTCCGCCACCACCAGGGAGCTGCCATCGGAGGAGGTATCAGAGTCACTACCTCCAGTGGTAGTTGCATCCCCCGTGGTCTACCCTTGCCATCTAACCTACTGGTCCCCTTGGCGTAGGTCGACTCTGCCTCCTTGGAACTGTGGGCTGCTGTATTCCACTCACCTGTGCCTCAGCTCCCTCGCCAACTGATGCTAATGTACACTGGGACACAAGAGCATGGAGAGGAACATAACAAGAAGAGTGTTAAATCCCTGAAATAGGTACATTTTGGGACACAGACACTCCCAGCCAGGTCAGGCACGAACTCTCAGCAGACACAACATACGTTATGAATGTATCCCTGACCAGTAGGCATGACCCCAGCATAAACCATATTACCTTCATGAAACATGACTCTGATACACTGTGATAAGTAAACCCATGAGGGACCATGCCAAGCCAATCTACAAGTTCATAGGGCCACAATGAATACCAGATGACAAAAAGGGACCCCTCAAAGGCGTAGACCCTGCCAAAACTAGCTATGACACTATTCCAAGGACGTGAAGGGGGGCAGGACTGCAGAGACACACCTGTCTAAGTGTCCGGCACTACAATGCATGCATCCCACATTACCCAAATACACCCATCATAGTGGTATCACAACAGTGTTGGTACTCACCCCCTTGTGGCTGCTATGCTGCCTTCAAGTGCCCATCCAAATCCAGATATGCCACTACCAGAATGCAGGCCATTGGGGGGGGTCAGGGTCCGAAGTGCACCCCTTTGCCATTGGGAGGCCTTCCCCAGCTGGGCCTCTCCGGCCTTCCTGGCCCAGCGCCTCAGGTCCTCCCACCGATTGTTGCAGTGGGTGCTCTGCCAGTTGTAGACCCCAGAGGGTCCGCACTTCCTTGGGGATGGCTTGCCACAGGTCTTTCTTTTGATGGGCGCTGACCTGCATGGGACACACAGAGTAAAGAAACAGGCGTCAGTGTGGGTGCACAAATGCCATGCCCTTTCATACTGACATGGCCCTTGGAGACATGCATATGTACAAATTACAAGCAGAAAGTGCCAGACAACCCACGGCTTGGCAGTCACACATCGAACACACATGCATACAGGCATCCGCCACAATCACACACATATAAAGATGACAGATGGCAACTCACCTGCTCCTCTGGTCACCGATACAACTTCGCATATAGGGGACATATATTTTGAGTGAACAGGTGTATTTATTCCATGACACTATATACATAAATGTTGGGACAGTGAAAGGGAGTGGGCACATGTTGAACAACATACTCAGGTACATATGCTTAGCTGTTGGTTGCACTAGGGTATAGTCCAAGGGGCCATTGGAAAATGGTGTGATGGCAGTGGCATGTCAACAAGGTAGCCCAGTGGCACACAAGGGAGACAGTTCAGGGTAGAGTCACTTCCTGGCACTGGGCATGGTCTTGGCTGGTGTTTCAATGGCATATCTGGGTCTGAGGGCACACTTGCAAAGGTGCAGCTGGGATGCATGGTTAGGGGTGCTGATGTCCTGTGAGTCCTCTGGCAGTGCCACCATTCCAGTGGATGCTGCAGATGTAGATGTAGATGGCAGGGCAGTGTCCTGGCTAGTGGTAGGAGCCTGCAGGTGGGTGGAGGACTCAGGCTGGATGTTTGTCTGGCGCTGCAGCACCCCTGCAATGCAGGCCAACGGTGTCCATTGCTCCATGGCCTCCTGGTGGTGTGCTATCTGCAGCCTCTGATTCTGCTCCAATATGGACAAGATCTGGCCCATCCTGTCCTGGGAATGGTGGTATGCTCGCAGGACCTCAGAAATCACCTCCTGGGGTGCTACATCCATCCTTTGGCTACCCCCCCCAGGGCCACTGATGCCGTCCCACAGGCCCTAGCCCCCTGTGTCCCCTGCACAGGTCTGTCAATCCCACTTGCCCTGGGCCCTTCATCATCCTGTCTGTTGGTGGGTGGAGCAGCCAGTCTGTGGCCTAGTGACACTGGTGTGAGGGTGTTTGGCCAGAGCTGATGATGGTGGCTGAGTGGTAGGGGTGTCAATGATGTCCTGGGTGGGGCATCTGGAGGGTGACAGTCCAGGACTGTGGGATGAACCAGGGATTTCATCTGTGTCCAGACATTCCTCTGCACTCTCCTGAGTGGGGTCTCCATCTTCAGGTGGATGACTGGCACTCCTTGACTTCCCTGTCCAGGTGGCATGGGTGGTGGTGCCTGTGTGTGAGAGAATAGAGATGTGGGTGTCCTGTACTTTTTGTACAATTGCAGCACTGGTCTGCAATAATTGATGGTTATATTCCCCTGTAGTGGCATGCAAGGTCCGTACGTGTTCATTTTGGTGCATTTTTTTGGGGGGTGGAGGTGCATTGTGGGTGCTGTAGTGCCACTGTGATTCCATGTAGGGGTAGGTGAGTGTGCACAGGGGGCTGGGTGGTGATTTGCTTGGGGGATTGTGGGCATGCAGGGGACTTGGATGTGGGTGTTGAGGTGTTATGGACTGGGTAGGGGATGGGGTCCTTGTGGTAGTGAGAGCGATGGGGTGAATCATGCATTACAGGTGTGGTGACTGTTAAGGTATTGTGGTTGACTTACCCGAGTCAAGTCCTCCAGTGAGTCCGGTGAGGCCCTCTGGGTTCAGGATAGCCATGACCTTCTCCTCCCAGTCGGTGTATTCGGGGAGGTGGGGGAACACCACCAGTCTTCAGTATGGTGATGTTGTGCTTGGATATCATGGACCGAACCTTCCCGCACAGGTCGTTCCATCTCTTCCTGATGTCTTCCCTTATGCGTGGATGGTTTCCCACTGCGTTGACCTTGTTGTCTATTGTCTGCCATGGCTCCACCTTCCTGGCCACGGGTGTCTGCTGCACCTGTGCCCCGAATAGTTGTGGCTCTATCCTGAGTATTTCGTCCACCATGGTCCTTAGCACCCTGTCTGTGAAGCTAGGGGTCCTTATGGGGTGCCGTGGTGTGTGTTGTGGGTGGTGTGTTGTAGGTGTTTTGGTGAGGGTGCTGTTGTGTCGTTAGGTGTGTGGCTTGTGATGGTGTATGGGAAATGTATGGGTTTTGGTGGTGTTTTTATGTGTGTGACTTGTGTGATGATGAGTTCAGTGTATGCGTGTTGTGTTGTCAATATCTGTTGTGTTATTGGTGCTGCAAAGGATTGTGGGGTGTGTTTGGGTGTTTTTTATAGTGTTGTGGATGTGTGTCAGGTGTGTGGGTTTCAAACTTGCCAATGTGTGCATTTGTTGTTGGTGGGTCCCATTGCTGGCCGTGACGGTCCGTACTGCCAACGGTCGTTCTACATTCACTGTCCGCCAAGGTGATTTGTGCATCATTATTTGGTGGGTGGAGGATTTGTCTGCATGGCTGTGGCTGGGTGTGGTGTACTGCCTTTCCGTCGTCATTGGCCCTGGCGGTGATTGGAGGTTGCAGGATTTTTGGAGGTTTGTCTTTTTGGCATTGTTATTCGGCGGTGTGCAGTTCACTGCCACTGGCGGCCTTTTGTTCACCGTCAGCATGGCGGTCAGCGGTGATTGCTGTCAAGTTCATAATGAGGGCCTAATTGTACACCATTATTATTCAATAACATACTTGGAATGCCCTTCCTGCTGAACAAAGTCTCCAAACATTCACATACATTACCTCAGGACACCTAGAATACATGTTTATGAGGACCATCAAATATATTTGTCCTCCTCCCCCATTTATTGGGCCTACAATCTTTATATAGAGCAGACTCTCACACCCCTACAACTGCCACAAGTTCCGTTCTTTCCAAACTGTCCTTACCATACCTAAGAGCATGCCAAGCAGTTTAATAAACACATGCTCATGCTTGTTCTCTGTAATATGTTCAAGGCCACCCAAGAGGTTACACCCCCCTCAGGGAAGTGAACAGGGCTAAAATACCCTGCTTTCAAAACTGGGACAAGATCCACTTGTTTGCACTACTTATAGTCCTATTACCCTAGTGAAAGTTGATTTGAAAGTCCTAGCTAAACTATGGACTACCAGGCTTCAGCATGTTGTCCCCCTTCTCATTCATCGAGATCAGGTAGGCTTCATCCCACACAGCTCCTCTGCATCCATCTTGAGATTGTTAGCTCACGTCTTGTAGCAATCGATGGACGATAAAATGGAACAAGTGGGGCTTTCCCTGGACATAGCTAAATGCCTAAGATAGGGTGGAAAAGCTATACCTTTTTCATATCCGGGAGTCTTTTCTCTCAGAGTGTAAATTCCTGACAAATGTCAAATGGCTGTACATGAAGCCATGGAGGTGGCAGGGCTATCTACTGTTTGTTCTAGTGCTTCAACCATCAACACAGGCCATTAAATTAAACATGGCCATTATATGCATAAAACAGTGACAGGAGAACACAAAATTCTCCTCTAGGCCAACATATCAGTGAAGTTGACTAACACATCACTAATTTGTGACTAACCCGTGGGAGTCCATCCATCACTTGTTGCAAACCATATCCTGTTTTTCCCTTTTCTCCGGGTATGCTATAAATTGGACATATCACACTACTATGGCATCATTAACGGACATTCCTTTTATGTGGAAGATAGTAAATGTATGTTTTTTGGGGATTAGCATACACATGGTGCTGACATGACTGATGGAGGATAAGATAGACCCTTTGATCTCCAAACTAAAACAAGAATTTTCACAGTGGTCCACTCTTGGTGTGTCTAGGTAGGGAATGGTACAAGTCTTTGAAATGGACATGATGTGATGTTGAATTATATTTTCACACTTCTCACCCTCCACATACCCATGCATGTGTTCAAAGAACTCATCAAACTCATGACCACATTCATCTGGGCAGCGAGGAAGCCACGTCTTAAACTGAATGACCTCTATGCAGACATTGAGCGAGGGGGCTTCTGATTACCACACATGGGACACTACTGGCTGGCATTTCAGTTGGCGCTACTGAGACATAAACTAGACGATATGCTGAATACACCACTTAGTGTTGAGGTAGTGAGGTCCTTATGAGGGATGGGGGTGAACCGCTTATACCCACTTTACTCAATAGCTAAACAGAGGAAACTCTCCTCAACCCCCATCCTACAACTGACTCGATAAGCTTGCCTTAAACAACATGCTATATTGAAGGAGCACAATACTTTACACAATGGCATGCCTCTCTGTAGCAACTGCAACTTTCTACTTGCCGGCACTGAGCCGAGCTGGAGGTGATTCACGTTTAGAGGGGTCAAAATGATTGATCATCTGCTTATGGATGACAAATTGATGACATTTGCAGAACTGAGTCCTACCACTTACCCTGAAACATAGTTTGGCATTTCCAAAGATTACGGCACTGCTTCAGTAAATCTCTAGTGCAGCACTTACCTACCCTGAAGGACTCCACAACACTACAATATGTTCAGAAATGGGGGACATACAAGGGCTTGGTGTAAGGCATTTGCAAGATTCTGACCTACCATCATGATGGTGTTGTGATTACGGTGACTGGCCCGCCTCCATGAGGAGTACAACGAGGATGAGTGGCCAGACCTTATGCTGAACCACAATAAAGTTCTCCAAGAGGCATGGCTGAAAATGAGCTACTTTAAGATCTTACACAGGTGGCCCAGATCCCCCAAAACATGCCTTGATGGATACTGCTAGATAGGTATTACTGGAGTTGTCACAGCCCCAGCAGTGATTTGGGAATGCGATTCCCTTGCACAGTACTGGGCGAGAGTCTGGGATACAATGAAGACTGTAATTAACATATTGGGCCTCTAGACAAGCCAAACTGCACTCTTGCATGACTCCACCAAATATCCAGAATGCACACAACACAAAAACAGGAGGGGTTTCTACAGCATTAGCTATGGTAAAACCATGCATATTGCGACTATTGAGAACCAGCTCATCCCCTACTAATCAGGACATAGACCAAAGAAATGCACATGGCAGCATCTTAGAGAGCATGTGATCTACGATGCTGCATGATTGAATGGACACATATGGCATAACATGAGGTGGATTCTTTGAAGATACTACTTGTTGACATGGCGTGATTGACACTCACACCAGAATGTGAACTCCTCTCTCTCTTGCAATCACTGCGTTTTCTGATATGGAGAGATATGTTTCTTATGTGATATTGGAGAAAGACAAACATCCCTGGGTTAGAATGTTGCTAACTGTTTTTCTTATCAGGGGAGGGTTTCCCCTTGACTCTGGATGTTTTAGACGCTTGTTAATTCCTGTTCCAATTCTCTGTCACCTTTGTTGTGTTGTAGGATTAAGTATTTGAATTTGGCGCATAGTGCTAATTGTATTAACTATATGGTTTGCCACTCACAATGGTAATTTTGCTTGATATACCTTTGGGAGGGTTCCAGAGGATTATGCAGTGACCTATTTGTGGCATGAGAGTGGTGTCAGTTATCAGTGTGGTATTAGCTATGGGTTCAAAATCTTTTCAAGTTAAGAGCCACATTGCAGATTTCATCGCTTGCCTCTCCATCAGATCGAGAAACTACATCCTCCACGGGGACTTCATTTTCCGCCTGGGAGACAGAGCAGACCCCCAACTCCCAGCCCTCCTCGACAACCTTCAGGAGCCTTGGACTCACCCTGCTCATCCAAGGACCAACCCATACAGCATTCCATACCCTTGACCCTATTTTCTCCTCCAACAACAGGATCACCATCACTTACATGACCCAAGTCACATGGTCTGACCATTAAATGATTCATTTCAAGATACCCTCCCACCAAGCCATTCCACACACAAAAAAAAAACATTGCATCATCAAAACACTGGAGAAAAATATCAGAAGAAAACTGGACCAAGACTCTACAGGAACATCCACCCAACCACAACAGGAACTTCGATGTTGTCACCTAGCTCGACCACGGAGAAACAGTCTCACTCATCCTCCTCAACCTCTCCACAGCTTTCAATACATCTCCCACAACTCACTAATCAAAAAGCCTCAGCCCTGGGGTATCAGCAGACCAGCCCTCGAGTGGATATCCTTCTTCCCTAAGGACAGAACTCAACCAATTAGACTTCCCCCTACACTTAAGAACCCAAGAAACACATCTGTGGAATCCCTCAAGAATCACTGCTCCGCCCAATCCTCTTCAAACTCTACATGACATCCCACGCAGACATTTATCAGAGTCCACAGCATCAACATAGTATCCTACACAGGTGACACAAAGCTCATCCTCTCCCTTACCAATTCAACCAACACCACCATCACCAAATGCATGAGCAACGTCGCTGCTTGCATGAAAAACAACTGCCTTCAGCTCAACACTAACAAAACCAAAGTTCTTATCTTTGGCAACAACTATTCCCTCGGGACACTCTTGGTGGCCCTTGGAACTTGGCCCACCACCCACCCCTGCAGACCATGCCAAGAACCCCAGGATCATTCACATCCACATCCTCTACATTCACTTCACAAACTTTTCCCTTTGTCACTTTGGTTACAACTAGCATTTTTCTACATGATTGGCAAATGCCTTTTCAACCTTGGCAATTTTTGTTTGTATGACCTTTGTTACCACATCTAAAACAGTGAACTAGAAATTCACCTTTCATTTCTTGTTTGGCTTTACCCTTTTCAATCACTTGCAGTTTGTCTATTCTCCAACACCTTTTGATACCCTCTACACATTTGATTGAGTGTTCTATTCTCTTAGCTGTACCTAACACACTCAACTAATGATGGGTCACCTTTTTGCCATGATTCATCTTTGACTTTTTCAATATTGAGTATCAACATTATTGATCACATATTCTCTCACCCATGGAACTATCAAATTTACATGACAAAGCTAATTTTCACAAATTTGTTAAAGAACATTCTATTGGCTCTTCTTTCTCTGTATTATCTTTCCACCACAGTGGTATGACAACCCACAATGGTATGCCAACCTTCTAATTCCACTTTAAAATTATACTGGCAGCATTCTACCACAGGGCATAAGATACCACACAAAGCCAATTGAGAAAGATGTATAAACATGTTTTGTGTTCTATGGAGGGGCAGGACATTTTGTGAAAGACTGTAGAAGTAAATTGAAGGTGAGAGTGACCCTGCCTATTTACAGGCTACAGCCTGCAGAGAATTAGATTCTATGAAAATAAAATGAACTGCCCTGTTGAGTGAAAAAATTAATCAGCTTCCCAGATAGACTGTAAATACCATGAAGTCAGATGTGGTTCATATGATAATTCCATGGCAGACAATGTGCATTCAGATGGTGCAGGGGGGAACCGTTTGTGCGATGGCATTGGCCCTGCTCCCTTAGAGCTGAGACCAATGCCGCTGCACAATTTCCTCCAGCCATCCCAAATGAAACTTCATAGTATGGTAATGGGGAGACTACTGGCTTGGTGCCTGCCTCCCCACTGCCATATTGGAGTTCTGGAGGTCCGACAGCCAGACTCCTAATCAGGCCCTTAATCCCATACGAAATAAAGGGCTTTAGATTTCGGCGGATGGAATATCTGTCACTTTTGTGACAGAGTGACTCGTCCACTGACCTCTAAATCAGATCCCAGTTCATAGTACTTTCCCTTTCTGATTGCGCTATGGCTGTCACCTACATGATCAAAGAAGATAGTTTTGTCATATGCTCAGATCTCTTTCTGAAATGTATTTCTGAATGCTGTTGTCATGAATCACCTGCCAAAATAATACACCCAAGTGTATATCTATATTTATGTGCCTACAGCGGGCATGATTCATTTACAATTTTGTGCAAGTTTTGTGCTTTTTACTTATTCAAAAGAGTTTAAGTTAGTACTAAAAAAAACTGCAATTCCAGCACCTGACATGAATAGTTAAACAGTTAAAAATATAAATAAATTTCATTTAATTATAAAAAATCTAGAACTAGTACATATTTATTGTGTAATCATATATTTTGACATCCTTTATCAAAACATTCATGATTATTTTTTGTATATTAGAATATGATTAAATTGCTTTTAATTCTACACATCGATTTTAAAAATTATTAAAGCAAAAATATGTATATTTTTAGGTGGGATTTATTATTTATTATTCTTCCGAAAACAATTTTAATTCAGTTTAATTTATTTAAAGTAATAAATAAATGCATGCAATATATAGCTAATAGTGCCATTTTCTTTTGTTCTATGTTTAAAATAAATATATACAATTAAGTTGCATTAACATTTAACATAGAAATATTTTGATGATGTTTTTGAGTTTAATAAATGTTTTAAATTGTCCCTGTACTTTACCAAAGAGAAACTACATATTGGTAAACATTTGGGAACATTTAAAAAGTTTGAGGGAATAACTGCTTGTCCCCCAGAAATGTGTTTGATCCATGATTTTTTATGTTGAGGATAATTATATACAAATCTTAAATATAAAATTTTACATAGATTATACACAAACACATATGAATAGAACCAAGGTATTTTTTATACACTCATATCCATGAAAGAAAACTGTAGAAAGCCAATTAATTAGTGAGAATAATTGTTTATTTGTGCTTGACTCTTTGCAATCAAGATAGAGCAGCCCGACAGAGAACAGCCAACACGTGTTTGGCCCCCTTGAGGCACACAGGCATGGGGCCTTTTCAAGGCTAAAAAATTCCATTTAAAAATACATTAGAAATATAGGGGCATATTTAGCACCACCTTAGCGCTGCCATAGCATCATTTTGTTGACAATAAGGTGGCGCTAAAGTGGCATTTTCCCAGCGCCATATTTACAAAGTGGCACAATGCATGCATTGCGCCACTTTGCAAACCCTTGAGCAACATTATGGTGGTCATTACAACCCTGGCGGTCGGTGTTAAAGTGGCGGTAAGACCGCCAACAGGCCGGCAGTAAAAAAAATTGAATTACGACTGTGGCGGAAACCGCCAACATAGACAGCCACTTTAACACTCCGACCGCCACGGCGGTACAAACAAACAGCGCGGTGGTCACCGCCAACAGACAGGCGGAGGACAGTGTACCACCTACAGTATCACAACCTACCAATCCGCCACCTTTTCCAGGGCGGATTCACCGTGAACAAAAACACGCCGGAAACAGGACTTCGAAGGGAAAACGCTCACCTCAACACACCCCATGAGGACCCAGGACGCCACGGAACCAGAGCTTCACATTTTCCCAGCCTTCATCTTCTTGCTCCTCTACCAGGAGCACGAATGCCGGCGGCGAAGACCACAGTGAGTACTGCACCTATGACACAGGGGAGGGGGGAGGGAAAAAACAGGGACACACACACGCAACACCCCCACCCCCACCCTCACCTAGGACAACACACACACTAATACATATTGATACATCACAGTTACAACCCCCACACCCCCGGAAGAATGCAAAGACAAAAGGAAATGAGTGTAACAATTGTAATCTATTAAAATCCAGTTCGCAAAAATATATATACACTATTAACAAATATATACACCAAGAATAGAAGTCCAGGTATTGCTCCATTTAAGTCCATGGAACACTGGGCCCACACTGCATGGGCGATGCCCACACAATGTACCCGAACATGATGGAGAGAACACTGCAGGGGCATCAGATAGAAATAAAACAGGCACCTCAAGGGGAACGGAAAGGGGGGGCACCTCAGCCGGATGAGTGCACGACGACAAATCCATGAGGGGGCCACATGCCCACTGTTCAATCCTGGGAGTGCAAAGCCACAGTCTCTCAAGTCTCTACAGTGGGTGGGTTGCCCACTGTTCAATCCTGGGGAGTGCAAAGCCACAGTCTTTCAAGTCTCTACAGTGGGTGGCTTGCCCACTGTTCAATCCTGGGGAGTGCAAAGCCACAGTCTCTCAAGTCTCTACAGTGGGTGGGTTACCCACTGTTCAATCCTGGGGAGTGCAAAGCCACAGTCTCTCAAGTGGATAACAGTCTCCACTGGTTCTGGAGGGGGCTTTGTGCCCAGAGTGCTTCATCCTGCCAAGGACAGAGGTAGTGGATGTAAATCTCCACTGGTTCTGGAGGGGGCTTTGTGCCCAGAGTGCTTCATCCTGCCAAGGACAGAGGTAGTGGATGCCTGTCTCCACTGGTTCTGGAGGGGTCTTTGTGCCCAGAGTGCTTCATCCTGCCAAGGACTGAGGTAGTGGATGCCTGTCTCCACTGGTTCTGTTCGGGGCTTTGTGACCAGAGTGCTTCATCCTGCCAAGGACAAAGGTAGTGGATATAAATCTCCACTGGTTCTGGAGGGGGCTTTGTGCCCAAAGTGCTTCATCCTGCTCGTGGCGGACTCAGTAGCATCAGTGCTCTTAGCGCTCATGGGCAGCGGTGCTTGTGGCGGCGGTGTCCTTTGTATCGGTGCTTGTGGCGGCGGTGTCCTTGCCAGCGGTGCTTGTGGTGCTGGTGTCCTTTGTAGCGGTGCTTGTGGCGGCGGTGTCCTTGGCAGCGGTGCTTGTGGCGGCGGTGTCTTTGGCAGCGGTGCTTGTGGCGGCGGTGTCTATTACAGCAGTGCTTGTGTCGGCGGTGTCTTTGGCAGCGACTCAGCTGCTGGCGGTCCTGTCTGGGCCTGTGGGGCTGGTGCTGGTGGTCCTGTCTGGGCCTGCAGGGCTGCTGCTGGCGGTCCTGTCTGGGCCAGCGGGGCTGCTGTTGGCGGTCGCATCCTGGCCAGCGAAGCTGGTGCTGGCAGCCCTGTCTGGGCCAGCGGGGCTGCTGCTGGCGGTCGCATCCTGGCCAGCGGAGCTGGTGCTGGCGGTGCTGTCTGGGCAGCGGGGCTGATGGCGGTTGCCTCCTGGGCAGCGGAGCTGATGGCGGTCACCTCCTGGGCAGCGGGGCTGATGGTGGTCGCCTCCTGGGCACCGGGGCTGGTGCTGGCAGTCGCCTCCTGGGCAGCGGGGCTGATGGTGGTCGGCTTTGGTGGCTGGTGTCTTTCCCCTTACCCGCCGGGCACTGGCCAACTTTTGATGCTTGATAGGTGGGGGACTGTCCGTGCTGTGGCTCCTTGCCACACTGGCTGCCCTGCTGCCTGGTGCACTCCAGAATCCGGTGACTACTGGCACCACTGATCCCGCCGATGTCGTGGCTGAGGTGCTAGGTTGGGACTTGGAGAGTCGGGCTCTAGGAGACTGATGGGGTGAGGGAGGTGAGGGAAAGAGGTCAAGGGTGGACAGAAAAAGTTTCTTGGGAACACTGGGACGGGTAGCTGGAGGGGGTTTGGGAGTGGAGGAAGAGGTTGTGGTTGTAGGAGGTATACGTTTGGTGACTTTGGGTGAAGGTGCATGTGCTGGAGGCTGTCGTGAGGTGGATGGCTGTTGGGTGGGTGTGTGCCTGCGTTTGTGTACCTTGGGAGGTGGCGTCACAGACACACTGGGAGAGGACACAGGGGATGTGTGAATTGTAGTGGGGGTGATGACTGCACGTGAGAGGGGTGTGCTGGTGATGAAGTAGTGGCTGTAGATGTAGTGCATGCAGGTGTGAGTGGAGACAAGACTGGGAGGGAGGAGGGAGACGAGGAGGAGGGGGACACAGTGGAGGCAGTGGATGTTGCTATGTCTGCATGTGTGTGATTTTTGCGTGAGTGCCTGTGGGATGTGTGGTGCTTATGTTTGCCTGAGCTTCCTTTGTGTGTTGGGGTTTGTGCATGCTAGTCTGATGGTGTGCTTGGGGTAGGCTGAGGTACAGGGGTGTGGGTCTGGGTAGGGGAAGTTGGAGGGGGGAGGCTAGAGACAGGGACAATGGCTGCCATCAGTGCTGAGGTCAGAGTCTGAAAAGCTCGCTGAAGGGCTGCCTGACCAGAATGAATTCCCTCCAGGAACGCATTGGTTTGTTGCAACTGCCTCTCTACACCCTGGATGGCATTCAAAATGGTAGACTGCCCAACAGTGAGGGACCTGAGGAGGTCAATGGTCAATGACCTCCTCACTGAGGGTAGCAGGGGTGACTGGGTCTCAGCTCCAGTCCCTGCCGTGGAGCTCCCCTCGCCCTCCATTCCACTGGTGAAATCAGATTCCGTAGTGTCACCCTCCAGGGCCATGTGGGATGCAGCTCCCTCCTGCTCCGGTGCCACTGCTCCTCCGCCTGATGATGCTAATGCACACAAGAACAGAGAGAACACAAAAAGGGGATTGACGAAAAAAGAAAGATATGTTGAGTGCATGTATTACCGCTACCGTTGGCGGACACAACAGACACAGAAGCCCCCTGCACTACGCCACGCACTTGGGGTCCACTATTCAATCCCTGGATTATGGCCTACAAGGCTATGGCTGACATCTGCACACATGGATGTCACAGGAGACTGACTAGGTGTAGTTGGCACTGTACCCAGGTGGGGCGGGGTGCCACAGGGCCTGCCTGAAAAAGGAGACCTAACTAGTACACTCGCCCTGGCCTAGGGGAACCCACAGCCCACCTCCCCCACCCAGACACCTCCACTGTGCGCTGAATCAGCAGAATGAGTGTGTACTCACCCCCTTGTTGCTGCTGTGATGCCTCAAGCGCCCATCCAACTACGGGTACACCACCGCCAGGATCCTGAACATCAGGGGGGTCATGTTGGGACGGGCACCCCTCCCACGTTGGGAGGCCATCCCCAGCTGGGACTCCGCCGTCTTCTTGCTCCAGCGGCAAATGTCCTCCCATCTCTTACGGCAGTGGGTGCTCCGTCTGTGATAGACCCCCAGGTTCCAAACGTCTTTGGCGATGGCACGCCAAATATCCTTCTTCTGGTGGGCGCTGACCAACAGGAATTGTACAGCAGAAAAGAAGAAGTTATTACCAACTGCACCATCACAGTCATTGGCCCGTATCCCTACCCTTGCCATGTGGCAAATGCACTCACTGTCGTTTCATGCACGCCTCATTCTCCCACCCCCCTATCTTTCATCCACCCCACTCCACACAGGTATAGCCCATACAGCATGCTCCCAGTGTACTTACCTGTTTGTCTTGAGGACCGTAGAGTAGCGTGTACTGGTGGAGGACCCCATCCACGAGTTTCTCCACCTCCTCCGATGTGAAGGCAGGGGCCCTTTCCCCAGACGCACAAGCCATTGTCTCTTCCAGACTGAGGTCACTGCAGCACTTGCAGTGTAGGTCCTCTCCTGTCGAAGATCAGGTATCGAGTGATTGAACAGATAGAAAATGGCGGTCACGTCCGCGGCGGTGCGTACCATCACTGCCGGCGTACATCGTCATTGGCTCCTGGGACCCATAGGGTCCAATGTTAACCAATGCAGAATTGCGCAGCGGTCTTCGACCGCCTACCGCGACGGTGTACAACGGCAGCGCAGTTACCTCATATCCCATTGTCCCACTTTACAGGTGCGGCAGCTGCCATTTCAGGGGCCCACATGGCTCTATTTTTAACTGCGTCACACATAACTAGGCCTTGCCTCAACACTCATACATGCTAAGTTTGGATTATGAATCGTGTTCTGTGTCAGCTGTGTGTACGTACCTCTGAGTTGGTTGACTCTGTGCTCGCTGTTGTCCTTCATAGGCACCGTCCTCTGGGACATGTGAGGAGATGGCGGCATCCTCCTGTGTACAGACTGCTGGTGGACCTGTTGACAATGGAGGAAAGACATGTAATCATCACATACAGGCTTGATCGTGCCACAATCCTGGAACTGTGTGCCCAGTTGGAGCCAGACCTGATGTCCGCTATCCGCCATCCCACAGGAATCCCCCCTCAAGTGCAGGTGCCGTCAGTACTCCATTTCCTTGCAAGTGGGTCATTTGAAACAACGGTAGCAATAGCATCAGGGATGTCCCAGGCTATGTTTTCCAACGTGCTGTCCAGAGTGTTGTCTGCCCTGCTGAAACACATGCGGAGCTACATCATTTTCCCTCAGGTGGAGGATTTGCCTATAGTGAAAGGTGACTTCTATGCCCTGGGACATATCTCCAACATCATAGTTGCCATTGATGGCACACATGTGGCCTTGGTCCCCCCACAGGAGTGAACAGGTGTACAGAAACCGGAAGAGTTATCATTCGATGAATGTGCAGATGGTGTGTTTGGAAGACCAGTACATCTACCATGTGAATGCCAAATTCCCTGGCTCAGTGCATGACACTTACATCCTGCGGAATAGCAGCATCCCTTATGTGATGGGGCAACTCCAGAGGCACTGGGTGTGGCTGTTAGGTGAGCACCTGGAACCAAATCAGTGGGAATAGTTGTCTGGGTCTGGGGATATCCCTACAGGTTAGTGTGTCTAACAGTTGTGCCTCACCTTTTTTAGGTGACTCTGGTTACCCCAACCTGTCATGGCTACTGACCCCAGTGAGGAATCCCAGGACAAGGGCAGAGGAACGCTACAGTGAGGCCCATGGGCGAACTAGGAGGATTATAGAGCGGATCTTCAGCCTCCTGAAGGCCAGATTCAGGTGCCTCCCTATGACAGGTGGTTCCCTATTCTACTCACCAAAGAAGGTGTGCCAGATCATCGAGGCCTGCTGTATGCTTCACAACTTAGCTTTGCGACGACAGGTGCCTTTTCTGCTGGAGGATGGTCCAGATGGAGGTGTTGTGGCAGGTGTGGAGCCTGTGGACAGTGAAGACGAGGAAGCAGAAGAAGAGGACATCGACAACAGGAACTTGGTTATCCTGCAATACTTCCAGTGAGACACAGGTAAGAAGACAAACCTGCCTACTACATGCAATGTAACACTACTACCTCTCTACTGTCTGTCCTTTTCTCCCAGTGTATGGTCACTGAGTTTTCACTTTCCATGGCAGAGTCCAGTCTATCAGTCTCACAGGTGCATTGTCCAAAGGGGCATAGGAACTGGAGCTGGGGCAGTTTGCGGATGGAAAGGGTGACAAGGTGGGTCAAAAGGATGACCTTCAGGGTGGTCTCATTTCTTGGTGGGGGTCTTGGCATCGTTCTCTGTCTTTGTCCTGGATCTCAGGGACCTTTTGCGGGGTGGTTCTCCATCTGGAGGGTGTAGGGTGCTGGTGTGGTGGTCCTGTGGCGGTGGCTCCTGTCCACAAGCGCCGGTGGAGGTGGTGGGCAGTTCATCATCCAGGCTAGTGTCAGGGGCCCCTTGTTGTGCCACAGTGTCCCTCCTGGTGTTGAGGACTTCCTTCAGCACCCCTACGATGGTGCCCAGGGTGGAATTGATGGATCTGAGTTCCTCCCTGAAGCCCAATTACTGTTCCTCCTACGGCTGCTGGGTCTCCTGAAACTTGGCCAGTACCGTTGCCATCGTCTCCTGGGAATGATGGTATGCTCCCATGATGTTGGAGAGGGCCTCGTAGAGAGTGGGTTCCCTGGGCCTGTCCTTCCCCTGTCGCACAGCAGCCCTCCCAGTTCCCCTGTGTTCCTGAGCCTCTGTCCCCTGAACGGTGTGCCCACTGCCACTGTCCCCAGGTCCCTGTTGTTGTTGGGGTAGTGGGTTAGCCTGGGTTCCCTGTAGTGGTGGACACACTGCTGATTGACTTGTCCTGGGGACAGAGGTATGGGTCCACTGGGTGGGTGCTGTGCTGGTGTTTCCAGAGGGGGGAAGCTCTGTGGTGACCTGTGACTGTGTGAGGGGAACCGACTGTCCCGAGGTCCCAGATGGGCCGAGCTGGTCGTCTAGATCTAGTTGGACAGAGCTGCTGTCATCACTGTGGGCCTCTTCTGTTGGTGGTGTGGACATGTGTGGACCCTCCTGTGCGGTGACGTTGGGTAGGGGTCCTGCAGGGGTGTAAAAGCATGATTATTGCATCTCTGTGTACCATGGTGTGCAATGGGTGGGTGACCGTGTACCCCAGTGCTTGCATTCCTGTGTGGGACCTTGTGTGATGATGGTTTAGGGGGGTGTATGTCCCGTGGCCATGCATTGGTGATGGGTATCCATGCTTTGGTGTTGCATGCATGGCTTGGTGTTGGGATGTGTGGTTTGTGATATTGGGACATGTGTGAGGAGTTTGAGTGATGGGGTGAGGGCGAGGGTGGGGGTATGTGATGGCATGCTGGTAGGGTGGGGGTTGTAATAGTTAAGGTTTGACCTACCAGAGTCCATTCCTCCAGCTACTCCTTCGAGGCCCTGAGGATGCAGAATCGCCAAGACTTGCTCCTCCCATGTTGTTAGTTGTGGGGGAGGAGGTGGGGGTCCGCCGCCAGTCCTCTGTACCGCAAGGTGGTGTCTGAATACCACGGATCGCACCTTCCTCCGTAGGTCGTTCCACCTCTTCCTGATGTCATCCCTATTTCTTGGGTGCTGTCCCACTGCGTTGACCCTGTCCACTATTCTGCGCCATAGCTCCATCTTTCTAGCTATGGAGGTGTGCTGCACCTGTGATCCGAATAGCTGTGGCTCTATCCAGATGATTTCCTCCACCATGACTCTGAGCTCCTCCTCAGAGAACCTGGGGTGTCTTTGCCGTGTCATGGGGTGGTGTGGGTGATGTGTGGGGTGGTGTGTGTTGTGATATGTGTGGTGATATTTAGTGGTGTGTTGTGTGGGGTGCGTGGATGTTATGTGGGTGATGGTGTGGTGTTCCTGTGGATGCCTAGTTATAGATTGTGGTGTTTCTCTATGGGCTTCTTTCAGGATTTTTTTCATAGGGGTTTGCGGGTGATGTTGGTGTGTGTTTTGTATTGTATTGAATGTGTGGGAGTGGTGTGTATGTGTATCAGGTGTTAGTATTTCGAATTGTCCAATGTGAATGTGTTTTGTATGTGTGAGTGTATTTTGAGCGCGGCAGTGTGTACCAATAGAATACTGCGGTTGAAAGACCGCCGCGTGGATTCGAGGGTCGTGATAGTGTGGGCATATTTCTGTTGGCGTGACGGTGGAGGTTTTGTTATCGCCAGTTTAGCACTGACCTTTGGTGTGGCAGACTTGTGTGGGTGTCTGAATTTTGGCGAATTCCAAGCTGTGGGTCATAATAGCTGTGGTGGATTTTCGCTGCTGCGGCGGTGTGTTGGCGGTCTTCTGCACGGCGGTAAGCGGCTTTTACCGCCAATGTTGTAATGACCCCCCTATGTCTACACCAGGTATAATGTATGCAAGGGTGGTGTTCCCTGTTAGGGGAGGGGGCAAAAAGATGGTGCAAAAATATCCAACAGATTTCCTTGCGCCGTTTCTTTCGGCAATTTTTAACGTCTACTCAGAGCAGGCGTTAAAAAGGGTCATGCCATTATTTATAATGAGCCCCTATGTACTATGCAGGAGTAGTGCCAGAATTTTGGAGCTACTCCTGCAGAGTACATCAATAGCGCAAAACAATTACACTATTGCCCCCTACCCTATGCTATGGTGCGCCGTAGTTTAAATACGCCACACAAATGGTGATAGTAGGGAGGTGCTAAGGGGCGCAAGGAAAGTGGTGCTGCACTGGGTACAGTGCCATTTTCCATAAATATGCCCCAAAGTTTACAAACTAATGAACACAAAATGGTCTGTCTCATAAAGACCCATTTATGGTAACCAAGTGTACACATATTTGTGAGTCACCACAAACTTGTGATTCACTGCAAACAAAAGTGTTGTGATCAATATTTATATTTATATTTTTGTATGCTGTTGGTTATGCCACTGGGTGACTAGTGAGGCATACTGTATACATGTGTAAACAAAGAAAGAAAGCGATGGGAGTATGAGCATCACTAGTAATGTCAAAGGGACAGCACCTGGGTGATTCAGGAGAGAATGCCTTCTGTAGTTTAGATTGTAATTGGATGTTAAGTTATCTATTTGTTGAATCAGGTATAGTCCTAGAACAATTATAAAAGAAGGAAGAGGGAAGGTGAGAGTGTAAGGTTTTTAGTAATCACTTCAATCTATTTACAACACAACTGTCTACTTTGATTGGAAACATACTAAATAGCTTTGGAAAAGTCTGTGCCACTTTGATCATACATAATTATGCTGTATGGTAAACAGTAAAAGGCAAGATACAGAATCCTGTGATTCAGCAGTTTTTAAATGAAAATATGCCTCCAATATGAAAGTGATCTAAAACATATCCTACTTGTTTAAGAAGCAGTTGTAGCAATGAGTATCTTGGTCTGTTGTGTTAGTTTAAAGAGGTCTGGGTGAGGAGAATCATCTGCGTTATAGTCCAAGTGACCCCAGAAGCAGAAGCGCATGCTAGGTCAAGAGCGAGTGGTATCAGAAAACCGGTTATGGGAGACAGTGATAGATGAGTTTGAGGGTAAGCCATATTGAAAGGATGTCATTTGTGAATGGAAAATATAAGGTCCGTCTACTTGGGGAAGTGCTGTGATCCTAATGTAGAGGTGAAGTAGAGGTGCCTATTGTATTTTGATTCACCTATTCAGCACCTCAGATCCTAATTCACTGAGGTGAGGTACTGGTCCCTGTTGTATTTTTATTTGGTTGATCAGTACCCAAACCTGGTTATAATCATACAGAAAGATCAAGGTCCAGAAACAGATTACTAAATTAGTTGGTTCAAAGATCTCTAGTTAGTTGTCATATATAAAACAAAAAGTTAGCATTTGCATATTAGATTTGTGGTTTCTAAACAAGCTCCAAAAGAGATTGTTGTCAAATACAAAAAGCGAAATAGTTGCATTTTGCATATTACAGTAAATTTTAGTAAGCATGCACAAAAGTGACAATAATTTTCTGAGTTTGTTGGCATGGAATACTGTACATGAACACTCATTTTGCAAACCATATGGGTATGTTCAATTAGTTCAAAAGAGATATTTTTTCATTAGTCTGAAGATATTTAGTAATCATAATAATCTAATTAGCATATTTTGCAATCATAATAATGCAGTAAGGCCATATTGTTGAACTTGTCAAATAACAAACAGTTAGGTATCTTATTCTTAGTCATCTAAGAGGTATTGTTACATTGATGATATAACTGTATTCATAGTCGTGAGAAAAGGTCATAAAAATGAACACATCACATATAATCCGTCAAGACAAGTATCTTTATTGTTGTATGCTTGGACTGTACACTGACTGTGAATATAGCCAATCACAGTACATAACTGAGATCAAAATTAATCTGATCACATTTTTTAGGGAATGTGTTAAACAATTTGTGTAATATATGTAAAATGTTAAATTAAGTGCTAAGAGATCAGAGTGTAAAAGGAAGTTTGAGCCTCAAAGGTGTAGATCAATTGAGTAGTTGTATTCCGAATGGCACTGAAGACCTTGCTGTTTGAATAAGCCTCTGGAACCTGCAAGCAACTGGATACCCTATTAGGTGATTAGCAGCACTTTATAAATCCTGATTGATTGATTGATTGATTGATAGTAGTCTTGTCTGTATCAAGGACATAGGGAGTCCAGCATGTAGATGGTTACACCAGTTCCCAGATTACTTAAGTAAGAAATGCAGTTATGTTTCTTTGTTTGAGCCCTTCTGGACAATATCCAACAGTATTATGTATTGACTTCCTTTTTGTTGCATCTTTAACTCCTGGTTTCCTCGTCAAGGATATTATGGGATATGTTCCAGGTCAAAGAATTTAAATTGGTGATCATGTTCATTAAACTTGATACACTGTATAGTTGGAGGAAGACCAGGATCTGTTTTATGGATGTTTCTGTAATGTTCCTGCATTCTTATTTAAAGTGGCAGGATAGTAATTCCCACATATATTTTAGAACAAAGGCAAAGTATGGTATATATCATATATGTGCTATAACAGTGAATCCACTGGTTAATTGGTATCCCTATCTTGTCATCTGGTGTGAAAATCTGAGATTTGTTCAATCCAAATTTACGCATGGAACAATCATGACAAAGATGGAAGCCCAATAATTTGATCAGGAAAAATGTCTTAAATTTGCACTAGTCCCAGAATTCTGATGGACAAAGTACCTGTTTTAGATTCTTAGCTCTACGAAAGCCCATTTGTGTAATTTTCTCTGTTATGCATCTAAGATGTTTTTGCCATAAACTCTTAATTAGAATTTATTGATTAGGTTCTCTGATTTCGCCCTAAAGTTGCATTCTTGTGAGCAGTTCCTGTGAGTCCTCAATATTTCACCTTTGGGGATGACATGTATAATACATGAAAGATGGCAGCTATCTGCCTGTAAGATGGAGTTGACAGCTTTGTCTTTACAGAATAAGGTAGTATGCAGTCTGTTGTTTTACTGCAGATGGTACAATTCAGGAAATTAATCTTGAAGGTAGAGCCTTCCAAAGTAGAATTGATATTTCATTTGTTATTGATAATTAGTAGTAAAAATGCCTTGAGTGTTTCTTGATTTCCTTGTCAGGTGCAATAAAATATCATTGATGTAATGCCCCCAATAAATTATGTGTGAGGTGTAGTCTTTGAATTGGTCATTCCACTTTGAGAATCTTTTTACCTCCCCCATGATGAAGCATAAATAAAGTGGAGCAAATTTTGCTCCCCCGGCTGTACTTTTTTACCGGTAATAGTAGTTTTTACTAAAGCTGAAAAAGTTGTGTGCGAGGCTTAAACATAGCATCTCAAAAATCATGTGCCTTGATTTGAGGTAGTGTTCAGATTGGGTTGATAATGCTTTATCTACTTTGGCAATGCCATATTCATTTTTGATTGAGGTGCATAAGCTGACCACATATTCACACCACCACTTTGGTTTTACATGACATCTCACAGTGAATCAAAGTGCTGGACCTGGAACTTTATGATTAGAATGAACACTATGGCCCTCATTAGGAACATGGCAGTCTGGACCGCCACGCCGATGGTGGCGGTCATTACCGCCAACGGCATGGTGGTCCAGACCGCTATATTCTGAATGTGACTGAAACGCCAGGGTGGAAACGCTGCCACCACCAGGATCACGCCACCAGGCAGCCTGGCGGTGGCGGTGTTTCAGATCCACCAGGGCAGCGCTACAAGCAGATAATGAGTCGCATTTCGCCAGCCTTTATGGCAGAATGATTGACTTGGGTCCCCCTGTGGGCCCCTGCACTGCCCATGCACTTTGCATGGGCATGGGCCCCTATGCACAGCCCATCGTGCATTTCACTGCCCGAATTACGGGCAGTGAAATGCATGATGTGTGCTGCTGCACCCGCTGCACTGTCACATTGGCACCGGCTCCATTTGGAGCCGGTGTCAATATTCAGGCCCTGTTTTCAGCTGGGCCAGCAGGCGGAAACACTGTTTCCACCCGCTGGCCCAGCAGGAAGATCATTATGTGGCTGGCGGGGGGTTCTTCGGGCTGGCGGTCTTCTGTGTACAGTCAGCGCAGATCTCGGCGGGTTACCCCGGCAAGATCAAAATGAGAGCCTATGTGACAAACTGCATCCAGAGATGCTCCCATTAGCTTTTGACTCTTCCAGTGACTTTGGATCATAAGCTTTCACCACCCAAGATGTGCTCCATTTCTCTCTGTGTATGCTTAACAACATTTTTTATTACATTTTCAATTAGGAAGGGGCCCATGTAAAATGTGATTCTCCTTTCCTAACAAATCTGTTTTTTGTTTAACCAGGACTTCCTTCCCCATTTCCACTGCTTAACCTTGGTGCAGTTCCACTGATCATATAGACACTTGTCATTTTCTTCATACTTTCTTCTGACCCATATACCTTCTCTTTTGAGCTCACCCATGTCTTCTGCCTGCACTCACTTCAACCCACACACTTTTCCACACAACCACACCAGGTTTAATTTTGAATTGCCAACTCTGTCCCTCATGCAAAAAAGAAGATGACTTCAAAGTTACTGAAATCATTGCATTATGTTAAGCCCACCACACCTCAATCAAGATTTCAGGCAAAAGTCTTGTCGACCTGCTTTCTGTATACATGCTTTGACCACTCTTTTCATATGCTCAGTGAGACCATTTGCTTGTACAGAATATACAGCAGTCCTAAGGTGTTAGTGGACAATCTCCCAAAAATTCCTGCATTTCATGGGAAGTTAACTTATCGGTTATAAGTTCCTGGGGAATGCCTTCATAGAAAAATTCCTCCTTCGGAAAGTTGAGTACCACCTTGGTGTCAGCTGAACTCACACACTTTGTCACCACCCATTTTGACATATAATCCACCAAAAGAATCACATAGGCCCTGATTCTGACCCCGGCGTTCTGAGACCGCCGGGGCCAGGGTCGGCGGGAGCACCGCCGACAGGCCGGCGGTGCCCCGCAGGGCATTCTGACCGCGGAGCTTTGGCCGCGGTCAGATTTGGAAAACCGGCGGTCTCCCGCCGGTTTTCCGCTGCCCTTGAGAATCCTCCATGGCGGCGGAGCGCGCTCCGCCGCCATGGGGATTCTGACACCCCCTACAGCCATCCTGTTCCTGGCGGGTCTCCCGCCAGGAACAGGATGGCGGTAGGGGGTGCCGCGTGGCCCCTGGGGGCCCCTGCAGTGCCCATGCCAATGGCATGGGCACTGCAGGGGACCCCGTAAGAGGGCCCCACTCTGTATTTCAGTGTCTGCTTTGCAGACACTGAAATACGCGACCGGTGCCACTGCACCCGTCTCACCTTCCCACTCCGCCGGCTCAATTCTGAGCCGGCGTCCTCGTTGGAAGGTTGATTTGCCCTGGGCTGGCCGGCGGCCTTTTGGCGGTCACCCGCCAGCCCAGGGCAAATCCCAAAATACCCTCAGCGGTCTTTCGACCGCGGAGCGGTATTTTGGTGGGGGAAGTCTGGCGGACGGCCTCCGCCGCCCGCCAGACTTAGAATGATCCCCATAGTGTTGATTAGGAGGCAGGAGATGGAATGGGCCACCAAACCAAATTTCATCCACTCAACCTCTGTCACTAACAAATCTCCTCCTGATTCCTTATCGACTGGAAGACGGGACAAGCGATCCGCTACCACATTTCTCAGACCTATTTGAAACTTAAAATAAAAATTTCTTAAAGTCTCTATCCACTTCTTGATGCAAGGAGTAAGTTCATCATAGTTCCCTGTAGAGAATAGACCAAATTACAAATTGTATACCCCAGAGATAAAACTTAAAGTGCGTGATTGCCCATGCACACACCAGAGCCTCCCTTTTTCTTACTCAGTATCTCTCTTCTGCACCCTTAAGTGCACATGATGCTAATGCCACCACATTTTCTTCACCATCTACTTTCTGTGAAAGCACTACCTAAAGTCCCTTGAGGCTAGTGTTTCTCGTTACTGAGGTAGTGATTGGGCAGAGAACTTGCAGAGCTGCCCACTCCAGGCCAATCAATTGTGAGGGCCTACCAGGTCCCAGCAAACACACACTAAGGTGGGCCCAAGGCCATACACTGTTAGTGCCTATTTTCAGGATTTAGGAGTCAATCTTGAGTACTGCCAAATCAAAAAAGTATTTCTTTCAATACAGGCTTTACTTTCTTAATTTTTCCAGACTTGGCTTGGGAAATGGACAGGAGGCAGAAAGAGTTCAGAAATCTGCTCCCAGGATTAAAGGCCCTAGACCTTACAGTATCCATTTGAGGGGCAAATTTAAGGATCAACTACAGAGCAAACTTTCAGAACTTCACTGATTCAAATGGGACTGTAATTTCCTCTCCTTTAGCAAAACTACTTTGTTTGGGAAGGGGGCCCTTAAGTGAGGGTGAGATGAGCCAGGGTTTGGTGTTTTCAGAGATTCATCTTTTTTTTTTTTTTTTTTTAAAGAAAATCGGGACAATTGGTAGGGAGAGAGTTGCATGAGTTGCATTTGGGTGTGGGCTCATAGGGTGGAGGTGAGTGGGTGGTAAGGTTGCAGGACGGGAAAACAGGGGAAACCAGAAGCAAAATGGAAAAGTGATTCTTAGGTATCAGAATGGAAGGGATACAACAATGTATGTCATGAGGCTCTGGAATGGCTTTTCATTTTGGTTCTCTGGGTTCCACCTAGGGATCACAACTGGGGGTTGGTTGCCAGCGGTGGTAGTGGATGCGTTAAGGGTCCTACAGAAAGGATGAGATGCTTGCTTGGTCGATGGCAAATTTAACACTGGTTAGCTTTAATGCTAACGGTATTAACATCAGGATAAAGATGGCAGCTACAGTCGCATGGCTGAAACACTTCAAGCCCCGCATCATTTTACTACAGGAGACATACTGGGTGTTGGGAAGGGAGTAGAAGAAAGTGAGACATCTAGAGCCATGGGATTCATTTTTTTTCTTCAACTAGGACAACATTGTGGGACGTTGCTGTCTTGGTACGTAAAAATCTACAGGCAAAAATCAAATCAAGTACTTACGGTCAAACTATTCTCACAATAGAGTTGGGGACAAGCAAAATAATGCTGGATGCTATTATGGCCTAGTCAGTGATGGTCCTAGCCATCTTAAGAAACTGGCATGGTCTGTAAGTACTCATTCTGGGGAGGTCATCTTAGGTGGTGATTTTAATTTTTTACCTGGCACGGTTCTGAACTCCTCTAAGACATCATGCACCCAGCATAAAAGATATGCAGAGAAATGTTTTGAAGATCTGTGTTCCCGTCTGGGCTTGTATGATATATGGAGATCAAGGAATGCAGGATTGAAATCATTTACCTACTATTATAAACACTTTCACTCTACTTCCAAGATTGAACTGTTCTTAGTGTCCTTCCCCCTGTCCACTATAGATATATCCCAACATCTAGGTTGCTTTACAGACCACTCAGCTGTAGCATATAGCTGGTTAGTTCCCCTGCAGGCAAATGGGTCTAAATGGATCATGGATAGGAGTTTGCTCCTAGAGCTTCAGTGTCTGACTCAGGTAAGCACACCGATAAAATAATGTTTTTCAGTAAAAATTGTTCAGCAGAGATGTTGACAATCTGGGAAGCATTCAAGTATATTAACAGAGAGATTTTATTGTTTATCTTCCTTGCAATGCTCAAAGGTAAAATGGACAAGGAAACAATTGGTTCTCTGTAGAAAGAAGCAGAGCCTTTCAATCCGCACTTACCGATAGTACTGATAGCCTTCTGAGAAATAGATGGCAGGAAATAAAGAATAGGATCAGAGATTTTTATCTTCAAAAGTTATGAATAAAAATGCAGGCTTTTCAGCATCAGGCATATGAAGCAGGAGAATGCACAGGCCAGTTTTTAGCAGTGTGAGCCAAAGAGAACAAAAATCATAATTTGATTTTGCAAGTTAAAGACCCATGTACATTAGCTCACAAATATAGCTGAGGAAATCAGGCAGGTTTTTTTTGCAATATTATTCTACTCTGTACCCGGTTGATAAGGTCAGTGAGGCAGAGGGAGCCAAGGAGCAACAAATAGAGGATTTTTTGACAGGCCAGTAGAAAGGTTTTGGAGGTAATGGGACAGCTGGCAAATGGCAAGGGTCTAGATGAAAGCAGGTCTGGGGCCTGAGATTTATATGGCTTTTCAACAATCCTCTCAGGATCTCTGACTAACCCCGTTTAATTGTCTTTTGGAAGGTGTCCGGGTACCAAACTTTTTATTCAGAGGGGTCCTGATCAACATTCCTAAAATTGTGAAACCCTTAACAGACCTGAAGTCTTATCGACCAATCGCTTTATTAAATATTGATTATAAATTATATACTAAAATACAATTGGATTACCATTGTGGACCCAGTCTGATCTCTCTGGATAAAACAGGGTTTATCAGAGGTCAAAGCCTCTAGGTTAACGACTAGGTTGGCCTTGATCTTTCCTCAGTTCTCAGAGCAGTTTTCAGCCGCCAACTTTTTTTTAAGTTCCAAGTTTTGGCTTTTGGTCATATGAGCACCTTTAGCACATTCACCAAGGATCCAGGACTGAAAGGGCACTACTTGTGGGTTAGGACTCACTCATGCTGGGTCCAGGTGCGGATTCCAGATGCTTGGAACTTTTTCTCTTCCAGAGTGTCTGATCATGAGGCCTACCAACTAGCCCTTGGAGTCACTCTGGTAGATATGGGTGTAAGTGATGAAACAGTACTCTAGTAGCAGGGCAGACATCTGAGAGTTCAATGAAGGCTCCACACAGTAAAGCAGTCCTTCCAGGTACAGCAAAGCAGTCTTGTGGTGTACACAGCAGGCCATAGCAGTAGGCAGTCATCTGAGAGTACTTCCGCAGATCCAGTAAGTGAACTGAAGAGTGGGTCTGAAGGTACAATTTTTATACCAGATGTCTTCTTTGGAGTAGAAGAGTCTAGAGAATTCCCTTTGAAGTGCTGGAAGTTTCCCGACTCCCTTTGCCCAGACTCCAAGCTGGCTGCATGAAGAATGCAGGGGTGACAGGTCCTTTGTGTGGAGGCAGAGAACAGCCTATTCATTTGAGCTGTGTCCAGTTCCCTCTCCCCATCCTGTTAGTTGATGGCCATCCAGGTACACCTAATCCCTCTATTGTGTGGCAGCCTCGGAGGCATAAGCAACTTTCAACTGCCAACTACACCTATTCATGTGACCTAGGATAGGCTGCATGCACCAAATTGTTAGGGTAGGAAAAAGCCAACTTTCTAAAACTTTCATTTTCAAAATTCTAACCTAAAATCTGACTTTACTATAAAGGGGATGTTGATTTAGAATGTCTCAGACACCAAACATGAAATTATATCTGCTCACAATCAAACTTTAGAGCTTACGAAATGTAATTTGGCAACCCAATGTTATCCTATAGGAGAAGTAGACATCACGGTAGTGAAAAACAGATTTAGACGTTTTCCACTATCAGGACATGTAGAGCTTAAAAGTACATGTCAAACCTTTTAATTACAATGCACCCTACCATATGGACTACATAGGGCCTACCTTACGGGTAGAGGACTTTATGCTTTGGCAAGGGAGTTCCATTGCCAAGTTGAATTGGCAGTTTAAAACTGCATACAGGCTGCTATGGCAGACCTGAGACATGTTTTACGGGGCTACTTAAGTAGGTGACACAGTAAGTGCTGCAGACCCATTATTGGCATCTAACTGTCAGGCACTAGGTATATGGCATACCACTTTGCAAGGGACCTATAAGTACATTAAATAATGGCAATCAGGTGTAAACCAATTTTACCATTTTTACAGGAGAGACCACACACACTATAACACTGGATAGCAGTGGTAAATTGCAAAGAGTCCTAGAGCCAACAAAACACACATTTTAGCAAAAGGTAAAGGGTAAAAGTAAATGGTTTTAGGGAAGACTTCCCTAAGGCTGACAGGCCAGGATGTACAAACTACATTCTGAAGTAGTCACAAATATGTCAAATGCTGATCACTCTACCCTGTTTAGACCTGCCCGTCCTGCACATCTTAACACATGGTCAACATGTCAGACAGTATTTCAATGGTGTAGACAACTTCCTTACAAATGTTGTGAATGCATCAGTAAAATAACAATAAAACCTCTGAAGGGCATTGTTGCTGGGTTCTAGTAAGCTATACAGTCAACCACAGATCGAGCACGACTGCTATCATTTTGAAGAGGGAAAGTCCTGAAAATCTCATCACGAAATATGTAGCATTTATGTTGCCCCAAATAAAACACCTTTAGGCAGCTCAGGAACATTATATGTAAAGGTTTATTTGTGAATAGCAGACTTCAATGACGCTCATTCAAGCACTCCAGGCTCCCAACGCTCAGGCAGCTACGAAACTATCGAGAGGTAGGCAGACCATTGTGTTTCCCACTACAGTTCCCTCACTGTCTCCACTGTTGGAAACTCTGCACCTGGCAGGGTTGGAGCACTCCCTGGAAGTATATCAGATCGCTCTTCTTATTTAAAGCAGGCGGTTTGACGTACTTTTTTCTGTTCAAGACCGCCAAGGAAACCCTGGTGGGTCTGAACAGAAAAAAAATTGCAAAGGACCCCCACACTCTAGAAAAAACTCCCAGGGTGTTAGGGTCATTTATTCGTTGCTTTTCAAAAACAAAATCCTACTTTGAGAATGTGCTTTTAGAAAACAAAAAGGTTTGCTGAGCAGCCGCCTCAAACATGGCCGCCACACATCAACATTGTAGTGCCTTCAGAGGAGCTGCCATGGTGATGGCTTTTCTGAAGACAGGTATTTCTGCATGTCTGGCGGAGAGATCTCTAAATATAATGGACGTACTCTGGCAAGGATGGCAGTTTACAACCTTTGCGACCCTGGCAGATAGCAGGCTATCTTCCACTATATAAATGTGACCCTATGTATTTATTTCTTTATTTCGATTGGTAGGCTGACTAAATCTGAATATTTGAAAAATGTGGCATGTCCTGACTATGCGGACTCTTGGGATTGGACTTGTTAGCGCTTATGCTTCTGATAGATTGTAACATATTGCTTATTGTTTACAACACATTCAAAAGTAACACAAAATGGTAACAGAAGTACGTAATAAAAATAAACTGATAAATAACAGAAAACGAATCGAATGGTTATTATCTCTGGTGTCTGCTCTGACCTGATTCTTAGTTGATGGGAAGTGCCTAGGAAATTTAATATATAGACGATTTTTGTGCTAATCTGAGGTTGGCTACAGTGCCTATGGATATGTGTGACTTCTATTCTTTTTCTTAAGAAAAGGCTAGCAATATTCTTATTTTTCAGATACCAATGAAAGTTGGCTGATGAACATAAACTGGGCATCAATTCTTAATGATCACAGGTTTCTATGTTTGGAGTCTCATATATCTGTTCAATAAATGCAGCCACATTACAAAGTCTTTTATTGATGTATCTTCTATGCAAGCCTGCAGTGCTTTGACAACCCTGTTATAAAACTGTATAAAAACCTTTCTTCTGGGTTTAACTTACCCTGCTCATATTACATTATGGTGCATAATTTTTTACGCCTGCAGATGTTTTCTAACCTGTAAATTACCATTATGACTTTATCTTTCCCTCCCATCTGTTTCGCCTTTCATCAGAGATGCTTCTCTGCTCCACAATTTGTTTTCTGTTATATATTCATGGAATTATTTATTTATTAGTGTACTTACTTGTTTTGGCATTTCAAAACATGTAACCTGCTTCCTTATGAGCACATTATTGTGACACATTGGCCCTCATCACAACCATGGTGGTCGGTGTTAAAGTGGCAGAAATACCGGCAACAGGCCGGCAGTAAAAAAAAATGGGATCACGACCACGGGGGAAACCGTCAAAACATACAGCCACTTTAACACACCGACCGCCACAGCGGTAGCAACAAATACCGTGGCGTTAACCGCCAACAGACTGGCGGAAGTCAATGTACCACCCACCCTATCACAACCCGCCCAGCCGCCAGCTTTTCCGGGGCGGTACCAACGCCATCAAAAGCACGGCGGAAACAGTACTTGGAAGGGAAACCACTCACCTCTTGATACTCAACGAAGAACCAGGATGCCATGGAGCTTGAGCTTCAGGTCCTCCCCATGCCGGTCTACCTCCTCAGGAGTACCAATGGCGGCGGCGACGACCATGGTGAGTACTGCACCTAGTACACAGGGGAGAGGGGAGAAAAAAGAGAGTGACACGCACACGCAACACGCCACCCCCCCACCCCACCCTCACCCACAACACCATACACACAAACACATGCATCAAAATTACACTTACACCATGTAACCCCCTGGAAGAACGCAAGTACAAAAGGAATAGTCAAATCAGTGATATTTTAGAAATAGTTAGATATACGTAAGATTTTTAAAAACAGTATTTGCAAAAATATACAGTGTGTACATTGTCCACACAAAATGTCCATGGGCCACTGGGCCAAAACTCATAGGTCAAGCCCACATTTGACTCCTGCCTCAATACGGAGAGAACACTGCAGGGGCATCAGGTCGAAAACACACAGGCACCTCAGGGGGAGGGTAAAACGCCAATGCCCCTGGAGGGGGCTCTATGCCCACAGCGATGTCCTGGGGAGTGCAAGGCCACAGTCTCTCAAGTGGGTGGGTTGCCCACAGCGATTTCCTGGGGAGTGCAAAGCCACAGTCTCTCAAGTGGGTGGGTTGCCCACTGCTTGATCCTGGGCAGTGCCTTAGCCACAGTCTCTCAAGTGGGTGGGTTGCCCACTGCTTGGTCATGGGGTGTGCAAAGCCACAGTCTCTCAAGTGGGTGATTTGCCAACTGCTTGGTCCTGGGGAGTGCAAGGCCACAGTCTCTCGAGTAGATGCCTTCCTCCACTGGTTCTGGAGGAGGCTTTGTGCCCAGTCTGCTTCATCCTACCAAGGATTGGGTGAGTGGTTGCCTTCTTCCACTAGTTCTGGAGGGGGCTTTGTGCCCAGTGTACTTCATCCTGCCAAGGATCGGGTGAGTGGATGCATATCTCCACTGGTTCTGGAGGGGGCTTTGTGCCCAGTGATGCAACACTTGGGGTGTGGCAGTTCACAGTCCCTCACCTGGGTGTCTGAGGCACGAGTGTGCAGGGACCATAGTCCATGGAGGCAGGGCTAGACTCCATGAGGCAACAGCTACGGCTGCAAACCGGTGGTAGTGCCAGGGCTGGTGGGGGTGCTGCCATTGGTGGAGGTAGGCTCCAGCCCTTCTCCTGCAGCCTCGGACGGCTGCCCACTGGGGCTGCTGCTGCTGGTAGTGGTGCTACTGTCAGCGGTGCAGGTGGCGGTGCTTGCGGCGAGGCCTGCGGCGGTGCTAGCGGCAGTTCAGGTGGCGGTGCTGGCCGTGGTGCAGGTGCCGGTGCTGCCATTGGGGGAGGGAGGCTCCAGCCCTTCTCCTGCAGCCTCGGACGGCTGCTTACTGGGGCTGCTACTGCTGACAGTAGTGGTGCTTGCGGGGGCGCAGGTGGCGGGGCTTTCAGCGGTGCTAGCGGTGGAGCTGCTGGCAGTGCAGGTGGCGGTGCTGGCAGTTGTGCTGGTACATACCAGGCCTTCACCAGCAACCTCGGACGGCTGAAGTGCCTTGGATGGTGTTTTTTGCCCCTTCCTCACCTTGGCAGATGGTGGTGTGAACTTGGGTCTGGCAGCTGGAGTCTTTGATGTGGCCTTGCTGGGTGGTTGAAGCTCCTTCTCCTTGCTGGATCCTGTCCCCCTCTTCACTTTGCCAGGTGGCGGAATGGTTTTGGCCTTGGCAGGGGTTGGTGGCACACTGGCTGGGCTGACGGGTGCTACCTTTGAGCCTTTGATAGCTGCAGGAACCACAGCGGATGACGATTTGGTGGTTGAGTTGCTAGGCTGGGTTCTGGCCACCATGGCCCGAGGGGAAGGACGGGGGGGAGGGGCAGGGAAGAGGTCAAAGTTGGCGAGGAAAAGCTTCTTAGGTACACTGGGGTGGGAAGAGGGAGAGGGTTTGGGAGTGGAGAAAGAGGGAGTGGTTGTAGGAGGTGTCTGTCTGCTGAGTTTGAGTGCATGGGCTGGATGCTGTTGTGAGGTGGATGGCTGTTGGGTGGGTGGGTACTTGCGTTTGTGTACTTTGGGAGGAGGGGTCACAGACACACTGGGAGAGGACACGGGGGACGTGTGCATGGATGTGGGTGTGGTGACTGCCAGTGAGGGGCATGCTGTGATGGGTGTGCTGGTGATGGAGGCAATGGATGAGGATGTAGTGCATGCAGGTGTGAGTGGATTCGCTAGTGGGAGGGAGGTGGACGAGGAGATGGTGGTAGGGGGATTGGAGGCTGTACCTGTTGTTGGGGTGGGCATAGAGGTGTCGCTGTTGCTGGTGTCCCCTCCTGTCCCCGTCGTGGAGCTCCCCTCGCCCTCCATCCCACTGGTGCCTTCACACTCCGTACATTCACCCTCCTGGGCCATGTGGTTGCAGCTCCCTCCTGCTGCGGTGCCACTGCTCCTCCGCCAGATGATGCTAATGCATCCAGGACAGGGTGGCAAAACAAAAAGGGGGGGAAAGACAGAGGAGACACATGGTCAATGCCAGCAACACCACTATCGTTGGCGGACACAACACACAAGTAGCAGCCCTATGCACTAGCCCATGCACTAACAGTTCTTAGTAAAATCACCTGCACATGGGGGACTATGTCTAACCCAATTTGCTGCACACCTGGAACCCTAAGGAGGCTGATTAGTTGTAGATGGCCACTACCACTATTGGGGTTGGAGTGCCACAGAGCCTGCCTAACAAGGGACCTACCCTACCAAGTTTGCCCTGGCCTAGGGGAACCCACAGCCCACATCTCCCACCCAGACACCTCGTAAAGCGTGCAGAGTCAGCTGAATTAGACTTTATTCACCCCCTTGTGGCTGCTGTGATGCCCTCAAGTGCCCATCCAACTCTGGATATGCTACCGCCAGTATCCGGAACATCAGGGGAATCGTGGTGCGACGGGCACCGCTTCCACATTGGGAGGCCATCCCCAGCTAGGCCTCTGCCATCTTCTTGCTCCAGCGGCGCAGGTCCTCCCATCTATTGCGGTAGTGGTTGCTCCGTCTATGATAGACCCCCAGGTCCGCACTTCCTTGGCTATGGCACACCTAATACCCTTCTTCTGGTGGGCACTGACCTAGAGGAAAGGTAAAGTAAGAATGAAACTTACTCCCCTGTCCGGTTCTTCATACTCATTGGCCACCAGTTCCCACCCATGCCCTGAAACACATACACTGACCATCCTCACATGCAGGCCTCAGTCTCCCCCTCAACATGTATCTTCCATCCAGACCACTCCATACATTCATGTCCCATGCATCATGCTCACAGTTTACTCACCTGTTTTTCTGGAGGACCGTAGAGTAGCTTGTACTGTGGGAGGACCCCATCCACTAGTCTCTCCAACTCCTCCCAAGTGAAGCAGGGGCCCTTTCCCCAGGCACTCTAGCCATTGTCGCTTCCAGACCGAGGTCACAGCAGCACTTGCAGTGTAGGTCCTTTCCTGTTGAAGGTCAGGTATCAAGTGAGTGACCCGCTAGAAAATGGCGGTCACATCCACAGCGGTGCGTACTGTCACCACCGCTCATTGGCTCCTGAAACATACAGGGCCCAATGATAACCAATGCTGAATTGTCATCGACCGCCTACCACAACGCTGCACAACGCCAGTGCAGTTACCTAATTTCTCCTTGTCCCTCAGGCAGCTGCCATTTCAAGGGGGCACATGGCAGGGCACCAAACTGCGTCACAGCATATTTGGGCAGGAATACAGACAGACAGTGCCACACACCGATTAAATCACATTAGTGCAAAATACCCTTGTACAGCCTATGTGGTACATGACCCTCTGCTCACCATTCTCCTCCATAGGGCACATCTGCTGGGGCAGATGATGAGATGGCGTCATCCTCCGGTGTGCAGACCCCTGGTGGACCTGTCGAGAAAGGAAGACAGACACATCATTATCACCTACAGACTTGATCATGCCACAGTCCAAGAACTGTGTGCCCAATTGGAGCCAGACCTGATGTCAGCTATCCGCCATCCCCCAGGTATCCCCCCTCTAGTGCAGGTCCTGTCAGTGCTCCATTTCCTGGCCAGTGGTTCCTTTCAAACAACAGTGGCCATGGCATCAGGTATGTCACAGCCAATGTTCTCTAATGTGTTGCCCAGAGTGTTATCTGCCCTGCTGAAACACATGCGCAGTGAAAGCTGACTTCTATATCCTGGAACATATCCCCAACATCATTGGTGCCACTGATGGCACACATGTGGAATTTGTCCCCCCTGCAGGAATGAACAGGTATACAGAAATCGTAAAAGCTACCATGCAATGAATGTGCAGATGGTGTGTTTGGCAGACCAGTACATCTCTCGTGTGAATGCCAAGTATCCTGGCTCTGTCCATGACGCTTACATTTTGAGGAATAGCAGCATCCCTCATGTGATGGGGCAACTCCAGAGGCACCGTGTGTGGCTAATAGGTGAGCCGAAGGTCCCCAAACAGGATGAATGGGTGTCTGGTATGGGATAGTCCCTAAGAGTTGGTGTATGTCTAACAGATATCCCCGACATTTGCAGGTGACTCTGGTTATCCCAGCCTGTCATGGCTACTGACCCTAGTGAGGAATGCCAGGACAAAGGGTAGAGGAACGCTACAATGAGGCACATGGGCGAACTAGGAGGATTATAGAGCGGACGTTCGGCCTCCTGAAGGCCAGATTCCGGTGCCTCCATCTAACAGGTGGCTCACTATACTACTTACCGAAGAAGGTGTGCCAGATCATCATGGCATGCTGTATGTTGCACAACCTGGCTTTGCAACGCCAGATGCCTTTTCTGAAGGAAGATGGTTGGTCTTGTGGCAGCTGTGGAGCCTGTGGACAGTGAGGAAGAGGAGGCAGAAGAAGAAGATATTGACAACTGAATCATCATCATGCAATACTTCTAGTGACACACAGGTGAGAGACTGGCACTGCTCATCTCATATCAGACTAGTGTAGGACATTGTATAAGTCTTCCTTATTACCTCTGTGCATGGAACCTGACAGTTCACTTTGGCTTTCCTTTTCACAGATCTGGGTACCACATTCTGCCTTCTGCTATGTTCACTGCTTCCCAACAACTGTCATACTTTGGTATGTGCAAATGAACATTTACTATGTTATTTGTCAAAGAGGTTGTAATAACACATTTGTGAAAGTACAGACTGACTCCAGATTATTTTGTGATTCAATGGTGTTTATTTAAGTGCTAATAAGTGGAGGGGGTTGTGGAATGGGGTGGGATGATGGTGGAGGAATATCCATGGCAGAGTTCAGTCTCTTTGGATCACAGGTGCATTGTCCAATGGGGCATAGGAAGTGGAGCAATGTCAGTTCAAGGTGGTCAGGGTGACATAGTGGGACAGAAGGGTGACAATCAGAAGAGTCTTATTTCCTGGCAGGGGTCTTGGCAATGTTCTCTGTCTTCTGCCTGGATCGCAGGGACCGTTTGCGGGGTGGTTCTCCTTCTGCAGGGGGTGGGGTGCTGGTGGCCTGTTGGTCCTGTGGCGGGACCTCCTGTCCACTAGCGCCGGCAGACGTGGAGGGCTGTTCATCATTCAGGCTGGTGTCAGTGGCCCGGTGGTATGCCACTGTCTCCCTCCTGGTGTTGGCCATGTCTGCCAGCACCCCTGCAATGGTGACCAGGGTGGTGTTAATGGACTTCAAGTCCTCCCTGATCCCCAGGTACTGTTCCTCCTGCAGCCGCTGGGTCTCCTGAAACTTGGCTAGTACCGTGCCCATGGTCTCCTGGGAATGGTGGTATGCTCCCATGATGTTGGTGAGTGCCTCGTGGAGGCACTCCCCTGTCGCACAGCAGTCCTCCCAGCTTCCCTGTTGTCCTTTGCCTCTGTCCCCTGAACCGTGTGCCCACTGCCACTGACCCCAGGTCCCTGATCGTCCTGGGTTAGTGGGTTTGCCTGGGGTCCCCGTAGTGGTGGACACACTGCTGATTGACATTTCCTGGGGACAGTGGCATGGACCCGCTGGGTGGGTGTTGTGGTGGTGTTTCCTGAGGGGGGAGGTTCAGTGGTGGTGTGGGACTGTGGAAGGGGAACCGACTGTCCAGAGGTCCCTGATGGGCCATGCTGGTCATCTTGATCCAGGCGTGCAGAGCTGCTGTCGTCACTGTGGCCCTGTCTGTGGGGGATTGGATATGGCTAGCACCTCCTGTCCGGTGTCGTTGGGTAAGGGTCCTGTTGGGGTGTAAATGCATAGTTATTGTATTGGTGTGTGCCATCTTGTGCAATGGGTGAGTTTCCCTCTACTCCTGTGCTTGCATTATCTCCTTGGCCCTTGTTTGAGTGGTGATTGTGTGCCCTGGCTGAGTCTCTCTACTGGACATGCTTTGGTGATGGGTGTCCACTCAGGTCTGTGATTGGTGTCCATGCATTGTTGTCACATGCAGGGCTTGGTATTGGGATGTGTGGGTTGTGATAGTGGAGTATCTGTGAGGTGTTGGGGTGATGTTTGTGAGGGTAGGAGTAGAAGTTTGAGATGGTATGCAGGTAGGGTGGGGGATATAATAGTAAAGACTTGACTTAGCAGAGTCCACTCCTCCGGCTACTCCTGCAAGGCCCTCAGGATGCATGATCGCCAAGACTTGCTCCTCCCATGTTGTTAGTTGTGGGGGAGGAGGTGGAAGTCCACTGCCAGTCCTCTGTACGGCTACCTGGTGTCTGGATACCACGGAACTTACCTTCCCCCGAAGGGCCTTCCACCTCTTCCTGATGTCATCCCGTTTTCTTGGATGCAGTCCCACTGCGTTGACCCTGTCGACAATTCTCCGCCATAGCTCCATCTTCCTAGCAATGGACGTCTGCTGCACCTGTGATCTGAATAGCTGTGGCTCTACCCGAATGATTTCCTCCACCATGACCCTGAGCTCCTCCTCAGAAAACCTGGGGTGTCTTTGAGGTGCCATAATGTGGTGTGGGTGATATGTGAGGTGATGGTTGATGTGATGTGTGGTGTGATGTGTTGGGATGTGTTCTTTGATGTGCGTGGATGGTGTATGAGTGATGGTATTGTGTGCCTCCGGATGCTGGTGTTGTCGTAGCTTTTCTGTCTCTCTGCTTCTTCTAAAAATTTAGTTGTAAGGGGTTGTGGGTAATGTGGGTGGGTGTTTTATAGTGGTGTGAGTGTGTGGGTGTGGTGTGTGTATGTGTATCAGGTGTGTGTATTTTGAATTGTCGAATGTGGGTGTGTTTTGTAAGGGGGTGTGTATTTTCAGCGGAGCGGTGTGTACCGCCAGTGGATTACAGCGGTTGAATGACCGCTGCGTTGATTCGTGGATCGTGATAGTGTGGGCGTATTCCTGTTGGCGTAACGGTGTTGGTTTTGCTATCACCAGTTTATCACTGACCTTTGGTGTGGCGGACTTTTGTGGGTGTTTGTATTGTGGAGGATTTCTAAGTGTAGGTCATAATACCTGTAGCAGATTTCCACCATGGGCACGGCGGTATGTTGGTGCCCGTCAGCAAGGCGGCCAGCAGCCTTTATCGCCAGGGTTGTAATGAGGGCCTAAGTGCCTTCAGTGAAGATTTGATGGGATCTTGTTTTCCCACTTGAGGGCTAACGTTGTTGCCTGGTTTTGTGTACATTCCAATATTTAAATTAGTGTGTATTGCAGATTTGTGTACACCACATTAGAGTAATGCAGCCATTCCATGACTAGGGATTGGATTATCTCTACTCTGAAAAACAACTATGTAAATACTCTTGAAATACAACTACATTTGCAGGCGTTTCATGCTTCTCCAATACAATTCCCTAATTAACTCAAGGAAAATGGTGCATTAGTCCCAGATTTAATGGGTGCCACTTGACATGAACGTATTTGAGATACAGATTCAGTGACTCAAATTCTGCACCCGCTAGTTGCCTGTGTCAGTAGATTATCCAGGTTAGGTTTCCATATGCAAAAGTGTAAGTACCAGAAACCAAAATAAATCCAAAGACTGGATAACTACTTGACAAATGACACCTGAAAAGAGCATCTTTGCCCCCTCCCATACTATTTTCTTCCCACTTCTTAGTTCTTAGCAGACAATGATGCTAGACTATTATACAAGCCTTCAAGAAAGTGCTTGCTCGCTCCACAGCTGCTCTGCTTCCTGTATTCTAGTAGCTCAGTGTAGGAACACTGGGCTGATTACGGAAACTCCCTCACTTTCTGCCCCCATTTCAGCTGATAATGGTGTTTTCTAATTCTGATTGGCCCCTCTGCACTACTAACTAGTCCCAGGGCCAGTACTCTGTTCAAAATGGTAAATGCAAAATAGCATAATTACAATTGTTTCTGACAACCTACCTATAAGTCCCTAGTATATGGTTGTGCATGTGGGTTTAGGTGCCCCTGGATAGATAGGACCCCTGGGTGCACTGTTGTGGTCCCTGGTGTCATTGTAAATGCAGGCCTGTCTTGCTGGCTGATTTTAAGTTACAATTAACCTAAAATGTGACTTTGGAATTAAAAGTACTTAAAAAGTCTCAAACCTCCCTATTTTTGCATTTAGGCCACCCCTTAAGGTCTGCCCTAGGTGCCCCCAGGGTTGAGGGCAGTGTAAATATGAGCAGGAACTTTAGTAAAATATATTTTATAAGCCCTGGTGAGTGCAAAACAGCCAAATTTGTTTTCCTCATTGTAGTCAATGGGTTCAAAAAGCTAACATCATGAGACTTTATTTTAAAATAATAAAGTCTTATTTCCAATAGAGATGAGTTAAATATAGCATGTTTGGTACCAAATGTTATAATAAATCCAACAACTTGCCAATGTTTAATTTAATAAAACTGTCCCAGGGATAGAGTTTTAGAACTCTTTCTGAAAGTTACCAAATTCAGCCCTGTAGTACCATTCCTTAATTGGTCAGCCTCTGCAAGCCTGAGCCAGGCATACTTAATGAGGTAAGAAGTGGTTGGCGGAGGACTGCTGCAACCGGTGGCAGAGCAGGTTGGGAAAGAGAAACTGGTCTTCAAAGGAGGGAAAGCCACTTGGGACAGAAACTGGACCTCCCCATTTCCAGTTGCACACTTTGGGCTTCACCAAAAAAAGGACTTTGCCTTGTTTCTGCAATTCCAGGAGTAAAAGGTACAAAGGTGCTGACCAGAGTCTCTGCATCAAGTCCTGCAAGAATAGCCCCGTTGACCAGTGTCCATATGAGGATTATGACCAGGTGCATTCTGGGAACTGTAGTCCCACCTTCCAAGGAGCAATTCAGAGCTTCTTGAATATTGGATCAAGTTTCTGGACAATTCAAGGACCCAGAAAATGACATCTGGAAAAAGATCCAGAAGTTTGGAGAAGTTTGTGGCACTGTTATAAAAAGCTCCATAAGTGGAAGATGCGCATTGTGGGAGTTGCAGTCCCAGACTCCAGAGCCTCTGAGCCCTTAGCTGGTGCTGTGGGCCATTTTCCTGAATCAAGAAACACTTCTGAAAATAAGTGTAACAGTGTTAACTCATAGGTGGACTGAACTCTGGACTTTGTTCCTGTCCAGTGTGACCTTTTTTAACCCTTTGAGTGCTATGTGCTTCCAAGCACTAGATTTACTTTTAATCTTTAAAAATGTATATCTCCAGTACCCTACATTGGAAGTTTGTCATTTTGGTGTCATTTTAAAGATACAAATATTGCCTATATGCATACATTTGTGTCAGATTTTTATTGTGTGTTGTGTTTTACTTATTTAGTGTTTCATTGATATTAAATGTTTTCCACATCTGTCTCCTAAGTTAAGCCTAACTGCTCGTAGGCCAAGCTACCAAGGGTTGAGCAAGGATTCATTTATTGAGACCTTGATTGGGCCTAGTGGGAGACTGTGGCCTATTGCTAAATGTAGGTATGTACCTGGCCTTACGAATAACCCACTTTCCAACACTCAGTAAGGCAGTTTAAATATCTATTGATGTCTTCAGATAGTGCAGAACGCATGGGGTTGGACACTCCTTAAGACAAGAGTGAAACGTAAGGAGGAGAAGTAAAACTTGGGAAGACAAGATTGTAAGTTGCTTAAGGTTTACACGTGGACAGTATTTTACCACACAATTTGAATCAAAATTTGAAAAAATCTGTAAAAGCTAGATTTGTTTTTTCTTGTAAATGCATATATGGGATAGCGAGTACAAGACTAAATGATTTTGAAGGTATTTTGAAAGTATTCTAACCCACTTCTACAGAGTTGCTAAGGCACAGACAATTGGAATTGTGAAGTTAGAGAAGAGAGGAGTTTATTCTAGATGGTATTCATGCAGTCATCAGTTGAAGTAGAGGAATTTTATCCACCTATTGCAGGACTTTATTTCAAGTGGTATAATCCTTTACAGTTAGCTGAGTAATTGCCCAAAAAGCAGTGGAAATCCATAAGACCACAAATTTCCCACATTGAGGCCTCTGATCAGATCAGGACTCATCTGCTAGCAATAATTCCCTTCAAGTTATTTAGCACCGTTCCCTACCTTATTCAAATTTGTACATGTTCCCACCGCTTCTCGCATGCTTCAGAGACCCCCCTCCCAGGGTCCCGAAAGATTTGATGTCATTGGCAATGTTGGCGTCAGGTAAGTGTGGCTGGGAGAGGCTTGGGGTAGTTTTTAGGGGTGGGGTGGTTGGGTTATTCTACCCTTGGGTAGCTTGGCACTGAGCAGTCAGGCTTATCACATGGGTAATGTGTGAAGCACTGGCACAACACTACCACACAATAAATACACTAAGCATCACAAAAGCGACTTCACATGAGGTGTATGTAAATAAAGTTTGTATTCAACACACACATTAATTAATACAACCCAAACATAATGTAAATCTTGGCGTAAATCACATTTTGAAATAACACTAGTAGTACTAGGCCCAATTGTGTGAGAAAGACATTAGCATTATGTACGTGTGAGAAAAAGAATACTTTTCCTCCCAGCACCCTCATGCCGTACTAACACACTGTCAGCACAAGACCCTCCCTGTCAATTTCCTCAACTCAATGTCTCCCGATTCTAGTCTGCACCCTGGTTCACAATGAAATCAACAACGTGTACATACAGAGAGAAGCCGCACTTTTGGATAGTTCTACGGCCTAAGCAACACAGGTAAAACCCAATATCAACCGTGATAGTCCTCAAACCAAAGAACAATATGTACACCAGTCAATCACAGGCGGTCAGTCCCACTCACTCGCTCTGCACCATTACATGGTGCCACTGACATCAGGCAGGCTAGTATAACAGGCACTCGCTCACATTCACTCCAAACACCCTAATGCAGTGCACAGATATCTTGCAGGCTAGTGGCCACTATGTTTGCAGACCGCCAGTGTGTCAAAATCTTCTTTGGTCCTCCAACAAGTTCCTACTATCCCACCTCCTCATGAACTGGAGATGATAGCACCCTTCCACTGGGAGACTAGGGGCCAGATGTAGAAAGCCTTTTGCACGTCGCAAACTGCGAAAAACGCAGTTTGCGACGTGCAAAAGGCCTAACGCGATGCACAAACGCAAATTGCGAGTCGGTACCAACTCGCAATTTGAAGCTGCGACTCGCAAATAGGAAGGGGTGTTCCCTTCCTATTTGCGACTGCATCGTCATGCTGAGTTGCTTTGTGACCGCGAATGCGGTCGCAAACCAACTCGCAGTTACCATCCACTTGAAGTGGATGGTAACGCATTCGCAAAAGGAAAGGGGTCCCCATGGGACCCCTTCTCCTTTGTGAATGTCGACAAAAATGTTTTTTCAAATAGGACCACTGCCTGCTCTGAAAAAAACAAAACCAAATGGTTTCGGAAGTTTTTTCTTTTTGCAGCTCGTTTTCCTTTAAGGAAACCGGGCTGCAAAAAGAAAAAAAAACTGCTTTATTACAAAGCAGTCACAGACATGGAGGTCTGCAGTCTCCAGCAGGCCAACATCCCTGTGAGTGCATAGACTCGCTATGGGGTCGCAAACTGCGACCCACCTCATTGATATTAATGAGGTGGGTCTTTGTGACCCCATAGCGAGTCGCAGAAGGTGTCTGAGACACCTTTCTGCATTTGGTTTTGCGAGTTGCAATTAGCGAGTTGCTGTGACTCGCAAATTGCAAGTCGCAAAATAATACCTACCTACATCTGGCCCTAGGCCACTTGCAGCCGGAATCACACTTATTCAGTACCCCGGGACAAGACCTTGCTGATCAGGCAATAGTCTACAAATGGAGATCTGGCCACCACTCAGGGAGTCGACTAATGGGTCTCGGTGCCTTCAGGCACGGGCCCTTGTCTGCCACTGTGGGACACACACTGTTCACAAAGGTACCTGGCCCATCCAGATGCTCCAATGTACAGATAATTACCAAATCCACATCTTTCATGTAGGACACACAACATCTGGGATGCAATGATATGAGCTGCCCCAGGCAGTCCCAGTTCCACACGAAGAGATACCAAATCAACGCCAACCTGGAATGAGGCACAGCATCTGGTGTGTGCTGGCATGACTCTACCAGACAAACCTGGACACACACGAAAAGTTACTAATGCCATACCTCCCTGGAATGAGGCACAACATCGGGTGTGCGATGACTTGAGTCACACCAGACAGATCCAATGACACACAGAAAGTTATCAATGCAGTGCCTCCCTGGAATGAGGCACAACGTCTGGTGCACGATGACTTGAGTCGCACCAGACACATCTGGTAACACACACAGAGACGCAAGTTCAGTGGTTATGTGACACTGCTCCAGGTACGTCCCCAACTCCGATGGTCGCAACCAGTGAATCAGACACTGCATGCAATAGGCATGCAGTCAGGTGTCATATGAGAGAAATGTGGCATGCTCGACAAAGGTTGGCCACGCGGAGTCCTGCAACCAGTGAATCTGCTCACTACCAACCAGACGCTTATGTATGCCATGGCCCCATGATGAATGGTCACACTCCTTGTATGTGGGAAATACTTTGAAGTCTCCGCACCAGGCAAATCTGGTCTCCAGATGCAATATTTGGGTCCAAGCTCAGCTCAGACCACTGATACCAGGTGACATCCAGTAGACAATGTAGACAGTTAAGAGGGCACCACTCTCCAGATGACACAGATAGAAGGTGTAGGTTCCTCACAGGAGGTCTTTGATGTCCCGGAGACCTCCAACGAGAATAGGGAGCTAGCCAACAAGTCCTTGGAGAGCACACTTCGGAGTGGCACACAGCACCAACCAGCTTCCCCAGGCCAGCCACGATGCAGGAAGAGTGCACAGTCCCTTCCTAAGGCAGTAATTATTCCTTGTGCAGAGCAGTTTCTTCTGGCAGCGTGCACCATGTTCATGTAAGTATATCTCTACTTTACTGCAGTGGGTCACCAGTATTTACACTGTAGTGTGTATTTGAAGTTCGGGGAGGTTTTGAGGGTTCAACTTTGAACCACAGATGTGTTCCATAAATTTCAGTCCTGTCTATCACAAGGCTGTAGAATGCAGATCTGGCTCCCAGAGGCCACATGTCAGAACCTCTCCCTCCAATCTATCTAGCCAGGCCCACAAATGGCAGAGGTCTTCATTCCAGTTGTATGCCTAAATTTTATAGCTGTCATGAACGGATGTACTCCTCCATCCCCCGGTGTGGACTTGAGTTGAATTAAAAAGTATACAAAGCATTTTAGCGCGGAGAAATGTCCTCTTTCTATATATTACAGCCAATAATGTTCCTGGAGGATTTATTCATATAATCCCATTGATAAGCAGATATTCAATAATGTTATTCAAAGCAACAAGAAAGGATTACATCCGTAAAGCATACTGTTAAATACAAATTATATTTGAAACCACATAAATCAATATGTGTTGAATAAATCATTGGCAACAACACTGAAGCCCATCATCAATATGATCCTATATAGTCAATGCTCATATGGTATAGCTCTGAGGGTCCAAGAGAGGCTTAGACTCATCTTAACATTATAAGGGTTCACACTCCTAATTCAATGTCCATATGATTACAATGTTATTGGTTCAATGACAGTTGACATCAACAATACTGTTAAGAAGGAGAAACCATTGACATTTCAGTCTCCAAATTCCATTCAGTCAACAAGACCATATTTAGGACTCAGTGTTGCATATAGAATAAACTGTCAAAGTAATGTAAATTCCTCATCAACAGATAGCAAATTCAACAACCATGACTGAAGTATTAGGGACATCTTAGTTCGTCATACCATCGGACAACGAAGCGAACGTTGCCAGTTCCGGCCGCACACACGCCTGATAAGTCAAGCTAGTTACATGTTTAAGGCACCATAGATGCTAGTGGGCACAACTTGGCATGCTATGATAGGCTGGATACATGTTTAAAGCACCATAGGTATTAGTGCGCACACCCAGGCCTGTTATGACAGGCTGGATACATATTTCACCCCGCCATTGCAGCCAGTGTGCACCCAGGCCTGCAATGACAGGCCAAGCACAGTTTGGTGTGCCAGTGGGCACGGGTCCACCCACACTAGCCAGCACCCCTTTCCTCATATATGTAGGAAGGTGCACCCACTTCCCCACTCTATTGATAGGGGAAGAAGGCCCAGGGCCCTAAAGCCACTAGGTAGGGAATCAGCAAAAACCTATGGAAAGTGCTGACACCTCCTAGGTAGGGTCTCTTTCCTACCGGGCATAAGGAACCCAAGAGTACCTGCCCAGCCTACAGACTACCACCTGCCCCGCCCTTAAGGCGGTGTTTTAGGGGTAGTGGAGGGTGTCCTCGGGATTGGCTATGACGTTGGTAGTGCCAACCTAAGCCCACGTTCAACTGCACCTTCACAGGCCTGCTTTGGCAGGTCACTGCAAGCTTCACAGGTTATTCTGGGGTGTTGCACACTCAGTGCAATGCCTCACTTGTAGCCAGGGCTTTACCCATCCTGGGTATGTGGTGTACCTTTTTGCAGGGCACTCCAGGGTACAGCACCTGAACCAATCATGTAAGCGCCCCCTTTTAGCATGTGTTGGCAGGGCTAACACACCTTTCCACTGCAGTACAGTGTGAAATTCCCCAGAGCCCTAGGCCACACAAAGATAGTCAACAAAGGACTGGGGGGAAAAAGCAAAACGTTTCAGGGAATTCTCCTAAGAAGGGCCATCTCCAACAAATCCACACAGATGCATAGATCTCATTCTCCGTCCTTATGGACACCACCACTATAGGAGAAAACCATGGTGTGGGACCAGTAAAATACCCAATGGTGTCATGCTTTAGTCATGATTCGAGTTCCTTTTCAATAGCTTCTTGTAAATAAAATGCAATTCTTCTGTGTCTTTGAGCAACAGGACAGACGTCCTCATTAACATGCAATTGTACTTTCATAGTCTTACGTTTTCCTAATCCATGAAATATTGAGGGGAAATGACTTACTATTTCATGATGAGCATTTATTTTGTAGTTCACTGATATCAGTCACATATCAGCAGCTGTGCTGAAGCTGAGTAAAGAGGCACTTTATGCTGTACCTCAAAGTATGTGACTGGGCGCTTGCTCTTTTGTTTTCTTGTTTCTTATCACTACGAATGAACCTTTTGTTTTCAAGTGTGTCAATGCAGCCCAATTTGTACACTTTGGTTTTCAATAAGGTAAGTCATGGTAATGGAGATATTTAATTATATTTCTCCTCGTGCATATCATTTATCAATGCACCACTGTTGATGATAAAAGGTATAGAACAACTGTATATTTTCCGTGTAATCTTCTGACAATGTTTGAATGACGTTTGGGGTTTTTCATGTCAACTTTTCTTTGTCTGGTGTTTTTCTTCACATGCAGTCAGTCCAACATGTGTGCATTTTCCTAAGGTAAACATCAACATCACACAATTATCTTCTTCACTTTCACTTTATATTGATAATGGTAAACGTTTTGACGATGACTTAGATGATGATCAACTTTGGTGCCAATTTGTCTCAACTGATGTTGTAGCTTGTCCTTGCGTTGATCGTCACCTCTGGAACAATCGTGCGGCCATTTTGTCTTCTCACTGTGACACACTTTCTTTTTCCTTCACTGTGCAAACCATCACAAAATGGTTCTCTTTACCACAGCCTTTGCGTATCAGTTCAATTGCAGAATATTTACCTTCATGTGGAAACAACATCCCATATCTGAAACACAACTTCTTTTTCCTTGGAGACCTCACCTTGTGTCCATCAGCTTTATGTTTCTGCTTGCCTTTCATGTTTATGAGTGACCCACTTTGGGCACCTCTGGCCTCAATCTCAGAAGCTTGTCGATCAGCATTTTCTTCAGCTCTAGAAGCCCTGGGAACTCGCTCCAGACTAAGGGTTTCTCTCAGCATTCATTGTCTGAATGAATCGGACAGGCATCAATCAGCAACTCTGAGACATATTGATTCTTCATCATTAAATAATTAAATCTGCAGGGTTTTCTGAGCAAATCCTGTCTCCCAACTAACCCATCTATGGTTTCACCAACTCTTTGTCGTTCTTCACTGAATATGTATCTTTCTGTCAGGATAGGGGTACAAGGAGGATAAGAGTGACTACATAACTGATTTTCACCCTGCATAAGCCAGTGTTGCTGCCCCTGCAAAAGACAGAAAAAACACTGTTTTTACTTTTCAGGACATGGAAATGGAAATTGGCAAAGGTCAAGGTCAGGCATTGGAGACAGAGATATAAGAAAGCCTTGATGAACTGGAAGGAAGAACTAAGAAGACAAAAGAAGCAACCCCTGATGTCAGACACCAACATGCCAAGGAGGATATGTCAGAGATCGGACGAGCCCCACAAGCCTCTGCAATGCACCAGGAGCCCCGGATGACAGTACGGGATGAAGCAAAATACCAGACAACCACAGCACGGCTGACAGCGAGGCATTGATCCCAGAGACCCGCCGGCAGGACGACTTGCCCAATCACACTACTGGAAGAGCTTGGCTCACATATGTGCATGAAAAGCTAGGGGTTTGGCAGGGGAAATGGGAGGAAGCCACAAGAGGGTCAAGGCTGAGGTGTACGCTAAAGTGAAGGTTGTAAAATGCATTCAAGCATAAGCGCTATACTGCTAGTAAACAAACCATGACAACTGCCACAGAATTTGATAGTAAACTAACCAATTCATATATATGGGTCCCGCCCACCATTTGAAGTATTGAGGGTTTGAAAGCAGAATCCCCAAAGAGACGGGGTCAGTTTTATTGCCTAACATTTTTGAGGTTGATAGATTCAACTTACCTGACTACCCTAAGAGAAAGGGAAGTACCTATCATTTAATTGTGAGGGGTAATTATTTTTGTTGTACCTTAAAGGCTTTCCTAAACTATAGATTTTGCTTGATTAAAACGGGAGATACCACAGATGTACACCCTGATTCTAGTGGAGAAGTAACATTTTATGGGTTAAACAGTCAAGAAACTTACCTGTATTTTCTCCTTTCACTGAGGGTGCTGGCGGAGAGAACTCCGGACGAACCTGAGGAAAGAAAAGAGAAGAAGGCAAACCCAAGATTGGAAGGTGATGCAGAGAACCAATGCATAAATAAAACTATGACAATAATATCCCTCATAGTGTCATACCTCGCAGGCAAAGGGACACTTTTGTAATTTACATTTGGCATTGGATTGCACTTGAGATTCAAGGCTTCTTTAATTTGACAGTACGTTATTTCATCAGCTGGCAGCTTTTTCTTTATAATTTATTTTACACCATTCCCAGCAAGATTCTTGAGGTATTTGATAATCTTTTTGTTATTTGTCTAGTGCATCAAGGAAATCATTGACTGTCTCTAGCAGGCAGATCATCTATCACCAATATTTTGATTTTTAATGATATTGAAGGGTGGTGGTGATTTCAGGAAGACGGCAGCATTGTAATTGTTCATGGGAATGGCTAACATGCAACTGGAGCTCTTTCCAGCTCCCCCTGGTGGTTTTTATGAATTGGTTCATGCACACCATTTAGGAGGCCTTGTAATGTACTGGCCTCTGGATTGTCTCGAACAGTCTGTGAAACTGTAACCTCTTTCTTGGTCTCCATTGGAGCCCTTCACTTTCTGGAGAATTTTGGAGGTGTGCTGTGCCGCCACCTTGCAACTTTGATGGTGTGCCACTTCAAGTAGTGGGCAGCTGAGTAAGCACATTCCCTCTGCTAATTCTTGGATCTTCTTGCCCACTGTTGAGGTTGTGGAGCTCTTCTGCTTGAGGCTCTGGTAAGAATGAAAACAGGAGGCTTGGTTATCAATTGTTGTCAGCTAGTGCTCTTTTCTGTATGTGTTTATGGCCACATTTATTGTTATCACTCCATACATCGTATAGTTTTATATTGCATATTACAGCAGTACCTTTCTGTATGGCCTTGCTAGTAGTTTCTTGGCCAATGAGGTGTAGACTTCTCAGCAAAGCTTTCTTTATCTTCACATGCTTCACAACGGCTGGAGTTGTGCTTTGACTCCACATCCACCAACTGATCTTCTGCTCTTAGAGAAAGTCACACTTGACACACACAAGCAGTTTGCTTGGATCATGGTAAACTCTCCAGGAAAGTAATGCTGATCTTTGGGCTATATACCCACTATCTTGTCGCCAGTTGTATTGTCCTGGGTACCCACTAATGAATGCTCTACAGACAGAGCTATGTGTTACACATCTTTATTTATCTGCGTGTAACCTCAAACTCAACATTCTAAACCTGCATTCACTTTACCACATTCTAACACTTGCATCAACACTCTACGGTGTCTTTCAGAAGCAAAAAGAGTTCTGCAAAACATACTTCCACAACCCTTCAGGAGGTAGGAAATTCCAGACACCTATGTAGAGGGAAACTCCTGAAGCTTTTTCAACTTCAAAGTAGGCACCAGGTATACATAGAGGACCTTCAGACCAACTCTTCAGTGCACCACTGGACCTGTGGATGCTACAGAAGAAGAACACCCTGCTGTTCTGCTGCTTGAGGCCTGAGCTGCTTGCTGAGATGGAAGACTGGACCTGCGTCCTTTATCCCGGGCTGAAGGGTCACTGACCTCCTGTTCTGAGCCATAGAGAAAGACCTAGAAGCCTCTCTGCAACTGCCCGGCTGATCTACTGCAACTGGACCTGCCTGGACCCTCAGCTGAACCTGCCTGAGACTAGCTGGCCTTTGCTGGAGTGAATTCCTGTCCTCCAAGAGGTGCCTCCCAGGTCCTGGCCCCTTGGTGCGGCATCGGTTGAGCTCCTCTACAAGGAAGATCAGAAACCCTGACGTTGTGGGCTCGTCCTGACAGTGAACGGACCAATTTGCGCAAAGATTTTGACACCTGCACTGACCGTTAATGTACAGCTCCGGCGAACCAGAGTCTTCTTGCAACAACGGCCACCAGTGACAACTTTGTGCTATAGCATTGACAGCCTGCAGTAACTGCCAAAGCGAATCTCCAGCAATGATTCTCCGAAATGGGTGACAGGATCTTCATCCTACAGCAATGAACATCTGTGAGGCCTGACCTTCTTTTCGTGGTACAGCTGTGAGCATTCACAACGTCCTTCCTGCTCCTTGTGGCCTCCTTCACCGCAAAGAGAACTCATTGTGCATGACTTTAGAAAGTAACTTTTTCAGTAGGAGTAACCTGATCCCTGTATCTGGCTCATGCTCCATCATGGTCGCCCTGAACTTGTGACTTTTATCTAGTCTTGCAGAATCAAATAACTGAGTAGAGCTTGTTTTTGCTTTTAGGTGCAATACTTACTTTACATATCTTAAAATTGAATATCTCTGGTTCCACTAGATGGATTTTTGTCCATTTGATGTGAAATAATTTATTAAATCTTACTCTATTTTCCTAAACCTGTGTGTATTTTTCTTCTTTTTCTCACTTTATTACTGTGTTTGCTGCATAAATACGTTACACATTTACACATTGCCTCTAAGTTAAACCTGACTGCTTTGTGCCAAGCTACCAGAAGGTTAAGCACAGGTTAATTTACTGACTTTTTGTGTTTGTGGTTATTGCTTAAGAGTGTTTCACTCCCTCAACCAACAACCCGATTTCTCACAGTGTTCATTTGAAACTGCTCTGTATTCAATGTCCTTTCTTTCTTTCTTTCTTTCTTTCTTTCTTTCTTTCTTTCTTTCTTTCTTTCTTACTTTCTTTCTTTTTCTTTTTCTTTTTCTTTTTCTTTTTATTTCTTTCATTCTTGCCTTCTGGCTTTCTGTCATTCTTGCCTTCTGAACTTCTTTCATCCATGCCTTCTCAGCCTTTTCCTTTCTCTCCTTCTGTTTATCTTTACTTTCTTCTATCTTTCATTTCTTCTCTCTTTCTTTCTTTAATATTTTCTTTTCCTTTCTTCTCTCTTTCTTCCCTCATGTCTTTCTCTACATGGCATGCTTTGAATTAGAAGCTGTTGAAAAAGTAAACCACTCCAACAGGAAGTTACAACAGCATTGGCAAACGATGGGATCTAATAATGATGAAATGTGCCATGTGTTCACATCAGATGTATCATGCTATCACATCAGCCTTCAAACACAAAGGCAACACTAAAGTGATTATAAATTAAAAACAAAACCACTGGCACTGAAGAAAATTTGCTTTGAGTGGGTATGTGTTCCTTATGAAAGAGCAAACTGCAGTCACTCAAAGTGAAGTTAACCAATAACGTGAGTAGGCTGACCCGCTGCCCCATGCTATATGCTGTAGTGGGGGAAGCAAAATATGAATGTAACAGCAGCATACCAATGGATGCAATGAAGTGGCTAAAAGCCCCTATTTGTAAGTATTTTATGCATATTTTGATAAAATCAAAATGTCTTGGCTAATGCCAGATTTATTAGAAAATGCACATAACCCTTAAAAAAGTGCCAGATCCCCTTGCCTTCTTTGATGCAGATGTCTTCAATAGCATTTTCCAAAGTGGAGATTGGACGAAGCTGAGCTGGGGCCAGGTGGGCTCAGGAGCTGCTGCACAGTAGAAGTAAAAATGCATACAGAGCAGAAGCTGACTTTCTATAGGCAGGTTCCTACCTGCCTGTGATAGATTTTCACTGTGAGAATGGCCAGTGGCAGCAAGTTTGCGCAATGCTATCTACAATACACATGCTCATCTGACCATAATCAGTTCCTCTCTAGCAAAATCATGCCCCATTGAAAATGTGAGGAGGGGCCCCATGAGTCTCACATATGCCATAGATATTCATTGATTTTATCTGAATAGGGACACCCTGAAGAATTCAGGAGGCCCCTCAGTGGTGGGGGGGCTGCAAAAAGTGGGCTACTGGTTGAGGGGATGAACCCCTACTCAAGCAGCAGTCATAATTTCTGTCAAAGTGCAATTACAAGTATATCCCAAGTTAACATTTGATTGACCCTCTAGTAGCTTGACACAAAAGCAGCCAGGCTTAACTTAGAGGTGATTTGTAAAGTATTTATGCAGTACACCAACAGCAAAAAAGAGGAAACACAACACAAGAAAAACCCCACTCCAATTTAGAAAAATAGAGTGAATTTTAAAAATGTATTTGACACCAAAACAATACAAATCCAATCAATAGAACCAGAGATATGCAATTTGAAATATTCTAGGTATAGTATAGCGCCACAAGCCCAAAACGTCACCCATGGTTATCTGGTCATGCAAGACTAGGTCAAAGACACAAGTCCATGCCCACTGCAGTGGGGCTTGGGGGCAGATATAGGGGTGAGATTTGTCCCAGTGAGAGAGTTACCTTCGGAGTCCAGCATAAAGAGTTCAGTTGGCAGTGAAATAACCATGATTAGCAGGCTGAGCATTCACGGTTGGTTGTCACGGTATCATGAAGATCCTGTTGTGTGTGGTGGCTAGTCGTTGCTGGAGCTTCTGGTTGGCGGTCCCCACAAGCTGTTGATGCTGTAGGGCAAAGTGCAGATCTTGTGCAAGGCGTTTTGGCGGTTGCTGTGGTGCTAAAGATCAGGTTTACCGGAATTTCGCAATAGCAGGCAGGGCAGGTGTCAAGAATGGACCTGAAGTGCACAACATTTCAGAATTTCTCCTTTTCTTTGAAGAGGAGCTGAACTGAGGCCACACATAGGGTCCAGGACAAGAGGAGAACTGCTTAGGCTTCGGAAACTTACGACAGCAGAGGCTGACAGGTCTCAGGCAGGTCTAGTTTCAGGTCCAGGTAGCAGGTGAGGTCTCCAGTTCCAGGGAGCATTTGGAGCATGTAATGTCTCTGTAGCTCAAAACAGGATGTCATTCTGTCGACACTTGGAGTCAATTCAATCACGGAAGAAGGATACACATACAGCTTCCTTCTCAGCAAGCAGGGCATCAGGCAGCAAAGTAGCAGAGTAACAGGTCAGCACAGAGACAGTCCTTCTGACAGCAAAGCAGCACGCCAGTCCCTCTCATGTCGTATCCATAGGTCCAGGAGTGTACTGAAGAATAGTGCTGAGGGTCCAATTTTTATACCCCCTGCCTTCTTTAAAGTAGAAGAAGATTATAGAAAAGGTTCCTTTGAAGTCCTTAATTTTCCCTGACTCAACTGCCCTGGCTCCAGGCTGGCTGCAGGGACAATGCAGCGGCAACAAGTTCTTTGTGTGAAGGCAGTTCACACCCTATTCAGTTGCAAGTGGGGATGTGCCTAGCTCGCCTCCCCTCATCCTGAAGGTTGATTGTCTACTCAGGCACACTTAATTCCTCTATTGTTTGACTGTACTTGGGGAAGTTAACAAGTCCAACTGTCAACAACACCCATTCATGCGCCTAGCACAGGCTGCAGACACCAAATAGCAAGGGCAGGAAAATGGCAACTTTCTGAAACTTACATTTTCAAAATTGAAATTTTAAATCTGAAGTTGTCATTAAAGAGGATTTTTAATTACTATTCCTCAAACAACAAACATGACTTTCCCATCTGTTTCCAATCAAACGTTATCACTTATTAAAATTAATAAAGTGACTCAATGTTATCCTATCGGAAAGGTAGGCCTCACAGTAGTGAGAAATGAATTTTGGAGTTTTTGACTACCAGGACATGTAAAAACTAAAAGTGCATGTTCAACCTTTTAATTGCAATGAACCCTGCCCTATGGGCCACCTAGGTCTACATTAAGGGTGATGTTTATGCAATAAAAGAGAGTTTAAGGCTTGGGAAGGAGGTTATGTTTTCAAGTCCAATTTGCAGGCCTGCGACATGTTTTAAAGGGCTACTTAAATAGATGGCAGAAGAAGTGCTACAGGCCCACTGGTAGCATTTAATGTACAGGCCCTGGGAATATGGTATATCACTCTACAAAGGACTTATAAGTAAATTAAATATGACAATCAGGAGTAAGCCAATTTTACCGTGTTTAGGGGAGTGAACAGAAGCAAATTAGCACTGGTTAGCAGTGGTAAAGTGCACAGACTCCTAAGACAAACAAAAAACAGATTCCAGCAAAAATGGAGGGAAAAAGGCAAAATGTTTGGGGGAAAAACCACCTTGAAGGCTGCAAGGTCATACAGGGCCTGTTAGAAATGTAGTCTGGAGTTGGTAGGCAGTTTATAACCTGTTTAAGGCGGGACCCTCACTCTAGTCAGGGTAAGGGAGTCACGCAGCTAAGATAACCCCTGCTCATCCCATTGGGAGCTTGGCTAAAGCAGTCAGGCTTATCTCAGAGACAATGTGTAAAGTATTTGTATACACAGTAACACAATGAAAACTTCACAGAAGTCAATATTTGTCTGAGTTAAACAAGACAAAAACAAAAAAAGTATATCATATACAAGTATAGATATCACTTTTTAAAGATTCAAAGAATCGTAATCCTTAAGAATCAATGATCCTTATAATACACAGTACGTTAGATGCATCAAAAACAAATATGATGTAGGCCACAAAAGAGATGATGCATCGGAAAAGTAAGAGATGTGTCAATTATTTTCCCGCTGGATGGGCGATGCATTGATTGATTCTTTTCCCGTCAGTTGGGTGATGCTGCGATTCTCTGCCTCACATGAAAGGCAATACGTAGAATCCTTATTACGGTGTAGCGTCAATGAAAAAAATGATACCCAGGGGTAATGTGTGGAAAATCCAGGCACAGGACAAAGATGAATCCGCACTGAAGCAGGAGATGCATTGAATCTGCAGCTGGGAGACAGGTACTGCAGCGATTCTTCAGCTCCAAGGCAGGTGCTGCGTCAATTCCTCTGGCACAAGGCAAACACTCTATTGACTCTTCCGCCGCAAGGCAGCGTTACATCGATTCTTCTGCTGCAAGCCAGGTGATGTGTCGGTTTTCATCTGCAGTGATCCAATTAATCGTTTTTCTTCTTCAGGACACCCATTGTCACTTCCAAGGGCCCAGGGACTGGATTTGGCACGACTTTGCAAGTCATGACTCTTATCAGAAGAGTTCAGGTGCTGGCAGATGATGTTTTTGATGTCCCTGAGACATCTTAACAGGAAGCAAACTCAGTTCAAGCCCTTGGAGAACCTTGGAAAGCAGGATATAGAAAGCAAAGTCCAGTCATTTCACTCCCAGGACAGAGGCAGCAAGCAGCAGGCCAGCACAACAAAGCAATAGGCAGAGTGGGCAGTTCCTCCTACAGCATCCAGCTCTTCTTCCTGGAAGAATGTCATCAGTCCAGAAGTGTTCTGAAGTTGTGGTCTCAGAGGCCCAATACTTCTACTAATTTCTGCCTTTGAAGTAGGCAAATTTTAAAGGAAAGTCTTTGTATTGCACAAGATCCATGCTCTCCCTGTCCTGCCCACAGACAAACTCCAGGAGGTGGGAGACTGCTTTGTGTAAGGACAGGCAGTGCCCTATTCAGGTGTCAGTGTCAGCTCCTCCTTCCACTCTAGCCCAGGAAGACCCATCAGGATATGCAGGACACCTCAGCTCTCTGTGTTTGACTGTCTACAGTGACTTCACAAACAGCCCAACTGTCATCCTGACACAGACGTGCATTCCACAGCCAGGCAGAGGCACAGAATGGTTAAGCAAGAAAATGTCCACTTTCTAAAAGGGGCATTTTTAAACTTACAATTTATAAAACAACTTCACCAAAAGATGTATTTTTTAATTCTGAGTTCAGAGACCCTAACATCCATATCTCTATCCGCTCCCAATGGGAAATTTCAGTTAAAATATATTTCCAGGTAATCATCATATTAACATATGAGAGAAATAGGCCTAACAATAGTGAACACCACATTTAGCAGTATTTCACTATCAGGACATGTAAAACACACTAGTATATGTCTTACCTTTTTAATGCACTGCACCCTGCTTTGGGCCTACCTTAGGGGTAACTTACATGTGGTAAAAAGGGAGGGTTTGAGCCTGGTAAGTGGGTACATTCGCCAAGTCGAACTGGCAGTTACCCACTGCCCACACAGACACTGCAGTGGCAGGTTTGATACATCTTTACAGGGCTACTCATGTAGATGGCACAATCAGTGCTGCAGGCCCACTGGTAGCATTTGATTAAGAGGCCCAGGGCATTTTTAGTGCACTTTACTAGGGACATACTAGTAAATTATATAGGACAATCATAGATAAACCAATTACCAATCAATTTTAGAAAGAGACCACTTGCACTTTAGCACTGGTCCGCTATGGTAAAGTGCCCAAAGTCCTAAAGCCAGCAAAAACAAAGTTCAGCACAGGATCAAAACAGGAGGTCAGAACCCAAAAAGACTGGGGAAATTGCGCCAAGAGATGATGGGTCTAACAGGGCCCCTCTGTGCCACAGGTGTTGAAGTAAGCCTCAGCAAGGCCTACTAGTGCAAGGGGTTCGCCCTTCTCTGCACAAAGTCCTCAGACCATATAGGAAGAAGTTGGCACAGAAACTGAAATAAAAGACAAAGGGGGTCATTCCGACTCCCGCCGGCGGCGGTAACCGCCCAGCGGGAAAGCGCCTTCAACGAGGAAGCCGGCTCCGAATGGAGCTGGCGGAGTTGAAGGCGTGCGACGGGTGCAGTGGCACCCGTCGCGATTTTCAATGTCTGCTTGGCAGACACTGAATATCAATGTGGGGCCCTGTTAGGGGGCCCCTGCAGTGCCCATGCCATCGGCATGGGCACTGCAGGGACCCCAAGGGCCCCACGACACCCGTTACCGCCATCCAACAGGATGGTGGTAAGGGGGTCGGAATCCCCATGGCGGCGCTGCAAGCAACGCCGCCATGGAGGATTCCCTGGGGAAGCGGGAAACCGGCGGGACACCGCCGGTTTCCCGTTTCTGACCGCGGCTGTACCGGCGCGGTTAGAATGCCCATGGAAGCACCGCCAGCCTGTTGCCGGTGCTTCCGCGGTCGTTGGGACCGCCAGGGTCAGAATGACCCCCAAAGTTTATTAAACCTCATGAGGTTGTACTACAGTTCAAACAGCACCCTTCGGTAATGTTTGAAGTAGCCCACTGAACTAAGAGAGCATGGTCCTTTTATACCCATGCAGGGGCTAAAAGAAGGTGGTACAATTATAGAAGCAAGACTTACATACATGTAAGGTCATATGGAAATGCACAGTCGACAGGTAGGAGGGGCTAACAGTTTCAAGGACTAGTTGACACATTACTGTCTGTTACTGATTACTAACAGCTGCAGATCTTACTGGGCATGTGCGAAAGTGGGAGATGCTAAATATAACTTGTCACTAGACAGATTTTCAAGAGTAGTTAACAGAAAGGTAGGACAGAGCACATGGCGAGCACATGGCAGAGAAAATGGCTGCCATGAATACAAAATGGATTCCGCCAAATGTTCACAATAGTTGCTAAATACAAGATGTCTTCTGTAATGCTTAATCTAATCGCTATTAAATTACAACACAGGGGCTGAAGGAATGTGTGTTACTCCCCTGGCCATATCAAATGATTTGGCCAGCAGCAAGCAACCCCTCCCCCCCAGACCGGGCAATGCATACCACAGCTTTAAAAGACTGAAAGAACATTGCAGAGAATTTTAAATTGGAAGCTAATTCTGTTTCACATGCCCAATTGTTTGTGTTTTAAACAAAAGTTCTGAAAGTAATATTTATTTTAAATTTTTCCTATTTTGACTAAAGATGGGGTTGTTCCAAAAGCTGATGTTTTTGTGAAAAGGATGTGATTTACTGGCTAATAACCTAGGTAGAATCCCAGCCAACACACATGACTGAAAATCATGTGATTCAGGACAAACTACTTAGTCTACCTATTCCAGAAATGTAAATGAGTGAAATCTAATGCAAAATTCTAAGATATAAATGTCCTCTTGATGTACATAATCTTGCGTCATCTCCCAACACCCTCATAGCATACAGGACTCTGTTGCTCTCAAGGTAAGTTCTCAGTAAATAGATACCAACATAGACATCAAATTGCTTTTTTGTTTCATCCACTGATAGGACTTCAGCTTTGGTGCCATTAAATCGGAGGAAATGTCAAATGGGTGGTGGATGCAGGCAAGACACTAGGGCCCATATTTGCAAAACAAATGATGCAGTGTAGTGCTGCAAGGCAGCTTACTGTGCTGCTCATTAGGAAAGTGCAGGGATGCATCATATTTACAGAAATGCGGCGCATCCTTTGCACTGGCACACAATTGGATGCTTAGCTCCAATGCAGACACCCTTGCACCATAATGCACGGGGGCCTGCATTGCAGGGATAATTGTTTATGTGCAGGAAGGGACACATCACTGCACATAAACAACCTTTAATGGCGGTTGCCTTCTTCTATGTGTGCTGCAGAATAGAAGTGCAGCAGCACACATAGAAAGAGTAAAAAATGAGGAGAAATAAAGTTATTTCTCCTTGTTGCATCACTTTTATGCCATCCCTAGAGTGGCATAGGAATCTGATGCATTCCCAGCCATGTAAATCTGGGAATGCATCAGCTTCCAGGGATGTTACATGGGAACACCCACAGCAAAACCGATGGAATGCCCCTTTCATGCAGAGTTATGCATGAAAGGGGACGATATATACGAAGCCATGAATAGACATGTAAGGAGACTTTATGTGGCCTTGTAAATATGTGTGGGTACACTGGGCCACCGTAGCATCTGAAAAGTGATGCTCTGGTGGTGCCATTGTGCCGCAAGGGCATTGTAAATATGCTCCTCTGTGACTTTCACTTCATTTCTGACTTCACTTTCCAGCTGGAGAATGCTCTGAATCTTTTTCTTCATGCACCTGGAACTGAAGCTGTAGTTGTTTGCATTGCTTGATGCAGTGGACGCACACATGTGTTAAAGATTATTAGCTATCTGGGCGTTACAGGGGACCTGCTGCATGAGGCATATCGTTCCCTCGTCAAATTAGTGAACTCAAATTTCAGATAGCAAATGGCTATATTTTAAGATTTTGCCTGTGAGTTCTGTCACTTTTTTAGGCCAATAGACTGTTGTACTGTCCGTGCTCAATGTCACATTGAGTCTAAAGTACCACTGACAAAGTGATGCTCCAACTCAAAAAATGTCAGTGTTGCTTCATGGGAGCATGCTGGCTATCTGAAGACATCTTTCTATGAGGACCAGCGCTGTCATGGGTGAGGTGGTCGCTGGAGAGGAGCAGTTCAGTCAGGGTGCCTTCCGTTGGCTCTCTTGTCTGATGTGGGGTTTCTCGCAAACAGTCTTCCAAGAAGGCAGACAGAGCAGCAGATCATCTGGCCTAACAGATCTCATCTGTACCGACTCTAGTCATGCATCATGATGTTGATATAGCTCTTTAACATCCTTAACAGTTCAAGGATGTTGTGAATGGTACGTGTCAGACAAACCCTTTAAATTGCATTCCTGTGGACCTTATTCTGTACTGCAGGAAGTAACTTGGGTTTACTGGATTTGTATTTCAGACTGCCAATAGACATGCGAAAACGTATATCACAGGCTTCTTCTTAAACTGTTTTAAGGAGTGCTTTGGGGTTTGAGTTGCATTTAGGTAGATTATTTCAGACAGACAGAATAAAGAAAGCCCCCGGCTCCAGCATCGATGGATCGCCCGTTCGTGTTCGAGTCCAGACAGAACACATCCAGCATTGCGACCATTTCCCCGCATGCACTCAGGGGTGCAGGCGCTGGCAGTGGGTGTCACTTTCGGGGGCTGGCTGCATTTTGCATGTTAGCAGGTTGGTAGACCTCTCCTCTGGAATGCAGCAAAACACTCGACTGTTACCAACCAAAAACGGCTTTGTGTGGGCTTTAAAAGGACCTTTTCTCCTTGAGGAGAAACAAGAGCAATCTAAGCTTTTTATGGGAAGTATCGGGTAGACCCTGAGATCAGAAGCCAGGGAACATTCTAAACAAAGAAAACACACATGCAGAAGACATAGAGGGTCATTCTGACCCTGGCGGCCGGTGGCCGCCAGGGCCACCGACCACGGGAGCACCGCCAACAGGCTGGCGGTGCTCCAATGAGCATTCTGACCGCGACGGTTCAGCCGCGGTCAGAAGCGGAAAGTCAGCGGTCTCCCGCTGACTTTCCGCTGCTCATTGGAATCCTCCATGGCTGCGGAGCGCGCTCCGCAGCCATGAGGATTCTGACCCCCCCTACCGCCATCCAGTTCATGGCGGGAAAGCCGCCATGAACAGGATGGCGGTAGGGGGGGTCGCGGGGCCCCTGGGGGCCCCTGCCGTGCCCATGCCAATGGCATGGGCATGGCAGGGGCCCCCGTAAGAGGGCCCCAAAATGTATTTCACTGTCTGCCTTGCAGACAGTGAAATACGCGACGGGTGCAGTAGCACCCGTCGCACCTTCCCACTCCGCCGGCTCGATTACGAGCCGGCATCCTCGTGGGAAGGTCGTTTTCCCCTGGGCTGGCGGGCGGTTTAACTGGAACCGCCCGCCAGCCCAGGGGAAAACTCGTAATACCCGCCGCGGTCTTTTGACCGCGGCGCGGTAATTTGGAGGGCGGGATCCTGGCGGGCGGCCTCCGCCGCCCGCCAGGGTCATAATGAGGCCCATAGTATTCTGTACCTTCATATGAGCACCCATAGTGATAGTAGATTAGTTAATGTAAAATGTAAATAATTGTTTTATAATATATGCTATATTCTATTCCAATTAGGATCATGTTTTAGAACAATACTTGAGTGTCTCCTGTGGTAAACGTTTTACCGAACGGGTTTCTGTTAGTGTCATTTCATTCAAGTTTAGGAACAAAACATGTTTTTTTAAATGATTCACCGAAGGAAATCCACCATCTAAAAACGTTTTTTTCAATTAAGTGCATAACAAGCCAAACATCAAGTATGAGCTCATCAATTTATCTCTAAAGCAAGTTCGACAGATTTAAAGGCACCATGCTTTCAGAAAAATAAAGTCAAATAAATATCCCTTAGTTGCATAAACGCAAAAGCAACATACATCTCAGCGAAGAGAGAGTCAGAGAAATTCGACTTCTCAGATTATTGTTTTAGGATCATGACAATTTCTTCTGTTATTACCTCCAAAGGAGCATCTTATTGTGAGGTGCAAGCACTCTCCCAGGTTAGGAGTATAGTCTACGCACGTGAGCATCAGATGCCACAAATGCACTCCAACAATCATTAAATATGCTTTGGTTTATCTCCGAAAGATTAATGCACAATGTATGTTAAATGAGGGGAACGTGATATTTGTGAGCAGAGGGAGCCAGATAGTATTGAGATCTCTGGTAAAAAAAAACAATCTTTTGATAAACAAGAATCTAGAGTTAACTCAACAGTAGATAATTGCACAGTTGCTTTACAGGCTTGGGTGGGCAAATTCAGATATAATTGTGATGTGTCTGATAATATATTGTATTTTCCACACTACCCTGTATTTTATTGTAAAGACTATATTATAAAAAAATACCTACTGTCGCTTTGGACAACAATTTTAAAATTGCTTTTTGATATTTTATGAGATATCAATGCTAAGCTTGACAGAAAATGTACAGTAGAATCCTAGTCAAGCGTGACAGAGAGATGGGATATGGCATTCACAGCGTGTTACAAATGTATTGCATTCCACTTCAATTATAATTGGTACAATATGAGAACGTATGCTGTTAATGTTGCTGAAATCTCAGAGTCGACCGTACAATTCATGCTTCTGTCTTTCTGAGGAACATACCTGTGGGCAATTCTGTGAAAGGTCTGCAATATATAATTGTAAAATGAAAAGAGCATGAATAAATTCAATATCCAGACACTAGTAATTCGTGTATTTATAATCTTTTAATAACACAACAAATCACAACTGTGAAGAATTAATTTCAGAAAGAAAAATTTTAAAGTATATTAAATAGGCAACAATGCTTTTAAACAAACTTTCATAAGCAATGGTTGCTCAGATATTTATAACATTTAATCGCTGAGACAGAGTGGGCCAGTGTAAGAAGGATTTTTCTAGGTTGTAGTAATCCTGACTAACAGAAAATGGGTTTCTGGTTGGCAGAGGTATGCATCCTGTCCATGCAGGAGCCACAATCCTAGTGAGGGTAAGTCACAAACACACCCTAAATTACCCTGTGCTCACCCCCTGGCCGGTTGACACAGAGCAGTCAGGCTTAACTTAAAAGGCAAGGTGTAAAGTATTTGTGCAAGACTTCAAACAGTAGAACAGTGAAAATACCACACACTCCCGGATACACAAATAGAGTTTAATTTAGCAAATAAAAGACCAAAACAACAAAAATTCAATAAGTGGAACTTGAGTTATATATTTTTAAAGAATAAACTGTAAAACAGGGCATAGAAGCAAAAATGAGAACTGGAGGTATCTGGTTGTGCTAGGCCAGGGCATATTCAAACGTTCAGTCTAACCACGATTGAGAACCAGCTACAGGGCTTAGACTTGGGTCTCTGAAAAGTACCTGGGTTGTGCCATCATCAAGGACGAGATGTAGAGGAGGTGCTGTGACATCAGAGGTCCACACAGCAAGGGCGATGTGTGGGTTCAAGCCATGCAACAGCGGTGATGCAGTGACAGAAATACACACAGTACAAGAGATGCACCCATGTTGATCTTCATGCAGGCAACAATGAATATGCAGTGGAGGTGATGTCCTGGTTTTGGACTATGTGTGGAATGTAATGCACTGGTACTGGGGTCTACATCAACAGTGATGCATGTATTCTGCTGGTAATGGACTTAAGCCCTGCTCTCAAGGGTTCAAGAATGTATGGGCACCACTTGGCAGGGTGGACTCACAACTAGCAGAATCCAGATGCAGAAGCAGATGAATTGGATATCTTTTATGTCCCTGAGATTTCAGAAACATGGAAACTAGTCAGCTGATGCTTGGATTCACTCTGGGTGCTGGGTTCAAGTGCTGAAGGTCCAGCCCTTCCCAGCCAGGCAAGGAGGGCAGCAGGCATCAGGCACCAGGTCAGCACAGCAAGAAAGCAGTTGTTTCAGATCAGCAGTCTAGCAGAGCTGCAGTTCTTCAGCAACACAGCAGTCCTTCTTTCTGGCACAGTATCCACAAATTCACAAGTGTACTGTAATGATAGAGTTTGAGGTCCAGTTCTTATACCCAGTGGTACCTTTGAAGTGGGGGACACTTCAAAAAAGTCTCTGAAGTTCACAGAGGTCCTCCGTTCCTGCAATGGCTTCTCACTCACTATAAGGGGGGTATGCAGCCTATTCAGGTGTAAGTGTAAGATTGCGGCCAGCAGCTCCCTCCCATCCCGTCCTTATGGCCCAACAAGGACCATGAAGTCATACCTACGTGCCCATTGTGTGGCTGTCTAGGGGGAATACACAAAGCCCGACTGTCACCCACCCCAGACAAATGATCAGAGACAGGCACACAGGGAGAAGAGCAGGAAAATGCCAACTTTCTTAAAGTGTCATTTTCAGAATTACAATTTAAAATCCAACTTCGCCATAAGTTATAATTTTAAATTGTGATTCGAGAGACACCCAACTTGAAAAACATATTTCAACTATACTTATAAGATGTAATAAGGTAATTCCGATGTTAATCTATAGGAGAGATAGGCCTTGCTGTAGTGAAAACAGATTCAAGAGTTTTTAATTACCAGGACATGTAAAATTTTAATGTATATGTCTAACTTTGTAATTGCACAGCACCATGCTCTTGGGGCTATCTAAGGCCTATCTTAGGGGCAACATATGTTTTAAAAAGGAAGGTTTGAGCCTGGAAAAATGGTTATTTTGGAAGGTCGACATTGCAGTTTCATCTGCACATACAGGCTCTGCAATGGCAGGCCTGAGACACCTTTAAAGTGCTACATAAGTGGGTGGCATAATCAGTGCTGCAGGCCCACTAGTAGCATTCAATTTACAGACCCTGGGCAGATGTAGTGCACTTTACTAGGAATTGATGAGTAAATTAAATATGCCAGTTGGGTATATGTCAATAAAACCATGTTTTAGATAGCGAGCACAAACTCAGTAGGACTGGTTAGGAGTGATAAAGTGCATAGAGTCCTAATGGCAACAAAAAAGAATTCAGAAAAAGTGGAGGAAAAAAGGCAAAACGTTTGGGGGTGACCCTACAGGGAGGGCCATGTCTATTGTTGTCATACTCCTGTATACCCAGTAGTCAGAAGGCAGCATATTAAGTTAGTACTTTCCCTGCATACAAATTAGTCCCCTGCAAACTGCCCACCTTCCTGCAAATAAGAAGCCCCCTCATGAGGAACAGAGACCCTAAACACCCTAATCCCTCTGCCTCACTCCGCGTTCTGGTAATGGCACTAATAAACTTCCTTCTCTAAACCACAACAGAAAACTTATCTGAAAATAGCAAACCAAAACCTGCAGTTGTACAGACTGATGTTATTTAACTTTAACTTTAACTTTGTTTCTTACAATCATTAAGCACAGAGGTCACTTTACTTGCTATTGAAGCATTTGCAGTCAATTTTTAACCACTTGCAGTGGTTCATGTGGGAAGTGCTAGGTGGGTTGCAATGAAGGGGATTATGGGACCTGGGTTCTCTTAGTAACCTCTTCAAAAACTGAGATTGCAATTTAGGAAGGCTGGGATTGCTCTAGCTCCAAAGTGGGCCTAGCACCCTTTGATTTATGCATGAGTGGGGCATTGTGGACTCGCTAATGTTATCACATTGCTACCCTGGTCTAGCAGGAGCTGGAGTGTATTGGCAGTGAGTGGTAAGAGCTATGATGTTGCAATAAAAAGTTCAGATTTCTTTATCAATCAGTTAATTATGATTGAGATGTGGAAGTTGGTTTTGACACATCTCGAGGAGTCATGCAGGTTTTGCAGCAATGGATACCTAGTGTATCCTCCTGCTTCACAGTATATCTTGCTTCTTGAATATCAGGTGGCATTGGGCCATCCCAGTGCCTTTGTTGTGAGTACTCTTGTATTTTGTGCATCAGGATGGCTGCTTATTCACCCCACTTTGCAACATGATGTTGTGTTGGGTTCACAAACATGCTTATTGAAGTCTATTTCTGAATAGTCCTTGTGATACCCTATTATTAAACGAGCCACATGAGGTTCAGCTTGGCTTATAACATTTATTCCTTGGTATAAAGGATGTCTAGCAGGCTACCTGACCTGCAATTTAGAAACATTTGTGAAAACCCTTTCGAGTCTCCTCTTTGTGTTCTTTATGAGGGAGCATTTCTTTCTCCCGTGGTGAGACGCTTTTCCCTCTTTAACTGGCAACCCTGTGTAATGCTTGCTAAGTTATATGTGAGTAGACTTTCATGGAAACTGAGCATGATTTCTTGCATGTAGGAATTCAAAGGTGTGGTAAAACTATGGGGAAAGGGAAATCAGCAAACTAGGTAAAGTATGTGAAGGCCAGAAATCAGAGTTAAGCACAATTATACCCAGGTAACAGAAGTATGTGCACCCCTAAACCAACCTGGCTGGCTTTTTCAGGTTCAATACTTATGGATTTTTTGGAGAGGCTAACTTCTGTAATGTTAGGACACCCTAATTCTATAAAAACAATCTTCAATGTAAGGTTTATCTATGTTATTCTCTCTCCAGAAGAAGGTATTAAAGTAGTACAGTATCCTGGTTAGTGATAGATGATTAACAATCTGTGCTTCTCATATACCATATAGTTTTGGTTAATATGTTTGTGCTGAAGTCCCGCTAGAGAACATAATTAAATTATAGGAGCTCGGCAGCTTAATATCTATTCAGCAAATTTCTGATCAGTATTAGATTCTGTGATCTCACCTTTTTACATTCCGTGAAATAAGGCATTTTTACTCAGCATTGTTACTGTTAGAGAATCAATCCTCTTCCAACCATCCTAATGATTTTGTTTACATAACTTACCAAAATATTGATGTTTTATCCCTTGTTTACCAAAATAGGCCTGATGATGCTGCACGGTGCATTCAGTGATGGCCTATTTGACAGGGCACAGGGATTGACTCAAACTTGTTTGTGAGTCTCTGGCTAACTTTCTCAGTTTTGTCATCCAATGGAATTCTGAAAATTCTTGAAACATGTATAACTTTTATGTCATCCCTACTGAGCAGGGCATACAGGTTAATAAGACCCGTGGAAATTTGGGTCCCCATGTTGCAGGTTCATGGAGGCATAGTTAGGGTTGATAGAATAAGAATATCACTTGTCCTGTATAAGACATGCCTATTGCACAGATAGGCTCAAAATCAAAAAGCACTAGATGCGAAGCAACATGCAAATGTCACCTATATAAACTCGTTCCATAAAGTGACTCTGCCAGCATGATGCAACAATACTAATATTTTTTTACAGATAAGGACACTTGAATAAATCCAAAGCCACTGAATTTAAAACCAGATGCAAACTGATTAAGATTGTTGGTCTTGCAACCCAGCTATGATAGGAGATAACCCTATTTCTCGAGACCTCATTACGAAAGGCCCTAATTTTGTACCTGGCAAAAACAGAAGACCTAATGGAAGGGAGGGAAAATGAGAGGGATGGCAGCATGACTGATGCTCACAGGTATGGGCGTGTGACCTCCTAATATTAGGCTAAGGTGACAAGTAAAACGGCAGTGACATCTACTCCCCTCAGAGGTCGACTCAGATCTTTTGACTGAGACAGGAGTGATGAGATCATCAAATCAAATAATGAGAACCAATAGCCATCAATAATCAAAATATGCAATCAGTCAGTAATTTATAAACACCATGACCTATATGGTTGTGAATCACCACGCCAATTTAGTAAAGTTTTAAAAAAATTTGCCCTTACAATAACAATGCTAAGGTCACGTACATGATGTGTAAAACCAAATTATAGTAATATAGAAACAACACAGGCTGTCCAAAGCATCTAAAAATCTCAACCTAATAAGAGAAATTATACAACAAAATTATTTGTAAAAGAGCAACAGAATACATTTAGCTGTCCAATTGAATCAATCACACTAAATTAACAAACATTAAAATTAAATTGTTGTATCAGACATCCTAACTACCAAACTCAAATTTGAAAAGCATGCGTGGGCTGGGATTTTGTCACATGCAAAAATGAAAAATAAGATACAAAATAATTTGGGAAACATCTAACTATGTCCCTAACAAAAATGTAGTTGGATTTCTAAAGGGAAAAGCCTGCAGAGGAAGAACAAATGCACATTGGCTATACCTCTCCTAAAAAAGACAGCAGCTTGTAGAGTCTTCATCAGCTGAACACAGGAACAGCAAGTCTTCAGAGATCAGCATCAGGAACATGAAAAGGGAAAACAGTTAAGAAATGTTGGACCTAATGTAACTGAACTGTTAAAATCATAAGTGGCTAGACAAGAGCTAAATAGCAGAGTTAAACTGAATCTAAACTGAACTGCATAGAGCTGAATAGAAAGCTGGACCTAACTTTAAATAGAACAGAACTGAACTGACATCAGTTGAACGTTGCTAAACCAAAGTCCCAAAGGTTACTAGCTAAATGACTATTGGACAAGACTATAACGTAGGATAGTACACAGTCAATAAAATTTCACATGGGCTTCAGTTGTATCTTTCTTTGTTCTTACTCCAAGATGGGGTCACTTCCATGCTCCTCTCAGTCTACGTGTTATAATTACATTTCAAAAACAACACAAAACACAACATTTAGCTAAGGTTGCTTCCTTTAAAAAACTAAGGCTATTTGTTAAAAAATTGCAATGTATATCACAAGGAAGTACATTGGAAGCAGTATAGAGAAAGCTGTAGCTTTCCACTGTGCATATTCAACAGGATATCTAATAAACAATGTTTGCAAAGCAATTCAGTAAAATCAGCATAATATTTGGACACTGTGCTTCTGGAAATGTATTAAAACATAGTCCTTTTCACTAATGCTAAAATATGAAGAATATAACATTTCTTAATAATTTCAAACCAATAATTTTGTAGTACAATAATATTATTCAGGTTTTGTCAGTACTTGCAGTTTTAAATAATCAAAATACATTTTCACAAACATTTATTAATTCACATTTAACTTGAAGTGGCTGACATCATATCAGCCACACTTAACTTGCATGTTTTATTTTTCTAACACACGTTTCTCTAGTTGGCCTTTTAGTACATGTTAGTCATTTCGTTTTGGTTACACATTATTTATTAATAATGTTTGCCCTCTAACAATCCCTCCTTTGATGGCTATATGTAGCGTCACAAAAGAACATACACTAATGAGATACTTCAAAATTTAGTTTAGTATATCTACAGTTAGGTTTTTGCCATTCTACAAAATTTCTCAAATCACAAAAATATCTGCTTCTTATCTTTTCCCTTTCTATTTTCTCCCTTCTCTGTTTATTTATCATCTTATGTATTCTTGATTATAAAGCCTTGTTACTAAAAGACTACAACTAGTGCATCCTGGTAAATGCAGTCAAAGTTTATTTTTTTATCTATAAATTAAGATGTAGTTTTTCACCTTAGTAGGTGCAGCAAGTGCTGTAAGTCTCTGGACATGTGTTTCTAGGTTCAGCCCTTCATCAGCAGAGAGCAGTTTTGCCCATGGGGTTGCTGGAAATGCTGCTAAAAGTTCTCTCAGGTTTATGTACCACTCACTGGCACCCAGGTGCTCAACCAGAGCTCATCAGTTTGTTGCCTCAAGGGAGCCTTTGTAAACGGGAAAACCAGAAAGGGAGCACCCTGCCTCACACTCCAGCATACAGTCAGCCCAAGTGCATCCTGGTAAATGCAGCCAAAGTCAGTTTTTTTATCCATAAAGTAAACTGTAGTTTTTCACCTTAGTAAGTGCAGCAAGTGCTGTAAATCTCTGGACATGTGTTTCTGGGTTCAGCCTTTCATCAGCAGAGAGTAGCTTTGTCTGTGGGGTTGCTGGAAATGCTGCCAAAAGTCCTCTCAGGTTTATGTACCACTTACTGGCATGCAGGTGCTCAACCAGAGCGCGTCAACTCGTTGGCTCAATCCCATATGTTAATGATAAGCCATGAATGTACTCCCTTCTTGCAGTGGTGAAGGGATTTTTGTACACACATAACATCCTCTCACATCTATAGTCTCAACATATTCACACAACAAATGATAGAAAACATTAGACTAAAGATCTCCTTGTGAACTGTCTAAGTGTAAGTACCTCTCATCTTTATAGAGCTTGTCTAACTCAGAAAGTGCAATAGTCTCTTGTACTGGAAAATGTGTATAAGTAGTTTCAGCTTTATCAGAAACACTCATGATTATGATCAATAACAAACTTATCAAGACAGATAGAACTGCCAATCCAAAACACACATACTTGCACCCATTGTTTCTGCTACAATTGGAATTCATGGTCTGTAAATAATCAAAAAGTGAAAGAAAAGGAATATGGCTATAACTATGCAGCCAATACAAAAATCAAAAATCAAAATAGTCTTCAGTTTTCTTTGTGATTATTTACAGCCGATCAAAAATCGGTTTGGCAGCTTTGTCAAAATCAGTTTTGAATGTCCCTTAGTAGATCACAGTCTGCTGATCACTAACTATTACTTCCAATGCATGATGTCTTTCTTGCTCATTTGGCAATATCATTTTAAAACTCTGCTCGATTATGACTTCAAGGTCCAAAATGCAGAACTGGATGCTCACGGTCAAATCAAAAGGATGCAAACTTGTGTTCCAACTCATCAGTTGCAAGGTATACCACTCAGGACCTGGGTATCTTCAACTTGCAACACTCTTTTTCTTTGATTTTCAACTTATACTTATTCCATCTTCACTCAGATCCGCTCCTTCTATTGTTTCTGTTTACTCATTTCTGCTCAGCAACACATCAGGATGTTTTAATGCATACAAGGAAGGCCATTTATCTCCTTTCTCGGTTTTTCTAGACAGTGATGGAACAACTGGACTTCTTCTTAGTTTAGCAGTAATTTGAGAAGCTCTTCTTGACTTTGACTTGCTTCACCTGCACCATCAGCTACTTCAGGAGGAGTCAAATCTGCATGACTTTGATTCAACTCAACTCCATTTTCGGCTACTTCAGGAAACAAGATCTGCTTTATCTCTTTTTTCCAATTGTTTACTTGTGGGAGAGTCCTCCTTAGACTTGACTCTCCTGCTAGATCCACTTCCGTTTCTGCTGATAGAGGAGTACCAGGATTGTCCTCAGTTTCATCTCTCAGAGGAGCACCTGAATCTGGATCTTCACCAGTTTGCACTGTCTTTATTTCTGCAGACTCTTGTTCTGTCTTTGTCACTTGCTCTTCTTTAGACTGTACCATTTCTGCTGGCGCTATCAGGGCCACTGGATTTTCATCATCCAAAGGATATGGCATTTTACAAGAGTGGCTGGAAAAAATCCATTTTGGAATTCCAGCATACTTCACAGCAGTCTTCCTCATGTGCTTCTTGATCACCATCTAATCACCAGCCCAAAGACTGTGACACTGGTCTTGGGATGGTGGCATGGCTGAAGCTTCCACCTGGTGAGACAAATAGTGAACCACACCAGCTAGACCTTTGTAGTAATCCAGCACCAAGTCATCTCTTATGCTTACAAGAGCATTTACAGGAAAATCTGGCAACCTCATTGCTCTGCCAATCAGTATCTCACCAGGCGAAAGACCAGTCTTTCAGTCAGGTGTACTTTACATGCTCATCAGAACCAAAAGTAAAGCATCAGGCCATTTCAGATTTGTGGATGTATACATTTTTGTCTGTCAAACTTTCAAAGTTCCATTTATTTGCTCTACTAATCCAGAAGCTTCAGGACGATAGCTACAGTGCAGCTTCTCCTCAATGTTTAAGGTTGAATATAGCATTTTTATCACCTCATTATTGAAGTGACGTCCTCTATCTGATTCTAAAGAGGCCGGAAAACCAAATCTTGGAATCAATTCTTTAAGTAACAGCTTTGCTACTGTGAGGCTATCATTTCTACGTGTGGGGTAGGCTTCAATCCAATGACTAAATATACAGACAATTACCAACATGTATCTCAAACCACCACATACAGGCATCTCAATGAAATCCATCTGCATTCTGTTAAATGGACTACCTGATCTTCCAATGTGACTCGAATTGACAACAGTTCTCTTTTCCACGTTCATTTTCTGGCATGTAATGTGTTTGTGACAAATGGCTTCTGAAACCTGTCGAAATGTTGGATTGAACCAAGATTGCTTAAATGTTTGAATCATTGGATCTCTCCCAATGTGAGGTTGACCATGATAGTATCTAGCCATTTGCATCAGTAAACAGTTTTGCAAGACCATCTGTCCTTCATTTGAAACCCAAGTTTTGTCAATTTCTCTTTGATTTCAACCCAATTTTATCCAGCTTCTTTTTCATCATCTGGAACCTCATCCTGAAATCTTCTAATTTCTTCCCAAGTGTCAGCCATTGTCATAAAAAAACTTAGACTTATCTCATCAGTATTCATTACATTTTTCTAGTCTTCATTGAAAGTGGCACAATTAAGTGCATTGTCTCTTAGACAGAAACCAGCAACAAAAAGTATTTGTTCATTTTTCTCTAAAGGAGTGTCCTGAATATCACGTTTGGGTTTGGCGCACAGTTCAGTAACATTCAGGCAGTCATGTTTCACTTCATTTACATTTTCAGATTCAGCAATGCCTATAGGTAACAAAGTAGCAGGGTTAAGTACAGTAGACCTTTTCAGGGTAATATGTGAAGAGGCCAAAAAAAGAAGCTCGTACTTTGTCAAACGGGCATTTGTCAGGTATTGTGTCTTGGCCTTGGTACCAAGACCTCAATGTAGAGAAGGACCAGAACAGTTAAAGGATGTCCCATCACAATGCTTTCAAACTGAGCAAGGCTGACAACAACCGCAGCCACATTTTATAAACAGCCTGGCAAAGCTGCAGCAACTGGATCCAAAGTAGGAGAAAAATATGCTACAGGTCGATTTATGCCAACATGTACCTGTGTTAGGACAGAAAGAGCACAACTATCACATTCATGACAAAATATTTAAAATGGTTTTGTGTATTTAGGAATTCCCAGAGCTGGTGCTCTGCACAAAGTATCTCTCAGTTCAGTAAATTTTTTCATACAAGCTTTGTCAAGGGGTACTGGGTCAGTAACATCTTTGTGGGTCAATCTTTGCAAAGGCTTAGAAATAGCAGGCACTTCTTTCAAAACCCATTGCTCAACAAAATCTGCAATTACAGGAGTAACTCCTTTCAACAAATCTGGTGCCATGTGATATTGGGGAGTTTTCGGGAAAACTGCATTAGGTTTAACTGTGACTTTGACTGGCTCTACTCCTTTAATTAGGCTGATATCTTTTCCAGATAGAACTCACACTTTTAATATAACTGTATCTTGTAGGTCATTTGGAAGGCCCTGTGCCGTAAATGCAGGAAAAAGAGTAATCAATGGAAACCCTTCAATAATTAAATTACAGCCAACTGGTATGCATGAATCCTCATCATTACTGTTTGTTTGGGTGGCAATTCCATCATTTGTGAAAGTCATTGAACATTTTAATTTGCACAATCTCTTCCCAGTAGACATACTGGACTATAGTCAGACTACAAATTTGTGCATGCCTTCAAAAGTACCAATTTTAACAGGAATCGTCTCAGTAATCAGATTTATCAGGTGTTGATTAGCTACTCCTACAACCTGTACTATTCTCCCAGAGAGTGGCACATTGGGAAATTTTGCAGTTCTGACAGTAGAGAGTGTAGCTCCTGTGCCAACCAAAAATGAGGCTTCGTGACCCGTTACTGCTCCATTTACACAGGGTCCATTCTGATCCACCTTTATTGAAGCTGCAAGCACAAATTCTTCTTCATCAGTCTCACTCATAATTTCTTCACTCAATACATCATCACTGTGTAAAGGGTACTTAACTACTCTTTTATCAACTGCTGATTGCTTTGACTGAACTACTACCTGCTTCTGTGCCATTGGAGCTTGAGGAATTTGCATTTGCTGCTGTTGTGGTATCATTTGCATTTGTTGTTGCATACGCTGTTGTGGTACCTGAAAACGCAGCACCTGCTGTTGGGAAATTTGCATTTGTGGAATCTGCATTTGATTATTCATATTCTGAACATTTACATTAGGATTCCAATTTCTCGGTCCTCCTAAATGTGGAAAAGATTATGTTCATTCATTTGGACAACACCTTCCTGCACTATCAATGGACGCACCCGCTTACAGTGTCCAAGACCCCCAAAAGGTAACATTTTCTTCACTGTCTGCATTTCACACAGATTACCATTAGTATACAGATCAACACAATTTCCATTTCCACCACCACCACGTCTCCTTATTCTTGCCTGTCCCTGACTCAGTATCACTTGCATTTTTCCCTGTTGTTGTGGAATTCCCTGCATCCCTGGTGGTGCTGCTCTCATCTGCATCAGCATTGTCTTTTCTTTAAATCTTTTCTGTTTCTTGTTAATTTCATCACAGCAATATTTAGCAAACTGCAATACTTGATCAACCAGTTTTGCTTGCCAGCAAATCAAATGACTCTTAAGCATTTTACTAATTTCAGGTCTCAACCCTTGCACAAACCAGAACATGAAATGAATCATATCTTTGAGTTCAATTGTCTCTGTACCACTGTAATGTTTGAATGCTTGCAACAACCTTTCATAATATGCATGTATTAACTCCTTTGCTTCCTGAGTTGTCCTTTTAATTCTCTGCCAATCAATATCGTTAGGGGAAATTATTGTTTGAAAAAATGTAATCACTTTTTATTAGCTTTTCATTGCCTCAGGAGATGGTACACCAGCAACTGGATCTCGTGGAGGCTCTCTTGTTGACAGTCAACACTCCTTTTGAATTCAATTTATAAATCAGCTGGGACTACTATTTCTAAAACAGTATTTAAATCATCCCACAGGCATTTTGCAAATTTCACAAATCAGTCAGCCTGCTGATACCATTCCACTGGTTTCTCTCTGAATCTCAGGTAATCATTTGGAAATGACAAAATATCACTCCTGCTCCAAGGGAAATGAGCATAATTCCCTCCAGGAATTTCTCTCATTGGTAATATTTTTACTGAACTATCAGTCTGCGTTCCCATTTATCCAATGCTCCCCATGTTTGAATATTTTTGATTAATTCTCTAATGTGAATTTTCATTCCAGATGATCTCATATTTGCAATACATTTTTAATCAAATTCTAATCTGTAACTCCTCTTTAATGGTTTGGATTTTCAATATCTACTTCTGCAAGCTCTGATAATTTCTGATGTGCCAATCTGGCTCTGTTTGTGACATCTTTACACATGAAATGTAACTCATCTTCATTTTGATGAGTGAATTCTATTTAACTTTAAGTGTCTTAATCATTTAATTAAATTCTAATTTTAATATTGCCAGACTTAGGTGGTCATTACAACCCTGGCGGTCGGTGTTAAAGTGGCGGTAAGACCGCCAACAGGCCAGCGGTAAAAAATTTGCAATTACGACCGTGGCAGAAACCGCCAACAAAGACAGCCACTTTAACACTCCGACCGCCACGACGGTACAAACAAACAGCGCGGCGGTCACCTCCAACAGACAGGCGGGAGACAATGTACCGCCCACACTATTATGACAAGCCAATCCGCCACCTTTTCCAGGGCAGATTCACCGCGGATAAAAACACGGCGGAAACAGGAATCCCGAAGGAAAAACGCTCACCTCTACACACCCCACGAGGAATGAGGACGCCATGGACCCGGAACTCCAAATTCTACCTGCAATAGTCTTCCTGCTCCTCTACCAGGAGCACGAACACTGGCGGCGAAGACCACAGTGAGTACTGCACCTACGACACAGGGGAGGGGGGAGGCAAAAAACAGGGACACACACACGCAACACCCCCACCCTCACCCACTACAACACACACACTAATGCATATCAATACATCTCAGTTACACCCCACAAACCCCCCGGAAGAACGCAAAGACAATAGAAAATTAGTGTAACCATTGTAATATATTAAAAGCAAGTAGGCAGAAATATATATATATATACACCATGTACACAATATATACCAAGCCTAGTAGTCCAGGTAGTGCTCTAAGAAAGTCCGTGGAACACTGGGACCTCACGGGATGGGCGAGGCCCACACAAGATCCCCAACCATGACGGAGAGAACACTGCAGGGGCATCAGAGAGCAACTAAACAGGCACCTCAGAGAGAGGGAGGGAAAGGGGGGGCGCCTCAGCTGCTTGAGTGCATGACGCCAAATCCACGAGGGGGCCACATACCCACTGTTCCATCCTGGGGAGTGCAAAGCCACAGTCTGTCAAGTCTCTACAGTGGGGGGTTTGCCCACTGTTCAATCCTGGGGAGTGCAAAGTCACAGTTTCTCAAGTCTCTACAGTGGGTGGGTTGCCCACTGCCATATCCTGGGGAATGCAAAGCCACAGTCTCACAAGTCTCTACAGTGGGTGGGTTGCCCACTGTTCAATCCTGGGGAGTGCAAAGCCCCAGTCTCTCAAGTCTCTACAGTGGGTGGGTTGCCCACTGCCATATCCTGGGGAATGCAAAGCCACAGTCTCTCAAGTGGATAACAGTCTCCACTGGTTCTGGAGGGGGCATGGTGCCCAGAGTGCTTCATCCTGCTAAGGACAGAGGTAGTGGATGACAGTCTCCACTGGTTCTGGAGGGGGCATGGTGCCCAGAGTGCTTCATCCTGCCAAGGACAGAGGTAGTGGATGACAGTCTCCACTGGTTCTGGAGGGGGCATGGTGCCCAGAGTGCTTCATCCTGCCAAGGACAGAGGTTGTGGATGACAGTCTCCACTGGTTCTGGAGGGGGCATGGTGCCCAGAGTCCATCATTCACCCCGTGACGGACTCAGTTGAGTCAGTGCCATTGCCGCTCATGGGCCAGCGGTGCTTGAGATGGTGGTGCCCTGTTCAGCGGTGCTTGAGATGGCGGTGCCCTGTTCAGCGGTGCTTGAGATGGCGGTGCCCTGTTCAGCGGTCCTTGAGTTGGCAGCGATGCCCTGTTCAGCTGTGCTTGAGTTGGCGGTGCCCTGTGCAGCGGTGCTTGAGACGCCGGTGCCCTGTTCAGTGGTGCTTGAGACAGCGGTGCCCTGTTCAGCGGTGCTTGAGATGGTGGTGCCCTGTTCAGCGGTGCTTGACACAGCGGTGCCCTGTTCAGCGGTGCTTGACACAGCGGTACCCTGTTCAGCGGTGCTTGAGTTGGCGGTGCCCTGTTCTGCGGTGCTTGAGATGGCGGTGCCCTGTGCAGCGGTGTTTGAGATGGCGGTGCCCTGTGCAGTGGTGCTTGAAATGGCGGTGCCCTGTTCAGCGGTGCTTGAGTTGGCGGTGCCCTGTTCAGCGGTGCTTGAGATGGCGGTCTCCATTGCAGGGTCTCAGCTGCTGGCGGTCCTTCATGGCCCAGCGGGGCTTTTGCTGGCGGTCCTTCATGGCTCAACGGGCTTGTGCTGGCGGTCCTTCATGGCCCAGCGGGGCTTGTGCTGGCGGTCCTTCATGGCCCAGCAGGGCTTTTGCTGGCGGTCCTTCATGGCCCAGCGGGGCTTGTGCTGGCGATCCTTCATGGCCCAGCAGAGCTTTTGGGGGCGGTCCTTCATGGCCCAGTGGGGCTAGTGCTGGCGGTGGCCTCCTGGGCAGGTGGGCTGGTGGTGGCAGTGGCATCCTGGGCAGGTGGGCTAGTGCTGGTGGTGGCCTCATGGGCAGGTGGGCTGGTGCTGGCGGTGGCCTTCTGGGTAGGTGGGCTGGTGCTGACCTCCTGGGCAGGTGGTGTGGTGCTGGCCTCCTGGGCAGGTGGGCTAATGCTGGCGGTCCTGTCCTGGGCAGCTGGGTTTGTGCTGGAGGTGGGCTCCGTGGCATCGGGGATGATGGCGGTCTTCTCCACCGTGCTGCTCTTCCCAGACTTGCTGGGTTTCTTGTGGCCCTTCCCCACCTTGGAAGGTGTCACAGCTGACTCCACACTCCCACCAGGACCCCTGGGAGCGTCTTTGGTGGCTGGAGTCTTCCCCCTCTCCTGCCGGGCACTGGCCAACTTCTGATGCTTCACAGGTGGGGAACTGTCTGTGCTGTGGCTCCGTGCCACACTGGCTGCCCTTGTGGCCGGTGCACTCCAGATTCCGGTGACTACAGGCACCACTGGTCCCGGAGATGTTGTAGCTGAGGTGCTAGTTCAGGACCTAGGAGACGGACGGGGTGGGGGAGGTGTGGGAAAGAGGTCAAGGGTGGACAGGAAAAGTTTTTTTGACACACTGGGACGGGTAGCTGGAGGGGATTTGGGAGTGGAGGAAGAGGTGGTGGTTGTAGGAGGTGTACGTTTGGTGACTTTGGGTGAAGGTGCATGCGCTGGAGGCTGTCGTGAGGTGGATGGCTGTTGGGTGGGTGTGTGCCTGTGTTAGTGTATCTTGGGAGGGGGCGTCACAGAGACACTGGGAGAGGACACAGGGGACGTCTGAATGGTAGTGGGGGTGATGACTGCACGTGAGCGGGTGTGGTGGTGGTGGGTGTGCTGGAGAGGGACGTAGTGGCAGTAGAGGTAGTGCATGCAGCTGTGAGTGTAGACGAGACTGGGAGGGAGAAGGGAGACGAGGAGGAGGGGGACACAGTGGAGGCAGTGGATGTTGGTGTGTCTGCATGTGTGTGATGCTTGCGTGAGTGCCTGTGGGATGTGTGGTGCTTATGTTTGCCAGAGCTTCCTTTGTGTGTTGACGTGTGTGCATGCTGGTCTGTAGGTGTGCTTGGGATAGGCTGAGGTACAGGGGATTGGGTCTGGGTGGAGGAAGTTGGAGGGGGGAGTCTAAAGACGGGGACAATGGCTGTCATCAGTGCTGAGGCCAGAGTCCGAAAGGCTCGCTGAAGGGCCGCCTGACCAGAATTAATGCCCTCCAGGAATGCATTTGTTTGTGGCAACTGCCTCTCTACACCCTGGATGGCATTCAAAATGGTAGACTGCCCAACAGTGAGGGACCTGAGGAGGTCAATGGCCTCCTCACTGAGGGCAGCAGGGGTGACTGGGGCAGGGGTGACTGGGACAGGACCTGAGGTGCCTGGGGTGAAGGTGATGCCCACCCTCCTGGGTGAGCGGGCACGGGGCAAAGGCTGAGGGGCTGCTGGGAGGGCGGTGCTGGTAGGGGGGTGGTGGCTGTACCTGCAGATGCGGGGGCACAGATGTTGCCACCACCATAAGGGAGCTCCCATCAGAGGACGAGTCCGTGTCGCTGGTGTCACCTCCTGTCCCCGCCGTGGAGCTCCGTCCCACTGGTGAACTCTGAGTCCGTAGTCTCGCCCTCCAGGGCCATGTGGGATGCAGCTCCTCATGCTCCGATGCCACTGCTTCTTTGCCTGATGATGCTAATGCACACAAGAACAGGGAGATCACAAAAAGGGGGGGGACGACAGAAGAAAGACATGTTGAGTGCATGCATTACCGCTACTGTTGGTGGACACTACAGACACAGAAACCCCCTGCACTACGCTGCGCTCTTGTGGTCCACTGTTCAATTCCTGGGAAATGGCCTACAAGGATATGGACAACATCTGCACACATAGATGACACAGGGGCATGACTAGGTGTACTTGGCACTCTACAGAGGTGGGGTGGGGTGCCACATGGCCTGCCTTACGGAGGGGCCTTGCCTAGGGAACTCACGATGGCCTAGGGAAACCCACAGCCCACCTCCCCCACCCAGACACCTCCACTGCACGCAAATTCAGCAGAATGAGAGTGTACTCACCCCCTTGTGGCTGCTGTGATGCCCTCAAGCGCCCATCCAACTCTGGGTAGGCCACCACCAGGATCCTGAACATCAGGGGGATTATGGTGCGACGGGCACCCCTCCCACGTTGGGAGGACATCCCCAGCTGAGCCTCCACCATCTTCTTGCTCCAGCGGCAAATGTCCTCCCATCTTTTCCAGCAGTGGGTGCTCTGTCTGTGGTAGACCCCCAAGGTCTGGACGTCCTTGGCGATGGCACGCCAAATATCTTTTTTCTGGTGCGCGCTGACCTACATGAAATGTACAGAGGAAAAAGAGAAGTTATTACTAACTGCACAGCCAAACTGATTGGCCCCCATCCCTACCCTTGCCATGTGGCACATGCATTCACCGTCATACATGCACTCAGCACTCTCCCCCCTTCCTTCTTATATCCAGCCCTCTCCACACAGGCATACCCATACAACATGCTCCCTGTGTACTTACCTGTCTGTCTGGAGGACTGTAGAGTAGTGTGTACTGGGGGAGGACCCCATCCACGAGCTTCTCCAACTCCTCTTATGTGAAGGCAGAGGCCCTTTCCCCAGACACTCGAGCCATTGTCTCTTCCAGACCGAGGTCACAGCAGCACTTGCAGTGTAGGTCCTCTCCTGTTGAAGATCAGGTATCGAGTGATTGAACAGATAGAAAATGGCGGTCACGTCCGCGGCGGTGCGTACCGTCACCGCCGGCGTACATCGTCATTGGCTCCTGGGACACATAGGGTCCAATGTTCACCAATGCAGCATTGCGCCGCGGTCTTCGACCGCCTACTGCGACGGTGTACAACGCCAGCACAGTTACCTCACATCCCATTGTCCCACTTTACAGGTCAGGCAGCCACCATTTCAGGGGCCCACATGGCTTAATTTTCAACTCCATCACACATACCTAGGCCTAGACTCTACACTCATACAGACCATCTTTTGTGTATGAATGGTGTTCTGTGTAAACTGTGGGTACGTACCTCTGAGTTGTTTGACTCTGTGCTCGCTGTTGTCCTTCATAGGCACCGTCTGCTGGGACATGTGAGGAGATGGCAGCATCCTCCGGTGTACTGACCGTTGGTGGACCTGTCAACAATGGAGGAGCGACATGTGATTATCATATACAGGCTTGACTGTGCCACAATCCAGGAACTGTGTACCCAGTTGGAGCCAGACCTGATGTCAGCAATCCGCCATCCCACAGGAATCCCCCCTCAAGTGCAGGTGTTGTCAGTGCTCCATTTTCTTGGAAGTGGGTCTTTTCAAACAACAGTGGCCATAGCATCAGGGATGTCCCAGCCTATGTTTTCCAACGTATTGTCCAGAGAGTTGTCTGCCCTTCTGAAACACATGCAGAGCTACATCGTTTTTCCTCAGGTGGAGGATTTGCCTACAGTGAAAGGTGATTTCTATGCCCTGGGCTCATCCCCAACATCATAGGTGCCATTGATGGGACCCATGTGGCTTTGGTGCCCCCCCCACAGGAGTGAACAGGTGTACAGAAACCGGAAGAGTTATCATTCGATGAATGTACAGATGGTATGTTTGGCAGACCAGTACATCTCCCATGTGAATGCCATGTTCCCTGGCTCAGTGCATGACGCCTACATCCTGCAGAATAGCAGCATCCCTTATGTGATGTGTCAACTCCAGAGGCACCGTGTGTGTCTATTAGGTGAGCACGTGGAAGCAAGTAAGTGTGAATGGTTGTCTGGGTCTGGGATATCCCTCCAGGTTAGTGCGTGTCTAACAGTTGTCCCTCACCATTTGCAGGTGACTCTGGTTACCCCAACCTGTCATGGCTACTGACCCCAGTGAGGAATCCCAGGACAAGGGCAGAGGAATGCTACAATGAGGCCCATGGGCAAACTAGGAGGGTGATCGAGCGGACCTTCGGCCTCCTGAAGGCCAGGTTCAGGTGCCTCCATATGACAGGTGGATCCCTATTCTACTCACCAAAGAAGGTGTGCCAGATCATCGTGGTCTGCTGTATGCTTCACAACTTGGCTTTGCGACGACAGGTGCCTTTTCTGCAGAAGGATGGTCCAGATGGCAGTGTTGTGGCAGCTGTGGAGCCTGTGGACAGTGAAGACAAGGAAGCAGAGCAAGAAGACATGAACAACAGGGACTCAGTGATCCAGCAATATTTCCAGTGAGACACAGGTAAGAGTACAGACCTGCCTACTACGTGTACTTTAACACTACTACCTCTCTACTGTCTGTCGTTTTCACCCAGTTTATGGTCACTGAGTTGTCACTTTCCCTTACGATTTCACAGATATGGGTCCCACTGTGTGACATCTGCTTAGATTCCTCATGGACTAGAGCTGTGTGACATAGGTATGTTGACATTACAATTGAAAGAGCATTTTGTCACTGTAATTGCTAATACACTATTTCAAAATCACAGACAGACTCCAGATTGTTTTGTGCTTCAAGAGTGTTTATTTAAGTGCTCAATATTGCAGGGCTATTGAAATGGTGAGGGGTGATGGCAGAGGAATGGCCATGGCAGAGTCCAGTCTATTAGTTTCACAGGTACATTGCCCATATGGGCATTGGAAGTGGAGCTGGGGCAGTTTAAGTATGGACAGGGTGACAAAGTGGGACTGTAGGATGACAATCAGGGTGGTCTCATTTCTTGGCGGGGTCTTGGCATCATGCTCTGTCTTTGTCCTGGATCTCAGGGACCGTTTGTAGGGTGGTTCTCCCTCGGCAGGGGGTGGGGTGCTAGTGTGGTGGTCCTGTTGCGGGGCGTCCTGTCCTCTAGCGCCGGCGGAGGTGGTGGGCAGTTCATCGTCCGTGCTAGTGTCAGGGGCCCCTTGTAGTGCCACAGTGTCCCTCCTGGTGTTGAGTACTTCCTTCAGCACCCCTACGATGGTGCCCAGGGTGGAGCTGATGGTTCTGAGTTCCTCCCTGAAGCCCATATACTGTTCCTCCTGCAGGCGCTGGGTCTCCTGAAACTTGGCCAGTACCGTTGCCATTGTCTCCTGGGAGTGGTGGGAGGCTCCCATGATGGAGGAGAGGGCCTCGTGGAGAGTGGGTTCCCTTGGCCTGTCCGCCCCCTGTCGCACAGCAGCCCTCCCAGTTCCCCCTGTGTTCCTGGGCCTCTGTCCCCCTAAACGTGTGCCCACTGCCACTGCCCCCAGGTCCCTGTTGTTGTTGGGGTGGTGGGTTATCCTGGGTTCCCTGTAGTGGTGGACCCACAGCTGATTGACGTGTCCTGGGGACGGAGGTATGGGCCCGCTGGGTGAGTGCTGTGCTGGTGTTTCCAGAGGGGGGAAGGTCTGTGGTGGCCTGTGACTGGGTGAGGGGAACCGACTGTCCCGAGGTCCCCGATGGGCCGGGCTGGTCATCTAGATCCAGTTGGACAGAGCTGCTGTCATCACTGTGGGCCTCCTCTGTTGGTGGTGTGGACATGTGTGGACCCTCCTGTCCGGTGACGTTGGGTAGGGGTCCTGCAGGGGTATAAAAGGATGGTTATTACATCTGTGTGCGTCATGGTGTGCAATGGGTGGGTGACCATGTACCCCAGTGCTTGCATTCCTGTGTGGGACCTTGTGTGATGATGGTCTAGGGGGTTGTATGGGTATGTGCAGTGGGCATGCTTTAGTGATGTGTGTCCATGCTTTGTTGTTGCATGCAGGGCTTGGTGTTGGGATGGGTGGTTTGTAATGTTGGGACATATGTGAGGAGTTGGGGTGCTGGGGGTGAGGGTGGGGGTATGTGCTGGCATGCCGGTAGGGTGGGGGATTGTGGTACTGAAAATTCTGGTCCCGTGTTATAAACATCGTCGTATCACAACGATTTTGGTATCAGCAGACCAAGAATGATTAGAATAGTATGCACAAGCATTGTATTCATATTCGGGTAACAAAATCACCCGAATATCAGAGTTTCCGTCCTGAACCCTCGGGTTCCATTTAAACGACAGCCATTTTGTGATTGCCCTCACATAGGCCAATGACTAAATGCCGAAAACGAGTCTGAAGGACACGTACATCTTTGCTGACTCCTCTGTGACCTGGGCAAGCTGACTCCACTGCCTGAAGCCAAACCTGTTCGGCCAGTTTCTTTCCCAGTGGCCGAATGAGATTAGTATCAAGGCACAACACATCATAAAACCTTTCGTCACACACAAACCATGCCTAATCTTACACGCACCTGTCCCTGTTTCTTTCTTTATGACTTGCTTTACAAGGAGGAGGTGCCTGTTTATATTGGGGGTCCGTTGATATCTGATGAAAGTACTGAGCCTTGCCGGGTAATTGATTGAGGGCTGGACAAACTGAAATATGGGCTTGTCATCATAACCCTGCTATTTCTTTGTAGTGAAAATATGTGAATGGTCAACTGTAAAATATGGAATGTTTGCCTAAAACATAATATTTTGTATAAAAGAGAAGGTTAGCTTTGCAAGGAGAGCAGTCTCCTGAGAATATACACCATGTTGTACTTCTAGGATACCTGTTACTGGCTGCAGCCAATAAACAAGATCTTTGACTTCACCAAGAAGACTCTGTGTTTCTGTAGTCTGAAACAGGAAGGACTCGAAGTCTTAGGGTGTGTTCCCTGGCACCACTGGGTTCTGAAAAACTCAGTACTTCAGTTGGCGCCCAACGTGGGGCGATTTCAGCAGTACCAGTCCAAGCCAGAGGTTCATGAGGAGCTTTGTGTGAAAATTCTGGAGGGAGGCCGCCACTTCATCGACCCCTGTATGTCGACGTGGTCCGAAAGTCTTTGCTGCGAGGTTCCCCGCTTCCCGAAGGCTACGAAGGACTGCTGCCCTGACTATCGCCCTGTTTTGGACCCTTGATGATTTGGTAGAGCGAAACGATAAACGAGTCTTCTGGTGACGTCATCGATACCTCAGTTAAGTATAAGTGGAGCGTCTCCCAGTCCTTAGTTTGGTTCTTAGTTTGCTATCCCCTTGGGATCTTTGATTTGGAACTTGCAAGTACCAAAGCCGAGGGATTCGTGTATTCACGAGACTATCGTATTCGATAATCCTTTGAAGCTAGACTAGAGAGCGAAGATGCCTGGTCTTAGCAGACATGGAAATTTGTTTTGTCTTGGTTATAATAGGGATTCCCGATTGGAGGACTCGTGTCCGGTTCCTCCGATTGGAACTCCAACCTATGAACTATATGTGAAACATGGCATAGGCCCCCTCACATATAACGAAGTATGGATCCGATACACCAGGAAAGATGGTGTTTTGAAATGGCCCCAATATGGTAGTTTTGACACAGAGATTCTGGATAATCTGGAGGTTAAACTTTTTAAGAAGAAAGCCCGGCCGGCGATGTTTGACTCTTTCCGCCTATGGCGTAAGGAAGCCAAACAGAAGGAAATTAAATTAGCAAAGAGAAATAAGAGGGAAGAGGGTATCTCGATAATGCAAGCTGCCATGCAGTTTAAAGATGATGAAGAAGAACAGATGAATGAGCAGTTGCACAGGCAACGTAAATTGGTGACCGATAAATGTTATCCAGTTTTTCCGCTTCTTCAGCAAGATGCAGCAAAAGAACTTGAGAAAGATCCTTTAATGTCACACTTGTTGAGTTCACCACCCCCTTATGCGCAGAATGCTACAGCACCCCCGCAACCTTTAGCTGTGCAACCTCCGGTTATGGTGCCTCAGGTTCTATGCCCCAGCCGCCAGCTCCTCCTCAGTTGGCTCCTACTACTATATCGCAGCCCCTTCAAGGGCCGCCGACTTCGCTACCTGCTCCATCTGTACCTCCTGCGACTTTATGTACTACATCGACTGCCTCTTCTGGTGTTCTTCCTGATACTGCCTCTGCGTCTGCTTCTGCGTCTGCCTTGCCTCCCTCTGTTTTTCCTCCTGTTCTTTCATCAACTTCTCCTTCTGTCCAACAGAGAATGACAGATACTGTTGCCAGCCTTATATTTCCTCTCTTTGGGTCGTCTGGTGTGACCCCCGATTCGGAGCGTAAGCAGTCGCGTAGTCAACTGCCTAATTCTCAAGAGAGAGAAATGTTTGACCGTATGGCGCATAAATGGGTTTTTTACCCTTTAAGATACGATGTAGAGTCTGTTATGGATGTCTTCCATCAATGGGAAGCACCAAAACAAAGATACGTTTTTGAGAAAATGTGTGCATTCCTTTGTGAGGAATTGGAGGATAATGATTTGGAAACAAATCCGCCTGATTTGTGCCGTGTACGGTTTGAGTTTGAAAAAGGCACGATTGTGGGTCCCGATGTTGAGAAAGCAGTTGCGACGTTGTTGTCCTTTAGGAATAAGGATCCTTCTCAGTCATTGTTCCAACATGACTCCTCTGTTAAAAAAAAGGTGCAACAGTACCCAATGAGAGAAGTCCCTCTGGTATGGAAGGACGCCGTTGCGGCTGATGTTGCTAATCAAATTGATGCTGTCCCAGCTCATTTTCAGCGTGTTTGGGTACATGTTCCGTGGAAGCGAGCTGAAGTTTTAGCCCTTAAGCAGACTTTGCCTGATCCCCGTAAAAACCCTGTAGGGTATTATAAGGAATTATCACAGACTGCAGACTCATGCATTATGAATTTAGCCGACATAGACATGTTATTTGGGAATGTTGTTCCACAGCCTTTGTGGGGATTGCTTCGCCATACAGATCATGCGCAAGAGTTAGGTGACTCATGGGCTAATATTAGTGCTGAAATGATAGACAAGTTGGTGGTGCCAAGCCTGAGCCTTTGGTAGCAGAACTGCCTGCTAGGATCTTTACTTACATGAAGACTTTAATGCCTGCGATGCGTGTGAATTGGGATAAATTGTCTGCGTGTAAGCAGAAGAAAGATGAAACAGTGTCTGATTTCTTCACCAGGTTTGAGGAAACGTTTATCGACCACAGTGGCCAAGATATGAGTACAGAAGGTGGTCAACGGTTGTTCGTCGACAAGTGTGTGCACAATTTGCTTGCCGAGCTGTGTAAGAAATTGAAGGATTCAGAGAGTTCTTGGGCCGTTTCCTCTTCAGCACAAATATTGGCTACTGCACAGTACTACGAAAATAGGGATAAAGATGAGAAGGATAGAGCAGACAAGAAAACTAAAGAATTAAAGACGAAGGTTCTTTTACAACAGGCGTATCCGCCACGTGGTGGTCAGAGTAACTATCAGCAACCTCAACAGTTCCAGAGAAACTCGCAAAGGTTCGAGTTTTCTCAACCACGTGTTCCTGTAGGTCCCAATCAGTGTTCATATTGTAAAGAAGAGGGTCATTTCAAGTACAGTTGTCCTATTTTGTTACAGCGTACGAATGGTGCTTCTGGCGCAAGAGGTCGAGGTGTTCAACAAGCTCCTAGAGGTAGAGGACGTGGAAGTTTCCCCCAAAACACGCGTTCCTTTCCGTCTCAAAACTCAATGAATAGTTTTGACCAGCAACATAACGCGTCTGGTAGGACGGCTCAGTACTATGCTGACGACTACTATGCAGAAGATGAGAACTTGGAAGGTAATAATTGCTAGGACAGCCATAGACGAAGAGAGGGAGTTTTTTTAGTTCCAGTAGATCAGAATGGACCCTATGTTAAGGTGATTACATCAGGTGTGTTGGAGCCTTTTCTGTTGGATACTGGTGCTACAAAGAGTTCTATTATGCACTCAAAACTCCCTGGCGCACCTTTGTCTGGCGAGATGAATGTTTCAGTAGGTTTTTCTGGCGCCCCGGTTAGGAACCCGATTTCTAGTCCTATGTCCCTTTCTGTTGGACCTTGTGAATTGGAAGCACCCCTTATTCTGACGACAGGTTGTGGTGAAAACTTGTTAGGATTGGATTTGTTGAAAAGATTGTATGCGACATTATATTGTTCTCCTTCGGGAGTACAACTTACACTGGGTAGGAAAATGGTCTCTCCAATGTATTTGTCGAAGGATAAACTTCCGACCGAATTGTCGTTTCTTCCTGATACCATTTGGGCTACTGGTCCTAATGATGTGGGTCTTTTGGAAATACCCCCTTATGTTGTGACTTTGAAAGCCAATGTTAAATTACCACGCATTCAACAATACAAGATCTCTAGTGAAGGTGAAAAGGCGTTGCTAGCGATCATTTATGATTTAATTGAAAAAGATGTAATTGAAGAGACAAGAGGCAACGTTTGTAATAGTCCTGTTCTGCCTGTTTTGAAACGTACTGACCCCTCTAAGCCACCTGTTTACAGGCTCGTGATTGATCTTAGAGAGGTAAATAAAATAGTTGTGCCACAGTTTCCAGTTGTTCCTAATACCACTGCCCTATTGACTATGATTCCAGCTTCCGCCACCTGGTTCTCGGTGATTGACTTAAAGAATGCTTTCTTCAGCATCCCGATTGCCGAGGAGAGCAGGGATATTTTTGGCTTCAGTTTAGGAGGCCGAAGTTTCCGCTTCAAACGCGCTCCACATGGCTACTGTGAAAGTCCATCAATATATAGTCAGGCTTTAAAAACACAGCTTGATGCAATTGTTTTACCTGACGGCGCTACCCTTATTCAGTACATCGATGATTTGCTAGTCGCTACAGATACTGAAGAGATTTGTAAAGAAGCCACCTTGTCGTTGTTGCGTCATTTATCTGATTTACATCACAAAGTGTCCCTTTCAAAACTGCAATATTGTCGACAAGAAATGACCTATTTAGGTCATCTCTTATCGAAGAAGGGAAGGAAACTGACCTCAGAAAGAATTCAGGCAATTGCAAAATTGAGTGTGCCAAGGACACAGAGAGAAGTACGTGCTTTCTTGGGCATTACATCATACTGCAGACAATGGATACCAAATTTTTCTTAGCTTGCCAAACCTTTGGTAGCATTGACCTATAAAGATACACCGAACCCCGTTCCGTGGTCTGAAGATTGTCAGAAAAGTTTTTCCAAATTGCGTAATGCATTGTGTTCGGCTCCTGTGTTGGGTACCCCCGACTACAGTAAGCCCTTTACACTGTATGTCCATGAGAAAGAGGGTTGTGCATTGTCAGTGCTGACACAGTCTTTTTGAGACAAGCAGCGCCCATGCACATTTTTTTCGTCAACTTTGGATCCGGTAGCTAAAGCATTGCCGAGTTGCTTGAGAGCCACAGCGTCAGCAGCTGTTTCTATTCGACAGTCCGCTGGGTTAGTGATGAATAATATGTTGATTGTGATGGTTCCACATGCAGTGGACACGTTGTTAAACAGGACCAAGACACAGCATTTAACTAGTGCTCGATTGTCAGGTTACGAGTTGACACTGTTAGCGAGTCAAGTGCACATAAAGAGGTGCAATACGTTGAATCCAGCCACGTTATTGCCGATTTCAGTAGAGACAGATGATGTTGAACAATATGATTGTTTTCTTAGGACAGAAGAAGAAACGAAAGGGAGAGTAGATCTTAAAGATGCTCCTCTTGTAAAGTGTGATGGTACCTTATGGGTGGATGGTTCATGCTTCAAGCTTCCAAATAGTGATATGACTGCAGCATATGCTGTCACAACTTTGCATACGATTGTTGAAGCTGCACGTATACCACATAATTTAGCTCAAGCAGCAGAGCTGATTGCACTTACGAGAGCGTGTGTGTTATCAAAAGGAATGAAAGTGACCATATATACCGACAGCCAGTATGCGTTTGGTGTGGCCCATAGTTTTGGACGATTGTGGAAAGAACGTGGGTTCCTGACTTCGCATGGAGCTAAAATTCAGCATGGTCAGTTGGTGAATGAGCTTCTTGAGTCACTGACCTTGCCATTACAAGTTGCGATTGTGAAATGCAGTGCACACAAGAAGGTTACTGATGATGTCGGTCGTGGCAATGCATTTGCTGACGAAATTGCAAAAGAAACAGCAAAAGATGTGATGAATCGAATGTATGTTGCAGGCCCGCAAGATGGGTTGGTGACGTTGGAATATGTGAAGATACGATAGAGGGTGTGAAGTCTCTTCAAGCTGAAGCTTCAGAGAAAGAGTTGAGTGTGTGGAAAGAAAGTACGGGTAAATTGGATGAAAATGGTTGTTGGGTTGACTTGTCAGAACATCAGCGATGGTTGTTACCTGATGCGTATGTGCTTGCAGTGGTGACAATGGCTCATGGAATGGCCCATATCAGTGTGAAAGGGATTTGTAAGTTGTTGGCTCCAGTATGGCAAAATGCTGGAATTCCTAAATGTGCAGAGAATGTGGTCAAGAATTGCATGGTGTGTCTGAAATACAATCCTGGTAGGGGAACCCCAACTCCAGCTGGTCATTTTGCGCCTCCAACGTATCCGTTCGAGGTTTTGCAGCTAGATTTCATCCACATGGAAAGGTGCAACAATCTGAAATACGTACTCGTTGTTGTTTGTGCTTTTTCAAGATGGGTAGAAGCATATCCCTTAAAAGACAACACTGCCTTATCCACAGCTAAAGCCCTTGCCAAAGAATTCTTCCCTAGGTTTGGAATGCCGAGAATGGTCTGGAGTGATAATGGGAGTGAATTTGTGGGTCGAGTGATGAAAAAAGTATGTGAGGGGCTAGGTATCCAGCAAAAATTCCACGCTGCAAATCACCCCCAATCAGCTGGATTAGTAGAGTGCTATAATGGCACGCTAAAACTGAAGTTGGCAAAGATACAAGCGAGCTCTGGTCTTAAATGGCCTGACGCTCTGCCTCTAGCACTCCTATCAACAAGAATGACTGTGCATTCGCGAGTGGGACTTAGTCCCTATGAAATTGTGTTCGGCCGCCCGGCCAACATATGGGGAGTGCCAAGACCAACAAAATTCAGTGAGATCGAACACCCTGTACTGCTTGATTATTTGTATGAATTGACGGCTAAATTGCGTGTTCTACACCAACAGGTTCACGATACTCTGCCTCAGGTCTCTGAAGCTCCAGGACATCTTATCGATCCTGGATCATGGGTGCTGGTCAAGAACTTCCAGCGGACAAAGAATGACCAGCCCCGTTGGACCGGCCCCTACCTCGTCCTTCTCTCAACAAGATCAGCTGTTCGAGTGGAAGGGAAAAAGAACTGGATCCACGGCGTACACTGCAAGAGGGTCCCTTTCCTCTACCGTACGACCGATGGGTCCAGGAGGGGATCGCTGACTCTGAGACTGAGACTGTGCCTCGTTTTTTGCCATTTAGCGATGCACGTGTAAAAGGAACAATTTCTGAACGAGAAAGTGACAATAATTTGCAAGAAGCTGTGCCACCGTCAATTCGATTGAACACTACAGAGCCTGAACTCTTGTTCCAGAACCAGACAGTACCTGGAAAAAGCAGTTATAATTTGAGACCAAGAACTAAGGACAAATAATTTTTTCCTGTTCCTTTGCTATTTTTTTTTAAAGTGCAGCTCTCTCATCTGAGAAACTTTCTTATTTTTGTTTTTTTCTTTTCGAACCGTTATCCGGGTTCAGCTGTAGGGTCGTGGTTGCCCAAGTCTTTGGAGTGCAGCTGAAGACGTTAGGTCGACAGTTCTGGTCGGTCTAAGGGAGTTGCCCTGGACTGACAGAAGCATTCCCTAGCATAGAACACCCTACCACCACGAGCAGCAATTAGAGAGGATGGAGTTTTTCAAGAATGAGAGACCTGCCAGACAGATGGACTTTAAATCCAGAATGTGTATAATAATGACAAAGAAACGATTTTTGATTTTATGTATTTTCATGTTGCTTAGTGTAATGACGTTTTTAATAGGATATGTTTTATTCTCTTTTCAAGTGACATTTGCACCCATTACACAGCCCATACCTCCTTCTACTGTTTCCTCGCTTTCTTTTCACCCCCTGCCTGAACACGAGTCTGCCAGAAGATTAGAATTTGTCAACAATTCATTCATTCAGCTTCTACACCAACACCAATTAGTAGTGAACACAACTAACTGTTGGGTGTGTGGTCTTATGCCTCATTCTACTGATAAAGGTATCCCTTATCTGGTCCTGCCTTTCAGCCATAATGGTTCTGTATGGGCATATAGAACGGTGTTCATATACGCGTATGAAGCCAACCCCCTACGTTCTGTGAAAGATAATCCTAAGAATAGTGCTCTAGCTAAGGGTATAGTAGATATGATTAGGGAAGATATTTCCTATGAGACTATCCCGAGAGATGAGACACTAGCATATATTGGATGGAACATAACAGGATATGGAGTTACTCTGAGTGGGAACCAGCGAGCAAAGAGATCCTCCCCGATTTGGATTGTACCCCATCAGGGTCACCTATGTCTGCAAGGTAATGGCAAGAATCCCAGAGCTCAGTTAGGGAAAAGTATCTGCACTGAAACATATGTTTTTGCGTCTCAGACTTCTCCTTCTTTCTTAGCAGCTAGGGGTACCTATTTCATCTGCCATAATAGAGCCTATACATGGTTGCCCCCTGACTTCTCAGGCACATGTTTTTTTTCGTTCCTGTTACCTCCCACCTACACGGCCGTGGCAGATTACCATAAGACAAGGATAGTTAGAGGTGTCATAAGTAAAGAAGACACTACAGGACAAGAATTTGGAGATTTCGTAAAGGGTTTTCTGCCGTTTTGGGGTCCTATGGTTAACAGCAGGAACATAAGGCAATTGACAAAGGTGGTTGAATCCACGGTAGTTGAAACCGCAGGTGCCCTTGGTAATTTGACTGCTGAGCTCCAGTCGGATCGCCTTATGACTCTTCAGAACAGGGTCGCATTAGACGTCATACTTGCAGACCGAGGTGGGGTATGTAAAGTGATCCAATCAAGTTGCTGTGTTTTCATCCCAGATAACGATCCGACAGTCTACCAGGCCATTTCCAAACTGCATAAGATCTCCGAATCTATTCACGTGGATAAAGGAGATTGGTCATTGATGGGGTGGTTCTGGGAGCTGATATCCGCCTGGGGATGGAAGACTCTGGTAGTCATTGGGATGATCTTAGCCATTCTTTTCCTGTCCTGTCTGTGTGTACAGTGTGCTCCTGCAATATGTGGCCTCTGTGCTACATCGTGTGTAAGGAAACCTGTATCAAGGGACGAGCTAGGTAATAGGATGATGCTACAGCAACATCTCAACGACTTTATGAATATAGACCTGGACTCAGATGAGCGTGAGTATAGGTTATTGCCTATGTAAGGGCAAAAGGAGGGTCTGTGGTACTGAAAATTCTGGACCCGTGTTATAAACATCGTCGTATCACAACGATTTTGGTATCAGCAGACCAAGAATGATTAGAATAGTATGCACAAGCATTGTATTCATATTCGGGTAACGAAATCACCCGAATATCAGAGTTTCCGTCCTGAACCCTCGGGTTCCATTTAAACGACAGCCATTTTGTGATTGCCCTCACATAGGCCAATGACTAAATGCCGAAAACGAGTCTGAAGGACACGTACATCTTTGCTGACTCCTCTGTGACCTGGGCAAGCTGACTCCACTGCCTGAAGCCAAACCTGTTCGGCCAGTTTCTTTCCCAGTGGCCGAATGAGATTAGTATCAAGGCACAACACATCATAAAACCTTTCATCACACACAAACCATGCCTAATCTTACACGCACCTGTCCTTGTTTCTTTCTTTATGACTTGCTTTACAAGGAGGAGGTGCCTGTTTATATTGGGGGTCCGTTGATATCTGATGAAAGTACTGAGCCTTGCCGGGTAATTGATTGAGGGCTGGACAAACTGAAATATGGGCTTGTCATCATAACCCTGCTATTTCTTTGTAGTGAAAATATGTGAATGGTCAACTGTAAAATAAGGAATGTTTGCCTAAAGCATAATATTTTGTATAAAAGAGAAGGTTAGCTTTGCAAGGAGAGCAGTCTCCTGAGAATATACACCGTGTTGTACTTCTAGGATACCTGTTACTGGCTGCAGCCAATAAACAAGATCTTTGACTTGACCAAGAAGACTCTGTGTTTCTGTAGTCTGAAACAGGAAGGACTCGAAGTCTTAGGGTGTGTTCGATGGCACCACTGGGTTCTGAAAAACCCAGTACTTCAGGATGTAATAATTAAGATTTGTCTTACCAGAGTCCATTCCTCCAGCTACTCCTGCGAGGCCCTCAGGATGCAGAATCGGCAAGACCTGCTCCTCCCATGTTGTTAGTTATGGGGGAGGAGGTAGGGTTCTGCCGCCAGTCTGCTGAACCGCCAGGTGGTGTCTTGAGACCACGGAACGCACCTTCCCCCGTAGTTAGTTCCACCTCTTCCTGATGTCCTCCCGATTTCTTGGGTGCTGTCCCACTGCGTTGACCCTGTCCACTATTCTTCTCCATAGCTCCATCTTCCTTGCTATTGAGGTGTGCTGCACCTGTGATCCGAATAGCTGTGGCTCTACCCGGACGATTTCCTCCACCATGACCCTGAGCTCTTCCTCCGAGAACCTGGGGTGTCTTTGCCGTGCCATGGGGTGGTGTAGGTGATGTGTGGGGTGGAGTGTGTGGTGATAAGTGTGCTGATATGTAGTTGGGTGTTGTGTGAGGTGCGCGGAAGTTCTGTGGGTGATGGTGTTGTGTGCCTGTGGATGCTGTTGTTCTTGCTGGTGCTGTCTCTCTCTGGCCTTCTTTTGGAATGTTTTGTCGTAGGGGTTTGTGGGTGATGTGGGTGTGTGTTTTATATTGTAATGGGTGTGTGGGAGTGGTGTGTGTATGTGTATCAGGTGTGTGTATTTCAAATTGTCCAATGTGGCTGTGTTTTGTAAGAGTGTGTGTATTTTGAGCGCAGCGGTGTGTACCGCCAATGGAATACCGCGGTTGAAAGACCGCCACGTGGATTCGTGTGTCGTGATAGTGTGGGCGTATTTCTGTTGGCGTGATGGTGGAGGTTTTGTTTTCGCCAGTTTATCACTGACCTTTGGTGTGGCGAACTTGTGTGGGTGTCTGAATTTTGGTGGATTCCGAAATGTGCGTCATAATAGCTGTGGCGGAATTGCGCGACCGCAGCGGTGTGTTGGCAGTCTTCTGCACGGCGGTAAGCGGCTTTTACCGCCAATGTTGTAATGAGGGCTTTAGTGTTCTTTCTCCTTCGGCAACTGTTTTCATTGCTGATGCTCTACTCACTTTCTCCAACCATTCTGTTAATTGCTAAGTTGTCAAGCCATGTAAAGAAACATTATTATTCACACTAGCCACACATTGTGGGGTATTACATGGCGGGCTCATCATTCTTTCCGGTGATATTAGAACTGAATTTGGATTTGGATTTAGTGTCTCCAAATTTTGTGAAATCCTAGAATAAGTTAAGTGTACATGTGGACCTGTTTTGTCAAAAGTCTGATTACTTGGAGACATAACTCCTGCAGTAGCATTGAGTGTCTCCATTTATGCATTTGAATGAAAAAGATTCTGCATAGTGCTCTCAGTCTTTCCCTGGGCATACAATGGAACAACTGGACCAATTGTGACAGGAACTATTAATGCTTCTGGATTTGTTGAGAATCTTATTCCTTGATTAAATCATTTTACAACTCTGACCTGTAAATACTGAGGAAAGCAACTGCAATATTGTTACTGGAATATACATCAGCATTGCCTGAGCTTGACTAACAACTTCCACAGGAATCATTGAGTTAGCTGTAGACTCCACCTGAATCATCTTTGGTTTCTGGAAAATTTGTGGTGCTACCGGTACTGTATTACTTGGTGTAGAACTAAAACAGAAACAGTAGAATATATTACAGTCCGAGCTACAGTGAGAATCACAGAAGTCTGAGTTACTGTAATAGTGGGAACAATAGCTGCAATCTGTACTTGACTCTGTGTTACAACTGGTGGTGCACTCAGACTAGCACTAATACCTTGGTTTGCTGCATATGGTGGAGGATAATTTCTCAATAAATGTGTTATGAATTTATCATCATCTGAATCACTATCATAACTCAGTGATCTTTGAGCTTCATCTGAGTTGAGGTCAGTTATTTCAGAATTATTTTTCTTTGTGTTTAGTCTGACACTGTTCCCTTTCTCTTGTGAAATTGCAGGAAACATTCCAATACCTTGTAAATGTTCTGTTCTCCAAAACTTCTGCTCATTTTCCCATTTGTTTTTTAACAATGGTTTCTCAGCTTTTCTCATTCGTCTCTCAAATTTCATTTTCTCTTGTTGTCTGGCTACTAGCTCCCAAATAGCCAAGGATTCGAATTGTGCTGGTCCATGAACAGAAAAAGCTATGCTCCCTTCCTTTTCTATTATTTTTGCATCACTGTTTTAACCAAATACATGCTGATCGACCTTTCTCCTCAATTACTATGTATATGGGTATACCTTCCGGTGGGGCAATTTCTCCTATTTTAACTGGAATTAAAGCATCTCCTCTTATTGTACTTTTTAACACTTTGAAAAATGTCATTTTTACCTTTAATAGGGCTTAAACTACAAATTAAATTCAAAACAGGAAGCATTTAAATCCCAAAATCCTTTTCGCTTGCTACTCTCAACTGATAGCTGTTCACGGTTGTGTGGACAATCCGTTCATGGCTCTCCTTTCACCAGCAGACCAATCTCAGTGCACACCCAGTGACGTCACACTCGCTAACACAGTGGCTGACAAAACCTTAGGGCTCGTCCTTCAAACTCAATTCACACAGAAAACTAATGGCAAAATATTAGGAGCACTAAAAAAGAAATCAACAAAAAACAACTTGTCTGCTCACTACAGGTAGTGTTCAATCACTTCGGAAGCCTTATGGAAATTTCAACTGTGGCTTTTAGCTCTAACAGCTACTCACCTGGCTTTAGCTTTCTCTCAGGAGCAAGTAAAATTCGACCTGCAAATTTCAACCTTGACTAATACCAGGTCCTCCCTGCTCCTCAGGAATCACCTGGTACCTGTCAAACTAGCATTCCCTTAACACAAATACTATGAATACAACTACACCAGCTGAAGACAAGTAAACAACAACAACCAAGTGTCTCATACACTTGTATAATACTCCAGAGGGTCCCTTACAATAAACAACCACATGGGCAATTTTTTAGCACAAAGCACCACACTCACTAAGTTCAACAACTTCCTTACATTTACTCTTTGAAGCACACAAACTCCCTACTCATCTACGTTGGTGTATGCAAACTCCCTACTTCTGTCATACATCTCAATTCACTTGCGATTTGCCAAAGCATTGCAAGCGCAAACCCACTTAGAACTCAAACAATGCTTAAAAAACTGGGAACATACCAAATCACATCTAAAACAGCATTTGAAAAAACACATTTTTAAAAATTAGAATTTCCAACAAGCATTAGCAAAACCAAATCTCTGAAAACCAAGATGATCCTCTCCTTTTGAAACAAAACCATCCTCCTTTGCTACCAACATCTGTGGGCATGTGACCTCTTAATATTAGGCTAAGGTGACACGTAATAGGGCAGTGACATCAACAACCCTCAGATGTTCACTCAGATCTTTTGACTAAGATAGGAGTAATGAGATCATCAAATCAAACAATGAGAACCAATAACCATCAATAATCAAAATATGCAATAATGAGTCAGTAATTTAAACACACTATGACCTATGTGGTCATGAATCACCACACCAATTTAGTAAAGTTTAAACATTTATTGCCCTTAAATTAGCAATGCCAAGTTCACGTAAATGATGCGCAAAACCAAATGATAGTAATATAGAAACAACACAGGCGGTCCAAAAGTCTAAAGAATCTCATCCTAATAAGGAAATTACCATTAAACACTCCAAGAGAATTATGCAGAAAAACAACAAAATTATTTGGAAAATAGCAACAAAATACATTTAGTTGTGCAATTGAATCAATCACAATCAATTAATAAACATTTAAATTAAATTGTTGGCTCAAATATCCTAACTACCAAACTCTAATTTGAAAAGCATGTGTGGCCTGTGCTTTTGTCACATGCAAAAATTAATTTGGAAAACATCTAACAATGTACATTGATTATACCACTCCTAAATGAGACAGCAGCTTCCAGAGACTTCATTAGCTGAGCACAGGAACAGCAAGTTTTCAGAGATCAGCATCAGAAACATGAAAAGGGAAAACAGTTCAGTAATGTTGGGCCTAATGTAATTGAACTGTTAGAATCATAAGTGGCTAGACAAGAGCTGAATAGCAGAGCTAAACAGAATCTAAACTGAACTGCATAGAGCTGAATGGAAAGCTGAACCTAACTCTAAACAGAAGAGAACTGAACAAACAAAATCTGAAACTTGCTAAATTAAAGTCCCAAACGTTACTAGCTAAGCATCTATTGGACAAGACTATGAGGTCGGTTATTGAGCAGCCAATACAATTTCATCTTGGCTTCAGTTGTATCTTTCTTTGTTCTTTCTCCAAGATAAGGTCACATTCATGCTTCTCTCTGGATGGCAGTTTCCCTATAATAATAACATTTTTAAAAACAACACAAAACACAACATTTAGCTAAGGTTGCTTCCTTTCAAAAACTAAGGCTCATTGCTAAAAGTTGCAATTTCTATCACAAGTAAGTACAGTGGGAGCAGGATAGAGAAAGCAGTAGCTTTCCACTGTGCACATTTACCAGGATGTCTAAGAAACAATGTTTGTAATGCGTTTCAGTAAAGTCAGCATAACATTTCAACACTGTGTTTCTACAAAAATACTAAAATGAAGGCCTTTTCACTAATGCTAATACATGAAGAATAAAACTTCTTAATAATTGCAAATCATTAGTTTTGTAGTACAGTAATATTTTTCAGGTTTTGTCAGCCTCTAGCACTGTTTTATTTTTTAAACACACTTTTCTCTATTTAGGCCTTTTAGTACGTGTTATTCATTTCAATTTGGTTACACATTTTTTATTAATAATATTTTCTTTCTAATAAGCTGCACTGCAGCCCCACAAATGAGGTACCAGTGGAAGGAAACTGGATATGGTCCCTACAGGCTGGCTGTCCAAAAGGCTAAAAGACTAAGGGACATATTTATACTCTGTTTGCACTGAATTAGCGTCATTTTTTTTTTACTCTAATTCAGTGCAAAATGAACTCCATATTTATACTTTGGCACTAGACCCGTTTAGCGCCAAATTTATGGGGTTAATGTAATTTTTTGGAAGTGGAAACCTACCTTGCCTGAATGAGATGCAAGGTAGGTGTTCCCGTGTAAAAATGACTACATGGCCTTAACACCATATTTATACTCCCGTGCAAAAATGGTGCACGGGAGGGAGGAGGGGTCATATATTTGTGCAAAGCTTGCTTTGCCTCATTTTTTAACTCCTGGGTCAGGGCAGGCGTTAGGGGACCTGTGGGCCTATTTCCATGGTGGAACACCATGGAATAAGCCTACAGGTGCCCTCCCCAGGCCCCCGGGGACACCCCCACTCACAACAGAGGGACAGCAGAGGATGGGGGATCCCATCCCAGGAAAGTACAGTTAAGTATTCTATTTTATCACAGGGTGCAGTGGCCATGCCCAGGGGACCCTTGTCCCCTGTGCTGGCCATTGGTGGTGGACATGATTTTTCTAAGGCAGAAGTCATATGGCATGGTAGGTTTAGCGCCATAAAATGACTCTAATCTGTTTAGAGTAATTTTTTGTTTACTCTAACCTGTCTAAAGTCATTTTTTGGTGCAAAACCCCCTTCTTCCATACCACCAGCCCCACCCGACTAATGTAATTTTTTTTTTTTATGCTAGCCTACCCTTTGCTCCGGCTTGCACCATTCCATAAATATGGTGCCCGGCTGGTGCATAGACATGGTGCAAGCCGGTGCAAAACGTTTTGGTTCAAAACTGCAATAGTGTTGTTTTGCACCAAAAAGTATATATCAGGGCCTAACTCTCCACTTCCCCTCAGGAACAGCTCTTAATGGTTGAAGGGTTGCCCTCAACCTCCTCCCTCACCATGTCCCGTCCCTACCACTGGAGCAGGAACAGCCATACGACATGCACAGAAGCCTGAGCACACAAGGCTCCTGCACGTGGGCCAGACAGGGCGGGAAACTGACGTTGTTCTCCCCAGTCGAGTTTTGTCATGCTTGCAAGCAGGTTGTAAACGTGTGAGAATTTGAGTTCAATATTTGACTAAGAGGAGAACATGAGTGTTAGGATCCCATATTCCCTGGGTGCGGTATCCCACATTCTGAGAGATATAACGTGTGACTTTCTATGTTAGGTGAGTGAATGCTACCTGCACTCTCCGATTCTTGCTCGTAGACGTTGCCACACTCAAAACTGCAGTTTTCGTAATGAGTCCCAGAAAGTGAGTGGAGCATCAGCAGACAATATCCACCTCAAACACAGAGGTGAAATATGGTTCCGATGCAGAGACTATGGCTCTTAGATTCCAAGGTATGTCATTGTCCTGTGCTAGTTGGTCCTGGCACCATCACCCAAGCATGACATTCCTGGGCTAAACAGATGATGAAGCATTTTCATCAGTCAACCATGCAGACACCAAAACATGATCTGAAGTTGCAAAGAGGACAGGATATCTTATGTACATATTTCTGCCTGTTTTCCTTTCTCGTGCTGCTCTCCCCTTTTGCCTTATCTACTTTTCTAGTGCATGCAGGGTTATGTTTCTTAAGAAATGTTGATAAATAACGCTGTTAGAAAAATTATGACGAGATCTTAATAGTTTCACGCTGTACAAATTCGGAAGCAGAAAAGGCTGAAGTGCATAATAATAACTACACAAATAAATGAAAAAATATCACTCTTGAGGCATTTCTCGATTCCGTGTAGTGTTTGCCAGCGTTTGGAAATAAAGGAAGGACAATGTTGCAACGAATACCACCCAGGAGAACAGTAGTACATTTTTCTTGATAAATAAATGACAGGAACGTCTAAAAGGCACTATACAAATTCCAATGAGTTTTCTACAAATATTATAGTGTTCTATTTCATATGCTGTTATGAAATATAGATTATTTAATGCCACTGCACGCTATGATGCATTTTGTTACTGCATGTGATAGTAAATTACGGTGTACCATGAGAAACTCCTTACACCATATTACATTATTGTATAATTTCTAATGCAAATTAGTATTACACCGTTATCCTTTGAAAACTAACCCACAATTAACCAAGTATTAGTGAGAGTATAGAATTAAAATGATTGTTTTAGTGCGATCACTTCAATATGATTTGGCTAATTAAAAATTCTCTTTGCATAGGTACATTTGAGATAGTGGTGCTTAGCCAGGCAAATTATTGTTTCCTATAACAAAAGTATGCATTTAGGGCCAGATGTAGGAAGCCTTTTGCGCCTCGCAAATGGCGAAAAACGCAGTTTGCGAGGCGCAAAAGGCCAAACGCGATGCACAACCGCAAATTGCGAGTCGGTACCGACTCGCAAATAGTAAGGGGTGTTCCCTTCCTATTTGCGACCGCATCACCATGCTGAGTTGCTTTGGGACCGCGAATGCGGTCGCAAACCAACTCGCAGTTACCATCCACTTGAAGTGGATGGTAACTCATTTGCAAAAGGGAAGGGGTCCCCATGGGACCCCTTCCCCTTTGTAAATGTCAATAAAAATATTTTTTCAGAGCAGGCAGTGGTGCTATGGACCACTGCCTGCTCTGAAAAAAACGAAACCAAATGGTTTCGGGATTTTTTCTTTTTGCAGCTCGTTTTCCTTTAAGGAAAACGGGCTGCAAAAAGAAAAAAAAAACTGCTTTATTCAAAAAGCAGTCACGGACATGGTGGTCTGCTGTCTCCAGCAGGCCACCATCCCTGTGAGTGCATGGACTCGCTATGGGGTCGCAAACTGCGACCCACCTCATTAATATTCATGAGGTGGGTCTTTGCGACCCCATAGCGAGTCGCAGAAGGTGTCTGAGACACCTTTCTGCATGCACGTTCGCGAGTTGCAATTTGCGAGTTGCTATGACTCGCAAATTGCAAGTCGCAAAAGAAAACTTACCTACATCTGGCCCAGATTTCCTAAATAACATTTACAGTCCAAAGTGGCTTTCTCATTTGGATTGTCACATCCTAAATGGTGGTGTTGTTTTACCTATCTGATTCCACTTCTGGTTCATGATGTCTCAATGTCTTACTGGTTTTCGTTTGGCTCAGAGCCACACATGTCTCAATAAAGTATGCTGCAGGCCTGTGCGAAATTATCATTAGGGATGTGTGGAATTATGGTTGTGAACCATTTACCACACTGGATTATTAATTGGGGTGGGTGGTAGTCCACCACAAGTAATAATGTCACTATTCCAGCTAGGTCCAGTAAAGGCTTCAGTAACTTAAACCTGAGCTCAGCCACTGGTAGCAGTGGCACAGAGCAGATATGGTTTATTTAAGAAAATAAGTAAAGCATTCAGAAGTACCAAAGCAATTAAAAAGTGGAAACACAGTGCAATAAAATTCCCACTCCAAATTATAAAAATAGAGACTAATTCAATTAACAAAATGACACCAAAATGACAAAGATCTCATAATGGGAACCAGAGATATGAAGCCTGTGTGGCACTGCCTTGCTTTGCACTGTCCCATGAAGGCATTCCTTGGGGGGAGCATAGGTGTTCTCACACATCCACTCAAGGATTCTGAAGCATTCCGAGATTTACCAAGACTGTTTGACCTAGGAATACCTCAAATTTCCAGGCTTTCCCAGGGGAAGCATAATGTGAAAAAATATGTTTAATTCTCACAGTTGTTTCTTCTTTCTATGTGTGCTGCATTCTACAGCACAGATAAAACAAGGAAAAGGCCTCAGAGGATTGTTTTCGTGCAGGATGGTGTCCATTCCTGCACAAAAACAATCCTCCCTGTAACACAGGCACTGTTGCATTATGGTGCAAGTGTGTCTGCATTGGCGGTAGGCAGCAGTTTGTGCACCTGTGGAGGAAATGAGCAGGAACGCATCGTATCTTGATTCATATGACACATTTGTTGCCTCTCCCTTCCATGCAGTGCAGCAAGGTATCTTGCTGTGCTGCTCGAAATTATGAAAAAAATGGCCCATAGCCTTTGAAACTGAAGTAAAAAAATCTTCAGAGGGGCAAGACTGGAGGTTGCGGCTCTACAAGGCCAGCTAGCTGTTGGACACAGTCCAGATGAAGCTGCTGACTTAATGTGGGAAAGCTTTGAGCAGGAGAAATTAAACAATTGTGCTCAAGAAAGGCCCTGTTAGATGTCTGTCCTATCAATTTTCAATTGTACCTTCTGTGCCTACCACTGTGACCATGTGTTATAGGGAATCAGGGGTCGATTCCAAAGGGGAGCCTCAGAGATAGCTAATGCATCCAAAGAAGGCAGTAAGCATGAAAATTACCCACTCACTACTCAGGGAGGTAATGAGGAGAAATAAGAATACACGATTTCTATGAGGTTCTGTAGCTTGAAATGAGTACACTTTAGATCCTTTAATGGAGAAGCCAGCAGCCACAGTAATTCTAGCTTGGATAACATATGAGTATTGCTGCAGTTCAAAACCTTGTAGTTGGATCTTGGGATTGAGCTTGTGGTCTGCCACAAGGCAAGCTACTGCATGTCCCAGGCCCTGCCCCTCAGATCCATTGATGCTCTTGACTGAGTGTCCCGGGCTCTGAAGTGTTTACTTTGGAAAAATTAGAGTATTCAAAGCAGGCCGGTCACCTGATTAGATCAGATAGGAGTAATGGAGTGACAGAGAACGGCTGAGTATGGGTGCACTAATGAAACCACAAACCACAAAAAGCAAAACACAGTATGAGTAATTAAAATGCTCCCCGCCATGTATTGGATGAAGGCCCTTGGGTTGGCCCTGAGAGATCTATCTTAGATGCTACGGTCCATGGAATATTAACAGACTGCATGATTTCACTTCCTAAGCGACTTAGTTGCTCCAGTTTCCATAGAGACATCGAGAGGGAGGTAGCCTCCCATATCACACAGGAGTGTCCCCATTTCTAATCCATGAAGCGTGAGTTGCCTGAAGTCCTCAAAGGGACTAGGCAAGCCTTAAGTGAAAGTGGAGGTCAAAGATAATGGGCAACCAATTGAGCAAAACAACCAAGTACTGGAACCTAATGATCAGAATGATTCCTCAAGGCAAGTGAAACTGGATACGTTATTAGCAGTGATTACCCAAGCCAGAGAGAGATTGGATCCTAAAATAGACACAGTTGTGATTGAATTGGTCTTCCTGAAAGACAACCACAAAACCTGGCTGAAAGGGCTAAATAGACCAAGAGCCAACTGGGACAGCTCATACCGGATGTGACTCTTCTCTGATGAATAAAGTCTGATTCTTAAAGAGAAGGGCTGAAGATTGTGAAGGGAAGTCCAGCCTCAATACCTTTGGCCCTATAGGCTTTCCAGAGTGCACAGAAAGCAAGACATAGTGAAATGCATCAAAACCTGTATCCTGAATGAGGTTGCCCCTCAAAGCCTTTCAACCCTAATTTTGGCTGAGGGGGCCCATAGGGTTCTGGGGACGCTGCTGTGACCAGTGGTGATTTGTGTACTGAACTACTATGATTGGATGCAATTCTCCAAGTGTTAAGATCATTCTACTCCTATATTGCAAGCTCGCAGTGCAGCACCAACAGCTGTTATTCCAAGAAGTTAAGTGACTACTACTGTCTCCCACACCATCCTCCTTCAATGTCTACAAAATACCAGCATCTGGGGACCACCACTCCTTTGGATCTGCTGTTTACTCACAGGCTGCACACCCACTTGGTTAGCCTCACTCCTTTCACCTCGACCACCGCAAAATTCACTCCGTTCAATATCTAAATGGCCCCCTCGCTAGCATAATTCTTGTCCATGGACTCAATGTTGTATCCTATGCAAATGACACCTATCTCATTCTCCCTCTCTGACAAAACATCAAAAACCTGGACTAACATTTACGCCTGCATGTCCAAATTCACCCGATAGTTAAATACCAACTGCCTCATGCACTCCACCGACAAGCTGGAAAAAATCATCTTTGGCAAAGACACCTCACTATAGGACTTCACCTTGTGACCCGCTGAACCTGGACCCACACCCAACCCACCCCCATGTATGATGAACTTTGGAACAAGAGTCAGCAACCAGCTATGATAAGTCAAGTGAACACAGTCTCTGCCCCCTGGTGTCACACACTAAAGATGCTCAAGAGGATTTTCATGTGGCTTCCTTAAATACCAGCAGGTCATCATCACCACCAAGTTTGACAAAGTCAATGCACTCTACATAGGTATCAATGTGCAAGTGATCAGAAAACAGACCATACAGAACACAGCTGCCAGCTCACACTCAAACTACTCCCAGACCCACATCATCCAGCTCTTCAGAGACCTCCACTCGCTCCCCAACCATAAAGGGGAACTCTTCAAACTCCTCACACCACCATACATAGCTTTTTACAACACCAGCCCAATCTCCCTCAATTTCATTAACTTCTACATACCTACCTGCTACCGCTGCTCACCTGGACTTGTACTCACATACATCGCCTGCATATGCAGAACCAGATCCAGTAGGTGTGACTTCGCTTTCATGAGTCCCAAAGCCTGGAACATTCTACCTCAGCACACAAAAGCCACCTCCTTAGTTCTTGACCCTTCAGCTAGTCTCAGCCCTGTCTTGGTTCACTCAGCTTCTACTTTTCAGTGTCAGGATATACTCCAGGGTGAGTAGTGCACTCTATAAAATCCCATACTATAGTATAAAATAAAATGGAGGGGATCAAACATGCCCTCATGTCCCAGTGAGGCTCAAATAATGCTGCTACATAATGACACACTGTTTATGAGGACCCAAAAGACATCTGGGGCTAGATGGATAATCACACCAAAAAATGCACAGATGCCAATCCCTTCATCAGAGCTGCACACACAAAGTGTTACAATGGTTGACTACTTCTTCCATGCACCCAGAATGTGGGGTTCTATTACACAACCATTCAGTGTTAGCAGGGTTGATGGGGTAACTACTGCTTACTTAATACACTGGGAGTCAATCCATGTAACATTTAATGTTTGGTACACACGATCCATAGTTTAGTAGGGCACAGCGGCAAGAACAATGACAACACTCCACTATACAAAACATCACATCCTGTCCCACTAAGCAGTGCTTAAAGCTCATAGGTTAGCAGAGCTTGCAGTTTATGTAACACATTTTGGGCAGGAATAGTTTGAACCCTGCCCAGAGAATGGGAGCTCAGTTTGGGATTAAACATATTAGTTGTTCTGTTTGAGGTGGACTCCTGCATACACAGGCCCATATTTATACTTTTTGACGCTAAACTGCGCTAACGCAGTTTAGCGTCAAAAAGTTTTGCGCCGGCTAACGCCATTCTGAAGCGCCATGCGGGCGCCGTATTTATTGAATGGCGTTAGCCGGCGCAAGCAGACCGGCGCTGCCTGGTGTGCGCGAGAAAAACCACGTACACCAGGCAGCGCCGGCGTAGGGGGAAAATGGCGCATGGGCGTCTTAAAATGGGGCAAGTCAGGTTACGTCGAAAAAATCGTCGTAACCCGACTTGCGCCATTTATTTTCGACGCCCATCCCCCATCAACATGACTCCTATCATTGTAAAGATAGGAGTCATGCCCCCTTGCCCAATGGCCATGCCCAGGGGACTTCTGTCCCCTGGGCATGGTCATTGGGCATAGTGGCATGTAGGGGGGCACAAATCAGGCCCCCCTATGCCAAAAAAAATTATTAAAAAAAAATAAAAAAATACTTACCTGAATGTCCCTGGGGTGGGTCCCTCCAGCCTTGGGTGTCCTCCTGGGGTGGGCAAGGGTGGCAGGGGGGGTCCCTGGGGGCAGGGGAGGGCACTCTGGGCTCATTTTGAGCCCACTTGTCCCTTAACGCCATGCCTGACCCAGGCGTTAAAAAGCGGCGCAAATGCGCCGTTTTTAGCCACGCCCACTCCCGGGCGTCTCTTTTGCCCGGGAGTATAAATACCACGTAAAGGCCTGGGAGTCATTTTTTAGACGGGAACGCCTCCCTTGCATATCATTAACGCAAGGAAGGGGTTCACGCTAAAAAATGACGCACATTCCGGGAACTTTGGCGCTATTCGCCTCTAACGCCATAGTATAAATATGGCGTTAGTTGGCGTTAGTTTAGCGTCGAATTTGCGTCGAAAAAAACGACGCAAATTCGGCGCAAACGGAGTATAAATACGGCCCACAGTGTCCTTAGGAAGACAATGACAGTAATGGTGGTCGTGAGGGCCACACAGACTTGAGAGGGACTTATGACTTCCTTCCAAGAATTGCTAAATACAAATAAAAACCAGGGACACTTAATGGGTACAGACTTGTTCACTGAACATGATGTGCATGATGTGCATAACCTACTACCCAGCATGTTGAATTCTGCTTATGTAATTTACTTTGGGCTTGTGGGATCTCAGATGACTCCCTTATCTTGTCAGTTGGACTTGACCTTGTTTCCAGAGTCATCCCAGATTTTTTGACTTCACTCTCCTATTTTCTGAACCCATTTTTGTTTGCTTTTAGGACTCTGGGCACTGTATCACTGCTAACCAGTGTTAAAGTGCTTGTGCTCCCTCCTTAAAACATGCTAAGTTGGCTAATACCCATTGACATATATAATTTACTTGTCAGTCCCTAGTAAAGTTTTATATACCCGAGGACCTGTAAATTAAATGCTATTAGTGGGCCTACAGCACTGATTGTGCCACCCACTTAGGTAGCTTTTTAAACATGCCTCAGACCTGCCATTGAAACCTGTGTATGCAGTTTTAAACTGCCTTTTTGGCAAAATAAAACTTTTGCCATGCCCAATCTGTCCTTTTTAATACATAATAAGTCACCCCTAGGGTATTCCCTGAACATTCTAGATGGCAGGTGCAGTGTATTTAAATTGTTGGACATTAAACTTAAAGTTTTACATGCCCTCATAGTGACAAACTCTTATATGTGCTTTTGGTACTGCAAGGCCTACCTCTCCAACAGGATAACATTGATTACCTTTTTACATGAATAAGTGATATCTTTTAGTTGGAAACAGGTGGACAGGTTGGGTTTGGTGTCTATAGATGGTAATTAAAAGCCCTCTTTAATTGTTAAATCAGATTTTCAATCACAATTCTGAAAATGCCACTTTTAGAAAGTTGGCATTCTCCTGTCCCAACCATTTGGTTTCTGCTCCCTCTATCCTGGGTCACGTGACTAGTTGTAGCTGTCATTTGGTCTTAGTGTATTACTCCCAGACAGTGAGACAAAGCGAAGACAGATGTTGGCAGGATAGGCCACTCTGAGTTAATGAGGTGGAGGTGATGTCACCTGCCACACTTGCACATCACAAAGGGGTTTATACCAGTGTAGTGTGACCCCACACACTCTTGGGCCAGAGCTGGGAGTCAGGAAATTAAAAGCACCTTTAGAGTGTGGAAAACTCTGGAAGATTCTCCCACTTCAAAGCAGTCACTAGGTATAAATATTGGACCTCAGACCCCAACTCCTCAGTACAGTTCTGACCCTGTGAACCCTTTTAGGAAGAAGGAATGCTGCACTACTGAAAGGATTGTCACTCTGCTGGACTGCTGCCTAGAAGGGCTACTGTCCTGCTGTGCTGACCAGCTGCCCTGCTGCCTAAGCAGCTTGATGCTTTGCCCTCTGAACCGATGCATTGTCTGCTTGGACTTCCCCAATGCAAGGACTTTGCATCACCCATTGCAGCCCACTGTACCTGCCGCTGAGTGACGGGTCTCCATGCAAGCATATCACCTACCCCAAAACAGACCATCAGAACTGCTGAGCAGCAAGATGCATCTCCATGCATGCACAATGCTTCTCACTACATGTTCCCTGGAACTGCTGCTGCGTGATGCATCTCCTCACCCGTACCTCCAATCGCCTCTGCTGAACAACTCATCTTCAACATGGACACTATTTATTTCTTCGTGAACCCCGATTTAAGGAACTCTGGTTCAGTGGTCCTAATTGGGTCTCTGTAGCTGGCCGCCAATCCATCATGATTGGACGAACTTGTGACTTTGTCCTGGTCCGGCACAACCAGGTAATCTCATTTGACTCAGTGCTTTTTTGACGTTACTTTCACTTAAATCTTTATAGTTGCATATCTCCAATTCTACTGATTGGATTTTTGTTGTTTTGTTCTTGATTTATTTATTACAATTCACTCTGTTTTTCTAAACTGGTGTGGTATTTGACTTGTGCCTTGTATGCACACATACTTTACATATTGCTTCCAAGTTAGGCCCGATTGCTCTGTGCCAAACTACCAGGGGGTTGAGCACAGGTTAATTTTGAATGTGTTTGTGACTTCACCCTTACAAAGATTGGAGTTGCTGCTTGAGTAAGGTTCCACCCCCTCAACCAAAGCTCACAAAGTCAAAACCTACTTGTAACAATGGCACATAAACTAGAAGAATATCCCGGTGTCACCAATGGCCAGGAAATCACTTTATACAAGTTTTTGCTAATTGCTAATTAAAATGAAACTAATAAACGTCTGTGGGAGTTTATTCTGCTGATATGAAATATTAACATGTCAATGTGTACCTCTAATCTTTAAGCGGACAAAGGATATTGTGCACATTTCACAAGTGTGAATGTGTACGGTATTTGTACAGATTAAAATATAATTGGTATTTTTCACATAATTTCTGAAAATACTAGAAGTTGTTAAAGGCCTTGATCCCGAGTTATTGTGAGGGAGAGGGCCTTTAACAACCAGTATATAGTACATGTGCTCTTTAAAATAAACTTCTGACTAATGTCACCAGTGCTACACAAGGCAGGCTAGCAAACAAATGTGGACTGATTCAAATTTTAAGCAAATTGATTTTTTGCTTTTAACAATATGAAAACTCTATTAAACAAGTAAGGATAGGAAGTCTTCTACAGAATGAAAAAGTACGGAACAAATGATGTATCTGTGTTTTATGGTTTTGCTTAAAAATGGTTTATGCTTCTTGTAAAACATCATGTTTTTCATACAAGAGAGTTCGCTGTGGTCTTTTGTTCAGAGGTCGCAGTTCATTCATTGGTGAGACATGAACAGTCAACACCTGTTACAAGCTTTCATGCTTTATGACATATTAGAACATTGGAATGTTGGGAGGTCCTTTGAAAACAGTGGAGTGCTCTGGCTGGGATTCTAATGGCCGGTAGAAGCCCGGAGCATCAACATTCCAAAGTTTTTGTTCACAGCTTCTGCTGTGAACAAAGGCCTCATGGAGCCTGAGGGAATTTCAGTCCCCTCGAGCACCATGAGGCCTGTGTTTTCCTTATTAAACATTCTGCCCTCTAGTGGTAGAATGTTCTAATAGCCTTATAGCCCTTCCGAGCAGGGCTATACCAGCATTAAAATTCTGCTCTCTTGCTAAAGGCCCTTGCCTTCGCTCGGGCCTTTAATGATGAAGCAGACCTTTAATGGCCAGTATAGATAGCTACGGTGGGATATAAGGCTATGGCCCTCATTACAACATTGGCGGTAAATACCGCTTACTGCCATGCAGAAGACCGCCAACACACCGCTGCGGCCGGGGAAATCCGCTACAGCTATTACAACCCACAGCTCAGAATCCACCAAAATCTAGACACCCACACAAGTCCGCCACACCAAAGGTCAGTGATAAACTGGCGATAACAAAACCTCCACCGTCACGCCAACAGGAATATGCCCACACTATCATGACCCACGAATCCACACAGTGATCTTTCAACCGCGGTATTCCATTGGCGCTACACACCGCAGCGCTCAAAATACACACATATTTACAAAATACTACCACATTGGACAATTCCAAATGCACACACCTGATACACATACACACACCACACCCACACACCCAATATAATATAAAAAACACGCCCACATTACCCACAAACCCTTACAAACAAAAATCTGGCAGAAGCAGAGAGTCAGCAAAGCAAAGACCACACCAGCATACAGAGGCACACAACACCATCACACATACACATCCACGCACAAAACACTACACACCCCTAAAAATCACCCCACACATCACAACACACACCACCTCACACATCACCCACACCACCCCATGGCACCGCAAAGACACCCCAGGTTTTCTGAGGAGGAGCTCAGGGTCATGGTGGAGGAAACCATCCGTGTAGAGCCACAGCTATTCGGATCACAGGTGCAGCACACCACCATAGCTAGGAAGATGGAGCTATGGCGCAGAATCGTGGACAGGGTCAAAGCAGGTGGACAGCACCCAAGAACACGGGATGACATTAGGAAGAGTTGGAATGACCTACGGTGGAAGGTGCGTTCCGTGGTCTCAAGATACCACATTACAGTTCAGAGGACTGGCGGGGTACCCCATCCTCCTCCCCCATAACTAACAACATGGGAGGAGCAGGTCTTGGCTATACTGCATCCTGAGGGCCTCGCAGGAGTATCAGGAGGAATGGACTCTGGTAAGTCAAATCTTAAGTACTTCATCCCTCACCCTACCTGCATGCTACCACATACCCCACACCCCGCCCTCACCCCATCACTCCAACTCCTCACAAATGTCCCACTATCACAAACCACACATCCCAACACCAAGCCCTGCATGCAACAACAAAGCATGGACACCCATCACCAATGCATGTCCACTACACATACCCACACAGACCCCTAAACACACAAGGTCCTACACAAGAATGTAAGCACTGGGGTACAGAGTCACCCACCCATTGCACACAATGGTACACACAGATGCAATAATCATGCCTTTACACCCCTGCAGGACCCCTACCCAACGTCACAGGATAGGAGGTTCCAGACATGTCCACTCCACCCACAGAAGAGGCCCACAGCGATGACACCAGCTCTGTCCAACTGGATCTAGATGACCAGCCCGGCCCATCTGGGACCTCGGGACAGTTGGTTCCCCTGACACAGTCACAGGCCACCACAGAGCCTCCCCCCTCAGGAAACACCAGCACAGCACCCACCCAGTGGGCCCATACCTCTGTCCCCAGGACACGTCAAGCAACAGTGTGTCCACCACTACAGGGAACCGAGGCTAACCCATCACCCCAGGAACAACAGGGACCTGGGGGCAGTGGCAGTGGGCACACGGTTTAGGGGACAGAGGCCCAGGAAAACCGGGGAATTGGGAGGTCTGCTGTGCGACAGAGGGAGGACTGGCCCAGGGAACCCACTCTCTACAATGCCCTCTCCAACATCATGCGAGCGTGCCATCATTCCCAGGAGACGATGGCAAACGGTACTGCCCAAGTTTCAGGAGACCCAGCGGCTGGGCACCATTGTAGGGGTGCTGAAGGACCTCGTGAACACCAGGAGGGACACTGTGGCACAACAAGGGGCCCCTGACACTAGCCTGGACGATGAACTGCCCACCACCTCTGCCGGTGCTAGGAGACAGGAGGCACTGCCACAGGACCACGACACCAGCACCCCACCCCCTGCAGATGGAGAACCACCCCGCAAGCGATCCCTGAGATTCAGGACAAAGACAGAGAACAATGCCAAGACCCCTACCAAGAAATGAGACCACCCTGAATGTCATCCTTCTGTCCCACTTTGTCACCCTGCCCATCCTTAAACTGCCCTAGCTCCACTTCCTATGCCCCTTTGGACAATGCACCTGTGAGACCAGTATACTGGACTCTGCCATGGACATTTCTCCACCACCACCCCTGACCATTTCACAACCCCCTCCACTAAGTAGCACTTAAATAAACACCCTTGAACCACAAAACAATCTGGAGTCAGTCTGTGCTTTCACAAATGTGTATTTGCAATAACTGCGAGAAACAGCAATGTCCATTCTATTGTCAACATACCTATGTCACACAGCTCTAGTCCATGAGGTAACATAGCAGAGGTCACACAGTGGGACCCACATCTGTGAAATCAAAAGGGAAAGTGACAAATTAGGGTCCATACCCTGGGTGAAAGTGACAGACAGATGAGAGGTTGAACAATTTTATCAGATGTAGGAGGCAGTGATGTCTTCTTACCTGTGTCTCACTGGAAGTATTGTTGTATCACAGTGTTTCTGTTGTCTATGTCCTCTTCTTCTGCCTCCTCTTCTTTCCGGTCCACAGGCACCACAGCTGCCACAACACCTTCTTCAGGACCATCCTCCTGCAGAAAAGGCACCTGTCGTCGCAAAGCCAAGTTGTGCAGCATACAGCAGGTCACGATGATCTGGCACACCTTCTTTGGTGAGTAGTAAAGGGAACCACCTGTCATATGGAGGCACTTGAACCTGGCCTTCAGGAGCCCAAAGGTCCTCTCTATAACCCTCCTAGTTCGCCCATGTGCCTCATTGTAGCGTTCCTCTGCCCTTGTCCTGGGATTACTCACGGGGGTCAGTAGCCATGACAGGTTGGTGTACCCAGAGTCACCTGCAAATGTCGTGGGACAACTGTTAGACACACACTAACACTTAGGGACAACCCCAGACCCAGACAACTATTCACACTGTATAGGGTCCTTGTCCTCACCTAATAGCCACACATGGTGCCTCTGGAGTTTCCCCATCACATAAGGGATGCTGCTATTCCACAGAATGTAAGCGTCATGCACTGAGCCAGGAAACTTGGCGTTCACATGGGAGATGTACTGGTCTGCCAAACACACCATCTGCACATTCATAGAATGGTAGCTCTTCCGGTTTCTGTACACCTGTTTACTCCTGCGGGGGGGTACCATGGCCACATGTGTCCCATCAACGGCACCTATGATGTTGGGGATATTTCCCAGGGCATAGAAGTCACCTTTCACTGTAGCCAAATCCTCCACCTGAGGGAAAACGATATAGCTGCGCATGTGTTTCAGCAGGGCAAACAACACTCTGGACAACACGTTTGAGAACATAGGCTGGGACATCCCTGATGCTATGGCTACTGTAGTTTGAAAAGACCCACTTGCCAGGAAATGAAGTATTGACAGGTCCGGCACTAGAGGGGGGATTCCTGTGGGATGGCAGATAGCTGACATCAGGTCTGGCTCCAACTCGCCACACAGTTCCTGGATTGTGGCACAATCAAGTCTGTAGGTGACTATTACATGTCACTCTTCCATTGTCGACAGGTCCACCGGGGGTCTGTACATGGGAGGATGCCGCCATCTCCTCACCTGCCCCAGCGGACGTGCCAACGGATGAAAACAGCGATCAGAGGGTCAGCCAACACTGAGGTACAAAAAAAACGACTTTATTGCACACAATTGTCAATCCACTATGTGCCTGTCTTAGTGTGTATGCAAGGCCTAGATATGTGTGACGCATTTAAAATTAATGCCATGTGGCCCCCTGAAATGGCGGCGGCCTGACCTGTAAGGTGGGACAAGGGGATATGAGGTAACTGCGCTGGCGTTGTATACCGTCGTGGTAGGCAGTCGAAGAGCGCGGCGCAATCCAGCATTGGTTAACATTGGACCCTATGGTTCCGAGGAGCCAATGACGATGTACGCCGGCGGTGACCGCCATTTTCTCTCTGTTCACTCACTTGATACCTGATCTTCAGCAGGAGATAACCTACACTGCAAGTGCTGCTGTGACCTCAGTCTGGAAGCGACAATGGCTCATTTGTCTGGGGAAAGGGCCCCTGCCTTCACATCGGAGGAGTTGGAGAAACTAGTGGATGGGGTCCTCCCCCAGTACACACTACTCTACGGTCCTCCAGACAAACAGGTGAGTACACTGTGAGCATGCTGTATGGGCAATGCCTGTTTGGAGTGGTGTGGATGGGAGATGGGGAGGGGTGAGGCGTCCATGATCCGACGGTGAGTGTATGTGCGTCAGGGCAAGGGTGAGAACATGGGCCAATGACTGTGACAGTCCCGACGATTAATGTTTTACCTTTTCCCCTGTACTATTCCTGTAGGTCAGCGCCCACCGGAAGAAGAATATTTGGCGTGCCATTGCCAAGGACGTCCGGGCCCTGGGGGTCCACCACAGATGGAGCACCCACTCCCGTAAAAGATGGGAGGACCTTGTCCACTGGAGCAAGAAGACGGCGGAGGCCTCCCAATGTGGGACCAACCATTACCCCCCTGATGTTCTGGATCCTGGCGGTAGCGTATCCGGAGTTGGATGGGTGCTTGAGGGCATCACAGCAGCCACAAGGGGGTGAGTACAGTCACATCCATCTGACTCTGCGCGCATTAGGAGGTGTCTGGGTGGGGGAGGGCGAGCCTTGTAGGCAAGGACCCTTTGTGAGGGAGGCTAAGTGGCACCCCAACCCCACCAGTATTAAGAGCCATCTACACCTAGTCAGGCTCCTGTGACTTCCATGTGTGCAGCAATCGGGCATAGGCCATGTACTCCATGTCCCTGTGATAAATTAGGGAACTCTAAGTGCATGGCATAGTGCAGAGGGCTGCTGTGTCTGTAGTGTCCTCCAACGGTAGCGGTGTTGCATGCACTTAACATGTCTTTCTACTTTCTTTCCCCCAACTTTCTTGTGCTTTCCCTGTTCTTGTGTTCATTAGCATCATCAGGCGGAGGAGCTGTGCCACCGGAGCAGGAGGGAGCTGCATCCCACATGGCCCTGGAGGGCGAGACTACGGAGTCAGAATTCACCAGTGGGACGGAGGGCGATGGGAGCTCCCCGGCAGGGACTGGAGCAGAGACCAGCAACACCAACTCCTCCTCTGATGGGAGCTCCCTACCAGCACCGCCCTCCCAGCAGCCCCTTAGCGTGTGCCCCGTGGCCGCTCACCCAGGAAGGTGGGCATCTCCTTCGCCCCAGTCACCTCAGGCCCTGCCCCAGTCAGCCCTGCTGCCCTCTGTGAGGAGGCCCTTGACCTCCTCATATCCTTCACTGTTGGGCAGTCTACCATTCTGAATGCCATCCAGGGTGTTTAGAGGCAGTTGAAACAGACAAATGCATACCTGGAGGGCATTTATTCTGGCCAGGCAGCTCAACAGCGAGCATTTCAGACTCTGGCCTCAGCACTGATGGCAGCCATTGTCCCTGTGTCCAGCCTCCCCCCTCCAACTTCCTCCACCCAGACCCAATCTCCAGTACCTCAGCCTATCCCAAGCACACCATCAGACCAGCTTTCACACACCTCAACACACAAGGGTAGCTCTGGCAAACTTAAGCACCACACATCCCACAGGCACTCAGACAAGCATCATACCCATGCACACATACCAACATCCACTGCCTCCACTGTGTCCCCCTCCTCCACGTCTCCCACCTCCCTCCCTGTCACGTCTCCACTCACACCTGCATGCACTACATCTTCAGCCACTACCTCCATCACCAGCACGCCCGTCACCACACACCGCTCACTTGCAGTCACCACCCCCACTAGCATTCACACATCCCCTGTGTCCTCTACCAGTGTGTCTGTGAGCCCTCATCCCAAAGTACACAAACGCAGTCACACACCCAGCCAACAGCCAACAGCCATCAACCTCACGACAGCCTCCAGCCCATGCACCTTCACCCAAAGTCAGCAAATGGACACCTCCTACAACCACAACCTCTTCTTCCACTCCCAAACCACCTCCATCTACCCGTCCCAGTGTGTCTAAAAAACTTTTCCTGTGAAACCTTGACCTCTTCTCTTCACCTCCCCCACCCCGTCCGTCCCCTAGGGCCCACCATTCCAGGTCCCAACCCCGCACCTCAGCCACCACATCATGGGACACAGTGGTGCTAGCAGTAACCGGCTTCTGGAGCGCGCCAAGCGGCAGGGCTGCCAGTGTCCCAAGGAGCGAGGCCAAGGACATTCCCACACCTACAAAACAAAAGAAGTTGCCCACATTCCGGAGGGAGAAGGCCAAAACACCTGCCATCAAGGGCTCAGCCAAGACAACAGTTGGGAGTGGAAAGACAGCTGCGCCACCATCAAAGGTGGGGAAGGGCCTGAAAAAGAAAGGCAAGCCGCCGCCAGCCTGCACGGCGGACAAGACCACCACCACCACGGCCACCACTGCCAGCACCCAAGATACTGAGTCCTTCACCAGCACCGCAGACACTGTGCTCTTCAGCAGCACCGAGGTCGGTGAGCCCGCCACCAGCACCGCCGCTCATGACACCGCCGCCAGCACCGAGGTCAGTGAGCCCGCCACCAGCACCCGCCGCTCATGACAACGCCGCCAGCACCAAGGTCAGTGAGCCCACCACTAGCACCGCCGCTCATGACACCACCGCCAGCACCGAGGTCAATGAGCCCACCACCAGCACTGCTGTAGATTACACCACCTCCAGCCCCGAGGTCAGTGAGCCCCCCACCAGCACTGCTGCCCAATGACTGCCGCAAGCACCGTTGCTACTGAGCCCGCCGCCAGCACCGCCAGAGGCCACACCACATCCTGAGCCAGTGGCACCACCGCAGACATGGCTGCCATCCCCAGTGGTCATTCGTACGAGGCTGGTGGTCAGTTCCAGGGGCCTGGGCAGCTTCCATTTTGCCCCACCGTCAGTGGAGTATCACATCCACTACCTCAGTCCTTGGCAGGATGAAGCACTCTGGGCACAAAGCCCCCTCCAGAACCAGTGAAGTATCACATCCACTACCTCAGTCCTTGGCAGGATGAAGCACTCTGGGCACAAAGCCCCCTCCAGAACCAGTGGAGAAAGGCATCCACTATCTCAGTCCTTGGCAGGATGAAGCACTCTGGGCACAAAGCCCCCTCCAGAACCAGTGGAGTATCACATCCACTACCTCAGTCCTTGGCAGGATGAAGCACTCTGGACCCAAAGCCCCCTCCAGAACCAGTGGAGACTGTTATCCACTCGAGAGACTGTTGCTTTGCATTCCCCAGGATGCAGCAGTGGTCAAACCACCCACTGGAGAGACTTGAGAGACTGTGGCTTTGCACTCCCCAGGATAAAGCAGTGGGCAAACCACCCACTGGAGAGACTTGAGAGACTGTGGCTTTGCACTCCCCAGGATAAAGCAGTGGGCAAACCACCCACTGGAAAGACTGGAGAGACTGTGGCTTTGCACTCCCCAGGATAAAGCAATGGGCAAACCACCCACTGGAGAGACTTGAGAGACTGTGGCTTTGCATTCCCCAGGATACATCAATGGGCATGGAGCCCCCTTGTGGAGCTGGTGTCGTGCACTCATCCGGCTGAGGTGCCCCCCCCTTCCCTTCCCCCTGAGGTACCTGTTTTATTTTGATCTGATGCCCCTGCAGTGTTCTCTCCGTTTGGATCGGGTATCTTGTGTGGGCCTCGCCCATACATTTTGGGCCCAGTGATCCATGGACTATATTGGTGCAGTACCTGGACTTGATTTCTTGGTGTACATATTTGTTAATAGTGTATATACATTTTTGAGTAATGGATTTTTCTTGATTACATTCGTTTAAATCATTTCCTTTTGTCCTTGCGTTCTTCCAGGGGGCCGGGGGGGAATGTAACATTTCAGCATGTATTTGTGTGTGTGTTGTTGTGGGTGAGGGTGGGGTTGTTGCATGTGTTTGTCACTCTCTTTTCCCTCCCCCCTCCCCTGTGTCGTAGGTGCAGTACTCACCGTGGTCGTCGCTGCCGTCGGTCGTGCTCCTGGTAGAGGAGCAGGAAGACAATCGCAGGGAGGATTTTGGGTTCCGGCTCCATGGCGTCCTGGTTCCTGGTGGGGTGTGTAGAGGTGAGAGTTTTCCCTTCCAAGTCATGTTTCCGCCGTGTTTTTGTTCACGTTGAATCCGCCCCGGAAAAGGTGGCGGATTGGCCTGTCATAATAGTGTGGGCAGTACATTGTCTTCCGCCTGTCTGTTGGCGGTTACCGCCAAGCTGGTTGTTTGTACCGCTGTGGCAGTCGGAGTGTTAAAGTGGCTGTCTCTGTTGGCGGTTTCCACCACAGTCGTGATTCCATTTTTATTCTGCCAGCCTGTTGGCGGTCTTGCCGCCGCTTTACCACCGACCGCCAGGGTTGTAATGAGGGCCTATATCCTCAAGAGAAGTGTCACCAAAGCAAACACACTATCAATCAAGAATAAAATTAAGTCTTAGGGGGTCATTCCAACCCTGGCGGTCGGTGTTAAAGCGGCGGCCAACCCGCCAACAGGCAGGCGGTAAAAAAAATTGAATTCTGACCCTGACGGGAACCGCCAACACAGACCGCCACTTTAACACTCCGACCGCCACGGCGGGGCAAACAAACAGCGCGGCGGTCACCGCCAACAGACAGGCAGCAGACAGTGTACCGCCCTCCCTATCACGACCCACCAATCCGCCACCTTTTCCGGGGCGGGAGTCCCGCCGATAAAAACACGGCGGAAACAGACCACGAACGGGAAAACGCTCACCTCTATACACTCCACGAGGAATCTGGACAGCTTGGAACCCGAATTAAACATGCTACCAGCGATTGTCTACCTGCTCCTCTACCAGGAGCATGAACGCCGCCGCAGGAGACAACGGTGAGTACTGCACCTACGACACAGGGGAGGGGGAAGGAGAAAAGAATACGGGCACACACATACGCGACACCCCCCCCCCCAAATCCCCCCACACCAATGCAGAGCAACAAGTCAGATTTACACCCCCCAAACGCCCCAGAATAATTCAAAGACAAAATAAAATGATCATTAAAATAGAAGTATATTAAAGCATATTTGAACTTAAGTGAAATATGAGATTTTTAAATAAATAAATCACAACATGAACAATGTATACATAGTCCAAAAGTCCGGCACATATTGGCTACATGCCATTGTTCGTGGGCCAATGTGCATTAACACATGGGCAAAGCCCACACACAAGACCCGATTCCATTGGAAAGAACACTGCTGGGGCATCAGATAATAAAACCACAGGCACCTCAGGGGGAAGGGAAGGGGGGGTACCTCAGCCACATGAGTCCACGACGCCAGATCCACGAGGGGCCTCCATGCCCACTGTACCATCCTGGGGAGTGCAAAGCCACAGTCTCTCAAGTCTCTACAGTGGGTGGGTTGCCCACTGTACCATCCTGGGGAGTGCAAAGCCACAGTCCATCTGGTGGATTACAGACTCCACTGGTTATGGAGGAGGCATGGTGCCCAGAGTGCTTTGTGAAGCCCTGCCCAACACAGATCCGGCCCTGCCAATGGGCCAGCGGTGCTTGAGATGAAGGGCCCAGCGGAGCGGTGCAGAGAAGGCGGGCCCAGCAGACCGGTGCTTGAGATGAAGGGCCCAGCGAAGCGGTGCTTGAGATGAAGGGCCCAGCGGAGCGGTGCCTGACAGGAGGGGCCCAGCGGAGCGGTGCTTGAGATGAAGGGCCCAGCGGAGCGGTGCTTGAGAGGAAGGGCCCAGCGGAGCAGTGCTTGAGATGAAGGGCCCAGCGGAGCGGCGCTTGAGATGAAGGGCCCAGCGGAGCGGTGCTTGAGATGAAGGGCCCAGCGGAGCGGTGCTTGAGATGAAGGGCCCAGCGGAGCGGTGCCTGACAGGAGGGGCCCAGCGGAGCGGTGCTTGAGATGAAGGGCCCAGCGGAGCGGTGCTTGAGATGAAGGGCCGAGCGGAGCGGTGCTTGACAGGAAGGGCCCAGCGAAGCGGTGCTTGAGATGAAGGGCCCAGCGGAGCGGTGCTTGAGATGAAGGGCCCAGCGGAGCGGTGCTTTTGATGAAGGGCCCAGCGGAGCGGTGCTTGACAGGAAGGGCCCAGCAGAGCGGTGCAGAGACGGCGGGGCCCTGTTCAGCGGTGCAGAGACGGCGGGGCCCTGTTCAGCGGTGCTTCTCACGGCAGGGCCCTGTTCAGTGGTGCTTCTCACGGCGGGGCCCTGTTCAGCGGTGCTTGTCTTGTGTTCCTAGGGAACCAGATCTGGGCAATCATTCCCGCTCAGTCGCCATCCGACCTATCGCTTGCGGGGCCCTCCTGTGCAGGACTCCTGGGCCCGTGGATGTCCTCCGTCACACCCCAAATGGGGCTGGTGGGGCCCTCCTGGGCAGCTCGCCTGCTGCCGGACTTGTCCGCCCTGCTGCCCTTGCCCCCCTTGGCGGAATCTCTTGGGCCCTTGCCTCCCTTTGTGGATGGGCCAGGTGACGGTGCAAGGGTGGTGTCCTTGGGGGCAGCCGTCTCAGGCCTGTCGTGCCGGCCCTTCCCTTTTTTGGTTCTTTTCCCAGGGGGTGGGCTGGCTGTCCCCTTGCTGCTGGCCGATGTTCCTGCCCTAGGAGCTGGTGGACTCCAATAGCCCTGAATGATGGTCCTAGTAGGTGCAGGGCTTGTGGTGGTTGAGGTGCTGTTTGGACTCTTACGAGATGGAGGGGGTGGGTCAGGTGATGCAAAGAGGTTAATTTTGGAGAGGAACAACTTTTTAGGATCAATGGGAAGGGTAGGTGCAGTGGGTATGGGAGTGGAGGGAGAGGATGTGGTTGTAGGAGAGTCAAGTGTGCTGTCTTTGGGTGCAGGTGCTTGTGCTGGAGGCTGTGGTGAGGTGGATGGCTGTTGGGTGGGTGGCTGCCGGCGTTTGTGTGGCTTGGAAGAGGGAGTGACAGACACACTGGGAGAGGACACAGGGGACGTGTAAATGGCAGTGGGGGTGGTGACTGCACGTGTGTGGACTGTTCTGGTGGGTGTGGTGGTGATGGACGTAGTGGCTGATGGTGGTGTGCATGCAGGTGTGAGTGGAGACGTCACAGGGAGGGAGGAGGGAGACGAGGAGGAGGGGGACACAGAGGAGGCAGTGGCTGTTGGCATGTCTGCATGTGGATGTTGCTTGGGTGAATGCTTGTGTGATCTGTGGTGCTTATGTCTGGATGAGCTGCCCTTGGGTGTTGAGGTGTGTGCAGGCTGGTCTGTAGGTGTGTCTGGGATAGGCAGAGGAACAGGGGAGTGGGACTGGGTTGAGGAAGTTGGAGGGGGGAGGCTAGAGACAGGGACAATTGCTGCTGTCAGTGCTGAGGCCAGAGCATTGAACGATCGCTGATGGGCAGCCTGACCCGAATGAATGCCCTCCAGGTATGCATTGCTCCGATGCACCTCCCTTTCTACCCCCTGGATGGCATTCAAAAGGGTAGACTGCCCAACAATGAGCGTCTGGAGGAGGTCAATGATCTCCGCACTGAGGGCAGCAGGGGTAACTGGGGTAGGACATGAGGTTCCAGGGGCGAAGGAGATGGCCTGCTTCCTGCCCGAGCGGGCACGGGGCGGAAACTGAGGGGCTGCTGGGAGGGCGGAGCTGGTGCGCTGGGTGGCGGCTGTACCTGTTGTTGCGGTGGGCACAGATGTTGCCGCCACCACAAGGGAGCTCCCTTCCGAGGACGTGTCGGTGTCGCTGACGTCTCCACGGGTCCCCGTTGTGGAGGCCCCCTCGCCCTCCGTCTCACTGGTTAACTCTGAGTCGGTTGCAGGGCCCTCCGGGGCCATGTGAGATGCAGCTCCCTCGTGCGCTGATGCCACTTCTCCTCCGCCTGATGATGCTAATGCACACATGAACAGGAAAACCAAAAAAGAGGGGGGGGAGAAGAAAGAAAAACATGTTGAGTGCATGCATTGGCAGCACCGTTGGCAGAGAGGACAGACACAGAAGCCCCCTGCACTACGCCGCGCACTCGGGGTACACTACTCAATTATAGTGACTTGGCCTACAAGTCTATGGACGACAAATGCACACATAGGTGAGCCCGGGCCATGGATAGCTGTACTTAGCACCCTACAGAGGTGGGGGGCGGGGGCACAGGGCCATGTCTAACGGAGGGGCCTAGCCTACAGAAACCGCCCTGGCCTAGAGATAGCCACAGCCCTCCTCCCCCACCCAGACGCCTCCACTGTGCGCTAATATAGCGGAATGTGCTGACACTCACCCCCTTGTGTCTGCTGTGATGTCCTCACGCGCCCATCCAAATCGGGGTAGGCCACCGCCAGGATCCGGGACATCAGGGGGGTCAATTGACGACTGGCACCCCTCCTACGTTGGGAGGCCATCCCCAGCAGAGCCTCCGCGGTCTTCCTGCTCCCGCGGCGGATGTCCTCCCACCTCTTGCGGCAGTGGGTGCCCCGTCTGTTGTGGACCCCCAGGGCCCGGACGTCCTTGGCGATGGCACGCCAAATGTCGATCTTCTGATGGGCGCTGACCTATGTGACATGTACAGGGTTGAAAAATAAATATCATCACTTTTCTGCATGGTCGATGTGCGCGGCCCCCCCTCCCCAACCTTGCCATGTGTCACATGCTCTCATCTGTCGTGCGTTGCACTCCTCATTCGCTCCCCTCCCCACCATCTTACATCCACCCGACTCAACACAGGCATAGCCCATACTACGTGCTCCCAGTGTACTTACCTGTTGGTCTGGAGGACCGTAGAGTAGCGCATACTGGGGGAGGACCCCATCAACAAGTTTATCCAATTCCTTCGATGTGAAGGCAGGGGCCCTTTCCCCAGTCGCAGCAGCCATTGTCTCTTCCAGACAGAGTTCACAGCAGCACTTGCAGTATAGGTCCTCTCCTGTGGATGATCAGGTCTCTAATGATTAAGCAAGTAGAAAATGGCGGTCACACCCGCGGCGGTGCGTACCGCGGCGCACATCGTCATTGGCTCATGAGACCCATAGGGTTCAATGTTAACCAATGCTGCTTTGCGCCGCGGTCTTCGACCGCCTACCGCCACGGTGTGCCACGCCAGCGCATTGACCTCACATCCCATTGTCACACTTCACAGGTCAGGCAGCCGCCATTTTAAGGGCCCACATGGCTTAATTTCTACTGTGTCACACAGGCCTAGGCCTTGCATTGCCACTCATACAAGCCATTCAATGCATAGCGAATCGTGTACTGTGCAAGCTGTGGTTACGTACCTGTGGGTTGCTTGACTCTGTGCTCCATGTTGTCCTTCCTAGGCACCGTCAGCTGGGACTTGCAAAGAAATGGAGGAATCCTCCTGTGTACAGACCGCTGGTGGACCTGTCGACAATGGAAGAAAGACATGTCATACTTACATACAGACTTGACCGAGCCACTATACAGGAACTGTGTGCCCAGCTGGAGCCAGACCTGTTGTCCCCCATTCGCCAACCCACAGGGATTCCCCCTCTGGTGCAGGTTCTGTCAGTACTCCATTTTTTGGCAAGTGGATCATTCCAAACAACAGTGGCCATATCATCAGGGATGTCTCAGCCTATGTTTTCTAAGGTTTTGTCCAGAGTGTTGTCTGCCCTGATGAAATACATGCGGAGCTACATTGTTTTCCCTGAGGTGGCCGATTTGCCTACAGTGAAGGGTGATTTCTATGCCCTTGGAAATATCCCCAACATCATTGGTGCCATTGATGGGACCCATGTGGCCTTGGTTCCCCCCAGTGGAAGTGAGCAGGTGTACAGGAACAGAAAAAGTTATCATTCTATGAATGTCCAGGTGGTCTGTTTGGCTGACCAGTACATCTCCCATGTAAATGCCAAGTTCCCTGGGTCAGTGCATGACGCGTACATCATGCGAAATAGCAGCATCCCTTATGTGATGGAACAGCTACAGAGACACCGTGTGTGGCTAATAGGTGACTCTGGTTACCCCAACCTGTCGTGGCTACTTACCCCAGTGAGGAATCCCAGGACAAGGGTAGAGGAATGCTACAATGAGGCCCATGGGCGAACTAGGAGGATTATAGAAAGAACCTTCGGCCTCCTGAAGGCCAGGTTTAGGTGCCTGCATATGACAGGGGGATCCCTAATGTACTCACCAAAGAAGGTGTGCCATATCATCGTGGCCTGCTGTATGCTTCACAACCTGGCTTTGCGATGCCAGGTGCCTTTCCTGCAGGAGGATGGTCCAGATGGTGGTGTTGTAGCAGCTGTGGAGAGTGAAGAGGAGGAGGACGACGGGAACGACACAGACAACAGGGACACAGTGATACAACAGTATTTTTAGTAGCACACAGGTACGAATCAACCACGCCATTTTACATTTACTTAAAGTCTCCTGCCTCTCTGCTGTCTGAGTTCCCCCCCAGTTCCTGTTAACTGAGTTGTGACTTTCCCTTCCGTTTTCAGAGCTGTGGGCCCCACTGCGTGACCTCTGCTTTGTTTGCCCATGGACTACAGCTGTGTGACAGTGGTATATTGTCATCACAATGTAACTGAACATTTTGGCACCGTTATGTCTAATACATTTGTTCAAAATACAAGCAGACTCCAAATTTTTTTAGTGCAAGAAGTGATTTAATTCAAGTGCTAAATTTAAGGAACATGATTGCAAAACAGGAATGGGTGATGGTGGAGTAATGTCCATGGCAGAGTCCAGTTCTCAGACGCACAGGTGCATTGTCCATATGCCTGTGGAAGGATGGAGCAGGGGCAGTTCAAGGTTGGACAGGGTGACAATGTGGGAAAGTGGGATGACATCAGGGGGTATCGTTTGCTGGCGGGGGTCTTGCAATCCTACTCTGTCTTCTTGTGAGATCTCAGGTTCCGCTTGCGGGGTGGTTCTTCTTCTGCAGGAGGTGGGGTTCTGGTGGCCCGTCGTTGTGTGGGGGCCTCCTGTCCACTTGCGCAGGCGGAGGTGGTAGGCTGTTCCTGGTCCAGGCTAGTGACAGGGGCCCTTTGTGGTGCCACATGGTCCCGCAATGTGGTGACTATCTGGGTTAGGGCCACAACGATGGTCCCCATTGCAGAACTAATGTTCCTCAGTTCCTCTCTGAACCCCATGTACTGTTGCTCCTGCATGACCTGGATCTCCTGGAACCTGGCCAGTACCGTAGCCATCGTCTCCTGGGAGTGTTGGTATGCTCCCATGATGGAGGTGAGGGCCTCTTGGAGAGTCGGTTCCCTGGGCCTGCCCCCCCCCTGTCGCACAGCAGCCCTCACAGTTGCCCTGTTTCCCTGGGCCTCTGTCCCCTGGACGGTGTGCCCACTACCACTGCCCCCAGGTCCCTGTTGTTGTTGGGGTGGTGGGTCAACCTGGGTGCCCTGTAGTGGTGGACACACCGCTGATTGACGTGTCCTGGGGACAGAGGCATGGGCCCGCTGGGTAGGAGCTGTGCTGGTGTTCCCAGAGGGGGTTAGGTCTGGTGTAGCTTGGAGAAATTTTGGGTTTTACTTCACCTTGAATCTTTGGATCTCTAGTATTTTTCAAGTTTTGACTTTGCTTGGATTCAGTGTCCATCAAGCCCATGTTATTCAGATGATTGTTTGAAGTGTCCTATTTGTGTTTCTCTTACGGTTTTGGTGATGATAAATGTTGGACCTGACCCTCTCTGCAAAATCATCCCCAGACCTTATGCCTTTTCCCTCTACTTTTTGCTGAAGTCATTTTTTGTTGACTTTAGGATTCTCTGCACTTTACCATTTCTAACTAGTGCTAAAGTGCAGGTGCTCTGCACTCTGAACGTGGTAACATTGGATTCTACACAATTGGCATATTTAATTTACTTGAAAGTCCTTAGTAAAGTGCACTATAAATGCCCCGGCCCTGCAAATTAAATGCTGATAGTTGGCCTGCAGCACTGATTGAGCCACCCACTACATTAGCTTTTCAAACATGTCTCAGTCCTGCCACTGCAGAACCTGTTTATGTAGTTGTAGGCTGCCATTTTGACCTGGCAAATGCACCCACTTGCCAGCCCCAAACCTTCTTTTTTAACATATAGGTAGCCCCTAAGGTAAGCCCTATTTACCCTCAAGGGCAAGGTGCGGTGTACTTAAAATTTTTGCCATTTTAAGTTTAACATGTCCTGTTAGAGAAAAACAATATAGCGGAATGTGCTGAGACTCACCCCCTTGTGTCTGCTGTGATGTCCTCACGCGCCCATCCAAATCGGGGTAGGCCACCGCCAGGATCCGGGACATCAGGGGGGTCAATTGACGACTGGCACCCCTCCTACGTTGGGAGGCCATCCCCAGCAGAGCCTCCGCGGTCTTCCTGCTCCCGCGGCGGATGTCCTCCCACCTCTTGCGGCAGTGGGTGCCCCGTCTGTTGTGGACCCCCAGGGCCCGGACGTCCTTGGCGATGGCACGCCAAATGTCGATCTTCTGATGGGCGCTGACCTATGTGACATGTACAGGGTTGAAAAATAAATATCATCACTTTTCTGCATGGTCGATGTGCGCGGCCCCCCCTCCCCAACCTTGCCATGTGTCACATGCTCTCATCTGTCGTGCGTTGCACTCCTCATTCGCTCCCCTCCCCACCATCTTACATCCACCCGACTCAACACAGGCATAGCCCATACTACGTGCTCCCAGTGTACTTACCTGTTGGTCTGGAGGACCGTAGAGTAGCGCATACTGGGGGAGGACCCCATCAACAAGTTTATCCAATTCCTTCGATGTGAAGGCAGGGGCCCTTTCCCCAGTCGCAGCAGCCATTGTCTCTTCCAGACAGAGTTCACAGCAGCACTTGCAGTATAGGTCCTCTCCTGTGGATGATCAGGTCTCTAATGATTAAGCAAGTAGAAAATGGCGGTCACGCCCGCGGCGGTGCGTACCGCGGCGCACATCGTCATTGGCTCATGAGACCCATAGGGTTCAATGTTAACAAATGCTGCTTTGCGCCGCGGTCTTCGACCGCCTACCGCCACGGTGTGCCACGCCAGCGCATTGACCTCACATCCCATTGTCACACTTCACAGGTCAGGCAGCGGCCATTTTAAGGGCCCACATGGCTTAATTTCTACTGTGTCACACAGGCCTAGGCCTTGCATTGCCACTCATACAAGCCATTCAATGCATAGCGAATCGTGTACTGTGCAAGCTGTGGTTACGTACCTGTGGGTTGCTTGACTCTGTGCTCCATGTTGTCCTTCCTAGGCACCGTCAGCTGGGACTTGCGAAGAGATGGAGGAATCCTCCCGTGTACAGACCGCTGGTGGACCTGTCGACAATGGAAGAAAGACATGTCATACTTACATACAGACTTGACCGAGCCACTATACAGGAACTGTGTGCCCAGCTGGAGCCAGACCTGATGTCCCCCATTCGCCAACCCACAGGGATTCCCCCTCTGGTGCAGGTTCTGTCAGTACTCCATTTTTTGGCAAGTGGATCATTCCAAACAACAGTGGCCATATCATCAGGGATGTCTCAGCCTATGTTTTCTAAGGTTTTGTCCAGAGTGTTGTCTGCCCTGATGAAATACATGCGGAGCTACATTGTTTTCCCTGAGGTGGCCGATTTGCCTACAGTGAAGGGTGATTTCTATGCCCTTGGAAATATCCCCAACATCATTGGTGCCATTGATGGGACCCATGTGGCCTTGGTTCCCCCCAGTGGAAGTGAGCAGGTGTACAGGAACAGAAAAAGTTATCATTCTATGAATGTCCAGGTGGTCTGTTTGGCTGACCAGTACATCTCCCATGTAAATGCCAAGTTCCCTGGGTCAGTGCATGACGCGTACATCATGCGAAATAGCAGCATCCCTTATGTGATGGAACAGCTACAGAGACACCGTGTGTGGCTAATAGGTGACTCTGGTTACCCCAACCTGTCGTGGCTACTTACCCCAGTGAGGAATCCCAGGACAAGGGCAGAGGAATGCTACAATGAGGCCCATGGGCGAACTAGGAGGATTATAGAAAGAACCTTCGGCCTCCTGAAGGCCAGGTTTAGGTGCCTGCATATGACAGGGGGATCCCTAATGTACTCACCAAAGAAGGTGTGCCATATCATCGTGGCCTGCTGTATGCTTCACAACCTGGCTTTGCGATGCCAGGTGCCTTTCCTGCAGGAGGATGGTCCAGATGGTGGTGTTGTAGCAGCTGTGGAGCCTGTGGAGAGTGAAGAGGAGGAGGACGACGGGAACGACACAGACAACAGGGACACAGTGATACAACAGTATTTTTAGTAGCACACAGGTACGAATCAACCACGCCATTTTACATTTACTTAAAGTCTCCTGCCTCTCTACTGTCTGAGTTCCCCCCCAGTTCCTGTTAACTGAGTTGTGACTTTCCCTTCCGTTTTCAGAGCTGTGGGCCCCACTGCGTGACCTCTGCTTTGTTTGCCCATGGACTACAGCTGTGTGACAGTGGTATATTGTCATCACAATGTAACTGAACATTTTGGCACCGTTATGTCTAATACATTTGTTCAAAATACAAGCAGACTCCAGATTTTTTTAGTGCAAGAACTGATTTAATTCAAGTGCTAAATTTAAGGAACATGATTGCAAAACAGGAATGGGTGATGGTGGAGTAATGTCCATGGCAGAGTCCAGTTCTCAGATGCACAGGTGCATTGTCCATATGCCTGAGGAAGGATGGAGCAGGGGCAGTTCAAGGTTGGACAGGGTGACAATGTGGGAAAGTGGGATGACATCAGGGGGTATCGTTTGCTGGCGGGGGTCTTGCAATCCTACTCTGTCTTCTTGTGAGATCTCAGGTTCCGCTTGCGGGGTGGTTCTTCTTCTGCAGGAGGTGGGGTTCTGGTGGCCCGTCGTTGTGTGGGGGCCTCCTGTCCACTTGCGCCGGCGGAGGTGGTAGGCTGTTCCTGGTCCAGGCTAGTGACAGGGGCCCTTTGTGGTGCCACATGGTCCCGCCATGTGGTGACTATCTGGGTTAGGGCCACAACGATGGTCCCCATTGCAGAACTAATGTTCCTCAGTTCCTCTCTGAACTCCATGTACTGTTGCTCCTGCATGACCTGGATCTCCTGGAACCTGGCCAGTACCGTAGCCATCGTCTCCTGGGAGTGTTGGTATGCTCCCATGATGGAGGTGAGGGCCTCTTGGAGAGTCGGTTCCCTGGGCCTGTCCCCCCCCTGTCGCACAGCAGCCCTCCCAGTTGCCCTGTTTCCCTGGGCCTCTGTCCCCTGGACGGTGTGCCCACTACCACTGCCCCCAGGTCCCTGTTGTTGTTGGGGTGGTGGGTCAACCTGGGTGCCCTGTAGGGGTGGACACACCGCTGATTGACGTGTCCTGGGGACAGAGGCATGGGCCCGCTGGGTAGGAGCTGTGCTGGTGTTCCCAGTGGGGGTTAGGTCTGGTGTAGCTTGTGGCTGTCTGTAGGGAACCGACTGTCCAGAGGTCCCCGATGGGCCGGGCTGGTCATCAGGGTCCAGGGAGACAGAGCTGCTGTCATCACTGGGGGCCTCTTCTGGGGGTGGGATGGACATCTCTGGACCCTCCGTGGTGGTGTGGTGGCGTTCGGGTCCTGCAGGGGTATAAGAGTATGGTTATTGCTTCTGTGTGTGGCATTTCGTGCAATGGGTGGGTGGCCATGTCCCCCAGTGCTGGCATTTCCTTGTGGGGGCTTTTGTGACGGTGGCTTGTGGGGGTGATGGGTGTGTGCAGTGGGCATGCTTTGGGGATGGGTGTCCATGCTTTGGGGACGCACGCAGGGCTAGGTTTTGGGATGGGTGGGATGTGATGGTGAGCCATTTGCAAGGAGTTGGTGTGATGGGGGTGGGGGTGAGGGTGGGGGTATGATTTGGCATGCAGGTGGGGTGGGGGGAATGAAGTAGTGAAGATTTGACTTACCAGAGTCCATTCCTTCGCCTACTCCTGCGAGGCCCTCAGGATGCAGGATGTGCAAGACTTCCTCCTCCCATGCTGTGAATTCTGGGGGAGTAGGTGGGGGTCAGCCGCCAGTCTTCTGCACCGCAATGTTGTGCCTTGATACCATGGAACGCACCTTCCCCCGTAGGTCGTTCCACCGCTTCCTGATATCGTCCCGATTGCGTGGATGCTGTCCCACAGCGTTGACCCTGTCCACTATTCTTTGCCATAGCTCCATCTTCCTGGCAATGGTGGTGTGCTGCACCTGTGCCCCGAAGAGCTGGGGCTCTACACAAACTATTTCCTCCACCATTACCCTGAGTTCTGCGTCAGAGAACCTGGGGTGTCTTTGGGGTGCCATGGGGTGGTGTGGATGAGGTGAGGGGTGGTGTATGTGTTGTAGAGTGTGGGGAGTGTGGTGGTGTATGGTGTTTTGTGCGTGGAAATTGTGTGGGTGATGTTGTGATTTGCCTCTGTGTGATGGTGTACTCTATGCTGTGCTCTCTCTCTCTGTCCTTCACTCGCAATTGTGGTCGTAGGGGTTTGTGGGTGATGTGGGTGTGTGTTTTTTATTTAATTGGGTGTGTGGGAGTGGTGTGTGTATGTGTCTCAGGTGTGTGTATTTTGAATTATCCAATGTGGTAGTATTTTGTAAAGGTGTGTGTATTTTGACCGCGGCGGTGTGTACCGCCAATGGAATACCGCGGTTGAAAGACCGCTGCAGGGATTTGTGGGTCGGAATGGTATGGGCGTATTTCTGTTGGCGTGACGGTGGAGGTTTGGTCATCGCCAGTTTCCCGCTGACCTTTGGTGTGGCGGACTTTTGTGGATGTCGGGTTTTTGGCGGTTTGCCAGTTGTGGGTCAGAATGACCGTGGCGGTTTACCGCGGCGGTGTTATGGCGGTCTTCTGGCCGGCGGTATGCGACTTTTACCGCCGAGGTCAGAATGACCCCCTTAGTTTCCAAAAACCTATTTAAAATTCCACAATCAGAAAAGCAAAACTGTAATGAGTGCAAGAAAAAAAAAAACTGCAAAATCTGACAGTAAGGTTAACAATTGAACATTATGTATTAGTCAACGCCGCTGTTTGTACTTTGAGTATACGTGTTTTTAAGATGGATTATTGCTATGCTGCAATAAATTGCCTGTTTTCATTCAACTAGAAAGCTCTTTAGAGTCCAGAAATCACTGTTGGTCTGATATCAATCTACCATGCTAGAATATTGTCTATTTGTAGACACACTGGGTCTGATCATGACCTTGGTGCAGGGGATATCCCATTCACCATATTACAAGTTCAATAGGATATAATGGAACTTGAAATATGGCGTTCAAGATATCCATCATGTTTGTGACGGAGTAATACCCTCTGCCAAGGTACTAGTCAGGCCCTCTTGGCCTCATTATGAGTTTGGTGGTCGCACTGCAGGGCCGTCAATCTCACTAGTAGGACGCCACCGTCATGACAGTGATGTCTCCACCATGTGTGTTACAATGTTCCCGCGGGGATGACAAGTAGGAACAATGTAATATGCGTTCCTGCCGTTCAGTCAGGTTGGAACCATGCTACGATGTAGGACTCAGCTCCCTTAAGAGAGTTGAGCCCTCTACCGTAGCACACGAAGGGCCATCCAGCACCCTCGGAATGCACACCATCTGCAAAGCAGACAGTGGGTATTCCGAGGGAGCTGGGTAGGGGGCCTCTGTACTGCCCATGCCATGGCCCCCAGCACTGGCTTTGCACCAGCCATTCCATGGCAGGGTCCCCACCATGAAAAGGCTTGCGGAAAGTGGGGTGTAATCAGCCAGGTGGCCCTGAGTTCAGTGCCGCCATGGCTGATTTCAAGCCCATCCTCTGTCACCTCGTGGAGCCACACTCCTAGTGATTTGACAGCCAATGGGAAAGTGGTGGTCCTTGGACTGTAAAACTGATTATTGCTTTTTGATATAACTCATTTCAAAATAGAGGAATATCTTCTATAAACTATGCAATGTTTATAAAATGTATACCATAATAACTTGTGCATAGGCTAAAACCATACATTGAAAAACAAAATTGCGAAGCCCTGCTGCATTCTTAAGGCAGATAGAATGCTACAAAGCTTTATGAAATAAGACCAGATTCTGTTCCAGCAGAATTCAAGTACAAAAATGCAAATACAGATGTATATGTCATACTAGCCATTTCTTACTTAATGTAGAACTTTAATGATTCCTAAAGGTGTTGTACATTTTCTTGTGCACATCTTTCAGTTTTTCAGAAAGTGTGGGATCCCATTAAATACATACATGTAGAAATGTGCAATTTATATGATGAATTCAGATCACAGCATATGAAAGTGTTCTTGTTCCGTAACATGAGATTCCCTGTGTGCTGCTGTGGCTTTTGGTGACTCTGGGGTGCCTAATTTGTGAGTCTAAAATCAGTCATAACATAAGTGAAACTTTCCCCAAAACAGCCCAGGAGGTTTTTTATTAGGCTAACTCCAGCCCAGGAATGCCTTGGGGACAGTTAGAATGTCCCCAAATATTTTTATACTTGGTGGTTAAAATGCTGTAAGTTAGCAAGCCAGTGGGTGCTTGCCTAAGGGTGTTGCTGGAGCTAAAAACACTAGGAAAATCCTTCTTTATGGCTTTAATTTAGGTCTGGATACAGATAACATTTGCTTTATGAAGGACCATGTGCCATCAAACAATTAACATGGTATAATAGGAAGCCTGGAGAAATTTTGGGTTTGACTTCATCTTGAATCTTTGGATCTCTAGTATTTTTCAAGTTTTGACTTTGCTTGGATTCAGTGTCCATCAAGCCCATGTTATTCAGATGATTGTTTGAAGTGTCCTATTTGTGTTTCTCTTACGGTTTTGGTGATGATAAATGTTGGACCTGACCCTCTCTGCAAAATCATCCCCAGACCTTTTGCCTTTTCCCTCTACTTTTTGCTGAAGTCATTTTTTGTTGACTTTAGGATTCTCTGCACTTTACCATTTCTAACTAGTGCTAAAGTGCAGGTGCTCTGCACTCTGAACGTGGTAACATTGGATTCTACACAATTGGCATATTTAATTTACTTGAAAGTCCTTAGTAAAGTGCACTATAAATGCCCCGGCCATGCAAATTAAATGCTGATAGTTGGCCTGCAGCACTGATTGAGCCACCCACTACATTAGCTTTTCAAACATGTCTCAGTCCTGCCACTGCAGAACCTGTTTATGTAGTTGTAGGCTGCCATTTTGACCTGGCAAATGCACCCACTTGCCAGCCCCAAACCTTCTTTTTTAACATATAGGTAGCCCCTAAGGTAAGCCCTATTTACCCTCAAGGGCAAGGTGCGGTGTACTTAACATTTTTGCCATTTTAAGTTTAACATGTCCTGTTAGAGAAAAACTATTACTTTACTTTTTCATTACTGCAAAGTCCATCTCGCCAGTAGGTTAACATTGGAGTTACCTTGAAGCAGCCTTTAAGTGTAATTTCCAATTGGAAAAAGATGGAAATTTAGAGTTTGGTGTCTCCGGACTCACAATTTAAAATCACAACTTATAAAGAAGTTGAATTTTAAACGGAATGTCTGAAAATGACACTGTTAGAAAGTTGGCATTTTCAAACCATTCTGTGCCTCTGCCTGTCTCTGAATGCACGCTTGGGGTTGGTGCCAGTTGGGCTTAGTGCATTATGTCCAGAGAGTCACGTGCAATGGGAGCTTGGGTGTGACCTAATGGGTCGTAATGGGCAATTAACAGTCTTGATGAGGGTGTGTCAGAGTCACCAGAACCTCGGGGTCTGTGCACGTTCCCAACACTTCCACCACAAGACAGCTCCAATACTCTGACTAGATTTGTCACATAGTCTAAGAGAGTCCAAGTGGGGAAAAGGAGATTAGGAAGGGAACAGCTGGGAAGGAGACCTGTAGGAAGCAAAAGGTTAAAACACACAACATCAAAATTACATCTCATGAAATCATTACAATGCTATGACTCTAAGCATCGTCATTCTGAAAACATGAACAACCTAAGAATAGACTTAAAATGGCTAGGCTTTTAGATGACTGAATACCTGTGAGGGAATCAAGAGAGGTTAAATAAAACTTTCAGATTCAAGTACTTTCTTTAACATGAGAATCAGGAAACAATCTCAATAATTTCTGAACCATCATATTAATCTAATTTTAAGAATACATATCAGGAACACACAACATTACATCTAGAACTCTGGTCTTTTTTGTTCTCTCAAAACATTGGAAAGTGAATTGCGCACATTGCAGGTTTTCAAATAAGTATTAAACACCATAGAAGGACTGTGCACCATGAATAACACAACGTAGATTCAAGGAATAAATCACGCGACTTGTCAACTCGAAAACTACCAAGTAAATGCCTTAGAATGGTAGCACACAGTAAATAACATGAATTAAGCACGAGGAAAGAATCGCGCGTCTTGCCGATTCGAATGCCACCATGTAACTGCCAAAAAATGGTAGCGCACAATAAATAACATGAATTAAACATGAGGAACGAAACGCGCGACTTGCCGATTCGAATGCCACCATGTAACTGCCAAGAAATGGTAGCGCACAATGAATATCATGAATTAAACACGAGAAAGGAATTGCGCGTCTTGACGATTCAAATGCCACCATGTAACTGCCAAGGAATGGTAACGCACAATGAATATCATGAATTAAGCACAAGGAAAGAATTGCGCGTCTTGCCGATTCGAATGCCACCATGAAATTGCCACAGAAATAGTAGCACGCAATGAATATCATGAATTAAGTACAAAGAAAAGAATCGCGCGTCTTGCCGATTCGAATGCCACCATGAAACTGCCAAGGAAATGGTAGCATACGATAAACATCTAGGGTTAAATCCCTATGAAACGAATAGCGCGCCTTGCCGATTCGAAGGCCACCATGTAACTGCCAAGGAATGGTAGCGCACAATGAATATCATGAATTAAACACAAGCAAAGAATTGTGCGTCTTGCCGATTCGAGTAAAAGCATGCAAATGCCATGAAAATTCCAAACGCACATTCACACGCACAAGAGCGAATTGTTTATCATGAAGAATTAGGCCCAAGAATTCGAGGACCCTCGATAACGGGGTCGGGGGCCCAGCCCAACCTCCGTCTTACCGCCCTGAATAATGATCACAAATGTACAATGAAGAGCAGAGGCCTGGAAGATCAAGGTAGGCCTCCGGAACAGGAGCTCAGTAAGTTGCTGCTGCTCTGCACCGGGACCTCTGAATAGTGAGCACGTGGAGCTGGGCTGGCTCCCTTTTATAGTCTTGGCCCAGCCCACAACCACACCCAGGCATGCTGCAGGGAAAGCTTCTAGAAGGCCCCGGAAAGGGACCACACCCTGACATACTCTGACAGCCTGCAGCAATACATTGCAAATGAACAGTATTTATAAGCACCTTAAAAATAAGTCTTCAGGATTGAACTCTGCAATGCAAAAGGGTAAACAATAACATATCAGCACAATGCATAAATTACATTATCTTGAGAGTGTTGGGTTTTTTCATTCTAGTCGGCCGTAGAGCGCGCATTGTCCTGGTGTTGACAAGGTGGTAGTGGTTAGCACTGCTTCACTTACAAAAGAATTAGGTTGTGCCTCTTCCCACACACAGGGCTGCTCACCCCCTACAGAGTATACGGAGCCAGGGAAGGAAGGGCATGGACCTTGTGATCTTCAAAGGCCTCCTTGGTGTTTCCTCCATTTCAAAGGCACATTTGAGCATAAGTCCTGGACCCCAAACCCCACCGAATCAGAACTCTACTGGAACCAACAACATTCTGCTAGGAAGAAGGACTTCTGTGCTGCCTGGAGGGACTGCCACTTTGCTACTTGCTTTGCTGTGTTGGCCTGCTGCCTGCTGCTTCTTGTCTGAAGTGAGAAGGACTGGACTTGTTCTTTGCATCCTTGAACCCAAAATTCCGCAAGGGCTTGTTGGCTTGCCCCCTGTTTCTGAAGTATCAGGGGCATCAAAAACTACCTACAACTCTCTGGTGCTACTGGGCTCTACCATCTGTGAGCCCTATGCTTACCTGAAGTGCTCCCCTCCAGCCCTCGTACACAGAAGTGGGTTACTCATCTGATTTCTGCAAAAACCAAAGCATCGCCTCACAGGCATGAGAAATCGGTGCATCACTCCTGCGATGGCGATGCAGAGGCTGTTCAACAAAAGCTGATTAACTGCCTGCACGGACCTACGACAATGCTCTGCATGGCTCAACAATGACACATCACATTCACTTCAGTGGGGCCCAATGACAATGCAGTGACCCTACTGAGTGGAAAATACAGATGCATTGTGCCCTTGACATCAACGCTTTGCTCCATCAAAGGTATAATCTCAGGAAACCCTGCATGGGTTCCGTAGCTGACCTACCCTCCATTGTGGTCAGCCTGGATTTTAAATTTGCACTGATCCCTCGCAACCTCAAGTAATCTTTTGACCTCCAGTAACTTCTTAGCACCCTTTTCACATTTAATCTTTAAACATTCATGTGTTGAGTTCTACTTATTAGGTTTTTGTCCATTTGGTCTTGTTGTACTCAGATAAATATTCTCTATTTTTCTAAACCTGAGTGGAGCTTTTGTGGTATTCTCATTGTGTTACTGTGTGTGAGAGTTGCACAAGTACTTTACACATTGCCTCTCAAGTTAAGCCTGACTGCTCTCTGCTAAGGTACCACAGAGTGAGCATAGCTTAATTTGGGGAGTGATTTTGACTTACCCTGACTAGCATTGAGGTCCCTAGTAGGACAGTGTACATACCTCTTTTTGTTAGAGATTCAATTTTAAACAATGAACATAACATGTAGCTTGTAACAGAGAGCTGCTTTTGTTTTTAATGTATTGAGTTGACTGACAGAATGACACAACATTACACATCGCAACATAAAAAAACAGCATAGCACAACACACATACCTTAATATAGCACAACATGACAACTCAACATGCAATAACATACACATCGTACTACACTGTGTCACAAAATAACACAATACACCGTAAGAAAAGCACAGGACTGCACAATGCACTTGAATCCACCCTAATGTAACGCAACATAGCACAAAACAACACATAAAATACCCTAAGAAATAACAGCATATCACAGCATGATCCAATATAACACACCCTAACATAACACAACATACCACATATACTGTAACACACCACAACATAAAACAGCAAAGCAGTGCACAACACAACACAACACACTCTAGCATACTGCAGCATAGAACAACATGACTCGGCATAACACCTTCATACACAATAAATATAGTACAAGAAAGAACACAACACATCATAGAGTGAGTAGACACATATTTTAATCACTGATTCTTAATTAATTTTTTCTTGAAGAGGTTGAACGAACAAATACCAGTGAGTTGAAGAATGACTTAACGTTGGTGTAAGTGGCGTCCTAGACAAAGTGACAAGTTGGCTGCTCCATCCCTGATTACTGGGCTAGCATTTGTTGCTTAAAGGCTTATAGGGGCAACTATACCTTTGCTTGTATCACACTATATTGCCAGCTGCGTAATAAAATGTCTAAACCTTAACTTTATGGTCTAGCTTGACAGTGAAGCGGTTGCCAGAGAATTATGTGAGCATCACTAGAGAGGGGCTTTTGTTCCACCCACATAGTTGGAGCCAGAAGCACAGATTTTCTATGGAAGGCCTTGTGTGCTTCAACAAAAAAAAGAGCTTGCCCTCCACCACCTGTGATCGTTTTGTTATTTTATCCACCTAACTATGCTTGAATTTTTGGGGGCACACACATGACAATGGGATGCATTAAAAGTGTCTTAGATAACTAGATAATTTAAGTTGTTTTCCTCTGGCAAGAGGTAAGAGGGGAAGAGGTTAGTCATTAACCTACATAGGAGGTCATTCTGACCCTGGCGGCCGGTGACCGCCAGGGTCACCGACCACGGGAGCACCGCCAACAGGCTGGCGGTGCTCCCGAGGGCATTCTGACCGCGGCGGTTCAGCCGCGGTCAGAAAGGGTAAACCGGCGGTCTCCCGACGGTTTACCGCTGCCCCATTGAATCCTCCATGGCGGCGGAGCGCGCTCCGCCGCCATGGGGATTCAGACACCCCCTACCGCCATCCTGTTCATGGCGGGAAACCCGCCATGAACAGGATGGCGGTAGGGGGTGCTGCGGGGCCCCTGGGGGCACCTGCAGTGCCCATGCCAATGGCATGGGCACTGCAGGGGCCCCCGTAAGAGGGCCCGCAAAGCATTTCAGTGTCTGCTTTGCAGACACTGAAATACGCGACTGGTGCAACTGCACCCGTCGCACCCCTGCAACTACGCCGGCTCAATTCTGAGCCGGCGTCCTCGTTGCAGGGGCATTTCTGCTGGGCCGGCGGGCGCTCTTTCGGAGAGCGCCCGCCGGCCCAGCGGAAATGTTTAAATGGCCGCCGCGGTCTTTTGACCGCGGTGTGGTCATTTCACGGCGGTACCTTGGCGGACGGCCTCTGCCGTCCGCCAAGGTTAAAATCACCCCCATAGTTGTTTTAGGTCTGGCTTGACAGTGCAACTATCACCTGGCGTTTTAACCTACACAAGTATTATTCTATAGTTCTTTACTTCCAATGCTATTTATTTGTACTGTTTCACACTACAATTTGAACCCAAACCTTTGGCTTTGCAATTCTTGTTGTTCATTGTTGTCACTTCAAATCACTAAGGTGGGGTGATTTGTGGGAGAACACTGCACAATATCAAATAGAAAGGGAGCACTTAGGTAGGGGAAAATGCACAAGTGTTGGAAAATAGTATACTATTACTTTTCAAAAGGATGGTAGAGTTTTATGCTATTTCCAATGTAAAACGTGCATTACTAAAATTACAAAAGTGTGTTTTTATTTTTCACCAACTTTTTCTACAGATCTCACAGTACAAACAGCATTAATTACAAGCCAGACTTAATTGTTTTTCCATTGCTTGATTTTCCATGGTTCGAAACTTGTTTGTGTTCTTAGTAACTTTGCTGCAGCATCAAGGAGAATCCTCATCTGAGAATGCATGACAATGTTAGGCATGTAAATATCAAATAGCTAAATTAAATTAACCCATCAGTTAAATTGGGCCATGACCAGTACTTCAGTGACAACGCAGTAAACCAACTCAAAAAGAAAATGTAAAGGTGATGCATTTATATGTTGGACATATAAATATATATGGTCTTAAAATCTTACAGACCTTACATTGAAACCACCATGACTTATAGGGTTCATTGTGATGTATTTAAATCATAACAAAATAATATACATTTATAAACTATGAACAGCATTGTACTGGGAAGAAAAGTAATCTGGGCACTAAAATAAAAGTGGGCCTACTTTAGCAAATTAAATAGCTAAAAAAGTGTCATATATTTGCAAATCAGAGCACTTTTGAATTTGTAAAGAAACAATTTGTAGTTGTTTTGTAGGGTATGAAGCACTGCATGCACTTGTGTTTACTTCAGACAATGTTTTTAAGATTATTAGGGAAATCGACAGTAAGAACCAACCCTCCAGGCCATAACAAATGGCCACAAACATCCACAAAAATGACTCACCCATAAACCTGTCAGACCACCATTCTGACACTGCCAAATTGCCCTATAGGCCAGTCCGGCCCTGGCTATAAGTGCAAAATTGCATTAAAGTCAAAATTCTGGTTCCTTGATAAAAGAACACAAGTATACATGCACCATGAAATCTTGTGCAATTTACCACAAAAACTGTGCACACAAGCACATGGACGGGCTTAGGTGAGGCCTTCTGTGTTGGAATTATGAAAAAAACACTGATCTTTTCCTTTTTAGTCTTTTTTTGACCACTGTGCATGTGTTATAATCAGGTGAATATGTCAGTGACAATATCAACGCTTTGAACTAAAAACAAATTACAGAAATTCACCTGTTATAATTAGCAGAGCTACGTATAAATTGTGCCACCACCATGCCATCATTCAAGCATCTTTTGTACACATTACTCTATGAACTGGTATGACATTAGAGGCCTGAAAGTAAGTAAAAAATACCTCAGAATAATATGAAGCACCATTAACACCATCACAGATAAAACTCCCATATGTCTAGGAAGCATGTGTTATGAGCAATATTAACCCTATACCATACACTAAACAGGGAGCCTTGTTCACATTAAAAATCAACCACAGATATATTGAAAGCCATCAATGCATACAGTGTTTATTATGTATACAACTGTTCAGACAAAGCCAAGTTACGCAGGACGTCTGTTCCAAAATTAATGCCCTACTACGTACAGTTTTTTTCTGTCTCAAACCACTCACAGTCACCAAACCTACATTGAGAAAAGTTGATGTGAGTAGAAAAGTGGGTAGTATCAACAGTGTTTAATATATAGAGAGCATTTACTCTGTACCGCACAGTTTGGATCTGCTTTGGTACCCCCTCAAATTCTACACGTTTTCAGCCCTTCCCTGTCACAGGAACTTTGCCCACCTACACAAGGTAGGTATAATTTTTATTGGGAGATGAAGGGGAATGCTGAGTGATAGGAAATGTGTGGTTTCCAGAAGATTTCAGAACTTTCCATCACAGAAATGTGAGGAAAATGTGTTTTTAGGTTTGTAATGGATTCTGGGTAGGAGAACCAGGTAAGAGCCACACAAGCCACCCCACCATGGATTACTCTGGGTGTCTAGTTTTAAAAAATTTACAAGTTTGCTAGGTTTCCCCAGGTGCTGGCCGAGCTAAGCCCCAAAATCCACAACTAGGCTCATTGCAAAAAAAGGGTCTATTTTAGGTGGAAAATGTGATGTGTCCACATTGCGTTTTGGGCCGATTCTAGTCATGGTCATTAGCTCTACCCACACAAATGAGGTGCCACTTCTATCTGGAGAATTGGGGGAAAACTGGGTGGAAGGAAGTTTGTGGCTCTGCTCAGATTCCAGAACTTTCCATCACATAAATATGAGGTAAATGTGTTTTAGATACATTTGAGGTTAGCAAGGGATTCTGGGTAACAGACATTGGTGAGAGCCACACGTCACCCCATCCTGAACTACTCTAGGTGTCTAGTTTTAAAAAATGCACGAATTTAATAGGTTTCCCTAGGTGGTGGCTAAGCTGGAGCCCAAAATCCACAGCTAGGTACATTGCAAAAAACGGTCAGTTTTCAGTGGAAAAATGTGCTGTATCCACATTGCATTTTGAGCTGTTTCCTGTTGTGGGCACTAGGCCTCCCCACATAAGCGAGGTACTATTTTTATTTGGAGACTTGGGGGAATAGTGATTAGTAGAACAAGTGTTATTACCAATTGCCTTTCTCTGCATTTGCTCCTTCTAAATGTAAGACAGAGTAAGAAAGAAATCATTATTAGAAATGCCCTCTAATTCACATACTTGTCTAGGGAGCCCCAGTCTCAGAGATGTGCAAATAGCCACTGCTTCTAAACTCCATATTATGTGCCCATTTCAGAAATACATAGGTTTTCTTGATACCTATTTTTCACTCTTTATATTTTACCAAATAATTTACTGAATATCCGGTACACAATGCAAAACCATTGCAAGGTGCAGCTCAGTTATTGACTCTGGGTACCTAGGGTTCTTGGTGAAACTATAAGCCCTATATACCCCCGCAACCAGAAGGGTCCAGCTTACATAACGGTATATTGCTTTAAAAAGTCTGCCATAGTTAGAAGAAGTTACAGATAAAAACATAGACACAAATGGCTGTTTTCTAACTCAATTTCAATATTATTTTATTTCAACTGTTGGTAAGAGAACCTTAAAGAATCTACACAAATGACCCCTTGCTGAATTCAGAATGTTGTCTACTTATCAGAAATGTATAGCTTTCTGGGATCACCATTGTTACCCATTTTCCCCACTAAGTGGAAGGAGGGTAAAGACACATAAAATAAAAAAAAGTGGCTATGTACCAGTAAAATGCCAAAACTGTGTTGAGAAGTTTGTTTTTGTGATTCAAGTCTGCCTGTTCCTGAAAGCTAGAAAGATTGTGATTTTAGCACCATAAACCCTTTGTTGATGCCATTTGCAGGGAAACACTAGACACTTTCTTCTTCAGCACTTGTTTCCCATTTTTCTAAAAAAAAACAAATTTAGCTGTATTTTGGCTATTTCTTCAGTCCCCTCTAAGAGAATCCACAAACCTTTGGTATCTTCAGAATCCCCAGCATGTTGGAAAAAAAGGGTGCAAATGTGGTGCGGATACCTTATATGGACAAACAGTTATTGGGCCCTAAGTGTAAACTACCTCAAATAGCCAAAAAAAGGCTTAGCACTAGGGCTGGGGAAAGGCCTAGCAGTGAACCAGGCCAGAAGGGGCTAAAGATTATACTACCTGCAGCCTTCGTACTGTGGTGAAAACTTTACAGGTGGCCCATCTTCTAAAGCAAAGGAAGCACCTGTACATAGGTTGGTACCTGGGGCACATAGTCCTCTATGCTATGTAGAAATATTCACTCTGAGATGTTCTGTCTAATAACTCAAGTCTGCTTACAATACGTTGTCTCTGCTATGTAGAATCTTTGCCCTGTTGGAAAGATATACAGCAGAACCAAAATACTTATGTCAAACATGCTGAACACATCATCAGCTGTCAACTACAAACAGTGTTACTCTTCTATACAAAGATTTATAACGTGGTCAACACCTCTAAACACCCATAATGCATTAGCAGCATGTGTATTTTTCTAACATTTAGGGCCAGATGTATGCGAATCGCTATTTCCGACTTGCAAAACGATATGCCAAGAAAAATTGCTATACCAAATAGCGATTCGGTGCAGAGTCGCACCGCAATTTGCAACCTTGCATTTTGCGTGGTCTCAATTTGCAACCTCGCAATTTGCGCGGTTGCAAATTGCACAAGGGTGCGGTCCGGTGTTGCATATTGCAACAGACTCGCAAATTGCACGTAGGTGCAAATTAAATTTTGAAAAACCCACTTCCTGATTCTGAGTGATGACATCAGAACCAGCAAGTAACCCCATGGAACAGGGAGGAGCCCACCCAGCCCAAACTGTAGAGCCACACCCAGGTGAGAGGAGCTGCAGCAACAATGGCTACACAGGAGAAGGAGACACCCAGTGGAGGCAGAAAACGAAAACTTAAGTTTTCTGAAGAGGAGTTGGAGGTGCTCACTGAGGAGTACTGCCTGCACCATGAGAAATTATTTGGCAAGGCAGCAATGAGTGTCCCTGACAGCCACAAAAAGAAGATCTGGCAGGACATCCTCAACAAAAGAAATGCCATCGATGTCAGCCACTGCACACTGGATGAGGTCCGTAAAAGGCGGTATGACCTTCGCTCCAGGACCAAGGAAAGGGTGGCGGAGAGCATGAGGGAGATGCATGGCACTGGAGGAGGGCCATCTACTGTAGCACTCACTACAGCCATCAAAACCATGGTGGAGACAACTCTGGAGCCGGAGGCTGTACTGGGCATCGGAGACCTAGACAGTTCAGCACCAGGAACATCAAAAAGTAGGTACCAAAATTAACGTATTTACACCAGCCTATGCACCATGCACACATTCACAGTACACATCAGCATGCACCTCCAGGTTAGCTACATTCCTAGTATTGCAACCTATAGAACAGTGCATTATGGGCAATGTAGTACAGTAGTCCAAATATAGGGAAATGTTTATTCTGAGGCATCAAACATATGTGAGACACTGACAGTGTATCTCCTATGTCCCACAGGTCTCCCACAAGGCCCCCCCATCAGCGCCACTGTGCAGGGAGAGGATCAAGGCACTGACACACAGGAGAAGGCTGCCACAGACACCGCAGGGGAGTGCAGGACAACACCACCCATCAAATCGGCACAAGAGAACATGGATGATCCTGCTGTGGGTATAGAGGCAGTCATTGTGACACCGGGGCCAATGCGTAGGGAGAGTCAACCACGGGGATCAGCTGGCTCGGTGCGTAGACGACGCACAATGCAGTCTGTGTGTAGGGAGGATGTTACCGATGAGGATTTGTTGGGACTGGAGGCATCCTTACTGCAGAGTCACCAACTGCAAAATAGACAAATGCGGTACTGTAACCTTTCAAGACTGTAGAACACACTCATGCATGGGCTGGCAAATGTGGGCAACCAGTTCACTAGAATGAACGCTCACTTGGGTAACCTGACTACCTCCATAGAAAACTTGGTCAGGGAAATGGTGGCCGACAGGGCACAAGCACGGCGCAGGGAGCGCAACACTGCTGCCTGTTTAGACAGGCTTAGTGTGTCTATAGAGCCCCTGGCTACCACTACAACCTGCCTGTCAAGGTGCACTGTCAGCCTGCAAGAGGAACTAGGCTATTTTGCAGGAGATGTGGCTCGAGGACTTGGCCGCATCAGCCATGCGGTGGACCTGCTGGAGACCAGACAAGCAGCAAGGGGCATTGGGAATACCCTGCTGGACTCCAGTGTGAGTAGTGTGTGTGCCACTGATGCACGTGTGTTGCGGAGTAGCAGTGCACGCCAGGGATCAGGGGACCAACTTGGAGTGAGCCATGGTGGCCGCAGTAGCAGGAGGCTTTGAGCTACTGATATGTGGTGTTACAGAGGCACATGCACGTAATGTGTCAGACTACACTTTTGTTCTGCATTCTGTAGTTTAGTTGACTATTGTTTCCACATTATAGTCCTGCAATAAAAGGGTTAATTAGTTGAACTACACAACTGGGCAACGTGTTTCTAACATTAGTGAGTGTTGTCACGGTTGCTACGTACCTGCCAAAGTAGTGGGTTGCTATGTGGTTCCATCTCTTTCTGCCCTCCTTTGCAATGCTTCCATCCCCAGGCTGTCGGTGTGGTAGCTCTTGCTCCTCATCCTCCGAATCTGTGTCATCAGGGGTGAGATATAGCCCACGTCTGGTGACAATGTTGTGTAGGATGGCACAGGTGGCAACTATCTTGCATGCTGTTTCTGGGGCATACTGAAGTATTCCTCCACTTTTGTGCAGGCATCTGAATCGTGACTTCAACAAGCCGAACGTCCTCTCAATTACAGCTCTGGTTCGCCGATGTCCAATGTTGTATCGCCTCTCAGTCTGATTGCCAGGTTTTAGGTATGGGGTGAGTATCCATGTTCTCAGGGCATATGCACTGTCACCTGTTTGACAAAAGCGACAAATTTAGCAGGGCATCACAGGGTTACGCAGTAACATGTATGTAAGGCTTCAGAGTGTACTCGCCAGTACCTAATAAATATCCTTCTCCAAACTCCCCATGTTCTAGACGTTGGTGTATCCCACTGTGCCTGAATATGTAGGCATCATGTGTACTCCCTGGATATTTAGCCACAATGTCAGTAATGACATTATGGGCGTCACATACCACCTGGATGTTTAGTGAGTGGATACATTTGCTATTGCACAAAATATATTCCAGATTTGCAGGTGGGCAAATTGGTATATGAGTCCCGTCACACACCCTATTACATGTGGGAAGTTGGCAATTCTGTAGAAGTCCAACTTGGTGCTGTTCATTTCTGCCTCATTCCTGGGAATGTATATATATCTGGATATGTGTGCGAGTATGGCATTTAGGAAACGTCTGAAGAATCTTGAGAGGGCACTTTGGGATACCTCACCTGCCACTGCAATCACCCCCTGATAGCTACCTGAGGCCAAGAAGTGCAGTGAGCATAGCACTTGCACCTGTGTGGGGATGGTGCTGCGGCGCATTGTCTGGCATTCTAGCTGAGGTTTCAGCAGTTCAACGATCTCTAGGATAACTGCGCTGCTCAGTCTGTATTTATAATAAATCTCATCCTCAGTTTGTTGAAATAGTGTCTGCCTGGTTCGGCATATCCTGTCCTGTCTCTGCCTCCTCCTCTTCTGCTGGGCAGCCTGGACTCTCCTCCTCCATGCGTTCACGTATAGTGCAGCCATTTTGAGTAACCCAGATGCCTTCTGGGTCTCCTTTTATACTTTGGTTCTGGTTACCTGTTTAGAATCAGTGCTAATCTGGGTGTGCAAAACGGGCTTTTGACAACTAGTCTCAATTTGTGACTGGCTTTTGCATAAGGTTTGCGAGTCGCAATTTGCGACTTCCTAATTGCGAGTCGCAAAATCAGGTTGCACTGCTATTTGGTACTCCAAAATGGGATTTTTACATTCCATTTCGCATTTTGCGAGGTCACAAATAGTGCTGCGACCCGTTTGCGACTCGCAAACTTTTGCTACATCTGGCCCTGAGACCCAAAAGCTGGACACAGGCCAGACAAAATAAGGTAGAGTAATATGATAGTTACCTGCCACTGTGAAATACAAAACAAACAAACACACTTATTGTATGATAGCATCAGTGATGTCATCAATGATGTCATCATGTTATCATTGATGTCATGCATATGTCATAGAACATGTTATGAGTGATGTGATATGTGAGGTCAAAAGCTGTGCTTATCTCAAGTTACTGTAATGTGTGTCCTAAGGTAACTATAACTCGAGCCCCCAGTTTTTCATCAATAATCTAATTGCAAACATTGCAGTAATATTATCAATGATGTCATAGAAGATGCCATGAGTGATGTAATATGTGTGGGGATTAGCAGGGAATGGTGAATTACCCTAGGACACAAGTTACAGTTACTTGAGATAAGTAGAACTATAACTGGTGAATTTCCGTGGTTTTTAAAATGTTACGTTGTTACTGAACATTTCACTGCACTATAACGTTACTTTAACCTTTGGTTTATTCAGTTCATTTCTAGAGTTTGTTTTACACATAAAGTACTATATTAGTACCATGAGTAAATCTAGCTCCTGAGGCAAACCCCATGCGAGCAGCCAATCCCATGCTGCAGACAGCCTTTGGTGACATTGTGTAGGGTTGGTCTCTGGGACCATTGGGGCTCCATCCTCTGGGACCAAAACATATATGTTATGGGGAGGAAGGTGTACTGCCTTCCTCCCTAAGCCTTAGTAGTCCACAAGGACCCCACCCCCCCGGGCCAAATATAATAAAAGAGGGATGGGGGTCATGCGGCACCCCTTCTCTGAGCCTTATTGTGCTACAGGAACACCATCCTCCATGGCGGAGTAAATAATCAAGGGAGTGGAATATGAACCCCCATCCCTGAGCCTAAGGAGGCCACCGGGACCCCATCCCCCTGTAAATACAGGGGGAGGGGGTCATGTGGCTCCCTTTCCCAAGCCTTTGTAGGCTCCGTGGACCCCATTCTCCGGGACCATATCATATTTTAAAGAGGAGGGAGGGCCACAGGGTCCTCGGGACCCCGTTCGCAAGGGCAGAGTAATTAATAAAGAAAGAGGGGCACACCATCCCCTGTATGACCCTTATTAGGCCCCTGGGGCCTCATCCACCAGGGTCGAAATATAAATAAAAGGGGATAGGGGCTCCTCATCAGTTTTAGGTGGGTGCCCAGGTGCCCACCTGAGGCACCCACCAAGCACAACATTTGGGGATGTGGAGGAGCCACTGCAGCCTCAACCAGCTCCACACATGCTTCTGGAGCTGGCATTGCTATCCACTGGAGGGAGCAGCTTCATTTATACTCCTCCATCTGGGCGAAAGCAATGTGGGTTATTTTTTCCTTCCTGCATCAATGTGGGCAGGAAAACAGAACACAAGTCTGCTCCCAGCTGGTGGGAGCATTTTGAATCTCCCACCCATTGGGAGCAGATTTAGGCCCACATTTATGGGCTTTTGATGCAGGGTAGTGCAACAAATATCCTTGCTGCACTGCCCTGCGTAAAGGGCATTAATGCACTGTATCTATGCAATACCTGAAAATTCTTGTCCTTTCCCACTGTGCTGGTGCCATTTTGGTTGCCTAGCGCCATCTCAGTCACCCTTCCACCATGGTGCAAGGGTGTCTGTAATGAATCAGGATTGTTTTTGTGAAGGAAAGGACACTCTCCTGCTCAAAAACAGTAATGGGAGGGTTTTTCCTCTTTCTATGTATTCTGAAGGATGCAGCACACATAGAAAGAGGAAAAAACAAGGAGAAATAAAGATATTTCTCCTTGCTAAACCTCCCCAGAGAAGGCGTAAGGTTTTGACATATCCCCAGGTTTACATGGCCTTGTAAATCTGGGGATGCATCAAAATCCATGGGTGTTTTGTGGGAGCACCCACTGCAGCACCCATGGAATGCCTCCCTAATGCACAGAAAGGCAATGCAGCAATTTGCGCTGTCTTACCTCACATAATAACTATGAGGCCATTAAAAGCCACTCAAAGTGGCTTTGCGTATCCTCATAGATATTATTAAAAGGTATGTGTTGGTGTTGCATCAATAAAAGTGATGCAATGGTGGCCCAAGCTTCTCATAATTATGCTCACCAGTGTTGCTCCAAATGGGAGCAAACACACGTCTCCTAGTCCACGCCAGTGTGGGCAGGGAATCTATTGTGTCCCTGGATGGGGTCCCTGTGACATGGTACATGAGCTGGTCCCTGTGGTTTGGGTGCCTGAGACCATTGAAGCCTCAAGGATGGGGGCAGTGTGGCCCCCATCCATTCTGTTTTAAGTTGTGGCCCTGAAGGGTAGGGTCCCTGGGGGGTTTTTAAGGCTCAGGGAGGGAGGCAGTGTGGCCCCTTCCCCTCTTTTATACATGCCACCTCCAGAGGATGGGGTCCCCAAGGTCTAAGTGAGCCCTGGAGGGGGTATACATGTCTGCTTCCCTAAATGTTATTACTCTGCCCCACAGGATGGTGTCCCCTCGGCCTTTCTAGGCTCAGGGAGGGAGTTGTGTGCCCTCTTCCCTTTAGTAATAATTTTTGCCCTGGGAGATGGAGTCCCAAGGGCCTTACTAGGCTCAGGAAGAAGGGACCAAGTGCCTTTTTTCCTGTATTGAAATTAAATGACAGCATCAGTGAATGGGGCCCAGGTGCCTTATTTCAGCTTGGGTAGAAGGGCCATGTGCCCCCTTTAAAAAACTGGGCATTGCCCCCCAGGCTCTTGCCAGTGATTTTAATTTTTTAAAGCGAATTTGTGAATTCATAGCAACATTTTTAAAAGTAGTTTGGCCCATGAAGGGTCTCTCTCGGGCCCCTCCGCAAGGCCTGGGGTCAGGGTATACATACCCTGCCCCTATTTCTTTTTGTGTGTGTTTTTTTCGTAGGTCTCAGGACTGAGTCCCAAGTCCTAAAATGGCTGCCTCCACTTCCAGATTAGAGTGGTGGCAGCCAATCAGATCTAAGTTTAACATTAATTAACTCCAAAACATCTGAACATATTTACACCAAAACACAAAAAGCACTCTTTTTGTATCACAAAGTGGCTTTCTGACAAATGTGGTGTAAATCTGTTCAGCAGTTTGGGCTGTAGCTGTGTCTAAGTTTTCTATGAAAAAATGAATGAGGAAAATACATTTTGGAACCCCCTCTTTTTTCTCCGATGTCACTTGACAGATCACCCAAAACTTCACTTGCACGAACTTGTCAAAAAGTAGCACTTTTTTGGAGAGTTTAGTGGAAATTCATCAAACAGCTCCAAATTATTAGCAAAACAAAAAAATGCCTATGGAAACACAATCCTAACTATAACTATGTTGTGGCAGGTCGAGTCCCAACGGGTCTAAGAATACTGATAGCCCTGAATTATGAGAATCAAGACCCTGAAATGTTATGAGGCTTAGGAGAGAACAACTGTGAGTCCTCTAAGTGGATGGTAGAAATTTTGGTAAAATATGCAGAGAAAGATGGGAAAAATACCATAGAGGTAACAGAAAGATTAAAAGATGAAATACAGCGGGAACCAGATCATGAAGCAGTAAGAAAATTCAAGGGAGAAATGAAAGAGAGAATGAAAAAATGTGAAGAATCTATAAAGTTAAGAAAAGTGCAAAAATTTAAAAGGGACACGTTTGATTACAACAAAGGTCAATTTTAGACTTATGCCATGAAATTTGCAAGAATGCAAAGATGCCTATGGGTTTGAGCAGTGAAGATGTGCGTAACCATCTATGAGAGAGAAGCAAAGGATTCAATTAGAAGAAGGATATATAAAAAGTAGGAGATTCCCTCTCCTTATGTTAAGCAGAAGTTACAAGAGGAAAGGTTTTAACAGACAAATGTTTTTAATTAATGGCACATGAGCACTTTAATTGGAGCACTACCTAGGCTTAGAGGCATATGAATATAAAGTGCAAGATATCATGTTAGTATAAAGGCATATTTGAGGTCTAAAATTGCCCACTGGGGTGTTATTGTACTTTAATATGGTTTTAATGAAATGGTACTTTGGATTTGAGCACTTGTAATTGAATAAGATGCTGGTATAAAATATCAACTCAAAATTGTATGTTTCTAATTTAAACTTTTTTATGTACTTGGTTTAAGTAAATGAGAAGAAAGATGGTACACATAAGTATAATGCAGAAACAGAATGAAACATAAAACACTAGCACAGCTTTTTGAAAATATGCCCACATGGGCTGAATTATTTTAATGCATGTTGTACTTTATATCGAAAATAGCTGAGAGGAATAATGTCAGACTTGAGAACCAGTAAGGTTACTTTGTAATGTGAGCATGTAGCATGAGTGTATAGTCTGCTCTCTAAGTGTATGATGATGCACTTTAGCATAGGAGATCAAAGATGGCACTTCTGTTTTGTGAGCAAGGCTGCAAGGCAGCCAAAACACATTAGAATCAGTAGCACATGAACATTTTAATAAGTCTACACAACCAGCAGAAAAAAAGAGTTAGCGAGTTGGTAGCACACAAGCACATTAATAAAGCTACACTACGAGCACCCTCTGTGTGGGCATCCTTCTTTAATGATTCATGAAGAACTGAGAGTGAATTGTGGCAGAGAGTGCTGACTCTGCAACCAACTGGCTGATTTTGGGGATGAGAAGGAAGCATGCAGCCCTCCACCCAGGCAGAGATATATATACGGGCAGTAGAGTGAGGAAGGAGTGGGGCACAAGGGCCCTCCTCCTAGGGCTTTTAAAAGTCCCAGGGACCATCACCTTCCCAGGGCCACATTGAATATATTTTTGGGGGGCCTTGCAGACCACCTGGGGACCACCACCTCCGCAGAGTTACAGATTACAAATACTTAGGAGGGCTACACAGACCATCCCAAGGAACCACCACTTCCCATGGCTGTGTTTAACAATGATACAGAGGGCTGCATGGACCAGCCCAGTCCCCAGGGTCCACCACCTCCTTGGGGCTACATGATAAATTTGATGGGGGCCCCAAACACCCCCGGGCCATGGGGACTGCCACCTCCCCGGACTACTATGACGTGTGAATAAGGGGTCCAAGTGCACCATGTGATCCCAGGAGCCACCACCTCCCCGGGGTCTATTTGATTTTTAAAAACATGGAGGGGGCTGCGCGTCCCCCCTCTTCAAGACATATATGCCCTTAGGGACCACCATCCCTCCTGTTTGCTTGGTTGCTTAGCAGGAGTGGTATACATATATACTAGTGATGCAAAATCCCCATCCATATTCCATAGACTTCTTTAGACAGGCTACCAGAAAAACTGCTGAAAATAAATATGCCAAATTTGGCAGGAAGCTAGATCTAGGTCCCAATTGCTTTTTGTGGGTTTAGAGTAAGTCCATTCAGTAGTAGTTTTGAGAAATGAGGGTTCAAAATTAATTGTATATCTGAACGGTAGGGTCCACAAGGGGCTTGAGAGACAATTTTTAAAAAGAGCATTCAGAATGGGTCTGGGAGCTTTATTTCCGTTGGACCATCTCACTCCCACAGGAGCCGGACTCCCTTAGCTGCCAGCAACATCAGAGAAATGTTGCTGGCAGTCATTACAGGACTAAAAGCCTTAGGCCCGGATTTTTGTTAAAGTGGTGCAGCGTAGAGCTGTACCAAAAATAGCAGCGCTGCACCATTTTTGAAACGCAGAGGTGCAGCTTATTTAGAGGAATACGGCGCACCCCTACTTTTCCCCCTGCACTGGTGCTGAATTAGGCAGAATGCAAGGGTGTCTGCGTTGAGGGGATAGATTGTTTATGTGCAGGAAGGTATCTCTTCCTGCACATAAACAATCTATAATGGCAAATTGGCACTTCTATGTGTGCTGCAAAATACAGCACACATAGAAGTACCAAAGTGTCATCTTGAAGGATTGTTTATGTGAAGGAAGGTGCCCCTTCCTGCACGTAAACAATCCTCCATGGCATGTTGCTTCTTCTATGTGTGGTGCAGAATGCAGCACACATAGAAAAAGCAAAAAATGAGGAGAAATAGAAGCATTCATCCTCATTTTGCCATACTAATGCCACCCCTAGGGTGGCATTAGTTTTTGGTCCTTTCTCAGTTTACGAGAACTCGTAAATTTGAGGCAACGTCAAAAGCAATGGGTGTTACAGTGGAACGCCCACTGCAACACCCATTGCATGCTCCTCTGACACAGAAAGCTGCATTGGAGGGGTCCATATTTACAAGGAGGCATAACACCACAAAAAAGTGCTGTTATACCTCCTTTTAAATATTGAGCAGTGTTTAGTGCCACCAGAGCATCATGAAAAGTGACAGTCCAGTGGCACTAGTGGCTCTTAAATATGCCCCTTAGTCCTCGCACTGAAGTAAAAAACTAAAAGTAATATAAAGGCCCCCCTGGGGTTCAAACAAACAAAAAAAGGGAAAAATGGCCTCAATCCTGCCGGACTCTTACAGGATTGGAGAAAAAAAGGTTGCTGAGTCATGTTCATTCATTCTATGCCCCAGGAGCCTATCGCCAGGGCTGTATTCAATAAGGGGAAGAGGGGTGCAGGGCCTCCATCTCCGAGCCATTAAAAACCTTTCCTCAGGGCAAAAATCATGAAAAAAGAGGAAGTGACTTAATATCCTGTCCTGAAGTAAAACAATGAGGGTAAAATAAGAGGGATGGCTAGGAATATCCTAGGCCCAATGAGAAGACCCAGAGGGACTGCCCCCAGGGCCAAAATTGAAATAAAATCGACAAAGGGGGATAAAAAAATAAAATGCTGGCCCAAGGTTGTATGGTTTAATTAATTAGAGGGGGGCACACCGCACCCCTCCCTGAGCTATAATAGGCCTCACTGAGAAGCCTACCCCGTGGCCACATTTTGTGAGCAGGAGGGCATGCCTCTCCCTCTGCCTAATCCATTATAGGTCCCAGAGAGCCCACCTGAGGCTGCATTTTATGAGGGGAGGGAGGCACATTGCCCAATATATGCATTGGGAGTCTACCCCAGGACTGTATTATGTAAGGGGATAGGTACCCCTCTATCCAAACCATTATAGACCCCACGCAGCCCATCCCCGGGGGCCAAAATGCCAAAAACAATGGGAGCGAAGGGTGCCCTCTTCTCAAGCCTCTAAAGACCTGGATAATTCCATTCCCATGGCCTCCCTGCATTAACCATTAATGACCATGGAGAACCCAACCCTGGTGCTGGCTTCACAGCCTGTGTACCGGGGAGCCCACCCACCAGACACAGAAGTCTCCCTGTTCACACAGGCAAGAAAACATGCCTTTGTTCCTGCCTGGTGGGATCATTTTCAAAACTCTAGCCAAACAGTAGCAAACACAAAGTCTGCTCACAACAACTGGAGACCTAAAAATACTCCAACTGGCTGGGAGCAGACTTGGAATCTGTTTCCCTGCCTGCACTGGTCCTGGCCATGCAACAGATCAAGATATTGCTCCCACCCAGACGGAGCAGCATAAATAACTACTCCCTGTAGGTAAGAGCAATGTCAGCTCCCACAGCATGGGGGGAGCTAACTGAGGCCACAGGGGCCCTGGGGCTCTCTTATAGCCCCCAACATGTATCCGATGGGTGTCCTCAGTGGAGCACCCAGGCACTTACCCATATTAAAGGACGGGACTGAGACAGACAAAAAAGGAAGGGGGCACACTGCTCTCCTCTCATTTAAAAATACACAACTCTAGAGGATAGGGTTCCCAAGTCCTTTTTAATGCTGGTGAATGGGGTGCCATGTAGACCCCTCTTAATTTTTATGAAGGTTTCATCCCCAGGGGTGGGCTCCCTTGGGCCTTTAATGTCTTGGGGAGGGGGCCCACACCCCTGCCCCCTTTTTAATTAAAAAAAGGCCCTGAGGGATGGAGTCCCCAGGGACTAATAAGGCTTGGAGCAAGGGGGACATGCAGCCCCCTTCTCTTTAAATTAAATTAATAGCCCTGAGGGATGGGGTTTCCAGAGTCACATTAGTCTCAGGTAGGGAGGCACATGGCCTGCCTCTCCTTTAAAATAAAGAAAATGGGCCTGGGATGGGTCCCCAGGGCCTAAAGAGACTCGTGGGGAGGACCACGTGGCACCCCTCCCCTTTAAAATATATATTGCCCTGGGGAATGGCATCCCCATGGTCATATTTTGCTTAGGGAGGGGGGGGTTGCATGGACCCCCTCCATTTAAAAAAAACATCCTTGTAGGATGGGGTCCCCAGGGCCTATGAGGCCTGGGGAGGGGTTCTACGCTCCATCCATCTGCACATGAAGAAAGAGTGGTTGTAAGTAGTATCTTAACCTAATCACTTTATACACATATGTGTGTACATATTCCAAATGTGTTCAATGTATAAATGTGTATAGGTATGTACTACCCACTTTTTCACAGGTATTGGCAATGGTGTTTACAAATGACTACCATGCCCTGCTTTTGTCTCTGCAAAACAATAGTTCAATGTGGTGTAGCCTTTTTTCCTTCCACAAATGGCGAAAAGTCAAAGCTTTAGGTAGTTGACATTCACCATTTCATGGTATGTATTAACATTTCAGCTGCTGTGTTGATCCAGTATATTGTTATCTTCTTGTCACTACATTGAATTGATCTGCTTGTTTAAATAAATCATAGTTTGCGGATTCCAAGGTTTCCAACCATGCTTTGTGGCATGCTGATCACAAGTAGTATTGATGCACACATTACTTTGCAGTGTTCATATCATAAACAATGACATTAAATACAGCAAGTTGTACCATAGTTTTTTTTTTAGGCTGCTAGGCCTTGGAATGGCAAGCTCTCAAGTCTCCTCTCTACTGTGTTGAGTTGCTTGTCTGGTACATGAAATGTATATTGTGTATTTCACATTTTACATTTCATGACATATCTCCATCATTGCTACTGAAGTGTGCCTCTGTGACCATTACATTGCATGAGTAAAAAGCAAAAAAGCATAGAAACTCCTCAACATCCATCAATCATTATTTTTCTTTCCATTAGGTTGCATCATCTGGAGCTCAAGATAGATTTGAGGTGCGATAAAGACCTTTAATGTGTTTTTATTTTGTAATTCATAGAGGAACCAACACCAAGGGCCAGTGGACCATCATCTGCTACAGAAGCCTTTAGTAAGGACACCACTCCTGCTAGTCCAGCTGATCAGGGGATGCCTGGTTCTACACCTCCTGCAGCCACAGACAGGGAGGCCCTTCCGCAGGAGGAAACTGATCAACCCACCCCAATCCCTGCACCTGGCCCCCCACCCCTGTAGGGGCATTCATCCGGACCACTGCAAGAAGATGACGACCTCCGCCATCACCTCCAAGAGGTGACAAACCTAATTTCCTCAAGTGTGTGTCCACCATTCACTCTCCGAACTATTACATGGACGCATTTACCTTGTTTGAGGAGAGATGTATTTTGTATATTGAACTCCACACAATTTGTGCAAAACAAATATAGGGGCTGATTTAAGAAAAGTGGTGCTGCACCCAGTGCAGCACCACTTTCCTTGTGCCCCTTAGGGCCCCCCTACCACCACCAGGTGTGTGCTGTATATAAAATATGGTGCACCAAGTTGCAGGGTAGAGGGCAATAATGTCAAAATTCCTGATGCTATTGATGTACTCTGCAGGAGTAGTGCAAACGTTTGGCGCTACTCCTGCAGAGTACAGAGGGGCTCATTGTAATCAATGGCATCCCCTCTTTTAAAGCCTTCCCTGAGCGGGCATTAAAAGTGCCAAAAATATGGCACAATAAATTCTCATTGATTTCCTTACACCATTTTTTCAGCCCCCTAAGGTGGGAATGCCCTCCCTTGCATTCATTATGTCTGGCGCAGGCATAATGTGGTGCAAGGGTTTATAAAGTGGTGCAATGCACCGATTTGTAAATATGGCATGTGTAAAAAGCCACTTTAGGACAGCCTTACCATCAAAACAATGATGCTAGGCAGGCACTAAGGTGGCACTAGGGCCTCATAAACCAGGCCCACAGTTTTGTCCACTATTATTATTTTTTGTTTTCTTGTTCCTTTTCATTCTGGTTTCACAGGTATTCCACTCATCTTTTTGTTCCAAATAAATGCACATAAAATAATGAGAACGATTGATGTATTTTTTTTTGGTACTTAATTTTCTTTGTACACCATCACTTTTAAATCTGAAACATAATGTGACACTAAAACAAATAAGAGATACCAACTAGGTAATGTGTTTCCCATGTAAAAAAGGGTGGGAAAATAAACAATGAAATCTGAATGTTATGGTGTCATACATTTCTAGGTAACATGTTTGAGACACAATCAAATATGCATTTAACAAACCATGCAGAAGCTAGTCTGTGCCATTTAGAGGTCGACATTCCAGAATCTTGACAGCATGGAAGAAGGGGAATATTCCATAAAATCAAATTAAATAGGCAAACTATTATTGACGCATTACTCTGGAGCCAGTCATCCTGCCCTCACAATAAAAATCCTACATCAATAATGCCAACCGTCCACATCTTGGCAGTAACAAAATGTGAGGCAACATGACCATGTCAGGACACTGTGGTAGTATTACACATCAGTATGTCACAACCATCATTCAGTGGTGTGCTAAAACAAATCTTTCACCAGTGAGGAGACACATCAACAGCTTCCAACACTGAACACTAATTGATGATTTTCTCTGACCCTGCTTCTGGCAGGCAGGTCGCTTCCTCCTCACCACTGCTCCACTCAGTAGCTTTCTACTTTTGGGTATTTTCCCCCGTTATTCTGATCTAACTCACAGCTGTGTCCCTGTGTCCCCTCCCCCCTCCCTCCACCTCAATCCCCAGTTCCCTTTTTTCCGCCTCAGCCTTGCTGCCCCGCCCCCCTGCTCTCCCATTGGACTATCCCTCCCTCCTCCCAGCTGCCACTCCCTCCCACCTACCCTCTTATGCCGGCTGCAGCCCGGTGAAGGAAACGACCTCTGACCCTGCTTCTGTCAGGCAGGTCGCTTCCTCCTCACCACTGCTCCACTCTGTGGTTTTCTACTTCTGGGTATTTTTCCCTGTTATTCAGACCTAACTCGCCGCTGCGTCCCCGCCCCCCTCCCTCCACCTCGATCCTCAGTTCCCTTTTTCCCGCCTCAGCCTTGCTGCCCCGCCACCCTGCTCTCCCCTTGGACTATCCCTCCCTCCTCCTAGCTGCCACTCCCTCCCACCTCCCCTCTTATGCCAGCCGCAGTGCGGATGCGCCGCTGGCGCGCCGAAGGTGCGCCAAGAGCAAGCCCGTCTGCGCCGGTCGGCACCACAACCGTGCCCAGTGCCAGACCCCCTGGCCAACACGCCCCCGTACCACCAATCACCACTACACTGCCGACGACCTCCACGCCCTCAATCCAGGACGCTCCTCTATCTGCTTCCAGTCCACACCGACGCGCACCAAAGGACCCTTCTCCTGCAAAGCCTGCAATTTCACCTGCGACCTAACCCCCAAGCTCCAACTCAAAGCCTCAGACAGCCGCCTAAGATGCATCCTGCTTAACACCCGCTCCGTCCACAAGCACGCAATCAAACTCTGGGACCTACTGACCACATCCTCACCCGACATCGCATTCCTCACTGAAACTTGGATGAATTCGTCCTCGGAACCAGACATAGCCATAGCCATACCAGAAAACTACAAGATCACTGGAAGAGACCGCAGTAACAAACCAGGAGGAGGAATCGCCATAGTCCAAAAAAAACCATAAGAATCTCCAACAGCTCCCACGACACCATCAAATCCACTGAGCACCTCCATTTCAAAATTCACATCAACGCCAACACCACCCTCAGAGGAACACTGGTCTATAGACCCCCAGGCCTCAGACCGCAGTTCTGCGACGACATCGCCGACGCCATCAGCTCCCAAGCCCTCGCCTCAACGGACTACATCCTCCTTGGCGACCTGAACTTCCACCTAGAAAACAACAATATCAACATCACCAACCTAATTGCCAACCTCGCCAACCTCGGCCTCAAGCAACTCGTCACGTCACCCACCCACCCACACCGCAGGACACACACTCGACCCCATCTTCTCAGCCAGCAACCACGTCTCCTTCAGCCACACCACCGAACTCCTATGGACCGACCATCGCTGCATCCATTTCTCCTTTCAGAAGCCGGTCACTTACCACCACACCACTAAACTCCCCCACCGCTACTGGAACAGAATCTCAACAGAACAGTTGATCTCCACCCTCACCCAGGCACCCCCTCCCAGGACCCGGGACCCCAGCACAGCTGCCACCTAACTGCACAAATGGCTAGAAGACTGCGCCAACACCCTTGCACCACTCAGACAACCCTCAGACTCCCACCACAGACCCAAGGCCAGCTGGTTCACCCCCGACCTGCAGGCCTCCAAACAGGAATGTCGAAGAATGGAGAAGACCTGGCGCCTTGCACCCACCGACTCCAACCACATCGCCCTCAAGACTGCCATCCGCAAACATCACCAGCTCGTCCGCACTATCAAAAGAACCAACTACAAAAGCAGAAGAGACACCAACGCCAACAACAACAAAGAGCTCTTCAGCATCATCAAGGAACTCTCCAACCCCAGGACCTACTCCCACGAACCCTCGCCATCACTGGAACTCTGCAACTCCCTCGCCACTCACTTCCGTCTAAAATTCGAAGACATCCACAACAGCTTCGACCCATCAGCCAACCACAGAAAATCACGAACCCAACGCAACTAACAACACCAACCCTCTATGCTCCTGGACCAACGTCAACAATGAAGACACCATCAACGCCATGGCCTACATCCAATCCGGCTCCCTCTCGGACACCTGCCCACACCAGATCTTCAACAAAGCCAGTAACATCATCGCACCCCACCTCTGCGCAATCATCAACAGCTCCTTCGAGACAGCCACCTTCCCAGAGAGATGGAAACACGCCATGTCAACGCCCTGTTGAAGAAACCCAAAGCAGATCCAGATGACCCCATTAACTACCGACCTATCTCACTCCTCCCCTTCCCAGCGAAGGTCATTGAAAAAATCGTGAACAGCCACCTTTCCCGCTACCTGGAATACAGCAAAGCGCTCAATACCTCCAAATCTGGATTTCACAAGAACCACAGAACGGAGACCGTACTCATTGCTGCCACAGATGACATCAGGGCCATGCTGGACAAAGGCGAAACAGCAGTGCTCATCCTGTTGGACCTTTCCGCAGCTTTCAACACCGTCTGTCACCACACCCTTCGAACATGCCTCCACGACACCCGGAATCCGCGGCAAGGCCCTCGACTGGATCTCATCTTTGCTCTCCGGCAGAACCCAGAGAGTCCGCCTTCCGCCCTACCTGTCTGAATCCTCCAAAACCATTTGTGGCGTCCCTCAAGGATCCTCCCTCAGCCCAAAACTTTTCAAAGTTTACATGACTCCCCTCGCCAACATCGCACGATCCCACCACATCAACATAGTATCCTACGCAGACGACACCCAGCTGATCATCTCCCTCACAAAAGATCCCACAACAGCAAAAAGAAACCTCCACAAGGGACTTCACGCCATCGCCGACTGGATGGATTCAAGCCACCTCAAGCTAAACACAGACAAAACAGAGGTCCTCATCCTCGGCAGCAAACCCTCCACCTGGAACGACTCCTGGTGGCCCACCTCCCTCGGAGCTGTCCCCACCCTCTCCACCCAAGTACGGAACCTGGGCATCATCCTTGACTCAGCACTCAAAATGATTCAGCAGGCCAATGCAGTCTCCTCTTCCTGTTACAACACCCTCCGCATGCTCCGCAAGATCTTCAAGTGGATGCCCGTCGAAACCAGAAAAACAGTCACCCACGCCCTAGTCAGCAGCCGACTGAACTTCGGCAACGCACTCGATGCAGGAGCCATGGCCAAACTACAAAAGAAAATGCAACGTATCCAAAACGCCTCCGCCCGACTCATCCTTGATGTCCCACGCCGCAACCACATCTCTACCCACCTCAGAGAGCTACACTGGCTACCCGTATCGAAGAGGATTACCTTCAAACTACTCACCCATGCACACAAAGCCCTCCACAACACAGGTCCGGCCTACCTCAACGACAGACTCACCTTCCACACCACCGCCCACCAGCTCCGCTCCGCCAGCCTCGCCTTCGCCTCCGTCCCCTGCATGCACCGCACCATCACCGCAGGAAGATCCTTCTCTTACCTCGCCGCCAAGACCTGGAACTCTCTACCGCTCCAACTACACGAGACCCAAGACCTCCTGGCCTTCAGAAAATGCCTCAAGACATGGCTATTCGACCAATGGCTCCCCCCCAGCGCCTTGAGACTCTCACGGGTGAGTAGCACACTTTATAAACTGATTGATTGATTGATTGATGATTTAACCAATGTGAAAGAATACCAGTATGCTATGGCTTGGCATACACATGTGGTTAGAGCAAGTTAAACAGCACATATTGCCTTGCTGGCAACATCCCACAGTAAACAGGTCTGATACAATCTCAAGAACTTCCATTCAATCACAGTGAAAATAGTCTCTTTACAAGATCTGTCCATCCAAGTGGGTGTCTGTCTCAGGACCAACCCACGCTCACTTTGTACTTTCCAACAGCAACATATCACTGCCAATGTCACAACTTTGAACTGTCCAAATGAAGATGGCATGGGGAAGGACCCTGAAACAGAATAACAAGGGAAAATGCATGATTTCACTTATATAATTTGCCTCAAGTGATAAGCTAAAAGGACACAAATACTTAGCACAGGCAAAGTTATTCTTTGTCAATAAACACAGGAGTCAATGTGGGGAAACTCTGATTTGCATGCATCTTTGCCTTGGACTTTTCTAAGCTGATCATTCCTACCACAATACCACATTACCATCACAGTCTGTTATGTTCCCTATGTCACAAGTTGTTCTGATATTGTCTGTAAAGGTACACTTACACTCAGGTGAAAAAGTGGCCAATGACATATTGACATAGGTCAATTCCTACCGCTTCACCTCTGTCTTCTTCACTGGACATTTTGACATCCTCACCCGGTGGCTTTTCGCGGTCTCCATCCTCTGCAATGTTTAGGATGGTCCATCGCAAGTCAATGTTGAGCAGCAACCAGAAGGCAACAGTGATTTGACATACCTTATTGGGTGGGTAGAGGAGGGCCCCATTGGTCTTGCTCAGACACCTGAATCTGTCCTTCAGGAGCCCAAACGCCAGCTCTACTGGCTTCTGTGTTCTTCTATGGCCCTCGCAGAAGTGGATTTCTCCTGGTGTTTTTGGACTCCTCAGCAGTGCCAACGGTCAGTTAGGATACGCTGAGCCTCCTACATGGAAGCATTATTACAGATTAGAATCATATTTGACCATTGTACAATCATAAACTGGATTTAATCAAATGATTCTCAAGTCATATTGTACTTACCAACACATCAGATACTCTCAGGTCCAAGTTTCGAGATTTGCAGTGGTATGGTGCTGTTCCACAGTGCAAAGGAATCATGTGTTGACCCAGCAAATCTGGCACACACAATTGAGATGTAGAAATCTGGTAAGATGACAACTTGCACATTGATGGAATGACAGTTCTTCCGATTGCACTAGACCTTTTCCCTTGCATGTGGTGGCACTAAGGCAATATGTGTGCCATTGATTGCTCTAACCAAATGTGGTAGGCCACCCAAATCCTAAACTTCTCCCTTCATATTGGCCAAAGCCTGAGCTCTTGGAAACTGGATGAAGCTGTTGATGTGTCTCGTCATTAAATCAAGGACATCTTGTAGCACACCACTGAAAGTTGGCTGTGATATGCCTCTAGATACTGCCACAGTGTGTTGAAAAGAGCTAGTGGCCACAAAATGAAGCACTGCCATGAGTTTTGCCATTGGTGTTATTGCTGCTGTATTCCTTTTGTGGGCAAGAGATCAGGTTCCAGCTGCTGACACACATTCATTATAGTTTACCTATTTCATCTAAACTTTTTGATTATGTCTCTTTCCTCTATGGTGGCAAGGTCTGGAAATGGTCTCACGACTTGAGGATGTCTTCTTCTAGCCATCCCTGGTATCATATGCCTGCATGTAAGGAAAACAAACAATCCATACAAATTGTCACACAACTTTTACAATCAACACACATCTCATGTCTAAGTTAGATTAGTGATCTTATTGTGTCACATATGCTACCATAATTTTCAAACATATTTGCTTCTGAAAATGTATATTTTTTAACTTGTCAGACATTTTTTTACAAATAATGTGTGAATAATACATTTGAAATGTATTATTTGCACATTCTTTTTTTTTAATTACAGTGAACCAAAGTATTAAATACACCGCTGCATTATTGATGTTAAACACAGTAACGGTTCACTGTTTTATGTGTCATATCTTGCCAAACACCGTATTGTACATATGTGATACAAAGTATACAAAGTAGCCACCATTTTGAGTGCTAGTAATGCACAAATAATTTTACAAAACACAGCTACACATCTAAAAATGGCACCTCCCTGACCTTGCCACCAAGACATTGGCTATCCAATAGCCATCTGCGAAAGTTGAGTGTGTAGTAGGTGGAACACTCCATGACGGAAACTGCCATAGTCTAAGGAGTGTGACGGTGATGTGTGAAAGCTATTGGCTGTGACTGTCTATGTTGTGGAGTGTTTATGACGTGTAATTAAACGTGGAATATTGGAAAAAAAGCTCACTTGCCTTCTAACACTGCAGCCAACAAGACCTCCTCATTTTTTTGCTTCTGTTACTGACCTCTGGGAGCCAGGATGCTGGGTAAAGCAGGTGACAGGGCCCCTGCCATCTCCCCTGGGGAGTTGGAGCCCCCCACCAGGGAGGCCCTGTCCCTGTACAGCTATCTGTGTGGTATCACAGCAGAACAGTTGCATGTTTGAATGGTAAACATTTGGCAAAGTAACTTGTCTAGCAGCTATCTAGTCCATTTTTATTCAAGAGTGAATTGTTGTGATTGGAGTGTAATCGACTGAATAATTTAGCTGGGTACAGGGTGCTGTTTGAAGATGTTAGAAATTTCTGTACATTGAAATGAAATGTCAGCTGAAAGAATTTGCTGAGTTTTCAGTGCATGTTACTCACAATTCCAGGTTTAATTAGACATACTACAGGCACCTTACTTCCAGTGGTAGTAGGCACTGAACCACTAGTTGAAGTGGAAAAATACAGCTGAGGTTGAATAGAGAGAAATGTTAATTCCAAGTAGAATCTCGAAGGTTATGGAGCTATTTGATGCTGTTCACTGAAGTGAATGTACTGCTCATATTTTGGAATAGGCATATTTTCATGTTTTAAACATATCATGATGCCACATATGGGGAAAGATTTTTCCTGTGCTAACAGTCTAAATGACCCAGGCTCTCAATCAGCCATACAAGCATGTCCCATTACAACACACACTTGTTCGTACATCACCCAAACCCATACTCTCATACATGGCAGCGCTCCCATTCTGCCCTTAGTCCCAGTATGTGGTGCAAATCATAGTATCTGCCTCTAAGAAGGTTAGGCATGAGAAAACATACCTGTGTGTGTGTGTGGTTTTGTGCAGAGAATGTAAATATTGTTTACTCAGTAGCTCACAATGAGTTAGACTACTCTGGAGTGGGTCTTAGGGCATGAAAAGTGTCTTAGCCTTGGCTTAGGTGATGTTTGTGTTTTGGATGGGTAACATGAGAAGAAAGAAAGTTGAGGCTACTCCACAGATCATTGCAAATTAGTGTCTTATGAACTTTTAAATATTTGAAAATAAACTGTACTAACTGTTCTGGGAATTCCTGTGGGAAATGCTACAAAATTGTGTCACTGCACTACAGACAAATAAAATCACTCAGAACATCTTTTGTTGTATTTTGTTCTCATCCATACAGGTCAACACTCAATTCTGGAATTGTAGAAGGCTATCGTGAAGAAGGTGGGGAGCCTGGGGGTCTTTAAGCAGAACAGTATGCATTGCAGAAAGAGGTGGGAGGACCTCTGATACTGGACCAGTAAGTCAGCTGGGGTCCAGCTCAGTCAGGCCTCCCAAGGAGGCAAGTGTGTGTAACCCACCATGACACCCTAATGGCGTGCATCCTTGTGGCGTACCCAGGCTTGATGGACAGTTGAGGGTCCAACAGCAGCATCTAGGTGGTGAGTTCTTGTATGTAGCTAATCTGGTTGTTTAAACTGTTTTTTTTTTTATCTACAGCAATGTTGTTTGTCATCAACATGCCCGATGACACACCTCCAACACAGACCAGGATTTCTGGAGGTGTCCGTTTTTCATAAGATGTCTCATGCTATGTTTGGTGTATTGGTTTGTGCTAAAAGGTTGTCACTAGATTCCTCATCACAAGACAAGTACTGTTCTAAGCAGCCACATGCGTGCATGTGAAAAAGGAGTACCCATGTTTTCTCCATGTTATGAGGGACATTTGTACCAAACATGCCCCATTTGAGGATTGGGTCGGGTGTAATGCTCCATCACAAATATAAGTATGTAATGTAGGCCCTATCCTTGCATCTGCACCAAAAGAACTGGAAACTTGTGTACATTGACATCATTCCCTATCTGAAATATGTTAGAAAAACGCTTCAATAACAAAATTCAGTTAATTTCATGCAAACAATAGCAGATTGTCATGAAGCCTAGTCCTCCACATGCTCCTCCTGCATCTAAGCCACTCTTTGTCAACCAACATGAATTTGCATGCCAGAATGTATTGATTGAAACAGACATGAATGTTTTTGCATTGGTGAAAGAGTTACACATATCCCCAATGACACTTAAGTGTACTTAGTTATGCTCAAATGAGAAAGCAATGATGGTGAGCAAAGTAATACTGAACAGTACAATTGCTGGTGGAAGGTCCCATCACATAGATATTGGAGTATCCCATCTTGATGAGTCAATATAAGGGCCAAAACATGTCTCTTTTGGATATGTGGAAATGGTTTTACTCTGTAATGAAGTGGTTTAGGAATGTATCCAGGCCTATGTATTTACTAATGCTGTCAAAGCCATTTGTCATGCAGAGAAATAAAAGTGGATAAGAGACAAAAGGCATACATGATATGGGAGCTAGCCTGGTGAATTTCTAGACTGTGAGCAAATTATTTCTGGAGTTCTTCCCAACAAGCCTGAGTAACTGATTATAAAGTTTGAGTACCTTGAAGCTAGTTTAATATGTAGTAGACTTAGCAAAATGTTTTGTGAGCTAAGTTCATGTTCAAATCTATTTACCCAGGTACCCTCAAACTGTTGCATCTGTCTTTACAGCATCATCGGCGCAAGATGAAAGAGACAGTGGCCAGGTTGGCGGGGAGGAAGCTGAGAACTGCTGTTCTGTTGCAGACACTGAGGGACCTAATGCCATGGAGAGTGAGGAGCCTAGAGTAGAGGCCACCAGCAAATCCACATCATCTTTGGAAGCCTCCACAGACACCCAGTCCTTATTGGTGGCGACCATGTGTGACTATTGGTGACTATTGAACCCTCATCATCATCTGCCACCCATGTATCCATCCCTACCCTCCTTCTTGCTCTCCCCCAGTTGCCCAAACCTCTCCCCTTAAAGGGGTGTTGTCACCTTTGCTGCAGGTACTTTCCCCCGCCCCTCGAGGTGCCTTCTCTCTGCCCCATAGATGCCCCTTTGAGGGCAGATTTATTTTGGCAGTGCCCTTAGGAGGCAAGTTATAGGCATGCAACCCATACTATGGGCTCATGGCTGAAAGCCTTTGTTTTTTTTTCTTTGTACAAGAGTATGCAAAACGTTAATAGAGAGTTAACACATTGATTTAAAATATTTTCATTTTGAGAATACATTTGTCCTGACCTTATTTTTAGATTGTTACTAAATGTTTTCTGATTATGTTATTTTTGCTAGTGTGTGTGTCAAGCACTTACTTACTCTAATTTGTGACAGTGACAAGCACAGGTTGTATATTTTAGTTATTTTTGTAAATGCATGCGTTAGTGTTGTACGTTTGTGATGGACATACTACTTTTGGTGCAAGCACTTTCTGATGTTGTGACTGGAGAATGCATGTTTATTTTAAGATGATATGTCAATTATATGCACATATGCGTTACCCAGGAAATAACACTTTACAGTTAAATGGCATCTAATGTATGTCACAAATGGCACAAACCAAGGGGACAAGTGACCTTCATACATCTCTGACATATTTGCAGTTTAGAGATGAGATTAGTTGTATTCTGTGTACACCCACTTGTAGCATATTGTAGTACAATTGCTACATTATCATGGATTTGAGTAGGTCCTATTAGGTATACTGTATGATATGGTAGTTCAGGGAAAATTAATGCACAAACCTGTCTGGACACATTTCTATTTGGGATTGTTATGACTTTTTGTGTAGGTGTCCATTGCCCTGAAGGCAGTTAGTACCAGGTTGGTGGATGTTACTAATATCTTGTGGTGTGTTTTGAAACATTTTTCAAACTACGATATTACACACACATGTGTATTTCACATCATCGTACTATTGCTTGCAAGTATTTGTTACACATGCTTGAGTCCAGTGCAAATGTACAGAGACAATGTCGGGGATGACAGGTGAAACACTGATTTACCATCTGTTTCAGCAACAACCGGCTTGATTTTCTTCTGAGTCCAAGAGGAGCAGCAATGGCAGGACTTGTATGACTGTGTGCATGGCAGCAGGAAATAGGCAAACTTGAAAAAAGTTCTGTTTCTTTCCTCCCAATCCACCAACTCAGGTGTGGGTGCTTAGCCGGGCACAGTTGCATCGGCAGAAAGGCACTTCATGATTGGGTTGACAGTAAAAGTGTCTGGTGTCCTGCTGCCAGCCGCTTTTACCTATGGCACGTCAGTGCCGTTAGAGATTCATGGTGCTGATGGCGGTTCTTCAGCAGTCTTTTATCTATGGACCCGCCAATATCTAAATAGAGTGGACGGCCCTGGAGGATGACCACTGGGGCCATAATAGGGATGGGGAGAGGGCAACACAGACCTCCCCCCTCCACTTTAGAAAAAATGGCCCTGGGGTAGGGTCTTAGGGCCTAATGAATCTCTGGGAGGGGGTCACCTAGCCCTCCTCAACTTTAAAAAAATAAGGCCCTGGGGTAAGAGGACATCAGGGCATAATGAGGCTTGAGGAAAGGGCCCACATGGCTCCTCCTCTCCTTCATGATATATACAGCCCTGGGGCATGGGGACCTTAGGACCTACTAAGGCCCTGAGAGAGGTACCACATGGCCCCCTTCACTTTTTTTAAATGTTGGGATCTGTGGTGTTGGGGTCCCCGGTGCTATAATAGGTTTGGGAAGGGGAGGCTCATGGGCAACTCCCCTTTAAAAAGAAATGGTGTTTCAGCCATTGTCCATGCTGATGGACAGCTCAACATACCAAAGGGACCAAAACGTTTTCCAAGAGTTCATGTTGCTACTGTTTTCTGTGAGAAGGCACTTGAGCAGCAATCAAATTGCCAAAATTAGACATACACAAGGTCAGTGGAGACATTCCCTTATGATCATTCACAAAGCTGCAGTGTAGAGTATGGAAGAGACCAACCCAAAGGCTACAACAATGTTACAGTTAGTTGTGATAAATAGATTTGATTTCCTTTAAAACAAAAAATAGAAATTCACTGGAAAAAAAAAACAAAGGTTAAAGTAAACCTTATAGTTAGGTGTGATAAAAAGATCTGTTTTTGTTCAATAAAAAAACATTTGAAATTCACTGAAAAATACAAATGTTAAACTAACATTATATTTAGATGACTATGTCAGTGACAAAATTAACATTTTGAGCTGAAAAAACAGAGAAATTCACCAGTACAGCTAGCACAGCTAACTATATTTACCCTACCCATTGCACTGCTAATGACCTCACATACATCACTCATGACATGTTCTATGAGTTCCTTTCTGACATCACAGTGGACATCTCAAATTACATCATTGATTACTTCACTGATTACATCATCCAAGTTTCTTTTGCACATATTGCTCTATAAACTAGTAAAGCATTAGAGGCCTGAAAGTAAGTACACAATAGCTCAGAATAATATGAAACATCATTAATGCCATCACATATACAACTCCCTTGTGTGTAGCAAGCATGGGTAATATCCAGCACTGAACCCATATTATACACTACACGGGTAGCCTAGTTTACAATAACAATAAACCACAAATATACTGGAAACCCTCACTTCACACAGTGTTGAATCTGTATACTAATGTCTGGAAGAAGCCAAGTTTCTCTAGATAGTCAACCTCCAGTCACCAAACCCACCATGAGAAATGAAGGTGATATTAGTAGAATCCTGGGTATTGTAAACATTGTTTACTCTATGAAGAGGGTTTACTCTGTACTACACTGTTCGCAGACAGTGAAACTCTCATGAAAAATATATCGCAGAGTATTGAAAAGCATCTACTGAGAATAGAGTGCACCCTATGCAAAACATGTTAAAAAGACTCTATTCACTTAACAGAACCAAGGTGTGAAGGTGCTAACGATTATACTACCTGCAACGTTCATACTGTGTGAAAACTGTATGGAGAGCTCATCTTCTGAAGCAAAAGAATATGTGCATAGGTTGGTACTAGGTCAACACAGTCTGCTATATTATGTAGAAATTGCCATTCTGAGATTAATCTGTCTAATAACTCAAGGCTGATTACTATACTTAAACACAGATTCTAAAAGGTTTCGCGTCAGGTTAGCATTACTTTTGTAACGCTAAACTGATATGAAACATTTTTTGGGATTCACAAACCAACGCAAATTGGTATTTGCATTGGTTTGTGTGGCACAGTAGTGCAAGGCAGCATGGAATGCTGCTTTGCATTACTTTGTGTCAAGGGGGCATTACATGGGTGGTACATAATCCCATCCAAACTGAAGAAGTCTCCCACCCTACCACAAATGGCTTCCTGCCAACACAGGAAGGAGGACCCTTGGGAAGCTGCTGGGAAATCTGGGTTACCTATAAATGGCATTGGGGTGAAATATGGGAGGAGAGACATTGTTGTTCCTGCACTGTAGCCTAAACTCCCACAGTTGCCCATATAACAGGAAATACATACACCCCAGATGGGCAGCAGGACTTGGGGAGCAATTGCACCGTACATATGTGTATCCCAGCTACAACCTGGTCTATAAAGCACCAGTACTTTTCAGTACATGTTCTAGTCCATTTCACCAGGTACCGAAGCTGAGCTGCCTGGTAATATCATGCTAGGTGAGGTATGCCTAAGTCCCCTTCAGCCTGGCTTAAGTAAGCCTGTTTTTTCACCATCCGAGCCTTCCTTCCCGCCCAGAGGAAGTCATTTACAAGATATTGTAATTTGTCCAATATGTGTGTGGGGAGTTGCAGCGGTAATGGTTGCATGACCTAGCAAGGTCATCTGGACTGCCACATGATGCCCTAGCCACAACAAAGTGTATTTCTTCCTGAAGGACATTTCAGATCTGTTACTGGAGAGGAGAGCAGCATGGCTTTCATGTGCAGTGTGCTCAGGTGTGGAGTAGATCTGTAATCCCAGGTACCTAAGTCCCTGAGTGGCCCATTCAAATGGGAAAAGGCACTCAAGTGTGGCCTGATCCTCTGTGGGAATGGTGAGGTCATTTTTTTACAGTCTGACGCCTGCCTGAATTCCTCCATCTCATGCATGAACAGAGGTAAGGAGGTAAATGACTGTGTCACCGCGATCATGACACTGTCGGCATATAAGACCAACTTGTGGTCCCTTTCTCCCGTTGGAATGCCTGTTGTGTGTGGGTGCTGTCGCACTTGTTCAGCTCAGGGTTCCCTATATAGGGTGAATAGTGGTGGAGACAACTGGGGCTAGGCGGCATGCTAGTGAAGATTCTTGTGTCGACATTATCAGTGATATTGGGTTGTATGATGTATAGTATGCAGGATCTTGGCCAGGTTTGAGGTGAACAGGAATAGTGGCCAGTTTCATGGTGTCCATGAGGGTGCCAGTGTCACTAAAGAAATTGAAGAGACGGGCCAAAGGGGCACAAGAACGGTTGCAAAGGTTTGAGAAAATTATGACTTGAACCCATACTGCCCGGGCACCTTGCAGCAGGTGTTGCATGGCTGCAAGTACTTCAGTGGGTTGTATATCCTTCTACAGTTTGGAGGAGTTGGGCAAGAGCCACCTGGGCCAGGTAGTCATCAGTGGCGCCTCCATTAAGTGCTTCTCTGGTATATATGGTGGAATAGAAGTGTTCAAACTCCTGTGCAATTTGTTCATCTTGATGGACATGATAGCCCTTAGGCCCTTCACGTTTAGCAAATATTTTCCTTCTAGTTTGGGCATAAGCCAATAAATGACCAATAAATGGCCTGCCATATTGTCCCCTGCTTTAGCTGTTTGCAGGCTGTTGTACATTGGCACTGCATTTTAAGGAAGCTTGTGCATCCATGGACTTCCTCCAAATCCCTCATACCCTTTTCCATTTGGGTGCACTTGTCCTGCCTGTCCGTATAAGTCGAGCAAAGATAGCAATTAAATGACCCAGAATGACAGCCTTCAGGGTGTCCCACAATAGGGCAACCGGAGTGTCCTGCTTGTCGTTAGAGTCCAAGAATGCAGGAAGCATCAGATATCTCAACTATATTAGAGTCATAGGAACGTAGCTTATGATTCAGGAATCAAATAAACTGGCACTGTGCCATGCTGGACAATTGAAATGGGCAATTGATTGAAAAGAGCCGCCACTCAAGTGTCTACTGCTGTTGTGGCTGTGGTGAAGCGCAGGGAGGTCAGGAAAATACCTATTCACAGATATGTCTACTGTATGGCTGAAAAGAATGTGTAGGCTTTTGTTGTCTGCTTTGTTGTCTCCACACATCTGCAACTCCCATGTACAACAGCCATTTCTGGGCCGGTAGTGAGAGAGCCCCTGCTTACCTTACCCTATGTGCTGACCTATCCAGTAAGGTGTTAATGACAACTTTAAAGTCACCCCCAGGAGTATGTCTGTGTCTGTAGTGGCCACCAATCGCCCCACCGCATCCTTAAGGAATGCCTCCTGATACTCATTTGGGCCAATTAGAGTGACAATCATAAACATTTACCCTCTCACCTCAACTCACAGAGACAGCAATCTGTCAAGTAGCTCTGCCTGTTTTTGGGAGCACCTTCTAGGGAAGTGGGAAGCTATCAATGTTGCTTCTCCCACCCTCTGCCCAGGCCCAGAGGAAAATAACTGATGATCAAACCAGTGAGACCATAAACGGAGCAGGCGGATGTTGCAATTGGAATCTTTGAGGAAGGAGAGAAGTGCTATTTGTTATGCCAGTGCATCAAGGCCTCGTACATTGAGGCATAGGACCTTAACCATGAGATAGTGCTGAGGCTGACAGTAAAGTGTACAGGAAAAAGGGGTTGGAAACATGAATCTTTCTACACGTTTGTAGGGATATCAGTGTATGGTGAATGAATGTCAAGGTGACAGCTGTCGAGCAAGGAGAAAGACAGAGTAACATATAACCAAGAAACTGGGTAGGTCCCCTCCTGGGATCATAACACTCAAATACCCAAGGTTTCATGTCTCCGATAGGGATCAACTCCAATAACCAGTATGGTGTGAGAGACAGGAAGTTCCACCAATATAGAGCAATGTATCAGTGGGAGCAAGGGAGCAGTGTGTGTCCCCCAGAAGCAGTTAGGAATCATGGCTTAGCCTGTGGGATTGTCTTCTGTAATGGTTGAGGAGCTGGGGACCCACTTCTACCTTAGTCAGTCTTTGGTTCTGACAAAATGTCCAGTCACTGCAATTGGCGTAGGAGAGCAGTTCTTTCCTCACAATTTTCTGTGTGAGTAGGTTTGTGGACAGGTTTTCTGGCAGAGTGAGAGGAGCGAGGAAGCCCCCAGGTGGCTTTGAAGATAATTTCCTTGAAGAAGGAGCATCTTTCCCGTCCTGTATTTTGTCCATTGCCAGCTGTGAGTGGGCCTCTTCCACGGTGTGGACACTCTGAGTCCCTTTGTTCCATATGAAGATTTCTCCGAAAGAGTGTCCCCAGTTATATCGGATTCCTTGTCAATGCAGGAACTCTGTGATTGGGTGGACCTTTCTATGGCATTGCTGCGTGACTTGGGAGAGGTCTTGGTACAGCCAAATGTTTGTACCCTCAAAGTCAATTGCATTTCTGTTTCGCACTGCTGCCAGTTTCCTTTTGATGATATGAATAAAGGCAGGAGAGTATGTCCTGTGGCATGCTGGGGGATTTGGCTGGTTGGCCCGCCCTGTGTGTGCTTTCCAAGAACCACCGCTTTCTCAGCAAGGTCAGGCACCTTATGGCAAAACAGGTGGATGATGTAGTTCTCAAGGTTCCCTGAGTCTGCTTGTAGCAGAACTCCCTTAAGTAGAATGTTAGAGCACAGGACATATTTTCTAGTTGATAGAGGAGCTGTGTGTATTTGTTCCTGAGTTCTAACAGGTCCCTCCTATGGAACTCCAGTTCCTCGGAGGAGGAGCTACCAATCTGCTCCAGGGCATTGACTCTTTGACCCAGCTCTCCAATATCTTTCTTCAGGTTTTTGGCATTCATTTCAATGTCCCACTTGAAGGCAGCTAGGTCTTGCCTTTAGGTGGCAAACAGATGTTCAAGGAATGACTGTGTGACTGGTGCATGAACGTCAGGTGACCCTTTTTGGTTGAGGAGGTAAGCAGGAGCGTGGTCCAGGAGTCTCCATCATGATCAGGTTTCTTGGAGTGGAGCTTGGTGAGAACATCTTTGAGGGTATTGTCTTTCTTGCCACTGCAAATAAAAGACTTAGCGATACAGGTGGCTGTCGCAGAGCCTGTTAGATCTGTATCCTGGCAGTCGATGAAACTGCCCTTATGTACCCAGAGTCTGTCCCAAATCTCCCAGTAGGGTAGGCGGCACAGACCACAAGTAAATGAACAGTACCAGTAGTCCAACACCACTTGACTTTTCTGTTCTGTCAGTAGTCAAAGCTTGGGACACTATCACCTTGCAGGCTATGTGGCAAGACTGCAATAAATGCCCACATGCGACTGCCCCATACACACTGGTGGTGATCGTCAAGGCTGGCTTTGAGTTTCAAAATGGGATTCCTTTTAAGAAACCAGCCTCTGCTCTTAGAGGCAATGGGAAGAGTAGCATCCCTGATGGCACAAGAGCAGGACAAGCCTTCATCTAGTAACAGAGCCTGGATGGTTGTGTTCCTAGTAAATGAGGTCTCAAAATCAAAGTGACCCCCAGCAACTCCGCAAGAAAGAGCAAATCACAGCCCCCCAAAATTATGCATATGGTCTCAGGTAGTGTGGCAGCATAACTCCTCAGGGCTTGATTCCTCTCCAAGGCTCACATGTATTAGCTTGCAGGTCCCATCCCTGAAAGGAGGCCCAGGGGATGCACAGAGGCAGGTAGATGGAACCACCCCAAGCTGTACAGTCTCTGATAGCAAGTAGGTAAAGTCATTGAAGGACAGGGGCGCTCACAGCAAGAGATCATATTATGCCAGAGTCTGTAGATGGAAGGGTACCTTGGTGGAGCTGGTGCAGAGCCCAATGCTTACTGCATTTTGCCTCGCCTGCCAACTTCAACTGTCATGGGGCCTCTTACTCGTTTAGGGTCACAGTGGATCCTTGCACTGCACTCAGAATACTCTTACTGGCTCTCAGCTCCTCCCCCCGGGACACCAGTATCTTTGCACCATGTGGTTCTTGAGGCCTGGTCCTGCACTGATGGTTGCTGTAGCCATTGCTCCAGTGCCGAGGGCGGCCCCGACAGGGGCCAACCGCCACCACAAGTGTCCGGTATATCTGGTCCAGTTGCGTGGCACCCCCTAACATCATCCCTGGTACCAACTCCTCACTACAGCCAAGCCGCCATGGTGGCAAAACAGGTGGATGATGTAGCTCTCAAGGTTCCCTGAGTCTGCTTGTAGCAGAACTCCCTTAAGTAGAATGTTAGAGCACGGGACGTATTTTCTAAATTTTCTAGTTGATAGAGGAGCTGTGTGTATTTGTTCCTGAGTTCAAACAGCTCCCGCCTGTGGAACTCCAGTTCCTCGGAGGAGGAGCTACCAATCTGCTCCAGGGCATTGACTCTTTGACCCAGCTCTCCAATATCTTTCTTCAGGTCTTTGGCATTCATTGCAATGTCCCACTTGAAGGCAGCTAGTCCTTGCCTTAAGGTGCCAAACAGATGTTCAAGGAATGACTGTGTGACTGTTGCATGAACGGCATGTGACCCTTTTTGATTGAGGGGGTAAGCAGGAGCGTGGTCCAGGAGTCTCCACCATGATCAGGTTTCTTGGAGTGGAGCTTGATGAGCACATTTTTTAGGGTACTGTCTTTCTTGCCACTGCAATTAAAAGACATAGCAATACAGGTGGCAGTTGCAGAGCCTGTTAGATCTGTATCCTGGCAGTCGATGAAACTGCCCATATGTACCCAGAGTCTGTCCCAAATCTCCCAGTAGGGCAGGCGGCACAGACCACAAGTAAATGAACAGCACCAGTAGTCCAAGACCACTTGACTTTTCTGTTCTGTCAGTAGTCAACGCTTGGGACACTATCACCTTGCAGGCTATGTGGCAAGACTGCAATAAATGCCCACATGCGACAGCCCCATACACACTGGTGGTGATCATCAAGGCTGTGAGTTTCAAAATGGGATTCCTTCTGAGAAACCGGCCTCTGCGCTTAGAGACAATGGGAAGAGAAGCATCCCCGATGGCACAAGAGCAGGACAAGCCTTCATCTAATAACAGAGCCTGGCTGGTTGTGTTCCTAGTAAATGAAGTCTCAAAATCAAAGTGACCCCCAGCAACTCCGCAAGAAAGAGAAAATCACAGCCCTTCAAAATTATGTATATGGTCTCAGGTAGTGTGGCAGTATAACGTCTCAGGGCTTGATTCCTCTCCAAGGCGCACATGTATTAGCTTGCGGTCCCATCCCTGAAAGGAGGCCCAGGAGATGCACAGACGCGGGTAGGTAAAGTCATTGAAGGACAGGGGGGCTCACAGCAAGAGATCATATTATGCCAGAGTCTGTAGATGGAAGGGTACCTTGGGGGAGCTGGTGCAGAGCCCAATGCTTACTGCATTTTGCCTCGCCTGCCAACTTCAACTGTCATGGGGCCTCTTACTCGTTTAGGGTCACAGTGGATCCTTGCACTGCACTCAGAATTCTCTTACTGGCTCTCAGCTCCTCCCCTCCGGGACACCAGTATCTCTGCACCACGTGGTTCTCGAGGCCTGGTCCTGCACTAATGGTTGCTTTAGCCATTGCTCCAGTGCCCAGGGTGGCCCCAACATGGGCCAACCGCCACCACAAGTGTCCAGTATGTCTGGTCCAGTGCCGTGGCACCCCCTTTCATCATCCCTGGAACCAACTCCTCACTACAGCCAGGCAGCCATGGTGGCCACCATGTTGGAGCTAGGGTCGGCATGCTCTGCCTGCTCTGCTCCAAATGGGCTTGGGAAGTGGTAGCTCAAAAGGACAGCACAGGGTCTCCAATGATCACCAGCGAGACCCTGTGCGACAGAGGGCTGCCACGGGGAGCACAGCATGCATGTTAATGGTACAATTGGTGGAGCTCTGGCAAGCACGTGTACTCAGTCCCCGAGTTGGACACTCCCTTCTCTCTTTGCATGACGTTTAGGCACTTTTCAGCTCAAAACAAAGTTTGCACTGAAAATTAAATAATATTACAAACATTTTGTGCTGGGCTGGTTTGCATCATTTCTGTGACACAAACACAGCGCACAATGTCAGAAAATCTGCCCATACATTCCTTACTTTACAAACAAAAATGGAAACTCACGGGTACATAAGGACTAAGGGTACATGATACTCTAAAGAAACAAAAGTCCCTACAGAAGTACAGTTAATCTCAAACTATGTCAATGAATTTAATTGTGAATCACTGTCTTAGGACCTGATTCAGGTCTTGTCAGATGGAAAACTTCATTGCAAAGTGACGGATATCCCGTTCCCCATATAACAATCCCATTATATTCTATCAGATCGTATTACATGGATGGGATATCCATCACATTTCTGATGGAGTATTCCCTCTGCCAAGACCGAAATCAGGGCCAAAATCTCAAATTTAAAAGCATGATTATTGACAATCAAAAGTAGTGTGTAGCACCCAAAAATAAGAATAACATACTGAGGCAATTTTCAAGTGACAGTTATAGAAATGATCCCATGTATGTCACAATATACACAAAACCACCAAGCAGCCCTGTCGAATTAGATATACAATAAAGGGCCAATGTGGAGGGTTGATGGCGTTTCAATGCTTTCACAATAAAAGCATCATCATCAGGACATTTCAAATTCAATGCCTGGGATTCAGCTAGGTGAATCCATACATACATAAACATAGGTGGAAAAGAAAGGAGAAAAAAGAGTAAAAAATTGAAAAAGGCAATGTTGGTTACCTGTCATCAAAAAGTGAAAACATTAAATAGATAACACTGTTAATTCTTATAATCCTGCTCTTTACCTTAAATAAGAATTAGCAGTGTAATGTGTTTTATGTTTTTACTTTTTCGTGACAATTAACCAACTTTGTATTTTTTCCTTTTTTTTTTAAACATCATTATTACATTTATTGACAAAGTCTAAGCGCAACTTTGCTTCTTTCGGGATCGCTGTTCCTTTAAAATAACCTACATTCCTACAGTCACTATAGCAGCACATCGATGCCGCCATTCCAGCACCTGTGTTGGTTCTGTGCTCGGCCCCACTTCATCTGTTTTCTTGCTGTTTCACCTCTTTGCAAATCAAATCAGGCATAGTCATTGCTTAATACTAAAGGTGTTGAGGACAAATGGTACCACAATTGTTCAGGTTTGTAGTCCTTGTGGAATCCTGATACACATTTTTTAAAGGAAATTACCCAAACCACAAAAATGGTTTAGTTTGAGCACTGAACTATCTCAATGCCACATTTTGCTTAATGCTGTTTATCAGCAACTACTGTTGTGGAGCGACAGAGTTTTCCTTCCTCCCCCTACCTTTTCTGAATTTTTGTTTTTTGGCTTTATGTCTCTGTACACTGTGCCACTTTTAACTAGTGCTAAAATGCTTGTGCTTTCCCTTTAAAGAGTGGTAACATTGGTTTATTCACAATAAGCATATTTAATTTACTTATAAGTCCTTATTAAAGCGCACTTCATGTGCCCAGGGCCTGTAAATTAGATGCCACTAGTGGGCCTGCAGCATTGATTGTGCCATCCACTTAAGAAACCCTCAGAATTTTCTTAGGTCTGCCATTGGTGCCTGTATGTGCAGTTTTACACTGTAATGTCGACCTGACAAAATAAACCATTTTCCCGTCCTGATCCTTCCCTTTTCAATTAGGTAACATACCCCTAGGTTAGGCCCTGGACAGGCCAGAGGGCAGGATGCAATACAGATAAAAGGTAGGACACATTCTTTTAAGTTTTTACATGTCCTGGTAGTGGTAGTTGCCGCTTGAGTTAAGCCAGACTGCTCTGTGCCAAGCTACCAGGGTGGAGCACAGGTCAATTTTGGGTGTGTTTGTGACTTACCCTGACTAGGATTGTGGTACCTGCTTGCACAGAGTGCATACCTCTGCCAACCAGAAACCCAATTCCTAACAGTATCCATCTCCATTTAACTTTGCTGCCCCTTGATGGATCTTCATGAAGCTAGATATACCAAAATTACTTTCTTTTCTATTACAAGTGCAACTTGATTATTAATAATAAGTTAATATATTTGGATAATAAAATCTGTGTACTCCTATACATTGATAAATATTTTTAAATTGGTTAAAATATTCTTGCCTATCCGCAACTGGACACATTTCAGGTGTTTTCAGATTTGTTTATGAACAATAACTTCAGTTTGACTGTGTATATTTAATAGAATGCTGGAGTTGCTCGTCAGGCATTTAGCTGTATGCAGTAAGAGTAAGCATCAAAGACTTTGACCTTTGACCTCCTGTTTGTTGAAGCTTGTTTCAAATGGCCTTCAGCTTTACACAGCAATTGTTCACTATAGGTGATACTTCCATCCTGATGATCACTGCACAGCAAAATTAATGAGCATGCATTTCGACATTGGCAGTAGATGTGGGTACAGACCATGTGGCAAACCACTGTGCCACTGACCTCACTGAACTCACTGAATATGACCTTTGACAGTGCACAGTACACTTTGGGTGCAGAGAATGGCCTGTGGCAAGCCTGGTGCCAAGCTCTGTACCACTAAACCATGTGTAGATGGTCACAGGGCACACTTAGGGCCAGATGTAAGTGTGTTTGGGTTTGCGACTCGCAAATTGCGAGTCGCAAACCCATATGTAGGATGGTGTCCCTGACACCATCTGCGAATCACAAGGGGGTCGCAAAGACCCACCTCATTAATATTAATGAGGTGGGTTGCAAATTGCGACCCCCCCTTCCGATTTGCAGCACTCACAGGGATGGTGGCCTGCTGGAGACAGCCGACCATCATGTCTGTGATTGCTTTCTAATAAAGCAGGTTTTCTTTTTGTATTGCAACCCGTTTTCCTTAAAGGAAAACGAGTTGCATACACTCAAAAAAATGAAACGTTTTTGTTTCATTTTTTCAGGGCAGGCAGTGGTCCATAGGACAACTGCCTGCCCTGAAAAAATGTTTTTAGGGCCATTCACAAAGGGGAAGGGGTCCCATTTGATATGAGTGCTAACTGCAAATTGCTCATCCTCGTTGCCAGTGTTGTAATAAGTCCAAAGCACCTAGGGCCAGATGTAGCAACGTAACAATTTGCGAGGTGCAAATTGCGAGTCCATGCGACTCGCAATTTGCACCTCGCAAATTGGTATGCAGTACGGTGTCTCAGACACCGACTGCAACTCGCTATGGGGTCGCAATGACCCACCTCATGAATATTCATGAGGTGGGTCGCAAATTGCGGCCCCATAGCTAGTATAGGCACTCGCAAACATGGAGGCCTGCTGTCGTCAGCAGACCTCCATGTTCGTGACTGCTTTCAATAAAGCTGTTTTTTTTTTTTTAAGTGTAGCCCATTTTCCTTAAAGGAAAACAAGCTGCAAGTAAAAAAAAATACGAAACTTTTCGTTTCGGTATTTTTTCAGGGCAGGGAGTGGTCCCTGGGACCACTCCCTGCCCTGAAAAAATATTTTTGGGTCCATTCACAAAGTGGAAGGGGTCCCATGGGGACCCCTTCCAATTTGCGAGTGGGTTACCATCCACTTGGAGTGGATGGTAACTGCGATACCATTTGCGACCGCGTACGCGGTCGCAAATGGTATTGCATACTACTCAGACTCGCAAATAGGAAGGGAACTCCCCTTCCTATTTGCGATTCTGAAATGCATATTGCGAGTCGGTACGGACTCGCAATATGCATTTCTGAATAGCAAAGAGGCTTTAGCGCCTCGCAAACGGCGATTTTCGCCGTTTGCGAGGCGCAAACCCTTTGCTACATCTGGCCCCTAGTGTGTTATAATAGGTCCTATAAGTCCAAAGCACCTAGTAGTTCTTCAGTAATGTTAAATAATACACCATCAGCTTTTCAGTCAAGGAAACTCTCTCACATACTAATCTAAACACAATCAATATGAGTGTTCAACTGACAGAAGCATTCCATTAGATTGGGAAGGGGAGAGGGAAAGGAAAATGGATGAGGGAAAGTAGTAAGATAATATACACAATGGTTCGACCCATAGGTCGAGTAATTACAACACATCTCCTTTTTAACCATGAAAGAAATTCAGACGATATACCTGTAAATAAAGGGACAAAGTACCAACCATAGCTACAGTAGTAATTAACAATAATGGGTTATAACAGTTTAAGAAGAGAACAACAATTATCAAATATTAAGATAGCATTAATACATTTTAAAATCTTTGTGCCATACAGGTATTTTTTTTTTCTTCTCATATTTTCTACTCTTTGTGCAGTCATGATGTCTGATCTTGTGCAAATTGAATCGAGATTGATTTGTGTGTCTCATTTTTAAATTTGGCGATTTTGTCCATTTCCCAGGTCTGGCCATTCTCTAAGGTGACAACATTTTCCCCCACTCTGGACACCCTCAATGGTTTGGAGAAATGGCTATTCCCTTTTATCCTATTTTCAGGAATTTTTACTTTGACCCATTCTCCCATCTTAAAATTTGAGAGCGTTGTGCAGTTATGTTTGTCATTTCGTTGTTCATATTTGTTCTGATGTTTTTGGATCTTTTCCATTATCTGTTGCCTAGAGACTGCTGTTTGTTCTTTTAAGCCACGAAGCAGATAGTTTCATTTTAGGTTGTCTCCCTTTAAGTGAAACAAAAGGTGATACCCCTGTAATGGGGTTAGGGGTGGTGCGATATGTCCATATGGTTTCTTGAAGAGCTCTGGCAATGGGAATATGAGTTATTTCTGCCCTTTGCATGCACCCGTTGATCATGCGGTTCATGCGGTGCACCAATCCATTAGCCCTAGGACAGTAAAGGGCAGTTTTCATGTGTTTTATGGATAGTTTTTCTGAGAACGCCTGCATTTAGTGTGACGTGAACTGTACCCCATTGTCTATTATTAGTATGTCTGGGATTCCCTCCTCAAAGAACGTATCCTCCAAAAACTTAATGAGTGTCCTTGTTGTGATATAATGAACACACTTAGTTATAACCCATCTTGTGTGGTAATCTATTAGTACTAGTATGAATCGTTCTCTGAGAGATTTGTAGTTTAGTGGCCTAATTATATCAAGAGCTACCTGCAACCATGGTTTATTTGGAATTTGGACTGGTGAGAGTGGGGGTTTTTGTGTACTTAGGATTTTGTCACTGTTAGCACAGTCTCTACAGTTTTAACTAATTCTTCAACCATGGTGTCCATGTGAGGCCACCAATAGTCTTCTCTTATTCTTTTTTTTGTTAGGCTGCGTCCCAAATGTCCCTCATGGGCTAGCCTGGTTATTTTTTCCCTCATGGCTTGGGGAGGTATAATTTTATTTTTCCTACAAATACATTTTCCATTATCACTTAATTCCATCCTCACTTCCCAGTAATTACTTATGTAGTCGGTTAATTTGCTCTTAAGTGTAAGCCAAACTTCATGTATGTAGGAATAGATACTTTGTAGTTCATTATCATTTTCCATACTTTGCTCCCATTCTTCAGACCCTACGCTTGACAAAGTTATCTCTAATACCATGTCCTCTGGAATTTCTTCTAACCCTTGATCTTGTCTCTCCAGAGGATTCCGAGATAGATAATCTGCAACTTGTTTTGTGATCCTGGTAAATATTGTACTTTGAAATTATACCCTTCTAGTCCCAGCATCCACAGAGAAATTTTGGGTGTAGTTCTTTCTGATCCTTTTGTTGAGAAAGCATGTCCTAAGGGTTTGTGGTTTGATCTTATTGTGAAAGGGACCACCTATAAAAAAAATGTTAAGTGTCTTACTGCCCAGTAGCAGGCTAATGCTTCTTTTTCCACAACTGAGTATCTGCATTCGCCCCCTTTAAGAGCTCTTGAGGCAAATGCAATTATATGTTCTGTCCCATTCTCTCTTTGTGTGAACATGACCCCTAGCCCTTTGTTACTAGCATCTGTGGTCAAATAGGTGGATTTGTTTGGGTCAAACCCTCCCAGTGGTGGAGCATTAATTATGGCTGTTTTTATATCATTACATGCTTTTTGTCACATCTCATCCCACACAATTTTTGTACTTTTCTTGAGTTGGTTATGGAAGGGTTCCACAACACTGGCAAAACCTCCTACAAATTTAGAGTAGAATTCAGCAAGTCATCCTCGTCAGTCGGTATTGGTGCCTTTTTTACTGACTCCACTACATCAATCTTAGGTTTAATGCCTTCTTGTGATATTATGTGGCCTAAATACTCTACAGAGGCTATGTGTAGATGGTCACAGGGCACACTTAGGGCCAGATGTAAGTGTGTTTGGGTTTGCGACTCGCAAATTGCGAGTCGCAAACCCATATGTAGGATGGTGTCCCTGACACCATCTGCGAATCACAAGGGGGTCGCAAAGACCCACCTCATTAATATTAATGAGGTGGGTTGCAAATTGCGACCCCCCCTTCCGATTTGCAGCACTCACAGGGATGGTGGCCTGCTGGAGACAGCCGACCACCATGTCTGTGATTGCTTTCTAATAAAGCAGGTTTTCTTTTTGTATTGCAGCCCGTTTTCCTTAAAGGAAAACGAGTTGCATACACTCAAAAAAATGAAACGTTTTTGTTTCATTTTTTCAGGGCAGGCAGTGGTCCATAGGACAACTGCCTGCCCTGAAAAAATGTTTTTAGGGCCATTCACAAAGGGGAAGGGGTCCCATTTGATATGAGTGCTAACTGCAAATTGCTCATCCTCGTTGCCAGTGTTATAATAAGTCCAAAGCACCTAGGGCCAGATGTAGCAACGTAACAATTTGCGAGGTGCAAATTGCGAGTCCATGCGACTCGCAATTTGCACCTCGCAAATTGGTATGCAGTACGGTGTCTCAGACACCGACTGCAACTCGCTATGGGGTCGCAATGACCCACCTCATGAATATTCATGAGGTGGGTCGCAAATTGCGGCCCCATAGCTAGTATAGGCACTCGCAAACATGGAGGCCTGCTGTCGTCAGCAGACCTCCATGTTCGTGACTGCTTTCAATAAAGCTGTTTTTTTTTTTTTAAGTGTAGCCCGTTTTCCTTAAAGGAAAACAAGCTGCACTTAAAAAAAAAAAACGAAACCTTTCGTTTCGGTATTTTTTCAGGGCAGGGAGTGGTCCCTGGGACCACTCCCTGCCCTGAAAAAATATTTTTGGGTCCATTCACAAAGTGGAAGGGGTCCCATGGGGACCCCTTCCAATTTGCGAGTGGGTTACCATCCACTTGGAGTGGATGGTAACTGCAATACCATTTGCGACCGCGTACGCGGTCGCAAATGGTATTGCATACTACTCAGACTCGCAAATAGGAAGGGAACTCCCCTTCCTATTTGCGATTCTGAAATGCATATTGCGAGTCGGTACGGACTCGCAATATGCATTTCTGAATAGCAAAGAGGCTTTAGCGCCTCGCAAACGGCGATTTTCGCCGTTTGCGAGGCGCAAACCCTTTGCTACATCTGGCCCCTAGTGTGTTATAATAGGTCCAATAAGTCCAAAGCACCTAGTAGTTCTTCAGTAATGTTAAATAATACACCATCAGCTTTTCAGTCAAGGAAACTCTCTCACATACTAATCTAAACACAATCAATATGATTGTTCAACTGACAGAAGCATTCCATTAGATTGGGAAGGGGAGAGGGAAAGGAAAATGGATGAGGGAAAGTAGTAAGATAATATACACAATGGTTCGACCCATAGGTCGAGTAATTACAACACATCTCCTTTTTAACCATGAAAGAAATTCAGACGATATACCTGTAAATAAAGGGACAAAGTACCAACCATAGCTACAGTAGTAATTAACAATAATGGGTTATAACAGTTTAAGAAGAGAACAACAATTATCAAATATTAAGATAGCATTAATACATTTTAAAATCTTTGTGCCATACAGGTATTTTTTTTTTCTTCTCATATTTTCTACTCTTTGTGCAGTCATGATGTCTGATCTTGTGCAAATTGAATCGAGATTGATTTGTGTGTCTCATTTTTAAATTTGGCGATTTTGTCCATTTCCCAGGTCTGGACATTCTCTAAGGTGACAACATTTTCCCCCACTCTGGACACCCTCAATGGTTTGGAGAAATGGCTATTCCCTTTTATCCTATTTTCAGGAATTTTTACTTTGACCCATTCTCCCATCTTAAAATTTGAGAGCGTTGTGCAGTTATGTTTGTCATTTCGTTGTTCATATTTGTTCTGATGTTTTTGGATCTTTTCCATTATCTGTTGCCTAGAGACTGCTGTTTGTTCTTTTAAGCCACGAAGCAGATAGTTTCATTTTAGGTTGTCTCCCTTTAAGTGAAACAAAAGGTGATACCCCTGTAATGGGGTTAGGGGTGGTGCGATATGTCCATATGGTTTCTTGAAGAGTTCTGGCAATGGGAATATGAGTTATTTCTGCCCTTTGCATGCACCCGTTGATCATGCGGTTCATGCGGTGCACCAATCCATTAGCCCTAGGACAGTAAAGGGCAGTTTTCATGTGTTTTATGGATAGTTTTTCTGAGAACGCCTGCATTTAGTGTGACGTGAACTGTACCCCATTGTCTATTATTAGTATGTCTGGGATTCCCTCCTCAAAGAACGTATCCTCCAAAAACTTAATGAGTGTCCTTGTTGTGATATAATGAACACACTTAGTTATAACCCATCTTGTGTGGTAATCTATTAGTACTAGTATGAATCGTTCTCTGAGAGATTTGTAGTTTAGTGGCCTAATTATATCAAGAGCTACCTGCAACCATGGTTTATTTGGAATTTGGACTGGTGAGAGTGGGGGTTTTTGTGTACTTAGGATTTTGTCACTGTTAGCACAGTCTCTACAGTTTTAACTAATTCTTCAACCATGGTGTCCATGTGAGGCCACCAATAGTCTTCTCTTATTCTTTTTTTTGTTAGGCTGCGTCCCAAATGTCCCTCATGGGCTAGCCTAGTTATTTTTTCCCTCATGGCTTGGGGAGGTATAATTTTATTTTTCCTACAAATACATTTTCCATTATCACTTAATTCCATCCTCACTTCCCAGTAATTACTTATGTAGTCGGTTAATTTGCTCTTAAGTGTAAGCCAAACTTCATGTATGTAGGAATAAATACTTTGTAGTTCATTATCATTTTCCATACTTTGCTCCCATTCTTCAGACCCTACGCTTGACAAAGTTATCTCTAATACCATGTCCTCTGGAATTTCTTCTAACCCTTGATCTTGTCTCTCCAGAGGATTCCGAGATAGATAATCTGCAACTTGTTTTGTGATCCTGGTAAATATTGTACTTTGAAATTATACCCTTCTAGTCCCAGCATCCACAGAGAAATTTTGGGTGTAGTTCTTTCTGATCCTTTTGTTGAGAAAGCATGTCCTAAGGGTTTGTGGTTTGATCTTATTGTGAAAGGGACCCCCTATAAAAAAAATGTTAAGTGTCTTACTGCCCAGTAGCAGGCTAATGCTTCTTTTTCCACCACTGAGTATCTGCATTCGCCCCCTTTAAGAGCTCTTGATGCAAATGCAATTATATGTTCTGTCCCATTCTCTCTTTGTGTGAACATGACCCCTAGCCCTTTGTTACTAGCATCTGTGGTCAAATAGGTGGATTTGTTTGGGTCAAACCCTCCCAGTGGTGGAGCATTAATTATGGCTGTTTTTATATCATTACATGCTTTTTGTCACATCTCATCCCACACAATTTTTGTACTTTTCTTGAGTTGGTTATGGAAGGGTTCCACAACACTGGCAAAACCTCCTACAAATTTAGAGTAGAATTCAGCAAGTCATCCTTGTCAGTCGGTATTGGTGCCTTTTTTACTGACTCCACTACATCAATCTTAGGTTTAATGCCTTCTTGTGATATTATGTGGCCTAAATACTCTACAGAGGTTACCCCAATTTGACAGTTTTCTTTTTTTATGGTTAATCCTGACTCTTTTAGTTTCTTTCGCTAGGAAAGTGGGTTCACGTGCTTGAGATGTACACATCTGATAAGCAAACAACTTGCACATTGATTGAACGGAAGTTATTCAGATTGTGGTGAACCTGTTCCCTGGTGTGTGGTGGCACTAAGGCAATATGTGTGCCATCAATTGCTCCAACCACATGTGGTATGCCATCCAAAGCATTAAAACTCCCTTTGCATTTGCAAAATCCTCATGTCGTGGAAGCTGGATGAAGCTGTTGATGTGTCTCATCAGTGAAGAAAGGACTTCTTGGAGTACACTACTGAAGTTGGTTATGTCATGTCTCCAGGTGCTGCCACAGTGTATTGGAAGGCTGTTGTCTTCTACCTCTCCCTGGGTTAATATGTCTGCATTTAAGACAAAGGAAAAATACCACTTTAAATGGGCAAGTAATACTTGATATTCAACACACATCTCATGTCTTTGTAAAATTTGAAAAGCTGGCCGGGGCCCTGTTAGGGGGCCCCTGGACACCCCTTACCACCAGCCTCTTCCTGGTGAAAACCACCAGAAACAGGCTAGCGGTAAGGGGGTCATAATCCCCAGGGCAGCGCTGCTTGCAGCGCTGCCCTGGCGGATTATCACCGCCGGGGCATAAACGGCGGTAAACCGCCGGCCCCGGCGGTGCGACCGCGGCTATATCGCCACGGTCAGAATACAGAAAAAAGCACCGCCAGCCTGTTGGCGGTGCTTTGGTCTTTTTTGCCCTGGCGGTCTCGGACCGCCAGGGTCAGAATGACCCCCATAATGTTTTTGTGATGTTTAAATTTGCATAAGCAATTTATTATATAATACATATGACATTTAAATGTATTATTTACACATTATTATTTTTAAATTCCATCAATGGATGTATAAAACAAACTGCTTCACTATCAAATTAGTAAGTGGCTGCATTACATTGTAATACGGCAAGTTTATAAAAAAAACAATAATGTATGCATTTTGTATTGGTACGCAAACTAGTCATAATTTTTAGTGGTGGTGAAACACTTAACGTGTAAAAATACAGGGGCTCACGTCCTAAAATGGCTGTCTCCAGACCTTCCCCTAAGGACATTTGCAATTCGATGGCCATCAGCTAAAGTTGACCATGTAGTAGGTGTAACACTCCACGACGGACACAGCCATAACCTAATATGCGTGGCAGCAACACATCAAAGCCAACGGTTGTGTCCATCTCCATTGACAATCATGTACATCGTGTACATGTACAAAGCGTTAGGAAAAAAGCTCACTGCAGCCAAGCACACCTCCTCCATTTTTGCGCCTGGTTGTCGACCTCTGGGAGCCATGATGCTGGGCAAAGCAGGTGACAGGGCCCCTAACTTTACATCTAAGGAGTTAGAACTGCTGACCACAAAGGTCCTGTCCCTGTACAACCAGCTATATGGGAATCCAGAAGAACAGGTACATATTTAAATGGGAAATGTATTTGAGTAACTTTTTTTTAAACACAGGGTAACTTGTCCCTTCTAGTTCCTGAGGGAAGAACAGTGTATTTGAGTGTAGTAAACTCAATAAGTCAGCTGGGAACAAATTGATGTTTAACAATGTTTTCAAATGTCAGTAAATTGAACGGTAAAGTCGTCTTTATTAATAAGGTGACTTTTCATTTCAATTTACTCACAAATCAAGATTTTCAATTTACAGACAGCATGACCCTTACTTTCAATAGCCAGTAGGCACTGTACCATAAGTAAAAGTGAAAAATACAGCCATGTGTCCAAATGAGAGAAATATAAAATGCTAGAAAAACTTTAAAGTTATGGACTTGTCTGAATGTTTTTATCACTTTAAATATATCCAATTTTCTGATAAATGAGTATCTGTATGCATCACCCATTTAATGGTGCCACATATGGGGAAAAGTATATTCTGTGCTGAAAGTACATATATGTCCCATTTATACACACAGTTGTTCATATATCACCAACAACCATGTTCTCAATGACACACATGGCAGCTCTTTCATACTGTCCTTAGTAAATGGTTCAAGCAATAGTAACTGGTTCTAAAAAGATAAGGCATTAAGCCAACTAAGCTGTGCATGGGTGTGTGTGCTAACAATGTACAAGTTGTTTAGCCTTCAGTAGCTCACAGTAATTTGTACTGATCAGAAGTAGTTTTAATCACAGGAAATGTTGCAGACCTTTGGCCAAGATGATGTTTGTGGCCTGGATTTGTAAAATGAGGATATTAAAATTGATGAGAATACTCAACAGGTCACTACAATTGGTTTTTCCTCTGAAAAAAATGGTAAATAGTCTGTACTAACTTAGAAATGCTTGTGAGAGATTTTACAAAACATTTCACAGAAATAGAAAAAAAAACTCACAAAACGTATTTGTCTTTCTTTTTTCTTATTCATAGAGGTCAATGCCCATCAGAAGACGGTGATATGGAAGGCCATCATCAAAAAGGTGTGGGCCCCAGTGGTCTGCAAGCGGTGTAATATACATTAAATTAAAAGGTAGAAGGAGCTACGACGCTGGACCCAAAAGTCAACAGATGCCCAGCTCCACCAGGCCTCCCAACGTGGGAAGTGCATGTGCTGCACACTGACCCTCCCTCCCTCATAGTGGCCTGCATACTTGTAGTGGCCTATCTGGACCTTTATGGGAAGTTGAGAGCCCAACAGCAGCATCAAGGGGGTAAGTTATTTGTTTTGCTTCTTATTGTTAGTTAACTATTTTTTGTTGCAGAAATGATTTCTGGCATCAAGATAAAGGTTGATTCATCCAAACAACAAGAGAATTTCTGGAAGGTTTAAAGTTTGCAAAAGGTGTATGATGATGTGTTTTGTGTATTGATGTGTGCTAAGGGTTACCACTAGATTCCTTATCACAACTCAAGGACTGTATGGAGCAGACACTTGCCTGCCTAAGACAAAATTAATACCTGGGTGTTGCCTATGTTCTGAGGAACAGTTGTACCAAACAGACCCCCTACTGAGGATTCCATAAGGTGTGATTCTTCATTACGAATGTCAGAAGATAATGTTGGCCCTATTGCAGGTGACATGGCATACAATGTACTTACGATACAGTGGATGTTTCTGACTTCACATTAGTGAGTTCATATAATGACCAAACAATATTCAGCATCTGGGCCAAAATGACTAGGAACATGAGCTGAGTGGCAACATTTCTTAGCAAACACAGTTGAAAAATATGTTTTCACTGCAGGAGTCAAGTCAGTTCATGTTGACAATAGCAGATTGGCAAAAACCCTTTTTCCTTCACAAATGTGCATGTAGGTCAGTCTGTTCCAACAAACATGAATTTAGTAGGCAAACTCTATTACTTGAAACAGACAGGGATGCACAAACATTGGTGAAAGAGTTACATGTACCCCAAGCAATATTTGTATGCCCTTTGTTATGTCCAGATGATGAATCAATGTTGAAGCACAGGAGTTAGTGAAAGGGACTTTTGCAGATGGATAATGTACATGGCACAGATTTTGTTGTTAGATGTTCATTTTTGAGACATGAGTTCGCTATTCAAAACAACCACTAAGTAGCATTTGGACGTGTTAAACAACTCCATGAGGAATTTGAAGTACTTAAGTGAAATGCTCTGAAATGAAATGGGATTAAGGATTGTCATTTTGTAAACTGTGAACAAATGGGTCCATGACATGCTACCTTCATGCATGGGGTAAGGATAAAGTATACCTGAGTTTTATAGCCTATAACAGGTGAGAAATTAAAATTAGTAAATGTTTTGTTAGAAAACCTTGTGATAGGTGTAGTTATGATACAAATAGTGTAAGTATCTTATCAGCATCTGCAGTAGCAAGTGAAGGATACTCTGGCCATGAAGGGGGGGGAAGCAGCTGACCACTGAGTGTTGTGTGGAGAAACATTAGACACTAACAGATACAGTGGCATGGAGGGCTAGGGGGCTGGCATGGAGACCACCAGCTCTACACCTTCTTCGGAGACGGCCACAGACAACCAGTCCCTAATGATGGCAAACCCATCAGGACCTGTTCCATCTGCATCCTTGCCAGTTACCCAAATTCTCATCCCTACCTTCTCTCTTGCTCCCCCTCATTTGGCCAAACCACCCCCCAAAGTGCTGGGGTCTACATTGTCGCAAAGCATCTCACTCCTTGCCCCTCTGGCTGTGCTCAGATAAGAGGCTATTGAGCTCTCATGCAGCATCTCTGCAAGCCAGACAGTGACCGTGAATGGCATTCTGGGGCTTACTTCCTGAATACAACAGATTGTTGTATTGCTGGATGACATTCATAGTTCAATATCTGGCATGGAAAGATCGCTTACAAAGATAGCCTCTGCACAGACCGCAGCCCCTCAACTTGCCCAATCTTGGGCCTAACACATCAACATCCCAAATCCCACCTCCCCCCGCAACCCAAGCAAACTCACTTTCTTCCAAGCACCCACTCCAACAGACAAAAGTAGCACACACACACAGAAACACAAATGCACCAAGAAATACAAACATATACCCTTCCAACAGATACACATTACTGACACTACACCCACAGGCACTACAACCACCACAACCACCACAACCATGTGGACCACCCCCGACAACCACCACAGACCTGTGCACCACCACCACCACCGCAACCACAACACCCACCACCAGAGACACGTGCACCACTACCATAACTACCAGCACACCCACCAGCACACATACAAGCACCACAACCACAACATCCACCCCAATATCACACAGATCCAAACACACACAGTCTCACACACACATACACACACACCTACATGCAATACAACACCCACCAAACGTACACACTCACAATCACCTGAATCTAAAACTCCTACAATGGCACACTCATCCGAATAGACACACCCACAGAAAAGCTCACACACATACCAACACTCACCAAATGCAAACACACACACTCACTCACCCACCTTCAAAGAAACACACAGCCAAACATACATCAAATACACCCCTTCTACTGCTTCACCTCCACCCACTTTTAATCCCTACCTGTCACTGACCCCTGAGAAACCTAAACCCACCTCTTCCAAGAAAGGTAATTGAGGTGTCTGATCTGTCTTTACTGAGGAGTATATGCTTGACAGTGTAATCAGGAGGCACTGAAGACCACATTTGAATTCCAGAATCCCGTGGACATTTTTTTAATTTTAAAATGTCATAATGAGATAAGGATCTCATTTTTGGAATGTGTTATATTTTATTTTCACAAACTTTGTCCTGGCATTATTTTTAAATTTTTATTAATTGATTGATGACAATTTTATTACTGCAAAAGTGAGTAACATGAAAATAATTTCATTTATGACAGTGACAAACACAGGTTTCATTTTTGACATATTTTTAAAGGTCATACATTAGTGTTGAACATTTGTGATGGACATGTTAATTTTGGTGCAATCATTCATCATGATACTGGACACCTACACCAAGATTAAACATGTTTATATTTTTGTAACTTATAAATGCAGGTGTGTTCATTTGAAAATCCTAAGTGTTAATAATAAACACATATGCATCACAAATGAAAAATAACACTTTTGAGTAAAGTGGAATCTCAATATTAACTGAAAATGCACAAGACAAGGGGAAATGTGGCATTGAAACATATATGCCATGTTTTAAGTTTAGAGGTTACATTGAATGTACATTTCTTGTTGACCCCGCATGTTGTATTGTGTAATGCAATTACAATATTTTATTGGGTTTATATGGTTACAATAATTGTGCAATGTATATGTATCTGATTTGGTAGTTTAGGAAAAATGATAAAATGTGCAAGGATTCATTTTGAATTGGGTATTGACTTTCTGTATAAGTATCCATTGGCATGAAGGCAATTTGGACTGAACTGGTACATGTAAATAAAATATACAGATTTGTTTCTTTCAATTTCCAAAACAACCACATTACACACATATGCATTGTATATTATCACAGTATTGCTTGCAAGTATTTTAAAAAAATGCAGAAATCCAGAGCTAATGTACACAGACAGTTCCAATGATAACAGGTAGAATTGTCACTTACCTTCGGTTCCTGAGATGGCGGGGTTCATTTTTGTCATGGTCCAGTAGCAGCAGCAAAGACAGGACTTGTACGATCAGGTTCATGGGGGCAAAAAAAATGAAAAGCCATAAACATTTTGTGCTTACAAGTCTTTGATTCCTCCAACTCAAGTATGGAGGTTTAGCCAGTGTTACCACTGCTAGGAAGCAGGAAGACCAGCGGTTAAACTGGCTCAAGTCCTGTTGCCAGCTGCTTTTGCCTATGGCACCATCAAAGCAGGTGAGAAATTCTGGCGGTGACGGTGGTTCGCCAACAGACTTCAATCTATGGGCCCACCAGCATCTAAATATAGCAGGTGGTCTGCCAAGTTGGTGGGCAGATTATCCTACAGACAAACGACGGTGGGACTGATTCCACCAAGATCTAAATTAGACCCTTAGTCATTAGTTGCTACCCAAATGACCTTAGAGAATAGTGCTTTGTTTATTTTGTACACAGTATACACAGAAATATTTTGTTCCTTGTTCATTGGGTTTGCTGCAGCAAGGAACAGCACTATCTGTCTGGGTGATGAGAGCAGCAGGTGTTATTTTTTAACATTTATGCATTTGAGCAAATGTTCCTCTACATCTATCAAGGCAGTCTTTTCTTTTTCCTTGTATGACATAAATCACGAGCATATTTACATTCATTAATCACGCAATCATTTGGTTTTTACCTATTTCAATATTATCATTCAAATTACATCAGTATATGTCAACAGCTAATCACTCCACAGGAAACCATGTGCACTTGGCAAATCAATGGGTCAAGGCTGTGAAAAATATTGGCTTAGGAAAACCTTTTTATTTGTCTTATATAGTCACAGTGAATGTATTTACATCCACAGCAGCAATGCTGGAGTGGATGTGTAAGAGATAACTCAAACACACAAAAAGTGATGTAAGGAGTGCTTGCAAATAGTCTCATCTGCTGGCAATTGCTCTGCTTTTTGCTTTTTCTTCACAGCGCCACCCGAGATAGAGGTCTCCGTCATGAAGATAAGGACTGACCCTGTTTCTCATGGGAACAGTCCCCCCCAAACTGCCATAAAAGCCCCCCTCTAGAATAGAACCCAAGCAACCCGAGACTGGTTTTGATCTTATCAGCCTCATCAGTGAGGAATAGCTTGGATCCTGTGACAGAGAGAGCAAGAGACCAACGTTTGTGCGTACCCTTGGCCACCTAGGAAATTACACCAAATGCACAAAATAAGATGGGAGGAATATTTGCAAGTAATCTAAATCCTGCCAATTGCTTTGGACAGCATGCCAAGCAATCTTTTTTGCACACTGTTCCACTATAGACAGAGGCCAGCCTTATGCAAGTCAGTACTGAGCCTGCTCCTCATGGAAATATTCCATTCATAACTGTCAGGAAAAATCCCCTCCAGTAGGGAACACATAGAGACTAGTTTTCAGCTTAAGCCTCTTATTGCTTAGATCATGTGGCAGAGTCATAAAGGAACCAGGACATACCTTTTGCCACTTAGGGCAGATATGCATACATCCACATCTTCCTTCAGTGAATATATGTTATTAAATTTCACCAAATGTCATTCAAAGATGGCTGCCACGAATGCATGTACATGGTTGATACTCACAGATATTACTCTTAGAAATTAGTCAAATAGATATATGAAGTTATTTCCTTAACTGACTTATGGGAAAGTTTGCATTTATTCTCAAATAAGTGTTTGCTATAGGAAAGAGTTGATGTATTCTGTTAACTTCAGGACATACTAATCTAAATGTTAGATTTGTCTAACCTTTGCAGCTTTTGCATATCATACTGCAATTAAGGCTTGAAGACACTATTTATAGAAGGTTTAACTAATATAGAAAGTATGGTTTCCAATAAGTCAAACGCAGTTCCTTTGCAGCTTTTGCATATCATACTGCAATTAAGGCTTGAAGACACTATTTATAGAAGGTTTAACTAATATAGAAAGTATGGTTTCCAATAAGTCAAACGCAGTTTCCTAGTATTGTACATTTACTTTTGATCACAGCAGTTATGAGCATCAATGGCAGGCTCAAAGTCCTACTTTTAGAATTGTTAATGAGGGTGGTGTAAATCTGTACTGCAGCTCACCAATAACATCTAGGTTGTACATCACTAGTGATATTTCTGCACCAATGTTTTATAGACTTACCTAAAAGTTAGACAAGTCGAGTGGGGTTAGTCAATGCTTTACCATGTTTGGGGACAGGACATTTGTACTGAGAAGTTGGGAAGAAATCAAAAATCCCAGTAGAACAATCAATGAGGGGGACCACTAAAATGATGCACTTTCCTACATCTTTCACAAATGTTCTTGTAACATTCTGTCACTCAGATAAAGTTAAAAGATCAACTTTAAATAGTAGAAATATTTTTCGACTTGTGATTCAATTTTGACAAATAGGAAACTGGTCCTACCCAGTTTAGTTCTCCAATCTAAGTTTTAAGATGGGTGTTATTGAAATGTATTCAGCAAATATTGAATTCGGAGCTCTTCATGAATCATAACTGTATAGAACCACTTGCCTAAACAATCTGTGGTGCACATTTGTAAAATGGCCGCCGCATTTTTGGACCTATTTCTGGGTTAACATTGCAAATGCGTGTTGTGACAACGCCGATGCTGGGTTGCTTTGTGGGTATGGGACGAGGTGGTAGCTTTAAAAGCGACCACCACCGAAGGCTCTGATTCGGTTTCATCCCTCGTTGACGGCTGTCATGGTGGTTGCTGAAGATTAATTACTGATATATTAAAAAAGTAAGTTATTTAAAATAGGGGCCGTTGGTTAAGATTGGCTTCTTTCATAACATATGACAATATATGGGCTCTCTTGGTATGTCTTTGTTGGTTGCATGGGGTTGCTTTTCTCTATGAGATTTTCAGTAATGCGATTAACGAACACTGTGGTAGGAATGGGTGGGGGTTGTTGCTAACAATAAAGAGTATTATGTTTTTCGTCTCAGTCCTGTTGGCGGGATAAAACATCTTTGTTAAAATAGAACACATTTGTAGAGTTGTAAACGGATATGCTTATTTGTTGATGGCAAATTTGTTGCCCTGACATGGCATTCTTTATTTCATATTAGATGATATTGTTGTTTTGTTCTGTGGCGGTGGTGTGGCCTGCTTGATTCTGACAACATGTGTGATTAATGATGGCGATATTGTTGACTTGATATGGTATTTTCTATTATACATTAGGTATTACTTTCAGTGTAGGCAATATGTTGCCTACAGTGCAATCACTGTTCTGAACATGAAGAATGGGAATTGATTAGAAATGAAAAGGAAAAGGAATGAGTGTCTCTCAATTTGGTTTGATAACTGAAATTATAAATATTGTACAAACAAAACGGTAGACTTCTTTTGTGCAATTATCAAATATTTATATGAAATAGCTTTTTGGTGACTATCGGGGTCATTCCGACCCCGGCAGGCGGCGGAAGCCGCCCGCCTGGCGGGAACCGCCAAAAGACCGACTTTCCCGCTTGGCCGGCGGGCGACCGCCAGAAGGCCGCCCGCCGGCCCAGCGGGAAAGCCCCTTCAACAATGAAGCCGGCTCCGAATGGAGCCGGCGGAGTTGAAGGGGTGCGACGGGTGCAGTGGCACCCGTCGCGATTTTCAGTGTCTGCAGAGCAGACACTGAAAATCTTTATGGGGCCCTGTTAGGGGGCCCCTACACTGCCCATGCCAGTGGCATGGGCAGTGCAGGGGCCCCCAGGGGCCCCACGACACCCGTTCCCGCCATCCTGTTCCTGGCGGTAAGAACCGCCAGGAACAGGATGGCGGGAAGGGGGTCGGAATCCCCATGGCGGCGCTGCAAGCAGCGCCGCCTTGGAGGATTCCTTTGGCCAGGGGAAAACCGGCGGGAAACCGCCGGTTTCCCTTTTCTGACCGTGGCTTTACCGCCACGGTCAGAATTGGCCAGGAAGCACCGCCAGCCTGTTGGCGGTGCTTCCGCGGTCGTTGGCCCTGTCAGAATGACCCCCTATGTGCAAATTAAATGACACAGGCCAACCATGGAAGGGATAATATTGCATTGAACATAAATATGGCTAAAACCATTAAAATATAGTACCTTCATTTGTGGTAACAGTTGGTTGGGAGTATTGCAAAGTTGTTTTACATTTTTTTTTATAGATGTGTTTTTTTAAGCCTTACTGGTCACTTCTTTGATTACCTCATTGTTATGTCTATAATGTTTTACTTTTGTATGTGGAATTTTTATTAACGTATGTCTTTTATTTTTGATTTCTAATATTGATTGTATATATTGCGGGTATACCTTGTCTATATGTTAAGTTAGCAGTTAAATGTGATAACTTAATACTAATTGTTTTATGTTTGTGTTTGAATTTATAATGTCTATGTGGGTTCATAATGTAAGGGTACTACATTTATTTTATTACAGCCCTGAAGAAGTCCTGTTTTTAGGTGACAAAACACGTTGGCTGATGTTGTTATGAACGTGCTTTAATTGTGAAACAAAAGAAGAATAAAGAGAAAACTACAATGAAATGACATTGCTTGATTGGTCTTTCTTAAATTTGTTGAAAGTGGTGCACCATCAAAATGTATGCACATTTGTATAGATCCTTATGTCTAAACAATTTTTGCTGGCTGACAAAGTTTGTGATAAATTGCAACATCCACATTCTTATTTTCATTTTCGAGATGGGTGTGCAAGAGAAACCACTCAAACAGCAAAAGTTAAATCACTATCATTATGGGCTATAGTGTGGCTTAAGGTATGTCTCTTTTGTTAAGGCATTCTTTAAAATATTAGGAATCAATCTGGAGCCCTCATAATGATATCCCTGCTCCCAAAATAAGAGTTTCTCAAATTATTTACTTGTGAAACTCATTGCAGGAAGCTAAAAATAGCAACAGTGTTGCTGTACTTTGATGACTTCCTGTAAAGTATTCTATCAGAATTTCATACTGAATATTGTACTTGAAAATGTTCTTGAAAGAATATGGACAACCACATTCTCCAAAATAATTAAATACAGGTAAGTACAGATTTTCTATTCTCCACATTTACATACCTTGAAAATATAAATTTCTCTAAAGGAACATACTTTCTTCCATGATCTTGTAGAAGTTGACAATAGGATCCTATTTCAGATTTCTAGAAAGGTTGGCTGAAGGGTAGCTAGGCTGCTCACTTGACCCTTACAGGTTACACATAATTAACAGGCACAAGGTATATATGTGATATAATGAACACACTTAGTTATAACCCATCTTGTGTGGTAATCTATTAGTACTAGTATGAATCGTTCTCTGAGAGATTTGTAGTTTAGTGGCCTAATTATATCAAGAGCTACCTGCAACCATGGTTTATTTGGAATTTGGACTGGTGAGAGTGGGGGTTTTTGTGTACTTAGGATTTTGTCACTGTTAGCACAGTCTCTACAGTTTTAACTAATTCTTCAACCATGGCGTCCATGTGAGGCCACCAATAGTCTTCTCTTATTCTTTTTTTTGTTAGGCTGCGTCCCAAATGTCCCTCATGGGCTAGCCTGGTTATTTTTTCCCTCATGGCTTGGGGAGGTATAATTTTATTTTTCCTACAAATACATTTTCCATTATCACTTAATTCCATCCTCACTTCCCAGTAATTACTTATGTGGTCGGTTAATTTGCTCTTAAGTGTAAGCCAAACTTCATGTATGTAGGAATAGATACTTTGTAGTTCATTATCATTTTCCATACTTTGCTCCCATTCTTCAGACCCTACGCTTGACAAAGTTATCTCTAATACCATGTCCTCTGGAATTTCTTCTAACCCTTGATCTTGTCTCTCCAGAGGATTCCGAGATAGATAATCTGCAACTTGTTTTGTGATCCTGGTAAATATTGTACTTTGAAATTATACCCTTCTAGTCCCAGCATCCACAGAGAAATTTTGGGTGTAGTTCTTTCTGATCCTTTTGTTGAGAAAGCATGTCCTAAGGGTTTGTGGTTTGATCTTATTGTGAAAGGGACCCCCTATAAAAAAAATGTTAAGTGTCTTACTGCCCAGTAGCAGGCTAATGCTTCTTTTTCCACCACTGAGTATCTGCATTCGGCCCCTTTAAGAGCTCTTGATGCAAATGCAATTATATGTTCTGTCCCATTCTCTCTTTGTGTGAACATGACCCCTAGCCCTTTGTTACTAGCATCTGTGGTCAAATAGGTGGATTTGTTTGGGTCAAACCCTCCCAGTGGTGGAGCATTAATTATGGCTGTTTTTATATCATTACATGCTTTTTGTCACATCTCATCCCACACAATTTTTGTACTTTTCTTGAGTTGGTTATGGAAGGGTTCCACAACACTGGCAAAACCTCCTACAAATTTAGAGTAGAATTCAGCAAGTCATCCTTGTCAGTCGGTATTGGTGCCTTTTTTACTGACTCCACTACATCAATCTTAGGTTTAATGCCTTCTTGTGATATTATGTGGCCTAAATACTCTACAGAGGTTACCCCAATTTGACAGTTTTCTTTTTTTATGGTTAATCCTGACTCTTTTAGTTTCTTTCGCTAGGAAAGTGGGTTCACGTGCTTGAGATGTACACATCTGATAAGCAAACAACTTGCACATTGATTGAACGGAAGTTATTCAGATTGTGGTGAACCTGTTCCCTGGTGTGTGGTGGCACTAAGGCAATATGTGTGCCATCAATTGCTCCAACCACATGTGGTATGCCATCCAAAGCATTAAAACTCCCTTTGCATTTGCAAAATCCTCATGTCGTGGAAGCTGGATGAAGCTGTTGATGTGTCTCATCAGTGAAGAAAGGACTTCTTGTAGTACACTACTGAAGTTGGTTATGTCATGTCTCCAGGTGCTGCCACAGTGTATTGGAAGGCTGTTGTCTTCTACCTCTCCCTGGGTTAATATGTCTGCATTTAAGACAAAGGAAAAATACCACTTTAAATGGGCAAGTAATACTTGATATTCAACACACATCTCATGTCTTTGTAAAATTTGAAAAGCTGGCCGGGGCCCTGTTAGGGGGCCCCTGGACACCCCTTACCACCAGCCTCTTCCTGGTGAAAACCACCAGAAACAGGCTAGCGGTAAGGGGGTCATAATCCCCAGGGCAGCGCTGCTTGCAGCGCTGCCCTGGCGGATTATCACCGCTGGGGCATAAACGGCGGTAAACCGCCGGCCCCGGCGGTGCGACCGCGGCTATATCGCCACGGTCAGAATACAGAAAAAAGCACCGCCAGCCTGTTGGCGGTGCTTTGGTCTTTTTTGCCCTGGCGGTCTCGGACCGCCAGGGTCAGAATGACCCCCATAATGTTTTTGTGATGTTTAAATTTGCATAAGCAATTTATTATATAATACATAAGACATTTAAATGTATTATTTACACATTATTATTTTTTAATTCCATCAATGGATGTATAAAACAAACTGCTTCACTATCAAATTAGTAAGTGGCTGCATTACATTGTAATACGGCAAGTTTATAAAAAAAACAGTAATGTATGCATTTTGTATTGGTATGCAAACTAGTCATAATTTTTAGTGGTGGTGAAACACTTAACGTGTAAAAATACAGGGGCTCACGTCCTAAAATGGCTGTCTCCAGACCTTCCCCTAAGGACATTTGCAATTCGATGGCCATCAGCTAAAGTTGACCATGTAGTAGGTGTAACACTCCACGACGGACACAGCCATAACCTAATATGCGTGGCAGCAACACATCAAAGCCAACGGTTGTGTCCATCTCCATTGACAATCATGTACATCGTGTACATGTACAAAGCGTTAGGAAAAAAGCTCACTGCAGCCAAGCACACCTCCTCCATTTTTGCGCCTGGTTGTCGACCTCTGGGAGCCATGATGCTGGGCAAAGCAGGTGACAGGGCCCCTAACTTTACATCTAAGGAGTTAGAACTGCTGACCACCAAGGTCCTATCCCTGTACAACCAGCTATATGGGAATCCAGAAGAACAGGTACATATTTAAATGGGAAATGTATTTGAGTAACTTTTTTTTAAACACAGGGTAACTTGTCCCTTCTAGTTCCTGAGGGAAGAACAGTGTATTTGAGTGTAGTAAACTCAATAAGTCAGCTGGGAACAAATTGATGTTTAACAATGTTTTCAAATGTCAGTAAATTGAACGGTAAAGTCATCTTTATTAAAAAGGTGACTTTTCATTTCAATTTACTCACAAATCAAGATTTTCAATTTACAGACAGCATGACCCTTACTTTCAATAGCCAGTAGGCACTGTACCATAAGTAAAAGTGAAAAATACAGCCATGTGTCCAAATGAGAGAAATATAAAATGCTAGAAAAACTTTAAAGTTATGGACTTGTCTGAATGTTTTTATCACTTTAAATATATCCAATTTTCTGATAAATGAGTATCTGTATGCATCACCCATTTAATGGTGCCACATATGGGGAAAAGTATATCCTGTGCTGAAAGTACATATATGTCCCATTTATACACACAGTTGTTCATATATCACCAACAACCATGTTCTCAATGACACACATGGCAGCTCTTTCATACTGTCCTTAGTAAATGGTTCAAGCAATAGTAACTGGTTCTAAAAAGATAAGGCATTAAGCCAACTAAGCTGTGCATGGGTGTGTGTGCTAACAATGTACAAGTTGTTTAGCCTTCAGTAGCTCACAGTAATTTGTACTGATCAGAAGTAGTTTTAATCACAGGAAATGTTGCAGACCTTTGGCCAAGATGATGTTTGTGGCCTGGATTTGTAAAATGAGGATATTAAAATTGATGAGAATACTCAACAGGTCACTACAATTGGTTTTTCCTCTGAAAAAAATGGTAAATAGTCTGTACTAACTTAGAAATGCTTGTGAGAGATTTTACAAAACATTTCACAGAAATAGAAAAAAAACCTCACAAAACGTATTTGTCTTTCTTTTTTCTTATTCATAGAGGTCAATGCCCATCAGAAGACGGTGATATGGAAGGCCATCATCAAAAAGGTGTGGGCCCCAGTGGTCTGCAAGCGGTGTAATATACATTAAATTAAAAGGTAGAAGGAGCTACGACGCTGGACCCAAAAGTCAACAGATGCCCAGCTCCACCAGGCCTCCCAACGTGGGAAGTGCATGTGCTGCACACTGACCCTCCCTCCCTCATAGTGGCCTGCATACTTGTAGTGGCCTATCTGGACCTTTATGGGAAGTTGAGAGCCCAACAGCAGCATCAAGGGGGTAAGTTATTTGTTTTGCTTCTTATTGTTAGTTAACTATTTTTTGTTGCAGAAATGATTTCTGGCATCAAGATAAAGGTTGATTCATCCAAACAACAAGAGAATTTCTGGAAGGTTTAAAGTTTGCAAAAGGTGTATGATGATGTGTTTTGTGTATTGATGTGTGCTAAGGGTTACCACTAGATTCCTTATCACAACTCAAGGACTGTATGGAGCAGACACTTGCCTGCCTAAGACAAAATTAATACCTGGGTGTTGCCTATGTTCTGAGGAACAGTTGTACCAAACAGACCCCCTACTGAGGATTCCATAAGGTGTGATTCTTCATTACGAATGTCAGAAGATAATGTTGGCCCTATTGCAGGTGACATGGCATACAATGTACTTACGATACAGTGGATGTTTCTGACTTCACATTAGTGAGTTCATATAATGACCAAACAATATTCAGCATCTGGGCCAAAATGACTAGGAACATGAGCTGAGTGGCAACATTTCTTAGCAAACACAGTTGAAAAATATGTTTTCACTGCAGGAGTCAAGTCAGTTCATGTTGACAATAGCAGATTGGCAAAAACCCTTTTTCCTTCACAAATGTGCATGTAGGTCAGTCTGTTCCAACAAACATGAATTTAGTAGGCAAACTCTATTACTTGAAACAGACAGGGATGCACAAACATTGGTGAAAGAGTTACATGTACCCCAAGCAATATTTGTATGCCCTTTGTTATGTCCAGATGATGAATCAATGTTGAAGCACAGGAGTTAGTGAAAGGGACTTTTGCAGATGGATAATGTACATGGCACAGATTTTGTTGTTAGATGTTCATTTTTGAGACATGAGTTCGCTATTCAAAACAACCACTAAGTAGCATTTGGACGTGTTAAACAACTCCATGAGGAATTTGAAGTACTTAAGTGAAATGCTCTGAAATGAAATGGGATTAAGGATTGTCATTTTGTAAACTGTGAACAAATGGGTCCATGACATGCTACCTTCATGCATGGGGTAAGGATAAAGTATACCTGAGTTTTATAGCCTATAACAGGTGAGAAATTAAAATTAGTAAATGTTTTGTTAGAAAACCTTGTGATAGGTGTAGTTATGATACAAATAGTGTAAGTATCTTATCAGCATCTGCAGTAGCAAGTGAAGGATACTCTGGCCATGAAGGGGGGGGGGAAGCAGCTGACCACTGAGTGTTGTGTGGAGAAACATTAGACACTAACAGATACAGTGGCATGGAGGGCGAGGGGGCTGGCATGGAGACCACCAGCTCTACACCTTCTTCGGAGACGGCCACAGACAACCAGTCCCTAATGATGGCAAACCCATCAGGACCTGTTCCATCTGCATCCTTGCCAGTTACCCAAATTCTCATCCCTACCTTCTCTCTTGCTCCCCCTCATTTGGCCAAACCACCCCCCAAAGTGCTGGGGTCTACATTGTCGCAAAGCATCTCACTCCTTGCCCCTCTGGCTGTGCTCAGATAAGAGGCTATTGAGCTCTCATGCAGCATCTCTGCAAGCCAGACAGTGACCGTGAATGGCATTCTGGGGCTTACTTCCTGAATGCAACAGATTGTTGTATTGCTGGATGACATTCATAGTTCAATATCTGGCATGGAAAGATCGCTTACAAAGATAGCCTCTGCACAGACCGCAGCCCCTCAACTTGCCCAATCTTGGGCCTAACACATCAACATCCCAAATCCCACCTCCCCCCGCAACCCAAGCAAACTCACTTTCTTCCAAGCACCCACTCCAACAGACAAAAGTAGCACACACACACAGAAACACAAATGCACCAAGAAATACAAACATATACCCTTCCAACAGATACACATTACTGACACTACACCCACAGGCACTACAACCACCACAACCACCACAACCATGTGGACCACCCCCCACAACCACCACAGACCTGTGCACCACCACCACCACCGCAACCACAACACCCACCACCAGAGACACGTGCACCACTACCATAACTACCAGCACACCCACCAGCACACATACAAGCACCACAACCACAACATCCACCCCAATATCACACAGATCCAAACACACACAGTCTCACACACACATACACACACACCTACATGCAATACAACACCCACCAAACGTACACACTCACAATCACCTGAATCTAAAACTCCTACAATGGCACACTCATCCGAATAGACACACCCACAGAAAAGCTCACACACATACCAACACTCACCAAATGCAAACACACACACTCACTCACCCACCTTCAAAGAAACAAACAGCCAAACATACATCAAATACACCCCTTCTACTGCTTCACCTCCACCCACTTTTAATCCCTACCTGTCTCTGACCCCTGAGAAACCTAAACCCACCTCTTCCAAGAAAGGTAATTGAGGTGTCTGATCTGTCTTTACTGAGGAGTATATGCTTGACAGTGTAATCAGGAGGCACTGAAGACCACATTTGAATTCCAGAATCCCGTGGACATTTTTTTAATTTTAAAATGTCATAATGAGATAAGGATCTCATTTTTGGAATGTGTTATATTTTATTTTCACAAACTTTGTCCTGGCATTATTTTTAAATTTTTATTAATTAATTGATGACAATTTTATTACTGCAAAAGTGAGTAACATGAAAATAATTTCATTTATGACAGTGACAAACACAGGTTTCATTTTTGACATATTTGTAAAGGTCATACATTAGTGTTGAACATTTGTGATGGACATGTTAATTTTGGTGCAATCATTCATCATGATACTGGACACCTACACCAAGATTAAACATGTTTATATTTTTGTAACTTATAAATGCAGGTGTGTTCATTTGAAAATGCTAAGTGTTAATAATAAACACATATGCATCACAAATGAAAAATAACACTTTTGAGTAAAGTGGAATCTAAATATTAACTGAAAATGCACAAGACAAGGGGAAATGTGGCATTGAAACATATATGCCATGTTTTAAGTTTAGAGGTAACATTGAATGTACATTTCTTGTTGACCCCGCATGTTGTATTGTGTAATGCAATTACAATATTTTATTGGGTTTATATGGTTACAATAATTGTGCAATGTATATGTATCTGATTTGGTAGTTTAGGAAAAATGATAAAATGTGCATGGATTCATTTTGAATTGGGTATTGACTTTCTGTATAAGTATCCATTGGCATGAAGGCAATTTGGACTGAACTGGTACATGTAAATAAAATATACAGATTTGTTTCTTTCAATTTCCAAAACAACCACATTACACACATATGCATTGTATATTATCACAGTATTGCTTGCAAGTATTTTAAAAAAATGCAGAAATCCAGAGCTAATGTACACAGACAGTTCCAATGATAACAGGTAGAATTGTCACTTACCTTCGGTTCCTGAGATGGCAGGGTTAATTTTTGTCATGGTCCAGTAGCAGCAGCAAAGACAGGACTTGTACGATCAGGTTCATGGGGGCAAAAAAAATGAAAAGCCATAAACATTTTGTGCTTACAAGTCTTTGATTCCTCCAACTCAAGTATGGAGGTTTAGCCAGTGTTACCACTGCTAGGAAGCAGGAAGACCAGCGGTTAAACTGGCTCAAGTCCTGTTGCCAGCCGCTTTTGCCTATGGCACCATCAAAGCAGGTGAGAAATTCTGGCAGTGACGGTGGTTCGCCAACAGACTTCAATCTATGGGCCCACCAGCATCTAAATATAGCAGGTGGTCTGCCAAGTTGGTGGGCAGATTATCCTACAGACAAACGACGGTGGGACTGATTCCACCAAGATCTAAATTAGACCCTTAGTCATTAGTTGCTACCCAAATGACCTTAGAGAATAGTGCTTTGTTTATTTTGTACACAGTATACACAGAAATATTTTGTTCCTTGTTCATTGGGTTTGCTGCAGCAAGGAACAGCACTATCTGTCTGGGTGATGAGAGCAGCAGGTGTTATTTTTTAACATTTATGCATTTGAGCAAATGTTCCTCTACATCTATCAAGGCAGTCTTTTCTTTTTCCTTGTATGACATAAATCACGAGCATATTTACATTCATTAATCACGCAATCATTTGGTTTTTACCTATTTCAATATTATCATTCAAATTACATCAGTATATGTCAACAGCTAATCACTCCACAGGAAACCATGTGCACTTGGCAAATCAATGGGTCAAGGCTGTGAAAAATATTGGCTTAGGAAAACCTTTTTATTTGTCTTATATAGTCACAGTGAATGTATTTACATCCACAGCAGCAATGCTGGAGTGGATGTGTAAGAGATAACTCAAACACACAAAAAGTGATGTAAGGAGTGCTTGCAAATAGTCTCATCTGCTGGCAATTGCTCTGCTTTTTGCTTTTTCTTCACAGCGCCACCCGAGATAGAGGTCTCCCTCATGAAGATAAGGACTGACCCTGTTTCTCATGGGAACAGTCCCCCCCAAACTGCCATAAAAGCCCCCCTCTAGAATAGAACCCAAGCAACCCGAGACTGGTTTTGATCTTATCAGCCTCATCAGTGAGGAATAGCTTGGATCCTGTGACAGAGAGAGCAAGAGACCAACATTTGTGCGTACCCTTGGCCACCTAGGAAATTACACCAAATGCACAAAATAAGATGGGAGGAATGTTTGCAAGTAATCTAAATCCTGCCAATTGCTTTGGACAGCATGCCAAGCAATCTTTTTTGCACACTGTTCCACTATAGACAGAGGCCAGCCTTATGCAAGTCAGTACTGAGCCTACTCCTCATGGAAATATTCCATTCATAACTGTCAGGAAAAATCCCCTCCAGTAGGGAACACTTAGAGACTAGTTTTCAGCTTAAGCCTCTTATTGCTTAGATCATGTGGCAGAGTCATAAAGGAACCGGCACATACCTTTTGCCACTTAGGGCAGATATGCATACATCCACATCTTCCTTCAGTGAATATATGTTATTAAATTTCACCAAATGTCATTCAAAGATGGCTGCCACGAATGCATGTACATGGTTGATACTCACAGATATTACTCTTAGAAATTAGTCAAATAGATATATGAAGTTATTTCCTTAACTGACTTATGGGAAAGTTTGCATTTATTCTCAAATAAGTGTTTAAAATAGGAAAGAGTTGATGTATTCTGTTAACTTCAGGACATACTAATCTAAATGTTAGATTTGTCTAACCTTTGCAGCTTTTGCATATCATACTGCAATTAAGGCTTGAAGACACTATTTATAGAAGGTTTAACTAATATAGAAAGTATGGTTTCCAATAAGTCAAACGCAGTTTCCTAGTATTGTACATTTACTTTTGATCACAGCAGTTATGAGCATCAATGGCAGGCTCAAAGTCCTACTTTTAGAATTGTTAATGAGGGTGGTGTAAATCTGTACTGCAGCTCACCAATAACATCTAGGTTGTACATCACTAGTGATATTTCTGCACCAATGTTTTATAGACTTACCTAAAAGTTAGACAAGTCGAGTGGGGTTAGTCAATGCATTACCATGTTTGGGGACAGGACATTTGTACTGAGAAGTTGGGAAGAAATCAAAAATCCCAGTAGAACAATCAATGAGGGGGACCACTAAAATGATGCACTTTCCTACATCTTTCACAAATGTTCTTGTAACATTCTGTCACTCAGATAAAGTTAAAAGATCAACTTTAAATAGTAGAAATATTTTTCGACTTGTGATTCAATTTTGACAAATAGGAAACTGGTCCTACCCAGTTTAGTTCTCCAATCTAAGTTTTAAGATGGGTGTTATTGAAATGTATTCAGCAAATATTGAATTAGGAGCTCTTCATGAATCATAACTGTATAGAACCACTTGCCTAAACAATCTGTGGTGCACATTTGTAAAATGGCCGCCGCATTTTTGGACCTATTTCTGGGTTAACATTGCAAATGCGTGTTGTGACAACGCCGATGCTGGGTTGCTTTGTGGGTATGGGACGAGGTGGTAGCTTTAAAAGCGACCACCACCGAAGGCTCTGATTCGGTTTCATCCCTCGTTGACGGCTGTCATGGTGGTTGCTGAAGATTAATTACTGATATATTAAAAAAGTAAGTTATTTAAAATAGGGGCCGTTGGTTAAGATTGGCTTCTTTCATAACATATGACAATATATGGGCTCTCTTGGTATGTCTTTGTTGGTTGCATGGGGTTGCTTTTCTCTATGAGATTTTCAGTAATGCGATTAACGAACACTGTGGTAGGAATGGGTGGGGGTTGTTGCTAACAATAAAGAGTATTATGTTTTTCGTCTCAGTCCTGTTGGCGGGATAAAACATCTTTGTTAAAATAGAACACATTTGTAGAGTTGTAAACGGATATGCTTATTTGTTGATGGCAAATTTGTTGCCCTGACATGGCATTCTTTATTTCATATTAGATGATATTTTTGTTTTGTTCTGTGGCGGTGGTGAGGCCTGCTTGATTCTGACAACATGTGTGATTAATGATGGCGATATTGTTGACTTGATATGGTATTTTCTATTATACATTAGGTATTACTTTCAGTGTAGGCAATATGTTGCCTACAGTGCAATCACTGTTCTGAACATGAAGAATGGGAATTGATTAGAAATGAAAAGGAAAAGGAATGAGTGTCTCTCAATTTGGTTTGATAATTGAAATTATAAATATTGTACAAACAAAACGGTAGACTTCTTTTGTGCAATTATCATATATTTATATGAAATAGCTTTTTGGTGACTATGGGGGTCATTCCGACCCCGGCAGGCGGCGGAAGCCGCCCGCCTGGCGGGAACCACCAAAAGACCGTACCGCGGTAAAATGACCGCGGCAGTCATTCTGACTTTCCCGCTGGGCCGGCGGGCGTCCGCCAGAAGGCCACCCGCCGACCCAGCGGGAAAGCCCCTTCAACAATGAAGCCGGCTCCGAATGGAGCCGGCGGAGTTGAAGGGGTGCGACGGGTGCAGTGGCACCCGTCGCGATTTTCAGTGTCTGCACAGCAGACACTGAAAATCTTTATGGGGCCCTGTTAGGGGGCCCCTACACTGCCCATACCAGTGGCATGGGCAGTGTAGGGGCCCCCAGGGGCCCCACGACACCCGTTCCCGCCATCCTGTTCCTGGCAGTAAGAACCGCCAGGAACAGGATGGCGGGAAGGGGGTCGGAATCCCCATGGCGGCGCTGCAAGCAGCGCCGCCATGGAGGATTCCTTTGGCCAGGGGAAAACCGGCGGGAAACCGCCGGTTTCCCTTTTCTGACCGTGGCTTTACCGCCACGGTCAGAATTGGCCAGGAAGCACCGCCAGCCTGTTGGCGGAGCTTCCGCGGTCGTTGGCCCTGTCAGAATGACCCCCTATGTGCAAATTAAATGACACAGGCCAACCATGGAAGGGATAATATTGCATTGAACGTAAATATGGCTAAAACCATTAAAATATAGTACCTTCATTTGTGGTAACAGTTGGTTGGGAGTATTGCAAAGTTGTTTTACATTTTTTTTTATAGATGTGTTTTTTTAAGCCTTACTGGTCACTTCTTTGATTACCTCATTGTTATGTCTATAATGTTTTACTTTTGTATTAGTGTGTATAAATGTTTTTATGGTAGAAGTATGTGGAATTTTTATTAACGTATGTCTTTTATTTTTGATTTCTAATATTGATTGTATATATTGCGGGTATACCTTGTCTATATGTTAAGTTAGCAGTTAAATGTGATAACTTAATACTAATTGTTTTATGTTTGTGTTTGAATTTATAATGTCTATGTGGGTTCATAATGTAAGGGTACTACATTTATTTTATTACAGCCCTGAAGAAGTCCTGTTTTTAGGTGACAAAACACGTTGGCTGATGTTGTTATGAACGTGCTTTAATTGTGAAACAAAAGAAGAATAAAGAGAAAACTACAATGAAATGACATTGCTTGATTGGTCTTTCTTAAATTTGTTGAAAGTGGTGCACCATCGAAATGTATGCACATTTGTATAGATCCTTATGTCTAAACAATTTTTGCTGGCTGACAAAGTTTGTGATAAATTGCAACATCCACATTCTTATTTTCATTTTCGAGATGGGTGTGCAAGAGAAACCACTCAAACAGCAAAAGTTAAATCACTATCATTATGGGCTATAGTGTGGCTTAAGGTATGTCTCTTTTGTTAAGGCATTCTTTAAAATATTAGGAATCAATCTGGAGCCCTCATAATGATATCCCTGCTCCCAAAATAAGAGTTTCTCAAATTATTTACTTGTGAAACTCATTGCAGGAAGCTAAAAATAGCAACAGTGTTGCTGTACTTTGATGACTTCCTGTAAAGTATTCTATCAGAATTTCATACTGAATATTGTACTTGAAAATGTTCTTGAAAGAATATGGACAACCACATTCTCCAAAATAATTAAATACAGGTAAGTACAGATTTTCTATTCTCCACATTTACATACCTTGAAAATATAAATTTCTCTAAAGGAACATACTTTCTTCCATGATCTTGTAGAAGTTGACAATAGGATCCTATTTCAGATTTCTAGAAAGGTTGGCTGAAGGGTAGCTAGGCTGCTCACTTGACCCTTACAGGTTACACATAATTAACAGGCACAAAGTATCCACCATGCACTAAAGTTAAAATATGTTTTAAGTGGAAATCATTATACTTGTGTGGAAAGAAAATATTTATTTGTCAAGAATGTGAATGTGAGGATCTGTGTCAGAGTCACCAGATCCTCGGGGTCTGCGCACGCTCCCAACACGTCCACCATTGAACAGCTCCAAGACTCTGATAGATAAATCACAGAGGCTAAGAGAGTTCAAGAGGGGAAGAGGGGATTAGGAAGGGAAACAGCTGGGAAGGAGACCTGTAGTAAGAAAAAGGTTAGAACACATAATATGAAAATTATATCTCCTGAAATCAATACTAGACTATGATTCTAAGCATAGTCATTGTGAAAACATGAACAATCTACGAATTAAGTTTAAAATGACTAAGTTTCAAGATGGCCGGATACCTGTAAGGGAATCAAGATGGATTAAATGAAAACTTTCTTATTCAAGTACTTTCCTTTACATGAGAATCAGAAAAACATTCTGACTAAATTTTAAACCAGTCATAAAAATCCTTTTTTGAGAATGCATACTAGGATCATACAATATTGCATCTAGAAACTCTGATCTTCTGTGTACTCTTAAAATGTTTCAACACAAATTGCGCATATTGTAGATTTATATATATATATAGTAAACACCATAAAAGGATTGTGCACCATGAATAACACAATATGGATTCAGGAAAAACAAATCACATAACTTGTCAACTCGAATATTACATGATAAATATCTTAGAATAGTGGCATACAATAAACAACATGAATTAAACTCGAGGAGGGAATCGTGCGTCTTGCCTATTCGAGTGTCACCATGTAAAAAGCCAAGAAATGGTAGTACGCAATGAATATCAAAGTCAAATCATCATTAAACGAATTGCGCGTCTTGCCGATTCGTAAACCACAATGTAAATGGCAAGAAATAACAGCTCACAATGAATAACAAGATCAAAGTACAATGAAACGAATCGCACGTCTTTTGCCGATTCTTAAGCCACCATATAAATGTCAAGAAATGGTAGCGCGCAATGAACAACAAGGTTAAAGCACCATGAAACGAATCGTGCGTCTTGCCGATTCGCAAGCCACCATACAAATGTCAAGGAATGGCAGCGCGCAATGAATAACAAGATTAAATCAGCATGAAACGAATCGCGCGTCTTGCCTATTCGTAAACCACCATACAAATGTCAAGAAATGGTAGCGCGCAAAGTAATCTGTTAATCATTAAAGAATTAAGCCAAGAATATGAAAGTTCTTGATAACGACGATGGGAGGCCAGCCCAACCACCGCCTTACCGGCCAGAACAAGGATCACCAATGAAGAATGAAGGGCAGAGGCCTGGAAGATCAAATAGGCCACCGGGACAGGAGCTCAGGAAGTAGCTGCTGCTCTGCACCAGGACCTCTGAATAGTGAGCACTTGGAGCTGGGCTGGCTCCATTTTATAGAGTCTTGGCCCAGCCCACAACCACACCCAGGCATGCTGCAGGGAAAGTCCCTGGAAGGCCCTGGTAAGGGACCACACCCTAACACACTCTGAAAGCCTGCAGCAATACATTGCAAATGAACAGTATTTGTAAACACATTAAAAATAAGTCTTAAGGATTAAACTCTGCAATGCAAAAGGTTAAACAACAACATATCAGCACAATGCATAAATTATGTTGTTTTGAGAGTGCTGGGTTTTTGCATTCTAGTCGCCAATAGAGCACGCACTGCCCTGGTGTTGACAGTACTCCCCTCTCCCAGACGGGCTCTAGGGCCTGGTTTGCCTGGATTAAGACAATGAAAGCGTCTCACAAGTACTGGAGCATGAACATCAGATGCGGAAACCCATGAGTTACTTTCAGGACCATAACCTTTCCATGAGATTAAGGGCCATATTTATACTCCGTTTGCGCCGGATTTGCGTCGGTTTTTTTTACGCAAATTCGGCGCAAAACAAACTCCATATTTATACTCTGGCGTTAGACTCGTCTAGCGCCAAAGTCCATGGAGTTTGCGTCATTTTTTAGCGTGGACACCTACTTTGCGTTAATGATATGCAAGGTAGGCGTTCACGTCTAAAAAATTGACTCCGAGGCATGTGCGCCATATTTACACTCCCAGGCAAAAATGACGCCCGGGAGTGGGCGGGTCAAAAAAAATGACGTCCAGCCGCTTTTGCGTCGTTTTTTAGCGCCTGGTCAGGGCAGGCGTTAAGGGACCTGTGGGCTCGGAAGGAGCCCAGAGGTGCCCTCCCATGCCCCCAGGGACCCCCCCTGTCACCCTTGCCCACCCCAGGAGGACGCCTAAGGATGGAGGGACCCATCCCAGGGAACATAAGGTAAGTTCAGGTAAGTAATGTTTTTTTTTTTTTTGTGGCATAGGGGGGCCTGATTTGTGCCCCCCTACATGCCCCTATGCCCAATGACCATGTCCAGGGGACAGAAGTCCCCTGGGCATGGCCATTGGGCAAGGGGGCATGACTCCTGTCTTTGCTAAGACAGGAGTCATTTCAATGGGGGTTGGGAGTCAAAAAAAATGGCGCTAATCGGGTTGAGGCGAAAATTTTGCCTCAGCCTGACTTGCCCCATTTTTTGGCGCCCAAGCTCCATATTCCCCTACGCCGGGGCTGCCTGGTGTATGTCATTTTTTTTTACGCACACCAGGCAGCTCCGCCGGCTAACGCCGGCTAACGTCATTGAATAAATACGCCGCCCGCATGGCGCTTCAGAATGGCGTTAGCCGGCGTTGGATTTTTTGACGCACAACTGTGTTGGCGCAGTTGTGCGTCGAAAAGTATAAATATGGCCCTAAGTACCATAGATTATGCCCTCTCAGTTTAGAATCCAACACTTTCTTAACTTCGTTTTCTTCTTCCCCTTGTACTAGAACAGGAGCTGGATGACGGTGGACCTTTTGGACTGCCTTCTTCAAGAGGGAAGTGTGGAACACTGGATGAATCCGTAAGGATCTGGGTAATTGTAGTTTATAGGTCACCGGATTGATTTGCTGGAGGACAGTGTAAGGACCTATGAATTTGGGGTTAAACATGTGTTTCTTCTTGAAATCTATATGTTTTGTGGAAAGCCACACTTTGTCACCTGTTTGATATTGCGGTCCCTCACAATGTTTCTTGTCATAATGCCTTTTGTATTTTTGTTTGGCTTTTTCTAAATGCTTTTGAATCAGTTTCTGGGTTTGATGCAAATGCTGAATGGTTTCTGACACAGCTGGAGTAAGAGAACTTTCTTGAGGAATTGTGATGGGCAAGGTGTCAGGATGATAGCCAAATAAAACAAAAAAGGGTGTAACGCCAATAGAAGTGCGGAATGAGTTATTGTAGGCTAACTCAGGTAACCAGAGCATAGATGTCCAAGAATGAAGTGCCTTTTCAGCGTAGGCACGTAGGTACTGTTTCAAAGTCTGATTTAGTCTCTCTGTTTGACCATCTGTTTGAGGATGGTGACTAGTAGATAGTGTAGATGTCACTTGGAGTGTTTTACACCATGTCTTCCAGAAATTGGAGGCAAATTGCGACCCCGATCGAAGAGGATAACTTTTGGCAGTCCATGATAACGAACCACTCTGTTCAGTAAAATAGTTGCCAATTCACCATAAGTGGGCAACTTCTTACAGGCAATGAAATGTTCATATTTCATGAGACTATCTACTACCACCAGAATTACTGAATGCTGTGGAACCACTGGCAGACCGGTAATAAAGTCTAAAGAAATGTGTTCCCATGGACGACTTGGGGTTGGAAGTGGATGTAACAACCCTTTTGGTTTTGTATGACTTGTTTTAGTGCGAGCACAGACTTCACAGTTGTTTACCATTGCTTTTACATCTTTTGTTAGGGTAGGCCACCAAACATAGAGTTGGATCAGTTCAAGAGTTTTAGGAGTACCTGGGTGACCTGCCGTAGGTATAACGTGCAACCAATGAAACACTATCTTGCGAAGTTTGGTAGTGGGTGCGAACAAACGAGAGTCGTGAAAGGGTAGTCCTTGCTTGATTGACCTTTTGGGGTCTGCTTGGGCCCATGTTTGCCATTTCTCAACAGTGAAAGAGTTGCGAATTTCTTCAAAGAAATCTTCAGTTTTTATGATACATAGAACCTTGTCAGGAGCAATGATAGCTCTGGAGGCTTGAAATGCAGGCAATGCGGTAGACTCTTGGCAGGACAAGGCGTCAGCTTTGCAATTATCTTTACCAGGCCGGAAGGTTACTACTAAATCAAATTCGGCAAAAAACAGCATCCAGCGTAATTGCAGAGGAGTCAAAAGTCTGGCAGAACTCATGAATTGAAGATTACAATGATCAGTATATACTGTGACAGTGTATTTGGCACCCAACAAATGATGTCTCCATTCTTTAAAGGCGACACAAATCGCCAGAAGCTCTTTTTCAGCAATGACATAGTTCTGTTCGGCTTTGTTTAACTTCCGAGACATAGAAGCTACAGGATGGAGTTGACCAGTATCTTTATTTCGTTGCGATAAGACGGCTCCTATTGCTACATCTGAAGCATCAGCTTCCACTATGAAAGGTCGATTCGCATCAGGATGAGTCAAGACTGAGAAAGTGGAGAAAGCGTCTTTCAAAGTAGAGAAGACTTGGTCAGCTTCTGGGGACCATACAAACTTTTCTTTCTTTCTTAATAGCTTAGTGATTGGAGCCACTGTCTGGGAGAAATGATTTATGAACCTCCAGTAAAAATTTGCAAACCCCAGGAAACATTGTACATCACGAACAGTCTTTGGGGTAGGCCAATCAAATACGGCTTTTACTTTCTTTTCTGCCATCACCATATCTTGAGGGGTAAGAATAACCCCTAAAAACTCAACTGTGGTAACATGAAACTCACACTTGGTTAGTTTGCAATATAAGTGGTGTTTTCGAAGGGCTGCAAGAATTTTCTTGACATGTTGGACATGTTCGTTTTCATTGTCTGAGTAGATCAAAATGTCATAGATGTATACTATGGCAAATATGTTGAGGTACTCTCTAAGAACGTCATTCAAGAAAAATGTTAATGCTGCTGGAGCATTACACAGACCAAGAGGCATGACGGTGTATTCAAAAAGGCCATATCTTGTCTTGAACGCTGTTTTCTATTCGTCACCCTCTCTCATTCTGATCAAATGATAAGCACCTCGAAGGTCAAGCTTCGAGTAGATTTTTGCTCTCTTTACTTGTTCCAATAAGACCGGAATAAGGGGTAAAGGATATTTATTCTTGATGGTGACTTTGTTCAATCCCCTATAGTCGATACAAGTTCGAAGTTCTCCATTATCTTTTGGAACAAAAAACAAAGGCGAAGCTGCAGGAGACTTAGAGGGGCGAATGAAACCATTCTCCAAAAATTGATCTAGGTATTTTCATAAATGTTGATTTTAATGTTCTGACAAGGCGTACACATGACAGTTGGGAAGTATCGCACCTGGGGCTAGATCAATTTGACAGTCATAAGATCTATGAGGAGGTAGGGTCTCTGCTCCTTTCTCATCAAATACATCTTTGTAAGATGAATACTGTTTGGGCAGCTGAATTTCTTTCTCTGCAGCAGTAGCTATGTAAGAGTTGCAGACTTTTGGTACTTGAATCTTTTGGAGACATTGTTCTTTACATAGCGCAGATGAGAACATGATTTTTCGTTATGCCCAATTGATCTCTTGATGGTGATGAGTTAAGCGTGGCAAGCCGAGGATAATCCCATATTGGGGAGTAGTGATCACGTCAAGAATGATTTTCTCTTTATGTTTCTTTCTTTGATTCTTATCTTCACAAATCATTGACAAGGGGACAGTCTGAATAGTTACCGGACCTCCAGTCAAGAGTTTTCCATCGACCGCCTGGATGATTTCTAGGGTCTTCTTTTCAATACATGGGATCCCCCATGCACGAACCAATTGGACATCAACAAAGTTCCCAGTAGCCCCAGAATTGACTAGAGCTTTTTTGAAGTAGATCTTTTTCTTGACCTGAACTCCTATTTCCAGTTTAAGATGTCTAGATTGTGAAGGGTCCACGGTGACACCCAAGAGCAACCCTTCTCTGCATCTTGGGTGTTTTAGTTTTTCCAACTCGACTGGTGCATTGGCTGCTACCTTCTGAACTGGACCTTGCTTGTTCTTTGGTTTGATTGGACAATCTTTGGCAAAATGATCCTTCCGCCCACAATAAAGACATTGTCCATTTTTTCTGCATAGATCCCTTTCATCTTTGGTCAAAGGTCTTCTGATGGTTCCAATTTTCATCGGTTCCGGCGTTCTCTCTTTCGGAGTTCTTGAGTCTCTGTTATCATGAACACGCCATGAATATTTTTCAATCTTGTTGCGAGTTCCTTTACGTTCTGCTAAATGATGATCAAGCCTCAAGACAAGGTTTATTAATTCTTGACAGTCTGTAGGTTGTGGGTTGATTTGCGCTAAGATATCTTTTAGTTCCTCTTTGAGTCCCTTGTAAAACAAGACCGCTTGTTTTTCTTCAGGCCAGGATGTCTCGGCAACCAGCCGGTTAAAGTTGGCTAAATACGACACTAGGTCTTGATTCCCTTGGCGTAAATCTAATAATTCACGATCTGCTGACAGTGTTACAGTTCTATAATCAAAAACTCTCTCAAACTCACGAACAAAATTTCTCCAGTTGTACAACAAAGGACTATTTTTACGCACAAGACGAATTGCCCAAGTAGCTGCATCCTCAGTCAAATATGATAACAAGAAAGATACTTTGGACTGGGCATCGGGGAAAGTATGTGGTCTGCAGGTGAAGTGTAGTCCCACTTGAACCAGGAAAGATTGCGCTTTCAAAGGGTCACCTGAGAAACGTTCTGGAGGAGCTAAAGGAATTGTGGAAGGAGCATTTAGGGAAATGTTTGTTGGATTACTTCCAGAAGCCTGAGAAGAAGTACCTGGCCAGGACACACCCGTGGGACTTTGTTCCTTCTTCTCTGCCTTATCTTGCAACTGACTCACTCTCTCAGCTAAGCTAGTTGTCAATTCTTTGGATGATACCACCTCTGCCTGGAGCTGGGTGATAGCCTTGACTAACTCGTCCAGCATGGCCATGCTGAGAACATACACAAACCAGGAGGATAATAATTTGTGGGCTCACTATTCTGTCAGAGTCACCAGATCCTCGGGGTCTGCGCACGTTCCCAACACGTCCACCACTGAACAGCTCCAAGACTCTGATAGATAAATCACAGAGGCTAAGAGAGTTCAAGAGGGGAAGAGGGGATTAGGAAGGGAAACAGCTGGGAAGGAGACCTGTAGTAAGAAAAAGGTTAGAACACACAATATGAAAATTATATCTCCTGAAATCAATACTAGACTATGATTCTAAGCATAGTCATTCTGAAAACATGAACAATCTACGAATTAAGTTTAAAATGACTAAGTTTCAAGATGGCCGGATACCTGTAAGGAAATCAAGATGGATTAAATGAAAACTTTCTTATTCAAGTATTCTCCTTTACATGAGAATCAGAAAAACATTCTGACTAAATTTTAAACCAGTCATAAAAATCCTTTTTTGAGAATGCATACTAGGACCATACAATATTGCATCTAGAAACTCTGATCTTCTGTGTACTCTTAAAATGTTTCAACACAAATTGCGCATATTGTAGATTTATATATATATATATATAGTAAACACCATGCAATGATTGTGCACCATGAGTAATACAATATGGATTCAGGAAAAACAAATCACATAACTTGTCAACTCGAATATTACATGATAAATATCTTAGAATAGTGGCATACAATAAACAACATGAATTAAACTCGAGGAGAGAATCGTGCGTCTTGCCGATTCGAGTGTCACCATGTAAAAAGCCAAGAAATGGTAGTACGCAATGAATATCAAAGTCAAATCATCATTAAACGAATTGCACGTCTTGCCGATTCGTAAACCACGATGTAAATACCAAGAAATAACAGCTCACAATGAATAACAAGATCAAAGTACAATGAAACGAATCGCACGTCTTTTGCCGTTCTTAAGCCACCATGTAAATGTCAAGAAATGGTAGCGCGCAATGAACAACAAAGTTAAAGCACCATGAAACGAATCGTGCATCTTGCCGATTTGCAAGCCACCATAAAAATGTCAAGGAATGGTAGCGCGCAATGAATAACAAGATTAAATCAGCATGAAACGAATTGCGCGTCTTGCCGATTCGTAAACCACCATACAAATGTCAAGAAATGGTAGCGCGCAAAGTAATCTGTTAATCATTAAAGAATAAAGCCAAGATAACGGCGTTGGGAGGCCAGCCCGACCACCGTCTTTCCGCCCAGAACAAGGATCACCAATGAAGAATGAAGGGCAGAGGCCTAGAAGATCAAATAGGCCACCAGGACAGGAGCTCAGGAAGTAGCTGCTGCTCTGCAGCGGGACCTCTGAATAGTGAGCACTTGGAGCTGGGCTTGTTTTGAGAGTGCTGGGTTTTTGCATTCTAGTCGCCAATAGAGTGTGCACTGCCCTGGTGTTGACAATCTGCCCTTGGGGTTGTCTCAGTTATTGTCTTCTTTTTTGCACCTCTGAAATGCAAAAGATCCTTTTTCAAATGTACTAGCCTATTTTCACAATTCCAAAAAGCATTTCCAAATCATTAAATGGGTTTAGAGAACCATATTGAATCAGTATTTTGAATGGGCATATTTAGGGTGTTCTTTCCAAATACTGATTGTTTATGGTATGTATTAGTGTTTTGCTTTTAAAATCCAGTTGCAAAACATTAATATTGTACTAATATTTCAAAGGAGGTAGTAGTTCATTTGCAAATGGGAAGGGAAATCCAGTCAACGCAACATTCGGGAAAATGTAGGACTTTGAGGGTTTAGATGTACTATTCCTCCCCCAGTCAGTGCAACAGTAGGGAAACTGTTGTACTTTAGAGGGCTTACATTTATTATTCCCACTCCAGTCTAGGCAACAGTAGGGAAAGTGTTAAACTTTGGAGGGGGTTATATTTACTATTACTACTCCAGTCTAAACTGCAGTTGGAAAAGCTATGCAATTGGAATGGTTACATTTACTATTCCTCCTCCAGTCAGTCCAAAAGTATGAACATTTTGGTCTTTTGAGGGGTTAGACTTACTTTTTCCACTCCAGTCTATGTAGTAGCAGGGAAAGCGTTGGACTTCAGAAGGGTGAGCTTTCTGATAGGTTGCATTTACCATTCCCACTCCAAACAGTGCAATATTAGGGGAAGTCTTGCACTTCTGAGGGATAAATGTTACTATTCCCACTCCAGTCTGTGCAACAGTAGGGAAAGCATCAGATTTTGCATGGGGAAGATGTAATACTCCCACTACAGACTCTGCATTGGTAGCATAAGTGTTGGACTTCAGAGGTGTTAAATATACTATTCCCACTCCTGTCTAAGCAATAGTAGGGAAAGTACTTCATTTTGAACACATTGCATACTTGAATAACCTTATAAAATTATTAACGTCTCACTAAAACATTATTCATCAAGATTATGGCCCTCATTACAACCCTGGCTGTTGGTGATGAAGTGGCGGTAATACCGCCAACACGCAGGTGTTAACTACAGCCAAATTATGACCATGGTGGAAAGATCTCCGAAAGACAGCCAATGTACCACACCGACCGCCAGAGAGGAAACAACAGGCACTACATCGGTAGCCGCCTACAGCCAGGCAGAAGACAAAGTTCCGTCCACTATATTACGACAACACAATCCGCCACCTTTTCCGGGGCGGTACCAACGACATCAAAAGCCAGGCGGAAACACTGCACAGAACTGAAAGGACTCACCATTGGATATACAGAGAAGAACCACAACTGCATGGAACCAGAACTGCAAGTATTTCTGATTATATTCTACTTTATGTTCCACCACGAATACCAACACCAGCGAAGGCGACGACAGTAAGTACAGCAGCCTAGCACATGGGGGGGGAGGAAAACGACAGTGAAACACACACGTACCATACACACCCCACACAAACACCATACACACAACCATCTGATCAAGAAAACAAGTTAATCCCCCTAAATCGGCTGAATAATGCAAGGACAACAGGAATTTACTAAAGTGATTGTAATAAGATCAAAACAGTATAAATAATAACTTAGCCAATGCTACAGATATGCACAAATGTACAGAAAAAGGGACACTGCCCAGTCCTCAGTTTGTGTGGGCCACACGGCAAAGTCCAAGGCCCCACTTGTCACCTGCTTCAACATGGAGAGAACACTGCAGGGGCATCAGTTGGCAAATAGGCCGGCACCTCAGGGGGAGGGGAGCACCTCAGCCGGAAGTGGAAACAAGACCAGTGGTTCTGGAGGGGGCAACATGTCCTGTGCTTGGTCCTGGGGAGTGATAGGCCACAGTCTCTTGAGTGGGTGTCTTCCCCACTGGTTCTGGAGTGGACAGGCTGCACAGCAGTGCATGGAGGCAGGATCACATTGCATCTGCCGGCGGTGATGGCTGCACTGTGGTGGTGCTGGTGGTGGTGAGGGGAGGCTCCTGCACAACCTGTGCACCCTCGGATGGCTGCACAACCACGGTTGGTGGTGTGGGCTCAGTGACAGCTGCTGGTGCAGACTCCTTGCCCTTCCTGCCTGCTGTTGCAGCCTCCTTGACCTTCTTACCTGCTGGTGCAGGCTCCTTGCCCTTCTTGCCTGCTGGTGCAGGCTCCTTCCCCTTTCGGGTGGCAGGTGCAGGCTCCTTGCCCTTCTTGTCTGCTGGTGCAGGCTCCTTCCTCTTTCGGATGGCAGGTGCAGGCTCCTTCCCCTTTCGGCTGGCCGGTGCAGACTCCTTCCCATTCAGTATATGTGGGCTGGAATCCTTTCCACCACGAGTACGTGTGGATGGAACTGGGCCTGTGGACTGTGTGGCTTAGGTGCTTGGCTGGGTTCTTGATACCCTGGCCATATGGGCAGGACGAGGGTGGAGGGGTAGGAAAGAGTTCAATGGTGGAAAGGAAAAGCTTTTTAGGAACATTGGGGCAGGAAGATGGTGAAGTAATGGGAGTGGAGGATGAGGGAGTGGTTGTTGGAGGTGTCTGTCTGCTGGATTTGGGTGCAGGTGCATATGCTGTTGTGAGGTGGATGGCTGTTGAGTGTTTGTGTTTGTGTACTTTAGGAGGGGGGCAGAAACTGTGGAAGAGGACACAGGGAATCTGTGCATGGTAGTTGTGGAGGTGTCTGCCAGTGAGATGTGTGTTCTGCTTGTGGTGATGATGCAGATAGTGGATAATGATGTAGTGCTTGCAGGTGTGAGTTGCAACGTAACTGGGTGGGAGGTGGAGGAGGAGGAAGAGGGGGAGACAGTGGAAATAGTGGATTTTGTTGTGTCTGCAACTGGATAGTGTTTGTGTGAGTGCCTATGGGATGAAGTGTGGTGCTTGTGTTTGCCTGTGACACTCTTCAGTGTTGTCCTGTGTGCATACTAGTCTGGCTGTGTTCTTCGGATGGGTTGGGGTTGAGGGGAATGGGACTGGGAAGTGGTAGTTGGAGCAGGCACGGTAGAAACAGGGAAAATGGCTGCCATCAGAGAGGAGGCCAGAACCTGGATCGATCTCTGTTGGGCCGCCAAGCCAGTGTGAATGCCCTCCAGGAATGCATTAGATTGTTGCATCTGGGCTGCCACCCCCTGGATGACATACAGAATGGTTGACTGCCCTACAGGGATGGATCTCAGGAGGTCAATAGCCTCCTCACTCAGGGCAGCAGGGCTCACTGGGGCAGGACCTGATGTGCCTGGGGCGAAGGAGATGCCCACACTCCTGGGTGAGCGGATACGGACAACACGCTGGGGGCTGCTGGGAGGGTGGTGTTGGTATGGGGTGGGGGCTGTAGCTGGGGTGGTCACAGAAGTGCCCGCCACCACCAGGGAGCTTCCATCGGAGGAAGTATCTGAGTCTGAATTGTTCACTCCAGTCTCCGCCGTGGTGCTCCCCTCCGTCCCACTGGTGCCCTCAGCATCAGTGGACTCTGCCTCCTAGCTCCTGTGGGTTGCAGCGCCCTCTGTCCTCGGTGCCTCTGCACCTCCGCCAGATTATGCTAATGCACATAAGAACAGGATTACAAAACAAGAAAGGGGGGAGAGAGTCAAAGGATACACTGGGTCAATGGCTGCACCAACACCACCATTGGCATACACAGCACCCTCACACACAGGGAACAGGCCTATGCACTATGCATTGCCCCACCACTGATATTGCTAGCCACCAAGGCATGAGGAGGAGCACACACTGCCAACTGCAGCACACCTGGGACCCATGCAGCCCTGACTACTAGTGGGTGCTTACAAGCTAGGTAGGCAGGATTATCCCTTCAGAACCCTAGCCACCAGAGGACCTAAGCTGTCATGTCAGTCCTGGCCTAGGGGCACCCACTAACACACAAATACCACCCCACCAGCCGTAAGTTGTAATGATAGCCGCTGTACTCACCCCCTTGTGGCTGCTGTGATGCCCTCAAGCGCCCATCCAGATCTGGATAGGCCACCGCCAGTATGCGGGTCATCAGGGGGGTCATGAGCCGAAGGGCACCCCTTCCTCATTGGGAGGCCATCCCCAGCTAGGCCTCCGCCATCTTCCGTGCCCAGCGTCACAGGTCCTTCCATGGTTTGCGAACAGTGGATGCTCCGCCTGTAATAGACCTCCAGGGTCCGCATGCCCCTTGGGGATGGCATGCCATATACCCTTCTTTTGATGGGCGCTGACCTGCAGAGGCAACACACACAAGAAAACACCATTAGACAAACAGTGCAGACTGTCACACACATGGCCCACCATACCCGTTTCCATCACCATTGCCACACACATAGCCCAGCACACAACATGTACATCACAAAGAGGACATCCACCCACCCCCTTACATGAGGCCTTCACACACACAACTCCATGCTTTCATGCCACATGCATCATGCCCACAGTGTACTCACCTGTTGGACTGGAAGGCCATACAGCAGTCCGTACTGGGGTAGGACTCCATCCACCAGTCTCTCCAACTCCTCCGAAGTGAAGGCTGGGGCCTTTTCCACGGTCGCACGGGTCATGGTAGGTTCCAGACACAGATCACAGCAGTACATTCAGTGTAGATCCTCTCCTATGAAAGGTCAGACAGCAAGTGAGGAATCAGATAGAAAATGGCAGTCACGTCCGCGGTGGTGCATACTGTCACCTTCGGTGTAGATCACCACTGGCCACTGTACCCCATAAGTCCCAATTTTAACCATTGATGAATTGCACAGCGGTTCCCAACTACATCCCTCCACGGCGCACAACGTCAGCGGAATTACCTCACTTCCACCTGTCCCTCCACACAGGACCGGTGGACATCATTTCATGGGGGGGCAGCCCTATGGAATCATGCTGCTTCACTGGAGAAATAGGCACATACTGGACAAATCAAACTGACCAATTACATGTTTACAGAATGCAAACTATTGTTTTGGCTACAATGTGCAGTTTGTCACAGCCCCCTCACTCTTGTGTCCCTTAGATACCTACCGCTGCAGATGAATCTGAGATGGATCCATACCTCTGTATACAGACCCCTGGTGGACTTGGCTACACTGGAGGACAGGGACATTATCCTCACCTACAGACTTGACAGGACCACAATCACAGAGCTGTGAGCTCAATTGGAGCCTGACCTGATATCTGCTGTACGTCACCCCACTGGGATCCCCCTCTTGTGCAAGTGTACTCCATTTCCTGGCAACTGGTTCTTGCCAAGTGACAGTGGGCTTGGCAGCAGGAATGTCACAGCCAATGTTCTCAATAGTGCTGACAAGAGTGTTGTCTGATTAAACACATGTGCAGCTACATTGCTTTCCCCCAGGTTGAGGATTTGGCCACAGTGAAGGCAGAGTTTTATGCAATGGACATATCCCCATCACAATTGGGGTGATTGATGGTACACATATTGTATTTCTCCCCCCCCACGGCAGAATGAACAGGTGTTGAGGAATCGTAAGAGTTTCTACTCCATGAATGTTCAGAGGGTGTGCTTGACGGACCAGTACATCTCCTACATCAATGCTAAGTATCCTGGATCGGTGCATGATGCCTTTGTCCTAAGGAATAGCAGCATCCCAAATGTGACATGCCAACTACCGAGGCCAAGGGTGAGGCTAATAGGTGAACCCTGGTTCCAAACCAGTATATTGGGGAATGCCTGTGGTGTTGGCCATGTAGGATAGTGTGTGGCTAAATGTTGTCCCCCAATGCCAGGACAAAGGCAGAAAAATGTTATAATGAGGCACATAGACAAACAAGAAGCATAATTGAGAAAACCTTTGTTCTCCTGAAGGCCAGGTTCCGGTGCCTCCATCTAACAGGTGGATCCTTGTGCTACTCACCCAAGAAGATCTGCCAGATGCCATGTACCCTTTCTGCAGGAGGAGGAGACTGGAGATACCCCTGTGGCAGAAGTAGGCCCTGTGGACAGTGAGGATGAGGAGGCAGAGTATGAGGATGAGGACAACAGAACATCTGTGATCCGTCAATACTTCCAATGACACACAGGTAGGACAGTGTAACGTTACATTTCAATGACTTTGGTTGTAATCTGTTGTGTGTAATGTCATGGCATGCTATTTCCCACTTCTATGCCCACTTATTGTTCCCTCAGCCAATTCATTTTGCAGATGTTGGTGATTTGACAAATACTCCTGGTGTGATCACTACAGCCAGCTACAGGTCATTAATCTATGCTCATTCTATGTAAAGTTCATTTGCAATGTTTGTACCGGTTTCAAAAAAAACATATTTGATATACATGACCTACTCCAAATGGATTTTTGTCAAAGTGTGTTTATTGAAGTGCTAACATATAGGGGGAAAGTGCAATGGGATGGGGTGATGATGGAGGAAGTCCAGGGTATTGTTCCAGTCTGTTTGTAGCACAGGTATATTGTCCAAGGGAGCATAGGAAGGGGAGCAATGGCAGTTCAAGGTGAACAGGGTGACTGAGTGGGACACAAGGGGGACAATCAGAAGAGTCTCATTTCCAGGCGGGGGTCTTGGCATGTGTTTCTGGCTTCTGTCTGGATCGCAGGGAACGTTTGCGGGGGGTTCACCTTCTGCAGGGGGAGGGGTGCTGTTGGCCTCCTGGCCACTAGTGGCAGCAGAAGTGGAAGGCTGCTCAGATGTCTGGCTAGTGTCAGGGGCCCGCTGGTGTGCTGTTGCCTCCCTCATAATGTTGGCCATGTCTGCCATCATCCCTGCTACGGAGATCAGGGTGTTGTTGATGGCCTGCAAGTCCTCCCTGATCCCCTGGTACTGTCCCTCCTGCAGCCACCTGTTCTCCTGCACGTTGTCCAGGAGCTGGCCCATCGTGTCCTGGGAATGTTGGTAGGCTCCCAGGATCTTGGAGAGTGCCTCCTGGAGAGTTAGTTCCCCTGGCCTGTCCTCCCCCGGTGCACAGCAGTACTCTCTGTTTCCCTGCTTGCTTTTGCCTCTGTCCCCTGAACTGTGTGCCCACTGCCACTGAACCCAGGTCCCTGATTGTCTTGTGTGCGAGGTGTGGCCTGGGGTCCGTGTAGAGGTGGACACACTGCTGATTGATGTGTCCTGGGGACAGAGGTGTAGGTACACTGGGTGGGTGATGTGATGGGGGAGGCTCTGTGGTGGTCTGTGACTGGACTTTGGACTTTGGTTACCGGCTGTCCAGTGGTTCCTGATGGGCCAGGTAAATTATCCAGATCCTGAAGGCCAGAGTTACTGTCATCACTGTGGGCCTTTTCTTTTTAGTTGACTGGATAATGCTGACACCTCCTCTCCGGTGACATTGGCTGGGGTACCTTTGGGGATGTAAATGATGTCTTATGGTTGATGTGTATGACATATTGTACATCCCTGGCTTCCCCTCTATGGTTTGATTTGCCCTTTCAGATTTCACTTTTGTATGTTAGTGTATGGTGGGACTGTTGGTTCTCTATGCTGTGCATGTTTTAGTTATGAGTGTCCACGCAGGGCTGTGAGGGGTGTTCATGCATTGGTACAGAATGCAGGGCTTGGCATTGGGATAAGTGAGATGTGATGCTGGAGTGTGTGGGGTGTAGTGGAGTGATGGGAGTGAGGGTGACAGTATGTGATGGCATGCAGGTAGGGGGGTGATAATAGTAGAAAGTTGACTTACGAGAGTCCAGTACTTCTCTGACTCCAGCCAGGCCCTCAGGATGCAGTATTGCTAAGACTTGCTCCTTCCATGCTGTGAGTTGTAGGGGGAAGTTGGAGGTCCACCGCCAGTCCTCTGGATAGCAAGCTGGTGTCTTGCTGCTATGGAATGTACCTTCTCCCATAGGTCGTTCCACCTCTTCCTGATATCATCCCTAGTTCTAGGGTACTGTCCCACGCCGTTGACCCTGTCCACGATTCTCCGCCATAGCTCCACCTTCCTGGCTATTATTATCTGCTGCACCTGTGCTCCAAAGAGCTGTGGCTCTACCCTGACAATTTCTTCCAACATGACCCTTAGCTCCTCCTCTGTGAAACGGGGGTGTCTTTGTGGTGCCGTAGGTGTTATGTGAAGTGTGTGGGTGAGGGTGTGTTGGGGTGTGTGATGTCACGTGCGTGAGGGGTGTATAGTTGTGAGCCGTGTGTGTCTCTAGTTGTCTCAGTGGTCTTGGTGTCTCTCTGGTGGCAATGATTTGTAATCGTAAAGGGTTGTGGGTAATGTGGGTGTATAGTGGTATGGGTGTGTTGGTGTGGTTTGTGTATGGTTGTCAGGTGTGTGTTGTTTGAATTGTCCAATGTAGTGTTGTTTTTTCCGTGGGTGTCCATTGTGAGCGCAGCGGGATGTACCGCCAATGGTTTACCGCCATTGACTGTCCACCGTGGTAATTCGTGGGTCATAATGTGATGGGTGTTGTTCTGTTGACGTAATGGTGTGGGTTTTGATACCGGCAGTTTGTCACTGACCTTTGGTCTGGTGGATTTGTATATGTGGCTCTATTCTGTCGGATTGGTGTATTTGTGTCATAATATGGTGAATGGATTCCCGCCGCCGCGGCGGTAAGTTGGCAGCCATCAGCATGGCGGTAAGCGTGATTTAACGCCAATGTCATAATGAGGGCCTACATGTATTAAGAAATAAACAATTGCACAATTTACATGATTAATAATACATTAATTAACAATTAATTCATAATGAATTATCAATAACACAATTGTTATTCAATTATACTTAACTAACTTCCTGTTCTATAGCCCTACAAAGTAGCACCCACACCTAAAAGAAAATTTTAAAAAATGAGTATATCACACTTTACACAATTGATACTAAAATAAATTATTAATTAACGGTATTACTTAGATAAATCCCTACCCTATTCCACTACAAACTCAGCAACCTACAGTTAAAATGTAAGTAAAATATATAAATAATAGATAAATTACATAATAAATATTCAACTAAGTAATCAACTAACAATACATGTTTAATTCATTATTGCCTAATTAACTCAGTACCCTGTACCTCTAGAAACGTAGCAACACACTCCCAAAATATAAAAGGATTTCAAAATTGAAAGAATGAATTCTAAATTAGCAGTTAATTGTTATTTAATTATTGCTATTTAACTTCTCACGCTATTCCCCTACAAACCTAGCAACCGCACCTAAAATGTAACTAAAATAGATTTGTATTAAAATAATTTACACAATTAACAGTAATCACAAATTAATTTAAAATTATCAATCAATTAATTATTACTTAATTAACTTTAAACCATATCCCCCTGCAGCCCCGACAACCCGCAACAACACTACATATTACGGTGATAATTAAATAAAACAAATCAAAATAACTTAAAAGTACAAACTTTATTTTAAAAAATTAATAACAATCATAGACAAACTAGTAACACATACAAATAATGTATGAACTAAAACAAATTTAAATAATTAAAAACTGAACATTATTTACAGTTATATTACTGAAAATGGCATTAAAAACATTGACATTCTTAAAAACGATGTTACTGATCTAAGAAAATCATATTCTTGACAATGATATTCTTGCATCACAACATTTTTGCATCACACTATTTTATTTCATATAATTATTATTTCATATAAATAATTCCTGATATTTACAATTTGATATTTTGTCCTCAGATTCACTTTTCCAGACAGGCAAAACATTTATGAGTTCACATGCTTTTTAATGCACTGAACTGATTACTCTCCTCAATTCTATCCCTGCTGGAAATCTGGTGGACATCCCCAATCTCAGATGAACACTGTGTCAGAAATTGTGTTAAAGGTGTCAGTTTTTACATCAGGTTTAAAAATGATCAGTTTGGGAGTCAAAATTTGTCACCCCCAAAACTGTTGCTAAGTTCTGAGATATGGAACTTCAAGAGGGTTTTGAAAGAAATGTGTATCCTAATTCACAGCTGCAGGTGTCGGCTAAACTGAAAGCTACTACCTATTTCAATTAAAAAGATCAAATGTTCTCCGTCCAGCGTATCTTCAATGAAAATATTCATAAAACAACCATAAAGGAAATTCAGCACCAACCAAAATCTGATTCCAACTCCACTGTCAAGTATAACACATTTTCAACTTGCAATCCCAAATCAAATTCTACTAAACCACTGATCTCCAAAAAAATGTATACCAAATTTAGGCATATATCTGAAAAGGTCCTAGGACTCTCTGAATATTAACAACATCCAATGCGTCATGAATCTCATAAGAATAAGAAGCTCGCTTTCTTCAATCAAGTAGGCTTGCATCAAAAGATACAACGGAGCCCAAGGGTAAGCCTGTATATAATAGCAGATCAAAAGCTCCAAAAAGAAAATACAGTACCTTTAATTCTGAATTAACTGACACCGATGTTTAGTTAAGATGAGCAAGTAATGCTCTGGAATCTGGGTTCAAGTCCATCAAGCTCCCTAGATGCCGCTGAACACACTTCAATTCCAGGATTGTCAAAATATATTTCTTAATCACAAAATCCAATTTGTTGGATTTTCAAGATATTTTCCGGACATAAATGTGTAATTGGTAACAATGATTTACTCCATACTTCTTTATCAGAGCATAAACACATGCACATACCTAGGGTAACATTTTCTAAAAAAGGATTAGCTGGTCAAGTATTAGACAGCATTGACTGTTTTCAGGTGATAGCTATTGATGTGTAAATCTGTGTCCAGAGTGACAATAGATACATTCCAACATTAATTCTCATTTATTTGATGCTTGTTCTGAACTACTTGTGTTCCAAACAACTCTTTCCCCATTAAGTTAACTTTAAACTTCTTTGAAACTACTCTTATAGAAGTTCAAAGAATAAAATTTAGCTGTAAAATGTGGACAAGAAATGTGAATTGTCCAGGCCCCTACAACCTGCAGAAGAAAACATGCTTATGGACTAAATCCAGCAACAATCTTCTTACAACAAACGTGGTCATTGGATTACTGGGAGTTAATACATTATGATATCCGACATAAACCAACAGTTCCAGCTAACAAGGGCTGCACAATTGGTAGTCTCTTTATATGCCTGAGACTCAATTTAAAGAGGGCTTAGGGCCTGATTCCGAGGCCGGCGGGCGGCGGTCGCCGCCCGCCTGGGGGGAACCGCCATATGGCCGCTCCGCGGTCGAAAGACCGCGGAGGCCATTCAGGCTTTCCTGCTGGGCTGGCGGGCGACCGCCAGGAGGCCGCCCGCCAGCCCAGCGGGAAACCCCTCCCCACGAGGAAGCCGGCTCCGAATGGAGCCGGCGGAGTGGGTATGTGCGACGGGTGCAGTTTGCACCCGTCGCGTATTTCAGGGTCTGCATTGCAGACACTGAAATACACAGTGGGGCCCTCTTACGGGGGCCCCTGCAGTGCCCATGCCATGGGCATGGGCACTGCAGGGGCCCCCAGGGGCCCCGCGGCACCCCCTACCGCCATCCTGTTCCTGGCGGGAGACCCGCCAGGAACAGGATGGCGGTAGGGGTTGTCAGAATCCCCATGGCGGCGGAGCGCGCTCCGCCGCCATGGAGGATTCTCCCGAGCAGCGGAAAGTCGGCGGGAGACCGCCGACTTTCCGTTTCTGACCGCGGCTGAACCGCCGCGGTCAGAATGCTCGATGGAGCACCGCCAGCCTGTTGGCGGTGCTCCCGTGGTCGGTGACCCTGGCCCCCTTAGTGTGTACTCGCAACTGAACCCAGTGAGAGAGCAACAAAATGAACTGTTTTCTGTTATGCACTGAATTATTTCCTCGAAGAAATGTATAACACAATTAGAAAAATAAGGGTACTATATGAACCTCTGTACTTGATGATTGTAGGCTAATTTAATGCTAATATCTCAAATAGTGTATGCACAATTTTAAAGGATACAGAGTTATTTCATTCATATGAGATTGCAGACATTTCTCTTTAAACGTAGATACGTGATGAAAATGGTTAGCTTCAATATGACCTTCCCTAGGATGCATAATTCTAAATGGTAAAGTACAAGGTGATATTCCTTCTACTCTGATGTATTCCCCCAGGGGTGGAGGAACAGTATACATTTTGTTACTGCTACCTATATATTTTATTTGTACCTTTCATAAATCACGGTACTTCAGACATATACGAGTGACCATTGTTTAATAACTTTCATTCTCAAAGGAAATCTAGTAATAGCTGTCTAGCAATTCTACTATGGAAGGACATCTTGCAGCTAAAATTAGCTATTGTATATATTTGTCTCAACACTCTCATTATCAGCTCTATAATGAATTGGCAAAGATATTAAAATGCTATTCCATCCCTCTCAGGGATATTGATAATTCATGAGTTCACCACGTTACTTTAATAGATCAAGATTAGAAGTTAGAGAGAAACAGGCCCCCTAAATTTGTTATTCCCTAGCATCATCAGCTTATTTTAACAACAGAGACTTTTTTAATAGTGTTCCAGGAATCACTGGTACTAAAAAGAATATAAATCTCCTGTCATTAAACCAGGAAAAAATAGATTGATCATGCGGGCATTTTGTGTCATAAACGCCATCCAACCCATCTCCAAAGCCCTATTCTATAGCCTTTCAGAAAGCAATTCGTTTTCAATACAACCTGCCAATAATATAAAGCTATTTAGGTCAGCAAAAGCATCCAAACATCCATCCTTGATTGGATTCCGATATCCCTTTTGAAAGAAAAATCAGAAATATGAGGGGATTTTTTGGCATCACTATTTAACCGAGGTACTGAAAATGGACCATAACTGTCCCCAGTTATAGGCAGGGATCTCATTTAGAGCTCAAACATTATATGTAGGTCACAATAGGAAAGCTATATGGTGTCTCACTAGTTTAACATTAGGAATTGGGTTTCCAAAAACATATTCCACTCTAGATAGTGTAATGCCAGTGCAATTAATATATGAGAATTATGCCACAAGAAAAGAGCAATCAATTCATATCAGTGAAAACCTAAATATTCTTCTTTATTCTGAGGTTGATATGCTAATGGAGGTAAATCTTTTGGTCTACAACGCAGACTATCCTACCTCCATCCCTTGCTAAACAGCATTATCTAACGACACACACGGAGAAATCAACACACTCGGACGAAAATGTTTTCCCCAGTTTTAATTGGTACCTGGGAACTGAAAAACTAAACAGAAGGTCTGCTTACAAGTTTTTCAGATTTCTATGTGCCATTTTAAATATAGGTCAAAGTTTTACGTTACAAATCATTTGTTTGGAGCTGGGATTTGGTCGAGTGCGTTTCAAACTTGCAGCTCCATTGCAAAATGGTGTCATAAGATCAGCAGGTCAACACCTTTCACACTAGAGCATTAATTATGAAAGAAATGGAGTCAGATAAACACACTATGCTAAAGAAATATATGCTTTTTCACAAATATGTCTTCATCTGGAACCCAATCTAAGCAGTATTTCTAAAATGTCCTTTTTAAACACTCTTTAAAACATTGATTCTGGTAAGCAGTTTTGAATCAGATATGGAGGGAAATAAACTAACTCAGTTTTATGAATGCATATATGATATACCTAAATTAGAAATTTTGCTACCATTAATATCCTTTGTAGTGAATCATGATCGGTATATATTAATTTGTAATCGTTGAACAAATGGATTACCTCTACAGGCTTTGCTATCAAAGTGGTACAAGAATAAGAATTTCAAAATTACATGTTTACTATGCATGTTAGGATAGCAGATCAACATTTAAAGCTTGTACTGTTTGTTTGCCCAGCTTTATATTATTTGAGGTGTTCGTGACCCAGCAAATGCTAAGTGCCTAGAAAGTTCTCTGGTATATCTTGAATCCCAAAACTGCAAGTGGTGTGTCTAAGATTTGTATTTTTTTATAGCTTTTTAAATTTGTCAAATGATTTTACTCCTTGGATAATGTTTGATTTAGTAAGTCTATGTTTGTTGTCCCATTTATTGTAGTTATATCACACTAAACACACTTACTTGACTACGAGTTTACAACTCATAAAATGGGTTTTGTGCATTTTTAACAGCCATTTTGCAGTTGCTTACTCTGTTAGTTTGCAAATCACAGGGCTTGCAATTGCAAAGTCACTCAGTGCATCTGACCAATCATTCATCCAAGTTCTGGTGCCCGTTTTCAAAATAGGTGGTTAAAATATGCCCTGTGACAACAGGACTACACGGTCCTCATATTATATGAAAAAAAGATACATTTCGAAGACACTTTAGAAATTTCACCTGCAGAAAATGTGGCCTTTCAGCACCCAAATTATAAATACACTATAAATTGTAAACCAAATTACAATTGTTTCTCAAACTACACATTAGCAAGTCACAAAGAGATGTCAAAGATTGATTAGGAATCAAATAGGTAAATATTTGTAACCGACCACTGACAGTAATGTTTTTTAAAACGATTAACTTTATTAAGATTCACAATTCATGAAGCTACACACACTTTACATTTTAAACATTTTATTGACATTTGCGCGAGATCGGTAATTAGGGATGCAGCTGCCAGTGATTTCCTTTGCTTTTGCAAAGTAAGGAGATGCAAATGCTGCACTTCTTTTGATGAATGATGCTGTTGGTTTGCGGTATTACAGCTAGTTCCATAAATAACAACAGTCTACAAGAAATTGATTTTTTCTCTTCCTTTTAGAATTGAATCTGACCAGAGCGTTTCAGCTGACTTTGCTACTGTTTCTGATACAGTGCAGCTTTCAGGAACATTTTAGAGGGAATTTATGCTGCTAGCACCATCCGTTTAGATGAGTCAGCTCACAGACTGCTGCGCCGATGCCACCGGCAGCACCTGAGGGATTTCAAATCCACCACTTAATGAAGTTGTCCCTAATCTCTTGGTAAAGACCAGAATGTTGAGCACTCCTTCAAAATTAGCGTCCCAGAAAAAGGAGGGCCCGTGTCTATAAAATTTTAACTACACGCGCGTTTGCTCCATCAGTGCTGAAACTTCAGTGAGTGGAGATCTATTTCTGTAATGAAGGGTTAGACAGCATTGCTTTAAAGGTTAATGCCCTTCTATGATATGATGTCTTTAATAGATGGAAAGCACAAACCATTAACATTGAGCAGATTATCAGACATAAGACATGAACTCAAAAATTACACAACAAAATGGTAAAGTAAACAAAAATATTTTGAATCCTATCAACTCCATAGTTAGCTGGTTATGGCTGATAGTATGGGGAATGTACTATAGTTACACATATAAACATTGTAAAAATATGAGAAATAATTTAAACTAATGCAGCCAACGTGAAATAGCTTGCGGAAAGAAGCTCTGTCGAAATTCTAGCTTTACAAATATGCTTTCTCCCTAAATACATAGAATGAAGTAACATTAATCTAACACACAGAAAAAGTTAATAAAATAAGTCATACACAAATCAGACACATGGCAGACTCACTGAATGAATGAATGATATGTATAAGAAAGCAGAATATTATGTGGGGTGGGCAGCCTCCCACCTCAAGTAGTAATAACAGTTACATCTCAGGATGAACACCAAACATCACTAAATGAAACTGAGCTTATCTCCTGGTACTTATGTCACAGAGCAGACATGCTTAACATGCGTGCAACCCAAACAATCCTGCATGAAATGGAGACAACTTTGCACCATGATACAAGGGTGCCAGCATTGGTGCTAGGCAGCCAAAAACGGATCAGCACATTGGAAATGGCAGGAATGCGCCGTATTAACGTGAATGGTGCATTCCTTTCCTTTTTCCTGTCACGCAATGCAGTGCAGCAAGGTAACTTGCTGTGCTCTACTGCATGCATTTATCATACATATGCCCCTAAGTCGCTGACAAAGAAGACCTTTCCTTCCAGTGGGACAAGGCAGCAGGTTGTGTCTGAAAAAGGATAAAGAAGGCCAGATACCTTCTCCTCCAGGCCTGCTGAAACAGATGTGTTGCTTCAAAGAAGCTCCACGTGGGATAAACCTTCTTCTTCCATCCTGCAAAGCAGTAATTTTGATATGTGTGCTGTGGTAGTTGGTCCCTGTCCTCCTGTGGCTAAAAGTCAGCATTTTCTAAGTCCCCAAACTTTGCTGGAATATGCCCTTTTTTCTTCAGCTCTTCACCTAAGGCTCTTGGACTTCAGGGGAGGCTCTTAGGATTTTAGGGCTTTAGTCAGCAAAGGCCTGAAACAAAATCCAGTACAGGCTCAGTTTTGACTGGGCAAAGAGGAATCCAACAAAATGTGTTTTTATTTAGCTGTTCATGTCCCTGTAGTTATACAAGAGGTCAGTCTTACCTTTGCATTCCACTTCTTTGTCCTGGGTGTCAGATAGAGCAGATTCAGTCTTTTGGGGCTCCTCTCGGGTTATGGCAAGCAAGGTCTAGTCCTCTTCTGATCTTTCACAGGTCCAGAAAGTGTTCTGAGGTTTCCTTGAGATGTCACATTTATGATTGACACGAGCCACTCTGTTGGAGTGGCTCATTGCTCCTCCCTAACCAATTGCGTAAAAAATCCCATCGGTATCTCTACTCACTTTTTCAGCACTTAGGGGCATATTTGTAGGCCCTAGCGCCACCTTGCGACACATCAGAGTCATTTATTTTGACGCTAATATGACCCAACAAGGCAAAATCGCTGCGTCAGATTTACAAACCCTTTGCACTAAATTATGCCTGCGCCAGGCATAACAGATGCAAAGGGGGCGTGCCCACAGAAGGGAGGACTGAAAAAGTGGCGCAAGGAAATCTAAGAGATTTCCTTGAGTAATTTTTCACAGCACTTTTAACACCTGGTCAGAGCAGGCGTTAGAAGGGGGCGTTATAATGGGCCACTATTCACCCTGCAGGGTTTTTTGGTGCTATTCCTCCAGACTACATCAATAGCGTCATGAAAAATTGCACTATTGCCCCCTACCCTGCACCATGATGTGCTGTATTTTTAATACGCCACACACTTGGTGACAGTAGGGGGCGGTATAGGGTCCAACAAAAGTGGCGCTGCACACAGTGCAGCACCACTTTTCTTAAATATGCCCCTTAGTGTTTGCTGTACTGAAAACAATCTCATCAAAAGTGCACCTCACTCCTAAGTGTGGGTTGGGAAAACCCATCCTCCCTTGTTCAGAGTCCGTGTGTTCACCCAGGAGTGTGGTCACTGAAATGAGCAGTTCCTTCCCCTATGTCCAATCCCAACTAGTTTTGGTGGCAGTTTTCCTCCCACTCAGTTCGGAGTTAGCTTGGCTTGTGTACACCTGGGGAACAAAGACTTATCTTACCCAAGGTCTCAATTTATATCTCCACGTGAAAGGGTAGACCTTACCTTGGTTATTTGCGAATAAATGAAGTTCCTGAGCCCACCGTAACTGTCCTTTCTGCAAGATGAAGAAAAACAGCACCTCATTCTCAGGCTACTGGCTCTGCTGTGGAAGCAGTTTTCACACTTCATTGTCAGGGAGGCACTGGTTGGTGAGCTGTTCCAGGTTAATGCTTATTGGGTTAATTGGTGCTCAGGCAGGAAAAGTATAACTTTATAAATGTTACTTTCCTCATATATTTAACACAAATCTGCCTTCAGCAAAGGTTGTAATTTTAATAAATGTAAAAAATATACTTTGAATTACTATTTTAGCCTTTTCTTTATAAAATGTACAGATTAAAGTTCTTTCACATTTTTCAGGAAATAGTCTCGGGGCTAGTCACTGGCGAAACATGTCAGCTTTAAATTTGCAGATGCTCCACTTTTAAACTTAAAAAATCCTTCCTCATGAGCAACAAGGTGTACTTGGGGGGTGCAAAAGAGCCAGGCCACGAGAAGGCTGCCTTTCAATTAGTCTTTCCCAGCAGAGTCAGTAATCCATCATACATTCTGCTGGAGAGATGCCCTATTCAGTATTCTAGTTGTGGGGAAGATCTACTGGGAAGGCCTGACTCTGAGAGGTCCCTTTTTCAGCCCTGGATAATTGTCTCTTCAATGGTTGGGGAACCTGAGTCACAGCCGCGGACAAGGATCCAGACTGGCTGCAGTAAATGCCTGAGACCTGTGTGTGATGGCTGGTGTCCTGTGGTGCAATCTCTCCACAAATAACCATGGTGGCTCCAAGAGCTGAGGGAGGTTGCCTACCTGCACAAGCCTGTACTCCCGGGTGGTGCACATCACCCTCGGTGTCAGCCATCTTTTCACAAAATATGGTGTCCACCCACGTCATTAGAGTGTGGGTATGGATATGTTTGACTGTGGCTTTGCAGTGGTTTCGTTGTGTGATTTATGTTGATAGGGGTGGGTTTTGATTATTCAACCTGTTTGAGATTCAAAGTGGGTGGTGGGGTTGGTTTATTGTACACTGGATGAATACCACCACATTGTCAACAATGTTCAATTAGGTGTTTGGACAAAATATTGAGTTTTTAATATAAAAAAAGATTGGGAAAAATATTGTGATACAGAAATATTGTGATGCAGAAATATTGTTTCAATAATATCACTTTTTACAGGTAAGTAACACTGTTGCCATTAATCTCATTGCTGTTCATATCATTTTCAATGGTACAGTTGAAAACAATACTGTTTATTAATTTTTCTAATATAGTTTTTAATTTTAAGAGATTTTGAATTTTTTATTTAATTTTTAATAGCAATTTATAGTGTTGTAGTGAGTTGTTGGGTTTGTAGGAGGATATTGTGGGAAGTTAATTAAATAATAAATAAATATTAATATAATAAGAATTGTTATACAAGTATATGATTGATATTAATTATATACATTAAGCAATGCTGTTTTAAATAATTACATTCTAGATGTGGTTTTCTGTGTTTGTAAGGGTATAGAATGGTGAGTTAATTGGTAATAATAACAATTCGTTTTTTTTCAATTATTACTAATTATTTAATTGATTATTAAATATGCAAAATAGGTAATCATTTATTTTAGTTAAGTTTTAGGTGTGGGTTGCTGGGTTTGCAGGGCTATGGGTTGAAACGTTAATTAGGTAATAATTAGCCATTTCATTTTTATATATTAATTCTTTAATTGATTATTAATTATGTAAATTATGTAATATTCACTTATTTTTGTTACATTTTATGAGTGAGTTGCTGGGCTTGTAGGGGTGTACGGTGAGAGGTTAATTAGGTAATAGTTAATTAACACCTGTTTATTAATTTATTATGAATTATTTACTTGATTATTAATTTTGTAAATTGTGCAATAATTGTATTTTTCAATTGTATCAGGTACAAGCTGCTAAGTTTATAGGGGTGTAGGATGGGAAATTAATTAAGTAATAAGTATTCAACAATTAATTATTGATTTATTGATAATTACTTGATAATTAATTAGGTAAATTGTGGAATACACATTTGAAACTAAGGCCCTCATTATGACCCTGGCGGTCGGTGGAAATTTGGGGCAAGGTACTGCCAACAGGCTGGCAGTACCTTTTCCCAAATTCTGACAATGCTGCCAATGTACCACTTCGACAGCCAGGGCTGTAATGGCCGTTCGGCTGGAGACTTCGGTCTCCAGCCAGGTAGCCATCACAATCCCACCCTCGGGATTATGACCCTGCCTACCGCCATGGTTTTCATGGCAAGCGTACCACCACAAAAACTATGGCGGTGGGCACTATCAGTGCCAGGGCATTCCTTCCCTGGCACTGATAGGGGACTCCCCCTCCACCCTCCCCAGAGTCCTCCCTGTCCTGGCCCGCACATTTACACACCCACACCCACACTCGCACACGTATACACACACACATACCCACATCCACCCACGCATGCATACATACTCACACACCGCAACACACACCAACATACTTTGTAGCACACACGCATTCACAACACACAACATACATGTACACTCACATTCAGTCATTCACACACTCATTCAACACGACTCAGACCCGCATGCATGCAGCACACCCCCCCCCCACACACACAACACCCTTGACCCGCTCTCCTGACAGAGAATCCAACTTACCTACTTGCATGGGTCCTATGGCTGGAGACGGGATGCAGCGCTGCTGTCAGCAGCAGCGTCCACCATCAAAACACCGCCACGGCGTAGCATTGCTCATGATACGGTAGGTGGTGTTTTGCTGGTGTGGCGCTGCTTCTGACAGCATCGCCACCTTACCACCATCCGCAGCCATGACCATCGACAGAATTCCGCCAGCCTTCTGGCAGAATTCCATCAATGGTCATAATGCGGGTGGGCGGCGAAGGTATGTTGCCGGCCGTTGCCGTGGCTGTAGGCGTCAGTTACCGACAAAGATGAACTGAGGGCCTGAAAGCTTACATTAAATATACTGCACACTCCTTGACAATTATTGATGGAATTCACTGGAAGGATGATTTTACCCTAGTCACCCTAGATGTCACCAGTCTGTACACGTGTATCAAACATGATGTGGTGATCCAGTACTTTAGGCAGTTCATGAAAGCAAGCCCATTGTCATATTTACTACACTCAGACATGATTCTCTATATGATTCAGTAGTGCCTGAAAATCACCATCTTTCTATGCAATAACCAGGTGTACAACAAACACAGGGCACCACGATGGGCACTTGCTTTGCTCCTAGCTACACAAACTAATTTGTGGGCCAGTGGGAGGAGCAGATGGTCAACAACTTGGCAGGCTATGATTAATGTGTGATGCTAAGGATCCATTCATTAATTATGTGTTTGAGCTCCATAGGGGTGATGAAAAATCAACAAAGGTATTCATTGCAACCCTAATCACCACTGAGTACAATCTGAATTTCACAGGGCACACAAAGAGAACTACCATGGAGTTTTTGGATATGGAGTTGTCTGTAGTAGATGGGAAACTGGAAATAATGCAAACCTACTGCAGGGAATAGTCTTCTGTTTGCCAACAGTGCACATCCTTCAAATGTAATCTATTGCCTCCCTTATGGTGAACCTTTACATACAAAAAGGAATTGCCTTCAAGATAGAGAAGAAAACAATGGAATGAAGATTCAGGGAGAGAGGGAATAGTGCTAAAGCTATCCAACAGGCCAAAGAAGGAGATGCTCAGGTTACGAGTCGGAGTCTATCACATCCCTGTGTGCAACACAACAAAGGATGAGGACAGTAGGATAAAATATATTACCACTTTCTCTAACCAGGCACACAGTGTCAAGAGAATACTCAATAAACACTGGCAGGTTCTTAAAACAGATGACATCCACAGGTCACGTTCTGGAGAAGCTGTTCCTTGAAGGATAGCCAACGTTACAATATTTTCACTGAGTTTAGTCCCAGGAGCAGCGCACAACAGGAAGAAATATTTCTTTACTGCAGAAAGTGAAAAGTGTACAATAACAATTCTTACACCTTTAGATTCATTAATATAACCAGGGAATTTGTGATCAGGAAATTCTTGACTTGTAATATGGAATATTTTATGTGCTGTTTGATTGCCCTTGCGACATTACGTAGACAGGTAGCACTATACGCAAGGCTATAAAACTCATGCTGTAACACATGAGAGCAATATGTCACGTTGACCAGCAGCTTTTGTGGAGATGCATTTTTTCAGAATTGCATTTCAGCAATAAGGATCTACTCTGTTTTAGAGTACTAGATGCCATTGTACCTAATGTTGAGAGGCAACAAGGAAAAGACTTTGTGTAAACTTGAATCAGGGTTTTTTTCTGGACTTTGACATAGTGACACAATTTGGGCTAAATTCTGATGAAGTAATGGGTTTTTATCTGGTCTAACTCATTATTTGTGTCATGGATTTTGCTTCTGCTTTTTTGAGTGTTTGTGGTTTTAACCCATTTTTAATTCACTTATTCTATTTTTCTTCACTTAGGTATCTGCACAATACCACAAATAAGCATAGTCAGATTACACACTTTATGGCAGCCCATCAAGATACTTCCACAATTTGAGACATCAAGCTGTGCTTACTTGGTCTGGATTTCCGGAAAGTTTTCAAGATTCACTTTTTGAGACATTAGGCTAAGATCACTTGTTTTTCATTTTCAGCAAGTATTTAAGATGAACTTTTAATGTTATTATAGTTGTGACATTTCTTGACTTATGCTGTTTTGTTACCAGTTTTTACTTAGTATCACTTTGTACGTGTTTGCACAGATGAATTAATAATGGAGACAATCACATCAAGACCGGACAATTTGGATCTAGCCCACTTGGGCTGGATTGTGTTCAACTGACTGATGGCCTGACTCGCCCATTTTAAGGGCAAGGTGATTTGTTGAAACTACTATACACACTGCATATGCAAGTATTAGCTAATTTACGTCTTGCCCACTTGGACTGGATTATGTGATAGTGTGTGATTGTTTTCTACTTCCCATTTTATTATTATGAGGTAAGTAGATTTTGCTAAACTGCTGATTTTAATACATGCATGTCTCTTAACAGTACTACAATGAACAGCATGGCAGATTTTGGCTAGGGGAGCTTGAAAGGCATTATGGGGCTTCTTACTAATCTTCCAGTGCAATCAGACAGCCATGGGCATTTTGGATTGATAAGGTGTGTTGTCTCAGTAAGAGCAGAATTTTTTAGCTCTCACTAATGAACCACTTTATTTACACAAAAATAAGTTTTACTTTGATCTGAGCATGTAAATTGCTTTAGCACTAAAGGTCATGTTGCATTAATCAGACCCAAAGTATGCATATGCAAGATAGATGTAATCTTTAACAATTATGCATTCCAACATGGCGCTCATTCTATATGTCTATTTAGATGATATTGTGTCATTTGTCCTTCTTCATTTTTGATGATGTATACTATATCGCTATGAGTGTGAGATTCAACCCACGACCATATATATATATATATATATATATATATATATATATATATAAATATATACAATACACGTGCCGTCACTATCGCATGGAGACCAAAATCGCACTCCAGGACAGTGATTCACAAAAAAAGTTTATTCAGCAACGTGTTTCGATCTAACGATCTTTTTCATAGCCAAAATCGGAACCCAAGTGCCCAATCACCTTTAAAAAAAAATCCCAAAGCCCTCATGGGAAATCATGGACACGGAAAAAATCACACTGGAGTGTGATTTTGGTGTCTGTGTGATAGTGACGGCATGTGTATTGTATGTTTAGCGGGTTTCCTGCTTCCCGCAGTGTCGCACTGACCTCGTGAGGTGGAAGTGATCAGCATCAGCTGGATGAGATTTTATATATATATATATATCAAAAACTACTGGACAGATTTACACCAAATATGTAACACCTTAATATGTGTCGCAAAAGCTGGCTTTCTGCCAAACTTGATGTAATTTCATCCAGTGGTTTGGGCTGTAGTCGTGTCTAAAGGTTCTATGGGAATTAACATGGGAAACACAACTTTTTGGATCTGCCCTTTTTCTCGCTCCTGCTTGATGGATCACCCAGAAACTTTCTGTGCACACTTCTTTTGGAAAAAATAATGAAGATTCTTCAAATGGTGGCAAGGATATAGGCATGGTCCTAACTACATCTACTCAGTGGCAAAAAGAAGTGTGCCTTTGACTCTTGTTATTAAAGGGGAAATAAAATTGTATATCTAGGGATGCAGATCCTTTGCGATATATTTAGAAATAATGATGAGCTTGCATAATGCACAGCTCTGATTGACTGCCAACACTTTAAACCAGGAGGTATTGCAAGCCATCTTGGGACACAGCTAAAACAAGGTAGACTCATCCTGACCCCTTAGCTCTGGTGCTGGGCTCCCAGAAGGACTCCCCAGGGCTAAAAAACACTTTAAAACATTTTTGCCTTAATTTTGAAGTGATGTTGCAATTTCAAGGATTTTTTTTTTTTAAAGCACAGGTTCCTGCGTTTGTTTTTTATGAGCCCTCGGGTGGTCTAGGTCCCTGGTGCATTCACAATTCATATATGGGGGCTGGTCTCCGCCCCATAGCCCCGGGAACCACTGCATCCCCAAAGCACTTTTTAAATATAATGCAGGGGGGCTGTGTGGCCCCCCCGGAGCCCAGCAGAGCTCCACCTCCCTTGGGCACTTTGAAAATTGAGTGCAGCAGGATTACGTCAAGGAGCCATTGATATCCCTGGTGACTGCCACTCCCCAATGCTGGCTCTTGCTATGTCCCGGGGTGCCCATCCCTGGGACATATCTGTTTGCTGTGGCTTGGTGGCAGCTTTGACAGATGCTATAGCAACTACCTCTGTCGGGTCCCACAGGGTGTGGGGTGCCAACTGGGGCCGCAGGGGCCTTCAGACTCCCCCCATGGTCCACAACATTGTCACTAGGTACCCTGGGGAGGCACCCAGGTCACATGGCTTGTTAATGGCTATATATATATATATATATATATATATATATATATATATATATATATATATATGTATCTTCCTGATGCGGGGCAGTGAAACAGAGGAAACAATTGCTTTTGCAGACAGGAGCCTGCATTTTAGCAGCTTCCTGTCTACAAAAGAAATGTTGGCTCCCACAGGAGGTAGGGAACCAGCAAGGACCCCGGGGGTCTTGAGGCTGCCCCCGTGGTCCCCATCGTCCATATTATGTGCACAGGGCACCCAGTAACAGGAAGGGAAGGGGAAGGGAGCTGTGTGGTCCCTCTCCCCTATTAAATGGAAAGCTGGGCCTAAGGGGATGGGGCCCTAGGCGTCGAGATTGGCACATGAGCTTCAGTTACATTATACAAGGACACATTCATTTGGAATTTAGGCATGGGGAGATTAAATGATTTGCCCAGAATCACAGGATGTCAAGCTTACGTCAAAACTCTAACCCGGTTCCCCAGTTGCAAAGTCTGCAGCGCTCTGCATAACGCCACATCCTCTCTCCTAAGTGTGATACATAATTATGTGATCAACTGGATAAAAAAGATAAAGTTAGCAAATGATTTTAAGGTGCTTTGTCACTATTTGAAAACTCAGAAAATAGGGGTTTATTTTAGTTTTTTAGAGCACAAGCCATAATTTCTACAGAAATAAGGCCCTCTGATTTTCATAATTTCTAAAGCAAATACTTTAGGTATTGCAGTATTGATTACATTAAGATGATGTCAGACATGCCACACTTCTGTAATAAATATAGAATGTTAGCAATCTAGTTGTTCATTAGAACACTGCGGGGAGGCAGAGGTCCAGGACACAGACTGAGAAAATTTAGGGCAGGGAGGAGGGTGCAGGGGGAACAGGTTGACCACGCTGGGCAGGCAGGAGAGACTGTGGCAGTACAACAGACCATGGAAGGACGGGGGAAGGGGCATGGGCAAGAAACCAACCATGCAGGGCAGGCAAGGGAGGCTGTGACAATATAACAGACCACTGATGGTAGGAGGAAGAGGCAGTGGCACCACAACCATACATGTCAACAGACCGGATTCAGGCAGAAGACTCCTGATGTTTTTAAGCCCAAAAGAGCTTTATTTTATCTGTCTCCTAAAGTCTCCTCTTTTTCAATGTAAGTCAATGGGGAAATTTGATTCCCCAGGTGTTTTTTCAAAATCTTCCCTCTTACCAAGTTTAAAATGTTGGCAGGTAGGATACATTGGATCATGGAGGACAGGAGGAATGGGGTAGGGAAACAGACTTGGATAACAGAGGACAGGAAGGAGATGGGCAGGGGCCGCAAACTGACCTTGCAGGGCAAGCAACAGGGGCTACAGCAGCACAATACACCATACAGGGCAAGCAGGGCCTAAGTAAACTATGACTTTTGCCCCCACCAAGCACAGTTTTTTCTTCAATAATTTGACTTCTAATGTTTCATTGATATTTTTATTGAGGTTATAAAAGTTGTCATGTGTGCTGTAATATCTGTAGTAATTAGCAGTGCATGGAGATCCCGCAAGTTATAGTTACCTTAGGCTGCAAATTATATTTACTTGAAATAACTCTAACTATAGCTGCTGAATATCTATGGTTTTGTGTGATTTAATTCAGAACCTAACTGTAACATCCCTGTACCCGTAGTTTTTTTTACGTGAAAATAAAGATAGATAGGTAGATAGATAGATAGATAGATAGAGATAGATATAGAGCGAGAGAGATATGTTTATATATATAGATATACATAGAGAGATAGATATGCGCAAAGTTAGATCAATATAGATATATTGATATAATTGTATAATATTTTAGTCAATGTTTATGTTGCATATATATAATTATGTTTATATATATATATAAATATATGTATGTATATATATATATATATACATTTAACAAGAAAAATCCAATAATGTAACGTATATGTCTTAATAAATATATATATAAATATATCACACTCATATGTGTGTGTTTATATCAGTATATATTTTGTGAAGTTACATTTGTTTAATTTACATTATATTAATGTTATAGGGTAAAATATTGAATATTTGCTATTTTAAACTATATATTTATATATATATATATATATATATATATATATATATATATATATATATATATATATATATATATGTTTTTATGTTTTTTAACTGTATTAGTATGGAACAATATTAAAAAAAAAAATGTTTGTATAAATATAGATACATGATATTTTTGTTATTGATATTTTTACATAATATTTCTATTATATCATATTGTTGGTTCCAATATGATGTCAGCGATCAATTCTGTCCACCACATGTGTAGGTTAGATGTGCCACTCTCATGCTCATCTCTACTGCCAATGCTGATGGAACTCCCTACAACAGCTATACACTTTCGTTTTGGAGGACTCGAGACAGAGACCTAATCTGAGCCCTAGAGCCATCCTTTAGGGCGGGGGGAGGGACTTTAATGTTGTGCTCAATGTGAGAATGGACAAATCTGGGGCTGTTAGGCGCATTCACAGGCACTGCTTGAGCTTCACATCATAATGTTAGATGAAGACCTCTTAGATATCAGGAGATTGAGATATTCAAGAACCTGGGAAGGTACCTGCATCTCTTATTCACATGGGGCTTAGTCCAGAAATGATTATTGGTTACTCACCAGGGATATTGGAGCAAGTACTACAAGAATGCATCAGCTATCCTGGACACCCTCTGATCGTGCTCCAGTGCGACTGAAGCTGACGTTCGCTGGCTCGGGCAAAAGGCATTCTCCTGGAGGCTCCCTCTGAATTACCTGTGGGGTTTGGTCTTCAGGGAAGGAATTACTCAGGAAATTCTTGACTATTTCGCCCAGATTTCAGGGAGACACGATTGCTGGCTCACATCAGGAGCAAACTGGTAGAATATTGGGAGGCAAACATGCAGTCTCAAGAAGGTATGGCCACGGGGCAGATCTGAGAGAGCACTGTCTCAACTCATACACTTGCTGTGGACTAGCTCTTGCATCATTGACAGCAACGTTTGAGACCCATGCTGGTACTGATAATGATGCACGTACTTTTATTGCTTTTTTTGCTGACCTATACTGAACCAGTGATCTCCCCATGTTGGAACATGTACTGGAAAATCTTAACTCCCTACAACTTCTTTGACTGGATGATGCACACAAGCAGTATTTTGGTGTTCAATTCACAGTTGATGACATGGAACAAATTATACAAATTCTTCCTGGAGATAAGGCTCTCGGTACAGGTGGCCTTACCTCTCTTGTCAAAAAGCATACTCACATATTCTAGCACCACATTTACTTGCCATGTATGAAGTAGCCAGAAAGACGGGTCAGCTGCCATCTAACTTATGAGAGGCACTGGTTGTCATTATGAAAAATCTGATAAATCACCTGAAGGCTTTTACTCATAACACCTCTGTCCATGATCACTGTGGGCAATAAGATACTGGCCAAAATAATCTCCAGTAGACTACTCCCACTCTTACCTGATATTATCCGGCCTGACCAATTGGGATTTATTATCTGATCACTCCACAACTCACAATCTGCAACCTTTTTTGTGTGATACATTCACCAGATGGCCAGGTGTGGGCTGCTGCCATTTTCCTCTATGGTACTAAGGAGTTTGACTTGCTCAAATGGTGATATATATATATATATTTGTTTGGAGAGGATCTGCCTCAGGCTACTTTATGCACAGTCCACTGCCAACCTGCAGATAAATTGCACGGTGACTACCCCAACACCCAACTCCAGAGGCACCAGGAAATTATGCCCTTTGTCACCCCTTATATTTGTGATTACCATAGAAACCCTGGCATGCCAACATCACTCCAAAAAAGGGCTAAACATAATGACTAAGCATCTAGTCATCTTTATGTACTCTGACAATGTCACACTCTATCTCACAAATCCAGCAGTCAATGCTTCTCCGATACTACAGATTTGGTTTCCCTGCGAGCAGAGCCATTAATTGGTCTAAATTAGTTATCTTTCTCCTCACACCCACAAGAAACACATTTACACTTGACTTCCCTCTGACATAGTCTGACACCACCATTAACTACCTTGGCAGGTGGGTCAAGAGGGAAACAACCTTTATCACAACGGCTAAAGAATGAGAAGCCTTTACACCAAAGGCTTTTTAATGAACATGTCTTTACAACAAAAAGGTTTTAAAATATGTTTTATATTGACTTTATAAATACTTACATTTACATTTTATACTTACTTTTCAAATACTTACATTTCATGGTAAAGGCTTTTGTTCTAAAGGCCTTTTCATTACAGTGCTTGTGTTATAAAGCCATTCATGCTGATGGCATTCAGTATCCTGTCGTACATTCAGGTCAAAAGGGAACTAGACAATATTAGCCATGATAACAATGGTAGGGCGCACATGTGAGTTGAAGATCGAGTGTGCTCATTGATGAAGGTGCCTGATTGCCAAATAGGTAATACTTCCTAAATTTCTATATCTTTTTTGTCAATGTGCCAGTTCTGCTCACTAGACACTTCTTCCATCACCTCCGCTCTAATCTTTCCAGTCTTGCTCACACACACATATATGCACTCCTAAAGCCCGACTGGAACAGTTGCCAGAAAAGTGTTATTTAGAAAGGTTTGACAGCAGGTACTTGGGTTGCTGTAGTCAGGCTATGTGTCAAGGGATGTTTTACCAGCCCACTTTAGATGGAAAAATAGGTGCTGCACTCCACAGGTGGCATTCCCTTTATGTACCGGGTGTATTTTCTACACCATATGATAAGGACTTGTAGGCAGGTTCAATATGTCAATCAGGTGCAGGTCAACTGAACGATGCTTAAATTGAAGCCCAGGCACTTAACTTCTGTTTAGCAGGGTAAGTGCATAGAGTTCTAAGTCCATTAAAACATATAGGGCACAAATTGGAGAAAGTCACGCCAAAGCTGGTCATTTCATACAATATGAATTCCACATAAGGAATCCCATTTTCTATATTCATTCCTCATACTGATGGGTGAAATGATCATGAACATCATTGAGATTAATATGTCTCTCTGGTAAAAAAGCACATGTTTCATTTTTGAATTACTATAATAGTTGAAATTAGTATGATACATCTTGAAATGTATGCTAAATCCGACAGATTTTGAAACTGGTTTAAGGCGCAATTAGAGGCCAGAGTTACTAGGGTTCAATGATGTGCACTGTATTTGTTTGCCTTGACCGTCCTTGGGCCTGACCTACTGTTAAACAGATCACTGCCTACCACGTGTATTTGTTTAGCACTTGACACATCTAGGGTAGAGAAGCAGAGGATCCCAAGGCAAGCTTATGAACGTGGTGTGGATTGGAGAGACTCAGCTCAGGAAAACATACAAGTCATGTAATAAACCAGCGAACAACCAGTGTTTTGTGTTATACAAGTTAAAGTAATTTTATTTCTACTTCCCAACACAATTCTGCATGTATATGCCCTGATTAAGAGTTGAGCTCTGCAAGGCTGCTCAAATTGCTCTTTCTGCAATCACAATTTCAACCCACAATGGCACTCCTCCACAGTGCAATTATGGAATTTTCGGATCTAACGAGTACAGGTGAACCTGGAATTACTGAATCCTTTTCAGCATATAGATTCCCCATTCTGGCAATCATTCTCCTTCTCATTTCAGATCTGCTTTGCCAGATGGTATATGGGAGCGGAGGTGCTTATGTGAGAGGAAGGTATCAGAGGGTAGGGCAGGCTGAAAGTTGTCAGGAGGAAGCCTTCATTCTCTCCAGGCCTGGGGAGGAGGATCACCTGGTGTTAAGCTATGCAAGTACCGTCGGCCCCTGGGTATGTGCATGCGTGTTTGCTGGTTGGAATTATTGTCATGTTTGGTGTGCTAGCACCCAAAACGTCCAGGTATAGGAACAGCTAGCTAGATGTGATTAGGAAAAATAGTAGTCTGCCAAGGGATACAATTCAAATTGACTCATAATTGGGCCCTAACAACACAAATTGGAGACTTTATCGAGTATACTGGCCAATTAGACATCTGTGACTAATGGTATTGCATCAGCCCTAAAATTATAATGTTTCTCATGTCACTTTCTACTCAGTCCCCATTCCCACAATTACTTTTGCCTTTTGGTTAGATGCTGAGGTGCACCCTGTAACTCATGCTTCTCTAACAGTACTTACCTTAGGATAGGGTCCCTACCCATTGCATTACAAACTTCATCCTTAGGTATTCTGCTTACTATAGAGTTTATGCAGTCTTTTTCAGATCCCACTTTCTTTCTTAGCAGGTCCTATACCTCTTTTGGTCAGGCTCTCATACATACAAGCCACTGGGGTCATAATGCAGTAGCCCATGCTGGGAGCTGGAGGTAAATGTGGCCCCAGCATTGCAGGTGGTATAGCATTTTCTGCTCTCTTGCTCGTCACAGCCAAGACTTTGAAATCTTCTCTAGGGTAATCATGCAGATCCAACAAAGCCCACCACCCAATGTGGACCAAAAAGCCCACCTCAAATTTAGATCTCAAAAGTTAGTACTGTAAGGATTTATGAGAGTCTAATAGAGCACAACAGTTAGTGCCCATGCATCAAGATGTCACTGCATTGTTTGCTGTTAGATTTAGCAGGTTTTGATCTGACTGTACCTACGTTCATTTTGGAGACATCGTCATGCTTGCTTGATGTTGTTCCATGGTACAGACTTTTGAGACAACAGGGGTAGTGATATGCAAGCTGGTTGTCACCACTTCATACAACTTTCTTCTGACCTGAGAGGGGGGCTAGCTGCTAAAGACACCAGTCCGGTCACACAGAACTTTGCCTTACAATGCAGTGTACCACCTGAATGCCGGTCAATGATAAGTCCCTGAAATATAGATTTGGAAACCTGCATCCTTTAAATAACTGACTAAAAGACAAAAATGTGAGTGCGTAGGTCAGCTTTTCCCTACCTGGCCACTATTCAACCCACCTGCATATCACATCTGATAGGGACGAAAAGCAGGACGGAGTCTGGGGGCTGGCATGCACTTCAAAAGGGCATTTTATATTTATCCATCCTGCAGTAAAGTCTAGCCCACTTCAAAGAGACCTCAGTAATGATCTGTCCAATTCACATCCTTAGCTGAGCTCCTGCTTATTGGACACTTGTGCACAGGTGTTCTGACCTAGAAATCTCTCCTCATAATTCAAGCGCACATACACACTCCATGTTCATTCTACACATAAGTGGAGAGCACTGACTAGCAGAGTACAGCTGGTTTTAATTATTTCTTTAGGCCCTGGGTGAGATGTACTGCTGCATGTGGGATGTCCTTGAGTGGTGCCATCGTGGAGGCCCGAGACCATGGAGCAAGGTGGTGAAACCATCCAGATGCAAGAGTATGAGGGCTGGAATAGCATTTTGCAAGTGACTTTCTGAAGAACTGATGTCACTTTGCTATTAGAAGAGACAGCTGTTACCAGGCATCTTTTTTGCCAATGTGTTCTTTGAGTATGAGATAGTATCCAGGGTGAATGCTAGTGATTTGACATTCAGCAAAAGTTGGGGTTCCAAGCTGTCACGATTCATGCCAGCCATCTACAGTTTCTTATTCTGTCTTAGATGGATTGAGTTTATCGGCCAGCACTGGACAACCAGATCTGAATAATTTGCAGGCAGTGTTTGAGACATGGTGAGATTCAGCAAACCTCCATAGCCAGGAAAATGAGTTATGGCAGACTATAGTCGACAGGGGCAACTCAGTGGGAAGCCATCCACGCCAAAGGGAGGATATAAGAAAGAGGTGGAACCACCTTAGAGGGAAGGTGCATTCCATGGCGACAGGCTGGTGGTACTGAAGACTGGCAGTGAGCCCCCACCTCCTCCCTCGGAGTTCACATCATGGGAGGAGAGGGTCTTGGACATCCTGCATCCTGAGGGCCTGATTGGAATACCTGGAAGGCTGGACTTTGGTGAGTAACTAACACTCCCCTGCCACTAATTCATCCTGCCCAGCATGCTTCCTCACCACCCAAACACTCCCCAATTCACTTTATCTCCCACTACACCTCCCACCTACCATTCAAATGTCCCTCTCCTGCATGCCACACCACCACCCACCCCCAATGCCCACACACTCCCTGCCAAATGTATAGAACAGCCAATAAAAATCACTATGACTCCCACAATGCACTAGTCTATCTACCACAAAACCTGCATTGTGTACGTCACATCACACCTCTTGCATGTATGACAATTGCACCAGCTACAGCAACTGGATGCTTCGACTGAGGACCACTACATGGCAATGACAGCAATGCTATGACACTACACAATGGAAAACTAGCCCAGCCACAGCACTGTCACTGATCCAAAGGGCCACTAATCCAAGCCCACTATCCTGAAATCGACTAATCCTGGCCATGACAGTAAGGAGGCATACTCCATGAACAACAGGCGCAGACAGGACAAACAACCTTGCACCTACACATACCCACCTCCCATTTGTACACCATGCTGAAATGTACAGCCATTCCCAATCACATACCTAGCAAGCCAGAATGCCCATCAGCTAACAGGGCAAACCTGTCATGTGAACCATCACCCAGGAACACAACCAACCCACTGAACTAAAGTGACCAGGCCTGATGCAAACAAGCCCAAGGAGCAAGGTACACATGTATCACTCCATCATCCACAAACAGTGTTAGCAGTGATGCACCTGTCAATGCCATTGCTGAGAATCAAGTCAAGCCACTGTATGCATCAGATTAATAGACAACCACACACACCTACAACATTCAACTCTCTCTCTCACTCCAGCCACAGGTACCCCTGCCACAGTAACAACAGAGAGGTTACCAGAGACTGCCAGCACTCCGCAGGATGAAGGCCCACTGAGGACAACGCAGTTGGATGTCTTACAGAGATGACCTACCTGGCCCATCTGGGACCCCTGGTTAGTCTACCACTCCCTGCCTCACCCTGCCCACATCTACCCCCCACCTTGTGGCAACAACAACTCAAACCTGTGCCTCATGGACTGGTCTATCAATAGTGTGCCCCACTGTAAAGGGACCGGAGTCGCCCCCTCCCACCGAAGATAATGAAGGTCCTGGTGAAACTGGGAACGGGCACATTGTGCCAGGAGCACAGGCACATGGGGGCTGGGAGCGTGGGAGGGAACCTTTGGGCCAGAGGACAGGGAAGGCATCTGACCAGGAAGCCATCTCCCGAGTCCTGGAAGCATATCAACTATCCCAGGACAGGATGGGCCAGATCATACCCATGATGGGGAAAACCAGAGGCTGCACAGGAATACCACCAGGAGGTCATGCAGCAGTGGCAAGCCCACACTATGGCACCATGACCTCCATTGCAGGGGTGCTCAGGGACATTAACACCACCCTGCGTGCTTCCTCCACCCACCAGCAGTCCCCTTCCACTAGTTACATAACATCAGAGTTCTCAACATCTGCAGCTGCTAGTGGAATGAAGGCCCTGCCTGAAGAGGCACAGGCCCCCAGCACCCCTCCCCTCTAGCTGGAAAACCCCCTCGCAAACATGGACGTCCATCCAGAATTCTGGCTGGAGCAGATGCCATGATCAAAACCACTGCCAAGAAGTGAGCCTCACCTGATAGTTCTCCCTTGTGTGCCACTGAGACATCCTGTTGACTGTTCAATGCCTAAACTCCACTTTCCCATGGCCCATGGACACTGGACCTGTGCTACCTAGAGCTCTGCCACCTACTCTCAGGATTTCTTCTACCTTGACCACACTCATCCCCTGTTTGTCACTCAAGTTACAATAAACACCATTTATCACAGCCAGTGCATATGTGTATTTATTTGTACAGTAACAAAAGTATGTTTACCTGTTTGTCAAAGTGGAATCGACCACAATCCAACAGGCAGTGTAAAGGACTGCAGAGGGAGGTATCTTCTGCAACAGCCACAGTACAATAGATATGTGCCAGGGCTGCTGTAAGGGAGTCACTAGTGTTGCCACACACCAGAGTAAATCTATACATCCAACCTGAAAAAAGACCATGACAGAGATCACCATTAAGATAGTAGGCATGGTGACAACTAAAGAACATATGCAGTCCAGTGTGGACGTGCCAACTGTAGTAGGCAACTAAACAGGGCAAGACAGATACGACTTCTAAAGCACCAGTTGCAGGAAATATATCACCAAACACTGTACATGGCACCTCTCGTGCTAAAAACCACAATGCGTGCAGTAACCAAAGGATACAAAACATGCATGCCTCAAGCAATATGTAGGAGGGTCAAAGATAAACAGTAGCTGGAATGACATGAGAAGAGGAGTATGCAGGACACATTGTACAATACTCGCCTGTCCATAAAAGTTGTGATGCATTCAACCTGTCGAGAGTACACATGTCAGAGAGTATACATTACAGCTCTGCACTTTACATGCAGTCAGTCACCTCCCACAACACACACATGGAGAACTGAATACATTACACCACCACTGATATACCAAATCATGGGGCCCATAGATAAAAACTATCTTGATATATCAGACACGCACATACACAGACAACATGCCTGTATGTTACTGGAAGTGCTGATTGATGAGCTCAGCCCTTAAGTCAGCTCCACCTTCCTCATCTGCCTCCTCATCACTTTCCATGTCAGCATCACCCGCCACTCGTCCAGCTGCCTCCTCAGCTAGTAAGGGTATCTCACATCTGAGGGCTAGATTGTGGAGCATTTAGCAGGCTACGATGATCTGGCATACCTTTTGGGGAGTGTTGAAGAGGGCACCTCCAGAGAAGTGCAGGCACCTGAATTTGGCCTTCAGGAGGGCAAATGTCCGTTCTATTACACTCCTCGTCCTGCCATGGGCCTCATTGAAGTGGCAGGGTACCTTACTGGTGTCACCAGTCATGGAAGTTCAGGATACCTGTGTGCACAGAGATAGGACCTGTTACAGGATGGGTATGGCCGCAGGAAACATTGGAATGACAGGTGCCATAACAGGGACATATAACCAAATGCTCACATACCTATGAGCCAGACCCTCTCCCTCTGTAGACGTGTTATCATGTGTGGGACATTGCTGTTCCTCAGAATGAAGGAGTCATACACAGATCCAGGAAACTTGGTTGTCACTTGGGAGGTCTATTGGTCTGCCACACACACCCCCTACACATTGATGCAGTGGTAGTTTTTTCTGTTCCTATACACCTTTTCATTAGCACTGGGAGGGACCAAGGCAATATGCGTGCCATGTATGGCCCCTATCACATGAGGGATGTGCCCCAAATCATAGAGGTCTGCTCCACATGGGCCAAATCCCTTGTTGGGAAAACATGATGTAGCTGTCCATGTGTTTCAGTAAAGCACACCGTACATCCTTCAACACAAGGCTGAATATGGGCTGTGACATCCCTGCTACCAAGCCAACTGTCATCTGAACGCGGCCTGTGGCAAGAAAGTGTAGCTCTGACAGAACTTGAACTGTGGGAGGGATGGCATAAGGATTATGTTTGCCAGGCAATAGATTTGGTACCAACTGGGTACATGGTTCCATGATGGTTGGAAGATGCAGGTGCAGGTGAAGATGCAGGTGAGACACAGGGCCCATCTGGGGATGGCCTCCCAACGAGGAAGGGGTACCTGCCGATCCTGACCCCCCCAGTGAGCCGCATTTTGGCAGTGGCCTATCCTTAGGTGGATGGGCATTTGAGGACAGCACAGCAGCCACAAGGGCGCGAGTACTGACTGTATCCTGGGACTTATCTGGCCTTAATTGGGATTGGGTGCCCAAGTGCTGCCAAAGTGGCATTGCATTTATTGCTACATGTGCATCAACATTTGGAAATGAGCAATAGAAACGCTTGCTGAATATCGTTTGTTGTTGTGTCCCAATGCCCTACTGTCAGTGAATTTTCATCTCCCTGTTCCATACCTCTCCAAGTCTGTAATGTGAAAATGGACAAATGACATGGGCACATGTGTGACTCCATTCTGGCCCTAAGATGGATGTGAGTGTCAGTAGTACCCAAAGCATTGTGTATGACCAGCTCCAGCCATCTGGATCAGTGGCTCTTAGTTGTCAGTCCACTCCCATCTGAGTGGACAACCTCTATAGGTGACTATGTGACTCTCCTTCCATCCCTGGGACTAGGTAGATTATGTACTGAAACTGGTATAGATAGATTGTGGGGTTGGCTTTACAGTTCCACTGCTGCACTGCCCTTTATGGGACAGGAGTACTGGCCTGAGAGCTGACTAAGCATATATAGTTGATTTGCTGAGTGTAGGGTATGTGTAGGTAGGCAACCTGGCACACTGATGCATGTAGATTTGATGAGGTCTGATTGCACAGTTCTAACATTCCTGGGGGCTATGTTTGTGTAGATGTGTCTTTCCAAAGCATGGGTTAGTACTGGTGGTGGTAAGAGCCCTGGGAAAACCCTGATGTGTCACCATGGTGTGAATATGGCATGTATCACAAAACCCTAGCTTGTTCTCTGCTGCATTGCTGACTGACTGCTTACATCATGTCCACATGAATAGTTGGGGGCACGTCTGATGGCCTGTGACTCTTACAGCTTGGCTTAGATTGGTTTTAGGTGTGCAAGATTGGGAGTGGTTTGGGTACTGCATGACACACCTGATGTGAAGTATTTGGGTGTCTGACTGGAATTGGCCAAATCTGAGTTGGCCTCCATGATGGCCTCACTATACTGAGTTGTCAGCCATGTGTAAGGTATGTGTTGTGTGCTCAGTGTTTGAAGTTGTCTTCACTGTAATGGACATTTGACAGTGGACAAGGACTATTCAGGCATTGTCACTGTAGGGTAAAGCAGTGTATTGTTGTGTCATCTGCACATCCAATGGGTGATAGTGGTATCGTGAGGTAGGATGTGTAATCAGGCATAGTATTGAGAGTGCATCTAGGGCATGCTGTGCCAGATGAAGAGGGTGTACGTTGGCATTATGGATGAGTCTAGTAGTGCCGTCCTACTTAGGTATTGCTGTAGGTGTGAGGGTTAGCGGCCAGGTGTGTGAAGTAATGACATGTCATGGCATGATGTGGGTAATGTGTATTTACCATTGATATAGCCTATGCATGATATTTATAGTGACCGATATAAATGTTTCCCAGTGTCAATGGGAGGTGTATGTTAACCATTTTGCGCCCTATCTCTCTACACCTCCCCTTCTCTCACTTTCTCATTGTGTGCATCGTCTGGTGGAGGAGAAGGGGGTCAGGCGAGTGGGGAATCAGCAACACAAGGGACCCAGGAAGGTGGCACCACTGACACCGAGGGACCAAGTGGGACAGAGGGTGAGGGTAGTGCCACGGGGGAGACACGATACAACACCTCTTCTTCGGAGTTCTTCTCCAGTGGACACAACCTGGCAGTGGTAGACTCATCTGTGACCACCCCAGCACCATCTTTGTTCACCACCCCCTTACTAGCAGTGTCCTACCTATAGCTCTCCACCCATTTACCCGTTTCCACTCACCCAAGAGGGTGGGCGTCTCCTTCACCGCAGGCATCTCTGCCCCTGCCCCAGTCAGCCATGCTGCCCTCAGTGAGGAGGCTATTAACCACTTGAGGTCCATCTCTGTGGGTCAGTCACCATTGTAAATGCCATCCAGGGACTGCCAGCTGAAGTCGAACAGAGCAATGCGTTCCTGGAAGGCATTCAAGCTGCCTTGGCTGGCCTCCAGAGATCGTTTCAGGCTCTGACCTCCTCAATGATGGCAGCCAGTGTACCTTTGTCAACCATCCCCCCCACCTACCTCTTCCCAGTCCCAAACCGCTCTCTCCACACCCATCCAGAGCACACATTCACACAGGCATGCATCCACCTCACCAGACACGATTGGCACTGACAAACACAAGCACCACAGGACCCACCACCGACATGCACACAGACAGCACCCACCTGCAGACACAACAACATCCAATCCCTGCACAGGCTCCCCGACCACCCCCTTCTTCACAGACACTACACCTGACACTCTGCAGGCAACACATCATCATTTGCAGATCCAGCCACCAGACCCATCTTACATACAGTAATCACAATATCAGACCCTCAGACTTCCACCCCAGTCACCACATCCGCACTCACCACATTCACTGACACCCCTCCAAGCAGCACGTGTACCATAACTGAATACACCCTTCCAACAGACTGTCTCCCATCCAGCATGGCATCTCCTAGCACCTCCTTTCCTCCCTCCCAAGACACTTAAATGCCCACAGTCATCCACCCAACAGGCACCCAGCACTCACACACACACATCCACACCACACCTGCACCCAAAACAACCACAAAGACATATCTTATGACCATTCACTCTCCCTCCACTCCCAAACACTTTTCCCATGACCATTCATGTGTGCCAAATAAACTTTTCCTGTATGAGTTTTCCCTGTTTCCTACCCCTCTCCCACACTGTGTGACCCCTGAGTGCTCTGTGTCCCTCCCCAGGTCCAGCCCTTCCACCTCAAAGCCCTCCCCTGCCACCCCTGCTAGTACCCCTGCTCCTCCCCCTGCAAAAAAGTCTACTTTCCAAGGCCAAGGACCCCCTTCCAAGGCTGGACCCAAGGACCCCCACCCAAACCCACACCCAAGGACCCCCCACCAATTTCCAACCCCACCCCACCTCGCCAATGGGGTCCCTGCATGCCCCCTTGATGTCCTTACCCTGTGGAGGTCATTTTGCTGCCAGGAGTCAAGTTGGGACACATTGAGGTGCCTAATGTGCCTTTGGCATCTCATACATTGGACTGCCCTAAAGGCTATTATTGTACATAGTTACATTACAGTATCCTAAAGATCTATTACATCTGGGCCAACTAGATGTTTTACACTACTTGTCCTACCTTTCTTTCTCCACGTCGCATTTGTGTCTGTGATCCTTAGTTTGTGTGTGTGACATGTGTGTGTGTTGGATGTGCCTGCTGTTGTGCATGGCCTGCATATGCGTGTGAGGCCCTGGCATCAGTCTCGCTGTGATGGGTGTGTATTGTGCGTGTGATATGATTGTGCAGTCACATTCAATGCACGTGTGTAGCTATATTGTGTACGTTCGTGGTGCAATGTGTTGTTGCAATTGTGTGGTTGTTGTGTCTGCATTCGTGTGTGTGGTGTTGGTTATGTCCTATGCGTTGTGTGTGGTGTGGCCGTGGTGTGACATCACATTTGTTATATGCATATGTGTTAGCATTGTTTGATTGTGTGGTGTGGTGTTGTTACGTGTTGTTGTGTGTCTGTGTTGTAATGTGGAGGTGTGCAGTGAGAGTGGTTGGCGAAGCATATGTGTAATTGTGGTAGTGATATGATTGTGTGAGTCTGTGGTGTTGTGCATGAATGTGTTTGACAGTGGCAGTGTTGTGTGTGTGTGGATTGGTGTGTCACATGTGTGTTAGCCGTGGTGTGTGTAGTTTGTGTGTGCAGGCGTGAAGTATGTGTGTGCGTTTGTGTATGTCGAGGTGTGTGTGTGTTCGTATGGGTGTGCGGGTACTTGTGTGCCTGTCGCAAGGCGTCCCAGATGTGTGTGTTTTTGTTTGGGTGTGTACTAATGCCTTTCCTTCCAGTGAGTGCTAGGTGTGTGTACTTACGGTTGTTGTACTAGCAGGAGCAGTGGGAGGACTTCGAGTTCTGGTTCCATGGCAGCTCCAGTCAGCTCTGTGTTCCTGAAGGTGAGTGTTTCCTTTTATAGCATTTGTGTCCATGTGTTTTGTTGGCGGTGCGACCACGGCGGAAACCCTGGTGGTGTGCACCCTCGCAATATGTCTGGCAGAAACATGCTCCCCGCCGGTCTGAAGGTGCTGACTACACTGGCTACACTGGCGGTACTGACAAGGTATTGGCTGTATTCTGTTGGGAAGATCTCCATGGTCATAATAGGGCAGTCTTCACTGCCAGGTCGTCGGCGGTATGACCGCTGCTACCAACATGGCGGTCCCAAAACCGCCAAACTCATAATGACCACCATAGACATGGAGGAGATGGTTTACATCAAAGTTATCTTGGAACTGAACATGGACTTGTTTTAGAATTATCTTGCTTATGAATGGTAGGTGAGTGATGGGCTGGAAGTTGGTGAGATCATTATGATGCAGTGTATGTTTCTTTTGGAGTGGGAGAATGTGACCAGTCTTGAGAGCTACTGGGAAGTTATCTTAAGTGAGAGAGCCATTGGCAATGGAGAGAAAGTGTACCTGAGGGGCCCCTGAGACTGCTTTGATGAAGGTCAAAGGGTAAGATATCATCTTCATAGGAGCTGGCTTTGAAGGAGCTGAGTATATTGTGAGAGCTGCAATCTCACCTATGAAATTACACCATTGCACAGGTTTCATGTGGAGGATGTATAAACTCTTCATTAGGGATATCTTGTTGAACTTTTGTCACTGTGATATTTCATTGTTTGAAAGATGTTAATTATCAACTCTTCTAGAATTTAAATCTGGAATTTGTACATGTCTAACGTTTGCTTCATATTCTTCTTTTCTAAAATTCCCAACCTGTTTTTTGTGATTGTATTCCCTCCTGACTCATGATTATTTTTTTTAGCATATTTCACATTATTTTCTTTTTCGTACACCTCGGAATGTTTGCATAATTTTTGCATTTGGGAGACTGGTTTGAATGAAAATGTTATGCAGGCGAGCCAAATACACTGAACAGATATCTCACATGACTTTTGTATAGACGGGGATATAATGTTCACAATGACAAGCGCCCAAGTGTAAATTGTTAAAATAACACGAATTAACCTTGGAACACTTCATGCAATTTTGCACAATCCTATTTTCCAGTACATGCTCCCACCTGGTCTCCAATACGTCCTGTGTTCGGATTTATTTTTTGAAAGTATATTTTATAATAGGCATCGAACCACAGGGCATGAGCAGGAAATATTCAGCAACGGGTTGCATAAGTGAAGTCCATCATTGAATTTGAAATGTAGCTTGTTCTCTTTTTTCAGACAGCTGTCTGCCATTTTCACTTTCCCTAACCCTTCTGGAGTTTAGGTCATGCACACGAGCAAGCGCGTTCATTTTGCTGTCAGGAGAATAAGACATTACGACTATCCCAAACGCAATCGGTATGGTGATATCAGGTTTCCGACCAGATTTCGTGAAGCATTGTATTAAAAAACAGAAGTGGTATCTTCTAAAATAATACAATCTTTAATCAATTAATTCCCATTAAGGTACTGTAAGTAAATGTGGACAAAACAGACTATGGGGGTGATTCTGACCGCGGCGGACGGCGGTCGCCGCCCGCCAAGCGGTTCCCGCCGAAAGACCGCTCCGCGGTCAAAAGACCGCGGCGGTCATTCTGGCTTTCCCACTGGGCTGGCGGGCGACCGCCGAAAGTCCGCCCGCCAGCCCAGCGGGAAACACCCTTCCCACGAGGACGCCGGCTCAGAATGGAGCCGGCGGAGTGGGAAGGTGCGACGGGTGCAGTTGCACCAGTCGCGAATTTCAGTGTCTGCAAAGCAGACACTGAAATTCTTCGTGGGGCCCCCAGGGGCCCGCGGCACCCCCTACCGCCATCCTGTTCCTGGCAGGAGACCCGCCAGGAACCGGATGGCGGTAGGGGGTGTCAGAATCCCCATGGCGGCGGAGCGCGCTCCGCCACCATGGAGGATTCTCAAGGGCAGCGGGAAGTCGGCGGTACACCGCCGACTTTCCGTTTCTGGCCGCGGCTGAACCGCCGCGGTCAGAATGCCCAGTGGTGCACCGCCAGCCTGTTGGCGGTGCACCGCCGACCTCCGCCATGGCGGTAATTACCGCCAGGGTCAGAATGACTCCCTATGTTTTAACACAGAGATGAAAGGCAATACATCTCTCCAAACATTCTGAACTGCAGTGTCTTCTTTCTTGTTAAATAACTTGTGCTTTGAATTTGACATCCATTGGCAGTTGTGTTCACACCATAAGCGTTAGTATACACCAACGTCATACGAATATTTACTGAGTGCATTGCATTTCATTTAGAGGAAATTTTCAATACATTTCACCCACAAAATAAGACGTTTACATTTTAAGCAATAGAGCAAGTTAACAAGATGCACGTTTTGCCTGCACTGTATGACTTTCTGGGCACAAGCATGGACAATGAACAATTATCTATTGTGCAGGGAGAAAATTCCCTGCATACCAATGCCACGTATCTTTCACAAATAAACCCACAAAACCTCGCAGTATTTTTACAAATTGTTGGAAAATGGGTTATTGGTAGGGCAGGTAGGTACCTACACCTAGCAACAAGCCACTAACCTCCACATAGGTACAGTTAGGTCTCAGTAAATTAATCCCAGCTCTACCCTTGGTAGCTTGGCACCGAGCGTCAAGGCTTAACTTAGGAGACAAAGGCCCTCATTCTGACCTTGGCGGTCGGCGGAGAGGCGGCGGTCGGACCGCGAACAGACCGGCGGTATTAAAAATGGCATTCTGACCGCGGCGGTCACCGCCGCGACCGACCGCCACTTCCCCACTCCGACAGCCACGGCGGTCATGACCGACGGGCTGGAGTCTGCGCACTCCGGTCCGGCGGTCGACCCAAGACCGCCAACGGTATCATGACCCTGCTTACCGCCGCGGTTTCTGGCGGTCGGGAACCGCCATGCGAACCATGGCGGTAGGCACTATCGGGCCAGGGAATTCCTTCCCTGGCACTGATACGGGTCTCCCCCACCCCCCACTGCCCCCCCGAGTCCTCCCCCCACACCCTCCACCCCCCTGCCACCCCCCAGAGGTGGTACGAACCCCCTCCCCACCCCGACATGCACATCCACGCACCCCGACATGCACACACCCCCAACATGCACATATACACACCCCCTACACACACACATACACAACGGGGACACATACCCGCACACATACATGCCGACATGCGCACCCGCCGAACTACACACATTGCCCATAGGCACAGCAGCACTCCCCGCCCGCATGCACGCACTCACACACCCCCTCTACACACTCACACGCACACCCCCATGCACGCACACATCACACAACACCCCCCCACCCCCTCCCCTCACGGACGATCAACTTACCTTGTGCGTTGGTCCTCCGGGAGGCGACGGGAGCCATAGGGACGTGACCGCCAACAGAAGACCGCCAACAGAAGACCGCCTCACAGAAATGTGGGTCGTAATTCTGGGGGCGGTGTTCTGCTGGCGTGGCGGTGGAGGTTGACCAGTCTCCACTTTCCCGCCGACCGCCAGTGTGGCTGCTGGCGGTATTCCGGCGGAACGCTCCCAGCGGTCGGAATACGCGCAGCGGCATACCGCCGCGGTCGGCGGTCTTTACTGCGGCGGTAACTCGGCGGTCTTGCGAAAAGACCGCCAAGGTCAGAATGAGGGCCAAAGTGTAAAGCATTCAAATATCACAAAACAGTAATTAAGTAAAACACAGGAAACAGTTTAAAAATCCAAAACCAATTTATAAAAATAGCTTATATTTTTATCTTTAAAATGACACAAAAACGATTAAAATCGGTTCAGGGGAACCGGAGATATGAATTTTTAAAGTATTATTATTTTCTAGCGCTTAGAAACAAAAAGCGCCAATCGGGTCATCTGGTTGCACCAGGACCGGGGCAAAGTCAAACTTTCAGGCCGACCGCGATGGAGCCCTGCTCGGCTACAAGTCGCGGGAGGCCTCGGTTAAAAAGTTACCTTCTGACTTAGGGCCTGATTCTAACTTTGGAGGACGGTGTTAAACCGTCCCAAAAGTGGCGGATATACCACCTACCGTATTACGAGTCCATTATATCCTATGGAACTCGTAATACGGTAGGTGGTATATCCGCCACTTTTGGGACGGTTTAACACCGTCCTCCAAAGTTAGAATCAGGCCCTTAGTCTTTATTTTGACGTTTTTCTTCACCGGGACGAACCTGCCAGTTGAATCCGACCTCCTGGAGCCCTTGTCCGGATATGCGAAGTCGGTTTCCTCGGTGGTGATTTTTACCTTCGGACTTAGTCGTTTTTTCGAGATGAAAATCCTTCGACCGGGGTAAACCTGGATCTTGATTCGACGTCCATGGAGCCCTTCTCGGATACGATGGCTGGGAGGTCCCGGTCAACTTTTTACGTTCGGACTTAGGCCCTCATTCTGACCTTGGCGGGACGGCGGAGGCCGCCCGCCAAAGTCCCGCCGTCAGGTTACCGTTCCGCGGTCGAAAGACCGCGGCGGTAATTCTGACTTTCCCGCTGGGCTGGCGGGCGGTCGCCTTCAGGCCGCCCGCCAGCCCAGCGGGAAAGAGGCTTCCACGATGAAGCCGGCTCGGAATCGAGCCGGCGGAGTGGAAGCTGTGCGACGGGTGCAGTTGCACCCGTCGCGTATTTCACTGTCTGCGCAGCAGACAGTGAAATACATTTAGGGGCCCTCTTATGGGGGCCCCTGCAATGCCCATGCCAGTGGCATGGGCACTGCAGGGGCCCCCAGGGGCCCCGCGACCCCCCCTACCGCCATCTGGAGGATTCAATGGGGCGGCGGTACACTGGCGGGAGCCCGCCAGTGTTGCCGGTCCGACCGCGGCTTTACCGCCGCGGTCGGAATCCCCATTGGAGCACCGCCGGCCTGTCGGCGGTGCTCCCGCGGTCCTCCGCCCTGGCGGTCTTTGACCGCCAGGGTCAGAATGACCGCCTTAGTCTCTTTTTTGGATGTTTTTCTTTACCGGGACGAACCACGAAGTCAGGCCGGGTCGCGGTTGAGGCAAGCCGGCTAGAATTTCCGCGTCGGGTCGGTCACTTTATGGAGCTTTTTAAAAAAAATTCTCCAATCTTTTCCAAACTTCTGGGGCTTCACCCAGATGTTCTTTGAAGGTTCTTTTGGGGTCCACAGCTCACCCCAAGGGTCCAGAAGTTCTGTGATGGTCCTTGGGGGTGCGGACTTCAACTCCCAGAATGCACCTGGCGCAAACTCCTTTTTGGCCACTGGGCAGTGGTCAGCTGGTCGCTTCTTTCAGGAGTTGGTGCAGGGGACTCTGGTTAGCAATTTTTCACCTGTAGCAAACAGGGAGTCCCTCCTTGAACCAGTTGAAGCCAGGCAAAGTCCTTCTTGTGGTGAAGCCCAAGTGTGCAGCTGGTGCAGTCCTTCTGAGTGCAGGTTCCAGGTGCAGGCCAGGGGTCCAGCAGGGCAGTCCTTCTTCTTCTTTAGTTCCTTTCTTGTTGAATTCTGGAGGGGATCTGAGGCGTGGGTGCAGGTCTGCCAGTTTTATCCTTGCTCCTGGGTGAAAAGCAGGGGGCCCTGGTTCTCCAATCAGGGACAGGGTCGTCCCCCTGTGATGACCACTTCCTGGGAAGTGTGGCAAAAATCCATCCCAGAAGGCAACAGTCTTTAAAAATCCAAAATGGATGAATCTGATTTTTGGAGGAGAGATCTGGCTGAGCCCACCCACTGGTGTGGCTAAAAATCATAAACACACCCCTCTCCTGCCCTCTCCTAATCTAATCAAGGGGGCACCTAGCTGTCTGGGGTTGCAGGATGTGGGGGTGTTGCTGGGTGCTTCAAATGTCCTCTGCCTTTGAAGACCAGTTTGGCAGCCCTCCCCCTTCCTGCCTCACCATCTGCTGAGGGCAGATTCTCTCCCCCAAGCACATTCCTTTGTGTGAAGTCAGGCCACTTCACACCTCATTAAAGTAGCCTGGCAGAAGCTGCTGCAGGCTGGCCAATCAGAGCACAGCAGCAAAAACAATGCAGAGCTGAAATTGGCAACTTTTTAGGTAAAGTCTAAACTTTTTACCTGAACTGGTTATATTAAATCCAACAACTGGAAGTTGTGGGATTTATTATAACAATCAATTTGATACCAAATTCTTGGTATGTAACATTTAAGGAGACTTTAAAATTTAAAATAAAGTCTGCCCATTCTAGCCTATGAAGGCCATTTACTTCAATGAGGGAAAAACGAATTTGGCTGTTTTTACCTCACCAGGGCTTATAAATCTATTTTTATAAAGTCCCTACTTATAGTTACATGGCACCCAGCCCTAGGGGCACATAGGGCACACCTTAGGGGTGACTTATATGTAAAAATAAGGTAGTTTAAGACTTTGGAAGTACCTTTAATTCCAAAGTCGAATTTGCATATAACTTTAATTTAAAAGCAGCCAGCAAGGCAGGCTTGCTTTTAAAATGACACTGGGCACCTCAGCAATGCACCTAGGTGTGCACCACCTATGCTGTGGTCCCTAAACCTACATGCCCTACCATATACTAGGGACTTATAGGTAGGTTAACTTAGCCAATTATAATTAGCCTAATTTGCATATCCATTTTACACAGAGCACAGGCCCTGGGACTGGTTAGCAGTACCCAGGGCACCATCAGAGTCAGGAAAACACCAGCATAAAGTGGAAAATGGGGGCAAAAAGTTATGGGGCCTCTGCAATCAGCCCCAGTTTCTCACACAAATCAATTAAGTAGGCAGCTGAGGATTTGTTTTCCCCCATCATGTATCCCTGGAAAGACGAATGCACTGTAGGCAATGAGATCCCTGCTAGGCCGGTAGGGATCTCGAAGGGGCATATTACTACTATGGTTGTTCCATTTTAGCATAATTTATTTTGATGCTAATATGGTGCAAACTTAAATCCATATTTATATTTTGACGCTAGACATGTCTAGCGTCAAAATATTGGAGTTAGCGTCATATGTATGATGCGCGAAACTGCCTTACACCACCACAACAGCCACAGAGGCAGTGCAGGAGGGAGCGAATATTCCGACAGCGAATCACCATCTTAGGAATGAGGGAACAGGATGTATAGACTCAACCGGGAGTCCATCGTATGCCTGCTGTACCTGAATGTGCCTCTGGATCATTCCAGACATCGGGTGCTCAAATGGCTACTATCTCCCAGTAATCCTTCTCTGTCTGCCTTCCAAAGGTCCTGGATGTAATCCTACACCTCACGCCACAACACATCTGCCTCCCAAACACCCAGCAGCTGCAGCATGAGGCCAAGCAAGGTTTCTATCAGATAGCTGTGTTTCCACATGTGCTTGGTTCAATGGACTATACCCATGTCCAGCTGGGGCCATCTGTGGCTACGGAACATCTCTATAGGAACAGCAAGCACACACATTCCATCAATGTGCAGGCTATTGTGGACCACCGTGGGCCTCTTCACAAACATCCTGGCTAAATATCCTGGCAGTGTCCATGACGCATACATCTGTCGCCACTGCACCATCAACCAGCGGTTCCATGATGGCCAATATGGCAATGGCCTACTCATAGGTAAGTCAACATACGACTCATACCACATAACATAGCAACCATCAAGGACAAACAAGACAAACTCAAACAGAAATACACATGGGCAGGGCCACAGAGATGCGCAGGCAACAACACATAAGCCAAATGCCACACTACACTGCACACATTGCATGTCACAAACATATGCACCCTAATCTACATTAGACAGCAACACCCTGACTGGCAAACCACGTGTTGACAGGTGGAGCCAAGTTACCTTTGCATGCAGAAGCTGCTCACAAATCACTACAAGTGTCCACAGGTTGACAAATGAATACAAATCACACACACACATCACACCAAACAAACAAGCACACAGGTATGTCAATGGCAAAGGCTGTAGTCGTGTTAAGAAGTCACACATAGGCACAGACACACATAACTCATGGTGTGTAAGCTTGGTGTGAACCCTAAATCCAATGCAACCCAAGTGGTGCAATAACCAAGTATACATCTGCAGCATTGTGTCCCACACATATGTCTACAAAAATATTTGCCATTGAAGACCATGGGGTTGAACCATGAGAAATGGGGCAGCACCTACTCCAGTGTCACCTCAAATGCACCCCTAGTGCCCACTAAGAACCCCATTTCTGTTCTTTGTACCAGATAGGCTCCACCATGGTCTTGTGTCTGTGAAGAATTTCACTAACATTCAAGGATGACATAGTTGGATATGTTAGGTGTATAGTGGAGATACCTGACCTTCTATGCACCGTACTAAGGGACACATGTGAAATATAGCTGTGCCCCGTCCCAAAGCCAGCATTGTCCATGTGTTGAAAGTGTCTGTCAGAAATAATGCAATAGAAGACATGCAAAACTTCTGCAACAAATCACTTCATCCTAACAATGTGGGACACACACTCATGTACACTTCATGGCTGGCGCAACCATCATCTGGAACAAATGGTCTCTAGGGTACATATGACCATGGTAGAGCATGTCTGGTAGTTGGAATAGACATGGGGTTCTTAGTGAACACTAGGGGCGCATGTGAGGTGACACAGTAGTAGGTGCTTATTGATAAGATGGTGATTCGCTGTCGGAATATTCGTTCCCTCCTTCTGCGCTGCCTCTGTGGCTGTTGTGGTGGCATTTGTGGTTGTTGCAGTGGTAGTGGTTGGATCTGCTGTCTTTGCAGACATCTTCGGCGTGTGCCAAGGTGGAGCAGTAGCACTTCCATGCTGTCCTGGCAGTCTCCAAAGCCCCTTCTGAGTTTTGTCTATGAGTGGTGGTGTGTGAGCCTCTTTTTAACACCTGGGTCTGACTAGGTGTTCATTTTTGGAACTAATCGGACTTTGTGCCATTTTTTGAGTCCGCGTCCTTCGTTAGTGCTGTTTTTTCTTCAGGGAATAAATATGGCTCTAAGCGGTTAGTGTCGTGTGTAGGGTGGGAACGCCTACCTTGCATCTCATTAACGCAAGGCTGTTTCGCGCATCCTAAAAATGGGGCTAACCCAAAATTTTGATGCTAGATGTGTGTAGCATCAAAATATAAATATGGAGTTAGGTTTGTGCCATTTTAACATCAAAATAAATGACCCTAAAATGGCACAACCATAGTATATATATGCCCCTTACTTTGAAGCAATCTAAATAGTACATACGCTACTTCAATATGGTAACGGGGTTAAACATTAGCACAAGACATTTAAAACACCTGCATATTTGCTGCACGGGCCAGAGAATAATTGCTGAGCTGCTTCAGGAAGATGACGAACAGCTCAAGTTTCAGAGAAGGACTGTTCTGTCTCTTAGATGTTCTTAATTGTGGTATTTCAAGGAGAAGTGTTTTATGAGTCTTGTGCTTAAAAACAAGGACGCGCTCCCGCCTCTCGGGAAGCGCACGTTGCTGCTGGTGGTGCCGGGACCCAGGGCAGGAGCCCTTTAAAAACAAGGACGTGCTCCCGCCTCGCGGGAAGCGAGCATTGCTGCTGGTGGTGCCGGGACCCAGGGCAGGAGCCCTTTAAAAACAAGGACGTGCTCTCGCCTCGCTGGACACGTGCGGGCGGCGCCTGGGCGAAGCCCGGGCCAAGGGCGGGCCCATCCTTCGCCCGTCATCGCCAGGAAGAGACTAGGCTGGGCCCCCTCCCTTTCATTTTTTCTTTTTGGAGGCCCTGTTCTATGGAGAGCCGCTGACTTAAGGAAGGCAAGGAGGAGTCTTCGCCATCTGTGATTTGGGTATTTAAAATTATTTATTTTTAAATCAGTTTGTCCCCTGTACCCTGCTGACTAATATAGGCGAAATACACGCAAGGCGACAGCAAGGCCTACTGCGCTACAACTTGAGGGGGATTGGTGTGGCAGAAGGTTGTGACTGGACAATTGAGCCAAGCAGGACCTGAGTATAATTTGGCTCTATTTCTCCCTAGTCTGGGGCACTGAGACTAACACACCTGTTAAAGAAATATACTGCGCCTTATTTTGGATAAAAGGACTAGCCTGCCTAAATGGGAAAACGTGAGGGAGACAATGGGGGAAGGGAACCCATTCAGGAGGCCCCCCCACCTAGGTTAATAACAAGCTACCTAACTTCAGTAATGGGTGCCATTGAGACGGAGATAGGGAGAGTAGAAGCCACTCTAGAGTCTTCTCTTGAGAAAGCAGGAAAGGGTAGGGGAGAGGGAAGGACTCTGCCGGTAACATCTTCATTAAGCAAGACTAAGATAGGGAACTCTTGTGTAACAACAGAAATTGATTTAATTACTCCTACAACTCCAGAGAGTCCACCTCCAAAAAAAACAGGCAAGGAACTCCCCCCCAAACTGCAGTAACCCCCATAGATCAAGTTGGATCTCCTGTAGACAGGGATGACTTTGGAGAGTCCCTATCAGGAACTAAGAAGATCAAGAGGAAATGTCTATCTAAACCTCAACAAAAAAAAAAAAAACTATAGGGAAACAGCCAAAAGACTGTAAAAATCCGGATCCAATTATAACCTGTTTTTCTCAGATTGAAGATCAACTTAGAGACATAAAAAAGCTATGTTCATCAGTTCTGGAGAGAGTGGCTATCCTCAAGCAGAAGGTTGAATTTAGAATAAACAGAAAACCTATACCACTGAGGGTAGAACCTCACAATAATCACTCCATCCCCGAATGTTTATCAGCTCCGCCCATTCATCAGCATCCAAACTTTAGATTGACTCCTGCCCAGAACCCAACCCAAAAACCCCTGAACGCAGAGGTACTCCAGGATTCTATAAACCTACAGTCTCAGTGGGGTACAACCAAACGGGAAGGTTAGTGGGTCATGAGATTACAAGAACTTGGAAAATACTCACCCCGAGTCCCATGTGTCACTGTTAAATAAAGTGACTCATTGGGTAGGAAAACACACGGGAGGGCAGGTAGATTTCCATAGGGACATTATAACTGTAGGAAGGGTACCTGGGGTTGGCTCATCCCCTAAAACATCACCTGGGGATTGTATTATAATAAACTTTAGGAGCCCCTGGACTGTCAATGCTTTGTACCACCATCTTTCGACTATGAGACTATCTGTAGGGCCTATAAGAGTACAACGTTTGACTAAGTTTATCTCCCTGAAATCAAATCCACGTTATCCTGATCCAACCCGTTCTGGGAATCAGAATCCCAGCAACCCTGGTCCCTCTAACCCCTCTGACACTGTCTTGACATTGTCTAACTGGTATGAGCCTCTGACCTCACTAGAGCAGTTAGATTGACCATTAGTAATTGAGCCTTCTTTGCAAGGCCCCCTGGAGACAAATGTACTTCCACAGTCCCCCTCAGAATCTAAAGGAGCCCCCGACATCTATGATACAAAGGGTATGACAGCCCTAGGGATTATTTCCTGGAATGTAGCAGGTTTTAAATAAAAAATTGGTAACCCTGACTGGATAAAACTAGTGACGGAAAATCTCTTCATCTGCTGCCAGGAGACCTGGCTCAAAGAATCCCTGCATATTAATGGTTATACCACACTTAGGCCCTCATTCTGACCTTGGCGGGCGGCGGAGGCCGCCCGCCAAAGTCCCGCCGTCAGGTTACCGTTCCGCGGTCGAAAGACCGCGGCGGTAATTCTGACTTTCCTGCTGGGCTGGCGGGCGGTCGCCTTCAGACCGCCCGCCAGCCCAGCGGGAAAGAGGCTTCCACGATGAAGCCGGCTCGGAATCGAGCCGGCGGAGTGGAAGCTGTGCGACGGGTGCAGTTGCACCCGTCGCGTATTTCACTGTCTGCGCAGCAGACAGTGAAATACATGTAGGGGCCCTCTTACGGGGGCCCCTGCAATGCCCATGCCAGTGGCATGGGCACAGCAGGGGCCCCCAGGGGCCCCGCGACCCCCCCTACCGCCATCCGGATCCCGGCGGTCGGACCGCCGGGATCTGGATGGCGGTAGGGGGGGTCGGAATCCCCTCGGCGGCGCAGCAAGCTGCGCCGCCTTGGAGGATTCAATGGGGCGGCGGAGCCCGCCAGTGGTGCCGGTCCGACCGCGGCTTTACCGCCGCGGTCGGAATCCCCATTGGAGCACCGCCGGCCTGTCGGCGGTGCTCCCGCGGTCCTCCGCCCTGGCGGTCTTTGACCGCCAGGGTCAGAATGACCGCCTTAGTGTTCCTGTAACTAAGGCCTCCGCAGGTAGAGCTAAGGGCGGTCTGGTTACCTTTTTATCTGTGGAGGCCGGAGGGATGGAAGCACGTGTTGTGGGCACATCTCCTTTTTTCTAGCTTTATCTCTGAAATTAGCAGAGCCATTTGATATACTACTGATCAACTACTATAATAACACCTTTGATAATTCTGATATAAGTGTGGTCAGTAGTTTGGAGACGTTAATACATAAGGTAACAACTTTTAGCAAAAAGGACCTAAGAATAGTCTGGGTTGGTGATTTTAATGCCCACCTGTGTGAGCCAGAGTTCCTGGACTGCTGTGGACTTTTGGACGAAAATGACAATACTATTCAACATTTTAAACACTCCCCATATGGGAATGCCCTTAACTCTCCGATAACAGTAAATTCTCTTTTTTTCCCACACCAGTCATTAGAGGGATACCAACATTTGTAAGGGGGGATACTCATACTACTATTGACTATATTATTTACTCTAGAGAACTATCCTCTATTGCAGGACAATTCAGGGTGACCCCGACCTGTATTAGTGACCATAACCCCCTATCTATCGTGATTAACTTAGATCTGGCGAGCGACTCAAGAAGAGGGAAGCGACACCCTGCTATGAAGCTCTCATCCCAAAAAGGACTCACAATCAAATGGGGAAAGATAAATAGTAATACTTTTTTTAAAGATCTATTCCTGAATAAATGGTCAGATGTTATGACATCTCTGGATGAAGATAGGGCCCCCCATGAAATTATCCGTGCATTCTCCTCTCTGACAAAATATATGGCGGAGAAATTACAGCCCTCACGTGCTAATAAAGTCCATGGCTCAAGATGGTTTAATCACGCCTGTACCACACCCTTAAGCAAGCTAAAAAAAAACAATCAATGTATCTCCCAAAGATCGACAAGCAATTAAGATTGCTACGAAAAACTATAAAGACGCTCTTGCCAAAAGGAAAGTCGAACTAAGTGAATCTGCGTGGGAGGAACTGATGGTTGCAAGCAAAATCAAAGACACAACTGCATTTTGGCGTGTGGTTAACTCTTCATTGCTGAATGATAAACATGAGACGCCCATGGACACTGTCATTCCAGCCAAGACTTGGGTGGACTATTTAAAAAAAAACTTTCGCCATAGAGAAAAATGTTCCATCAGAAATGTTAAATTGTCTGAAGCTTGCAGGAAATGATCAGCTAAGTCTGGCTTTTAGCAATATTATAAGTGTGGATGATGTTAAACAAGCCATTCAAGACAGCCCCTCTGAGAAAGCCCCTGGCCCAGACAGAATTCCTGCCGATTTATTTAAAGCACTTCCAGATTTCTGGGGACCACTGCTTACCAATGTCCTGAGATCGGCTGTGGTCGGCCCTCTAGTAGATTCTTGTAAAGAAGCGATCATCATCCTGATTTTTAAGAAGGGAGATAGGGCAGATCCCTTGTGCTATCGCCCAATTTCTTTATTGGATAGTTCAGTTAAAATTTTAGGTCGAGTGATCTTAAATAAGCTAGAAGAATGGGCGACTGAATCTCACTCCCTTTCAGAAATACAATTTGGCTTTCGCCCAGGGGTGGGCACAGTAGAAAAAACTCTTAACCTGACTCTTATAGTCCAGAAATATACCAAAGCCAAAAGGGGTTGTATACATCTAGCATTCATGGATCTGTCCTGTGCCTTTGACACAGTTAACAGGGAGAAATTGTGGAGGGTAATGCTGGGTATGGGCGTGGATAAAGATATAGTTATATTACTTAGTAAACTTCATGCCTGCACAGAGGTTCGGGTCCGTTATTCCCGGGAGGGATGTTTGACAGAGAAATTTCCCTCATTACAGGGTGTTAGACAGGGATGTGTTCTTGCCCCCTTTCTCTTTCTCTTGTATATAAATGCGTTAGAGAAATGTCTTTGTGAATCAGGGAAGGATTCCCCAGTCATCAATAATCCTCCAATCCCTGTACTCTTGTATGCGGACGATGCAGTACTCATTTCAAGGACAGCAAATGGCCTCCAGATTTTATTAAATGCTTTTAATATTTTTATGGGGAACCTCAGTCTTAAAATTAACAGAACTAAGTCATTTGTGATGAAGACCGGACCCAAATTAGCAAAAACGAAAAAATTAGTTTTAGACGGGCATGAGATACTTAAGGTCCCACATTTGACGTATCTGGGGGTCCCCATTGATGTAGATTTTAATTGGATTTTTTTTGTTAATATACGTTCAATACAATTCCAAATAGCCATTGAAGCTGTTTTTAGGTTCGCGAGAAGACTCCGACATAAACCTGTTAAGGAAATGATGACTGTCTTCTCCTCTAAGTGTCTCTCTATTGCGACATTTGGAGCTGGGGTTTGGGGCCATGCAGAATGTACAAGACTTCAGATTATAGAAAATAAATTTTTAAGGAGGTTATTAGCAGTCCCTCAATCTACACCAGTAATGTTCTGTCATAAAGAAGTAGGTTTGAGATACATATCTAGCTATATAAAACTTCAACCTCTCATATTGTGGGTAAAAATCTGGACTAAGCCTGAAGCGTTTTTATGTAGAAAGGTGATACAGGATTGTCTCCTCTTGTCACGATTTCTAGATATACCCTGGCTAAGATATGTTTATCTCTCTCTCCTATCATTAGGATTAGGAGAATTTTTCCTCAAACCAGATACTCTAACAAGACAGGACATCAAGACGGTTAAAGACATATTCTGGCAGAAAAATCAAGCCATGGAGCCAGCCTATGGTGTAATGAGACTATGGATGAGGCATGAGACACAACAACTTCAACCAAAGTTGTATCTGACCATTATTAATCACGAGAGACAAAGGTTTTTACTCATGAGGCTACGTTTAAATACTTTACACTATCTGGTAGCATTTCCAGTATGTGGAACCTGGTTCAAGAACCTTCCTCCTTGTTGTTGCGATGGAAAGACATCTCCGAGTACATTACATTTTATGCTTTTTTGCACTTTATATGCTGGTCCAAGAAAAAGGTTTTTACGTCCGTTATTTCTGTCCAACAGTATTAGAACTAGCCAGCTTGCTTATTCCCACTTACATGATCTGGGAAATATGGATATAATTCAGGCTGTGTTAAATTTTACATATGCTGCTTATGGTGTTCGGAAAATGTATTAATAACGTTTTTCGAAACTTTTTATGATTGATAAATTCGGGTGTTTTATTTATTTGATGTCTTTTATGGTCTTTTTGCACCGAATAAAGTAAAGTAATGAATGAATGAATGAGTCTTGATCTCCCTTGAACCTAGAAATACTAAGTAAATATTTTATCATTATTAAGAACCACTATTCATGGGAGTCTGCAACCGCTGTATAAAAGTCATTCTCTAATTTTCATATTACTTTATTAGGTGTGACACCACTAGTTACCTGTAATGAAAAGATGATGTAGCTGCTCAGCTGGTGAGTTGTACCGTCAAAATACTGTCCGCCAGCGCCAGCAGACAGTAAGGATGGTTGGTCAAGGAGTAGAATTGTAGCTGATGTCTGTGTAAAACAAGAACTAGCTTGTTCTGAAATTAACAATCATTAGCAGGAAGGATATTACAAGTCACCTGGAAATTTGTTATTTTTAAATTGCAAAGATATATCAAGTCCATCCCTTCTTCAAATAGTTGCTGCAAAGCTTTTTCCTGTCTGTTAAATCTTCCGACTCACATTGCTGAAGAATTTTTCAAAGAGGAGCTAGGGCCTCATTTAGCGATTGGCTAAGTGGTAGGTCCATCACATTTTGGCGGATCTTCAGCTTAACCAAACTAAAGTTTTTCCATTCCTCAGCTAGAAGTTGAAAATTTGCTGGGCTTTTTATGGCAGAGCACGACCTGGTAAAAAGTCCCAACAGAAATGCTTGACCTTGCGGCCCATTCGCCACAAAGCCACAAGTTAACATTGGTGAGAGCCACCATGTGAGGAAAGTCAGACATGGGTAATCTAATCAAACATTGCCTACCATGCACAGGAATAAACCTTTTTGCACACCAGTATGAGGTTCTTCCCCTTCCAGTCATACTTTGCAGTCCCTTGAACTTCTTTCAATAGCTAATGATCTTGCTTCTAATGAGTGACATGGTACAAGTGGCTTTTACAGCTTTCTAGCTGATATGTTCCTTCGGCTGCCCATGCCTTCCCTTCTCTCTCAACCACTGTAATATGAGTTCCACCTCTGCAAGGAGGCATGTTGAGTATGTATTTGTGGGCCATAGGGTTATATGGTAAGTGTTAGACTTGGCATCCTTGGCATGGTCTCCCCTAACTTTTTGCTTCCGATTCCCAGATTGTTGATGTGTGGTGGACTCTGTTTTTGCTGGTTTTGCTACTCTGGTCACTTTACCACTGCTATCCAGCGCTAAAGTGCAAGTGCTCCAATGTAAAATGTAGGTGTAATTGGCTTTCCATGATTGGCATATTTGATTTACTAGTAAGTCCCTAGTACAGTGAACTAGAGGTGTCCAGGACCTGAAAATCAAATGCCACTAGTGGGCTTGCAGCACTGGTTGTGCTACCCACATTAGTAGCCCTGTAAACTTGGCTCAGAACTGACTGCCACTGCAGTGTCTGTGTGTACCCTCTTGCCAGGCCTAAACCTTGTCTTTTCTTACATGTAAGGCACCCCTACGGTAGGCCCTAGGTAGCCCCATTGGCAGGGTGCAGTGTATATTTAAGGTAGGACATATACAGTACTAATGTGTTTTATCTGTCCTGACAGTGAAATACTGCCAAATTTGTTTTCCACTATGCAAGGCCTATCTATCTCAAAGGTTAACATGGGGGCTGCCTTTAAATATTATTAAGGTTAAGGTGCAGATTCCCTTAGGGCGCAGATAGAAGTATGGAGTTTAGGGTCACTGAACTCACAATTTAAAAATACATCTTTTAGTAAAGTTTGCTTTTAGATTGTGTGTTTGAAAATGCCACTTTTACAAAGTAGATATTTTCTTGCTTAAACAATTCCATGACTCTGCCTGTTTGCGGATTATCTGCCTGGGTCAGTTTGACAGTTAGGCTGTTTGCACCTCTCCTCTAGACATGACACAAACAGAGCTGGGGTGTAGCCTGCATATCCTGATGAGCCACCTGTGCTGGGAGGGAGGAGAGGAGTGCTCACTCACACCTGAAATGGCTGTGCCTGCCCTCACACAATGCAGTCTCCAACTCCCTGGTGTGTGTCTGGGGCCTGGCCTGGGTAAGGCAGGATCTTACAAACGAGAGAGACTTTTTTTTAGGTTTGCCTACTTCAAAGGATGAAAAGGGTATACGTAGTGGACCCCAAATCCCCAGAAATTAGATCACTTCTTATATCAAGAGAAACCTCTGTCAAGGAGAAGAGCTGAAGAGCTGAGAAGTGCTGCCCTTGCTTGTGACTGTGCTTTGTTGGGCTCTCCTGCATTTACTGCTTCTGCCTGTGAAAAGGGAAAAAGACTAGACTTTGTTGTGCATTCCTGCTTGAGAAGAATCTCCAAGGGATGGAATTGAGCCTGCCACCTGTTGTTAAAGTCTCAGGGCCATCAAAGACTTCCTCTGCCAGCACCTGGACTCTTTGCTGAGACTCCTGCCCTGCCAAGTGGTGCCCTATCCAGTGCCTGAGCCCTTGATAGGTGAAGCTGGCAGCCAAGAACTGAAAATCCATGCACAGAACTCTGTGTGGGGATATTTACGATGCAACTTCGACATTTTGGCTGATAAACAAGGCACCACCGGCTTCGCAGCTAAAATCGACGCTCCCCCTACATTGCGGGTTGGAGAACGATGCAACACAGCTCGAGAAACGACACACAACACCCGCTTGCAGAGGCTGATAATGACACGAACCCCATGCATCGCGGTTTTCTAACACTCTGCTCGGATCTGAGGTGCCCCATCCGGAAATCAACGCATCGCTGTCTTGCAAAGTAAAAAAACGTTGCATCGCTGACCCGACCAGAGAAGGTAACAATGCACGGCCTCACTTGCGAGTAAGAAATCAACACATCGCTGACTTTTCTGATGCATGCTCACCGTGCGGCTTTATTTTTTTACACTAACCAGGTACGTTGTGTAACAACAGCATTCTCACCGTTTTCTAAGGATTAAGGGCCAGATGTATCAAAGGATTTTGCATTCACAAATGGAATGAATTGGTAAGTTCCACCATTTGCGATTGCAAATATCACCTTTCATGATGTATGAAAGGCAGTGCAGTGCAATTTTAGGGAATTGCAATTTTTAGCGGTTCCCTAAAATTGCGACTTTGAATAGGGAATCACAAATTGCGATTCCCTGAACAGGAAATCGCAAACAGGGAATTCCTATTTACTATTTCCAAAGCACATCTATCATGCATTTCCTAAATGTGAACTGGGCATTCAGGAAATGCAATTACCACAATTTCAAATTTGGTGGTAATCATGTGCAGTTTTAAAAATGCATTGAAAATGCATTTTTAAAAGTGGCATATAGCGCACACATGCCCCTAGGGCATATGTGCGCTTTACATGTTCACAAGTTCTTTGTGGGGGGCATCAAAGGGGGCCTTAGGCCCCCAGCACCCTTGGATTTGCATTAACAAATTTGCAAATTCCTATCAGGAATTCGCAAATTGGGAAATGCAAAACCATTGGCAGCTGTGGACCTTCAGGCCCATAGGGATGAATGGAGTCCCATTCCCTAATAGCAATTGCGAATGTTAAGAAATCGCTATTAGGGATTCGAAAATTTTTCTACATCCCATTTAGCATTTCTCAAATATCGATTTCTTAAAATTGGCTATTTAAGAGATGCAAACCGTGTCTTTGATACATCTGGCCCCAAGACTCTTCTTCTTTTGAAAATTGATATCTTGACTTTTGTATGTTGTATCTTAAAAATGTTGGTCTTGTTTTGTTTAGATAAATATTACCTATTTTCCTCAACCCGAGTTGTGTCATTTTGTAGTGGTTCACTTTATTACTATGTGCATTGGTACAAATACTTTACACATTGCTTCTAAAGTTAAGCCTGTCTGCTCGTGCCAAGCTACCAAGGGGGCGAGCGGGGGTTAACTGAGTGTGATTCTCCTTTACCTTGACTAGAGTGAGGGTCCTAGTTAGACGGGGATTAACCTGACTGCTAACCAAAGACCCCATATCTAACAGTAAGCTCTTTCAGTTTGTGTCAAAACAGGACGAGAAAAACAGTACCCACCTTTGAAAAGAAAGGGGAGTGGGTGTTTGTCTTTCAGCACTTGCTGCAGATAATATGGAGGTATTGTCAATGGCTTCTTTTTTGATTTCCATATGACTCCCTGGGCTTCATTAACTGGTACTCATTATTGATGTCATGATAAACTCAGGAGCCACTTTAAGGATATAGATTGTGCCTGGACTCACCAACCATAAGGCAGAAATAGTTCAATCTGCAGATGGCTGCATGTGAATAAATGGACCAATTACACAACAAACACACCACTGTAATACTGCAGCTCAATCACCTAAGGAGCCAGTTTCCTTTACTCTTTTTATTTAATTGATCATTTTTATAAAGTGTTTCTTTCATTTCCTCAAGGAGTGTTTAAGCACTTTACATAGACCAATTAATTGTGACACCCTGTTCAGGGAATACATTCAACCATGCATGGTAATTCTAACTAAACATAAAAATACCAGTAACTGTAAGCAGTTTGTAAGAAAGCAAGAGGAAAGACAACAGCAATAAGTGTGTGATACATCTTGGAAGGAAATTTCTGGTCAATTCATTTGGTGGGGACGGCAAAGAAAATAATTGTTAAAAAGTTAATTGTAGGTTGAAGGTTTGTGCAACTTGACATTCTGTAATCAAAACATTATTGTTCTCCTCAAGTTCTGCTGTATTCTGGAAGCGATTCCATAAAAATGGGGTGGGGGAAGGGTAAATATTGAGCAGATTTGAAAGATAGATGAGTTAAATTAATGTAACAGCTTCTTAAGAGATTCAGGGCCTGATTTAGGTCTTGGTGGAATCAATCCAGCTGGTAATTTCCTGTCAGATTTCCCGTCCACCAACTTGCCGGGCCGACTGCTCTATTTATGAACCAACATCACCAAGAGGAATGTACAACCGTGTCTATGGAGCAAAAGGCAAAAGCGACTGGCAGCAGGACTCCAGCCAGTTTTACCTCTGGTCCAATCATGATGTGCCTTCCTGTCAATGTAACTGTGGTGGCTAAAACTCCACACCTAAGCTGGAGGATTAGGAGGTATATAAGCACAAAACTTACCTTTTTCAAGTTTTCCCATTTCCTGCCACCATGAACCCAATCGTGCAAGTCCTACCCTTGCTGCCACTCCTGGACCAAGATGAAAATCAACCCCGCTGTGTCCTGAAGCAAAGCTAAGTCACCGTGTTCCCTGCCTTCGTCAGAATTGTTGGTGTACATTAAAACTGGACTCGAGTATGTTAAAAAAGATACTTCCAAGCAATAGTACAATGATGGGCAATGCATATGTGTGTAATGCGATAGTTAGAGAAACGTAAAGAAACACCTGTCTATAGATCAGTAACCCTCACCAATCTGGTACTAACTGCCTTTGTGCCAATGTACACTTGCACAAAAAGTCACATCAATCCCAAATCAAAATGTGTCCCTACAGGTGTGTGTTATAACATTCCCTAAGCTACCACAACAGATATAGAAACAGTACCCATCATTGGTACTACATGAATCCAACATAATGTAGCAATTGCACTACAGAAAGCTATAAGTGGGTTTACACAGAATGTACAACCAATGCCACCTCTAAACTTTGAATATGTTGGAGATGTATTCAGATCACATGCCCCCTTGGTTTGTGCAATTTCTGTCAACATTAAGGCCCTCATTCTGACCCTGGCGGTCGGTGATAATGCGGCGGCCAAGCCGCCAACAGGCCGGCGGTCCAAAATATGCAATTCTGACCCTGGCGGGAACCGCCAACACAGCCCGCCGCATTAACACTCCGCCCGCCACGGCGGAACAAACAAACAGCGCGGCGGTCCCCGCCAACAGCCAGGCGGCAGACAATGTACCACCCACCCTATCACGACCCACCAATCCGCCACCCTTTCCGGGGCGGGAGCACCGCCGATAAAAACACGGTGGAAACAGACTACGAACGGGAAAACGCTCACCTCTACGCACTCCACGCGAGATTCCGGCAGTATGGAACCCGAGTTGCAGGTCATCCCCGCACTCCTATACCTGCTCCTGTACCAGGAGCACGCCCGGCGGCGCGGAAGACATCGGTGAGTACTGCACCTACGACACAGGGGAGGGAAAAGATTACCGGCACACACCCACCCACCCATACCCACTACCACACACAAATCAATGCATTCCCACAGATCACTGTCACAACCCACAAACCCCCCCCTCCGAAATAATGCAAAGACCAAAAGAAGAGATCATAAACGGGCAGATATATTGAAATATGGACACCAGTAATCCCAATAAATAAATAAACTATGTACAAAATATATACAGCTACTAAATGTAGTCCAACCACTGTCCGTGGACCACAGGGGTCCTGTGCAAAGGGGCAAGGCCCAGTCCCACGACAAGAACTCCACGGAGAGAACACTGCAGGGGCATCAGAAAGAAAATAGGACAGGCACCTCAGGGGGAAGGGAAGGGGGGGCACCTCAGCCACTTGAGTACACGACGCCAGATCCACGAGGGGACTCCATGCCCACTGGGCCATCCTGGGGAGTGCAAAGCCACAGTCCATACAGTCCATACAGTGGGTGGCCTGCCCACTGGGCCATCCTGGGGAGTGCAAAGCCACAGTCCATACAGTCCATACAGTGGGTGGCCTGCCCACTGGGCCATCCTGGGGAGTGCAAAGCCACAGTCCATACAGTCCATACAGTGGGTGGCCTGCCCACTGGGCCATCCTGGGGAGTGCAAAGCCACAGTCCATACAGTCCATACAGTGGGTGGCCGGCCCACTGGGCCATCCTGGGGAGTGCAAAGCCACAGTCCATAAAGTCCATACAGTGGGTGGCCTGCCCACTGGGCCATCCTGGGGAGTGCAAAGCCACAGTCCATACGGTCCATACAGTGGGTGGCCTGCCCACTGGGCCATCCTGGGGAGAGCAAAGCCACAGTCCAAACAGTCCATAACAGACTCCACTGCCACTGGAGGAGGCATGTTGGCCAGAGGACATCCTGCAGCCCTGCCCGAGACAGATCCTGCCCTGCCACGTCTGCCAAAGGGCCAGCGGTTCTTGCCTGGAAGGGCCCAGTTCAGCGCTTCTTGCCTTGAAGGGCCCAGTTCAGCGCTTCTTGCCTTGAAGGGCCCAGTTCAGCGGGTCTTGCCTTGAAGGGCCCAGTTCAGCGGTTCTTGAGACGGCGGGGCCCAGTTCAGCGGTGCTTGAGACGGCGGGGCCCAGTTCAGCGGTGCTTGAGACGGCGGGGCCCAGTTCAGCGGTTCTTGAGACGGCGGGGCCCAGTTCAGCGGTTCTTGAGACGGCGGTGCCCAGCGGAGCGGTGCTGGAGACGGCGGGGCCCAGTTCAGCGGTTCTTGAGACGGCGGTCCCCAGCGGAGCGGTGCTGGAGACGGCGGGGCCCAGTTCAGCGGTGCTTGAGACGGCGGTCCCCAGCGGAGCGGTGCTGGAGACGGCGGGGCCCAGTTCAGCGGTTCTTGAGACGGCGGTCCCCAGCGGAGCGGTGCTGGAGACAGCGGGGCCCAGTTCAGCGGTTCTTGAGACGGCGGTCCCCAGCGGAGCGGTGCTGGAGACGGCGGGGCCCAGTTCAGCGGTGCTTGAGACGGCGGGGCTCAGTTCAGCGGTTCTTGAGACGGCGGGGCCCAGTTCAGCGGTGCTTGAGACGGCGGTCCCCAGCGGAGCGGTGCTGGAGACGGCGGGGCCCAGTTCAGCGGTTCTTGAGACGGCGGGGCCCAGTTCAGCGGTGCTTGAGACGGCGGGGCCCAGTGGAGCGGTGCTGGAGACGGCGGGGCCCAGTTCAGCGGTTCTTGAGACGGCGGGGCCCAGTTCAGCGGTGCTTGAGACGGCGGGGCCCAGTGGAGCGGTGCTGAAGACGGCGGGGCCCAGTTCAGCGGTGCTTGAGACGGCGGGGCCCAGTGGAGCGGTGCTGGAGACGGAGGGGCCCAGTTCAGCGGTTCTTGAGACGGAGGGGCCCAGTTCAGCGGTGCTTGAGATGGCGGGGCCCAGTGGAGCGGTGCTGGAGACGGCGGGGCCCAGTTCAGCAGTTCTTGAGACGGCGGTCCCCAGCGGAGCGGTGCTGGAGACGGCGGGGCCCAGTTCAGCGGTTCTTGAGACGGCGGTCCCCAGCGGAGCGGTGCTGGAGACGGCAGGGCCCAGTTCAGCGGTGCTTGAGACGGCGGGGTCCAGTTCAGCGGTTCTTGAGACGGCGGGGCCCAGTTCAGCGGTGCTTGAGACGGCGGTCCCCAGCGGAGCGGTGCTGGAGACGGCGGGGCCCAGTTCAGCGGTTCTTGAGACGGCGGGGCCCAGTTCAGCGGTGCTTGAGACGGCGGGGCCCAGTGGAGCGGTGCTGGAGACGGCGGGGCCCAGTTCAGCGGTGCTTGAGACGGCGGGGCCCAGTGGAGCGGTGCTGGAGACGGCGGGGCCCAGTTCAGCGGTTCTTGAGACGGCGGGGCCCAGTTCAGCGGTGCTTGAGACGGCGGGGCCCAGTGGAGCGGTGCTGGAGACGGCGGGGCCCAGTTCAGCGGTGCTTGAGACGGCGGCCGGTCTATGGCCAACTGCTCATTGCCTGGTGGTGCCCTCCTGGGCAGCGGGGATGGTGCTCCTTCAATGCCCACCTGGGCTGTGGGTGGTGGGGCCCTCCTGGCCGGCTGGGCTGGGTCCTCCCTGGGCAGCGGCTATGGGGGTGGTGGGCTCCTCCTGGGCAGCAGGCCTGCAGCCTGACCTCTCCGACTTGCTGCCCTTGCCCTCCTTAGTCGGGAGTCTGTGGCCCTTTCCTCCCTTTGGAGCTGTGGCTGGTGACTGTGTCTGGGTGGTGTCCGGGGGGGATGTAGAAGCCGGGCTCCTGCGGCGCCCCTTCCGCCTTCTGCTCCTCTTCCCAGGGGGTGGGCTGGCTGTCCCCTTGCTGCTGGGCGAAGATCCAGACATGCGGGCTGGTGGGCTCCAATACCCCTGCACCCTTGTCAAGGGGGCTGCAGGGCTGGTGGTGGCTGAGGTGCTCTTCTTACCCCGACGAGAAGGAGGGGGGGGCTCAGGGTCAGGAAAGAAGTTAGCAGTGGCGAGGAAGAGTTTCTTGGGACAATGGAGAGTGGTAGGTACAGTGGGAATGGGAGTGGAGGGAGAGGATGTGGTTGTAGGTGAGTCACGTTTGCTGTCTTTGGGTGCAGGTGCAGGAGGGATAGGCTGTCGTGAGGTGGATGGCTGTTGGGTGGGTGGGTGGCTGCGTTTGTGTGGTGTGGAAGAGGGGGTGACAGACACAGTGGGAGAGGACACAGGGGACGTGTAAATGGCAGTGGGGGTGGTGACTGCACGTGTGCGGACTGGAGTGGAGGGTGTGCTGGTGATGGAAACACTGGCTGATGGTGAGGTGAATGGAGGTGTGAGTGTAGACGTCACAGGGAGGGAGGAGGGAGACGAGGAGGTGGGGGTCACAGAGGTGGTAGTGACTGTTGGCATGTCTGCATCGGAATGTTGCGTGTGTGAATGTCTGCGTGATCTGTGGTGCTTATGTTTGGATGAGCTTCTCTTGGGTGTTGAGGTGTGTGCAGGCTGGTCTGATGGTGTGGGTGGGACAGGCAGAGGAACAGGAGACTGGGAGGAGGGAGTTAGTAGAGGGAGGCAGGAGACAGGGACAATGGCTGCCGTCAGTGCTGAGGCCAGAGCCTGGAACGATCGCTGATGGGCAGCCTGACCCGAATGAATGCCCTCCAGGTACGCATTGCTGCGATGAACCTCCCTCTCCACCCCCTGGATGGCATTCAAAAGGGTAGTCTGCCCAACAATGAACGTTCGGAGGAGGTCAATGACCTCCTCACTGAGGGCAGCGGGGGTAACAGGGGCAGGGCCTGAGGTGCCTGGGGCGAAGGAGATGCCCGGCTTCCTGGCAGAGCGGGCACGGGGCGAACGCTGAGGGGCTGCTGGGAGGGCGGAGATGGTGCGCTGGGTGGCGGCTGTACCTGTAATGGCGGGGGGCACGGATGGTGCCACCCCCGCAAGGGAGCTCCCTTCCGAGGACATGTCCGTGTCGCTGCAGGGTCCAGTCGTCCCCGTTGTGGAGCTCCCCTCGCCCTCCGTCTCACTGGTCCAGTCAGACTCTGTGGCATGGCCCTCCTGGGCCATGTGAGATGCAGCTCCCTCCTGCCCCGATGCCACTTCTCCTCCGCCTGATGATACTGATGCACACAAGCACAGGAAGACAAACAAAGAGGGGGGGGGAAGGGGGAAATAAAGGGATATTGAGTACATGGATCTCCGGTACAGTTAGCGGACATGACAGACACAGATGCCCCCTGCACTAAGTTGCGCACTTGGGGTCCGCTACGCATTCCGTGGAACATGCCCTACACGCCTAGAGTTGACAACTGCACCCATGGATGACACGGCCCAGGGATGGCTGTACTGACAAACTACTGAGGGTGGTGGCTGGGGACACAGGGGCTTACGGGGGTGCCCAGCCTACAGATATCGCCCTGGCCTAGGGGGACCCACAGCCCTCCTCCCCCACCCAGACACCTCCACTGCGCGACAACAGAGTAGATAATGCTTGTACTCACCCCCTTGTGTCTGCTGTGCTGCCCTCACGCGCCCATCCAAATCAGGGTAGGCCACCGCCAGGATCCGGAACATCAGGGGGGTCAGTTGACGGCAGGCACCCCGCCTACGTTGGGAGGCCATCCCCAGCAGAGACTCGGCGGTCTTCTTGGTCCCGCGGCGGATGTCCTCCCACCTCTTGCGGCAGTGGGTGCCCCGTCGATGGTGGACCCCCAGGGTCCGGACTTCCTTGGCGATGGCACGCCAAATCCCGATCTTCTCATGGGCGCGGACCTATGTGACACGTACAGGGAGGGAGAAATACCACGTTCAAGTTTGTCTGCATTTCCGTTGCCAGTGGCCCAACGCCCCCCATCCCCGCCAGGCCCCCCGCCAGGCCCAACATGCCCCCCATCCCCGCCAGGCCCCCCGCCAGCCCCAACATGCCCCCCCATCCCCGCCAGGCCCCCCGCCAGCCCCAACATGCCCCCCCATCCCCGCCAGGCCCCCCGCCATGCCCCCGCCAGGCCCAACATGCCCCCCATCCCCGCCAGGCCCCCCGCCAGCCCCAACATGCCCCCCCATCCCTGCCAGGCCCCCCGCCATGCCCCAACATGCCCCCCCATCCCCGCCAGGCCCCCCGCCATGCCCCCCGCCAGGCCCAACATGCCCCCCATCCCCGCCAGGCCCCCCGCCAGCCCCAACATGCCCCCCCATCCCCGCCAGGCCCCCCGCCATGCCCCAACATGCCCCCCATCCCCGCCAGGCCCCCCGCCATGCCCCCCGCCAGGCCCAACATGCCCCCCCATCCCCGCCAGGCCCCCCGCCAGCCCCAACATGCCCCCCCATCCCCGCCAGGCCCCCCGCCAGGCCCCCAAGCCAGCCAGTGGCCCCAAATCCAGATTGAATTAAACTCACTTGTTGGTCTGGAGGACCGTAGAGTAGCGCATACTGGGGGAGGACCCCATCCACAAGTTTCTCCAACTCCTCTCCAGTGAAGGCAGGGGCCCTTTCCCCAGGCGCAGCAGCCATTGTCCCTTCCAGACCGAGGTCACAGCAACACTTGCAGTATAGGTCCTCTCCTGTGAAAGTTCAAGTCGCAAGTGGATAAGTAGATAGAAAATGGCGGTCACGTCCGCGGCGGTGCGTACCGCGGCGGTGCGTACCGCCACCGCCGGCGCCCTTCGCCATTGGCTCCTGAAACCCATAGGCTTCAATGTTAACCAATGCGGCTTTGCGGCGCGGTCTTCGCCCGCCGCCCGCCGCCCGCCGCGGTGTGCCACGCCAGCGCATTGACCTCACATCCCATTGTCACACTTCACAGGTCAGGCAGCCGCCATTTCGAGGGTCCACATGGCTCAATTTCAACTGCGTCACACAGGCCTAGGCCTTGCATAGCCACTCAGACACGCCATTCACTGCATAGAGAATCGTTTACTGTGCTAGCTGTGAGTACGTACCTGTGGGTTGCTTGACTGTGTGCTCCATGTTGTCCTTCCTAGGCACCGTCCGCTGAGTTTGGCGAGGAGACGGATGAATCCTCCCGTGTACCGACCGCTGGTGGACCTGTCGACAATGGAAGAACGCCACATTATCCTGACCTACCGTCTTAACCGTGCCACTATACATGAACTGTGTGCCCAGCTGGAGCCCGACCTGATGTCCCCCATCCGCCAACCCACAGGGATTCCCCCTCTGGTGCAGGTCCTGTCAGTACTCCATTTCTTTGCAAGTGGTTCATTTCAGACAACAGTGGGAATTGCTTCTGGGATGTCTCAGCCCATGTTTTCGAAGGTGTTATCCAGAGTGTTGTCTGCCCTGATGAAATACGTGAGGAGCTACATCATTTTCCCTGAGGTGGGCGAATTGGCTGCAGTGAAAGGTGATTTCTATGCCCTTGGACATATTCCCAACGTCATTGGTGCCATTGATGGGACCCATGTGGCTTTGGTTCCCCCAAGAGACAGGGAGCAGGTGTACAGGAACAGAAAAAGTTACCATTCAATGAACATCCAGGTGGTGTGTTTGGCTGACCAGTACATCTCGCATGTAAATGCCAAATTCCCAGGGTCAGTGCATGATGCCTACATCCTGAGGAATAGCAGCATCCCTTACGTGATGGAACAGCTAGAGAGACACCGTGTATGGCTATTGGGGGACTCTGGGTACCCCAACCTGTCGTGGCTACTGACCCCAGTAAGGAATCCCCGGACCAGGGCAGAGGAACGGTACAATGAGGCCCATGGGCGTACTAGGAGGGTGATCGAACGCACCTTTGGCCTCCTAAAGGCCAGGTTTCGGTGCCTGCATATGACAGGTGGATCCCTAATGTACTCACCTAAGAAGGTGTGTCACATCATCGTGGCCTGCTGCATGCTTCACAACCTGGCTTTGCGCCGCCAGGTGCCTTTCCTGCAGGAGGATGGTTGAGACGGTGGTGTTGTGGCAGCGGTGGAACCTGAGGAGAGTGACGAGGAGGAAGACGACGCGGCTGAAACAGACAACAGGGACAGAATCATTGAACAGTACTTCCAATAGGACACAGGTAACAATTCAAAGATAATTTAGTAAATGTGAACTACTCTCCTGCATCTCTGCTGCCTGTCTATTTGCCCCAGTGTATGATGACTGAGTTGTGGCTTTTCCCTCCCTATTTCAGATCTGGGGTCCCCACTACGAGTCCTGTGCTTCGTTTCCCCATGGACTACAGCTTTGTGGCAGCTGTTTGTTGACTTCACTATGTACAAGGACATATTTGCACTGTCATGTCAATTACAATATTTTGAAATCACAGCCAGACTCCAGATAGTTTTGTGCAAAATAGGTGTTTATTTAAGTGCTCAAAATGGGATGGGTGGTTTCAAGTGGGTGGGGGCTATGGTGAAGGAATGTCCATGGCAGAGTCCAGAGTAACAGTCACACAGGTGCATTGTCCAGAGGCCTGTGGAGAGATGGAGCATGGGCAGTTCAAGGATGGACAGGGTGACAATGTGGGACAGTGGGATGACATCAGGTGGTATCCTTTGCTGGCGGGGGTCTTGACATCCTACTCTGTCTTCTTGCGAGATCTCAGGGCCCTCTTGCGGGGTGGTTCTTCTCCTGCAGGAGGTGGGGGTCTGGTGGGCTGCTGCTGTGCGGGGGCCTCCTGTCCACTAGCGCCGGCGGAGGTGGTTGGCTGTTCTTGGTCCAGGCTAGTGGCAGGGGCCCTTTGGTGTTGTTGAGTGTCCGTCCTGGTGTTGATGAGGTCCTGCAGCAGCCCTACCATGGTAACCAGGGTGGAGGTGAGGGTTCTGATGTCCTCCCTGTACCCCCGATAGTGTTCCTCCTGCAGTACCTGGATCTCCTGGAACCGGGCCAGTACCGTCGCCATCGTCTCCTGGGAGCGGTTGTATGCTCCCATGATGGTGGTGAGGGCCTCGTGGAGAGTGGGTTCCCTGGGCCCGTCCCCCCCCTGTCGCACAGCTGCCCTCCGAGTTGCCCTGTTTCCCTGGGCCTCTGCCCCCTGGCCGGTGTGCCCACTACCACTGCCCCCAGGTCCCTGTTGTTGTTGGGGTGGTGGGTTATCCTGGGTGCCCTGTAGTGGTAGACACACCGCAGATTGACGCGCCCTGGAGACAGAGGCATGGGCCCGCTGGGTGGGAGCTGTGCTGGTGTTCCCAGAGGGGTTTGGGTCTGTAGTGGCCTGGGCCTGTGTGAGGGGAACCGACTGTCCAGAGGTCCCCGATGGTCCGGGCTGGTCATCGGTGTCCAGGTCGACAGAGCTGCTGTCATCGCTGACGGCCTCTTTGGTGGGGGGTGTGGAGAATTCTGGGCCCTCCGCGGCGGTGTGTTGACGGTCGGGTCCTGCAGGGGTAAAGAGGTATGGTTATAGTTTCAATGTGTGGCATATGGGTGTATCTGTGGGTTCCCGTGTCCCCAAGTGCTGGCATTCGTGTGTGGGGGCTTTGGTGAGGGTGGCTTGTGGGGGGGATGTGTATATGCATTGGGCATGCTTTGGTGATGGGTGTCCATGCTTAGTGGACGCATGCAGGCCTAGGTTTTGGGATGTGTGGGTTGTGATGGTGAGACATTGGCAGGGAATAGGTGTGCTGGGGGTGGGGGTGAGGATGGTGGTGGGGGTGAGGATGGTGGTGGGGGTGAGGGTGGGGGTGAGGATGGGGGTGGGGGTGAGGGTGGGGTTCGAGGATGGGGGTGAGGGTTGGGGTATGATTTGGCATGCAGGTGGGGGGGAAGCAGTATTGAAGCTTCAACTTACCATTATCCATTCCTCCGCCGACTCCTGCGAGGCCGTCAGGATGCAGGATGTTCAAGACTTCCTCCTCCCATGTTGTAAATTGTGGGGGTTGAGGTGGGGGTCCTCCGCCAGTCTTCTGCACGGCGATGTTGTGCCTGGATACCATGGAACGCACCTTCCCCCGTAGGTCGTTCCATCGCTTCCTGATGTCTTCCCGATTTCTGGGGTGCTGTCCCACAGCGTTGACCCTGTCGACAATCCTCTGCCATAGCTCCATCCTCCGGGCAATGCTGGTGTATTGGATCTGTGTGCCGAACAGCTGGGGCTCTACCCGAACGATTTCCTCCACCATGACCCTGAGTTCTTCGTCTGAGAAGCGGGGGTGTCTTTGGGGTGCCATGGGGTGGTGTGTATGATGTGTGGGGTGGAGTATGTGTAGTTAAGTGTGTTGAGTGTGGTGGTGTGTGTTGTTTTGTGTGTGGATAGTGTGTGGGTGATGGTGTTGAGTGGCTGTGGCTGCTAGTTTGTGGATGGTGGTGTCTCGCTCTGGCCTTCTTTCAGAATTTTTGGTCGTAGGGGTTTGTGGGTGATGTGGGTGTGTGTTTTATATTGTATTGTGTTTGTGGGAGTGGTGTGTGTATGTGTATCAGGTGTGTGGAATTCAAATCGGCCAATGTGGCTGAGGTTTGTTCGTTTGTGTGTATTCTGACCGCGGCGGTGTGTCCCGCCAATGGAATACCGCGTTTGAAAGACCGCCGCGTGGATTCGTGGGTCGTAATGGCATGGGCGTATTTCTGTTGGCGTGACGGTGGAGGTTTTGTCACCTCCACTTTTCCGCCGACCGCTGGTCTGGCGGTCTGTTGTGGCTGTCGGATTTTCGGAGGTTTGCCTTCTGCGGGTCAGAATGACCGTGGCGGGTTTCCGCGACCGCGGCGGGATTATGGAGGATTTCTGACCGGCGGTAGGCGCCTTTTACCGCCGAGGTCAGAATGACCACCTAAATGTCATTTAACTCTAAAGTCTAATTTTCCTTGTGTAATACAAATAGGTATAATATTAACACATCATGTTAAAAAAATGCACATGCATTCTACAGTCACAAAAATAAAGCATTCATAGTTTTGGTGTAAATGTCCAGTAACATGATAAATGTTTGCACCAACATTAACATGTAAATCAAAAATATAGAACACTAATGTATGCACTATATGAATATGTCAACAATAAAATCTGTGTTTAAAACTGTCAGAAATGAGGGTAAGTGCATGCCACACACATTAGCAGAAATAATATTATCAGCAAACTATTATAAAAAAAAAAAATTAACGCCATGGCAAAGGTATTTAAAAAAATCAACAATTTTATTCAAACAATGCGATGATTCTATCATTTGTTCAATTTGAGAAACACAATTCTCCCAAAATATCCTAAATGTTGCATTTGCTAAATCCTGGGCTGTGGGCCCTGAACTCGACTGCTAATTTCACTGCCCGGTACAACCTCCTCAGGAAGGGTCAACAATTGGGCACAGAGCAGGCACCTCAATGATCTTACTTGGGAGGGGTTTGGGTTTGGAATGGGGGGTTGGTTTTAGGATGGGTGGGTTTGAAAGGGACGGACTTGGTTTTTAGGAGGTGTGGGTTTGGGTTTGAGCGGGATGGGCTTGGTTTTGAGAGGGGTGGGCTTGGGTTTGGGAGGGGTGGCTTTGGGTGTGGTAGGGGGGGCTTTGGGTGTGGGAAGGGCCAAGACCAGGGCAAATAAAAAAGATGGTCTTAGGGGAAATGGGTAGAATGGTTGGCAGGAAGTTGGGTGCGGAAGGTAGAGGGAGTGGCAGTGGGTGATGAACATGTATCTGTTGAGGGTACATGTGCCTGTGGGTCTTGTGTATGTGCTGTGCATGTGGGTTTGTGTTTTGTCCTGGGTGAATGTTGTTCAGATGAGTGTGGGTATTTGTGTCCAGTGGGTGTTGTGTCTCATGTATGTGTGTCTCTGGTTGGGTGTGCTGTTGAGGTGCTTGGTGTGGTTGTGGTGCTTTTGGATGTGGTGGTGCACTGTGTGGTGATAGTTAAGCATGTGGGTGGGAGTTTGTGGGTGTGGTGTTTGCAAGTATGGGGGTGATGCATATGGGTGTGGTGGTGGGTTTGGCATCTGTGGGTATGCCTGCGGTGGCAGTGGTGGTGGTTGTGTTGTCTCTATGTTGTCTGCACATGTGCCTGTGTTTTTTTGATGTCTTTTTGTTTATGTGTGGATGTGCTGCTTGTGTGTTTTGGAGTAGTTGTTTGCAAAGGAGTGAGTGTGTGTTGGACCGGGCTGGGAATAGGGTCTAGGGATGGGGAAGGAGGGTAAGTTGGGGCACGTAGTTGGGATGGTTGGGAGGCTGCAGTCAGTGAGGAGGCTAGACCCTGGAATGACCACTTTAGGCCAGACATAGCACTGTGAATGCCTTCCAGGTAAGCTAGTATTTGTTGCATTTGGCCACTAAGTCAGTAGTGCAGTCTGATCTACAGAGATGTTCCATAGAAGGTCAATAGACTCCTCACTCATCACAGCCGGGGGAGAGGGGTGGGAGGGCGAAGCCTGCTGCAAAGGAGACTCCACCTCATTAAGGGAGGCTGGTTTGGCCAACTGGGGGAGCAAGAGTGAGGGTGGAGATGGTTCTCTGGGTAGCAGACAAGGATGGAGGTGGTCAGGTTGCAGTAGGGTCTGCCACCACTAGGGATTCATCCCTAGTGGTGGCACTAGGTACCACCACTTGATGTGGTTGGTCCCTAGTGCCACCACTAGGGACGGCACTCTTGTCCCTAGTTGATGTACTTGAGTTTGTGGCCTCTGTGCCAGTCCCTTCACCTTCTGTGTCACTGGTTCCCTTGGTGTCAGTGGTCTCAGCACCTGAACTACAGTGGCCAGTTACTCACCCGCCTATGTGGCCAATGTCCACTTCATCTGTTCCAGATGATGCTGAAATGACAGATACAATTTCAATGTATCTGTATAAATAGAACCGATCATGAACGTTGATCAAAATACATTTTCCAAATTTTCAGATTTCACCTGCTTCAAGGAATCAACACCTTGGTTCTTTATTAACATCATCTTATGCATGTAGGGAATATTTTCAGAAAACATTTGGTCACAGTTTTCTTATTCCCCATGATAGCTCCCATAACATGTATGACCTTGACTCTTGTATCCATTACACGTTCTCAGTAAGAAATTTTTAACATCTCAGAATGGATGGGCTTTGTTGCTTAGAATAGTGATCTTATGTCACCAAAAGGGATATAAACGAAAAATATGTACAGTGAGTTCATAAGGCTACAGATTACATCTTGATTCAGTTATACATTAACAAAATGAGTCATGATTTGGGCCTGATATTAAGTTTACCATATGAGATACTCCAACATATATGGGATGAAACCTTCTAACTTCAAACGTCCCTTTTCATATCCCATTCTTCACCATCTTTGACATATCATCTGGACATATCAAAGGACATTGTTAAATGCTTTACACTATGTGGTACTCTGTCACCAAAGTGTACACATTCCTGTGTTGTATCAAAAATTGTAGGCCTATCATAATTATTCATCACTAAACAGACTGACTTGTATGCTCATTGTGAAGGAGTAGGGCATCATGCAAATTTGTCACTTTCAACAAGACATATAGGCCCTCATTCCGACCCTGGCGGTCTAAAACGCCAGGGCCGCGGGCAACGGATGCACCGCCAACAGGCTGGCGGTGCTTCAGTGCCCATTCTGACCGCGGTGGTAAAGCCGCGGTCAGAAAAGGGGATCTGGCGGTTTCCCGACGGATTTCCCCTGGCTGGGCTGAACCTCCAAGGCGGCGCTGCAAGCAGCGCCGCCCTGGGGATTCCGACCCCGTTCCCGCCAGCCTGTTTCTGGCGGTTTTGACGCCCAGGAACAGGATGGTGGGAACGGGTGTCGTGGGGCCCCTGGGGCCCCAGCATGATTTTCACTGTCTGCATAGCAGACAGTGAAAATCGCGACGGGTGCAACTGCACCCGTCGCACCCCTGCAACACCTCTGTGTCGCAGGGCCTTTCCCGCTGGGCCGGCGGGCGCTCCCTTGGCGGGCACCCACCGGCCCAGCGGGAAAGTCAGAATGGCCTCAGCGGTCCTCTGACCCCCAAGCGGACATTTGGCGGTTCCCGCCAGGCGGGCGGCGTCCGCCCGGGTCAGAATGACCCCCATAGTAATTTTGTTGTGACACACACCAGGGTTATGTTTGGAATCTACAATGTAGCCATTTAACCTGAAACTACTATCAATCTTTGCTCACATGCTTACTCTTATTTGTTTATAGAACCAACGTACCACTGCAATGTTTAGAACATCCACTGCATTATAATCACATTTTTGCTATGCCACCTGTAAAATAGGTAATGTAATATTATTCACGATAGTGAAAAAGCATCACAACTCACACAATCAAGGCCAGTGACCTGTCTTGTACTACTGTTCCTCATACTATCAACGTTCCTAATACATATTTGTTGTTTAGGCAGCCATGTGTCTGCTCAAACCATTCCTTTGGTAGTGAACACAAATCAGGTGGTATCTTTTACCAAAATATAATCTACAAAATACATCATCTTACACATTGAGCACAACTTACACATTCAAGGACTCTTCTATTGTGTTGGTCATATGTCATCCTTAATGTTGATGCAAACATAGTTGCTGTGACAAATAATAAGTTATTTAAAATGTTGAACTCACACTGGAACTTACCCCCTTGATGGTGCTGGTGAGCTCTCAAATTCTCATCAGGGTCCGGATAGGCCACTGCAAGTATGAAGGCCATTAGTGGGGTCAGGGTGCAGCACATGCTCTTCCCGCGTAGGTAGGACAGGCTGAACTGGACTACTGAGGACTTGCTGGTCCAGCACCGTAGGTCCTTACATTGTTTTAGGCAATGGACGCTGCACTGTGGATAGACCCCCCAGGGTCTGCAGATTCTTGGGGATAGCCTTCCACCTCGCCTTTCTCTGATTGGTGTTGACCTGTATGGATAAGAAAAAACAAAGACAAAATATTTTTGTGAGGTTTTGTTTGTCTGTATTACTGTGACACAATTGTGTTACATCTCTCACGAGCATTTTTAGCAACTCAGTACACATTATTTAGCAATATAAAATTTTCCAAGAAAATACACGTGTAGTGACTTGTTGAGTACCCTCAATAGTTGCAATGTCCTCATGTTACTAACTGATGCCACAAACATCATCTAGCCTCATGTTACTAACTGATGCCACAAACATCATCTAGGCAAGGAGTATGGAACCTTTCCTGTAGTGAAAGCCACTCCTGATCAGTACAAATCATTGTGAGCTACTAAGGGCTAAACAACTTGTACAATATTAGTATACACACTCATGAACATCTACATAGGCTTCACCCATTTTAGAGGCAGATACCATGGTTTGAAACATACAATGACTAAGGGCAGTATGGAAGGGCCACCATTTCTGTCAGTGAGAGCATGGTTTTGGGTGATGTATGAACAAGTGTGTGTAATAAAGGGACATACTTGTATGGGTGATTGAGAGCCTGTGTCATCTATGCATGCAGCACAAGGTATACCATACGCAGCATCATTGCCTGGCTCAAACATATAGATACCCATCTTTCAGGAAATGGGATGTAGTTTAAGTTGAAACAAAAACATCAGACAACTCCATTACTTGAAAGTTTTTTCGTTTACATTTCTCTAATTTTATTTTTCACTTATACTACAGCTACAGTGTCTACTGGTCACTTGAAGGAAGAGACATGCAGTTTGTAAAATTAAATCTGCATTTGTGACTAAAATGAACTGAAGAGTCAGTGCATTCATTCAGATGACTTTTCATATCAATATATAGACTTTTCAAACATTGTCAAACATCATTATGTCCCCTGCTAAATTATTCAGTTCACTACAGTCCTATCACAACACTACAACCACTGATAAGCCTGTGTATGAAGAAGAAACAAGTTACTTAGAAAAACATTTCCCATTCAATCATACACCTCTTTCACTGGGTTCCCACAGAGCTGGCTGTACAGGGATAGGACCTCTGTGGTGAGGAGTTCTAACTCCTCAGGGGAAGCGTTAGGGGACCTATCACCTGCTTTGCCCAGCATTCTGTCTCCCAGAGGGTAATAACAGCAGAAACAGTGAAGGAGGTGTTGTATACTGCAGTGTTAGGAAGCAAGTGAGCTTTTTTTCGAGATGCCACATACAAGTACACAAGGCATACGTGATCCACAATGGAAACAGACACCGTCGTTGGCTTTCGTGCGAAGCCATCACTCATGTTAGCATACGGCTGTGTCTGTTGTGGAGTGTTACACCTCCTAAGCGGTCCACTTCAACCGATGGCCAGCCAAATGTCCTAAGGAAAAGGTCAGATGGCCACCATTTTAGGATACAAACCTGTGTATTTTTAAATGTTAAGTGCATCACATCACTCAAAGTGGTGGCTAGGTAGTTTACTGATGTAAAATACATACAACACTGCTTTAGTTAATTTTCACACAATATAATGTTTTTTTTGCCACAATAGTGAAGCAATGTGCTTTATACTTCTGTGATGGATTTTTGACAAACAAAATAATAAAATAATTGTGTGCAAATAATACATATCAAGTGCATCATTTACACATTATTTTCTAAAAACATGAGACATGTAAAGTAATTGTTATTCTAAGTTGAAACATGACATAAACATGATGTGTACATATATGTCACAAAAAGAGACGTATTTCTGTAAAGACGTGAAATGTGTAATGAGTATCTAAGTATTGTAGGACCATTTCAAGTGATATTTTCTTTCTTCAATGCAGACATATGAACCGAGGGAGGGGTAGATAAAGACATCCTCGAGTATTCAGACCTTTGCCTGACCTTGCCACCATGGAGGAAAGGGACATCATAAAAAAATACAGATTGAACAGGCAAACTATTCTAGATTTATGTCAGGAGCTGAAACCTGATCTTCTGCCTCGCGATAGGAATACAACAACAATAACACCAATAGTGAAACGTATGGCAGTAGTTCATTTTGTGAACCCAGGATCTTTTCGATACACTATTGTGGCATGTCAGAACCAACTTTCAATGGTGTGCTAAAAGAAGAACTTTCTTCAATGATGAGACACACCAACAGCTTAATCCCATTTCCACAACATCAAGATTTTGCCAAAATGAAGGAAGATTTTTATGCTTTGGGTTGTACACCACATGTGGTTGGAGCAATAGATGGCATGCATATTTCCTTGGTGCCACCACACACCAGGGAACAGGTTTAGAACTATCAGAAGAACCTTCCTTCAATTCTTGTGCAAGTTGTCTGCCTTCCTGATTTGTACATCTCAAGTATGTGTGGGCCTGTTTCCCACATGATTCTTTTGTAGTACAGAACAGCACCATACCCCTGCAAATGTCCCAATGTGATTCAGAGAGGGCTTAGCTTGTTGGTGAGTGCAATATGACATGAGGATCATTTGCTTTATTCGTAGTTTTAGGAATGTACAATGGGATGAGATGTTTTTCCTCAATATATTTTTTACTTTCATATAGGTGACTCATTGCATCCTAACTGACCATGGCTGTTAACACCGCTCAGCAATCCAACAATGCAAGGGGAAATCCACTTCAATGAGACCCATGGAAGAAGATGGAGGCCAGTGGAGGTGGCTTTTGGGCTTCAGATGGCCAGATATAGATGTCTGGACAAGACCGATGGAGCCCACCTGATAAGGTGTCCCAAATCAGGGTTGCATGCTGCACAACATAGCCATGCGACGGAAGATCCTAATAATTTGAGAGGATATAGACTATGAACAGCCATCGGGTGGGATGTTGAAATGTCCAATGAAGATGACAGTGATGAAGAGGAAGGTACTGATATTCACCAAGATCTCATTGACCAATTCTTCACCAGAGTGTAAATGTACCTTTATATATTGTTGCACCAAATGCCATGACTTCTAACATAGTAAACCTATCAGTCTGTGATGGCAATTTAGTAGTAATGGTTAGTTCAGAAAAGTCCAGGGCAAAGATGTTTGCTGATCAACATTTCCATACATTGACTAATGTGTTTATTGACATAGGTTATCTCTGCTAGTGATAAGTATATTATCATTTGAGTCAATTTTCTTATGTGAAATCATTACATTTCCCTTGTTATTCTGTTTTAGGTTCCTTCACAATGTAATGTTCATCTGGAAGTTTCAAAGTCGTGACATTTTCAGTGATATGTTGCTGCTGGAAAGTACAAACGGAACATGGGTTAATCCTGGGAAAGACAGACAATTTGGATGCACTGATCTTGTACAGAGACAACTTACACAGTGATTGAATGGACGTTCTTGAGTTTGTATTAGGCCTGATTTCTGATGAATGTTGCCACCAAGGCAATATGTGCTGCTTAACTTGCTCTGACCACATGTATATGTCAAGCTGTAGCATACTGATCTCCCTGGACATTGGCTAAATCTTAATTTTGTTATAAGTGTATGAAGCTGTTGATGTGTCTCATCATTGTAGAAATAACGCTTTTTTTAGCACACCACTGAAATGTCGTTGTGACATGCCTTCAGACACTGCCACAGTGTATTGAAATGATCTTGTGGCCACGAAATGCAGTACTGTCATGACTTTGTCATTTGGTGTAATTGATGTGGAATTCCTATTGAGAGGCAGGATGTCTGGATTCAGCTGATGAACTGAATCAATAATACTTTGACTATTTCATATGTTTCTTTTGATTATTCCCAGTACCTCCATGGTGTCATGGTTCTGGAGTGCCAAATTCTAAATGGCAAAGATTATTTGGGCTCATGCATGTTTTATGAAACTCATCTAGGATGTTGACATAGAATTGTTACCTTCAAATGTGTGACACCAGTACATTGAGATTTTTGGGTTTAATTTCTTACCTTAATTTTATGAATAGGAAACACATAACCAAATTGTTATCTCTTATTTTTGGTGATCTTATTGATTGTTAGGTTTAGAATATAATGGTGTAATAAATACATCCAAAAGGAAATACCACAATAAATACTGCACCGGTCTTTGACTTGGTCTTCTGTGAATTTATTTTGCTAACAAAAAATGCCTGAAATAACTTTGAAACATGATAACAAAGTAACAAGAAAAATAGAAATAAAGTTCATCATGGTGGATGAAACTATGGGACATATTTAAAAAAGTTGTTCCGCACATAGTTCAGTGCCACTTTTCTTGCTCCCCCCTAACACCACAATATGTGCGCTGTATTTAAAATACGGCACACCATGGTGGTAGTTAAGGGACTAGCATCAGAATTTTTTACGCTAGCCCTGCGCTTTGTAGGATTAGCGTAAAAATGTTTTGATGCTAATCCTGCAAAGCACCCAGAGGCCCATTGTAACCAATATAACCCTCCTTTTAACGCCTGCTCTGAGCAGGCATTAAAAGTGCCAAAAAAAGGACGCAACAAACCCCTTTAGATTTCTTTGCACCTTTTTTTTGACCCCCCCTAACAGAGGAATGTCCTCTTTGCATACATTATGGCTGACGCAGGCATAGTGTAGTGCAAAGCATTACAAAGTGGCGCAATCCATGTATTGTGCCACATTGTAAATATAGTGCTACATTTTTGGCCTTTGAACGCCACCTTAACATAAAAAAATGACGCTAATATGGGACTAGAATGGTGCTAGGGGCTCTTAAATATGCCCCTATATTTGCTGAGCAAAAACCGTTTGGCGTCCACTGTACAAAAAACAACTGTCCTCAAAAAAGGTAAATGTGCCCATGAAATAGTCCACATAGCGAATGGTGACACACACTGGAAGTAATTAAGTTTGGTGTCTCTGGTGGATGGTAGAGGACTTGCCATCTAATCCTGGTGGTCCAAAAGAATGTCCCCTCCTGGGGGTGGGGTCCACTGTTGCAGAGACTGGGGTAGGTGGAGAAGTTTCCTGTTGTGGCAGGGGCTCCTTGTCTGTGGCAGGTGTAGTTTGGGCTGATGTTTAAGGACCACAGACAGGGGTAGATTGTACTGGAAAAGCCCTACAGATGTGATGATAGATACCTACATTACCCCTGTCAGGGAGCACATATTTGAGTTGTGATTTTACATCTCTACATAGTGCTCCCTCTGCACCTGCTTCATCTCCCAGAGCTCTGTTATGACCTGGCCCATCATCTCTTGAGACTTCTGTAGTGCTCCCAAGACACGGTCGATGGTAGTTAGGGTGACAATTATCCCATTGCCCTCACTTTGTGGCCCACTGATTCCCTCCTATGCTCTCAATTCCCACTATCCTGTGCCCTTGAGGCAGTGTGGCCCAACCCACTGGGTTCTAGCTGATCTGGAGGTGGTGATTGTTCAATAGTAGCCAGGACCGGGGTGCACAAGATGGTTGTTGTGTTCTTCTGGACACAGAAGATGGAGGTATCCTAAGGCTAAGGTGTTGTAGCAGTTGGAGTGGGAGGTGTAGTTGTGGCCCAAGTAAGATTGACTGGAGCTGCCTGCCCATACAACACCAAATGTAACATCCTAGTCCACATCTACTGGACTTTCAGAATTGCTGTTCTCACTAAAGACTAGATCCTGGTCTGTAGTGGAGGTGTCTTCAGGTGCGCACGTTGGTCAACTGGCCTTGGGTTTTGGATCTAATATGAATTAGAAATAAGAGGAAATTAAAAGTCTGGCTTGTACCTCAAATATATTTTCAACTACAAATGAAACAACCTTTCATTAATGTAATGATTAGGCCTTTGTGAGAATTTTATATGTTACGCATGCAGGTTAATTTACACAGTTGCAAACTTTGGTAAAAGGGTTGAAGAGATGTCCTGAAGAGAAACCTGGGTTTTGGAAAGTATACATTGCATGTACCAGACATACAACAGAAATACATATCCAAAGAGGATATGTGTTAGCTAAACCATTCCAAAGCTTGGCAGCTTCAAATATAATCTGTAGTACAATTTAGTGGAATTAATAGCATTGGTCATCATATTAACACTGCAAAGTAAATTGTGTATCAATGCTGCTTATATTCAGCATGCCACAGAACATGATTCAAAACCCTTGAATCGACAAACTATGAATTATGTAAGTAATTACACCAATTAAATGGAAAGACAAGAACAACATACTAGATTAACACAGCAAATTAACTTTTTATACTTAGCATGAAATGTTGAATGGCAACTGTCTAAAACTTTGACATTTGTGAATGTATGGATGAAAGGGGAAATTGAGAAACATCAAATTGCACTATTGTTTCCCAGGGACAAAAACAGGACATCATGATAGTTGTAGTCATTTGTTACCACTATTGACAATACTTGTTGAAATGTGAGGTACATATACCTATTTTGATCTCTACAGTGAAAATGACCTCACATTTGCAATATGTGCACACACATATGAGAATAAAGTGAATAGGTGAAAAAACTCTTACAAACAGTTCTCTTTCATGTGCTAATAGATGGAGTTTGGAATCTGTTTTTTGAGTACAGAAACATACATTGAGATAAAGCAAGGGACTAGGCAAATGCAAGGAATGATCCATGGAGAACAACACACAACCTGACAAAACATATTGAGCATTGTTAAAAAGAGAGCTACTACAATGATGCTGATAGTTTTAATGAAACACAATATTTTGAAGATTTAGGTTTAGATTTTTATGTCTTGATAATGGTGTTAAACATTCTGAACAGCTAACATTTGGTCCACCAGGGATTCTTGTCAAGCCTTCACTATGTAGGATCTGTAAGACCTTCTCCTCCCAGGAAAAGGGTGGAGGGGGAGAGCCACTACCAGTTCTCTGGGCCTGCAGGTGACGGTTAAAGGCCAGGGAATGCAGTCTCCTCTGCAGGTTGTTCTACCTCTTCCTAATTTCTTCCTATGTGCATAAATTGTTAGCTACAGCATTTGCTCTGTCAACTATTCTGACCCACATTTGCCTTTTCAGGGATTTGGCTGTATTTTGTACTTGTGCTATAAACAATTGTGGCTATACTTATTGCAAACTGACACCCAACTAACTCAAAATTCCTCAAAGGACCAATTTGGGAAAGCATGCACCATGGTCCTAGTGGACATAGGTCTTTATTTGCTTAATGGACACATCTTGCAAGATGAACTGGCAATCTTCACCAGAATATCTAATAAATGTAGTTCAATCTTGTACTATGCATTTGTTGATGCAGATCTGTGTCCTTTGGTCAATCTTTAGAGTATAACAGCCTAAGTGGAGAGTGATCACTTTTCCCAGCACGATGTGCTACTGCCTTGTCCACCTAGACTTCCTCAAGCAAATGACTTGTCTATGTTATTGAGTGCTTATATTCGGAGGCACATCGTTTGGAAAGGAATAGGAGTGGAGTCTATTATGCACTTCATATCAACCTTCATTTTACAACAGAGCTCCACACAAGGGTCATCTTTGTTTCAGTCTTGGGAGAACTTGACATCTGCACTTTTAGTGTATTTTGACGCAACCACCCAATGCCGCCATAAACAAAGGAAAGGGGTAGCCTGTTACTCAATATTGCTCTTTCTGAAAAAAAGAGAACTAAACAGAGAGATCAGAATGCTCCAGAAAACAGAGGTGATACACAGCCAAGCCACTAGGAAGCAAATTGCAAACTTAAGGCTAATTTACAGGAGAGCCAGCTGGACAAAAAAGCAAACATATTTGGCAAACGTATGGCTAAATATTAAGGGGCATATTTAAAAGAAAGTGGCATGATGCTGCTCCAAAATCGGCAGCACCTCACTTCATCACTTCAGAAACGCAGGGATGTGATATATTTATAAAAATACTGTACACCCCTGTGTTTCCCCTAGCTCTAAATTTAGCTGCCTAGCACCAACACAGGCACGCTTGCACCATAGTGCAAGGTTGCCTGCGTTGCAAGTAATAATTGTTCATGTGCAGGAAGGTGTCCCTCGCTGCATATAAAACATCATTAATGGTGTTTTGCATCACACATAGAAAAAGCAAAAACAAGGAGAAATAAAAGTATTTCTCCTCATTGTGCCACACTAATGTCAACTCTGAGGTGGCATTTTAGTTTTTGGCACTGCCTCAGATTTATGTTTCCTTGTAAATCTAGGGCAGTGTCAAAAAGCAATGGGTGTTGCGTGGTACTGCCAACATCAACACCAATTGCTCATCCATCTGCAGCAGAAAACTGCATTGGGGGGCTTATTTACAAGGTGGTGTTAAGCCACAAAAAGTGGCTTAAATCCACCTTGTAAATGTGGTCCAGGGCACAGCGCCACCAGAGCATCACAAAAATTGAAGCTCCAGTTGACACACTGGCTTAAAATATGCCCCTAAGTCCTTTTTGGGCTGATATCAACTAACTCGCAAATGATAGATTTCGTCACCACAATGCAGGCATTTCTGAAGCTGAATGGATAGACCATATTACTGCTGCACATTTGAGGCACCTGGCAGCAAATATGACATCAATAGCCTCCAAAAATATCAGTAGCCCTCCTGCAGCAATTCCATCATCGATCCTCAAGGAAGGCGTTTGGCGGAAAGAATCACAAGTACAGTTGACCTTCTTTACTGACTTAAACAGCAGCCAATCAAATACAAGTAACAGAAAAAACTATAATACCCAGGATGCCTAACATCCTGTCACATGGTCCAATCACCGTCCATGTCCTCTGCTATGAGTCCTTTGACCTATGAAGTCACTTCCTCTTTCTTTGCTGCTTCGCAGCAGATAAGTACATGTTTATTTTCTCTCCTGCATTATCGATGTTTTAAGAATGTTTTAAATGTATATTTTGCTTAGATAAGCGTCGCGATTCAGTGCGCTTTTATAATATTTCTTTAAGCGCTCTCGCGCTTTGTTTTATTGGCGTTTTCCCAAGAATTTCAGCCCGACTTTTTGGGTGGAGCAGGAGCTGGTCTGCCCTCGGGCAGTCTTTTTACTATTTTTAACGCGCACACATTTTTGAGCCGATCTCTTTCCAGATTGGAAATCGATCGCCTCGTGTGTGCTGCGTGCTCGTCTGGGTCCCTCTGCCTTCACTTGCAAATTGCTCCCTGACGCCCAGCAGACTGAAAGCTGACTGGGTTGTAAAATAAAAACCAGGCTACTGCCTAGAGTGCTTTTCAGGTCGCTCCCTCCACACTTTAATTCAAGGGCTCCTTTTCCTGGCCTGAACTTGGGGTTTTTGCACTCCCCCGCTTGGAATCTTCTTTTAAAATAAATATTACTGCTCTATTGAATCATGGCTCAATGGGATGAGCAAGAAGCCGAGTACTACCCAGAGGAGCTGGGCAATCAACTTGAAGTTGATCTGGTGGAAGCCATTGATACCAGGGTCCAACAATCAGTCAATGATGCTCTAGTGAGAGCTCTAGGCCCATTCTCTGGGCAAATATTTGATGTCGCTCGATCACAGGGTTGGTCTCAGGGATAACAAGAGCCAAAGATAAAGCAAAAAACTGGAACCAGGAGCAGAGGTCAGTGCTATCCACGCTGACGCTTTCGAGAAACTGCGAAAAAAATGCAGTGGTGAACACAATTACAGTTCAAAAAAAGGAACCCCCCTTTCTAACTCTTCCTCTGATAAAACTTCCTCCTCGGACGACTCAGATGCTTCTGATGTTCCTGTACCGAGTAAGAAAAGTAAGAAAATCCCCCCCCGTTCCAAGTTCTGGACTTTGATCCTACAGAAATTATTTATCCCAGGTCTTCCAATTGGGTTGCCCCTCCCGAAGTAGCGCAATATGTCCAAACCAATTTGCGAAAAAGGTTTGATAAAGAAGTTAGATCACGCCTGAAAGCGGAGTGGCCCAGACCTGACCTGGAGGGTAAAGTTTCTGAGACTCCAGAGATAGACCCCACCATGGTCACCTTCATGAAAAAATTTGCTAAAGATCCCAAAAAAGGTTTAGACCATTCATGGCATAGCTGCCAAGAAAAACTACTGGATTTTTCAGGTCCTTTGACTAAGATCCTGGAATTGGCTTATGTAGCCAAGGAATCTGGTACTCCGGTGGACACCGATGTCCTTATCGGGTGGGCACAAAGAGCTGTGTGTCTATTAAGAAATTCTAACTGTGCCATTTCAGCAGAACGAAGGAAATTGGTGCTTATGCGCATTGATCCCAAGTTATCGGATCTTGCGTCCTCAGAAGCGGGACCTTTGGCTTAAGGACTGCTCTTTGGATCCTCATTCATTAAGGGCTTAGCCAAGTTCTGCTCCACCTTTTCTTCCCTTGACAAAGCACAAATGTCACTCAAGAAGGTTTTCAAACGAGGCCTTTTTGGCAGGGCCGGTCATTACGGGGGACGTATGTCCGGCCGCAGCTCCTTTAACAGTCCCCAAAACTACTACCCTAGAGGCAGAGGTGGTTGGTACGGAGATCAAGACTCCACCTTCTACCCCACGCGACCCAGAGGGGGTCGCCCCCGCTTCCGCAGAGGTCACCGCAGGGGGCAACAAGGAGCCATTCAAGCCTCACGTTTCACAGTTGAGCATTATTTATTTTTCTCAGGTCAAACTTGGGGACAGAATTGCATCTTGCTTAACAAATTGGAAACGGATATCCAGAGATCCGTGGATTCTCCAAACGGTAGAGGGATTTCGAATAGAGTTTGTCAGGACCCCCAAACAACTCTTCCCCCATTACAAATGTGTTTTTCCCAAGCAAATTAAGATTTTATAGACAAAGAAGTACAAGCTCTCTTAGACAAAGGAGCCGTACAATTTGCTTCCCCTCATCCTTTCGGTTTCCTCAGCCCCATTTTTGTAGTAGACAAAAAGGGAGGAGGTCACCACCTTGTCTTGAACCTAAAGGATTTCAACCAGTGGATCCTATACAGACATTTCAAGATGGAGGGTATCCACATGCTAAGGGACATCCTGTTAGAAGGGGATTGGATGGTGTGTCTGGATCTAAAAGATGCCTATTTATCGATTCCAATTTTTCCTCCTCACCGGAGGTTTCTACAATTTCAGTGGAAGGGTCAATGCCTAGAGTGCCTGCCACTCCCATTCGGTCTATCGTCAGCCCCTTGGTGCTTCACGAAGTTACTGAGACCAGTGATGGAATGTCTCAGAACCAAGGGAGTCAGATTGATTATATATCTGGACGATATTCTGCTGATGGCTCAGTCCCCTCAAGTCCTAATCTCGCACTTGGATTGGACCATCAGTCTCCTACAGGATTTAGGTTTCCTGATCAATGTACAGAAGTCATTGTTGAAACCTTCACAGATAGTAGAGTTTCTGGGATTCCAGATAAATTCCACTTTATGTCAACTTCTTCTTCCCTCTCAGAAGATACGCAACATCAAGAGGGAATTGAGATCGGTATTAACATACCAGACCGCATCATTGAGGACCATAGCCAGAATAGTGGGCTTATTAGCTTCATCTATTCAGGCGATATTCCCTGCACCCCTACATTATCGAGCACTTCAAAGGCTCAAAATCAGGCATTTACAACAGGGTCTGAGTTATTCAGAACAAATCCCATTGACTACCAAAATAAGATTGGAAATTCAATGGTGGCTTTATCACATGGAAGCATGGAATGGCAGAGCGATTTTCGGCTATCGCCCGGAGGTAGTGATAGAATCCGATGCCAGCAGATGTGGTTGGGGAGCTCACTGCAACTCACTAATGATGGGGGACAGATGGTCAGAATGGGAACAATCCCTTCACATCAATTATTTGGAACTTCTAGCGGGATCATTTGCTATAAAGAGCCTCTCCCCGCAGAAAACTGATTTTTGCATACTATTACGGATGGACAATATATCGGCAGTGAGGTATGTAAACAAATTGGGAGGCACGAAGTCCAGAATTCTGGCGGAGATTGCCAAGGATTTCTGACATTATTGCCTAACTCAGCATTTAGTGGTCATAGCGGAATATCTGCCTGGGGACCAGAATGTCATAGCAGACTGGAACTCCAGATACCTATCAGACTCCAGCGACTGGAAGTTGGATCCTCTGATTTTTGCCCAGATAGTCCAGGAATGGGGCAATTGCGAAGTGGACCTGTTTGCCTCTCAACTCAACTGCCAAATTCAAAAATTTTACAGTTGGAGTCCAGACCGTTATGCTTTAAAGACAGATGCCTTTCTTCAGGACTGTTCCCAGTTTCGAGGTTATACGTTTCCTCCTTTTCTGATGATTGCCAGAGTTCTGGCTCAAGTGCGGAGACAGAAAACAGAGATTGTTCTGGTGACTCCGTTTTGGAGAGCACAGCCTTGGTTCCCCAGTGCTCTACATTTAGCCTGTGCCTCTCCTCTTCCTATTCTTCCTCGTCCAAATCTTCTTTTGAGTCCAGAGGGCCTTCAACATCCTCTGATCTTGTCAGGGAAGTTAACACTTCTAGCCTGGTTAATTTCAGGTCGAGATGGAATACCCCAGATGTTTTGCAACAAGCTGCGGAGTTCATTAAACAGGCCTGGGCCAGTAGTACCCATAAGAGATATGATTCAGCCTGGCGCAGATGGTCTAGTTGTTGTGATGGAAGGGGTGCCAATCCAGTGGAAGCACATATTGGTTTGATTGTTAATTTTCTAGCAGAACTAGCCAGCTCGGGTTTGGCTTATCGGACGGTCAATAACTTTAGATCTGCCATTTCAGCAGGGCATTCGCAGTTAGAAGGTAAGCCCATTGGAGAACATCCATTAATTTGCAAGCTTTTGAGGGGAATACGTCTTTCAAAACCCCCTCAAGCTAAATATACTGTTTTATGGGATGTTAATATTATATTAAAATTCCTTGATTCTTGGCCTGCCAACAGATATTTGTCTCGCAAGCAGCTTTCAGCTAAGTTAACCATGCTTTTATGCCTTGTCTCTTGCAAAAGAGTATCGGACGTCAGAGCCTTAGATTTAGCAGGTAGAACTTTTTCACCAGAAGGAGTCTCCTTTTCGGTGACAAGGAGAACCAAAACAAATTGCAGGTCAGTATCATATCCAGTTTATACGGAAAATTCAAAATTATGGGGGTCATTCTGACCCTGGTGGTCCATGACCGCCATGGCGGAGGGCGGCGGAAGCACCGCCAACAGGCTGGCGGTGCTTCCTGGGCGATTCTGACCGCGGCGGTAAAGCCGCGGTCAGAAAAGGGGAGCCGCCGGTTTCCCGCCGGTTTCCCGCTGGCCCAGGGTATCCGCCATGGCGGCGCTGCTTGCAGCACCGCCATGGGGATTCCGACCGCCTTCCCGCCAGCCTGTTTCTGGCGGTGTCCACCGCCAGAACCAGGATGGCGGGAACGGGTGCTGTGGGGCCCCTGGGGGCCCCTGCACTGCCCATGCCACTGGCATGGGCAGTGCAGGGGCCCCCTAACAGGGCCCCACAAAGATTTTCACTGTCTGCTTTGCAGACAGTGAAAATCGCGACGGGTGCCACTGCACCCGTCGCATCCCTGCAACTCCGCTGGCTCCATTCCGAGCCGGCTTCATTGTTGAAGGGGCTTTCCCGCTGGGCCGGCCGGCGTTCTTCTGCCGGTCGCCCGCCGGCCCCGCGGGAAAGCCAGAATGGCCGCCGCGGTCTTTTGGAATAATTCCTTTAAAATATGCCTACAGTATTTATACACTTGGGCCCATATTTATACTTTTGTAGCGCCACATTTGCGTCATTTTCTGATGCAAAAGCGGCACAAACTTTCAAAGTACAACTGTATTTTGTAAGTTTGCGCCGTTTATGCGTCAAAAAGCAACACAAATGCGAAACTAAAAAAGAATAAATATGGGGCTTGATTCCTTATAGTCTATTGTCATTTTGTATTTTAGCTTCAGAAGATATGAATTATATTTGTATCTTTAATTTAACTCTTCTCTTTTAATATTATGAAAAGTGTTAAACTAAGAAAAGAGCTTACATTAGATTAGAAGTGCAAAACAGTGAAGGGGAGCTGAAAAAATTGTAGAGAAAAAATAAAGGAATGTCAAGGTCTAGATTAATTTTAAGAAGAAATCAATTAGACACTTGTGTGCAGGCTGCAGAACAATCAGTTAAGATACCTTCACAAAATGCCAGTGCCCTTTCCACATCTAATATCTTGGTTAAAACTGAATTCTATATACATTTCTTGATTTCTACATTGAGAGGCCTACTCACAACCTTCATTTTGTGCTACGTTTAGCAGTACTAACCTCTGCCTCTACTTCCCTACCTTTTCAATGCAGATGTCTCTGCCACATATATGGATGTCTCTTCCATGTTTGCGGAAGACTCCCCCACATGCGTGGAGATCACTGCACAGCCAGCTGTGCATTAAAGTAGTAAGTGTGGGAAGAATCTGGGGGAGTGACCGGAAAATAAATGTGCAATACTTACTACAAAATGGGAGGATGTTACTGAGAGGTAAATGTGAGCTTAGGGATATGTAAGGAGGTGTTTAAGGATGGATATGCAAAAAAAAAAACACACACCCACAAAAGAGTAAATCAAATTTTATTCATTAAAGCATTTGTAAAGTTACTAAAGTTAAAACAGTACAGAAACTGTAATAAATGTACTCCAGTCAGGCACTGGAATAAGTTGAGCACCACACATGACCCACTCACAGATACTGGCCGTCATTATGAACCTGGTGGGTGGGCCACAATCAGACCACCAGCACTGCCAGTTTCCCTCTGCTGGAGATACTGACGGTGCTGGCGGTCCTAATCTGTCAGGGCAGCGTGGGCAGTGCAGGGGCCCATTTGGACAGCCCCGTTGCACTTTCACTGGCTGCACTGCAGGCTGTGAAAAACGCGGCAGGTGCTTTTGCACCCTACACACCACAACGTTGTCGCTGGCTCAATTATGAGCCAGCGTCAATGTTGTGGGTTATTCCCCACTAGATTTCCACCCATTGACCCAGCGGGAACTTGTAAGGGGGCCCGTGGTAAGCTGGCCACACTGGTGGCAACCTGACTGTGGAAGTTTGCCAGGTGGCCTTTTCTGCCTGCCAAACTCATAATGACCCCCACTGTGTTGGAAGTATTGCTGTGTTATTTGGTTGAAAGTATTCAATTAATATTCACCTTATCGGATTGAATGAATTACTATTTAACTTTTAATTACCATAGAACTAAATACACCATTTATATGTTAAATAAAACGTTCAAATTAATTCATATTAATTAAGGAAAAATGCTTTAATAAAATTTACCAAAGAATCAGTACAAGTAAAATAAAAGTGAGGGTGGGATTTAAAAAAAAATATTTTAAATAATACTTATTGCAAATGAATCTAACACATATATATATATTTTTTGTAAATATTTGTTAAACATTTAGGACCTGATATAGATTTTGGTGGACAGGTTACTCCATCACAATCAATCAATCAATCGGGAAATAGTAAAGTGCACTACTCACCTGTGAGGGTCTCAAGGCTTTGAGGAGGGGGGACAAGAGAGGGGTGTTGTTACTGCTCGAACAGCCTGGTCTTGAGAAGTTTCCTGAAGGTAAGGAGGTCTTTGGTCTGGCACAGATAGGCGGGAAGAGTGTTCCGCCAGATCGGCAGAGTGGAGATGCTGTGTTGGGGTGTATAAGGAGAGCTATCTGTTGAGGTATTCTGGTGCGGTGTTGTGCAGACAAGACAGTAAAACAGTGAGAATCTCACACAAAAAGATACCACACCTGGTTTGAAAAATATAAATTAGTTTAATGAACAAAACAAGACCAAAACAACAAAAATCCAATACGTAGAACTTGTGATATGAATTTTTGAGAAATAGAACTGAAATGCACTTCTTAAAGCATAAAGCATGATCTGTGGCTATCTAGTCGTGCTAGACCAGGCAAATCTATAAGTTTAGTTCAACTGCGATAGAACACACGTTGGATACAGGAACCAGCCCTGGTCCGCTGCAACAGTACTTTGTTTGTATCAATTTCAAGAGAGATGAGATGCTCAGGGAAGGTGATGAGTCGTGTTCGATCCGTAGGATGTAGGCAATACACTTGTTTCAATATACGCAAAGTGAGAGATGCATCTGAACTGGAGGTGACGGGACATGCTGTAAGTGATGCAATATCCACGCAGCAGCAGAGATGCATGAGCATGAATGGAGATGCACCAGTTCTAAATGATTGATTTTGACTGTTTACCCACTTTAAAGGGCCAAGGATTGGACTAGCACCACCTGGCAGGGCAAAACCCACTGTTGGTAGAATGCAGGTCGCTTTAGTTGTGGGTTGGAGAGATGCAAGTCCAGTCCTTATCACTCCCAGGCAAGGAGAGCAGCAGCAGCAGGTCAGCACAGCAGAGCTGGAGTCCAGCAGAATAGTAGTCCAATAGACTGGAAGTCGTTTCAGCAGCACAACAGTACTTGTTCCAGGCATAGTATCCACATGTCCAGAAGTGTACTGAGTTGGTGGTTTCTAAGGTCCAATATTTATACCCAGGTGTGCCTTTGAAGAGGGGGAGAGTTCAAAGAGATGCCTCTAAAGTGCACATAGTCTCTGCCCTTTTTACTTATGCTCACTACAAGGGGGTAAGCAGCCCTTTGTGTTAGGGCAGGATGCAGCCTAGTCATGTGCAAGTGTCAGCTCCTCCTTCCCATCCTGCCCAGGATGGCCCATCAGGATGTGGATCACTCATCAGTCACACCTTAACCTATTTTGTGTGTGACTATCTAAAGGGAATGAACAAAGCCCAGCAGTCACCTACCCCAGATGTTTATACAGTGACAGGCCGAAGGCATCAAATGGTTACAGTAAGAAAATGCTAACTTTCTACATGTGGCATTTTCAGAATTACAATTTAAGTAGTGATTTTAAATTGTGATTTGAGAGACACCTACCTTGGGGTCCCAATCCTTCCTAATTGAGAATTACACTTATAAAATGTAATAAGATAATCACAATGTTATCTTATGGGAGACATAGGCCCTGGAGTAATGAAAAACTGATTTTAAACGTTTTTTAATACTGGGACATGTAAAACCTAAAAAGTACAAGTCTTACCCTGCCCTTGGGCTGTCTAGGGCCTACTTTAGGAGTGACTAATATGTTTAAAAAAAATGTTTGGGCCTGGCAAGAGAGTTAACTTGCCACGTCGACATTGCAGTTCAAAACTTCACACACAGCCTCTGCAATGGCAGGCCTGAGATATGTTGAAGGGCTACTTATGTGGGAGGCACAATAAGTGCTGCATGCCCACTAGTAGCACTTTACTAGGGATTTATACGTAAATTAAATATGCCAATTGTGGATAAGCCAATGTTACCATGTTTTAAGCAGAGAGCATATGCACTTTAGCACTGGCTAGAGTTCTTAAGCCAGCAGAAACAAGATCAGTAAAATAGAAAGTTGGAGGGCAAAAAGTCAGGGAAACCCACACCAAGGATGCCAGGTCTAACAACCATTTTGGCATGCAGCCAGTTTTCCTTTGCCATGGGCTTGCATGTGCTCTTTCTTTGTTGCCCATGCCTCCTTGCTCCTTGTTATTGTTGTTTGACCATGTGACTGGCAGCCATTTTTTACCTGAGGCCAGTGTTCCTTTGCCATAGGCTTTAATGTTTTCTTTCTTTGTTCCCTATGCTTCCTTGCTCCTTGTTGTTTGACCATGTGGCTGGCAGTCATTTTGTGCATACAGCTAGTGTTCCTTTGCCTTAGGGTTGCATGTGCCCTTTCTTTGTTTCCCATGCCTCCTTGCTCCATGTTGAAGAAGAAGCTTTATTCGGTATGAGAAAATTCATCCATTACAACACATAATCACCAAAACATTGTACAAATACCAATAAAAATCATGTATAATAAAAGCACCCATCATAAAAACAAGTACATATAATTTTCTATATATACATAAACAAGATAAAAACCTCATTCATAAAAACTGGAAGAAAATAAGTAAAATCATTCTAAAAATTCAACATTTTTGCGCCAAGTAGTAGCTCCCTTCAGGAAGGATCCCAAGCCCTTCCATACCAGTACATCTGAGGCCATTTGCAGCCACATAAAAGCAGGACGGTATTGCACAAAACCCTTGGGCCTAAGGAGCGGTAGTAAAAATCGGGTTCTAAATGGTGCATAAAAGACACAGAACTGTGTAAAATGGATCAAGGTCTGATGGGACACCCCATCACAGGGGCAGGGTCTAATACATTTCTCCCCATATTGACCTAGGGGGAAGCACAAATTACTTCTAATGATCCCCAAGCGGAATCGAGTTATGAGAGACCTTTCCCTCACATCCTTAATTTCTGAAAGATATCGCTCAGGACCCACCCACATCTTTAGCATAGAAAATTCTCTGATCGATTTTTTCCTTAGAGCCTCGCCCTCCCTTTTAGTCTCCTGGATTCTCTGAAAGTTATCCTTAACCCATTTCTTATCATAGCTAGTCAGGTCCTCGGGATAGTCAAACAATTCAGGCCGCCCCAGATCATGTGCCATCTTCCTAATGTGCGACAGCCAAGGAATATGCTTTACATTATCGCAGGCCAAACAATCCCTTAGGATATCCCTATTAAGAGAGGCATGTACGTTACTCCAAACTGAAATCCATAACAAAAGGGGAGCCAGCTGGATAGTGTCCTGTACATACTCAAGGTCCAGTTCCAGGTGAAGGCAAAATCCAGGAATATTTTGTCCAACACCCAGAAGCCTTCTACAGAAACGATTTTCTTCCACCATAAGGGCTCGGGTATCCCTAAACCCCCAAAGTGCTGAACCATACAGAAGGACAGGTAGGCATTTCTGCCTATAGATTTCAAGCAGGGGTTTGATAGGTTTACTACCTACCCTAGCCGCAAAGTCAAAGGTTGCACCAACTGTTGCATGAAAAAGCACAATCCTTCTGGCAATACAGGGTTTCCAAGATCCTTTCTCATCAAAAATGACCCCTAGGTATGGGAACTCATGGACTCTGCTAATTATTTGACCCTCCACCCTTAGCTCCCCCACCCTACTCATAGGTTTACCACAATCCATAAAGTGCGACTTCTTAAAATTGACCTCCAGTCCCAAAGCTGACATAAAGACGACATAAGCTCTAACTAAGTCACGGAGACCATTCATTGTGCGGGCCATAAGGACCGCGTCATCCGCATACGTCAGTACAGGGATATCAATACCCTTCACCTTCGGGACATCCCTGCAGTGTTCAATCAGAAAATCTGACAGACCATTTGTGTATAGAAGGAACAAGGTAGGGGCCAAGACACACCCCTGGCGCACACCCCTTGAAAGCTTGAAAGCCTCAGAGCATTACCCATTTGGGCCCACCCTCACGTTTGCAACTGTCCCTGAGTGGAGATATCGGAGAAGCTCTACAATATTAGGGTCCAACCCTGACTGAATTAGCCTCTCCCATAATAAAGACCGGTTCACTTTATCAAAAGCACAGCTAAGGTCCATAAAAGCAAGATAAAGGGTACCTTTCCTGGCCTGCGTGTATTTATTGATTATCATCAGTAAATTAAGACACTAGGCCAGATGTAGTAAAGAAGCATTTTGCGAGTTGCAAATAGCGAGTCTTAGCGACTCGCTATTTGCAACTCGCAAAATGTTATGCAGAACGGTGTCTCAGACACCGTCTGCGAGTCGGTATGGGGTCGCAATGACCCACCTCATTAATATTAATGAGGTGGGTCGCAAATTGCGGCCCCATACCGACTATGGGCACTCGCAAACATGGAGGCCTGCTGTAGTCAGCAGACCTCCGTGTTCGTGACTGCTTTAAATAAAGCATTTTTTTTTTTTTAAGTGTAGCCCGTTTTCCTTAAAGGAAAACGAGCTGCACTTAAAAAAAAAAAACGAAACCTTTAGTTTCGGTATTTTTTCAGGGCAGGGAGTGGTCCCTTGGACCACTCCCTGCCCTGAAAAAATGTTTTTGGGTCCAGTCACAAACTGGAAGGGGTCCCATGGGGACCCCTTCCAATTTGCGAGTGGGTTACCATCCACTTGAAGTGGATGGTAACTGCAACACCATTTGCGACCGCATATGCGGTCGCAAATGGTATTGCATACCACTAGGAATCGCAAATAGGAAGGGAACACCCCTTCCTATTTGCGATTCTGAAATGCATTTTGCGAGTCGGTCCGACTCGCAGAATGCATTTCTGCATAGGAAAATGCGATTTGCAACTCGCAAACGGCAGTTTTTGCCGTTTGCGAGTTGCAAATCCTTTCCTACATCTGGCCCACTGTTCTTGCGTGCCGAGGCCTTCCCTGAAGCCATACTGTTCCCGACTTAGGATATCATTTCCTGTCATCCAGGCCTCCAGACGGCCTAAGATAATCCGACCCAGAATCTTTGCAGAGGAATCCAGCAGTGAAATAGGGCGATAAGACTTAGGATCATTTCGATCACCCTTTTTAAACACTGGGACTATGCATGCCAATCTCCAAGAGGCAGGAGTGCCCACAGTAATGGCTGCATTAAGAACATTTAGGAGAATGGGTGCCCATAACGGAGGGTTAGCTTTAAACAGGTCCATCAGGATTGAGTCCGGGCCCGGTGCTTTATTATGCGCACAACTCTGTATTGCATCAAAAACCTCCTGTAGTGAGAATCTGATTGCTAGGTTAGGAGCCACATCATACACATTCTCCCGCATATTTCTTAGGGGGGTACCCTCAAATATACTACAGAAATGTGTTACCCAGGCCTCCGGGGCAATATTACATCCAAGGCCCTCAGAGGTTTCTGTTTCAAAGGAGCCTCTATTCACCACCTTCCAAAACAGGCCGGGGTCTTTCAAAGCTGTAGCACGCTCTAACTCTTCCCAGGCTTTATCTTTATATTTTAGCTTGCCATCCCTCAGGGTCCTTTTATACCTTAATCTGGCTTCTTTTACGAGAACCCAATCTCTAGGGTAAGTCTTGGTAGCCATCTTTAAATTTGCCCTTGCATCATAGCATAGCATCATAGCAGGCTTTGTCGTACCAGCCACATTTACGTTTATTAGGGTGGTTGCTTACTGAAAAGAGACAGTCTCTGACAGCTGCATACACTACTGTTATCGCATCTATAACAGTCGTGGGATTTGGTGCTTCTGTCAGGAGTATTTCCATAAATAGATGTAGGTTATCCCCCACAACCCTTCCCACAACTTTTTGGGGATCTACTTGCTTCCACCCAAGCCGCCTACCCTGGTCCTTTGTCACCACCGTTACAGGCCAGCCTCGTCCTAGTGATCGTAGGGCCCCAGGGAGCTTAAAGGACAATATAAGGGGATTATGATCGCTAAAACACTCGCCTAACACTTTACCCCCAATCAGTCTCTCATAGGAGGGGACACAAAAATATAGTTGATGGTGGATCCAGACCCTCTTCCGACATAGGTTGGAAGTTGGTGAGTGCCTACTGCTTCAATGTCATAGAAATTCAAGAGGCCCATCTCCCCGAGTTCCTTTAGTAGATCTCTACCTCTCGAGTCCTGCGGACCCTGCTCTGAATAGACCTCACAGTCACGGATGAAGGGATTAACCACAGTACTGGACCGGCCCAACTTGGCATTAAAGTCCCCGTAAATGATGGCACAAAATTCCAATCCCACCTTCTCCATTCTATATTTCATAATCTTAAGAATGGAGAACAGGGCCCCAATTTGACACCCCATACCCCACACAGCATTATAAAAGTTGACCAATAATACATTACAATGATTGGAGAAGAGTACCCAAACCAGCAATATACCTTGATGATTACAGTTAATCTGGAAAGGACCCACTATCTTAGAGAGGCGAATTAGAGTGACCAGGCCACCTTTCGAGCGACCACCAAGAGACTGTACCGCTGGAATTGCATATCTATCATACCCATCCCACACAGCCAGTCCTGCCGACCAAGTTTCCTGGAGCATGATAACATCATAATTAGCCACACACCCAACCCATGCTTGATCAGATAACTTAGCGTCATAGCCTGCAATGTTCCATGAGATAAGATTACACTGTGGGGGCACCTCTTCTTGTATAGCCAGTGCCTTGGCGCATTGTCAATCTACCCCTTCCAGGGATAAGTTGCTATTTTTTCTTCTACTATATGCCTGCAGGCTAAATTGACCCAGGGGGAGATTCCTACCAGATCCAGAAGAGACCCCAGTACACACTCGCATGTGATCATAAAAATAGCCCAAGGGAATCATACCCATAGAACCGGCACTAGAGACAAGAGAGCGATGGCTAGAGAGGAGTCTTTTAGTCAGGGCGGGATATCTAACATTTATAATAATACAGTCGCCCTTCCCCATCTTCTTTTTAGGACCGACCCACCCAATTCTTCTGGCAAACAGGATATCCTTGAAGTCCTTACATGAAAAATCAAAATTTTTGCTCAGCCAATGTCCGACCTTGTTTATGAGTTGGTATGTGGACTCAGTTGCCCCATAGACAAGAGCAGGCACATTCGTCAGCACTACCACATAAGGGGCACACGCAGGGGGGAGATCCAAACAGGCCGGGGACGGCCTGGCCGTTGGCTGGTTCAGATTGTCATTTCCAGACAGCAGTTGGCCACCCCCTCCCGCTCCATGTTGTTGTTGTTTGACCATATGGTTGGCAGCTTGCTTGTGTTTTTTGTTTGCCATGCCTCCTTGCTCCTTATTGGTGTTTTACCATGTGGCTGGCAGGCACTTTGTGCACCCAGTCAGTGTGTCTTTGCCATGGGCTTACATACATTATGTATTGAACATTTGTTTATTTTAAGTTTCTAATTACATTTTTTATTTTAATTTTCTATTTAAATTTTTTTATTTTATTTCTGTATTCTATTACTTTCGATTCAATTTTTAATTGCATTTTTCATTTTTATGTACTTTTTTTTTTTCGTGTTTTTTATTGTACTTTTTTTTTTTTTTAGATGTTCTAATCTTTTTTAATTATCTATTTGAATTTTATTTAACTCTGCATTTTGTCTTGATCCATCCATACACATCCATTCCTCCATCCAGCAAAGGCACAAAGATGCACTACAGCATTCGGTTTCTTTAGGTGTATATTAATACAATTTCCTTATGGACATCCTGACTGTGGAGCACTGTAGATAAATCACCAGCATAATTCATTTTTTAAATGATTATTCCATTTCTCCTCTACCACCTTGCCACTCTAGGATTTTTAAAGGATTATTCCATTTACCCATGCACCTCTCTCTGACTACCCCAGGTGTCTCCTTTAAAACAGATGGATATGGTGTGGTTTGACTTTACAATATTTGATTAAATTGGAATTTATAACCACCCTCACTAAGATTGCATTTGTCTTTACTGTCTCAACCTGCAACAATGCCACATTTTACTAACAACATGTTTTTCTTGATTGTTTGCTTTCAGGTGCACAAGGAAAGAGATGTCATATCACCCACAGTACTGCGAAAGAGAAGACCTTGCAGTTACTTTGGTCCTCCAAACTCTTCTTCTTGTGCATCTTTGTGCCACGGCCAACCTATAGCTTAAGATGGCTCAAAAGAAAGTTGCTCCCAAGAAAGTGGGCAGTAAAAAGAAGCAGCTTTCCACGAGTGGCGTGTCAACCGGAACCTTTTTCGGGAGATGTGTGCCTGCCACACCGGCCTCCGGGAAGGAACCTGGGAGCAGGACTCCAACATTAACAGCACCACCCTGACCTAAGCCGAAGACCATGCCTGTCAGTGAGGCAGCCACTGTAATCATGGCCGTACCAATGGGCAGTGACGTTGAATTGGATTTGTTTGTTTTACAAAGTAGCACCCAATTGTTTCAGGAAAACAAGCAAAGTGGACAGCAACCGCAGCCAGCAATAGTAGATCTTCCTGAAGTTGGAGTAGAACAGGAGGTGTAGCTTCCTGTCAAGCAGATCATCCTCTTTTAGAATCAGTGGCTCACAGATCTCCAGCAAGAAAAAACAAGGATACTACTCCTCCATCTTTGACAAGCACCACTTCTGATGACAATGATAGGGACATAGAGTGGACCTGGGCAGAGTCCAGGAGACGCCAGGAGAGGCAAGGGGAAAGAAAAGTTCCAGATAGCCTTAGAATCATGGAAGGATATGATGATAGGAAGATGATGATAACAAGCCAGTCATTATAGAAGCTGGCACAGTGGAGTCAGATATTTCTGCCAACCAGCTCTGAAGGAAGTGACATAGGCAGTACCACCAGCTCCCATATTTGCAAGGCCCCAGCAGAGACCTGCACCAACCCATACCTCAGCAGGAGTATACACTGCAGAGAGGCAATCAACACACCCACCTAGTTCTTCTTCAGGCATTGGCAGTGACCAAATAGGGGGGAGCACCTTAAACAATGGCTGAATGTGGTTGCATTGGTAAAGGTGAGGAGAGCTCGGAAACATCAACTACAATTTGTCAAATCACAGTCCAAGGTGAGGAAGAAGAGGGTGACATTTTCAAGCAAAGCAGCCCTGTCCCCAGCAGTGCACCAGAATCACCCACCTCAGAATGGCACAGGAAAACTCAGAGTCAGATTGAGACATCACGGCATACATTGACTGCACCACAATGCACATTGAGTGTACCAAAACCTACATCTCAAAAGTCCCATGCGTCACTGGCCCCACAAAAGAAGACAATCCTGGTTACAATTACGTGCAGGAGAGACCCTACGACCGCAAGCATCTAATGGCACATTTGTACAATGGTAATCTGGCAAAAATGTTAGCACTGGACCTCCTCCCTTTTTCTTTTGTGAAAGGAGTGGGATTTTTAGGCCTAGCTTTAAATGGGCATAGCACATCCTTGCACCACCTTAGCATTATTTTTCTTGACGTTAATGTGGTCCAAGGAGGCTAAAATCTCCTCACCAGATTTACAAAGTACATGTATTGCGCCACTTTGTAACCCCTTGCGCCACATTGTGCCTGATCAGGCATAATGTATGCAAGGCTTCATTCCCCCATTTGGTGGGGGTGAAAATATGGTGCAAAGAAATCTGAAAGATTTCTTTGTGCCATTTTTAGCTGCATTTGTAATGCTTGCTCAAAGCAGGCATTTAAAGGAGGCACACCATTGTTTTCAATGGGCCTCAATGTGTTTTGCAGGATTTGCGTCAACATTTTTTACGCTAATTCTGCAAAGTGCCAAATTGGCATAAAAAATGTTGATGTTAGTTCCCCAACTGCTGTCATGCTGCATGGTATGTTAAATGCGGCACACATATGGTCGTATTAGGGAGGGCACAAGAAAGTGGCGCTGCATTGGATGCAGCGTCGCTTTTCTGAAATCTCCCCCTTAAAGTTTGTGGCAGCCATCTGCCCAAAATAAAAAGTCACAAGCTAGACATATTTTGCCAGAGTTGCTGTTCCAGTGCTGCATCACAATGTGCTGCAATTGGTTGGCCAAGCTTTGCAGCAAAGTATTGTCCACACTATCCACCTGATGACAGACATGTGGGTCAGTTGTCATACTGCAGTTTACATGTGCATCACTGCACACTGGATATTTTTCGTGGTGGCAAAACAAAAGCTATCTACAGTTCTTGTACCAGAAGAAGTTTTTAAGAGCATTCAGTGGAATGCAGCAGTGGCCATGTTCGCCTGAGAGTAATCACACACACCTGCAAACATCTTGGATGAAGTTAAAAGTGAGGTATCTGTATAGCTGCAACCCAGAGGTCTCTGAACTGGATTTGTTGCCATAGACAATGGCAATAACAAAGTCAAGACCATGGCAGATGGTGGTTATTTCAGGGTCCAGTGTTTGGTGCACTATATCAACCTGGTTGTGCAAGACTTTCTCCAAAAAAGAAGACATAGGGCCTATGTGATGCCCCTCCAGTGTTCTCTCCGTTTGGAGTCAGGTATCATGTGTGGGCCTCGCCCATGCATTTTAGGCCCAGTGGTCCACGGACAATGATTGGTGCACTATCCGGACTTGTGTAGTTGGTGTACATAATTGTATATACTGGATTTTGACTTTTGACTAATGGATTTTTATTGATTACAATCGGTACAATCATTTCCTTTTGTCCTTACGTTCTTCCAGGGGGGTGGGGGATGTATATGTATTGTTGCAGCATGTATTTGTGTGTATGGTGTTGTGGGTGAGGGTGGGGGTGGGGGTGGGAATGTTGCATCTTGCATGTGTGTGTCACTCCCTTTTCCCTCCCCCCTCACCCGTGTTGTAGGTGCAGTACTCACCGTGGTCGTTGCCGCCGTCGTTGGAGCTCCTGATAGAGTAGCAGGAAGACCATCGCCGGCAGTATCTGCGGTTCAGGCTCCCTGGTGTCCTGGTTCCTCGTGGGGTGTGGAGAGGTGAGTGTTTTCCCTTCTGTGTACTGTTTCCACCTTGTTTTTATTCGCGTTGGTTCCTCCCCGGAAAAGGTGGCGGATAGGCATGTTGTGATAGGGTGGGCAGTACATTGTCTCCCGCCTGTCTGTTGGCGGTGTCCGCCACACTGTTTGTTTGTACCGCTGTGGCGGTCGGAGTGTTAAAATAGCTGTCTATGTTGGCGGTTCCCGTCACGGTTGTAATCAAATTATTTTTTTCCGCCGGCCTGTTGGCGATATTACCGCCGCTTAAACACCGACTGCCAGGGTTGTAATGAGGGCCAGTATTCTTTCCTCTGTTTTTGTGTTCTTTCTGTCTTGTTTGGTATTTTTACTCTTTATTTGCAAATGCAAGTAGACATCTAAAATGCAAAAAAAAGCACATTTAGGACTACAATTAATAAATTACATAGTGTAATTAATTAATTAGCTACATAGTTATTTCACTATGTAACAGCCACTTTAAATGTGTTGGTTTGATGTATAAATGAGTGTGTCAGTGTCTATTAGTATTTGTCTGGGTATGTCAGTGGCTGTATCAGTGTGAGCATGGCTGTGTCAGTGCCTGCATCAGAGTATGTCTCTGTGTCAGTGGCTGTATTACCTTTTGTCTTAGTGTGTCAGTGTCTGCATCAGTGTGTGTATGTGGTTGTTAGTGACTACATTAGTGTTTGGCTGGATGTGTCAGTGTCTGCATTGGCTGGGGCTCAGAGTGTCATTAGCTGTATTAGTATTTGCATGGGTGGTCAGTGTCTACATTGGTGTGTGCTTGAGTGTATCAGAGACTGCAATACTGTTTGGCTATGTGTGTAACTGTGTGTGTCTCAGTATGTGTCTGGGTGTGTCAGTGCCTGCAGTGGTGTGTGCCTGGGTGTTTCCGTAGCTGAATTAATGTTTGGATGCATGTGTTAGTGGCTGCATCAGTGTGTGCATGGGTCTCTTAATGTCTGCATCAGTGTGTGCTTGGGTGGTTCAGTGCCTCTATCAATATGTCACTGGGTGGGTCGGTGGCTGCATCAGAGTGTGCCTATGTTTCAGTGGCTGTATTAGTGTTTGACTGAGTGTATCAATGCCTAAATAAGTGTGTGCAGCGTCTGCAAAATGATTATTTCTGCATTCAGAAATGGCTCTATATCTCGGTGACTGAATTACAGAATATCTGTATGGGGGTTCAAAAACTATTTTACTACAGCATGTGACTACTCTGTCTATACTACTACAGTGATGATAGTTGCTTCCGCAAAATCGAAACTTTGTGTATAAGTACCTACTTGTGTTTTTGACTGGGAAAAATTTACTATCCTTTTATTTACTGCAATCAATAATCTACATCTACTTTCAGAACATATTAATTTTCAGCACATTGATAAAAAAAGTGTTGTTACTCTTTGCAATTGGTTCTTCCTCATTTGTACATTTTCTTACTGTCACCTTGTACCCTCCCTTTATATCTCCCTTCAGTAGTGTGAAAATCCTACACACTGTCATTTATCTTACATTCATACATGTTTTTATACACATTTTCTTTTTTAAAGTAGATCCTTATTCGCATACCTCTTAAATATGTGTGTTGGTCTATCATTTTGTTTGTCAGTATCAGTTAGAATCACTTTTCACTGAAAATGTGAAATCCCAAGCACAAGAATGGTATACCACTCCTTATATAGAACAAATAATGGTAACCTTTTCAACTTTGCTTTCAAGGTTACTTAGCCAGAAAACAAATCACAACCCTCCTTTCATATTTAACTTATCTTAAACCACTTCTGAATGGTCAGTTTTGTTAACCCTTTCTAACACTCCTCTCAAGAATCCCCATTTGGTAGAGGTTCTGGGCAGATCCACGCGCAAGCTGCAGAGATCAGCGTGGCCCCATGCATGCAATCACAGCAGATCCACAGATCTCTACTGGAGCATAATCTGCTCATAAACAATGTAATTTACACTCCACTGATAATAAATGACTAAACTTGCAACCAAACACTCCTTATTCTGCATTTCTTCTATTACTACTCGCCCTTCATTTTTACAGTCTAGTCTTTTTTGACCCCTTTCCCCCAGGCTCCTGTAGCTCTGTTACCATAGTGACCAATTCTAAAACATTTTCTGCTAGCAGTAGGTCACAAGTTCAAACACTTTCTGAGAGCAGCACACTAACTTCTAAACTAACTGTAGCAGGTGTGGTGGAGTGTTTGTAATTATAAGCATATCCCAAATACCATCATTTCTTTGTTATGTCTCCAAAGCTAATCACATAGGTACTTACTTTTATAGTACTATCACTACCTACATTTAGGCACAACCATATTTACACTATCCAATCAAGTTTCATCTTTGAAATTGGTCTTTAATTTTTAATTTACTAACAGAATGTATAATTATGTACACAGAGATCCTACAGTCAGGTCTGCATACGGGACATGTATAAAGATAGGAGAAGCAGAGGCTGAACCTCTGCATGTAGGTTTGTAAATAACATATGTAGTACATTAGTATTATTCTTGCTGTACTATCCAATTTGTGAATAGACCCCTGAGCCTTTATTTAGAACATACCAAACTGTCATAATATGATATTACCTTGATAGTGTTGTTAGTTTCAATACGACTGCAACAGTCTGGCTAACTGGCTACTTGTTTTACTGATTTATTTGTTATGTGGATATTTTCATGAGGGAAGCATTTATTTAACGTCTCTTAAATCTGTTTTGTTGCATTCTTGAAGTATTATGCAGTACAACTGAAATTGATTGATATATTATGAACAGTATAATTCAGCATGAATAAACAAATCACTGAATATATTTATTTAAAAAAAGTGAAATGTACTTGTCAAAATAGATTTTCATGAAAAGACATGAAGACATCAACATCTTCATTTTCTTCAGCAGACAATATTGGTATTGATTTGACTGTTTTAAAGTGCTAAACTAAATACAGAAAATGGGTTCTTACCCTTTCCTAAACCTGTATGCTATTATGTTCACTTATGCCTCTCAATTATGTATCTCTCATTGGGTGTAGTAGAAAATCCACAGGAAGGTTATTGATGTCATCATTACACTTAATTCATATATTGATTCTTTTCCTTAGAAGTGCATGTGAACAATACGCGAATCTCTGATGCTGTAAGTTTTCAGGATTTTTAGAATTTCTTTTCTGCAACTGCTAGTAATGTACCTATGATGTTTCTTAAAGATATCAGACTATCGAGTCACTAATGTTTATTAAACCTTTACAGGCCCCAGTCCCCAACTCTAGAGTCATTTTTAATAAATCAAATGTTCCATCTTTTCAGATACTCAAAAGTTATACATATTGCAAAGTTATTTACTTTACCAGAAAAGCATGGATTACTGCACATCCAAGTCAGGAATCAGGAGGAGGTTTCTTCAGCAACTAGATTTTCTATGGAGTGTAGATTATACAAACATATATACTATTTATATAGCCTTTGGTCACAATTAACTTTTATAGGATGTCTCAAGTATGGGTGGCTTTCCAATTTGTTTTATCCTACTCCTGTTAGAGTTTAGTATTGGTTACACTGCATTAATCCTGCCAAATAAGATATTTTGATGGTTGAAATAGATTACAGCACAATAGATGTAACCACTGGAGGATGAGAGGGTTAGATTTTCAATTAATGAATAAGTAGGGGAAATTAGAGAAATGTTTAGAGACAGGCAAATACAGCAAAATCGGGATAACATACAGAGTTCAAAAATATATTTAATGGTTAAAATTGATGTTGCCTAAAAATGGTACAACTGCATTGTGGCATTGTCTGTTTTGGGAACAGGGCTGAAATGCACAGAAAGAGTGCTATGGAGCTTCCTTGCACACAACAAGACCTGTTGAATGAGAATAGAAATGGAATAGCATTGAGATGGAAGAGTCAGGGATTTGCATCTCTGCCCTGAGTACCCCAGCTGTATGTATATCTGTATCTCTGGTACTGATATTTGGACATGGGTGAACATGGATATTTTGTGCTACGACCTAGGTCTGTCTCATGGTAAAGAGGTTTGTTAGACAAGGAGGAGTGCGCCAAGCATTACCCTTGTAATGATAGAAGGCTACTGACCTTATTAGGAGTTAATTGACACAAGTGTGGTGGTGACTGTATGCCTCTTTTGTGTTTAGTAATGATCAGTAGTGTGAATAGGGCTTATTACCTGCCTGCCCACTCATGTAAAGTTCTGCTGCTCTGTACTTAACTCACCCTTGGCCTACATGGTAGTTGTGTGTAGTGATGGACATCACATGATAATTGCGTGTGTGCTGGATTGTATGTGTGCCTGTGAGAGGTACATAACATGGAGGTCAATTGGTTCCATTTGTGAAGACCAGGGCATGGAAAGACTAGGGGAGGTGAGGGCTGTAGCTCGGAACAGGAGATGTAGATTTGTGGCATTCATGAGGGATGGAGAGGGAACACTCACATTGGAGGAAGGGGAGCAAAGCATCCTTTATGCACAACAAAGATCTCTTTGTTTCCAGGAAGTGTTACTAGTCAGTGGGGCCTGGGCTCATTGTCAGGGAGATGGTGAGTCTGATAAGGTTGTGACTGTATGACCATACAAGTGGAGGCTGATAGCCAGGTGTGATCACCAGCTACTCCTTTGGCCTTTGTTGTGAGTCAATCAAAATTGAAGCCTCTACTGTTGTGACAGACTGTTCCTTTGACAACGAAGATGACATAGGAGATGGCATTTCAAAGAATTTGACACCCACAATGGGAATGTCATTGGACTAGACACTAAATCACAGCTGTGTCTGGATTTGGAATATAAAAGTGGGAGAATGAGCCCCACAAGGTGTTTAACATCACTGTTCAACAGGGGAGAAGACCAACAAGACAGCAATAGGGACCAAGGTCTGCTAATACATAGCAAGAGTGCAAGCCATCTGCCCTCATTTCCAGAAGATGGGGCTATTGCCCTGTTGAGAGCTGAGATTGATGACTCCTCCTGCCGGAGGTAGTTACTGTCAAGCTAGAGCAATTGTCCTTGTCAAATGTGCAATCAGTGACAACTCATATGGCAGAAGGGGCACCATAAAACTAGGGCCATCGTCCTTGTGAATGGGAAAGTCAGCAACACTCATGTGCCAGAGGAGCAACCATGAAACTAGGGCCATTGCCCATGTACACTCCGATGTCAGCGACTCCTGTCTGACAAGAATGGGGCCACCATGAAGCTAGGACCATTGTCTGTGTGTGCGATAAAGCCAGTGGCCCCCTGAGTGCAAGGAGGGGCTTGCTGTGAACATAAGGCCATTGCCCTTGTGTGAGTCAAAGTCAGAGACACCTGTGTGACTAGAAGGGGGGTCACCATGGAGAAAAGGTTGTCACCTTTGTTTTGAGCCTACTTCGGAAACCCATGTGTGCCCAGAGAGAACAACTGTGAAGTCAGGCCCGCTGTCATGGATTGACATGTCAGTGACACTGTGATAAACACTTACCGATGTCTGCTGTAAATGAGGGCCTCATTTACAAGCCCTTTGTACCACCGCTGCATCATTTTTTTTATGCAGCGGTGGTACTAGCAGTGCACTACACTGCTTCATAATTTACAAACTGACTCATTGAGCCCAAGGCATCAGTCTGTAAAGCCCTGTGTCACATTTTTACCTGCACCAGGTATAATGTATGCAGAGTATGCCTTCCCACAGAAAAAGCCACGTAGAACTTATGCAGTGAAATTTGCAACTTTTCACTGCATCATTAAATGACTTCACTGCTTCATAATTTTACCTCCAACTTAGAGCAGGCTTAAAATGAACACAGTGCTTTTTTATGGGACTCTCCTCGCATTGCTGAGGCTGCACCAGTTTAACAATGCAACTCCAGCAATGAGTCAGTTTAGGACCAACAGATGCATCATAAATTCTGATGCAACTGCGAAAATGTGTGCCATGGAGCTCTATATTGTTTCTATATTGCTCTATATTGCATCCATATATATTTCATCCATTTATATTGCTCTATAGTGCATCCAAGGCGTCGTTCGGGGATGTGCATCAGACACAAGAAATCTGACGCATCAATGACCATGCATCAGGGGCCAGATGTAGCAAACGTTTGCGACTCGCAAACGGGCCGATTCGCAATTTGCGACAGTGCAAAATCGGAAAATGGATGCAAAAAGCCCATTTCCGACTCGCAAAAAGCGATGGGACCCGTTTGCGACTCGCAACCAATATGCAATTGCAAGTCGCAAATTGCGACTAGTCGCAAAAAGCCCAGTTTGCATGTCGCATTTACCACAAACTCAGAGCAGGTAGTAACCATTACCAAAGTATAAAAGGAGACCCAGAAGGCATCTGGGTTACTCAAGATGGCGGACATATACCTGATAGCAGTGAGGAGGAGAGTCCACGCAGCCCAGCAGAGGAGGAGGAGGGGCCACAGACAGGAGAAGATATATAGAACCAGGCAGACCCTTTTCCAGCAAACTGAAGAGGAGATCTATGATAAATACCGCCTTAGCAGCGCAGCCATTCTAGAATTAATAGATTTACTAAAATCTCAGCTAGAACACAAGACTCTGCGTGGCTGCGCCATCCCTACGCATGTGCAAGTACTATGCGCACTGCACCTCTTGGCCTCAGGGAGCTATCAGGGGGTCATTGCCGTGGCAGGTGGGGTATCCCAAAGTGCAGTGTTAAGGTTCCTCAGGGCCTTCCTAGATGCCTTAGTCACGCACAGGTCTCACTTCATATACTTACCAAGGAATGAGGCAGAAATTAACAGCACCAAGCTGGACTTTTACCGCATTGCCCACTTCCCCCATGTCATTGGATGTGTAGATGGGACACACATTCAAATATGCCCCCCTGCTAATCTGGAATATATTTTCCGCAACAGAAAGTGTACCCACTCACTCAACATACAGGTTGTTTGTGATGCCCATTACGTCATCACGGACATCGTTGCTAAGTTTCCAGGCAGTACCCATGACTCATACATTTTTAGGCATAGTGGGATACATCAACGCCTGGAACGTGGGGAATTTGGAGACGGATACCTCCTAGGTAGAGCCACAGACACTTGCAGACATACACACAGGTCACTCTGCACGACTATCTGGACTTACTAACAGTGTACTTTTGTGCCCAACAGGTGACAGTGCATATGCTCTCAGGCCTTGGATCATGACTCCGTTTTTAACACCAAGTAATGAATCTGAGAGGCAATACAACAGTGCGCATAAGAGGACCAGGAACCTGATAGAGCGGACCTTCGGACTCCTGAAGGCAAGATTCAGATGCCTCCACCACAGTGGAGGCGCCCTCCAATACACCCCCATTACCGCATTCAAAATTGTGGTCGCATGCGCCATCCTCCACAACATAGCCACCCGACGTGGGCTACCTCTCACCCCTGCAGAGCCAGATCCTGATGAGGAAGAGCAAGAACAACCACATCGCCATCATGGGGATAGGAGTCTAGCTAATCAAGGCAGACTGAGACGGGAACACATTGCAACGCAATATTTTGGACGGTACGTGTCAACTCCCACCATACTCACCCATTAACCAAACACTCCTTTAGTTAAGTGGAAGAAAAATAACTGTTTTAATAATGTAATGAATGAACTACTGTATATACAAGATGAATTTGTCCATGGGCAGGGAAATGCCAACCAGTCATGTGGCACATTAACGCCATGTGCCACATTTATTTCTCCGGGCTGTTCTCTAGCTTCTCCTGCCCCTCCTGCCAGCCTGGCTGGTCCCTGCTGCGTCCATGGTGCTCTGCCTCCCACTCCTTAGCACCCTACTGTCAGTAGCAGATACACTGCTCACTGTGGAGCCCTCCTCACTATCTTGGGGTGTTTCCCCGGTGGCCCTCAACATCTCCTGTGTCTCCATTATTTCTATTATATGTGTGAGATGTCCCAGGCCCCTGGCAACATCCCCAGCAAAATGGCACATCTCTATTTGCAGGCCAACTGTCCTCCTCGACAGGCCTGTTGTGTTGATGGCTAGCCTGCCGATCGATGTGGCCATCCTGTCCAGTCTTAGCATGATCTGGCGATCTCTGCGCCGCCCAGCCTCTGCCTGGCCCAGCAGTCCGGCCGCCAGTTCCCTGATGGCAGAGGCAATGTCTCCAGTGTTCTGGCACATCAGGTCCATGCGTCTGTTGAGGTGCTGCATGCTTGCATGGTTGTGTCTTACAAAGCGGTGCAGCACCCCACTAATCCTGCCCAATATTGTGTTCTGCAGGCGCTGACCCCGCAGCAGATGTGCCTCACTGCTGGTTGCAGGAAGTATCCGGGATCCAGACGCTCTTGCCCTGCGACGCCTGCGCTGTGGTGGCTGCCCTGTGCTCCCACCTGTATCCTCCCTGGCTGTTGCTGGGGCAGCTCCTGGCGTTGTTGTTGCAGCAGGCGTTACCACTGCAGGAATGCTGCTGACTGTGCATGTGGGGGTGCTGGCGGGTCCTGGGGTGTCCTCCTGGGCCTGGGTGCTTGGGGTGTAGGGGGTGTCTTGCTGGAGACCTGTGGGACATGGGGAACACACTGTCAGTGTCTAGTATCTATTGCACAATTCCTAATAAACATTTGCCTATGAACTGCCTATTGGACTACATTTCTCATAATGCATCATTCTGGCTTTTTCTACCCTGAAATGGAGCTATTTTGGTTGTGCATGCACCTGTGTACATGGTGGGTGGGGTATGACATTGATAGGGGTACAGGCATGTCACATGGTACTCACCGGTTGATGTGCTGGGCTCTGAGGTGTCCAGGTCCCCAAATCCACACACTGCCTCCGGCTCAAAGGTTTCCTCAATCATGTCTTCAAGGGGTGTGGGTGGTGGCACAGATGATGGTCCCCCTCCAGTGCCTCTCATCTCCCGGAGCCTTTCTGCCACCCTCTCCTTGGTCCGGGAGCGGAGGTCATACCACCTCTTCCTTATGTCCTCAATTGTCCTGTGGCTCACACCCAGGGAATTAATTTTCTCTTGCATTTCCTGCCAGAATTTCTTTTTGGTGGCCTCATGAACAGTGTGGGCTGCTCTCCCAAAGAGCTCATCATGGTGCTGACAACATTCTTCGGTCAGCACCTCAAGCTCCCTCTCAGAGAATTTCATTTTCCTTTTTCGGGGGGTTCCCTCCATGGCTGCTGCTGCTTGTTCAGTGTGAAGACTGGCAGTTATAAAAGTGTGTGGTCCTGCCTCCTCCCAGGTGTATTTGTTAACTTCCTGGCTGTGATGTCATCATCATGTGCCAGGAAGTGTTTCCAGAGTGTTCTGGTGTGCTTTCTGGAGTGTTCTGCTGCACCTGCAAGCAATTTTGAGGGTACTCGCAATTTGCGACACCCACTCGCTAATTGCGAGTTCGTTTTTTGCACACTCGCAAACAGCGACCTCGCAATCTGCGGACTCGCACACAGCGTTGTGAGTCCGGCTGCGAGTCGCTAAATCGGACCGGTTATTTTCCTGGCATACCAAATTGCGAGTCGCATTTTGCGAGTCGCATTGACTCGCAAAATGCGACTCGCAATTTTTATTTTTCCTACATCTGGCCCCAGATTCTTAAAAATGAGGCCCTAAGAGAGGATGTCTGACACTGATACAGGTCATGAAAAGGCCCAAGCAATCATCTGAAAAGACCAGGAGAGGTCATGGGCCCACAGCATCAGTAGACAAGAACTATGAAGAAGCACCTCAGTCATCCTGTGCTTAACAGCTATCAGTTGGTAACGGATGACTCTTCTAGGCTTCAGGTCCTGCAGATAATTTTCATAAACTTAGACAAACTTAGACATTTTATACAGAGACTAGCAAGGGCGACATCTTAAAGTCACCTCCATTACTTTATGGGGAATAACCCACCATACAAGGAGGAAAAGAGGAACTCAAGGATTCTGCCCAAGATAACCCTAGCCCTGCAACTTTAAGAAACTGTGGGGATTATTTATTCTGTGGTTTCTATGTCTTGTGTGTTTGCATTAAAATACTACCTTTTAAATAAAGGTAATGTCACAAACCCCTCTGTTCTGTGGGATTTGTGCACAGGGCTCTTATCACCTTTCCCCTATCTCACCTCATGGCCCCCTGCAAACCCTTGTTTCCCTTCCAGAGCTCTTCACCTCTTTGAACCTCCTGTACCATTTCTTTGCCTGGTTGCATGCCTGTAAGTATATCACATTTCCTAACTGTGCCTCCTACATTTACATATTAACTCCATTTGCCTTTACCTATTGCATGTAACCATTAGGCATATTTTTCCACTTGCCAACTGGCATGACCTATTGACTCTAATGCTCTTGGCTCTGCCCATTGGTTAATTGATTTCAGACCGTCATCTGCATCTGTAAAACGTCACTTCCATTTGGTTAACACGTGTTTTTTACCATGTTTCCATTGGAACTTTTCAGCCCTTCCATGTAAGCTACCTGCCCTTCTGGAACAGTCTTCCAATCAGGTATATAAACCTAATCTAAACCTGGAGTCGGCTCTCAGCATTGTTCCAGTCCTGCGCAAGCATCTTCCCTGCACTCACCATTGAGTCCGCTGGATTCTCCAGCACTCTAGTCTTCCAACTCGTCCTCTGATCCTGTGATCCTGACTCCATCAACATATACAAATATCTTCACACCCAGAGTTGCAATTCAACCTCCTCTTTTTGTTTCTTGCTCCTCAGCCTTCAGCCTACCTCCAGATTCCAGCTGAAGAACCTAATTCAAGGCTAAGTACTGTTTCTCAGGTTAGTGCACACTAATCTATAGTTCAGGTTTGTGCATTATCTATGACTGACTTTCTTTGAGGATATCAACCAAGTCTTTAAATATGGATATTAAGGGCCTTATTTACGAGGCCCTAGCAGCACACTGTAACTCTGGAGCATTATTTTTTTACGCTCCGGTGCTGCAGTGTGCCAGTCTATATTTATAAGGCCATGCAATGCCACCTTGCGTGGCTTTTCATGGCCTTGTAAATATGGACCACTTTCACGTATAATACTGTGCGAAAGAGGAATTCCATGGGAGTTGCGTTTGGTGTTCCCATGCAACACCCATGGAACCTGAAGGAATCTGATGCATTCCCAGATTTACACCCAATGTCTTTATTTCTCACCATTTTTCCTTCTTCTGTATGTGCTGCATTCTGTCATTGTGTTGTGCAGGAAGGTGTCCCTTCTTGCACAAAAGCAATAATCCCCATAATGCAGACATCCTAGCAGCATGGTGCTAGGGTACCTGCATTGGCTCTAGGCAGCAATTTGTGCACTAGCGCAGGGGGAAAGGACAGAAATTAGCTGTATCTTGTAGATAAAGGGCATTTCTGCCCTTTCCCGGTAGCACAGGGTTGCACAGCAAAACAGTTGCAAAACAGTTGCTGTGTCACCTTGCGAAATGGTCCTCGTAAATGAGGCCCAAGTGTACCCACGTTTTCGAGGTCCTAGAGCTCCGAACACTTTACCTCGTGGGTGCTCCAAACTTTATTTGACTCTGATCTGAAGGCCTTCATATTTGCATACTCAACAAGATCTTTGTAGTAAGGGCTCGGAAAGATTTTGAGTTCATAATCGTGATACTCTATTTTTTTTAGTTGAACCTTACTGTATTGGACACTCTGTGGAGTGCTAGAAAAGTGAATTATTTCCTTTTAAATTTGTATCTGTTCTTAAGCCTTATTTAAGATGAAGCCTGTAAGTGTTATTGTGTAAATTACTGTTTAACAATCATATGCTAGGGACTGTTAGTAAACTACTCTCCTTGTTGTTTCTAGTACACTAAACCAACATCCACACACAAAGGTCCAGAGAGTACAGATCCATCTGTGCAGTGTTGGAAGTCAGCAGAGCAGACACAGTGATGCAAGTCTATCTTTTTCTTGTTTTAGCTAAACTCCCCCTACCCTCTAAGGCAGTGGGTGAATTAAGGTGGTCATTACCTGTTTTAATTGCTGCCCAATGTGGGATTAGAGGTCTAGCATAGGCTCTACGGTCGTAACCAAGTAAGTGTTTGACAAATAAACATTGACTGGTCAATCATCTTATTGCCAGTAGTTGCACCTGTGTTTGTCTTACAACTGCCTTATCTCAAAGAGGTTTGGACTGCTCAACCAGTACTACCACTGACTGTCAAATACTGAGAGGGGTGGTACTTGGCCCAGTTGCTCAAGACTCATTGCAGCTTGGGTATGGTAAGAGCAGGAATAAAAGGTCATTACTGCCATGTTTGTTCCGAGTAGCCCCTGATTGCCCTGTGGCCCTCTGTAATGAGTTCTGACAAGTATATTATTTGAGAATAAAAGAAATTCCAGCAATCACGTCAGGAATTTTCAATTCTATTAAGGACACGAAGGTGAGGATTATGCTTTCTCTTTCATTACCGAGAAATCACGGCAGCCAATCAGAGTTAAAACATTTAAAAAACTACATATCCCAACATTTCCAGTAGTCCATATCATGCCCAATCCCAGGCCTGCTCTCCATATAAATGTCTTTATCTCCTTAGTCCTTCCTCTTTCTTTGCAATAACTGAACAAGATAACCTGCACTCCAAGAACTGAAGTCTTCCACCTCCAGCGAAGAACAACGAAATGAAGCCACCAACTGAACCCTGGTGTATGTTCCACACCTCTAGCATCTCTTCTGGTATTCATGCGTCCTTGTTCTATTAATGAAAGGAAACAGTGCAAATATTCTGCTATCGACTATTAAGAAAAAACATGGGTGGGCATCATAATAATACACACAAAAAAATCATAAATGAAATATAACAGTAATGTTTTACTTATGAACACCATTACTAGTCATTCTCTTCAAGAAAGGGTGGGATAATCCTCACCTCCGTGTCCTTAACAGAATTGAAAATTTGCGACGCAATAGCTAGAATTGTTTTTATTCTTTGTCAGGACCGGAGGCTTCGGATTATGCTAGTTCAAAGTTGATTTACTACAACAGACGCTATATCAACAATAGGCTTATGATGAAAGACCTTAAATGTAGAATCAGAAGAGCAATCTGTGGCAGCCATAATATTCTCTAAACGAGAACCAACCCCAAGTATCTTAGAAGCCATGGCGCCATGCACAGAATGTGCCCCAAATTTGGTAATGTCTATACCAGCCTCTCCCAATAACCATCTGACCCATCTGGCCTAAGTGGCTGACGAAACTGGAGAAAGTGTTTTTTTGTGTGGAAATGAGTAATTGTAGTCAAGCATCTCTGCGAAATTCTCGAGTGCAATCCTCATAAGTTTACAAGCATTTTACAACACACAATTTTTGGTGAAGGGGAAAAGCCGGTTAAGAAATACATTTAGTAGCAGACTTTGTGCATCTGGAAATATGAAAAGATACTCCTGTAGGAGTAAATACTCTACCTGCTAAGTCTAGTGCTCTTACATCAGATACTCGTCTGCATGATATAAGACATAGTGAAACTGTAAGTTTGTCCGACAACTGTTTGTGAGATAGATCCTCATCACATGGCCAGTTTCTCAGAAACCTTAGTACAATATCTATGTCCCAAAACGTTGAATATCTAAGTTGAGGGGATTTAACCATTTTGACGCCCCTCAAAAGTTTAGAAATGAGGGGGTGCTCACCTACTGGCTTACCCTCAATGTGTGGATGTCCTGCAAAAATAGCAGACCTGAAGTTATAAATGGTTCTATAAGCCAAACCCTGAGTGGCTAAATCCAACTGAAAATTGATGATTATGCTAATGTGGGACCCGAAGGGATCAATACTCCGCTCACTGCACCAACCCATCCAACGCTTCCAAGAAGCTTCGTATCTCTTATGGGTGGAAGGACTCCAGGATTGGTATAAGAAGTACATAGCATCACTCGAGATGACTGGCATTTGTCAACGTCCCCTGAAAGTTTCAAGGCCATGAGGGTCAAGAGTCTCTGCATTATCAAAGGATGAGGAAATTTCCCCGGATCCAGGAGTAAGGATGGAAAGGACGGGAGGAGGATCGGGGCTGCACATGATAGAGACATTGCCATTGGAATCCACAACTGCACCTTCCAAATAGGGGTCACCAGAATAGTTTCCACCAACCACCTCTTCACCTGAGAGAGTACTCTGAATCATAGAGAACAGAGGGAATGCAGATAGGATATCCCTGGACTAGTTCTGGAGAAAAGCATCTGACCCCAGGGCCAGAGGATCCTGTCTCCAGCTGTAAACCCGTAGGGTCTGAGTGTTGAGTCGTGATGCACAAAGATCTATTGAACACTCGCCCCACCGCATCATCAGAGTGCAAAAAATCGACTGATGAAGTCTCCAGTCACTGCCATCCCTCAAAAAGTGAGAGTTTCAGTCCGCTACTACATTGGAGCGTCCCGGAAAGTATTCTGCCGTCACTGAGATCTGGTGTTGAAGGCAAAAATGAAAAAAATCCTTAGCAATGTCCACCAGGATGCGAGATCTGGTCCTGCCCAGGCGATTTATGTACCTCACTGCCGATATGTTGTCCATACATAACAGTATGAAACAACTGGCCTTTTGAGGAGAGAGGGAGTGGATCGCAAAAGCTCCTGCCAGCAGCTCCAAGCAATCGAAGTGAAGGGTAAGCTCTTTCGGAGACCAACAGCCTCCCGTTTCCACTGTCCCGCATCGGGCTCTATTATTAACTCCGGAGAAGACACAAATATTGCTTTGCCATTCCAGGCATCCATGTGACCCAGCCACAAACGGATCTCTGACCTGGCCTCGTCCATCAGAGAAACATGTTCCGAATAACCTAACCCTTTACGAAAATGTAGAATCTTCAACTGTTGATGAGCTCGGTAATGCAGACAACCCGGGAATTTCACTTGAAAAGAAGAGGCCAGAAGTTCCACAAAGTGAGCAAGGGTTCGCAGTGATATAGTTGGAGAGGCAAGGGCTCTCTGTACCTCTTCCTTGATCAGAGATCGCTTCAGAAGAGGTATTTTCAGCTGCGCTTTCACAGAGTCTACTTAAAAACCTATGAATTCTAGACATTGTGAAGGAATTGTAATTGACATCTCTGAATTTATCAGCAAACCAAGTTCCTGAAGAGCTTGAATGGTCCACGCCAGATGCTCCAACACCAAATCCTTGGTTTGTGCCATTATCAGAATGTGGTCTAGGTAAATGATGAGGCGAACCTGGAGATATTGTACTACTGGCCTCAGAAGAATGGTGAAGCACCAAGGGGCTGAAGACAGACCGAACGGTAGGACTGAGAACTCAAACCATAGATTTCACCCACGGAATTGGAAGAAACGATGATGAGATGCGAAGACTGGCACCGTTGAATAGGCATCCTTGAGATCTAGCTGAACAAGCCAATCTCCTTCCTGCAAGAGATCTCTCAACAGATGTGTGCCTTCCATCTTGAAATGTCGGTATACTATGCAAGAATTGAAAACCTTTAGGTTTAGAACTAACAGGTAGCCCCCACCTTTTTTCTGCACTAAAAAGATTGTGCTGACAAAACCTGTAGGGTAAGGGGCGGTTCTTATTATTGCGTGTTTGTGCAGAAGAGAAGCGATTTCGTTGTCTATGAAAACACTTTCTTCTTGGGAAAAATGCAGAATAGTTTGTTGCCTGTGAGGGGAGTACTACTCCAGTTTGTACTCCTGAACTTGTTTGAAGAACCCATGGATCTTGAGAGATACCCTCCCAAGCTTGAATATGCCATTTCAGTCCCCCCCCAGAACAACCTCCGAAAAGGGGATTATTCTCACCTGTTGCCATGTCTGACGTGTTGACACCCCCTCTGCCACCACTCCTGTAGGTGTGACCTCAGCCTCTCCTGTTCTGTGAGGGGTAGAATCCTGAAGTGGTGTGGTAGGAGCTTGAACCTTATGGGGGTAGTTCGCAGAGGCCTGCTAGAAGCCTCAGCCTGGCGCTCAGCCTCTATACTGTCCAGCCCTGAGAAAAAGGCCCCCACTGAATATCTTCTTCATTGAGGTCTGAGCCTTGTCGAGGGTGGAAAAGGTGGAAACAAATTTCCCTAAGTCTTTGACAAATTTATCGCTGAACAAATGACCATTAGCCATAGTTCCTGGTTCTGATGGGGCTAATTCAACTACTTTAAAATCAAACCTCATTAGAAAGGATTTGCGGCATTCCGTGGACATGGCGAATTGGCATTGCCAAGGAGGCAAATAGCTCTTTGCACCCATTCCAACACCGCATCAGGGTCTAGTGGCGTGTTGGCCTCTTTCATTTGAACTGCCAGTTCCAAAATCTTTGTAATGGGTCCCGCTAAGTCCAATAATTTGTCCTGGCAACCTCTCCAGGCTTGATCCAGGCCTTTCTTTGGGTCTTTAGCAAACCTTTTGAGGAAGGTGGACATACTGGGGTCCAGCTCAGGGGTATCTGCCACCTTGCCTAAGAGAGAGGGAAGCGGGCACTCAGATCGCAAGGTATTACGCACGTCATTGTCAAAACCTTTACAGATTCGCTCTTGTACATAGTGTGCCACCACCATAGATGGTACCCATTCTGTGGATCTGGGGTGAATAATATTTTCTGGTTTGAAAATTAAATTCTTCTGAACCATCGTCTCGTCGGTGATATGATGAGACTTGCGCTTTCGCTTAAACAATTGTTTGGGGTCATCCAGTGCTCTGTCCGAATCAGAGGACTGGGAAGCAGAGGTGTGGGATGGCTCCATGCATGGAGCTGAGGAGGTATGAAAATTCCTCTGAGAGTGCAAAGAGTCCCCATGCCCGTATTCATGGTCTTGAATGACCCAAGTGGCCATTTGCGCTAGAATTTCTGCTGATTAAGTAGTCCCCATTGAGGCTTTCTGGCCAAGTCCCATTTCCAAAGATTGGGTATTCTGAACTCTTGTCTCAGAGGAGGGTCTTCACACCGGTTCTCTTTGGTCAAATCTCACCAAGGGTTGAGTCAAAGGTTTAAAGCTTTTATTAGAGCCTGGTTAACAGAGTCCTGTACATGGTGACCAAGGGCTTGTACTAGTGTCTCCTCCATTTGATTTACATATGGAATCTCAGATCCATCCTGATAATATTCATCCTCTTCGGCGTAGTATGCCATTTTATCACCAGAGGAGATGGAGGAGTTCAAAAGGGGGGAAATAGTGTTGTAACCATCTCTGGAAACACCGAAGTAAGCGTTTTGTGTTTTCTTTATTTGGCAAAAAATCAATCATGAAGAGCGCAGAAAACGCGTCTCTTCGTCAGCTTCACCTCCATTCAACTGTCCCCCTGCCTCGCTCGAGCCGCGACCGAGGCAGAACGGGTTCGGCACACGGAAGCGCGTGCTGAACCTGAGCATAACATATTATCTCCCTTTTTTTTTAAAACAAAAAACAGTTACATATATAAGAACAAAAAACGTAAGCGCATAGGACAAAAACCTATGAGCATTAGATAACCTATGCATTACATAACATTTAACAATCACATCAGTGTGTACATGAGATAAAAAAAACTTAAAACATTCTTGCTAAATACTATGATGTTCTCTGAGTTTGATCGGAACCCATTTCTAACGGACAGACCTCCTCAAGGTGTCGGGTTCTAACAAATGATTGTCTAACACCTTGCGTTCCTGATGAATGCCCTCTGACCCAGAGGAGTCACTTCCTTCCACTCCACGGTGCCCAACATCCTTAACCTTAACAACCTTCCCCATATTCCACCATTGACCACTCTCAACCATGATGGCATTACCACATACTTTCTTTACCCTAACAGGAGCACCATAGCAGGCTTCCCCTTTCCTCACAAATGTCTGTAACTTAACGCGCACCAGATCTCCAGGTTGAAATGAGAGTTTTTTTGTAGAATTTTTCAGGTCATACCTAGCTTTTACCTTTTCTTGATTTTTTTTTACTTCACCCAACACCCCGTCCTTGTTCACAGAATCAGGAATTTTACCTGAAACCACTCTGGCTAACCACGCTGGAAACAGTCTTGAGGTGCTTCGTCTTCCTTTAAGCATTCAAAAGGAGAAATTTTAGTCACAGAATGTGGAGTGGTGTGATAGAACCACAACATCGAATTCACGGCCTCTTCCACATCCAGTTTACTTGCTTTAGCCCATTTGATACATTCCACAACAACCCTATTCATTCTCTCCACTAAACCATTTGTTTGAGAATGGTATAGAGAACTTTTCAAATGTTTCACACCAGATTCTCTCAGAAACATTTCCATGTCATAACCCACAAACTGTACACCATTGTCCGAAATCAAGGTTTCCGGAAAATCTTCCCTCCAAAAAATCTCTTTGAGAAATTGAATCGCACTACCCACAGTAGGCTTTGCAAAAAAAACGCACTTCTGGCCACTTACTGTAATAATCCATTAAAACAAACGCATAACGCATCTGGCTGGGGAGAAAATGGAATGGTCCAACCATGTCAACCCCAACTTTGACCCAAGCCTTATCCGGTAACGATATGGGTTGTAATGGTGGTTTAGCAGTCTTCAACCCTTTTTCTGCACCATTATACACCACACACCCATCAACCACTCTTTCTACATCCTTGTCCATAGAAGGCCACCAATAGTGTGCTCTAATATGTCTCTTAGTCATAGTGGTACCAAGATGACCCTCATGAGCATGGTCCACCAACCTTGTACGAATCTCACACGGGGGAACACATTTATCATTCCTCAAAATGATCCCATTTTCAATTGACAATTCTTCACCCACCTTGACATATGGCTGAACTTCAAGATTCACATTTCTTTCTTTAGGCCAACCATTGATTATATGCTGCTTAACAATGGACAACACCTCATCACTGCTTTCAGCCTCCCTCCACACAGTCTCAGTGCACACCTTGTACTCATCAGCATCAATCGCAGCTATGAAACAATCTTCCACATCATCCTCCAAATCAAGATTACTTTCTTCACTTATAGGTAGACGAGATAGAAAATCTGCTGTGAAATTGTCTTTCCCCGGAATATGCTTGACCTGAAAGTCATACTGCAATAATTTTGTGGTGAGGCGTGCGATACGAGGAGTCGTATAGTTAATCTTATCACCATTTAAAATGTAAACCAACGGTTTATGATCTGTTTGAATTACATATTTTCTGCCCCAAACATAACTCCTAAATTTTTCGCTAGCCCAATAGCATGCGAGCAACTCTTTTTCAATTACTGAATAATTCAGTTCAGGATCACGTAAGACTGTAGAAGCATAACTAATAACTTTCTCCTCTTTTCCTAGACCTTGCGACAAAACAGCCCCCAGCCCATACCTACTAGCATCCACCGTAATAGTACACAGTTGACTGGGGTCATAAGAACTCAGTGGTCTGGCGTCTACCAACTCTTGCTTGACCCTTTCAAAAATGGTTTGACATTCACTGTCCCATTTAAACGGAACTTTGCTCTTGAGCATATTGGACAAAACTTTCATTTTGCTAGCATAGTTGGAAATGAACTTTGAGTAGTATTCACACATGCCAACAAAAGATAGTAACTCATCTTTATCTTTAGGGTTAGGGGAATCTACAATCGCCTTTACTAACCCAGGACGAGGTGTAATACCTTCCCCAGACACACAATGGCCCAAAAATTATATTTCTTTCTTATAAAACTCACATTTTCCCTTCTTTACACAGACGCCAAAGGACTGAAAAATTTTAAACACTGATCTAATTTTCTCATTGTGATCTTCTAAACCCCTTGTGTGAATCAACACATCATCCTGAAAAATTAAAATACCTTGGATTTCCCCCAAAATTTTGTGCATGATGCGTTGGAACGCTGATGCTGCTGAAGCCAACCCGAATGGCATCCTGCAAAACTGGAAAGTGCCAAAGGGTGAATTGAAAGCGGTGTAATGGCGCAAATCCTCATCCAGTTCAACCTGGTGATAAGCAGACGCCAGATCAATCTTTGAAAACCATACTGAGCCCCTGAGCCCTTCAAGTAGGTCACTGATCTTGGGTAAGGGATACGAATCTATCCATATTTCCTTATTGAGACTCCTGAGATCCACACATAAACGCAGGTCTCCATTACGTTTACGGGCAACAACCAAAGGAGAAAGCCACAAACTGGACTCAATTGGCTCAATTACACCATTCTGTTGAAGCTTGTCCAATTCAGATTTAAGATCTTCTCTTAAACTAAATGTTACTGACCTGACTTTATGTCTTACAGGAATGGCCATATCCTTAACCTTTATTCTATGCTTGAATCCTGTAATCTTCCCCAAACCCTGGGCAAAAACACCAGGAAACTCATCCTCAAACGGTGTCTTTGAATCTGCACACTCCACCACCAGAACTTGCTCTTTAGTTCCAGGTTTCAGCACCATGCCAAACAAACCCTGATGATACCACCCCAAAATATTCAAACCCTTATATGCCACATAAATTTTACCAAAAATCTTCCGACCCTTGAACACTAAACAGTCTTCTATGTAACCTTCTAACTCAATTTTCCTGCCTTCATACGAGATCGGAGACCTATCGGGAGGGAACAACTTTCTGTCACCCCAAGTATTATGGAACAGCTCTGATGAAATCATAGTAATGCGTGCACCTGAATCCACCAATAAACGAAGCATTTTATCCCCAACCCAAATATCCACCATGGGATCTATGCATTGGTTATGTTCCATGACCCCTAATACTTTATCTGTGACCACAACAATCATGTCTTGGAAGGCTTTTACAAAAGATTCTTCTCTATTTTCTTCCTCGTCCTCCACTATGCACGTGACATTAGCTTGCTTATTACTAGTGGATTGACAGACTGTAGCAAAGTGACCAACTTTACCACATTTTCTACACATAACGTTCTTTGCAGGACAAGACTTCACATCTTTGAAATGAGGCATGTTTCCACATCTAAAACAAGTGTTCGAGGATCTAAAAAAAGGATTGTCACTCTTCTTCATATCAGTATTCTTCGCTGCACTCCTTTTAGTAACAACACTGACATGAAGAGGATCTGAACCCTTCACCGTAGAGCTAGAAGAAAGTTCCATCAAAGAGATCTGGGCAAGCTCCACACTCTTGGCTACTTTGATAGCTTCATCCAACGTTGGATTTCCCATGGTGAGTAATTTCTGCTGAATATGTTTATTTGTACAATGACCAATGAACTGGTCCCTTAAGAGTTGGTCTTGAAAATCCCGAAATTCACACTTGGAAGCCAGTAGTCTTAGAGCACTGACATATGCATCAACATCCTCGCTTTGAAATTGCTGACGCTTGAAGAATTTGTGCCGCAAAACTACTAGACTAGGTAAAATGGCAAATCTTGTGGCCAATTTTTTTGTAGTCATCAAATATTCATTGAGTTCTTCTTCATCCAATTGCGGTAGCTCAGGTAAATGTTTGAAAATCTCTCTCCCTTCATACCCCAATGAATGTAAAAGCAAACATTTCTTTCTTTCAGGGCAAAAACGAAATGCTCCTATGGCACCCAGGTAAGTTTCAAAGCCATCAAACCACTGCCTCCATGGAATAGGAGGAGCCCCAGGAGTTTCCAAGAACGGTGGTGGTGGATTGACTGATTGCATTACTTAAAACCAGGCATGACGTTCACAGTCAATGTGCTTTGAACAACGTAACAATAAAATTCTCTTGGTGATATATCACAGGAAAGATTTAAGCAAAAAGTACTTCCAAGATGGCACCTAAAAAGGCCATATCCAGTACAAATCAGTACACATACTATATCCCCAACACAACTTGCTGATTCACAAACCTCCGGAAGGAAATGCCCAGACTACGCCTGTTTTCTTCAGAAAAAAGATGTGTAGGACGCCTCCCATGAAGAAAGTGCCAAGGAATATATTCCTAATCTCCTCACGATCAACGCGTAGTAGGAAACCAGCTCGTCGCCACAAATGTGATGTTGTAACCATCTCTGGAAACACCGAAGTAAGCGTTTTGTGTTTTCTTTATTTGGCAATAAATCAATCATGAAGAGAGCAGAAAAGGCGTCTCTTCGTCAGCTTCACCTCCGTTCAACTGTCCCTCTGCCTCGCTCGAGCCGCCAGACGCGACCGAGGCAGAACGTGCCGAACCTGAGCATAACAAATAGCCTTTGCAGGATAAAGCAGGAGACAAACTCCTAATCACAAAAAAGAGTAAAACTCTCAGCACAACCCAAATCAGATCAGCGGGAGCCCCTGCATGTAAAATTCCCCTAAGGCAGAGCCTTTAATCATTTATGCGCCCCGCCGGGCATTCAGGGGGGTTTTGACCCTCAGAAACACGACATGCTGCAACAAGCTGCAACAAAACAAAGCTCTGTATTGAAAAGAGCCTCGGAGATCGTTTCGCGAATGCACACGTGTAGAAATAGAGAGATGACTAGCCTCTCAGTCCAGCACTCGCCTGGCCTCAAAGAGGCCAGCTACACCCTCTGATAAAACGAAGCGCCCCGTGGGTGAGGTCCGATAAAAATATTATTAGCCAACACGCGATTGCAACTCCTATCCCAGGGTTTAGAAACCTCGTGACAGGAAAGAAGTACGATAACGCACAGAGAGTGAATGAAGTGGAACAAGTCCTTAGCGAATCCCCCTTCTGATCCTGCTCCTGCTCCACGGTCGCACATGGAAATCAATAAAGAACGTTTAAAATACAGATCATTGGGACAGTGAAATGTTGAGTACTTATCTCTGGCTGCCAGCAGCAAAGAAAGAGGAAGGAATAAGGAGACAAAGACATTTATATGGAGAGCAGGCCTGGGATTGGACATGTTACGGACTACAAGGAATGTTGGGATACGTAGTTTTTAAAAATGTTTTAACTCTGATTGGCAGCTGTGATTTCCCTGTAAAGAAAGAGAAAGCATAATCCGAAGCCTCCGGTCCTTACATAGAATCAAGGTAATCCAGCAAACGTACTACTCAATGACTCAGAGTGAAGAATATAAGCTGGCATACCATTAACGAAGGCAAATCTCCCAGAAAACCAGACCACTAGATACATGTACCCTCAATGACTGGTTTTCCAAACAATACAAATGACAAGCTTGGGTACGACCATCATGTCCACAACCTTAATATCTTACAGTTTTCCACTGAAGCCGCTGCTCAGCATTGTTCTAAATAAATCACCTCTTTGAAGTTGACAGAACTCCTTGAGTCTTCCTTTTCCAGAGAAGGAGATAAGGATGGGTCCTTTTTCTAATATTGTTGACAGGTTTTGCTGACTTTTTCTACCAAAAAGGGAAAGACCTGTTGAACAGGAAGAGAAAAAGAAACTGAGACCTAGAGTCAAAATGAAAAGAAAGGATGATCTACAGTTAAAGACAGGCCAACAAAGTAATACTCCCATAGATATGTTGACCAATGAACCATGAATGTTCGCTCAAACATTAATGATACTAGGGTAACCTTTCCATCTGTCACATTATCAGTCATTGGCAGTTATTAATTTATGCAAGTCAGTCACCTGTTCTAAGGCAGTGAGGTGAGAATGAAAGATTAGACATGAGAGGCACCTTGTTCTTTCAAGAAATGGAAGTGTTGATTGCAGATTTACGGGCTGTAGTTCATTTCAAAGTCTATGGCCAACCCTTAGGTTGAATTAGATGTCTCTGTTACCACTCAATCACCAGGCCTGAGCAGTTGTTTACTCCTTGATCATCTGTGCCTTTACACTGGTCCATTTATGTTTATTTACAGTTTCTGGAACACCAAATCTAAAAATAAAAATGAGTTTTTATCTTTTGTTTTTGTTTATGATTCCGTTTTTAGAGCAGACTTTTGTGTTATGCTATTAGTGTATTAGTTTTGCTTTTTAGTCCAGAATATAGAGTTCATTGACTTCGACTGGAGGACAATCAAACCGTTCATTTGAGAACTCACCTTCGTCCACTATCTTCTTCAGTCTGATAATTTTGTGAGGAAATGTTTATTCATTTTGATCTTCGTCAATATCTCTAAGTTTGAGGGGAGAGACTGATCTTTCTAAACATGACAACTATAGAGTAAGCGGCCCCTTAAACCAACAGCACTTCATAATGCTGAGTTAAACCAATATATGCTCATGCACTTTCGAAATCCTGGGTAAGGCACTTTCCCCACCAGAATTCAGTACTGTTTACAAATGTTTGGAAATTGCGATATTAATACATAAACAATTCTTTGTTATATCCAAGCTTTAAGAATTACTAACAGATAACTAATACAGATACAACAGAGTAAAGAGTGAATTGTCTTTATCCTTGTTCAGTTGATGCAGTCAGTTTCTTGTAGTTTTACTGCCAACATGCGATTCAGACTTTAGTGGCAGTCAAGCACAGGGCTTTTTCAAGCCTGCAAAAAGTACTTGGCAACGTATACATTAATGTAGGTTTGTAACAAAGTAATATTGAATAGTTGTTTGTAATTCCTATTACAATACATTTCTAGAAAATGTGAGCAAACGATGTGAGGTGCACTGTTGAACACACCAAGTGTGCAAGAAAGGTATAAAATCATTGTGCATGATGGTGAATTGTGATGATGGAGATTACAGTGTCAACCGTGCTTTAATTTTCTTAGTGCTATAGCTATACTAAGTAAGTTGACTTTGTGACCAGTTGCAATACCATTGAATAAGGATTTTTAAATTAGCATTAGAAAAAGGGGCAAGAGTGTATATAGTCAAATGCTGTAAGATGGAGTAGGATTCCATTTGGTAATTATTCGTTGTGAACTTTAATATTACATTTTGATTTCTGGATAGAGGAAAGATATGTGGAGCACTTAAATGGGTCAATATTGCGGCCCGGCCCGCACTCATCAATGCTGCCAACAACACCCTAAAATCCACACTAATGGACCTAGAGGCAGGTCCTGCAACTCCCCACCAGGAAATAAGCTCAATCCACACATCCTGCTTTAGGGATATCGCAGCCCACTTCTCAGCACCCCCAGCCCACGTCAACAAACGACCCAAAACCAGGCACCGCTGGTTCAACAAAACGTGTCGGTCCCTAAACAAGCGCCTAGTTCAAGCCATTAAATCCAAGGACCCCATCGCCATCCGCGCAGCTAGGAAGTCCTATAAATCTGCAATATGCATAGCCAAGCGTGATCAAGATAGGAAATGGTGGACAGCACTCAGCGATGCTGTGCGTGAGAGAAATTATAGTCTGTTCTGGTCCCTGGCAGCGCGAGGTCCAGAAACCAGTGGTTTGGACATCTCAACCAATATTGCCCCAGGAGACTGGATAGTCCACTTTAGTAGTCTGTACTCCCCTGATCACGACAGCCCCACCCCTGTTTGTATGGGCCCCCTCCCACTTCACCCATTAGCACCCACCACCACAGCACCCCTGTTGTTCTCTCAAAGTGATATAACCTATTCTCTAAGCACTCTAAAACGCGGCAGGGCCCCTGGTTCAGACTGCGTCCCAGCAGACCTATTCTCAACAGACCTAGCATCCTGGTCAAGATACCTCACCATTCTAGCTAACGCAATAGCATCTGGGGCACCAATTCCCGACTCATGGAAAGCGGCCATTGTTATCCCAATCTTTAAAAAGGGCGACAGATCTCTTCCCTGTAACTATAGACCTATTAGCCTAATTGACTGTGTCCAAAAAGTCTTCTGCCACTGCCTCCTAGGGAAGATCGAAGAATGGATAATTGACCATGATATCCTTAGCCCCCTCCAAGCCGGTTTCCGGAAGAAGATTTCCACCACTGATCAAGCCCTCAGATTCCTACTATTATATTGGAAAACAGTGTTCATTGGCAAAGGCAGCCTTTATGTAGCTTTTGTGGACCTCAAATCTGCTTTTGACCTAGTACCTCGCAACCAACTGTGGGTCACTCTCTCTCGGATGGGAATACCGGAACACATCCTTGCCATTTTGATACGACTCCACGAGGACAACTATGCTCAAGTCAGGTGGGGCAACAGGGGCCAACTAACCGATAGAATCCACGTCTCCCGGGGTGTGCGGCAAGGCTGCGTACTTGCCCCGACCCTCTTCTCGTTGTACATCAACGAAATTGTCCCCTCCCTTCTCAGACTACAGGCAGACGCACCTTCACTTGGCACACAAAAAATCCCAGTCTTACTTTTTGCCGATGACACTCTTTTGATTTCCAAGACCCCCAGTGGTCTAAGGAAACTCCTTGCGTGCTTCGAGCATTTCTGTTCATCTCAGGGACTCGAAATCAACGCCTCAAAAACCAGACTAATGACCCTTAACCCCCACAGATCTTTCAAAGGGAAATTTACTCTAGAGGGCTCCTCTCTTGAGAAGGTGGGCATTTTCAGCTACCTGGGCATAACACTCACCGACAACATGTCCTGGAAGCCACACATAGGAAAACAAGCCCTTAAATTAAGACAAACAACTGGGGCTCTACTAAAAAATTTCCACCTCTCACATACAAAACCAATTCGCCCAGCATTACAGCTATACGAAGCCCAGGCAGTTTCCTCAGCGCTCTACGGGGCTGAACTTTGGGGTTATACCAAAACCCAAGACCTAACCACCGCTGAAAACAACTTCCTAAGAAACCTTGTGTCCCTTCCACAAAGCACCCCACTGTTCCCTCTTTGCAAGGATCTCGGCATCAAACGCATTGGTCACAAAGCCCGCCTGCGACCTCTGCTGTACTGGCGGCGTCTCTGGACCACTCCGGAACTTGACATCTTCACTGAAGCTCTACAGGTCATCCTAAAAGCCGACCACCTGCACAGAATCCCCTGGCTACGATCCATCAAGGATTTACTTCACTCTATCGGGCTCGATGATCTCTGGAACTCACCAGCCACGTCAGTCTTTCCCTCGAAAAGGGAACTAAAGGGAACTAAAGAAACTATACTGGCAAAGGGCCAACCACGAAGACACTCGGGCTGCACTCCACACTACATTATCCTGTGACTTTGCCAACCTAAAAGATTCATGCAAGTACGAAACTTTTTGGGACCTAATCACGGCCCCAAGGGAAAGGAAACTGTACTTCCAGCTCCGTATTGGAACACTCCCATTAAGAACTTTCACCAGCAGCTGGTCACACAGTGAATCCACTGCATGCCCTGCTTGCAAAGCCCCCGTCGAGAATCTCCCTCACCTCCTTTTTGCATGCCCCGCGTATACCGCCCCCCGTAGGAAATGGCTGGCCCCGGCATGCAGACTACTGGGAGTACGCTGCTCTGTGCTAGCCCTGTGAATCCTTAGATCAGACACCAGGCCAACGCTAGTGATCGCTATCGCCAAATTCCTCGGAGCCAGTTGGCTTATCAGAGGGAAAACTCTTCTGGACAAAGACTCCTAATAAGACTGTCCTAACATCCTGCACAGCGCTTTTCATTTCATTTCATTTTATTCTATCTCACTTTTATTCCATTTTTATTTCTTTTATTACTTACTTTTTTTACTTCCTTTTTATCTACCTACAATTTTATTTTATTACGTGTATTTATTTGTATTTATTACTGCTCGCGCTTTTTTGGCTCTTGTAGCCGCAATAAAGCTTCTTTGAATTGAATTGAATGTGGAGCACTTAACATGGAATGGGCAGCAAACATGCTACTAGTGTAGATTGTTAAAGTATCATATGACTGTGTTGTTCCAAAAACAACCCAGGCATTCTTTCTGCCCCCCTGTGGGAGGAGGGAGTGATTAACCCCAATCTGTCAACCAAGAAGCAGAAAGTCCACTAGATACCACAGGAAACTGAAAAACATTATACAGGGGTGGGATCTGTCCACCAAAGACATAGCCAAACCCCCACCTCAAAAAAATGTGTGGACAGTCTTTCTATACCCCCAGTCTGCCCCTGAGGGATGGTCAGAAAGCCCACTAGACACCAGGGACTGCATTAATTCAGTATTTTGGGAAAGAGCCCCCCTCCCCACCCAATGGTCTTTATGCCCTACCTGGCCGGTGGATAGGAGTATTCACCCCCAATCTGCCCCGGGGGGCAGAAAACCCACTAGCCCACTAAGACACCCGGGAAATAAAATATATGAAGGCAGCACCACTGCATAATGGAGCAGTTCTATGTGTGACTTTATGGATGGTCACTTTCAGAGCAGCAGGTTGGAACTTTGGCAGCTAAAACAATTTTCTTACTTTGAAGTGGCCCACTGGGGTAATGAACTGCGTTTTATTATTTTGTTTGGCCTCAGCAACCCACTTGGGATATAATTTTAAAATGTGCAGGACTACTCTTACCAGGATGCACTTTGCAGCTCACTTGAGGTCCAGTGGGACGGAACTGGTGTTCAACTGATATCAGGTGCCTGCAATTAAATCTGCTGAGCAGCCAGGCAGTTGGCCTTTGAAAAAGGAAGGAAAATGTTTGTTCTCTGCTGATGAAAGGATGAACCCAGAAACACGTGTTCACAGATGCTTGAAAGTACAAGGCCTAAAATAATGAAAATGCCAAAGAATTCTCTGTAAGTTGTTGACTTTGCTACATTCCATAATGACTACTTTAATTCAGGACAACTCTCTTTTATGTGTGTACATATATATATATATATATATATATATATATATATATATATATATATATATATATATATGACGAATGCATGGGCATGGGAATGTCCCCACCCCAACAAAATGCACAGAAAGGCTGTGTGCCCTCCATTGGAGGCAGATTATGTGATTACCCCTAATCTGTCCCCCACAGGGGAAGAAAGCCAACTAGACACCTAGGACTATGTTAATGCCATATGTCTGGGGAGATTTCCCTCCTGTGCATGGGCCTGTGCTTTGCCCCATAGTGGCCCCAACAGACTTTCTGCCCCCTCCCAATAGGTGGATGGGGATATTTACCTCACTATGCTGCCCAGGTGAAGAAAGCCCACTAAGGACTGGATTCATGTAGTATTTGTTTTCGGGGCAGTCTCCCCCTTGGGAATTTGCCCCCCCCACTCTGAAGCCAGTGAGAATTTCTGGCCCCAGAGGGGATGAATATGGCTATTTACTCCAATCTGCCTCCTAGGGGGTCAGAAATCCCGCTAGACACCTGTGATTCCCAAATGGTGCCAAAAGGAAACAAAAGGACAGTGAGGCCCACCCTGGCATCAAGCCATTAACTCTGTCCCAGTAATGGCAAGATTGTCTTTTGTGACTCCCCTTGGGTACAGATAAGAGGCTTGTTCCAATTGGGGAGATTATCCCAAATCTGTCCCAGGGGTAGAAAGCCCAACAGACACCAGGGATTTTGCATTTGAGGCAAAAGAAAGGGGTGCAGGCATTGCACTCTGGCATTGACCATACCCCTACCCCAAAAGGGATAAACCAGTCTTTCTGCCCTACTCAAGGACAGCCAGGGGGTTTACCCCAATTTTTCCCTGGGGAGGCTGAAAGTCCATATACACCGGGAATTTCAAAATGGTGACAAAACAAACAAAAGCATGGGGTGGCCTAGCCTGGCATCATGCCATACCCCTGCCCAAGTAGGGGCAATAGTGTCTTTCTGTCCCCCTGGGGCAGATAGGAGACTTGTCCCAATTTGGGAAACTATCCTAAATATGCCCCCTCCCTAGATACTAGGGTCTTTCCATCTGGAGCATAAAAAAGGGGTGCAGGCCTTGGACTCTAGCATTGGATATATACCTACCCCAAAGGGGAAAAGCAAGTCTTTTTGCCCCCAGGACAGATAGGGCATTAGTCCTGGGAGGGGGGAAAAGGGAGGAGGCCATCTGGACACTAGAGATTTCAATAGCTCCAAAACAAACAAAAAGATGGGGAAGTCTACCATGGCATTGAGCCATACCCCTGGCCCAGTATGAGCAATAGTCTGTTTCTGCCCCCGGGGGCTAATGTGAAGCTTATTCATGTTAGGGAGATTGCCCCAAATCTGGCCCTTGTAGAGTTAAAAAAAGACCACTAGACACCAGGCATTTTGAATTTGTGGCAAGAAAAAAGGGGTGTGGGCATTGCACTATAGCATTAGCCATACACTTCCCCAAAAGGGACAATGTAGTTTCTGAAGCCCAGGGTCAGACAGGACGTTTGCACCCTATTTGCCCCAGGTGGGAGCAGAAAGCCCTTTAGACACCAGGGATTTCAAAATGGCACCAAAGAAACAAAGGGATGGATGGCCCACTCTGGAATTGAACCATACTCCTGCCCATTAGGGGCAATAGTGTCTTTATGCCCCTCAGGGCAGACAGCAGGTTTGTCCCCGTTTCGGGATATTGCCTCATATCTGCCCTATGGCTGGGCAGAAAGCCCACTAAACACCAGAGATTTTGCATTTGGGGCAAAAGTATTGGGTGAAGCTGTCCCACTTTGATATTAGGCCATACTCCCACTCCAAAGGGGACAAAGGGGGTCATTATGACCTTGGCGGTATAAGGCGCTTACCGCCGTGCAGAAGACCGCCAATACGGCCACGGTAGACTGCCACAGCTATTATGACACACATCTCGGAATCCGCCGAAATTCAGACACCCACACAACACCGCCACACCAAAGGTCAGCGATAAACATGCGGAAACAAATCCTCCACCTCCACGCCAACAGAAACACGCCCATGCTATTACGACCCACGAATCCATGCGGCGGTCTTTCAAACGTGGTATTCCATTGGCGCCGCGCTCAAAATACACACACATCTCCAAAACACCGCCACATTGGACATTTCGAAATACACACACCTGATACACATAAACACACCACTCCCACACACCCAATACAATATAAAACACACACCCACATCACACACAAACCCTGACGACCACAATTTCTGAGAGAAGGCCAGAGAGAGACAGCACAGAATAGAGAACCCCATCACACAGAGGCACACTACACCATCACCCACACAACACCTACGCACAAAACACCACATACCACTACACTCACCACACTCATCAACACATACATCACCCCACACATCACACACACCACCCCATGGCACGCCAAAGTCACCCCCGCTTCTCCGAGGAGGAGCTCAGGGTCATGGTCGAGGAAATCATCCGGGTAGAGCCACAGCTATTTGGATCACAGGTACAGCACACATCAATAGCCAGGAAGATGGAGCTATGGCAAAGAATAGTAGACCCCCTCCTCCTCCCCCACAACTAACAACATGGGAAGAGCAAGTCTTGTCCATCCTGCATCCTGAGGGCCTCGCAGGAGTCGTTGAAGGAACAGACACTGGTAAGTCAAATTTCAACTACCATATCCCCCACCCTACCTGCATGCTATCACACACCCCCACCCTCACACCCTCCCCTATCACTCCAAATCCTCACCTATCTACCCATGACACCAACCACCCATCCCAACCCCAAAACCTGCATGACGTAACTAAGCATGGATACCGATCACTAAAGCATGCCCACTGCACAGACCCACAACACCCCCCAACTATCACCACACAAGCCCCCACACAGGAATGCCTGCACTGGGGTACACGCACACCCAAACATTGCACATCATAAAACTCACACATGCAATAATCATGTACTCATACCCCCGCAGGAACCCGAAGGAACGTCACCACACCAGAGGGTCCAGACAACACCACTCCATCCCCAGAAGAGGCCCACAGTGACGACAGCAGCTCTGCCCCACTGGATCTTGCTGACCAGCCCGGACCATCGTGGGCCTCAGGACAGTCGGTTCCCCTTGCCCAGCCACAGCCCAAAACCGAACTGCCACCCTCTGGGAACACCAGCACAGCACCCACCCAGCTGGCCCAAACCTCCCTACCCAGGACAGGTCAATCAGCGGTGTGTCCTCCACTACAGGGCACCCAGGCGAACCCAACACCCCAACAACAACAGGGACCTGGGGGCAGTGGTAGTGGGCACACGGTCCAGGGGACGGAGGCACAGGAACACAGGGGAACTGGGAGGGCTGCTGTGCGACAGAGGGAGGACAGGCCAAGGGAACCTACTCTCAACGAGGCCCTCTCCTCCATCATGGGAGCATACCACCACTCCCAGGAGACGATGGCAACGGTACTGGGAAAGTTGCAGGAGACCCTGCGTCTGCAGGAGGAGCAGTATTTGGGGTTCAGGGAGGAGCTCAGGACCATCGGCTCCGCCCTGGGCACCATTGTAGGTTTGCTGACGGACATTCAAAAGACCTTGAGGGACACCGTGGCACTCCAAGGGGCCCCTGACACTAGCCAGGACGATGAAATGCCCACCACCTCCGCCGGCGCTAGTGGACAGGAAGCACCGCTACAGGACCAACACACCAGCACCCCATCCCCTGCAGACGGACCACCACCACGCAAGCGGGCCCTGAGATCCAGGAACAGGACAGAGCAAGATGGCAAGACCCCCGCCAGGAAATAAGACCACCCTGATTGTCCTCCCACTGTCCCACTTTGTTACCCTGTCCAAATCGGAACTGCCCCAGCTCCACTTCCAATGGCCAGATGTGCAATGTATCTGTGAGACTAATAGACTGGACTCTGCCATGGACATTCCTCCACCATCACCTATCCCCATTTCACAACCCCTATTCATTGTTATGCACTTAAATAAACACCCTTGAAACACTAATAAAACTGGAGTCAGTCAATGATTGTGAACTTTGTATTGTCAATTACAGTGTTAAAAAAGGTTACCCATTGGAAGGCCAACATACCAATGTCACACATCACATGCCTTTCAAGGGTGCAAGCTGTTGACACGTAGGTTACCACAATGCTGAAACTGAAATGGAAGGGGACAACTCAGTTAACAAATAGGGAGTGAAATGTAGGTACAGGATAGAGGTAGACGTGTGAAAGTTAATAATATGTGAAACACGAAAATGTACTCACCTGTGTCTCAATGAAAATATTGCTGTATGACTCCCTGTTGTCGTTTTCATCTTCATCAGCTTCCTCCTCATCACTGTCCACAGGCTCCCCAGGCTCCCCCGCTGCAACAACACCGTCATCTGGATCATCCTCCTGCAGAAAAGGCACCTGCCGTCGCAATGCCAAGTTATGGAGCATGGAGCAGGCGATGATGATGTCGCACACCTTCTTCGGTGAGTAGAATAGGGATCCACCAGTCATATGGAGGCACCTAAACCTGGCCTTTAGGAGGCCGAAGGTCCGCTCGATCACCCTCCTAGTCCGCCCATGGGCTTCAATGTACCGTTCCTCTGCCCTGGTCTTGGGATTCCTAACTGGGGTCAATAGCCACGAAAGGTTGGGGTAACCAGAGTCCCCCAGTAGCCATACACGGTGCCTCTGGAGTTGACTCATCATATCAGGGATGCTGCTATTCCGCAGGATGTAGGCGTCATGCACAGAGCCAGGGAACATAGCATTTACCTGCGAGATGTACTGGTCTGCCAAACAGACCATCTGGACATTCATGGAATGATAACTCTTCCTGTTCCTGTACACCTGTTCATTCCCGGGGGGGGGACCAGAGCTACATGGGTCCCATCAATGGCACCTATGACGTTGGGGATATGTCCAAGGGCATAGAAATCACCTTTTCCTGTAGACAAATCCTCCACCTCAGGGAAAATGATGTATCTCCTTACGTGTTTCAGCAGTGCAGACAACACTCTGGACAAGACGTTGGAAAACATAGGCTGGGACATCCCTGATGCCATGGCCACTGTTGTCTGAAAAGAGCCACTTGCAAGGAAATGCAGCACTGACAGCACCTGCACGTCAGGGGGGATTCCAGTCGGATGGCGGATTGGTGACATGAGGTCTGGCTCCAATTGGGTACATAGTTCTTGGATTGTGGCACGGTCAAACCGGTAGGTCACGATGACATGTCGTTCTTCCATTGTCAACAGGTCCACCAGCGGTTGGTACACCGACGGATTCTGCCATCTTCCAATATGTCCCAACTGACGGTGCCTAAGAAGGACAACAGCGAAGAAACTGTCAGCATTCCTCCAGGTATGTACCCACAGTCACACACAAGACTACAACAGACAATTAACCCATCCGGGAAAGGTTTTGAGTGTAGGCCTCGGTATGTGTGACGCAGTAGTAATTGAAGCCATGTGGGCCCCTGAAATGGCAGCTGCCTGACCTCTAAACTGGGACAATGGGATTGTGGGGTAACTGCGCTGGCGTTGGACACTGTCGCGGTAGGCGGTCGTAGAGCGCGGCGCAATGCTGCATTGGTTAACATTGGACCCTATGGGTCCCAGGAGCCAATGAACAGGTGCGCTGGCGGTGATGATGCGCCCCGCCGCGGACGTCACCGCCGCGGACGTCACCACCATTTTCTATCTCTTCAATCACTAGATACCTGACCTTCGACAGGAGAGGACCTACACTGCTAGTGCTGCTGTGACCTCGGTCTGGAAGCGACAATGGCTGCTGCGTCTGGGGAAAGGGCCCCTGCCTTCACTGCACAGGAGTTGGAGAAACTTGTGGATGGGGTCCTCCCCCAGTACACGCTACTCTACGGTCCTCCAGACCAACAGGTTAGTACACAGGGAGCACGTTGTATGGGCTAGGTTTGGGTGGAGAGGGCTGGGTGGATGAGGGAAGGGGGCAGAGTACATAGAACAGTTATGCATGGGGATGAATGGGCCACAGGGATAGAGTTGGAGTGGGCCAATCACAACGACGGTGCAGTAGGTAATGACTGTCCTCTTTCCTTGTGCATGTCATGTAGGTCAGCGCCCACCAGAAGAGGGACCTTTGGCGTGCCATTGCCAAGGAAGTCCGGACCCTGGGGGCCCACCACAGACGGGGCACCCACTGCCGTGAGAGATGGGAGGACATTCGCCGCTGCAGCAAGAAGACGGCGGAGGCTCAGCTGTGGATGGCCTCCCAACATGGGAGGGGTGCCCATCGCACCATGACCCCCCTGATGTTCCAGATCCTGGCGGTGGCCTACCCGGAGTTGGATGGGCGCTTAAGGACATCACAGCAGACACAAGGGGGTGAGTACTACCTCATCATATGGACTTTGCGTGCAGTGGAGGTGTCTGGGTGGGGGTGGTGGGTTGTGGGTGTCCCTAGGCCAGGGCGAGTTAGGTAGGCAAGGCCCCTCCATTATGTAGGCCATGTTGCACTCTACCCCAGCTCAAAACAAAGGGAAGTTGATGTATAGTTGCCCCTTTGCCATCCATGTGGGCAGATTACTACCATTGCCATGTAGGCCATATCCCAGAAATAGCATGTGCAGAGGTCAGGAGCACGGCGTAATGCATGGGGCTGCTGCGTCTGTCTTTTCCGCCAATGGTAGCGGTATGCCATGCACTAAAACTTTCTTTCTTCTGTCTCCCCCGTTTTCCTGCTCTCCCTGTCCTTTTGTACATCAGCATCAACAGGCGGAGGTACAGTGGCACCGGAGCACGAGGGAGCTGCATCCCACATGGCCATGGAGGGCCACACCACAGACTCTGAATTCACCAGTGGGACGGAGGGCGAGGGGAGCTTCACGTCGGCCACCGGATCACCAACCAGCGACACAGACTCGTCCGCCGATGGGAGCTCCCCTGTGGTGGCGGCACCATCTGTGCGCCCCACTTCTACAGGTACAGCTGCCACCTCCCCTACCAGCACCGCCCTCCCAGCAGCCCCTCAGCGTGTGTCCCGTGCCCGCTCACCCAGGAGGGTGGGCATCACCTTCGCCCCAGGCACCTCAGGCCCTGCCCCAGTCACCCCTGCTGCCCTCAGTGAGGAGGCCATTGACCTCCTCAGGTCACTCACTGTTGGGCAGTCTACCATTGTGAATGCCATCCAGGGTGTAGAACGAGAGTTGAAACACGGTAATGCATTCCTGGAAGGCATTCATTCTGGTCAGGCTGTCCTTCAGCGAACCCTGCAATCTCTGGCTTCAGCACTGATGGCAGCCATTGTCCCTGTGTCCAGCCTCCCCCCTCCAACTTCCTCCACCCAGACCCAATCCCCTGTACCCCAGCCCATCCCAAGCACACCTACAGACCAGCAGGCACACAAGTCAACACACACAAGTAGCTCAAGCAAACATAGGCACCACACACACCACAGGCACTCACACAAGCATCACACCCATACAGACACAGCAGCATCCACTGCTTCCACTGTGTCCCCCTCCTCCTCTTCTCCCTCCTCCCTCCCAGTGTCGTCTACACACACACCTGCATGCACCACATCTACAGGCACTAGGACTCGCACCAGGACCCCCAGCACCACAGGCCGCTCACCTGCACTCACCACCTCCACTGCCATTTACACGTCCCCTGTGTCCTCTCCCAGTGTGTCTGTGACGCCCCCTACCAAAGTACACAAACGCCGGCAATCACTCACCCAACATCCATCCACCTCAGGACAGCCTCCAGTACCTGCACCTGCACCCAAAACACCTAAAGTGACACCTCCTACAACCACCTCCTCTACCTCCACTCCCAGACCCCCTCCAACTACCCATCCCAGTGTCCATCAGAAACTGTCCCTCTGTAAAATTGACCTGTTTGCCCCACCCCCCCCCTCCAGTTCATCAGTCCCATCGTAGCGCCTCAGCCAAAAAGCCTCCAGTACCAGTGGTGCGTGTACCAGGTCACCAGGGCAGGCAGTAGGAACCGGAGCCAAGGAACTGTCAGCCCACCCCCTGTAAAGGCACCGAAATTGGAGAGTGGACGACGGGACCGTGTCAAGACTCCTGGTGGGACAACAAGTGAAATGGTATCGAAGGCAATTGGTGAGTCAGCTGTAACTCCAAAGAAGGTGGGGAAGGTTCCGAGGAAGTCTGCCCAGCCTGTTGTGAGTGTCACGGCGGAGAAGTGCGCCATCATTTCCGGCAGTCCAGACACAACCGCCAGCACCGTCGTTACTGGTCCAGAGACCACCGCCAGAGTCATTGCGCAGGAGGGCCCAAGTCTCGTTACTGGTCAGGAGACCACCGCCAGAGTCATTGCCCAGGAGGGCCCAAGTCTCGTTACTGGTCAGGAGACCACCGCCAGAGTCATTGCCCAGGAGGGCCCGAGTCTCGTTACTGGTCAGGAGACCACCGCCAGAGTCAGTGCCCAGGAGGGCCTGAGTCCTGTTACTGGTCAGGAGACCTCCGCCAGAGTCAGTGCCCAGGAGTGCCCGAGGATCGTCACTGGTCAGGAGACCACCGCCAGAGTCATTGCCCAGGAGGGCCTGAGTATCGTCACTGGTCAGGAGACCCCCACCAGAATCATTGCCCAGGAGGGCCCGAGTATCGTCACTGGTCAGGAGACCACCGCCAGAGTCATTGCCCAGAAGGGCCCGAGTATTGTCACTGGTCAGGAGACCACCGCCAGAGTCAGTGCCCAGGAGGGCCCGAGTATCGTCACTGGTCAGGAGACCACCGCCCGCCAGAGTCAGTGCCCAGGAGGGCCCGAGTATCGTCACTGGTCAGGAGACCACCGCCAGAGTCATTGCCCAGGAGGGCCCGAGTATCGTCACTGGTCAGGAGACCACCGCCCACCGCCAGAGTCAGTGCCCAGGAGGGCCCGAGTATCATCACTGGTCAGGAGACCACCGCCAGAGTCAGTGGCCAGGAGGGACCAGGATCCCACAGCCCCACTGGGCGATGATGGAACGTCATGCCACACTCAATGTCCAGTGTGGAGTTCCTCATGCCACAACCCAATGTCCAGTGTGGAGTTCCTCATGCCACACCCCAATGTCCAGTGTGGAGTTCGTCATGCCACACCCCAATGTCCAGTGTGGAGTTCGTCATGCCACACCCCAATGTCCAGTGTGGAGTTCGTCATGCCACACACCAATGTCCAGTGTGGAGTTTGTCATGCCACACACCAATGTCCAGTGTGGAGTTCGTCATGCCACACACCAATGTCAGTATCTGAACCGCCATCTCAGGCTACCGCTAAACAGTGCATAGCCAGCCATGGCAAAGAACCGCTGAACAAGGCCAAGACCGCCATGGTGAAGACCGCTGAACAGTGCATAGCCAGCCATGGCGAAGCACCGCTGAACAAGGCCAAGACCGCCATGGTGAAGACCGCTGAACAGTCCATAGCCAGCCATGTCAAAGCACCGCTGAACAAGGCCAAGACCGCCATGGTGAAGACCGCTCAACAGTGCATAGCCAGCCATGGCAAAGCACCACTGAACAAGGCCAAGACCGCCATGGTGAAGACCGCTGAACAGTCCATAGCCAGCCATGGCAAAGTACCGCTGAACAGTTCATAGCCAGCCATGTCAAAGCACAGCTGAACAAGGCCAAGACCGCCATGGTGAAGACCGCTGAACAGTGCATAGCCATCCATGTCAAAGCACCGCTGAACAAGGCCAAGACCGCCATGGTGAAGACCGCTGATCAGGGCAAACACCGTGTGGGTATGAATAGGCCGCCACATCAGGCATCCTTCTCCCATGTGCAGCTGGGACAGTTACAGGACAGGAACTTTCACGGGGAGACTCATCCAGTCTGGCCACCAGTCCCACCCAGTACCAGTTGAGAACTGCATCTACTTGCATCAATGTGGCTTTGCACTCCCCAGGATGGTCCAGTGGGCAACCCACCCACTTGTTCGACTTGAGAGACTGTGGCTTTGCACTCCCCAGGATGGCACAGTGGGCAAGCCACCCACTGTATAGACTTGAGAGACTGTGGCTTTGCACTCCCCAGGATGGTCCAGTGGGCAACCCACCCACTGTAGAGACTTGAGAGACTGTGGCTTTGCACTCCCCAGGATGGCACAGTGGGCAAACCACCCACTGTAGAGACTTGAGAGACTGTGGCTTTGCACTCCCCAGGATGGTCCAGTGGGCAACCCACCCACTGTAAAGACTTGAGAGACTGTGGCTTTGCACTCCCCAGGATACATCAATGGGCATGGAGCCCCGTCGTGGATCTGGCTTTGCAGTCATGTGGCTGAGGTGCCCCCCCTTCCCTTCCCCCTGAGGTGCCTGTAGTGTTTCAATCTGATGCCCAGGCAGTGTTCTCTCGGATTTTGGTCAGGTATCTATTGTGGGCCTCGCCCTGCATTTTTGGACTGTTGGTGCACGGACATTGTTGTGTACATATCTGCACTACTTCTTGTATTGTATATATAAATATGACAGATTTCGAGATATGATTCAGTATATTTTTATATGACATGTATATTGGCACATTACAATATTTGAACGGATCTCGCTTTGTCTTTCCATTCTTCCGGGGGGATTGTGGGTTGTTAATGTGATATTTTTGACTGCATTGGTGTGTATGTTGTACTATGCGAGGGTGGGGGTGGGGGTGTTTGGTGGGTGTCCCTCTAACTTTTGCCTCCCCCCTCACCCGTGTCGTAGATGCAGTACTCACCGGTATGTTCTGCTCCTACGTCGCTGTTGTTCGTACAGGAGCAGAAAGACAAGGGCAGGGAGTATTTGGAGTTCCGGCTCCATGGAGTCGTCGTTCCTCGTGGAGTGTGTTGAGGTGAGCATTTTCCCATAGCAAAGGCTGTTTCCGCCGTGTTTTTATCCACGGTGAATCCGCCCCAGAAAAGGTGGCGGATTGGTGTGTTGTAATAGTGTGGGCGGTACTTTGTCTCCCACCTGTCTGTTGGCGGTGACCGCCACGCTGTTTGTCTGTACCACTGTGGCGGGCGAAGTGTTAAAGTGGCTGTCTTTGTTGGCAGTTACCGCCAGGGTCGTAATTCCCTTTTTTTGTCCGCCGGACTGTTTGCAGTATTACCCCACCTTTTACACCGTCCGCCAGGGTTGTAATGACCACCAAAGTATTTTAGCCTCTCTTGAGTGCAGAGAGGGATTTTCTCCCCATTTTGCCCCTGGGGGCAGAAGGCCCACTTGACAGGGCTATTTTTGTTCCTAAAATAATTGAATGACTCTGACCCATCCTGCTATCAGGATTCACCCACACCTCTAAAGCCTCAACAGTCTTTCTGTTGCACTGTGGACTAAAACATCCTTTTCCAATGGCAAGTAAGAGGACATTTAGGCCCTCATTATGACATTGACAGTAAATGCCACCTACAGTCACACTGACGGCCACCAACATACCACCACGGTGGCGAATATTCGTTCACCATATTATCACACACGCACACCAATCTGACAAAATACAGCCACACACGCAAATCCCCCAGACCAAAGGTCAGTGCAAAAGTGGTGGACCCAACACTCATACCGTTACACCAACAGAACATCGCCCACCACATTACGACCCACGAATCCCCACAGTGACATTCAGCAGCGATAAACCATTGGCGGTACCTACCGCCGCGCTCAGAATGGACACCCACATTCAAAACAACACTACATTGGCCAATACTAAAAACTCACACCTGACACTCATACACATACCACACCCACACACCCACACCACTATAAAACACACACCCACATTACCCACAACCCTTTACGAACAACAATTAATGCCAGGAGATTGACACGAACAGTACAGAGACAACTAGACACACACACCACTTACACCCATATATCCCTCACACACTCCACATCACACACCCCATCACATTACTCAACACACTCTCACCAACACACACCACACAACATCCATGGCACCACAAAGGCATCCCCATTTTACTGAGAAGGATTTAAGGGTCATGGTGGAGGAAATTGTCAGGGTAGAGCCAGGTACAGCCGATATCCATTGCCAGGAAGATGGAGCTATGGTGGAGACACGTGGACAGGGCAAACGCCGTGGGTATGCACCCAAGAACAAGGGGCGACATCAGGAAGAGGTAGAAAGACCTACGGGGGAAGGTGCATTCCATTGCACAAAGGCCATAGTTCGCCAAACAGAGGACTGGCAGTGGACTGCCACCTCCTCCCTCACAGCTCATAGCATGGAAGTAGCAAGTACTGGTCATACTGCATCCTGAGGGACTTACTGGAGTAGCCGGAGGACTAGTCACTGGTAAGTCATAGTGTACTACTGATCACCCCCATACCTCCATGCCATCACACACCCTCACCTTCACTCCCATCACTCCACTCCATCCCACACACTGCACCTACACATTTGATTAACCTCAATGCTAAGCCCTGCATGCTATACCAATGCATGGACACCCCTCCCAGCCCTGCAATGACACCCATCACTAAAGCATGCAGAGCATAGGGAAACTAACATTCCCTCAAAACATCACCATACACAAGCAAAATGTGGCAGGGCAACACTCATTATAAAGTGGAAGCCAGGGATGTACAAATGTATCACACATGAAGCATAATACATCACTTACATCCCCACAGGTACCCCAACCAATGTCAGTGGAGAAGAAGTGCCACGACTATCCAGTCCCCCAACAGAAGATGCCCCAGTGATGACAGTAACTCTGGACTTCTGGATCTGGATGACCTACCTGGCCCATCAGGGACCACTGGACAGCCGGTCACCCAAGCCCACTCACAGACCACCACAGAGCCTCCCCATCAGGATCCAAACCACAGCACCCACCCAGCGTACCCACACCTCTGTCCCCAGGACACGTCAATTAGCATTGCACCCACCTCTACAGGGACGCAAGGCCACACCTCGCCCCCAAGACAGTCAGGGACCTAGGGTCAGTGGGCACACCATTCAGGAGACAGGGGCACAGGCCAACAGGGACACTGGGAGGACTGCTGTGCACCAGGGGGAGGACAGGACCAGGGATCTGACTTTCCAGGAGGGACTCTCCGAGGTCCTGGGATCCTACTAACATACCCAGGACACGATGGGGCACCCTGATCCCCATAGCAGGGGTGCTGGCAGACATGGCCAATATAATCACGGAGGCAGTAGCACACCAGCGGGCCCCTACCACTATCCAGTTCATGGACCAGCCCTCCACTTCCGCTGCTGCTAGTGGGATAGGTTTAAGTAACCAGAGTCACCTGCAGGTGTTGAGGGACAGCATTAAGCCACACACTCTCCTATGAGGTTAACACCAGAGGCATACACTAACATACAGTGGGTGGGGACCAAGGCTCACCTATTAGCCACACCCTGCGCCTCTGTAGTTGGACCATCACATTTGGGATGCTGCTATTCCTCCTGACAGAGGCATCATGCACTGACCCAGGATACTTAGCATTGATGTGGGATTTGAACTGTTCCGCCAGGCACACCATCTGCACATTCATTGAGTGGAAACTCTTACGGTTCCTGAACACCTCTTCATTTTGGCGGGGGAAAAACTGAATATGTGTCCCGTCAATCACCCCAATAATATGGGGGATATGTGCCATTGCATAGAATCCGGTCTTCACAGTGGCCATTACTTCCACCTGGGGGAAAGCTATGTAGCTGCACATGTGTGTTGACAGGGCAGACAACACTCTTGCCAGCACGTTTTAGAACATTGGCTGTGACATTACTGCTGCCAAGCCCACTGTCACTTGGAAAGAACCTGTCACCAGGAAATGGAGCACTGATAGCACTTGCACAAGAGGGGGATCCCAGTCGGAAGATGGATAGATGACGTTGGGTCAGGATCTATCTGGGCACACAGCTCTGTGATTGTTGCACTGTCCAGTCTATAGGTGAGTATAATGTGCTTGTCCTCCAGTGTAGCTAAGTCCACCAGAGGTCTGTACACGGGGTATGTCTCCACCTCCTATTCATCCGCAGCGGTAGGTATCTAAGGGACACAAGAGTGAGTAGGCTGTCACAACTGGAGCAACAAAACCACAACAGCAGTCCACATGGTGCACTTATGTATTGGGACAGTGTTAATGGCGAAGCATTGTCAATCTAATCTGTGATGCAGCAAATGTCAATATGTCTGTTCCCCCTCTGAAATGGCGACCACCTGTCCTGTGTGTAGGGACAGGTGGAAGTGAAGTAACTCCGCTGAAGCTGGGCGTCGTGGCAGAAGGCGGTCTTGCACCGCCGTGCAATTCCTCATTGGATAATATGGGGCTCTATGGAGTACAGTAGCCAATTGGGATCTACGCCGGCATTGACGGTGTACACCGCCGCGGACGTGACCGCCATTTTTTAATTCAATCCTCACGTTTCCTGACCTTCAACAGGAGAAGACCTGCACTGCGTGTGCTGCTGTGACCTGTGTCTGGAACCTACCATGACCCGTGTGACCGGGGAAAGGGCCCCTGCCTTCACTTTGGAAGAATTAGAACAATTGGTGGATGGGGTCCTCCCCAGTACGGACAGCTGTATGGGCCTCCAGACCTACAGGTGAGTACACTTTGGCCACGGTGAATGTGTCAAGGCTGCATGGAGATGTGTGTGCAAGCATTATGTAAGGGTGGGTTGGGGGATTGGGGGATTGTCAGTTGTTTGTGTACATGCTGTGCGCTGGGCTATGTGTGTGAAATTGGTGATGGAAACAGGTATGGTGGTCTATTTGTGTGATGGGTTGGACTGTTTGTTTAATGGTGTTCTCCTATCTGTATTGCCTCTGCAGGTCAGCGCCCATCAAAAGAAGGGATTATGGCGTGCCATGGCCAAGGACGTGAGGACCCTGGGGATCTATGGCAGGCAGAGCACTCACTGTCGGAAACGGTGGGAGGACCTGAGACGCTGGGCACAGAAGACCGCGGAGGCCCAGCTGGGGATGTCCTCCCAATGAGAAAGGGGTGCCCGTCGGACCCTGGCTCCCTGATGCTAGATGGGCGCTTGAGGGAATCACAGCAGCCACAAGGGGGTAAGTACAGTGGGTATCAATACATATTTTGACTGGTGGGATGGTATCCGGGTGATGGATGGTTGTCAGTGGATGCCCTTGAGGCCAGGCCAGACATTGAAGGGTGGGTCATCTGAAGGGTAGTGGGTTTATGTCAAATACAGGTGACTAAGGGGGTCATTCTGACCCCGGCGGTCTCAGACCGCCGGGGCCAGGGTCGGCGGGAGCACCGCCGACAGACCGGCGGTGCCCCGCAGGGCATTCTGACTGCGGCGCTTTGGCCGCGGTCAGTGCAGGAAAACCGGCGGTCTCCCGCCGGTTTTTCGCTGCCCGTCAGAATCCTCCAAGGCGGCGCAGCATGCTGCGCCGCCTTGGGGATTCTGACACCCCCTACCGCCATCAACAGGAGGGCGGTAAGGGGTGTCGCAGGGCCCCTGGGGGCCCCTGCAGTGCCCATGCCAATAGCATGGGCACTGCAGGGGCCCCCGTAAGAGGGCCCCGCTTGTATTTCACTGTCTGCATAGCAGACAGTGAAATACGCGACGGGTGCAGTAGCACCCGTCGCACCTTCCCACTCCGCCGGCTCGATTACGAGCCGGCTTCATGGTGGGAAGGTCGTTTTCCCCTGGGCTGGCGGGCGGCCTTTTGAAGGCCGCCCGCCAGCCCAGGGGAAAATTCAAAATACCCGCCGCGGTCTTCCGACCGCGGTACGGTATTTTGGCGGCTCCCGCCGGGCGAGCAGTGACCGCGCCCGGCGGGAGTCAGAATGACCCCCTAAGTTTGTTAGCAGTCCATTTCAAGCAGGGCATCGTGGTTCCCAGGAGTTCTGCAGTTGGTGGTGTGTTGTCCTCATCTTGCCTTAGTGACTAGCCATATCCCTGGTAGTGCAATGCATAATGCTCAATCCTGATCCCTGTGTGTGACAGTGATGTGTATGCCAACTGTAGTGTTGTTGCAGTCATCGACCCAGTGTATCCTTTGTCTCTCTCTCTCTCCTCCTTTCTTGTTTTGTCATCCTGTCCTTATGTGCATTAGCCTCATCTGGCAGAGGAGTAGGGACACCAGCGACAGAGGGAGCTGTATCCCACTTGACCCAGGAGACAGAATCCATGAATGCCGAGGGAACCAGTGGGACAGATGGCGAGGGGAGCACCACGACAGAGACTGGAGGAGACAACACAGACTCCGATACCTCCTCCAATGGGAGCTCCCTGGTGGTGGCCACCCCAGCTGCAGGTACAACCACCTCCCCAGTATTAGCATCCAGCCCATATACTGTACTAGCATCGGGCAAAAAAGGGCACTTTTTAGTGAGCTTAAAGCTAGAAATAGAGGTAGTAGGGGAAAGATAGGGTCACAAACTGGAGGACAAAGTGGTTTCAGACATTTGCAGGCAGCAGAAACTAGGACATGGTCGTCTGTACTTATGTACAGAGCAGGGGGATTTTGAGGAGCAAAAGTTGAACTCATGACAGAGTCCAGGGAATGATCAAGTCTTGGATAGGGGTGGGTGTCACTTGAATAATTCTATATAGCATAAGCATGCAGAATTACCCATAGAACTCCACAGGATTAGGCTTGAATTGAGAAAAAAAGAATAATTCTGCATTTAGAGATATTTCTTCTGATTCAATTTCCTTCTGTTGTACTAAGGACGGCAGGAACTCTGGGCACTTTTAAATTTTCTTTCTTGGAGCAAAGGTGACAAGACACATTTGGGCAGAATATCTGTCTTTGTTACTCACCATGTTACTCTCTAAATTGGCAATGTAAATAGTCGGATGGGCAAGGTTCTCAAGAAGATTAAAAAAGACTAAACATTCCAATACATCCTTAAATAGTATTTAGCACATTCTCCATTCACTCATTATGTTAAAAAATCAACATAGTCAGTCCAGTATGTCAATATTAAATGGAAGAATCGTATTCATACCCAAATTGCAACATTGATCATTCATGTCTCCACCCCAATAAACAAAATAACTCTGATAGGTGGCAAAACATCTCCACACAACTAGTTAACATCACTGCTGTGGCTTCCATAGATCGCCTAATCGAGCATTTTGCGGGCTAAGTAAGGCATCCTGCAGACTCATGCAATGCTCCCCAACTTTTTTACAATGCAGTAAAGTGTTCCCAATTGAACTGAAGTGGGCTATCTGAACATCTCTCTGATGCACTTTACAAAAATAATCTATAATGAAATCATAACACACATTCAAAACTAAAACACATCCCATAATCATAGTTAACAGCAACATGACCTGAAATGTAGAATTCCGTGACCCTGATATCATTGGCCCAAGACAAGAATGATATAATAGCGCTTTTGTCTCACTCCCTCGGAAATCCAGCTGGAGCATAGTCTGCGAAAAATCTAAAAGAGAGCAAGCAAAAAGCCACACATTCAAAAAAAACTTACATAATCATTTTAGTTCATCTTTTCTTATTTATGCACTGACATCTCTTCGGCACAGTTGAACCCTCCTGGCTCCTTGCTATTAAAGGCAATGATATATCTTGATTCCATAATTCCAAGGTGTTTTTCTCTATTTCCTCCTTTCATATCTCCGGGAACCCCATCAATCACTGTATTTCATTTCATGCTCATTACCTTTATGTTCAGCATGGAAATGTGTCCCTACAGGATATGTAGTATCCACATTCTCTATAGCTTGGAGATGCTGCAATATCATCCTACACACTGGCAAGGTAGTTCAGCTACATACAATATGGGGCATGGACATCTGAGTATGCACACTACATTGTCAAGTACAGTGTCCTCTTGTGAGAAACTGGGGCTGATTGCAGAGGCCCCCTAACTTTTTGCCCCCATTTTCCACTTTATGCTGGTGTTTTCCTGACTCTGATGGTGCCCTGGGTACTGCTAACCAGTCCCAGGGCCTGTGCTCTGTGTAAAATGGATATACAAATTAGGCTAATTATAATTGGCTAAGTTAACCTACCTATAAGTCCCTAGTATATGGTAGGGCATGTAGGTTTAGGGACCACAGCATAGGTGGTGCACACCTAGGTGCATTGCTGAGGTGCCCAGTGTCATTTTAAAAGCAAGCCTGCCTTGCTGGCTGCTTTTAAATTAAAGTTATATGCAAATTCGACTTTGGAATTAAAGGTACTTCCAAAGTCTTAAACTACCTTATTTTTACATATAAGTCACCCCTAAGGTGTGCCCTATGTGCCCCTAGGGCTGGGTGCCATGTAACTATAAGCAGGGACTTTATAAAAATAGATTTATAAGCCCTGGTGAGGTAAAAACAGCCAAATTCGTTTTTCCCTCATAGAAGTAAATGGCCTTCATAGGCTAGAATGGGCAGACTTTATTTTAAATTTTAAAGTCTCCTTAAATGTTACATACCAAGAATTTGGTATCAAATTGATTGTTATAATAAATCCCACAACTTCCAGTTGTTGGATTTAATATAACTAGTGCAGGTAAAAAGTTTAGACTTTACCTAAAAAGTTGCCAATTTCAGCTCTGCATTGTTTTTGCTGCTGTGCTCTGATTGGCCAGCCTGCAGCAGCTTCTGCCAGGCTACTTTAATGAGGTGTGAAGTGGCCTGACTTCACACAAAGGAATGTGCTTGGGGGAGAGAATCTCCCCTCAGCAGATGGTGAGGCAGGAAGGGGGAGGGCTGCCAAACTGGTCTTCAAAGGCAGAGAAGGACATTTGCAGCACCCAGCAACACCCCCACATCCTGCAACCCCAGACAGCTAGGTGCCCCCTTGATTAGATTAGGAGAGGGCAGGAGAGGGGTGTGTTTATGATTTTTAGCCACACCAGTGGGAGGGCTCAGCCAGATCTCTCCTCCAAAAATCAGATTCATCCATTTTGGATTTTTAGAGACTGTTGCCTTCTGGGATGGATTTTTGCCACACTTCCCAGGAAGTGGTCATCACAGGGGGACGACCCTGTCCCTGATTGGAGAACCAGGGCCCCCCTGCTTTTCACCCAGGAGCAAGGATAAAACTGGCAGACCTGCACCCACGCCTCAGATCCCCACCAAATTTCAAGAAGAAAGAACTACAAGGAGAAGAAGGACTGCCCTGCTGGACCCCTGGCCTGCACCTGGACCCTGCACTCAGAAAGACTGCACCAGCTGCACACTTGGGCTTCACCACAAGAAGGACTTTGCCTGGCTTCCACTGGTTCAAGGAGGGACTCCCTGTTTGCTACAGGTGAAAAATTGCTAACCAGAGTCCCCTGCACCAACTCCTGAAAAAGTGACCAGCTGACCACTGTCCAGTGGCCAAAAAGGAGTTTGCGCCAGGTGTATTCTGGGAGTTGAAGTCCGCACTTCCCAAGGACCATCACAGAACTTCTGGACCCTTGGGGTGAGCTGTGGACCCCAAAAGAACCTTAAAAGAACATCTGGGTGAAGCCCCAGAAGTTTGGAAAAGATTGGAGAATTTTTTTAAAAAAGCTCCATAAAGTGACCGACCCGACGCGGAAATTCTAGCCGGCTTGCCTCAACCGCGACCCGGCCTGACTTCGTGGTTCGTCCCAGTAAAGAAAAACATCCAAAAAAGAGACTAAGTCCGAACGTAAAAAGTTGACCGGGACCTCCCAGCCATCGTATCCGAGAAGGGCTCCATGGACGTCGGATCAAGATCCAGGTTTACCCCGGTCGAAGGATTTTCATCTCGAAAAAACGACTAAGTCCGAAGGTAAAAATCACCACCGAGGAAACCGACTTCGCGTATCCGGACAAGGGCTCCAGGAGGTCGGATTCAACTGGCAGGTTCGTCCCGGTGAAGAAAAACTTCAAAATAAAGACTAAGTCAGAAGGTAACTTTTTAACCGAGGCCTCCCGCGACTTGTAGCCGAGCAGGGCTCCATCGCGGTCGGCCTGAAAGTTTGACTTTGCCCCGGTCCTGGTGCAACCAGATGACCCGATTGGCGCTTTTTGTTTCTAAGCGCTAGAAAATAATAATACTTTAAAAATTCATATCTCCGGTTCCCCTGAACCGATTTTAATCGTTTTTGTGTCATTTTAAAGATAAAAATATAAGCTATTTTTATAAATTGGTTTTGGATTTTTAAACTGTTTCCTGTGTTTTATTTAATTACTGTTGTGTGATATTTGAATGCTTTACACTTTGTCTCCTAAGTTAAGCCTTGACGCTCGATGCCAAGCTACCAAGGGTAGAGCTGGGATTAATTTACTGAGACCTAACTGTACTTACGTGGAGGTTTGTGGCTTGTTGCTAGGTGTAGGTACCTACCTGCCCTACCAATAACCCATTTTCCAACACCTCTAATCTTATATTTTATTTTTTAAATGTCTCAATTTGCGTGGTTTTCCCATTCTTATATACTTTGCATCTCGAGCACTTAGTAAAACCTGCTTGCGGTATGAGCCAGGAGCTTCTCTCCTCCCTGACATCACTTCTGACCAGGGCGTCCCTCATTGATTTAGTTTTTCTGTATGCGACAAACAGTCTCCTCCAGAAATCTTCCACAGTTACTGCATCACTTTTCAGGAGGTGCCAGTGCTTTCTCATGGCAGTTCCTACCCAATTGTGTTCTACATTGAATGCGGGTGTAAACCTAAGTTTAATGTCCGAATGTTTTGTCTTAGATTTCTTGAACAGCAACCTCTCTCTTTCTACCAGGTGAACTTTTCTACAGGTTTCAGTTAAGGTAGACTCATTATAACCTCTATTCCTAAAACACATCACCATATCTTCCTATGCTCTCTGAAAATCTTCAGGTTGGTTTTGAATTCTCTTTGCTCTCAGACTTTCCCCGAAGGACATACTCTTTCAATGGTACTGGATATAAACTATAGGCATGTAGGATAATGTTACCTGCTGTTGATTTTCTAAACTGATTCTGATGTTATCTGCCTCCCCTTGATTGTTAGTTTCACATCAAGAAATTCCAGTGTGGACTCATTGATATGACTCTTTAATTTTAGGTTCAAATCATTCTCATTTGCTCCCACCACAAATCTCTGGGCCGACTCACCTTTCCATATCACAAAAGTATTGTCTGTGAATCACACTCACAAGATTATGGGGGTCATTCCGACCCTGGCGGTCAAAGACCGCCAGGGCCGCGAATGACGGAAGCACCGCCAAGAGGCTGGTGGTGCTTCCTTGCCCATTCTGACTGCGGCGGTAAAGCCGCGGTCAGAAAACCGGGGCCAGCGGTTTCCCGACGGTTTACCCCCGGCTGGGCGAATCCGCCATGGCGGCGCTGCAAGCAGCGCCTCCATGGGGATTTTGACCCCCTTACCGCCAGCCTGTTTCTGGCGGTTGTCACTGCCAGGAAGAGGCTGGCGGTAACGGGTGTATAGGGGCCCCTGGGGGCCCCTGCACTGCCCATGCCACTGGCATGGGCAGTGCAGGGGCCCCCTGACAGGGCCCCATTAAGCTTTTCACTGTCTGCTTAGCAGACAGTGAAAAGCAGGACGGGTGCAACTGCACCCGTCGCACCCCTGCAACACCGCCGGATCCATTCGGAGCCGGCTTCTGTGTTGCAGGGCTCCTTCCCGCTGGGCCGGCGGGCGCTACCTTGGGAAGGTCAGAATGGCAGCGGGAAGGTCAGAATGGCACCAGTGGTCTTTTGACCACGGTACGGCCAAATGGCAGTTCCCGCCAGGCGGGCGGCAACCGCCGCCCGCCGGGGTCAGAATGACCCCCTATGTGCTCACTCCACCTGCTCAAGGGGGGGGCTGCTGAGCACCTGTTCCTCCCACCACCCCATCTGCAGGTTTGCATAACTTGGGGTAAAACAGGTGAAAGATGTTGCAATTGAAGAAGAAAATATTGTACTTGAGGCACCACTCAATGATGGATAGAAGCATCTTAGTATGCTTATAGAATTTGATAGGCCTTGCTCTCAAAACGTATTCCACAGCCTTAAACCATCCTTATGATGTATGCTTGTATTAAGTGCAACAACATCTAAAGTTATGAACAGATAACCTTCTTCCCAAATTATATCAAATATTCTTCGAAGAAAATCAGTGGTGTCTTCTTAGTGAGAAGCTACGTTCTCTGCAAAAAGGGCATGGGAAATAGTCAACATATTTGTACACATTCTAAAAGGCTTTCTTTGGCTGCTATAATCAGTCTACCAGCAGGTTTCAACCCGTCCTTGTGTGTCTTTGGAATCAGGTAGAACACAGGGATCGTGAGATAGTCATTCCTCAAAAACTGTGGGGCATATTTATACTCTGTTTGCACCGAATTAGTGTCATTTTATTTTACTCTAATTCGGTGCAAAACTAACTCCATATTTATACTTTGGTGCTTGACCCCTCTAGCACCAAATTTATGGAGTTAAAGTCATTTTTTGATAGTGGAGACCTACTTTGCCTTAATGAGATGCAAGGTAGGCGTTCCCGTGCAAAAAATGACTCTATGGCCTTAACGCCATATTTAGGGGCATATTTATACTCTGCAGCATATTTATACTCTGTTTGCACCGAATTAGTGTCATTTTTTTTTTACTCTAATTCGGTGCAAAACTAACTCCATATTTATACTTTGTGCTAGACTCATCTAGCACCAAGGCCCTGATTTAAACTTTTTTTGCACCGCATTAACGTCATTTTATGACGCAAAAGTGGCGCAAACGTACAAAATATTGGCCCTTATTTATACTTTTTGCTGCAAAGCTGCACTAACTCAGTTTTGCACCAAAAAGTTTAGCACCGGCTTGCACCATTTCTGTGCACCAGCCGGGCACCATATTTATGGAATGGTGCAAGCCGGTGCAAAGGGTAGGCTAGAGTTTAAAAAAATGACTTTAGTCGGGTGGGGCTGGCAGTATAGAAGAAGAGGGTTTAGCACCAAAAAATGGCTTTAGGCAGGTTAGTGTAAAAAAAAAAATGACTCAACCAGATTAGCGTCATTTTATGGTGCTAAACCTACCATGCCACATGACTCCTGCCTTAGAAAATGCAGGAGTCATGCCCACCACCCCTGTGGCCAGCACAGAGGACAGGGGTCCCCTGGGCATGGCCATTGCACCATGTGCCATGTATGGGGGCCCATTTCAGGGACCCCTATGGCACTTTAAAAAATAAAATGCACTTACCTGTACTTACCTGGGATGGGGTCCCCCATCCTCGCAGTCCCTCTAGTGTGGGTGGGGGTGCCCCTAGGGCCTAGGGAGGGCACCTCTGGGCTTATTCCATGGTGTTCCACCATGGAAATAGGGCCACAGGTCCCCTAACACCTGCCCTGACCCTGGTCTTAAAAAGTGGGGCAAAGCAAGCTTTGCCCCATTTTTTGACCCCTCCTCCCTCCCTTGCACCATTTTTACATGGGAGTATAAATATGGTGTTAAGGCCATAGAGTCATTTTTTTGCACGGGAACGCCTACCTTGCATCTCATTAAGGCACGGTAGTTTTCCACTTCCAAAAAATGACTTTAACTCCATAAATTTGGTGTTAGATGGGTCTAGCACCAAAGTATAAATATGGAGTTAGTTTTGCACTGAATTAGAGTTAAAAAAAATTACGCTAATTCAGTGCAAACAGAGTATAAATATGCCCCTTAGCGTCAAAAAATGATGCTAATCTAGTCAGAATCATTTATTTTGACTCACAACTGCCTAACGTCATTTTATTTTAAGCTAGCCTACCCTTTGCACCGGCTTGCACCATTCCATAAATATGGTGCCCAGCTGGTGCTAAAAAATGGTGCAAGCCGGTGCAAAACTTTTTGGGGCAAAACTGCCTTAGTGCAGTTTTGCACCAAAAAGTATAAATAAGGCCCTGTGTTTCTCATCACTTAATAGCCCTTGTGCTCTACATTCTGCTAATAGTTTTGTGAAGCTTTCACATTTTCTTTTGAAATGTGTCAAATCTGTTTTTATGTAGCAGCTGGGGTCCCTCAATTGTTTGTACATCTCTTTAATATGTGCTGCTCATGAACACAAGACAGCATTACCCCCATTGTCCGATCTTCGTGACATCTTTGTTTTGGACTACCTTTCATAGAGTACTCCTAAAACTCCTGTCAGTATCAGACCTTTTTCTCATAATCTTTTGATGTATATTTTTTAATTCCTTCAGCACACTCTCCACAAATTGGTCTATACAGTCATTCATATTCTGTAATTGTGTCTTGGACTTAGGTTTAAATGTTGAAGCTCCTTCCTCTCCCATCAGCACCACTTGGTTTTCCTGTTTTTTACCACATCACATTCAGTTGGTTCCCCTTCCTGTTCTAATTCCATCAATTCTCTCATTAAAACCACATTAGCTATTTGTTAGTGCCAAAATGTCCCCTCACTTCCAAAAACGGAGAAGGAGTTAAGAAAGAACAAACAAATAGCATTATAAGCAACATAACTCAAATAGCGAATGCAAGCAGCATGCTAAATGTTCTCTTACTATAGAAACTTCCACACAAATTACTCTTAGGCCCTCATTACGACCAATGATTGCCAGGGTTGCAGTGACAGTCCAATCACCGCCAATGCAGTGGTCCGACCACCACATTACGACTGTGGCGGTAGCCCTACGGTCGGACCACCAGCACTGCCAGTTTTCAACGACATGATGGTCTGGCGGTGCTGGCGATCCTCATCTACCAGGGCAGTGCTACAAGTCCCTTCTCCGCCAGTGGTTTCATGGGGATGGCACCACCATGAAAAGGCTGGCTGAGATGGGGTGCAGGGTGCCCTAGGGGGACCCCTGCACTGCCCATGCACTTGGCATAGGCATTGCAGGGACCCCCCTGGCCAGCCCTGTTGCAATGTTCACTGTCTGCTTAGCAGACAGTGAACATTGCGACAGGTGCTGTGCACTCCATTCACTACACTACTGCTGCTGGCTCTATTACAAGCCTGAGACAATGCTGTAGGCCGTTTCTTACTGGGCCATTTCTTACTGGGCCAGCAGGCAGAAACTCTGTTTCCACCCACTGACCCAGCAGAAAAACTCATAATGGGGCTGTCGGGGAGGTAGACGCAACTGGTTTATATGTCTGTAGTGAGGAGGATGGACTATTTGGGGCTCTCCTTCAATGGACTGCATCAACAACAAATTCCAGCAATTCACCATGCAGCTGTGAGAAAGCAGTAGTTGAAAAATATGTCAAACTTAGAACCCTCCATTTTGGACACAGAGCATCCAACAAATTCTAGGAGCCTCTCTTGCCATCAAAGAAGAAGTGAGAAGGGCAAATGCTAACATTTTGGGCAGTTTCAGGTGCACCCTTTTTTTTTATTCTACCTTGATTGCGGGTTATTGCATTTATATTTCTTTTGACACAATCCAACATCATGTGATTTCTGTGGATATAAGCTGATTACATACTGAGGGGTGGCTATGACATCCTTCTTTTCCTTGGACCACTCTGAGGTTGCAGTACACATGATAAAAGAAAGAGCGGCTTCTCCTGATAATGACTTTTTAATTAAACTTTTCAATTTCTTCTTTCTGAGCAACACCCATCTTTTCATGTGCTTCTCCAACAGGATTGTATGTTGTTATTTTATATACTCTGAATGGCTCCTAGTACTGAAATGTCAACCTGGCATCTCAGAACACATTCGTCTACATATGTCCTTATTCAGCATAAGTGTAAAGATTTCTGATACCGGGGCAGAAAACTTCCTTACAAAACCAAGCTGGAAGTGGTAGTGGAGCTTGGTTGGCTCTGATTTTCCTTATAGTGGGCTGCAAATTGCAATAAGGGATAAGGGTATACGTTTTGGGGCTTGTGAACAGATTGAAGTTGGTGGTGGTGGTACAAAAGCAGGTTGACTGAAAGTGATTTGCACTTTCACAGTGCCACTCAGACATGAACAATCACAGGCTCAACTTCCTTACTGCCAACTAGGCTTTCTTGAACTTTCCTTTTTCCTTGTCACCTGTGATGGGACTCAATAGTGGTGGATTGATATGTCTTGTCCTCAGAGGAGATGGAGAAAACTGTGGGCCTTTTTTGCTGTTTGATAGATGGCCATCCATCAGGGTAGCAGAGGACTTTACCTCTTCCACCCTGATGGACTACCACCTGCCAAATTCAGCCCAACAGATGAACTCTGTGCCTTCAACAGAAACACCATACAAAAGGTTCCTCTGAAGGCACTGCAAGTGTGATGCATGACTGCCATCTTAGTTTCAGGTAGCAACACACCAAGAGCTGTTGTTTGTTTAAAACAAACTCACAAAGCAGGGATTTGTTCTTAAAAAACAAAAAACGAATAATCCCTACACCCTGAATGTTTGTTTCCATGGTGTGCGGGTCATTTTTAGGTTTGAAACCACCTAGTTATCCTGGCTGTGACACACAGAATGAAAGGATCAGGCCAGCCACTTTGAACAGGGGAGACTGCATGCTGTCCTTACTCAGATGCTCCCCTACACTGTTGGCCCATTGGACTAAGCAAGGGGTGATGGCCTTGGAAAGATGACAGTCTGTGGGACTACATTAAGGATTGAGGGGCTCATGAGCTCAAAACCTTAAGGGCAGATATAATTTGTTTGCAAGAGACGCATGTTACCCCGGCTAAAAAGTATTTGTTGGATTTTTCTGGTTTCCAATTAGTCGCATACACCACTCAAGAAACTAACACTAGAGGGGTTGCAGTACTTACACGGCGAAATCTTCTTAAGGTGGTCAAGAAGAGGGTTGATAACATGGGACGATGGGTTATAATAGAGTGTGTTATAGGACAGATGAATTTTACTGTGTGTTCTATTTATGGCTCTAATTTTGATGATCCAGCTGGTATTAACATGTTAAATACTGAACTTGTGCTCTGGGCCTTACCGCTTATTATATGTGGGGACTTTAATATACATACTGAGACTAATATCCCCTTACAGAATCAGGGTTCATACTTGGGACGAAAACCGAAGGTGTTTCGCGCCTTACAAATGTTGGTGCAGACTCATGGTCTTGTGGATGCATGGCAGCATTGTATGCCTATGGATCCTGGTTACAGTTTCTTTTCATATGCCCACCGAAAGTCTGTCCAGTTATACTATTTATTTTTGTCTCCATCATTATGCGAAGGACTTTTGGTGGAAAAATTCCCTAGGGGCATATCTGACCATAATCCTTTGGTAGTACAATTTTCGGACTTGCGGAAGGAGCGACATTTGAAACCCTGGTCTTTTGACCGGGGCTTGTTGCTTGACTCAGCTTATGTGTCACGGATGAAAGTATGGTTAACTGAGTTTTGGGGTTTTATTAGGGGTACGGTTCCACCGGGGGTGTTATGGGATGCTTTAAAGGCTGCTATTCGCGGGCAAACTCTGAGCTACGCCCTTAGGCGGGAGAAACAACGGCACCTAGCTATATCTGCGGCCCAGACTGAATTGGCTTCTCTGGAGAGTCAGATAGTGGGGCTTGCAAGGAATAATGCTCCAATACAAGACACTTTGGATAAGATGGCGGTCATGAAGGCCAAGATCATTCAACTGTATCTAGACCAAGACATTATTAAAGCCCAGATTTGCACGCAGGAATGTTATGAGTTTAGTGAGAGGGTGGGCAAGGTGCTTGCATATAAGACTAGACAAAAGGCGGCTCGGAGTGCCATCTTGGCAATTAAAGATAGGTTGGGGCAGATTGTGTATGGAGATACGTCAGTACTACAGGTGTTTAAAGAATATTATTCTGTATTGTACCAGCAGGAAAGCCTCTTCTTGGATGATAGAGACAAAAGGATTGCTCAGTATTTGAGTGATATGTCGTGCCCAAAGTTATCGCAAGATGAGGGCTGTCAGTTGACTGCCCCCATTGAGTTGGATGAGATTATCTCGGCTCTAACTGCTATATCTAATGGGAAAGCTACTGGCCCTGATATGATCCCAATAGAATTCTTTAAAACTTTTTTTGAGGAATTGAAGGATGATATTATGGCACTCTTTACGTCAGTACAGGCTGGAGAGCGGGCGCCGGGCTCATGGCTGGAGGCTAATATTGTTATATTTTTAAAAAAAGAGAAGAACCCACTTTTACCAGGTTCCTACCGACCTATCTCATTGATAAACGCAGATGCTAAATGGTATGCCAAAATTCTTGCGGTTAGGCTTAGTCGAGTTATTGGTGGGCTTGTCTCCCCTTGGCAACATGGGTTCATTCCTGGGCGGGGGACCGCCGATCATGTCAGGCATGTTATCACCATGTTAGATGCATCTCAGGTTATGGCGGCCCCTATGGCATTAATATTATTAGATGCCGAAAAGGCTTTTGATCGGGTGAACTGGAAATATTTATGGACAGTGCTCAGTAAAGTTAATATAGGGGCTGGTTTTTATCAAGGCCATACAAGGTTTATATCAGAAGCCCTTTGCTCGAATTCAACTAGCCGGGGCAATTTCAGAACCCTTCTATATTACAAGAGGAACTAGGCAGGGCTGTCCCTGCTCCCCTTTATTGTTTGCACTCTATATAGACCCCTTGATCAGGAAGTTATTGCAAAGTACATTGATCTCGCCTATGGTAATGGCGGAGGGTAGGTTTAAAATTTTGGCATATGCTGATGACATTGCCGTTACTACCCCTGAACCAGGGAAGGCGATCGAACAAATAGAGAAACTAGCTGCGGAGTTTGGCGAGATCTCAGGCTATGCATTAAATAGGAGTAAATGCCAAATATTGGGCAATGAGTGGGCCACTATTGAAGACAACAGGAGGGCAAATCAAGTGACTTATCTAGGTGTCAGATTGTCGGCCAAATTGGACCAGATAGTGGAGAGTAATCTTGCCCCTGTCTTAGCTAAAACCAGGAAAGAGTTGCATGATATGAACAATTTGCATTTAAAGATTATTGGTAGATGCAATCTTATTAAAATGATTTTTTTACCTAGGGTCTTATATTTTTTCCGTACTATCCCGCTGGAAATTAACAAAGAATGGTTTAAGCATATGGAGAGTTTAGCAAGTAGTTTCATTTGGTCTTTTAAAAAAGTACGGCGGGCATATAAGTATTTAGTGCTACCCAGAGAGAGGGGGAGTGGGCGGCCCCTCATTTTTTTTTTTATTACTGGGTATCTGCACTGCAATATATCCAACCATTAATTAATCGTCAGGCTGATAATAGAGATTTTGGTGAAATTTGTCCTCCTATATATAATATGATTTGGGGAAGCTATGCCAATGCAGCTTTTTTGAGAACAGTGGAGCCTAGTTATTTAAAAAAAGTTAAGTTCAAGACTGTCTAGGCTGCATTTAAGGTGTGGACCAATGTTGAAAAAAATATTTGGAATCGGCCGGATTAATTTTTACACCCCAATTTTGAACTCGTCGGTGCTTCCTGATATCTTTAAGGATGAATACTGTGCCAGGTGGGCACAGCTTGGTGTTCGGTGTATTGGTGATTTCTATGGGCATACCCACCTTAAATCTTTTGAAGAACTGACAAGTGAATTTTCATTGAACACTAAGGATTTTTTTAAATATTTGCAAATCAGACATTTTTTGGGGGTAAACTTTAGATCAGCATCTGGGCAGGTGGGGGATAGAATCCCAGTTATGGAGGTTCTTCATAATTCCACTAGATGGCGGGTCTGCTCGCTTTATCCGCTCTTTTTGAACTTAATGCCAGATGACTTGAGTAAACAGGCGGAGAGGTGGGCACGAAATATCGGAGCTTCTGAAGTGTCAGTACGTACCTCTTTAGATATGGAACAGCGTTTTATATTATCCACTGGGCCACAAACCCAACATTATAAGACTATTTTTCATCTATACTGAAGCCCCGCTAAGCTATTTAACTGGGGCAGCTCAAGGGGTGTGGTGTGTCCCAGATGCAAGAGTGTATCGGCCGACCTGGTACATATGTTCTTTAATTGCAGCAGGCTACATGAATTTTTTACTGATATGGCTAACTATTTAACTAGGCTAATCCATCAGGAGGTGGAAATTACGTCGCAACTAGTATTACTGGGAATTGATGGAGTGGTGTACCTAGAATATTCACAGAGGTTCCTGTTTCAAGCCATGTCTGTGGCCCGCTGCTGTATTGCATCTGACTGGCTGGAGTCAACTCCACCAACTTTTAACCATTGGCTGGCTCGGATGTGCTCAATGTTTTATCTAGAGATGGGTTCATATGCGTGCAAGGGCCGCGGGCGTAGACGGATGGGTGAAGCTATCTGGGCCCCGTTTGCACAGTGGCTAGGTAATAATTGAATCATGCTCGTAGGGGATCTATCTATTTAATCATGTTCAATTTTTGCACTTTATTTGTATTCTAAGGTTTTGAATAGGGTATTTCATATGCCCCCTTTCAGTGGTTTTGATGTCTGCTGTAGATCGATGAAATGAATTTATGTAATGATGTGTATTTATCTAATGTATTTATTGTATCTATTCAGCCTTCTTTTTGCTTTGGTATTTGTAAACTGTGCATCTTCAATAAAATATAAATAAAAAAAAAAGGATTGAGGGGCAGGGTATCCATCACATTTGTGTCGGAGTAGCTTGCCTATCAAGCCCTAAAGTGTCTGATGTAAGAAAGGTAGCAGTATACCGCAGCACAGCATGTTCAACTATATAATCTGCTGTTACCTCAGCAAGGTCAGGTTTAGCAGGATCTTGTTGCCGTTGAGGTTTGTGGGAATATTCAGTTTGCTGGGGCAATTCCATTTTGAACTTATCAATCTTATATATGGCTGCAGTCTCAGCAGCACAAAGAGACAATTGATTTGGTTTGTTGGTGATGGTGCCTTTGTTAAAATATTAGTGATCCTCACACATCTTTCTGCCGAGGAGAGGGTGCAGTAAATATGCTGCATTATACACCTTGGTGGGAAATGAAGAGTGCTTGTTGATAGTAGTACAAGTAACCTCCTCAATGGCCACTTTCCTGGAATGAACATTTTTCTTACATGCTACCTTCTTCACTTCTTAATGGTCAGTGAAGTAGTGGCAGTCAGCAGAGTGGTTTATGGACTCCATAGTTAGCTCCATCTCAATCTCAGTCTCAGTCTAATTGTCCTGCAAGCAAGAAAAAATAAGATAGAAGATAGTCAGGCTTCATAATTCTAGACAATGCAATACAAATCATCAAAACATTAACATACATATGTATGAAGTAACTGCTTTATTGGATTGGGCACTACTTAGACAAAAATCAGTGAAAAGATGCATCATAAATACCTGGTGTCAATCCAGGAACCATGAGGCCCCATGGGCACCACTGGAAGTCATTCAAAAAAATCTAATAATCATGGCTTGACATCCCAATCCATTAGGCAAAACATCTAGACAAAAAAAGTAAAAAATGGGAAATAAATACCTGGATTCCCTTGGGGCACACAGGACCTCAATGTAAACCAAGGGGAGGCTGGCTACATTTTATTGAATGAATTAAAATAATAACACACTTGACCTTCAAACCAACCTGCAAGCACCATACATTAAAAGGATCTATATCACTACTTGGTTGTGCCAAAACAAGACAAACATTCCAAGATTTGATGATAGAAGAATAATGAACAGAGCTGAGTGACAAAAACACTTTGTATTGGTATTGTAATGTAGACAGAAAGTCAAAGATTGCATATTTTCATTGGATTCTCAAAAGGGAACTATAATGTAAAAAAAACAGCCAACATGTGTTTCTCCCCCTCATGACACGCAGGTCTAAGGCTTTTGCAAGGTGTGAAATGATAAGTGGAGAAATAATGGCAAATCACTTGGGCAAGGTGATTCTGAGCGTCAGAATCAACTTGTCTCACTGATTTGCTGTATCACTTGGGTCTTCCAAAATGGACTGAGAGATTTGGTAATGTGTTCATACCACTAGGAAAGTGTTTCCCTACGAGCATGATCATATCTTTTGCTAATTTTCAATTATATTCTCCACTTATCGTTTTACACCTTGAAAAAGCCCCAGTCCTTGTACCCTTGTTTCTCTCTGTCAAGAGTAGGTGATGCAGCCTAAGTTCTAAACTACTGCTTTCCCCCAGAACCTGATCCAAAATGAACAAGGGCTCCAAATTAAAAAGAAGATGTTGGATTATTCAGGATAGAAGGATTTAGTCAATACAGTATATACAGTAGCCTCACTCCTTATGCCCTTCCCTTGTAAAAAAACAAACAAACACACAAATAAATGAATACATGCATTTGTGCTAAAAAATATTACATGAAAGTTAGACTTGGGTAAGAATTCAATAAGAAAATATATTTGAGTTTACTATCAGTGCCTGACAATAAAACAGCCTACCACTCATATTTAGTTGGTCTGATTGTTTCCATGATCCTGCAATAAAATATTCATCCAGATGAATCCTGGTTCATAAGACATGGTGTAATGGTGAAATATCAGTCAATTTGCTTTTCATCCATACGTGAAATGCTGGAAATGACATGAGAGACCCCTTATGCAAAGAAAGTTATGCCTAGACTTAGGGTCTCATTACAAGTTTGGTGGTCTGACTGCCAGATTATGATCCTGATATTTGGTCACCCAGGGGAACGCCATCTCACTTGGGATCAGGGATCCCGGAGGGTTGGCGACAGTCGAAGTAGGGATCACCACTTCACTTTCCACCAGCCTTTTTATGGTGGGGTTTCCGCCATCAAAAGGCTAGCAGAACCCAGTGCTATTGCAGACAGTGTGCATTCTGAGGGTGCTTGTGTGCAATGACATTGTTCTTGGCAGTCATTACATTGACTGGAGTAATGGAGGAGTGAAGGAGGAAAGAAATCCAGAAGTGTTAATTGGGAGTATATCCTTAATTTACTCAACCCAAACGCTTGGGATGAGTAAAAGGGGATGGAGGAGGGAAGAGTATGTGGAAGGGTTAGGGAGAGCATAGTAGCAGGGTGAGATAAATACGGGAGAATTTAGTAGGGTTGTGTGGGAGGTCATGGTAGTAGAGTGAGGTTTGGTGAGTTAGATGTGGAAGCGGAGGGAAGAGCGTAGGCAGAGTTATTTAGGAGATGAAAGTAGTAGAAAGGATTTGGGATGAGTCAGAGTGAGAATGGAGGATAGTTTGGTAGAGACATGACATATGATGATGGGTAGATAAGTGTGATAAGATGTGAGCAGGAATTCATAGATATCTAGTATAACAACCCACCCAGGAGCCATGCAATGACCCACGAACTTGCCAAGCACAGAAACAACATATACACATACATACATACATATTTATATATATATATAAATATATATATTTATATATATATATATACATACATACACAAACACATACAAACACACATGAATACACACACATATGCACATACAATACATAATTAGAACCATGGGTAAAATATACTTAGTCAAACAGGTTTAAAGAGTGTGTGTATTTTATTGTTATGACATAGTAGCAATACATATTTTCTAAAGAAACTATACATAACTAGAAATGTACACATAATCTGAAAAAAATATTTATCAATGTAGGCCTATGCAGTCCATAGTTGTTTGAATATGGTGGTTATGAAGGAAAGAGCCAACTCTTGAGTAGTTTTCTGAAGACAAGAAAGTTATCTGTGGCTCTTATAGTTGGGGGTAATGAATTCCATAGTTTGGCTGCTTGAACGGAGAAGGATGTACCACCTATAGTCTTTTTTCTTGTATGGTGGTGTTCTAAGGCGGGGTGCCAATCTTGAGCGGAGGTTTCTTTGTTGGATGTATTTGGTTATTTTGTTTCTGATAAAAAGCGGTCCTGTTCCATGTATAGCTTTGTGGGTGATACAAAGCAGCTTGAAAGTGCATCTTCTGGCAACGGGTAACCAGTGTAGTGCTCTCAAGGCAGGGAAGATGTGGGCTTGCAGCTTTACATGTAATAGTAGCCTGGCAGCGGAATTCTGGATACGTTGTAGTTTTTTCATAATAGATAGAGATGATCCATGGTAGAGGCCATTGGCATAATCCAGTTTGGATAGTACAAGCGAGATAGTAGCTTGCACCTTGTGTGGAAATCCGAGGTGGGGGAAGATGCGTCGTAAAGTCTTCAAGGGGATGAAGCTTGTTCGTGCTAATTTGTCCACTTGGGCATTCATAGTTAACTTGGAATCCATGGTGATTCCTAGGTTTTTAACTTCCTTGGATAATTGAGGAGGTGGTCCGAGATTGTCAGGCCAGACGCACAGAGGGTCATAATTTTTTCCAGTCACCACATATGAGTATTTCTGTTTATGAGGTATTTAGTTTGAGATGGCTCCAGGTCATCCACTGATCAACGGCTCTGAGGCAACTGAAGATTTCTGAGTTTTCAATGTTTTTGGTGCATTCTAATTTAAGTAGTATTTGTGTGTCATCTGCATAGTTGTAGCATGTGAGATGGAAATCATTGATCAGTTCTGGTAAAGATATAGGTGGTCATTACAACCCTGGCGGTTGGTGTTAAAGCGGCGGTAATACCGCCAACAGGCCGGCAGTAACAAATTTGCAATAACGACCGTGGCCGAAACCGCCAACAAAGACAGCCACTTTAACACTCTGACCGCCACAGTGGTACAAACAAACAGCTTGGCGGTCACCGCCAACAGACAGGCGGGAGACAATGTACCGTCCACACTATTATGACAGGCCAATCCGCCACCTTTTCCGGGGCGGATTCACCGCGGATAAAAAGGGAAAACGCTCACCGGAACTCCAAATTCTCCCTGCAATAGTCTTCCTGCTCCTCTACCAGGAGCACGAACGCCGGCGGCGAGGACCACGGTGAGTACTGCACCTACGACACAGGGGAGGGGGGTGGGAAAAAACAGGGACACACACATGCAACACCCCCACCCCCACCCTCACCCACTACAACACACACACTAATGCATATCAATACATCACAGTTACAACCCCCAAAGCCCCCGGAAGAATGCAAAGACAATAGAAAATGAGTGTAACCATTGGAATATATTAAAAGCAAATAGGCAGAAATATATATATACACCATGTACATAATATATACCGAGCATAGTATTCCAGGTAGTGCACTAAGAAAGTCCGTGGAACACTGGGACCACACGGTATGGGCGAGGCCCACACAAGATCCCCGACCATGACGGAGAAAACACTGCAGGGGCATCAGAGAGCAACTAAACAGGCACCTCAGGGGGAGGGAAAGGGGGGCACCTCAGCCGCTTGAGTGCACGATGCCAAATCCACATGGGGGCCACATGCCCACTGTTCAATCCTGGGGAGTGCAAAGCCACAGTCTCTTAAGTCTCTACAGTGGGTGGGTTGCCCACTGTCCAATCCTGGGGAGTGCAAAGCCACAGTCTCTCAAGTCTCTACAGTGGGTGGCTTGACCACTGTTCATTCCTGGGGAGTGCAAAGCCACAGTCTCATAAGTGGATGACAGTCTCCACTGGTTCTGGAGGGGGCATGGTGCCCAGAGTGCTTCATCCTGCTAAGGACAGAGGTAGTGGATGGATCTCTCCACTGGTTCTGGAGGGGGCATGGTGCCCAGAGTGCTTCATCCTGCTAAGGACAGAGGTAATGGATGACAGTCTCCACTGGTTCTGGAGGGGGCATGGTGCCCAGAGTGCTTCATCCTGCTAAGGACAGAGGTAGTGGATGACAGTCTCCACTGGTTCTGGAGGGGGCATGGTGCCCAGAGTGCTTCATCATGATAAGGACAGAGGTAGTGGATGACAGTGTCCACTGATTCTGGAGAGGGCATGGTGCCCAGAGTGCATCATTCACCCTGTGACGGACTCAGTTGCGTCAGTGACCCTGGCGCTCATGGGCTAGCGGTGCTTGAGACGGCGGTGCCCTGTTCAGCGGTGCTTGAGATGGCGGTGCCCTGTGCAGCGGTGCTTGAGACGGCGGTGCCCTGTTCAGCGGTGCTTGAGACGGCGGTGCCCTGTTCAGCGGTGCTTGAGACGGCAGTGCCCTGTGCAGCGGTGCTTGAGACGGCGGTGCCCTGTCCAGTGGTGCTTGAGACAGCGGTGCCCTGTTCAGCGGTGCTTGAGATGGCGGTCTCCATTGCAGGGTCTCAGCTGCTGGCGGTCCTTCATGGCCCAGCGGGGCTTTTGCTGGCGGTCCTTGATGGCTGAGCGGGGCAGGTGCTGGTGGTGGCCTCCTGGCCAGGTAGGCTGGTGCTGGCGGTGGCCTCCTGGGCAGCTGGGCTGGTGCTGGCGGTGGCCTCCTGGGCAGCTAGGCTGGTGCTGGCGGTGGCCTCCTGGGCAGCTGGCGATGGCCTCCTGGGCAGCTGGGCTGGTGCTGGCAGTGGCCTCCTGGGCAGCTGGGCTGGTGCTGGCGGTGGCCTCCTGGGCAGCTGGGCTGATGCTGGCGGTGGCCTCCTGGGTAGCTGGGCTGATGGCGGTCTTCTCCGCCGTGCTGCTCTTCCCAGACTTGCCGGGTTTCTTGTGGCCTTGGTGGCTGGAGTCTTCCCCCTCTCCCGTCGGGCACTGGCCAACTTCTGATGCTTCACAGGTGGGGGACTGTCTTTGCTGTGGCTCCGTGCCACACTGGCTGCCCTGGTGGCCGGTGCACTCCAGATTCCGGTGACTACAGGCACCACTGGTCCCAGAGATGTTGTGGCTGAGATGCTAGTTTGGGACCTATGAGTTGGACGGGGTGGAGGAGATGTGGGAAAGAGGTCAAGGTTGGACAGGAAAAGTTTTTTTGAGACACTGGGACGGGTAGCTGGAGGGGGTTTGGGAGTGGAGGAATAGGTGGTGGTTGTAGGAGGTGTGCGTTTGGTGACTTTGGGTGAAGGTGCATGCGCTGGAGGCTGTCGTGAGATGGATGACTGTTGGGTGGGTGTGTGCCTGCGTTTGTGTATCTTGGGAGAGGGCGTCACAGACACACTGGGAGAGGACACAGGGGACTTGTGAATGGTAGTGGGGGTGGTGACTGCACGTGAGCGGGGTGTGGTGGTGGGTGTGCTGGAGAGGGACGTTGTGGCTGTGGAAGTAGTGCATGCAGGTGTGAGTGTAGACGAGACTGGGAGGGAGGAAGGAGACGACACAGTGGAGGCAGGGATGTTGGTGTGTCTGCATGTGCGTGATGCTTGCATGAGTGCCTGTGGGATGTGTGGTGCTTATGTTTGCCTGAGCTTCCCTTGGGTGTTGAGGTGTGTGCATGTTGGTCTGTAGGTGTGCTTGGGATAGACTGAGGTACAGGGGATTGGGTCGGGGTGGAGGAAGTTGGAGGGGGGAGGCTAGAGACGGGGACAATGGCTGCCATCAGTGCTGAGGCCAGAGTCTGAAAAGCTTGCTGAAGGGCCTCCTGACCAGAATGAATGCCGTCCAGGAATGCATTTGTTTGTTGCAACTGCCTCTCTACACCCTGGATGGCATTCAAAATGGTAGACTGCCCAACAGTGAGGGAGCTGAGGAGATCAATGGCCTCCTCACTGAGGGCAGCAGGGGTGACTGGGGCAGGGCCTGAGGTGTCTGGGGCGAAGGTGATGCCCACCCTCCTGGGTGAGCAGGCACGGGGCAAAGGCTGAGGGGCTGCTGGAAGGGCGGTGCTGGTAGGGGTTTGTGGCTGTACCTGTAGATGCGGGGGCACAGATGTTGCCACCACCACAAGGGAGCTCCCATCAGTGGACAAGTCCGTGTCGCTGGTGTCAGATCCTGTCCTCGCCGTGGAGCTCCCCTCGCCCTCCGTCCCACTGGTGAATTCAGACTCCGTAGTGTCGCCCTCCAGGGCCATGTGGGATGCAGCTCCCTCGTGCTCCGGTGCCACTTCTCCTCCACCTGATGATGCTAATGCACACAAGAACAGGGAGACCACAAAAAGGGGGGGGGAGATGGAAGAAAGACATGTTGAGTGCATGCATTACCACTACCTTTGGTGGAACAACAGACACAGAAGCCCCCTGCACTACGCCGCGCTCTTGGGCTCCACTGTTCAATTCCTGGGAAATAGCCTACAAGGCTATGGACGACATCTGCACACATAGATGACACAGGGTCATGACTAGGTGTACTTGGCACTCTACAGAGGTGGGCTGGGGTGCCACATGGCCTGCCTTACGGAGGGGCCTTGCCTATGGAACTCACCCTGGCCTAGGGAAACCCACAGCCTTCCTCCCCCACCCAGACCCCTCCTCTGCACGCAAAGTCAGCAGAATGAGAGTGCACTCACCCCCTTGTGGCTGCTGTGATGCCCTCAAACGCCCATCCAACTCCGGGTAGGCCACCACCAGGATCCTGAACATCAGGGGGGTCATGGTATGAAGGGCACCCCTCCCACGTTGGGAGGCCATCCCCAGCTGAGCCTCTGTTGTCTTCTTTCTCCAGCGGCGAATGTCCTCCCATCTTTTCCGGCAGTGGGTGCTCCGTCTGTGGTAGACCCCCAGGGTCCGGACGTCCTTGGCGATGGCACGCCAGATATCTTTTATCTGGTGGGCGCTGACCTACATAAAATGTACAGGGGAAAAAGAGAAGTTATTACCAAATGCACCATCAAACTGATTGTCCCCCATCCCTACCCTTGCCATGTGGCACATGCATTCACCGTCTTTCATGAACTCAGGACCCCCCCTTCCTTCTTACATCCAGCCCTCTCCACACAGGCATAGCCCATACAACATGCTCCCTGTGTACTTACCTGTTTGTCTGGAGGACCGTAGAGTAGCGTGTACTGGGGGAGGACCCCATCCACGAGCTTCTCCAACTCCTCCGATGTGAAGGCAGGGGCCCTTTCCCCAGACACTCGAGCCATTGTCTCTTCCAGACCGAGGTCCCAGCAGCACTTGTAGTGTAGGTCCTCTCCTGTCGAAGATCAGGTATCGAGTGATTGAACAGATAGAAAATGGCGGTCACGTCCGCGGCGGTAAGTACCGTTACCGCCAGCGTACATCGTCATTGGCTCCTGGGACCCATAGGGTCCAATGTTAACCAATGCAGCATTGCGCCGCGGTCTTCGACCGCCAACCGCGACGGTGTACAATGCCAGCGCAGTTACCTCACATCTCATTGTCCCACTTTACAGGTCAGGCAGCTGCCATTTCAGGGCCCCACATGGCTTCATTTTCAACTGTGTCACACACACCTAAGCCTAGACTCAACACACATCCAGGCCACCTTTTGTGTATGATTGGTGTTCTGGATAAACTGTGGGTACGTACCTTTGAGTTGTTTGACTCTGTGCTCGCTGTTGTCCTTCATAGGCACCGTCGGCTGGGACATGTGAGGAGATGGCGGCATCCTCTGGTGTACCGACCGTTGGTGGACCTGTCGACAATGGAGGAGCGACATTTGATTATCACATACAGGCTTGACCGTGCCACAATCCAGGAACTGTGTACCCAGCTGGAGCCAGACCTGTTGTCAGCAATCCGCCATCCCACAGGAATCCCCCCTCAAGTGCAGGTGCTGTCAGTGCTCCATTTCCTTGCAAGTGGGTCATTTCAAACAACAGTGGCCATAGCATCAGGGATATCCCAGCCTATGTTTTCCAACGTATTGTCCAGAGTGTTGTCTGCCCTTCTGAAACACATGCGGAGCTACATCGTTTTCCCTCAGGTGGAGGATTTGCCTTCAGTGAAAGGGGATTTCTATGCCCTGGGACACATCCCCAACATCATAGGTGCCATTGATGGGGCCCATGTGGCTTTGGTCCCACCCCACAGGAGTGAACAGGTGTACAGAAACAGGAAGAGTTATCATTCTATGAATGTACAGATGGTATGTTTGGCAGACCAGTACATCTCCCATGTGAATGCCAAGTTCCCTGGCTCAGTGCATGACGCCTACATCCTGCGGAATAGCAGCATCCCTTATGTGAAAGGTCAACTCCAGAGGCACCGTGTATGGCTATTAGGTGAGCACCTGGAGGCAAGTCAGTGGGAATGGTTGTCTGGGTCTGGGGATATCCCTCCAGTTAAGTGTGTGTCTAACAGTTGTCCCTCACCATTTGCAGGTGACTCTGGTTACCCCAACCTGTCATGGCTACTGACCCCAGTGAGGAATCCCAGGAAAAGGGCAGAGGAACGCTACAATGAGGCCCATGGGCGAACTAGGAGGGTGATCAAGCGGACCTTCGGCCTCCTGAAGGCCAGGTTCAGGTGCCTCCATATGACAGGTGGATCCCTGTTCTACTCACCAATTAGGTGTGCCAGATCATCGTGGCCTGCTGTATGCTTCATAACTTGGCTTTGCGACGACAGGTGCCTTTTCTGCAGGAAGATGGTCCAGATGGCGGTGTTGTTGCAGCTGTGGAGCCTGTGGACAGTGAAGAGGAGAAAGCAGAGGAAGAAGACCTGAACAACAGGGACACAGTGATCCAGCAATATTTCCAGTGAGACACAGGTAAGAGTACAGACCTGCCTACTACATGTACTTTAACACTACTACCTCTCTACTGTGTGTCGTTTTCACCCAGTGTATGGTCACTGAGTTGTCACTTTCCCTTACGATTTCACAGATGTGGGTCCCACTGTGTGTCATCTGCTTAGATTCCTCATGGACTAGAGCTGTGTGACATAGGTATGTTGACATTACAATTGAAAGAGCATTTTGTCACTGTAATTGCTAATACACTATTTCGTAATCACAGACAGACTCCAGATTGCTTTGTGCTTTAAGTGTGTTTATTTATGTGCTCAATATTGGAGGGGGTAGTGAAATGGTGAGTGGTGATGGTGGAGGAATGTCCATTGCAGAGTCCAGTCTATTAGTCTCACAGGTGCATTGTTCAAATGGGCATAGGAAGTGGAGCTGGGGCAGTTAAAGTATGGACAGGGTGACAAAGTGGGACAATAGGATGGCGGGGTCTTGTCCTGGATCTCAGGGACCGTTTGCGGGGTGGTTCTCCCTCTGCAGAGGGTGGGGTGCTGGTGTGGTGGTCCTGGGGCAGGGCGTCCTGTCCACTAGCGCCGGCGGAGGTGGTGGGCAGTTCATCGTCCATGCTAGTGTCAGGGGCCCCTTGTAGTGCCACAGTGTCCCTCCTGGTGTTGAGTACTTCCTTCAGCACCCCTACGATGGTGCCCAGGGTGGAGCTGATGATTCTGAGTTCCTCCCTGAAACCCATATACTGTTCCTCCTGCAGGAGCTTGGTCTCCTGAAACTTGGCCAGTACCGTTGCCATTGTCTCCTGGGAGTGGTGGTATGGTCCCATGATGGAGGAGAGGGCCTCGTGGCGAGTTGGTTCCCTTGGCCTGTCTGCCCCCTGTCACACAGCAGCCCTCCCAGTGGCCCTGTGTTCCTGGGCCTCCGTCCCCTGGACTGAGTGCCCACTACCACTGCCCCCAGGTCCCTGTTGTTGTTGGGGTGGTGGGTTATCCTGGGTTCCCTGTAGTGGTGGACACACAGCTGATTGACGTGTCCTGGGGACAGAGGTATGGGCCCGCTGGGTGGGTGCTGTGCTGGTGTTTCCAGAGGGGGAAAGGTCTGTGGTGGCCTGTGACTGGGTGAGGGGAACCGACTGTCCTGAGGTCCCCGATGGGCCGGGCTGGTCATCTTGGACAGAGCTGCTGTCATCACTGTGGGCCTCTTCTGTTGGTGGTGTGGACATGTGTGGACCCTCCTGTCCGGTGACGTTGGGTAGGGGTCCTGCAGGGGTATAAAAGGATGGTTATTACATCTGTGTGTGTCATGGTGTGCAATGGGTGGGTGACCGTGTACCCCAGTGCTTGCATTCCTCTGTGGGACCTTGTGTGAGGACAGTTTAGGGGGTCGTATAGGTATGTGCAGTGGCCATGCTTTAGTGATGGGTGCCCATGCTTTGTTGTTGCATGCAGGGCTTGGTGTTGGGATGTGTGGTTTGTGATGGTGGGACATATGTGAGGAGTTGGGGTGCTGGGGGTGAGGGTGAGGGTGGGGGTATGTGCTGGCATGCAGGTAGGGTGGGGGATGTAATAATTAAGATTTGTCTTACCAGAGTCCATTCCTCCACCTACTCCTGCGAGTCCCTCAGGATGCAGAATCGCCAAGACCTGCTCCTCCCATGTTGTTAGTTGTGGGGGAGGAGGTGGGGGTCCGCCGCCAGTCCTCTGAACCACCAGGTGGTGTCTTGAGACCACGGAACGCACCTTCCCCCGTAGGTCGTTCCACCTCTTCCTGATGTCCTCCCGATTTCTTGGGTACTGTCCCACTGCGTTGACCCTGTCCACTATTCTTCGCATAGCTCCATCTTCCATGCGATTGAGGTGTGCTGCACCTGTGCTCCGAATAGCTGTGGCCCTACCCGGACGATTTCCTCCACCATGACCCTGAGCTCTTCCTCCGAGAACCTGGGGTTTCTTTGCCGTGCCATGGGGTGGTGTAGGTGATGTGTGGGGTGGAGTGTCCGGTGTTAAGTGTGCTGATATGTAGTGTTGTGTTGTGTGAGGTGCGTGGAAGTTCTGTGGGTGACGGTGTTGTGTGCCTGTGGATGCTGTTGTTCTTGCTGGTGCTATCTCTCTCTGGCCTTCTTTCTGAATTTTTTGTTGTTGTGGGGGTTAGTGGGTGATGTGGGTGTGTGTTTTATATTGTAATGGCTGTGTGGGAGTGGTGTGTGTATGTGCATCAGGTTTGTGTATTTGGAATTGTCCAATGTGGCTGTGTTTTGTAAGAGTGTGTGTATGTTGAGCACAGCAGTGTGTACCCCCAATGGAATACCATAGTTGAAAGACAGCCACGTGGATTAGTGTGTCGTGATAGTGTGGCCGTGACGGTGGAGGTTTTGTTTTCGCCAGTTTATTACTGACCTTTGGTGTGGCGAACTTGTGTGGGTGTCTGAATTTTGGCGGATTCTGAAATGTGGGTCATAATAGCTGTGGCGGAATTCCACGGCTGTGGCAGTGTGTTGGCGGTCTTCTGCACGGCGGTAAGCGGCTTTTACCGCCAATGTTTTAATGACCGCCATAATGTAGATGTTGAAAAGCAAAGGTGAGATGATTGCTCCTTGGGGGACCCCTGCTTTTGTGAGGTAGGGTTCAGACAAGAAGGGGGGTGAGTGGATGATATTAGATCTTTTTTGAAGATAGGAAGTAATCCAATGGAGAGCAATCCCTTGTATGCTGGCTTCGTGGAGTCTTTGAATTAGGGTGTCATGGTCAACTGTACCAAAGGCAGCTGAGAGGTCCAAGAGAAGTAGTGCAGCAACTCCATTGCAGTCGACTGTGTTTTTAAGATCATCCCAGATTGCTATGAGTGCCGATTCAGTGCTTCTTCCTGGGCGGAATCCAGTTTGGAAGTCTGAAAGTATAGAATTGTCTTCAATGAATTGTGACATCTGGGCGAATGCTGCTCTTTCTATCAATTTTCCCAGGAAAGGTCCATTTGTGATTGGTCTGTAGTTGTTGGGGTCTTGCGGGTCTAGGTTTGTTTTCTTTAATAAAGGTCATATGTATGCCTTTTTCAGGTCTACAGGAAAAGTTCCTGAAGTTAAAGAGTTGTTGATGATTCTTCTTACAGGTGTGGCAGCAGAGGTAGATAGAAGAATGTTCTTGAAGATTTGTGGTGGGCAAGGGTCAGAAGGGCAACCAGAAGGTCTGCTTGCTTTGACCAAATCCATAAATTCATCCTGGGATATTTGTTTGAAGGACTGTAGAGGTTGGGTTGGTTTATTCTTAGAGGGTATTTTAGGAGGGGTTGGTGCTGATGTTTATCCTCTGTTTTAAATAGGAGTCCAATGTGTCTGCCTTTGTTGTGTAGTGAGTTGCCAATTTGTTTGTCAAATCTTGAGTAGTAGGGTGACTTCCTTCCATGCATGTAGGTTTTCGAAATTCATTGAGAATTTTATTAAATTCCTTGGTTGTAGATTGAGCATTTTGAATTCTGTCTGAGTAGTACCTTTTTTTAGCTTTTTTGATTGATGATTTGTGTATCTTGTTAAGTTTGTGTAGCTGCAGTTTGTCTTGACTGTTGTTTGTTTTGAGCCAGGTCCGCTGCAACTTTCTGATTTGTTGCTTTATCTTTTTAAGATCTGTTACTCCAAGGTGTTGGTTTTCTTTTGTCGTATTTGGTTTTTCTGAGTGGTATTAGGATATCAAAAGCTTCCTGTAGCCACTCATAAGGTTTTGGCACAGAATTCAATGTATCTAGATCTGTGTTGGCTGTTAGTTGTGTTTTTAAGTCATCCAAATTGAGTTTGCTCCATGGTCAATAGGCGTATGTATGTAAGTAGTTGTGGGGTGTGTTGATTTGTGGAGTTGTATGTTGGAAAGCTATCAAATGGTGGTCTGATTGGTGTGATGCTATGAATAGTAACTAGTTCAGGCTTAGCAAAAATGACATCTAGGATGTGACCAGCGATGTGTGTGGGATTGTGTACAATCTGATGTAGGTTCAATGCGACTAGGCCAGTGGTGATAGCTTTTGGATGGGGCATATTGGGTTTGTCAAACCAAATGTTTACATCCCCAAGAATGCATAGGTTGGAGTATAGTGTAATAAGGTTTGAGACTGTGTCTAGAAAAGCATCTGGGAATGTGGAGTTGTTAGGTGGAGGTCTGTAAAGGAGGAGAAAGTTACAGGAGGAAGTTGGAGTAGGGTGGCATCTGGTAAGGAGGGATTCACAACCTTGTATGGAGATGTTGTCTGTTTTACTGAGGTTCAATGCCTGTTTGAATATAATAGCTAGTCCACCTCCTCTCTTGCCTATACGGTTTTGTGTGACGGTTTGTGGAGGAACAGCTTTGTGCAACACTGGGGCCATGTCATCTCCCAACCAGGATTCAGTTATGAATAGTAAGTCAGGTTGTGTGTCTTGTTTTTTGAGAGTGATCGAGCATTTATGAGCTGTCAGTTTAGAAAAGGTGTGTCAGTGGTAGTGTTGTTTTGTTTAGGAGATGGGTAAGTAGTATAATGTGAGCTTGAATCAGGAGTGTTGCTAGTTGTGATAACTGTTTGGGGGTCACAATAGTCTTGCTTTTCAGTATAGTGTTCCTCTTCCAGCAGGTTAAGGAGGCATTTTGTTGGGTCTGTGTGTGTGGGTGGTGGTCTTGGTGGCTGAGAGAGCCACGAGGAGTGTACTGTTTTTTGTAGGGTAGTTTTATTATGTAATAGACAAGGGGATGCAAGGTTGCTATGAGTAGCATGTTTTCATTTTGTTTGCGTTTGTTTAGTGTGGATGGAGTATGGGTTAGGGGTGGTGGAGGAGCATGTGGATCATGATGTAAGGCTCAAAAATTGTGCAATGGAGTGAATGAAAGTTGCTGGGTTGGGGTGCTTGTGGTAGGTGTTTGTGAAGAGTGAGAAAGTAGGGGTGGAGATAGGATGGAATTTGTATTCTTTGTGTAGTCCTGAGGGTGGGAGTGGGTATGACGATAAGTGTAATATAAGTTTGTGTTGATTTGATGTGCTGACGTTTGTGGTTTGTATTGTTTTGTGGAATAGGGAGAGGGGATATTGCTGTAGTTGTTTTTGGTGAGGGATTTGTATGTGAGTTAGTGCTGGTGAGTGGAATTTGAGTGTTAGATGGGGTGTTGATGTGTTTTGGAGATGAATATACGAGGTGTGTAAGAGGTAATGGATGTGTTTCAGGGGAGTTAGTGTTAGTTGTGATGACTGGAAGAGGTAATATGTGTGGTGGAGTGAAATGTGGGGATTGTATGGTTGTGTGTAATTGGTGAAGAGAGGGGAAGAGTGTTTGTAGATGGTGTGTTTGAAGGCAGGGTTTGGGCATTGTTATGATGACAGGTGGTCTGTGTGGAGCAAACAGCGGATAGTGTTGTTGGTTAGTATGAGCAGAGAGTGTGTATCTGAAAGGCTGAGACTGAGAGAAATGTATACTGTAGTTTTGTATTGTGTGGGTGATGGCAGGTTGTGTTAGTGGGAGTGGCCAGAGTAGTGTTTGCTGTGAGAATGAAGGTGTTTGACTGTTGTAGTTGTGGGGGATATGTGTATATGTGTTGTATAAAGGGTATTGTGTTGGGTGATGGGACAATGCAATCTGTCTGTGGTCAGTTTGTGATGAATGAGTTGGATGCCTTTGTGGAATATGTGTTTGCATGTTGAGGGATGTGTAGGGGCTGGAACCAATCTTGGTCCATTGAGAATTGGGCAGCATTTCTGGCCCTAGTCCCTAGGCCCTACCTGTCCCGAACAAGCCCAAACAGGCAGCTGCCCTTGTCTTCTCCGCCCTTTGCTGCGACGCCCGGGCTGAGATGCCCTGAGTCCTAGGCTTAAATAGACCTACTGGCCAATAAGAAGCTGGTCCTAACCCTAGCCAATCCAATTTCAAGCCCTGATTCAAACAACTAATGGTCCAATCATAGCCCTATTCCTGACCACCAATCACAGCCCCAGCCCTAAAACCAGCAAACAGTCAGAGTCCCAGCCCTATCCACCAATCACAACCCTAGAACCAACAGTCAATCAGAATCCCAGTCCTATCCACCAATCACAGCCCTAGAACTAACAGCCAATCAGAATCTCAGCCCTATCCACCAATCATAACCCCAGGCCTGGAGCCAGCAACCAATGGAAAGACCATTTCCCAACAACCTATCACAACAACATATGCAACAACCAATATGAACGTATTTAAGGAGCAAGTTAACTGAAGTCCAATCCCTGTGGTCAGGGGGAAAGGCAACTGCTGCTCTATTCAGAATCTCCTTGAATACAGACAGGCTGAATCCACATTTCCAAGCTAGCAGAGTCTACTTTCCAGGTAAGGGAGAGATTGTTTAAGAAACAAACACTGGAATACTGCTGGGCGTGCACTCTGAAATCGGGCTTTTTTAAAGGCAAAAATACAGGGGGGCAGAAAGTTTTCGGGCACAATTTAAATCACAGAAACAGATTAAAACAGTCTCCTAAAAAGACACTCTGCAAGATGTATGTATCCTTTTTACTTAGAAGAAAAAAAAAATACGTGCATGTGATGCCTCCTTATATGAGCTGCTACTACAGCTAGGCATTTTGTAAATACCTTGGGTGCTGTTGTTATTCCGAATGGCAACACTTTGAATTGGTAATGTTTGCCTTGTATTACAAACCTGAGGTATTTCCTGTGAGATGGATGAATGGGTATGTGAAAATACGCATCTTTTAGATCCAGAGTTGTCATGTAGTCTTTTTGTTTTAGTAGGGGAACCACGTCCTGTAGTGTTACCATGTGGAAATGATCTGATTTGATGAAGAGATTTAACGTTCTGAGATCTAGAATAGGCCTTAACGTTTTGTCTTTCTTTGGGATGAGGAAATACAGGGAGTAAACCCCTGTTCCTTTCAGGTGATAAGGTACCAGTTCTATGGCTTGTTTTGCTAGTAGTTCTTGGACCGCTATTTGTAATAGGTCTAAGTGTTGTATTGACATTTTGTGCGTTCTTGGGGGAACATCTGGAGGGAATCTTGTGAACTCTATGCAGTAACCGTGTTGGATAATTGATAGAACCCATGTGTCAGTGGTAATGTGTGTCCAATTGTTGTGGTATTTTGTTAATCTCCCCTCCACCGGTGAAATGTGTTGGGGAAGTGTGACATTGAAGTCACTGCTTGCTGCTAGGGGTTTGCTTAGCAGGCTGAAATTTCCCTCTTCCTCTTGGGAACTGTCCTCTGTAGGAACCACAAAACCCTCCTCTCTGGTACTGGCCCTGGTAAGTGAGTTTCGTTTGGGAAGTGGATGGTTCTGAGGGTTGGTGTCCAAACCCTCCCCTAAACTGTGGTTTCCCAAATGTTCCCCTGTATTGAGAGGAGTAGAACGCGCCCATGGCTTTGGCCTTGTCCGTGCCCTTTTTCATTTTTTCTACTGCAGTGTCCACCTCCGGCCCGAATAGTTGATGTTGATTGAACGGCATGTTCAATACCGCCTGCTGTATCTCTGGTTTAAAGCCAGAACTTCTCAGCCATGCATGCCTTCTTATTGTGGCTGCTGTATTGACAGTCTGTGCCTCTATATCAGCAGAGTCTAGTGCAGAACGGATCTGGTTGTTTGATATGGCCTGTCCTTCTTCCACCACCTGTTGGGCACGTTTTTGATGTTCTTTGGGCAGATGTTGGATGATGTCTTGCATCTCGTCCAATGTGCTCTGTCGTAGAGGGCAAGGAGGGCTTGTAAGTTGGCAATATGCCATTGATTGGCCGCTTGCGATGCCACTCTTTTCCCTGCTGCATCAAATTTACGGCTTTCCTTGTCAGGGGGTGGCGCATCCCCAGATGACTGCGAATTTGCCCTTTTTCTCGCAGCCCCTAGTACCACTGAGTCCGGAGGGAGTTGTTGTGTAATAAACACAGGGTCTGACGGGGGCGGTTTATATTTTTTCTCGACTCTTGGCGTGATGTCTCTCACTTTTACTGGTTCCTGGAAAACCTGTTGCGCATGTTTAAGCAAGCCCGATAACATTGGCAGGCTTTGGTACGATGCATGCGTGGATGACAGAGTGTTAAACAGAAAGTCATCCTCCACTGGTTCGAGTGCATTGTTACATTGTGAAATGTTGCTGCTCTGGCCAGTACCTGCGTGTAGGACGTGCTGTCCTCTGGAGGTGAAGGTTTTGTTGGATAACATTCTGGACTGTTGTCCGAAACTGGTGGGTCGTATAGATCCGAGGCGTCCACATTGTCCTGTGTCATTCCAGTATGTGTGGGTGATTGTGCCATTGGTGTACCCACTGGTGACAACTGCGGTGATTGGAGTGGTGACGTTTGTGGTGAGAAATGTGGTGGTGGTGGTGACTTTCCTCTAACCGCCTTGGCTTTTGGTTGTTCAGTGTCCTGAAAAGCTATGTGTGAAGAGTTACTTGTAGTAATTTTGCAATCAGAAATATGGCTTCACTCTGTTTACATGTAGTTAATTTACTCTCAGAAATGGTGACTAGTCAGAAGTAGTAAATGTACTACAAAGTGTAAGAGTGAATTTAGATGTGTAGATTTACTCAAATGTAAATGTGCCTTCATTTCTTATTGAGACCTCTTTTCATGGTCTTAAAAATGATGCATATAATGGCCGTGGAATATTATCTGCTGGTTTTATAACTACATCTGAAAGTGTCTGAAGATCTTTGAGCGCTATGTGCTCTCTTTTAGACATGCTGCATATGTGAAAACCTTTTTTTTGATTAACAAGTCAGCTTTAGACAGAATGACATTCTCAAAATTGATATATTTGCTAACCTCATTATTGTTTCCCAGTGTTCTATGCAACCAGCTGCTTGAGCAGGCATGCCCTGGCTCCCGCACTACATTAAGGGCCTCATTATGAGTCTGACAGATGGGAAAGTCAGTCTGCCAAACTCCTGACAGGGTGGACGCCGCCTTCATTGCGACCACCCCGCAGGACCTATTAGAAGTTTCTCACCAGGTCGGCAGACGGAAACCTTGTTTTACGCCCGCTGGCCTAATGGGAAATAGGCTACAGCATTGTCTCTGGCTCGTAATCGAGCCGGTGGCAATGTTGTTGCCCGCATAGTGCACCAGCAACCTTTCAATGTTTACTGCATGCAGAGGGTGAACATTGTGACAGTGCTTTGCAGGGGGACCCTTGGACTGCCTTGGACTGCCCATGGGACCCCTTCCCCTTTGTGAATGTTGTCAAAAATGTTTTTTCAGAGCAGGCAGTGGTCTCTATTGCAACTCATTTTCCTTCAAGGAAAACGGGCTGCAATAAAAATAAAAAAAACTGCTTTATTTAACCACTTCGCTGCCAGGCCTTTTCCCCCTCCTGTGCCAGGCCTTTTTTTGCCTATTTGGGGCAGTTCGCGCTTAGGCCCTCATAACTTTTTGTCCACATAAGCTAACCAAGCCAAATTTGCGTCCTTTTTTTCCAACATCCTAGCGATTCTAAAGGTACCCAGACTTTGTGGGTTCCCCTGAAGGAGGCCAAGAAATTGGCCAAAATACAGTGAAAATTTCGTTTTTTTCAAAAAAATTGGAAAAAGGGGCTGCAGAAGAAGGCTTGTGCTTTTTCCCCTGAAAATGGCATCAACAAAGGGTTTGCGGTGCTAAACTCAGCAGCTTCCCAGCTTTCAGGAACAGGCAGACTTGAATCCGAAAACCCAATTTTTCAACACAATTTTGGCATTTTACTGGGGCATACCCCATTTGTGCAATTTTTTGTGCTTTCAGCCTCCTTCCAGTCAGTGACCGGAATGGTCATGAAACCAATGCTGGATCCCAGACACCTAAACATTTCTGAAAAGTAGACAAAATTCTGAATTCAGCAAGGGGTCATTTGTGTAGATCCTACAAGGGTTTCCTACAGAAAATAACAGCTGAAAAAGAAAAATATTGAAATTGAGGTGAAAAAAACATCAATTTTTCTCTACTTTTTACTCTGTAACTTTTCCCTGCAATGTCAGATTATCGAAAGCAATATACCGTTACGTCTGCTGGACTCCTCTGGTTGCGGGGATATATAGGGTTTGTAGGTTCATCAAGAACCCGAGGAACCCAGAGCCAATAAATGAGCTGCACCCTGCAGTGCGTTTTCATTCTATACCGGGTATACAGTAATTCATTTGCTGAAATATAAGGAGTAAAAAATAGCTATCAAGAAAACCTTTGCATTTCCAAAAAGGGCACAAGATAAGGTGTTGAGGAGCAGTGGTTATTTGCACATCTCTGAATTCCGGGGTGACCATAGTAGCACGTGAATTACATGGAATTTCTCAAATAGATGTCTTTTTTACACACACCCCTATATTTGGAAGGAATAAATGTAGAGAAAGACAAGGGGCAATAACACTTGTTTTGCTATTCTATGTTCCCCCAAGTTTCCCGATAAAAATGATACCTCCCTTGTTTGGGTAGGCCTAGCGCCCGCGACAGGATATGCCCCAAAACACAACGTGGACACATCACAGAAAACAGAGCTGTTTTTAGCAAAGTGACTACCTGTAGATTTTGGCCTCTAGCTCAGCCGGCACCTAGGGAAACCTACCAAACCTGTGCATTTCTGAAAACTAGAGACCTAGGGGAATCCAAGGAGGGGTGACTTGTGTGGCTCGGACCAGGTTCTGTTACCCAGAATCCTTTGCAAACCTCAAAATTTGGCTAAAAAAACACATGTTCCTCACATTTCTGTGGCAGAAAGTTCTGGAATCTGAGAGGAGCGACAAATTTCCTTCCACCCAGCATTCCCCCACGTCTCCCGATAAAAATGATACCTCACTTGTGTGGGTAGGCCTAGCGCCCGCGACAGGATATGCCCCAAAACACAACCTGGACACATCACAGAAAACAGAGCTGTTTTTAGCATAGTGACTACCTGTAGATTTTGGCCTCTAGCTCAGCCGCCACCTAGGGAAACCTACCAAACCTGTGCATTTCTGAAAACTAGAGACCTAGGGGGATCCAAGGAGGGGTGACTTGCGGGGCTCGGACCAGGTTCTGTTACCCAGAATCCTTTGCAAACCTCAAAATTTGGCTAAAAAAACACATGTTCCTCACATTTCTGTGGCAGAAAGTTCTGGAATCTGAGAGGAGCCACAAATTTCCTTCCACCCAGCGTTCCCCCACGTCTCCCGATAAAAATGATACCTCACTTGTGTGGGTAGGCCTAGCGCCCGCGACAGGATATGCCCCAAAACACAACGTGGACATATCACAGAAAACAGAGCTGTTTTTAGCAAAGTGACTACCTGTAGATTTTGGCCTCTAGCTCAGCCGCCACCTAGGGAAACCTACCAAACCTATGCATTTCTGAAAACTAGAGACCTAGGGGAATCCAAGGAGGGGTGACTTGTGTGGCTCGGACGAGGTTCTGTTACCCAGAATCCTTTGCAAACCTCAAAATTTGGCTAAAAAAACACATGTTCCTCACATTTCTGTGGCAGAAAGTTCTGGAATCTGAGGGGAGCTACAAATGTCCTTCCACCCAGTGTTCCCCCAAGTCTCCCGATAAAAATGATACCTCACTTGCGTGGGTAGGCCTAGCGCCGGCGACAGGAAACACCCCAAAGCGCAACGTGGACACATCCTAAATTTTGGAAAAAAACAGAGGTGTTTTTTGCGAAGTGCCTACCTGTAGATTTTGGCCTCTAGCTCAGCCGGCACCTAGGGAAACCTACCAAACCTGTGCATTTCTGAAAACTAGAGACCTAGGGGAATCCAAGGAGGGGTGACTTGCGGGGCTCGGACCAGGTTCTGTTACCCAGAATCCTTTGCAAACCTCAAAATTTGGCTAAAAAAACACATGTTCCTCACATTTCTGTGGCAGAAAGTTCTGGAATCTGAGAGGAGCTACAAATTTCCTTCCACCCAGCGTTCCCCCACGTCTCCCGATAAAAATGATACCTCACTTGTGTGGGTAGGCCTAGCGCCCGCGACAGGATATGCCCCAAAACACAACGTGGACATATCATAGAAAACAGAGCTGTTTTTAGCAAAGTGACTACCTGTAGATTTTGGCCTCTAGCTCAGCCGCCACCTAGGGAAACCTACCAAACCTGTGCATTTCTGAAAACTAGAGACCAAGGGGGATCCAAGGAGGGGTGATTTGCGGGGCTCGGACCAGGTTCTGTTACCCAGAATCCTTTGCAAACCTCAAAATTTGGCTAAAAAAACACATGTTCCTCACATTTCTGTGGCAGAAAGTTCTGGAATCTGAGAGGAGCCACAAATTTCCTTCCACCCAGCGTTCCCCCATGTCTCCCGATAAAAATGATACCTCACTTGTGTGGGTAGGCCTAGCGCCCGCGACAGGATATGCCCCAAAACACAACGTGGACATATCACAGAAAACAGAGCTGTTTTTAGCAAAGTGACTACCTGTAGATTTTGGCCTCTAGCTCAGCCGCCACCTAGGGAAACCTACCAAACCTGTGCATTTCTGAAAACTAGAGACCTAGGGGGATCCAAGGAGGGGTGACTTGCGGGGCTCGGACCAGGTTCTGTTACCCAGAATCCTTTGCAAACCTCAAAATTTGGCTAAAAAAACACATGTCCCTCACATTTCTGTGGCAGAAAGTTCTGGAATCTGAGAGGAGCTACAAATTTCCTTCCACCCAGCGTTCCCCCAAGTCTCCCGATAAAAATGATACCTCACTTGCATGGGTAGGCCTAGCGCCGGTGACAGGAAACACCCCAAAGCGCAACGTGGACACATCCTAAATTTTGGAAAAAAACAGAGGTGTTTTTTGCGAAGTGCCTACCTGTAGATTTTGGCCTCTAGCTCAGCCGCCACCTAGGGAAACCTACCAAACCTGTGCATTTCTGAAAACTAGAGACCTAGGGGAATCCAAGGAGGGGTGACTTGCGGGGCTCGGACCAGGTTCTGTTACCCAGAATCCTTTGCAAACCTCAAAATTTGGCTAAAATAACACATGTTCCTCACATTTCTGTGGCAGAAAGTTCTGGAATCTGAGAGGAGCTACAAATTTCCTTCCACCCAGCGTTCCCCCACGTCTCCCGATAAAAATGATACCTCACTTGTGTGGGTAGGCCTACCGCCCGCGACAGGATATGCCCCAAAACACAACGTGGACATATCACAGAAAACAGAGCTGTTTTTAGCAAAGTGACTACCTGTAGATTTTGGCCTCTAGCTCAGCCGCCACCTAAGGAAACCTACCAAACCTGTGCATTTCTGAAAACTAGAGACCTAGGGGGATCCAAGGAGGGGTGACTTGCGGGGCTCGGACCAGGTTCTGTTACCCAGAATCCTTTGCAAACCTCAAAATTTGGCTAAAAAAACACATGTTCCTCACATTTCTGTGGCAGAAAGTTCTGGAATCTGAGAGGAGCCACAAATTTCCTTCCACCCAGCGTTCCCCCACGTCTCCCGATAAAAATGATACCTCACTTGTGTGGGTAGGCCTAGCGCCCGCGACAGGATATGCCCCAAAACACAACGTGGACATATCACAGAAAACAGAGCTGTTTTTAGCAAAGTGACTACCTGTAGATTTTGGCCTCTAGCTCAGCCGCCACCTAGGGAAACCTACCAAACCTGTGCATTTCTGAAAACTAGAGACCTAGGGGGATCCAAGGAGGGGTGACTTGCGGGGCTCGGACCAGGTTCTGTTACCCAGAATCCTTTGCAAACCTCAAAATTTGGCTAAAAAAACACATGTTCCTCACATTTCTGTGGCAGAAAGTTCTGGAATCTGAGAGGAGCCACAAATTTCCTTCCACCCAGCGTTCCCCCACGTCTCCCGATAAAAATGATACCTCACTTGTGTGGGTAGGCCTAGCGCCCGCGACAGGATATGCCCCAAAACACAACGTGGACATATCACAGAAAACAGAGCTGTTTTTAGCAAAGTGACTACCTGTAGATTTTGGCCTCTAGCTCAGCCGCCACCTAGGGAAACCTACCAAACCTGTGCATTTCTGAAAACTAGAGACCTAGGGGGATCCAAGGAGGGGTGACTTGCGGGGCTTGGACCAGGTTCTGTTACCCAGAATCCTTTGCAAACCTCAAAATTTGGCTAAAAAAACACATGTCCCTCACATTTCTGTGGCAGAAAGTTCTGGAATCTGAGAGGAGCTACAAATTTCCTTCCACCCAGCGTTCCCCCAAGTCTCCCGATAAAAATGATACCTCACTTGCATGGGTAGGCCTAGCGCCGGTGACAGGAAACACCCCAAAGCACAACGTGGACACATCCTAAATTTTGGAAAAAAACAGAGGTGTTTTTTGCGAAGTGCCTATCTGTAGATTTTGGCCTCTAGCTCAGCCGCCACCTAGGGAAACCTACCAAACCTGTGCATTTCTGAAAACTAGAGACCTAGGGGAATCCAAGGAGGGGTGACTTGCGGGGCTCGGACCAGGTTCTGTTACCCAGAATCCTTTGCAAACCTCAAAATTTGGCTAAAATAACACATGTTCCTCACATTTCTGTGGCAGAAAGTTCTGGAATCTGAGAGGAGCTACAAATTTCCTTCCACCCAGCGTTCCCCCACGTCTCCCGATAAAAATGATACCTCACTTGTGTGGGTAGGCCTACCGCCCGCGACAGGATATGCCCCAAAACACAACGTGGACATATCACAGAAAACAGAGCTGTTTTTAGCAAAGTGACTACCTGTAGATTTTGGCCTCTAGCTCAGCCGCCACCTAGGGAAACCTACCAAACCTGTGCATTTCTGAAAACTAGAGACCTAGGGGGATCCAAGGAGGGGTGACTTGCGGGGCTCGGACCAGGTTCTGTTACCCAGAATCCTTTGCAAACCTCAAAATTTGGCTAAAAAAACACATGTCCCTCACATTTCTGTGGCAGAAAGTTCTGGAATCTGAGAGGAGCTACAAATTTCCTTCCACCCAGCGTTCCCCCAAGTCTCCCGATAAAAATGATACCTCACTTGCGTGGGTAGGCCTAGCGCCGGCGACAGGAAACACCCCAAAGCGCAACGTGGACACATCCTAAATTTTGGAAAAAAACAGAGGTGTTTTTTGCGAAGTGCCTACCTGTAGATTTTGGCCTCTAGCTCAGCCGCCACCTAGGGAAACCTACCAAACCTGTGCATTTCTGAAAACTAGAGACCTAGGGGAATCCAAGGAGGGGTGACTTGCGGGGCTCGGACCAGGTTCTGTTACCCAGAATCCTTTGCAAACCTCAAAATTTGGCTAAAATAACACATGTCCCTCACATTTCTGTGGCAGAAAGTTCTGGAATCTGAGAGGAGCTACAAATTTCCTTCCACCCAGCGTTCCCCCAAGTCTCCCGATAAAAATGATACCTCACTTGCGTGGGTAGGCCTAGCGCCTGCGACAGGAAACACCCCAAAGCGCAACGTGGACACATCCACAATTTTGGGAGAAAACAGTGCCTACCTGCGGATTTTGGCCTGTAGCTCACCCGGCGCCTAGGGAAACCTACCAAACCAGTGCATTTCTGAAAACTAGAGACCTAGGGGAATCCAAGGAGGGGTGACTTGCGGGGCTCGGACCAGGTTCTGTTACCCAGAATCCTTTGCAAACCTCAAAATTTGGCTAAAAAAACACATGTTCCTCACATTTCTGTGGCAGAAAGTTCTGGAATCTGATAGGAGCCACAAATTTCCTTCCACCCAGCGTTCCCCCAAGTCTCCCGATAAAAATGATACCTCACTTGTGTGGGTGGCCCAGGTGCCTGCAAAATAATAAGGCCCAAAACCTGAAGGGATAGAAGGGATAGCACAGCAAGTTTATAAGGGCATATTCTTTTATACATCTTTAGACGGACTCTGCTTTGGGGACCCACATAAGTGAGGTGTCATTTTACTTGGGAAACTGAGGGGAAAACTGGGGAGTAGGAATTTTGTGCTGGAGCGGTGATCCTACTAAGAAAAATCAGGAAAATATGCTTTTTTATGCAAATTGTGAGGTTTACAGAGGAGTCTGGGTAAGAAAATGTTGGGGGAGCCACACAAGCCACACCTCCCTAGACTCCTTGGGGTGCCTAGTTTTAAAAAGTTTCTGGGTTTTGTAGGTTTCCCTACATGACGGCCGCACCCAGGACCAAAAACATAGGTGGGCCCTCCCCCCCAAACACAGGTATTTTTGGAATATATCACTTTGATGTGTGCACATACGTCCGTGATGTGCCAAACACTAAAATTGTGAAAAGAAACACACTTAGGTTATGTGAAGAAGACCCCTCACCCACCAACCAAGTTGGTGGCATGCTTCATCATCGGGGTCCCACCTGAGGCACCTAGCGTGTCTCAAGTGTGCTGCGACGCCTGATTACAGCGGAGCAGGTTTTGTCATTTGTACCACACATACTGGTTGGATTTGGCACGAGGGTGAGTGATGGTTCAGTAGATCAAATTTTATTAACAAGAGATTTCACAAAAGTGAAATGCACTGGTAATAACTGAAAGGCCAAAAAACTGAACCAATGACTCACAGCTCGTGAGCTGTAAAGCCACGACAAGGCACCAACCGCTTTACAGTCCATTCACACACCTTTCATACATGACATGCACTAGACCATTCACGCCGCCAGCCACGGGCCCAGCACATTACAAGACTCGCATCCACAGACAGCGCCAGTCAAGGGCCCATCACTTTCATACGCCCACATGCCTGATACAGCAATCACACCAGCTGATGAGTGTGTGGACTGGCGTTTGGCCGGCACTGCCAGCCAAGCCCCACCCCACCCACACCACCAGCCAAGCGCCACCCCACACACACCGCCAGCCCAGCGCCACCCCACACACACCGCCAGCCCAGCGCCACCCCACACACACCGCCAGCCAAGCGCCACCCCACACACACCGCCAGCCAAGCGCCACCCCACACACACCGCCAGCCAAGCGCCACCACACCCACGCCGCCAGCCAAGCGCCACTTTACACATGCCATCCCCTTTTTTTTGTTTTTAAACAACAAAGAAACCACTAATCATAAATTAGTACAAAACTACAAACACAAAAGCTCTAACTGAATACATGACTAATGCCAACCGTGAAACCGAACATATAAAAATATAAAACACCAGTTTACGCTCACGGAATTTCCCAATAATTCTTCTGTGTGTGGTAGCTCCTGAAACAGCCACCCACACACAGCCCAGGCTTTGAAGGACAATCAGGGCAGTACATCCTAGTCTCCTTCCTGATACCTCTTCGAGCACAGACTCTACATCTCTTAGCAGGAAAGTTTTTTTTGGCCGTGGGAGGAATGTGCTCAGCAAAGTGACGATCTTTCAATCTAGCCACATCCTCCACCACTGCTTCTCTAGGAACTCTTGCCTGTTCCAGCACAACAAGGCTAGCTATGATAGACTCCTGAAATTTCACAAATGTCATCCTTGACTCTGGAGAACTATCCTTAAACACAACAAAAGCATTAAAAGTTGCCAAGTGGAACAAGTGAAGCGCTAATTTCTTATACCACACATAAGACTTACGAGCAGCAGTGTAAGGTTCTAACCTCTGATCTACTCTATCAACACCACCCATGTGCTTATTATAGTCTAAGATGCACACAGGTTTGCGCACTTCGGCAACCTGACCCCAAACAGCCACAGGTGAAGTACTCTCATCATGGATGGTGCTTAGCATGTATACATCCCTCTTGTCTACAAATTTCAGAGCTAGCAGCTCATCATTCCGCAAGGCACTGCACTGTCCCTTCTCAAGTTTTTTACAGACAAGCTCTTTTGGATAGCCTTTCCGATTAGAGCGGATTGTGCCACAAGCAACAGTGTCCACTCTGAACAACTCCTTGAACAACCGAACTCCAGTGTAGAAGTTATCTACATATAAATGGTGACCTTTGTTAAACAGTCGTCTACCAAGTTCCCACACAATTTTCTCACTAACTCCAAAAGTGGGAGGACAACCAGGGGGGTCAATATTGGAATCCCTACCAGTGTAGACCCGGAAATTATAAACATATCCTGTACTACTTTCTGACAGCATATACAATTTAATTCCATACCGTGCCCTCTTGCTAGGAATGTACTGCCTAAAAACCAAACGACCCTTGAACAGGACCAAAGACTCATCTACAGATATTTCTTTCCCTGGAACATAGATCTCTGAAAACCGATCTACCAAATGATCAAGGACAGGTCTAATCTTAAAAAGACGGTCAGAATCAGGATGATCTCGTGGCAAGGCTAAAGCATTATCTACAAAATGCAACATCCGAAGAAGAAGCTCATACCGGTTACGACTCATGATGGCAGGAAATATAGCAGTTGCCATCAAGGGACTAGTAGACCAATATGAAGACAGCGACGGCTTCCTTATCAGCCCCATCAAAAAAGTTAAACCCAAGAACTTTTTCAACTCTTCCAGATTTGTGGGAATCCACCGGCTAGCTCTAGAGTGTGGCCTAAGTCTGGCAGCGTTGTCCCTCAAAAACTGCTCTGCATACAAATTAGTCTGCTCAACAATCTCTTCCAAAAATATATCGTCCATAAACAACTCAAAAAAGTTGACGGGCAAAAAGTTTTCCGTATTAACTCGACACCCTGGAAAACCAGTAAACGCAGGCAACTGTGGCTGCTCCATGTTTGGTGCAACCCATGCGTCAGGTCTTCCAATGGGAAGCCTTTCAGCCGCTGGCTCCTGCACCATTGGCACATCACTGTCCTCCTCTAAAACAGGCCCTTCATCAGCACTGAGAGTGGCTTCATCATCAGATGATTCATCTCTGACAGAAAATTCACTTCCAGAATCCTGCACTTCCTCCTCTGCCTCAGATGCAGAGTCAGTCTCATATTCATGGTCAGAAGATGACTCAAAAAGCACACTAACAACCTGCTGAGCGGTCATCCTACGGCTGGCCATGATCCTTCCTACTAAAATTAACTGGACAAATACACCACCAACAACCAGCACTGTGTAAGATAAGTAACAAAGTATAGGTTTATCACTAAGAATTATAAACTCAAAAACTATACTGCTCACTTGCCTGAAAAAGCTTGACTCACCAGCAACTACTCTGCACAGCCACAGCAATCACCAACGATATCCCACTAAAAAGAGAAAAAAAAAAGCAAATTAGACATAAGACAACACAATAATCATTGTGCATAACTCTAAGGACAATTTCACACACAATCCTGCATTCAGTACACCACCTACAAACATGTCATTCATGCATTGCAACAATACTCACTTGGAGTAAATTTATTTACTTACCTAAAACATGCAACTACGCAAACCGCAGGACAACTACTGCCAAAACTGCAACAAGCCACAGCAAAGTCAGCAAAAGCTTAGAACTAAAACAAAAAGGAGAAAAACTGTTATTATCATAAAAGTAAATACTTCGCCAGTTGACAAACACTCCGCCACTAACCATTTTTTCATTTTCCCGAGTCTAGTCTTCTCTGCTTGGGGGAAGATGGGCCTAAAAAAAAAATAGGCCAATCTACCCCCAAGGGGAGGGGGCAGAAATCACCCAGATTACATTGCACCCTTTGGGGGGGGGCGACCCTTGCCCAAGGTGCCACACCCCCACACAAAGCACACACACACATACATAGTATCCCTGGCGCTATGGGGATTCTGCCCCCCTTGGGGACAGAAAGGCCTAAAAAATAGGCATATCTGCCCCCTAGGGGGGCAGAACTGCCCAAAAATACATGTGGGACCCTGGGGGCGACCCTTGCCCAAGGGGCCACCCCCCAACACAAAAAATAAAAATCAACAATAAAATCCCTGGTGTCTAGTGGCTTTCTGCCCCCTTGGGGGCAGATCGGCCTAAAAATAGGGCCAATCTGCCCCCAAGGGGGGCAGAAACGACAATAAATACATTGCGCCCCTGGGGGGAGCGACCCTTGCCCAAGGGGCCACCCCCCAACACAAAGCACACATACATACATACTATTTCTGGCGCTATTGGGATTCTGCCCCCCTTGGGGGCAGAAAGGCCTAAAAAAAATAGGCCTCTCTGCCCCCAAGGGGGGCAGAACTGCCCAAAAATACATGAGGGCCCCTGGGGGCGACCCTTGCCCAAGGGGCCGCCCCCCAACACAAAAAATACACATCAACAATAAAATCCCTGGTGTCTAGTGGCTTTCTGCCCCCCTTGGGGGCAGATCGGCCTAAAAATAGGGCCAATCTGCCCCCAAGGGGGGCAGAAACGACAATAAATACATTGCGCCCCTGGGGGGAGCGACCCTTGCCCAAGGGGCCACCCCCCAACACAAAGCACACATACATACATACTATTTCTGGCGCTATTGGGATTCTGCCCCCCTTGGGGGCAGAAAGGCCTAAAAAAAATAGGCCTCTCTGCCCCCAAGGGGGGCAGAACTGCCCAAAAATACATGAGGGCCCCTGGGGGCGACCCTTGCCCAAGGGGCCGCCCCCCAACACAAAAAATACACATCAACAATAAAATCCCTGGTGTCTAGTGGCTTTCTGCCCCCCTTGGGGGCAGATCGGCCTAAAAATAGGGCTAATCTGCCCCCAAGGGGGGCAGAAACGACAATAAATACATTGCGCCCCTGGGGGGAGCGACCCTTGCCCAAGGGGCCACCCCCCAACACAAAGCACACATACATACATACTATTTCTGGCGCTATTGGGATTCTGCCCCCCTTGGGGGCAGAAAGGCCTAAAAAAAATAGGCCTCTCTGCCCCCAAGGGGGCAGAACTGCCCAAAAATACATGAGGGCCCCTGGGGGCGACCCTTGCCCAAGGGGCCGCCCCCCAACACAAAAAATACACATCAACAATAAAATCCCTGGTGTCTAGTGGCTTTCTGCCCCCCTTGGGGGCAGATCGGCCTAAAAATAGGGCCAATCTGCCCCCAGGGGGGGCAGAAACGACGTAAAATACATTTGCCCCCAAAGGGGAGCGACCCTTGCCAAAGGGGCCGCCCCCCAACACAAAAAATACAAATCAACAATAAAATCCCTGGTGTCTAGTGGCTTTCTGCCCCCCTTGGGGGCAGATCGGCCTAAAAATAGGGCCAATCTGCCCCCAGGGGGGGCAGAAACGACGTAAATTACATGTGCCCCCAAAGGGGAGCGACCCTTGCCCAAGGGGCCGCCCCCCAACACAAAAAATACACAGCAACAATAAAATCCCTGGTGTCTAGTGGCTTTCTGCCCCCCTTGGGGGCAGATCGGCCTAAAAATAGGGCCAATCTGCCCCCAGGGGGGGCAGAAACGACGTAAAAAGCATGTGCCCCCAAAGGGGAGCGACCCTTGCCCAAGGGGTCGCTCCCCTACACTAATATTCACTCACACACACACACATACAGAAATCCCTGGTGTCTAGTGGGCATTCCTGCTGCCCGATCGCATCGCGATCGGGCAGCAGGAATGCTCAAAGAGACATCGAGGGAAAGGAAAACCCTTTCCTTTCCCTCGATGCCTCTCTGAGAGCACCCCCACCCCGCACGAAGGTGAAATACTCACCTTCTCCCTTGACGCGCTGGAAGCAAATGGCTTCCAGCGCGTCATTCCCCGTTTCCATGAAATCAGCGCGCGATCGCGCGCTGACGTCATGGGGGGGGGCGGGGGGGGGGGGGTGGGCGTGAAAGGGGCCCTGGCCTGGGGGTGTTGGGGGGCGGCCCTCGGGGGAAGCGCTAGCGCTTCCCCCGACTGCCAGTCCCTGGACGTAATGGTTACGTCCATGGCGCCACACGGGCGCTGCCATGGACGTAACCATTACGTCCGTGGCGGGGAAGGGGTTAAAAAGCAGTCACAGACATGGAGGTCTGCTGTCTCCAGCAGGCCACCATCCGTGTGGGTGCAGAGAATCGCTATGGGGTCGCAAAATGCTACCCCATAGCGATTTGCAGACGGTGTCTGAGACACCGTTCTGCATCCGAATTTGCGATTCCGAAATTGCGAGTCGCACCGACTCGCAATTTCTGAATCGCAAATTCGGAAATTGCTACATCTGGCCCCTAGAGGAGTCCAGGGTGGAGTCACTTGTTTGGAATCCACAATGACTCTTTTCCCCAGAATGCCCTCCAACCATCAAACGTCACTTGAAAACATACACTTGCTTCAATTTTCTGTGAGGAAAGGTTCTGGAATCTGGAGGATTAACAAAATTCTTATCACCCAGCGTTTCCACACTTATTCAGATAAAAACACTACCCCACCCAGTGATAAATTCTTTGGACTCATTTCATGAACAGGGCCCAGAAAATGTTTTTCCGATCATCTGACTCCAATGGCTTTGTCAATAAGGCACCTAAGAGAGAAATCCTGATGGACTGCAACCACCCTACAACCCTCTGAGCATTACTACAGTAAAAGCTCTGTTGTGTGTTCTAGGAGCCTATCAATCCTGTGAGATCTCATCAGGATAGTTAGTGAGTCCCAAACCCGCTTTGACATGGAAAGGCAGGTAGAAAACTGGGACTATATTTTCAAAATGTATTTAAAATCAGAACCCTATCCTAAAATGTGAATAGTACATATTAGAAAATAAGTCAACTATTGGCAATTATGCTAATTAGAAGGGTAAATAATAAATAATACTGCAACATTGTGATTGCTTCCTAAAGATTTTTTTATTGATACTTCCCACCCCACCTTACTTTTAGCTAACTAAGCTAAATATTGCAACAAAAGTCAACTATTTTGAGTTTCACCTGCATACCTGTTCTGAACAATAGAACCAATGTTCACTAAAGTAGCAGCAATTGGATGTTCCTCTGGGTGGCATGAAGGAAGATAAGCCCACCAACTGAAGGCTGGATGTTGCTCTCTTTAGCCTTCAGGAGATGAAGGTGAATATTACAGCTCCGTATAGTCCTCTATCTCGAGTCTCTGGAATGAAGTTCCTCACTATTAAATTACATTCTATTCTTAGTTGATGTATTGTACTTGCACATTGTTCAATATTTTCAGGAAAAACAATTAGCTAAAAAGTAAAAGAAAATGGGTCATTGGTTTTGTGGACTGCAAAAGTAATGGGTCCACATTTTTCCTTCACTGGGAATCAAAAGCCCCATTGTAGCAGTTCACTATCGCAGAGTAACAAAGCAGTGTAGTCAAAGGTCTACTCAAGGGAGGTGGTGTGCTTTTTTGTTGTAAAAGGAAAAAATACATTTATCACACACAAACTACTCAATACTATGCAACTATTTACAAATACACACAAGTCAATGGCAATACGTATGGGTAACATTTTGTATTCATTTTTGTCTCTCTCAACGGGTGACTTAGAACAACAAATCTCATGTAAAAAATGTTTAGTTATATTCAAATGCAGTATTTGAGAATATCTTAGGGTACGTGCACTTAATACTGGCAATAAAGCATATATACTTCGATTACAAGTGACTGTTAGTTTCATTATTTAAATACAGCATTTGCAAGAACAGGTTATAGGTATATTTGACTGATTTGGGTATTCAACAGAAATAATGCATTCCCAACACAGCCCCTGGTGGGCAACACCTTTATAATTACAACTCTATGCAAATATAGACTTTCGCCCCAAAGGGGTGTTTGCATCATATACTGTGCATAACTTTCAACATACACTACTGCACTTTTAATATAGTCCCATAACAGACATCACTCTGGGCAAAACACCAAGGTGCAAGTACCTCCTTTTACCACTAGTGGGAGTATCTACACATGGAGTCTCATTGACCCTTTTTAGGCAACAACGCTGTAACAACATTCTTTTCCCCAAGGGGGAACAGCACTCCCAGCTGAAGAGGGAAAGCTCTGGGAGTGCTTAAAAAGGACAACAAAACCTTTGGGGGGTTATCATTTATGGGTCCCACCCCACCTTGGGTGGGGGACACTAAAATTCTTCTTGAGGATAAAGCTGCGTGGTTCGTGCAGCTCCTCCTGCACCTTTGTGTTCATTTGGTGGTGACCCCACTCTCCGGGGGCCACCACAAAGCAAAAACAAGTGATGTTTGGCAAAGAATGCGTCCAGGCCTAGCAGGGCTTTTTGGGTGCTTCTCGCAACCTTTATGAATATTTTTGAACAGCGGCTCTCGCACTGCGTTGGGGAGAGCTGCATCTGATTTCTTGTGTTTTCCCTTTGTTTCATGCGGCCTTGCACCACGGTTTTATTTCCTTGTTGGTTTCCGGTCCCATCTGGACACACCTCATGTAGGTCTTCTCCGTTGGAGAGCAGCTCAGGGAACCCATCCCTGGCCGCTCTCACTGGCTCTATTCAAGCAGCCTTGTGCCACACCTCTTTGATTAGGGATGCCCGAACCGCTGAATGTATTCACACCAAGTTTGGCAGAAAGCCAGATCTTATTCCAGAAGAGTGTTTTTAGTAAATTGGTGTAGATCTGTTCAGTAGTTTTGGAGTCATTAAAGTAAAACGATTTATGTTTATCTAGAGATGCATACTCACCACAGATCTGAACAGATTCGCAGACCCATGCAGCAACAGCACCGCCATGACTGGAGAGTTGCAACTTGAGAGGAAAGTTGTTTCTGCCATTTTGTTCATTGGACTCATTTCCCACTAGGGAAAATGAACTTTAAAAGTGATAAAAAGGGGTCAGGGTTGAGGTACCCTTATTCCATGGGACTGATGGAGGGGTCTGTGAGAGACCCCTCATGGGCAAGACATATTTCAAAACAGTTTTTTTTTAGTGTGCGAAACGCAGAGGTGAAGCTGTATCAAAGCCAATATAACTTGCAAACTTTACTCCCTAGAGTTCGGCTATTATTGGTTCAAATTCAATGTATGGATTTATTTGGAAGGAACAGACTGCATTCCTCATCTGCACCACCAGAGAGAATGTGCCTCTGAGCTTTTTATTAGATTGCATTGTTACTATATGTATATATATATATTTATTCTAGTGGCCGTTGCCACTAGGTAGTTATAGTTAGGACCATTTTTCTTCATGTAATTTTCAAAATCTATACTTTGATAAGTTCAGCTGCTGACTTGAAAGTTTTGGGGTGATCCGTAAAGCGGGTGTTGATATAAAGGGGGTTGTCAAAACACTTTTTCTCCATTCTGTGTCACAGGTCTGTGAGTGGGTGTGTGAGAGTCTGAGTGGGTCTGTGATTGGGTGCATGGAGGTCTGAGTGAGTCTGTGATTGGATGCAGAGTGTCTCAGTGGGTCTGTGAGTGGGTGAGTAAATGTCTGAGTGGGTGTGTGACTAGGAGAAAGAGATTGAAAGAGAGAAAGAGAGTGAGAGGGAGAGAAAGACTGTTTGAGGCTTTGATGTATGATGTACTTAGAATGAGATATGCACAATTGAAAAAAAACAAATGTATTTGTCATTTAAAAAAAGTAAAATCAACTTTCTTATGATCCTTATACATTTGTACAAAAACAATAGGAGGGAAATAAGTCTGACTGGACTCAAACCCTCAACATGAAGGTCTGTGACCTTCACAGTGAGCTATAATTTTTTTCTGACTTTTTATTAGCCCTTTATAGTTTATCTGGCATTGTGGGTGAACCCCCAGACTTCCTGGATTTCACCAGGGCTCCTGGAAAGGCAATCTGATGACATTGATTCAAAATCGGCTTGCTGTGGAGGGTCGTCTGACTTCAAAGAAAAAAAGCTGAAAAAAAGTGACAAAGTCTATACGTAGACTTCCCGTGTAGGGTATCTGTGGAGGGCTTCAGGGAGGTCGGATCCAAATTCAACTTTAGCCCAGATGAAGATTTCTGTCCTGAAAAATCGTCTAAGTCTGAAGATAGAATTCTTCACCAAGGTCTCCTGCGACGCATATCTGAAGAGGGCTCCAGGGAGGTCAGATCGAATAGGTGACTTTGACCTGCTAAAGAAAATCTTCAAGCAAAAGTCCAAGTCTGAAGGTAAACTTTGACTGAGGCCTCCTACTTGCTGTAGCCAAGCAAGGCTCCATCACGGTTGGCCTCAAAGTTTGACTTTTCCCCATCTAGTGTGACCAGATGACCAGATTGGTGCTTTTAGTTTCTATGCACTAGAAAACATTAATTCTTTAACAATTCATATCTCCGGTTCTATAATCTATTTTTATAAATTGGTGTTGGATGTTTATTGTGTTTTGTGTTTACTTATTTTCTGTTTTGTGATTGTTAAATGCTTTACACACTTGTCTCCTAAGTTAAGCCTTGTCGCTCGTTGCCAAGCTACCAAGGGTTGAGTGGGGATTAATTTATTGAAACCTGACTGGATCTAGTGGGGGTTAGTGGCCTATTGTTAACTGAAAGTACTTACCTGCCCTTAACAATAATACACTTTCCAACATAGGCAAAGGACTCTCCCCATCCACTGCACACTGATGGCCGATCTTTAAATATATGAGAGTTCTTGTTCACAAATAATGTGTTTAATTAGGTGTACAATTATACATGAATATCTCAGTTCATGGTTTACAGCATAAATGTACACTAAGGACATCAATTAGAAACAAAAGATGTACATCACTGTTCCCCATCCACTGTAAGATAGAGCATATCTAGTACAACTGAAATAGTACTACGGGGGGTATACTGGGTTTTATAAACCCTGGTGAGGTAAAATATCCACATTCGTTTTTCCCTCACTGTAGTGAATGGTCTCCATAGTCTAAAACAGGGAGACTTTATTTCAATTAATAAAGTCCCAAAAGGAGCAAACTATGGGGGTCATTCCAACCCTGGCGGTCGGTGATAAAGCGGCGGCCAACCCGCCAACAGGCAGGCGGTCCAAAAAATGGAATTCTGACCCTGGCGGGAACCGCCAACACAGCCCACCACATTAACACTCCGACCGCCACGGCGGGACCGACAAACAGCGCGGCGGTCACCGCCAACAGGCAGGCGGCAGACAATGTACCGCCCACCCTATCACAACTCACCAAACCGCCACCTTTTCCGGGGCGGGAGCCCCGCCGATAAAAACACGGCGGAAACAGACTACGAACGGGAAAACGCTCACCTATACACACTCCACGAGGAAGGAGGACAGCATGGAGCCCGAATTACACATCCTACCGGCTATTGTCTACCTGCTCATCTACCAGGAGTTCGAACGCCGGCGCAGACGACAACAGTGAGCACTGCACCTACGACACAGGGGAGGTGGGAGGAGGAAAGCTTACGGGCACACACATACGCGATACACCCATCCCCCCAACCCACCCCCCCAATACCTACACACCAATGCAGAGCAACAAGTCAGAGTGACACCCCCAAACCCCCCGGAAGAATGCAAAGACATAATTCAAATGAAGTTTAAAATTTATGTATAAAATAGGTTAATTTAAGTCATGGTAAATATGCCATATGAAATATTCAAAAGAAATAATGAACATATTGCAAAGTATAAACATAGTCAATAAGTCCTGCACAGTCCGTTCAATATCCATAGTCCGTGGGCCAATGTGTACAAACACATGGGCAAAGCCCACACAGGAGACCGGAAACCATTGGAGAGAACACTGCTGGGGCATCAGATGAGAAAACAACAGGCACCTCAGGGGGAAGGGAAAGGGGGGCACCTCAGCCACATGAGTCCACGACGCCAGATCCACGAGGGGCCTCCATGCCCACTGTACCATCCTGGGGAGTGCAAAGCCACAGTCCATCAGATGGATAACCGACTCCACTGGTATTGGAGGAGGCATGGTGCCCAGAGTGCTTCGTGAACACCTGATCGACACAGAACCGGCACTGTCAATGGACCAGCGGTGCTTGAGACGACGGTGCCCAGCGGAGCGGTGCTTGACAGGAAGGGCCCAGCGGAGCGGTGCTTGAGATGAAGGGCCCAGCGGAGCTTGACAGGAAGGGCCCAGCGGAGCGGTGCTTGACAGGAAGGGCCCAGCGGAGCGGTGCTTGACAGGAAGGGCCCAGCGGAGCGGTGCTTGACAGGAAGGGCCCAGCGGAGCGGTGCGTGAGATGAAGGGCCCAGCGGAGTGGTGCTTGACAGGAAGGGCCCAGCGGAGCGGTGCTTGAGATGAAGGGCCCAGCGGAGCGGTGCTTGACAGGAAGGGCCCAGCGGAGCGGTGCTTGAGATGAAGGGCCCAGTGGAGCGGTGCTTGACAGGAAGGGCCCAGCGGAGCGGTGCTTGAGATGAAGGGAACAGCGGAGCAGTGCTTGACAGGAAGGGCCCAGCGGAGCGGTGCTTGAGATGAAGGGCCCAGCGGAGCGGTGCGTGAGATGAAGGGCCCAGCGGAGCGGTGCTTGACAGGAAGGGCCCAGCGGAGTGGTGCTTGAGATGAAGGGCCCAGCGGATCGGTGCTTGACAGGAAGGGCCCAGCGGAGCGGTGCTTGAGATGAAGCGCCCAGCGGAGCGGTGCGTGAGATGAAGGGCCCAGCGGAGCGGTGCTTGACAGGAAGGGCCCAGCGGAGCGGTGCTTGAGATGAAGGGCCCAGCGGAGCGGTGCTTGAGATGAAGGGCCCAGCGGAGCTTGACAGGAAGGGCCCAGCGGAGCGGTGCTTGACAGGAAGGGCCCAGCGGAGCGGTGCTTGAGATGAAGGGCCCAGCGGAGCGGTGCTTGACAGGAAGGGCCCAGCGGAGCGGTGCTTGAGATGAAGGACCCAGCGGAGCGGTGCTTGAAACGGCGGGGCCCTGTTCAGCGGTGCTCTTCACGGCGGGGCCCTTCCCGGCGGGGCCCTTCACGGCGGGGCCCTGTTCAGCGGTGCCTGTCTTGGCGGTTCCCTCTTCAGCGGGGCTCCTCGCGGCGGGGCCCTGTTCAGCGGTGCCTGTCTTGGCGGGGCCCTCTTCAGCGGGGCTCCTCGTGGCGGGGCCCTGTTCAGCGGTGCCTGTCTTGGCGGGGCCCTCTTCAGCGGGGCTCCTCGCGGCGGGGCCCTGTCCAGCGGTGCCTGTCTTGGCGGGGCCCTCTTCAGCGGGGCTCCTCGCGGCGGGGCCCTGTCCAGCGGTGCCTGTCTTGGCGGGGCCCTGTTCAGCGGGGCTCCTCACGGCGGGGCCCTGTCCAGCGGTGCCTGTCTTGGCGGGGCCCTCTTCAGCGGGGCTCCTCACGGCGGGGCCCTGTCCAGCGGTGCCTGTCTTGGCGGGCCCTCTTCAGCGGGGCTCCTCACGGCGGGGCCCTGTTCAGCGGTGCCTGTCTTGGCGGGGCCCTCTTCAGCGGCGCTCCTCACGGCGGGGCCCTGTCCAGCGGTGCCTGTCTTGGCGGGGCCCTCTTCAGCGGTGCTCCTCACGGCGGGGCCCTGTTCAGCGGTGCCTGTCTTGGCGGGGCCCTCTTCAGCGGTGCTTGTCCTGTCTTTCAAGGGAGCCAGACCTGGCCAAGACTCCCCGCTTAGTCGCCCTCCGACCTTGCGGTAGCGGGGCCCTCCTGTGATGGAGTCTTGTGCCCGTGGGTGTCGTCCGTCACACCCGGTATGGGGCTGGTGGGGCCCTCCTGGTGCGCTCGGCTGCTGCATGTCTTCTCCGCCCTGCTGCCCTTGCCCTCCTTCGCTGCAGCTCTCGGGCCCTTGCCTCCCTTAGATGATGTGGCAGGTGACGTGGCAAGGCAACTCTCCGTGGTGGTAGCCGTCTCAGGCTTTTCGTGCCGGCCCTTAAGTTTTCTTGTCCTCTTCCCAGGGGTGGGCTGGCTGTCCCCTTGCTGCTGACCGATGTTCCTTCCCTAGGAGCTGATGGACTCCAGTAGCCCGGCACTATGGTGATACTAGATGCAGGGCTGGTGGTGGCTGAGGTGCTCTTTGGACTCTTACCAGATGGAGGGGGTGGGTCAGGTGATGCAAAGAGGTCAATTTTGGAGAGGAAAAGTTTTTTAGGAGCAATGGGAAGGGTAGGTGCAGTGGGTATGGGAGTGGAGGAAGAGGATGTGGTTGTAGGAGAGTCAAGTGTGCTGTGTTTGGGTGCAGGTGCTTGGGCTGGAGGCTGTCGTGAGGTGGATGGCTGTTGGGTGGGTGGCTGCCTGCGTTTGTGTGCTTTGGAAGAGGGGGTGACAGACACAGTGGGAGAGGACACAGGGGATGTGTAAATGGCAGTGGGGGTGGTGACTGCACGTGTGCTGACTGTAATGGAGGGTGTGCTGGTGATGTAAGTACTGGCTGATGGTGGTGTGCATGCAGGTGTGAGTGGAGACGTCACAGGGAGGGAGGAGGGAGACGAGGAGGAGGGGGACACAGAGGTGGTAGTGACTGTTGGCATGTCTGCATCTGGATGTTGTTTGTGTGAATGCTTGTGGAATCTGTGGTGCTTATGTCTGGATGAGCTGCCCTTGGGTGTTGAGGTGTGTGCAGGCTGGTCTGATGGTGTGGATGGGATAGGCTGAGGAACAGGAGACTGGGACTGGGTGGAGGAAGTTAGAAGAGGGAGGCTGGAGACAGGGACAATGGCTGCCGTCAGTGCTGAGGCCAGAGCATTGAACGATCGCTGATGGGCAGCCTGACCCGAATGAATGCCCTCCAGGTATGCATTGCTCAGATGCACCTCCCTTTCCACCCCCTGGATGGCACTCAAAAGGGTAGACTGCCCAACAATGAGCTTCCGGAGGAGGTCAATGACCTCCTCACTGAGGGCAGCAGGGGTAACTGGGGCAGGGCCTGAGGTGCCTGGGGTGAAGGAGATGCCCGCCTTGGTGTGCGAGCGGGCACGGGGTGAACGCTGAGGGGCTGCTTGGAGGACGGAGCTGGTGCGCTGGGTGGCGGCTGTACCTGTAGTTGCGGTGGGCACGGATGTTGCCGCCACCGCAAGGGAGCTCCCTTCCGAGGACGTATCGGTGTCGCTGACGTCTCCACGGGTCCCCGTTGTGGAGCTCCCCTCGCCCTCCGTCTCACTGCTGAACTCGGAGTCCGTTGCATGGCCCTCCGGGGCCATGTGAGATGCAGCTCCCTCGTGCGCCAATGCCAATTCTCCTCTGCCTGATGATGCTAATGCACACATGCACAGGAAGAAAAAGAAAATGGGTGGGGTGGAAAAATGAAGACAGGTTGAGTGCATGCATTGGCAACACCGTTGGCGGAGAGGACAGACACAGAAGCCCCCTGAACTATGCTGTGCAATCGGGGTACACTACTCTGTTCTTGTGACTGGGCCTACAGGTCTATGGACGACAAATACACACATGGGTGATGCAGGACCATGGAGAGCTGTACTTGGCACCCTACAGAGGTGGGGGGCGGGGGCACAGGGCCATGGCTAACGGAGGGGACTAGCCTACAGAAAGCGCCCTGGCCTTGAGTTACCCACAGCCCTCCTCTCCCACCCAGACACCTCCACTGCGCGCAAAGATAGCAGATTGTGCTGATACTCACCCTCTTGTGTCTGCTGTAATGTCCTCACGCGCCCATCCAAATTGAGGTAGGCCACCGCCAGGATCCGGGACATCAGGGGGGTCAATTGGCGGCTGGCACCCCTCCTACGTTGGGAGGCCATCCCCAGCAGAGACTCAGCGGTCTTTCTGGTCCCGCGGCGGATGTCCTCCCACCTCTTTCGGCAGTGGGTGCCCCGTCTGTGGTGGACCCCCAGGGCCCAGACGTCCTTGGCGATGGCACGCCAAATGTCGACCTTCTGATGGGCGCTGACCTATTTGACATGTACAGGGTGGGAAAGGAAATATCATCACTTTTCAGCATGGTAGATGTGAGTGGCCCCCCCTCCCCAACCTTGCCATGTGGCACATGTTCCCATCTGTCGTGCGTTGCACTCCTCATTCGCTCCCCTCCCCACCATCTTACATACACCCCACTCAACACAGGCATAGCCCATTCAGCGTGCACCCTGTGTACTAACCTGTTGGTCTGGAGGACCGTAGAATAGCGCATACTGGGGGAGGACCCCATCAACAAGTTTCTCCAATTCTTCGGAAGTGAAGGCAGGGGCCCTTTCCCCAGTCGCAGCAGCCATTGTATCTCCCAGACCGAGGTCACAGCAGCACTTGCAGTATAGGTCCTCTCCTGTGGATGATCAGGTCTCGAGTGATTAAGCAGATAGAAAATGGCGGTCACGCCCGCGGCGGTGCGTACCGCGGCGGTGCGTACCGCGACCGCCGGCGCACATCGTCATTGGCTCCTGAGACCCATAGGCTTCAATGTTAACCAATGCTGCTTTGCGCCGCGGTCTTCGACCGCCTACCGCCACGGTGTGCCACGCCAGCGCAGTGACCTCACATCCCACTGTCACACTTCACAGGTCAGGCAGCCGCCATTTCAAGGGCCCACATGGCATGATTTCTTCTGCGTCACACAGGCCTAGGCCTTGCATTGCCACTCATACAAGCCGTTCCATGCATAGCGATTCGTGTACTGTGCAAGCTGTGTGAACGAACCTGTGGGTTGCTTGACTCTGTGCTCCATGTTGTCCTTCCTAGGCACCGTCCGCTGGGACTTGCGAGGAGAAGGATGAATCCTCCCGTGTACCGACCGCTGGTGGACCTGTCGACAATGGAAGAACGACATATCATACTTACATACCGGCTTGACAGAGCAACTATACATGAACTATGTGCCCAGCTGGAGCCAGACCTGATGTCCCCCATCCGCCAACCCACAGGGATTCCCCCTCTGGTGCAAGTTTTGTCAGTACTCCATTTTTTGGCAAGTGGGTCGTTTCAGACAACAGTGGCAATATCATCTGGGATGTCTCAGCCTATGTTTTCAAAGGTTTTGTCCAGAGTGTTGTCTGCCCTGATGAAATACATGCGGAGATACATTATTTTCCCTGAGGTGGGTGAATTGGCTACAGTGAAGGGTGATTTCTATGTCCTTGGACATATCCCCAACATCATTGGTGCCATTGATGGGACCCATGTGGCTTTGGTTCCCCCCAAAGACAGTGAGCAGGTGTACCGAAACAGAAAAAGTTATCATTCGATGAATGTCCAGGTGGTCTGTTTGGCTGACCAGTACATCTCCCATGTAAATGCCAAGTTCCCTGGGTCAGTGCATGACGCTATGTCATGCGAAATAGCAGCATCCCTTATGTGATGGAACAGCTACAGAGACACCGTGTGTGGCTAATTGGTGACTCTGGTTACCCCAACCTGTCGTGGCTACTGACCCCAGTGAGGAATCCCAGGACAAGAGCAGAAGAACGCTACAATGAGGCCCATGGGCAAACTAGGAGGATCATAGAAAGGACCTTCGGGGTCCTGAAGGCCAGGTTTAGGTGCCTGCATATGACAGGGGGATCCCTCATGTACTCACCAAAGAAGGTGTGCCAGATCATCGTGGCCTGCTGTATGCTTCACAATCTTGCATTGCGACGCCAGGTGCCTTTTCTGCAGGAGGATGGTCCAGATGGTGGTGTTGTTGCAGCTGTGGAGCCTGTGGAGAGTGAAGAAGAGGAAGACGACGGGGACGACACGGACAACAGGGATACAGTCATACAACAATACTTTCAGTAGCACACAGGTAAGAAACAGCCACCCCAATTTACATTTACTTGAGGCCTCATGCGTCTCCACTGTCTGTGTTTCCCCCCAGTTCCTGTTTATAGATTTGTGACTTTCCCTTCCCTTTTCAGAGCTGTATAACCCACTGCCTGACTTCAGCTTTGTTTGCCCATGGACTAAGGCTTATTGAAATTGGTATGTTTTCATCACAAAGTAACTGGACATTATTGAACCGTTATGTGTAATACATTTGTTAAGAATACAAGCAGACTTCTGTTTATTTAAGTGGAATAAGTGATTTATTTAAAGTGCTAGATATAGGTAAATGATTGGGAATCGGGGATGGGTGGGGGTGGAGTAATGTCCATGGCAGAGTCCAGTTCTCAGTCGCACAGGTGCATTGTCCATATGCCTGGGGAAGGATGGAGCAGGGGCAGTTCAAGGTTGGACAGGGTGACAATGTGGGACAGTGGGATGACATCAGGGGGTATCTTAGGCTGGCGGGGGTCTTGCAATCCTACTCTGTCTTCTTGTGAGATCTCAGGTTCCGCTTGCGGGGTGGTTCTTCTTCTGCAGGAGGTGGGGTTCTGGTGGCCTGTCGTTGTGTGGGGGCCTCCTGTCCACTGCCGCCGGCGGAGGTGGTAGGCTGTTCCTGGCCTGGGCTAGTGACAGGGGCCCTTTGGGGTGCCACATGGTCCCACAATGTGGTGACGATCTGGGTAAGGGCCAGTACGATGGTCCCCATTGCGGAACCGATGTTCCTCAGTTCCTCCCTGAACCCCATGTACCGTTCCTCCTGCAGTTCCTGGATCTCCTGTAACCGGGCCAGTACCATCGCCATCGTCTCCTGGGAGCGGTGGTATGCTCCCATGATGGTGGAGAGGGCCTCTTGGAGAGTCGGTTCCCCGGGCCTGTCCCCCCCCTGTCGCACAGCAGCCCTCCCAGTTCCCCTGTGTCCCTGGGCCTCTGTCCCCTGGCCGGTGTGCCCACTACCACTGCCCCAGGTCCCTGTTGTTGTTGGGGTGGTGGGTCAACCTGGGTGCCCTGTAGTGGTGGACACACCGCTGATTGACGTGCCCTGGAGACAGAGGCATGGGCCCGCTGGGTGGGAGCTGTGCTGGTGTTCCCAGAGGGGGTTGGGTCTGGTGTAGCCTGTGGCTGTCTGTGGGGAACCGACTGTCCAGAGGTCCCCGATGGGCCGGGCTGGTCGTCTGGCTCCAGGGAGACAGAGCTGCTGTCATCGCTGGGGGCCTCTTCTGGGGGTGGGATGGACATCTCTGGACCCTCCGTGGCGGTGTGGTGGCATTCGGGTCCTGCAGGGGTATAAAGGTATGGTTATTGCTTCTGTGTGTGGGATTTCGTGTGATGGGTGGGTGTCCGTGTACCCATGTGCAGGCATTTCCTTGTGGGGGCTTTTGTGAGGGTGGCTTGTGGGGGTGATGTGTGTGTGCAGTGGGCATGCTTTGGTGATGGGTGTCCATGCTTTGGGGTCGCATGCAGGGCTTGGTGTTGGGATGGGTGGGTTGTGATGGTGAGGCTTTTGATAGGGGTTGGTGTGATGGGGGAGGGGGTGAGGGTAGGGGTATGATTTGGCATTCAGGTGGGGTGGGGGTGGGAAGCAGTAGTGAAGAGTTGCCTTACCAGAGTCCATTCCTCCGCCTACTCCAGCGAGGCCCTCAGGACGCAGGATGTGCAAGACTTCCTCCTCCCACGCAGTAAATTCTGGGGGAGTAGGTGGGGGTCCGCCGCCAGTCTTCTGCACCGCTATGTTGTGCCTTGATACCATGGAACGCACCTTCCCCCGTAGGTTGTTCCATCTCTTCCTGATGTCCTCCTGATTGCGTGGATGCTGTCCCACCGCGTTGACCCTGTCCACTATCCTTTACCATAGCTCCATCTTCCTGGCAATTGTGGTGTGCTGCACCTGTGCCCCGAAGAGCTGGGGCTCTACACGGACTATTTCCTCCACAATGACCCTGAGTTCTGCGTCACTGAACCTGGGGTGTCTTTGGGGTGCCATGGGGTGGTGTGGTTGAGGTGTGGGGTGGCGTTTGTGGTGATGAGTGTGGTGCGTGTGGTGGTGTGTGGTGTTTGGTGCGTGTATTGTGTGTGGGTGATGGTGTTGTGTGCCTCTGTGTTGTGGGATTCTCTATTCTGTGCTCTGTCTCTAGCCTTCGTCAATGATTTCGGGTGGTAGGGGCTTGTGGGTGATGTGGGTGTGTGTTTTATATTGTGTTGGGTGTGTGGGAGTGGTGTTAGTATGTGTATCAGGTGTGTGTATTTCGAAGTGACCAATGTTGCTGAGTTTTCTTTGTGTGTGTGTATTTTGACCGCGGCGGTGTGTACCGCCAATGGAATACCGCGTTTGAAAGACCGCCGGGTGGATTTGTGGGTCGGAATGGTATGGGCGTATTTCTGTTGGCGTGACGGTGGAGGTTTGGTCAGCGCCATTTTTTCGGTGACCTTTGGTGTGGCGGATTATTGAGGATGTCGGTTTTTCGGCGGTTTGGCAGTTGCGGGTCAGAATGACCATGGCAGTTTACCGCGGCGGTGTTATGGCGGTTTTCTGACCGGCAGTAAGCGCCTTTTACCGCTGAGGTCAGAATGACCCCCTATGTCAAGTTTGGTATCAAACGTCTTGTTATAATAAATTCATCAACTTGCCATTGCTGAATTTAATATAACTAGTTTAGGGAAAGAGTTTTAGAACTCTCCCTGAAAGTTGCAAACTTCATCTCTGTAGTGCCCTTCTCTGATTGGCCAGCCTCTGGCAGTGTGTCCAGGCTGCCTTAATGATGTGTGAAGTAGCTGAAGACAAAGAATGTGCCTGGGGTAGAAGATCTGCTCAGCAGATGGGAAAACAGGATGGGGGAGAGCAGCCAAACTGGACTTAAAAAGAAGGAAGGACATTTGGAGGAGCTCAGAACCTAGCCCATTTCCTGAAAATCCAGACAACCAGGTGCCCTCTTGAGTAGATTAGGAGAGGGCAGGAGGGTTGTGTTAAGGATTTTTAGTCTCACCAGTGGGTGGACTCTGCCAGACTTAACCTCCCAAAAATTCAGTATCTGCCATTTTGGATTTGTAAGGAATGTTGCTCCCTAGGATTGTAACACTTCCAAGGAAGTGGTCATCGAAGAGATTGGTGGCCTGCCTGTTATTGGACAGTTTCCATCTGCTTTTTACCCCAGGAGCAAGGATAATTTTGACAGAGATGCACCCACAACTCAGATCCCTACAAGGAACAATATCAGAAGATGAAGGACAGCCCTTCTTGACCCCTGACCTGCAACTGGATACTGGACTCTGAAGTATTGCACCAGCTGCACACTTGGGCTTCACCACAAAAAGGACTTTGCCTGGCTTCAACTGGTTCAAGAAAGGACTCTCTGCTTGCTTGCTATCGGTGAAACATAACTATCCAGAGTCACCTGCATCAAATCCTGAAGGAACTGATCAGCTGAATACTGTCCAGTGATCATTATGGATTTTGACCCAAGTGCATTCTGGGAGTTAGAGTCCTAGCCCTCAAGGAGCAATGCAGAGCTTCTAGAACCTGGGGGTGAGCTGTGGACTCCTACAGGACCTTCAAAGACCTTCTGAAATAAGATCCAGAAGTTTGGAGAACTTTTGGAAAAAAGCTCCATAAAGGGACCAACCTGACGTCATGAGTCAAGATGGCTTACCTCAACCGTGACCCAGCCTGACATGCAGATTCATCCCACTGAAAAGATCTGGACCCCCAGACTTCCTGGATTTCACCAGGGCTCCTGGAAAGGCAATCTGATGACGTTGATTCAAAATCGGCTTGCTGTGGAGGGTCGTCTGACTTCAAAGAAAAAAAGCTGAAAAAAAGTGACAAAGTCTAAACGTAGACTTCCCGTGTAGGGTATCTGTGGAGGGCTTCAGGGAGGTCGGATCCAAATTCAACTTTAGCCCAGATGAAGATTTCTGTCCTGAAAAATCGTCTAAGTCTGAAGATAGAATTCTTCACCAAGGTCTCCTGCGACGCGTATCTGAAGAGGGCTCCAGGGAGGTCAGATCGAATAGGTGACCTTGTCCTGCTAAAAAAAATCTTCAAGAAAAAGTCCAAGTCTGAAGGTAAACTTTGACTGAGGCCTCCTACTTGCTGTAGCCAAGCAAGACTCCATCACGGTTGGCCTCAAAGTTTGACTTTTCCCCATCTAGTGTGACCAGATGACCAGATTGGTGCTTTTAGTTCCTATGCACTAGAAAACATTAATTCTTTAACAATTCATATCTCCGGTTCTATAATCTATTTTTATAAATTGGTGTTGGATGTTTATTGTGTTTTGTGTTTACTTATTTTCTGTTTTGTGATTGTTAAATGCTTTACACACTTGTCTCCTAAGTTAAGCCTTGTCGCTCATTGCCAAGCTACCAAGGGTTGAGTGGGGATTAATTTATTGAAACCTGACTGGATCTAGTGGGGGTTAGTGGCCTATTGTTAACTGAAAGTACTTACCTGCCCTTAACAATAATACACTTTCCAACATAGGCAAAGGACTCTCCCCATCCACTGCACACTGATGGCCGATCTTTAAATATATGAGAGTTCTTGTTCACAAATAATGTGTTTAATTTGGTGTACAATTATACATGAATATCTCAGTTCATGGTTTACAGCATAAATGTACACTAAGGACATCAATTCGAAACAAAAGATGTACATCACTGTTCCCCATCCACTGTAAGATAGAGCATATCTAGTTCAACTGAAATAGTACTACATCAGTGTACCCCCCTATGGGAAAACACTTGGTGCATCAAAAACAGGTAGTACACATGGATGTCATTAGGGAGGAATATCCTCCCTCTAAAAAGGTCCTGTAATGTACTGGTATGACAAGATCACAACACAAGCATATGCATCCATGTACCTCTTCCTCCACACCATGAGCATCATAAGAAATGCATAGTACGAAAACATTGCATGAGGGAGGTTAAAAGGGGGAACCAAGCAAACGGAGCAGAAGAAAGTGAAAAACGTATCAGACACCGCTAGATAGAATACAAATAGGAGTGTGAGAGAGATATAGGGTCCATCCTGCCCGTGAATTCCATGCATTTTCACCGGCCCTTCTAAATACCTGGAAACACCAGTGCCTTAAAAAACAAAATATAGTATCTATACTTTTATATACATTAAAACATAGAACACGTCATTATTTTTAGAATGGCTTAGTGACTGTATAGAAAAGGTACATGAACTGAGAAAGCAACCATTCTATTACTCCTCATACAGGTGTATTCCCACTTCCTCATCAGAATTGATACTCATCGGGATCTTAGTTTCAAACTTCAAGATATACTTGCATTCTTGTTGCCTCAATTGCAAGGTCCAGTTGCCCCCTCTGGGACTCATTGCTATATGGTCAATAGCATTGAACAACATAAGGGCACTGTTCCCACCATGTTTCTCCTTAAAATATCAAGCTACTGGACAGTGAGGATCTGCATTGGGAATGGACCTCATATGTTCCCTCTTATTGGCCCTCAGTGTTGTGCTACCTATATTTCTCAATTGGCATCCGCATTCAAGAACATATATAACATATGTAGTACTGCAGGTGAGGAATTGGTTGATAATCCATTCCCCACCCCCATTGGGTCTTCTTATTTCTTGTACCATATTGCTGTTACTACATGCCCGACAATGTCCACATGGAAATTTAGGGTATGATCTCTCATGCTTTTTGTTATAGTAATATCATTGTGCATGAACATGTCTTTATTACTATGCCCTTTTCTGTAGGTTACTTTGGGGCGTTCCATTATTCTCCTGCCAATGGGGGGGTCATTTTTGTCTAGCTGTCAATGTTTGCAAAGAATCCCCTGAATCTGATTCACCTCATTGCTACATATCATTATGGCACATAAGCTACCTCGATTCTCATCTGCAGTGGTGGTATTCTCCTTCTTAAGTAGGGTCTAATGCCTTACAAGTTTCCATACTTTCTTACGGGCTTCATCCAGAACCTACTTGGGATAGCCTTTTTGTTTGAACCTCTTGATCATAACAATTTCCTCCTTCAAATAATAGTCTTCACTACTGCAATCTATTTTTGCTCTCAGTAGTTACCCGAAAGGGATACTCCACTTCAAATTTGTGGGATGATTGCTGAGAGCTTATAAGAGGCTATTATCAGCAGTGAATTTTCTATGTAGCCTAGTCTCAACCTTGTTATTTACTACTTCAACTTCAACATCCAAATAAATAATATTTGCCTTACTGATGCTCTGGGTAAATGTCAGATTGTGGGGTTTGTTGCTTATTTCTGTACACATTTGTTAGCCTCTTCTTGAGTCCTCTTCCATACCACAAATAAATCCTCAATGTAGCACAATCATAATATAACCTGTATAGTGCAGGAAAATCCTTAGTGTCCTGGACAAGAGTTCCTCCCACCATCCCAGAAACAGGTTAGCTAGACTTGGGGCAAAACAAGTACCCATCGCTACTCCAAGTTTCTTTCTGTACAGTATGCCATTGAACATGAATATATTGTTCTTTAAACAATATTCAAAAATTTCAAACAACATGTTGCTGTGAGCCAACAAAAAACAGATCTGACTTCAGGAAAATGCTTATATGCCCATAGAACTGTGTGATGTTCAATGATCGTATTTAGGTAACCCACATCCAAGGTCATGAGAAGATTATCTTCCTCCAAATGCAAATGGTTTATCTTCCCTAAAAAATCTTTTGTGTCTCTCACATATGAAGGAAGACTCACCACATATTCTCTTAGAAACAAATATACATATTTTGGAACATTTTCAAGGTCACTGCCCCTTGATGACACAATAGGTCTTCCTGGAGGATTCCTCCTACCCTTATGAATTTTTGGTAACATGTATAATACTAGTAGCTCTCTTTTAAAAAACAAAATTTATCCCATTCAAGTATACCCTTAACTTTCCATTCTGTCAATTTCTCCCACATATCAGTGACACTCTTGGTATAGACCTCCCTGTTTATAACCTCACGGTGGTTAGTATCATTGAGTTGTCAGATTGCTTCCTTCAAATATTGATCTCTTGACATGAGTACAATGTTACCTCCCTTATCTGATGGTCTGATTATCACATCAGTATCCTGTGCAATCCATTCAATAGCTTGTTGTTGTTATATGCTTATGTTAAACTCTCTATTGTGTATTTTGTCCCGGTTGTGTTTTACTCTCTTGAGATCCTTAATTGCCATATCATGATAAGTATCTATATTATCATGTGATTTCACAGTAAAGAATACTGATTTCTGTTTGAAACCACTGTTGTAGGCCTGATCATATGTAATACCTATATTGTCAAGCAGCCTATGTATATTTATATGTATATCCTTGAAATCACCATCTCATGCAAAGTACAGGGTTTGCAGATCCATCCATAACATACTCTTATACTCATGTATGGGGAAAGTATTTGGAGTTTGTGGAATGTTTGTTTATTGCACAAATTCCTGCATTTGAAGTGCCCGATATTCTTTAAACTTTACATCAGTGGCATTTAAAGAAGCTGCTCACTGCACCAAACAATTGTGTGGAGCATGCATGTTGGGAATATTGATTTTTGTTGCTGCTCCTAATGTAAGTATCGGGGAAATACAATGATTTGTTTTCTATTTGTTAGAAGATGCCCCTTCAGTTAATCTACCTGTACTGTAGTGTGGGATAAATCACCCTTTTTGCTCTGATCACCTCCAAACTTTTGGACTGATATTGGTGGTTTCCGACTCTGACTGTGCCCTGGATACAGCTAACCAGTCCCAGGGCCAGTACTCTGTGTAAAATGGTATGTGCAAATGAGACCCAATTATAATTGTCTCTGACTACCTACCTGTAGATCCCGAGTATATGGAAGGGCATGTAGGTTTAGGTACTCCAGTATAGATAGTGCACCCGTAGGTGCACTGCTGTTGTGCCCAGTGTCATGTTAAAGGCAGGCCTGCCTTGCTGACTGCTTTTAAGGTAAGGTTAACCTCAGATTTGACTTAAAATTAAAAGTACTTCCAAAGTCCTAAACTACCTTACTTCTACATCTAAGTCACCCTTAAGGTCTGTCCTAAGTGCTCTCAGGGTTGGGTGCAGTGTAAATACAAGCAGGGACTTTATAAAATATGTTTTATAAGCCCTGGTGAGGGAAAAACAGCATAATTTGTTTTTCCCCATTTACGTCAATGGGCATCATAGGCTAACATTGGAGATTGAGTTTAAAGTAATATAGTCTTATTTTCCATGGAGATGAGTTAAATGTAGAAAGTTTGACACCAAATTAAATGTTATAATAAATCCAATAACTTGCCAATGTTGAATTTAATATAATGAACACAGGGAAAGAGTTTTAGAACTCTTTCTGAAAGCTACTAAATTCACCCATGTAGTGCCCTTTCCTGATTGGTCAGCCTCCAAAGGTCTGAGCCATGCTGCATAAATAAGGTGTGAAGTGGCCTGGGCTAACACAAGGAAGTATCTGGGGAGTGGAGAACATCTACAGCACATGGCAGAGCAGGATGGGGGGGAGAGTAACCAAACTGTTCTTCAAAGGAGGGAAAGCACTTGGGACAGAAACTGGACCTCCCCCATTTCCTACACCCCCAGACAGCTAGGAGCCACACAAATTAGATTAAGAGGGGCTGGAGGGGGTGTGGGAGGCAAACTTGGCCATACCAATGGGTGGGCTCAGCCTGGTGTAACCTTCAAGGAAAGATTAAGTCCAGGTTCGATTTGTAAAGAATGTTGCTTTCTGGGATTGATTTTTGCTACATTCCCCAGGAAGTGGTCACCCCAGAGGGTGCTGGCCTGCGCCCCATTGGACAGGAGCACCCCCTGCTTTCAACTCCCATGAGAAAGGATAAATATGGCAGAGTTGCCCCACAATTCAAATCCCCGCTAGAAAAAGATACTGGTGAAGAAGGACTGTCCTTCTGGACCACTGGTTGGCACCTGGACCCTGCACTCAGAAGAACTGCACCAGCTGCACACTGTGGGCTTCAACAAGGAAAGGACCTTGCCTTGCTTCTGCACCTTCAGGAGTTGACTCCCTGTAAGCTACATGTACAAAGGAGGCCCATGCATCAAGTCCTGCAAGAATAGCCCAGCTGACCAGTGTTCTGTCGCCATTTGAGGATTCTGACCAGGTGCATTCTGGGAACTGAAGTCCCAACTTACAAGGTACAATTAAGAGCTTCTGGAACCTTGGAACAAGTTTGCGGATACTTTGAGGACACAAAAGGTACTTCTGGAAGAAAATCTGGAAGTTTGGAGAATCTTTGGAAAAAAGTTCCATAATGTGGCCTACCCATTGATGAGAGTAATGCCAGGTGCATTATGGGAATTGAAGTCCCAACTTACAAGGAGAGACTCAGAGCTTCTGGAATCTTGGAGCAAGCTTGTGGGCACTTTGAGGGCACAAAAGGGACTTCTGGAATAAAATCTGAAAGTTTGGAGAAGTATGAAGAAACTTTGGAAAAAAGCTCCATAAGGTGACCGAACCGTCGACGAGAGTCATGCCGGCAACGTCGAACCGCAACCGAGCCTAAATTTCAGGTTCATCTCTCTGAAGCTCTGGAGCTTTTCCCCATCAACAAGACTTCCAGGAGTTTATCAGGACCCCATGTTGAAGCAAGCCGCCATCTTCGCATTGCAACCCGGGCTGAAGAGGAGACTCGCCTGACGACGAGAGGAAAAGATCCAAAAAAGTGACTAAGTCAGAAGGTAAAATTTTGACTGAGGCCTTTGACTCAGTGTAGCCAAGCAGGGCACCATTGCGGTTAGCTTAAAACCTTGACTTTGCCCCAATCGAATGCGATCAGATGTCCTTGTTGGTGCTTTTGGTTTTAAGGCGCTAGAAAGCATTTTTTTACATTTAGGCCCTCATTACAACCCTGGCGGTCGGCGTTAAAGTGGCAGTAATACCACCAACAGGCCGGCTGTAAAAAAAAATGGAATCACGACCATGGCGGAAACCGCCAACACAGACAGCCACTTTAACACACCGACCACCACAGCGGTAGCAACAAACACTGCGGCGGTAACCACCAACAGACAGGCGGAAGACAATGTACCGCCCACACTATTACAAGGCACCAATCCACCAGCTTTTCCGGGGCAGTACCAACGCCATCAAAAGCACAGCGGAAACAGTGCACAGAAGGGAAACCACTCACCTTTCGACATCCAAGGAAGAACTAGGATGCCATGGAGCCCGAATTGCAGATCCTACCTATGTTGCTGTATCTATTAATACACCACAAAGTGGAAAGAAGGTGGTGGCGGCGACGACGGCGGTGAGTACTGCACCTAGCACACAGGGGAGGGGAGGAGGGAAAAGAGAGTGACACATTCATGTGACACGTAACACCCCCACCTACAACAACATACACACATACATATCTGTTAGAAATGGGGTCTCTGGTTGACAGTCAGGTTACCCCCTGTTCAAGCAAGGACCCTCACTCTAGTTAGGATAAAAGAGAATCACCCTCAGCTAACCCCTGCTTACCCCCTTGGTAGCTTGGCAGAGCAGTAGGCTTAACCTCAGAGTGCTGGGCGTAAAGTATTTGTACCAACACACACAGTAACTTAATGAAAACACTACAAAATGACACAACACCAGTTTAGAAAAATAGGAAATATTTATCTAGACAAAACAAGACCAAAACGACGAAAATCCAACATACACAAGTCAAGTTATGATTTTTAAAAGGTTTAAAATAAAAAGAGTCTTTAGGTAGTTGTAACAACACACTAGCGCTGCTAGCGTGTAAATGTACCTGGTTTGCGTCAAAAATAACCCCGCACGGGCGGTGTGCGTCGAAAATAACCCTGCACGGTTATATGCGTCGAAAACAGCTCGGCACGGCGATGCGCGTCGAAAAAGCCAGCCCCGCGACGGTCCGAAAGTCCCGCGGCGCAGGTTGCGATCTCTCAGCCTTCGTCAGCGATGCTGCGCGTCGTTTCTCCTGCTCCGGGCGTCGATTCTTCGGTCGCGTTTCCTGCGGCGTCGTTTCTCAGCTGCGGAGCCGGCGTCGCGTCGTTTTCTCAGCCGCGATCGGATTCGCGTCGATCTTTTCTCCGCACGGCGCTCGGTGCGTGTATTTTTGTCCTTAGGCTGCCAGCCTCTCCTTTCAGGGTCCCAGGAACTGGAAGGGCACCACAGAGCAGAGTAGGGGTCTCTCCAGAGACTCCAGGTGCTGGCAGGAAGAAGTCTTTGCTATCCCTGAGACTTCAACAACAGGAGGCAAGCTCTACATCAAGCCCTTGGAGATTTCTTCTTCAAGATGGAAGGCACACAAAGTCCAGTCTTTGCCCTCTTACTCAGGCAGAAGCAGCACTGCAGGAAAGCTCCACAAAGCACAGTCACAGGCAGGGCAGCACTTGTTCCTCAGCGATCAGCTCTTCTCCAGGCAGAGGTTCCCCTTGATTCCAGAAGTGTTTCTAAAGTTTGTAAGTTTGGGTGCCCTTCTTATACCCATTTTAGTCTTTGAAGTCACCTTTCTTCAAAGGGGACTCACACCTTCTTGTGAAATCCTGCCTTGCCCAGGCAAGGCCTCAGACACACACCAGGGGGCTGGAGACAGCATTGTCAGAGGCAGGCACAGTCCTTTCAGATGAGAGTGACCACTCCACCCCTCCCTCCTAGCAGAGATGGCTAATCAGGAAATGCAGATCACACCCCAGCTCCCTTTGTGTCACTGTCTGGTGTGAGGTGAAAAACAACCCAACTGTCAAACTGACCCAGACAGGGAATCCACAAACAAGGCAGAGTCACAGAATGGTTTAAGCAAGAAAATGCTCACTTTCTAAAAGTGGCATTTTCAAACGCACAATCTCAAAATCAACTTTACTAAAAGATGTATTTTTAAATTGTGAGTTCAGGGATCCCAAACTCCACCTGTCCATCTACTCTCTAGGGGAATCTACACTTTAATCATATTTAAAGGTAGCCCCCATATTATCCTATGAGAGAGAGACAGACCTTGCAACAGTGAAAACGAAATTGGCAGTATTTCACTGTCAGGACATATAAACCACATTACTATATGTCCTACCTTATCCATACACTGCACCCTGCCCTTGGGGCTACCTAGGGCCTACCTTAGGGGTGCCTTACATGTAAGGAAAGGGAAGGTTTAGGCCTGGCAAGTGGGTACACTTGCCAAGTCGAATTTACAGTGTAAAAATACACATACAGACACTGCAGGGGCAGGTCTGAGACATGATTACAGAGCTACTTATGTGGGTGGCACAACCAGTGCTGCAGGCCCACTAGTAGCATTTGATTTACAGGCCCTGGCACCTCTAGTGCACCTTACTAGGGACTTACTAGTAAATCAAATATGCCAATCATGGATAAACCACTTACATACAATTTAGACAGGAGAGCATATGCACTTTAGCACTGGTTAGCAGTGGTAAAGTGCTCAGAGTCGAAAAGCCAACAGCAACATGTCAGAAAAAAATAGGAGGCAGGAGGCAAAAAAGTCTGGGGATGACCCTGCATAAGCAAAAGTCCAACAATATCCAATAACATCACAGATACACCCCGTCACCCCCTGGAAGAACGCAAGGACAAAAGGAAATGAGTTTAACTAGTGTTACATTGGAACAATCAGATAGATCAAGAGAACAGCAAATTATCAGTATACACAAATATTTACATCAAGTACATAAGTCCGTACACTGTCCCATGAAATGTCCATGGACCAGTGGTCCCAAAAAGCATGGGCGAAGCCCACACATGACACCTGCCTCAAAACGGAGAGAACACTGCAGGGGCATCAGGTCGAAAAAAAAAACAGGCACCTCAGGGGGAAGGAGAGGAGGGGCACCTCAGCCGGATGATGGTACGACACCACTGCTCCTCGAGGGGGCTCCATGCTCACTGCTTGGTCCTGGGGGGTGCAAAGCCACAGTCTCTCAAGTCTCTCACGTGGGTTCACTGCCCACTGCTTGGTCCTAGGGAGTGCAAAGCCACAGTCTCTCAAGTCTCTCAAGTGGGTCCACTGCCCACTGCATGGTCCTGGGGAGTGCAAAGCCACAGTCTCTCAAGTCTCTCAAGTGGGTTCACTGCCCAATGCTTGGTCCTGGGGAGTGCAAAGCCTCAGTCTCTCAAGTGGGTGGTTTGCCCACATGCTCTGGAGGAGGCTTTGTGGCCAGAGTGCTTCATCCAGCCAAGGACTGGGTGAGTGGATGCATTTCTCCCCTGGTTCTGGAGGGGGCTTTGTGCCCAGTGTGCTTCATCCTTCCAAGGATAGGGTGAGTGGATGCATTTCTCCACTGGTTCTGGAGGGGGCTTTGTGCCCAGAGAGCACCGGGGGTGTGGCAGTTGACATCCTCTCACCTGGGTGTCTTAGCCACACGTTGTACCTGGAACAGGTAGCATGATACTCCATGGACGCAGAGTGACACTCAATCCTGCGGTAACTTAGGCTGCCAATTGCTGGTTCGTGTCAGTGCTGAAGGTGGTGTCTCAAGTGACATATCCAGGGTCCAGGACGTCACCTGGAGACTCTGACAGCTGTCCACTGGGGATGGGGCTGACGTCCGACAGAGTGGCATCGGCTGTGCACGTGGTGGTGCTGATGGTGGTGCAGGTGGTGGTGGCTGCGGCGGAGATGCTGCCAGTGCTGGCCGTGGTGCAAGTGACTGTTGTGGTGAATAAAGACACTATACCGTCTCCGGCAGCCTCGGATGGCTGATCCTTGGGGAGGATGTTGCTGCCTGACGTTGTGGCAGCGGCAGTGCAGGTGGCGGTGCAGTTGGCGGTGCAGGTGGCGGTCGGAGCGGTGGTGGTGACTGTGGTGCATGTGGCTGGCATCCCTGATGATATGGTGGTCGCCAGCCCCTCACCAGGAGACATCGTGCCCTGAGGTGACGTGCCATTTGGCTTGTGGCCCTTCCCCATCTTGACAGTCGCTGCAGGGACCTTCACACTGTCGACTCGGTGTTTGGGCGAGGCCTTGCTGGGTGGGTGGTGTGGGTGTCCCCTGCTGGAAGCTGGCCCCTTTTTGATCTTTGCAGGTGGTGGAATAGGGTGGTTCTTCTTTTATGTTGGTGGCACACTGGCAACTCTGACGGGTGCCCCCTTAGATCTTACTGGACTAGCAGGGACCACAGCGGATGCAGATTTGGTGGCTGAAGTGCTGGGCTGGGATCTAGACATCCTGGCCTTAGGGGAAGGAAGGGGGGAGGTATAGGGAAGAGGTTAATGTTAGCTAGAAAAAGGTTATTAGACACACTGGGACGGGAAGATGGAGAGAGTGCAGGAGTGGAGGAAGAGGTAGTGGTTGTAGGAGGTGTACATCTACTGAGTTTGGGTGAAGGTGCATGGGCTGGAGGCTGTTGTGAGGTGGATGGCTGTTGAGTGGGTGTGTGCCTGCGTTTGTGTACTTTGGGAGGAGGGCTCACAGACACACTGGGAGAGGACACAGGGGACGTGTGAATGGTGGTGGGGGTGGTGATTGCACCTGAGCGGTGTGTAGTGATGGGCGTGCTGGTGATGGAGGCAGTGGCTGATGATGTAGTGCATGTAGGTGTGAGTAGAGACGAGACAGGGAGAGAGGTGGAGGACGAGGAGGAGGGGGACACAGTGGAGGCAGTGGATGTTGGTATGTGTGCATGGGTATGGTGCTTGTGTGAGTGCCTGTGGGATGTGTGATGCTTATGTTTTCCTGAGCCACTTTTGTGTGTTGATGTGTGTGTATGCTGGTCTGATGATGTGCTTGGGATATGCTGAGGTAGAGGGGATTGGGTCTGTGTAGTGGAAGTTGGAGGGGGAGGCTGGACACAGGGACAATGGCTGAGGTGCCTTTGAGGTGCCATGATGTGGTGTGAGTTATGTGTGAGGTGATGGTTGATGTGATGTGTGGGGTGATGTGTTGGGGTGTGTGGTGTGATGCGCATGGATGGTGTATGAGTGATGGTGATGTGTGCCTCTGAATGCTGGTGTGGTCTTTACTTTTCTCTCTGCTTCTTCAAAAAATGTCGGTGTAAGGGGTTGTGGGTAATGTGGGTGTGTTTTATAGTGTTGTGGGTGTGTGGGTGTGGTGTATGTATGTGTGTCAGGTGTGTGTATTTTGAATTGTTCAATGTGGTGTGGTTTTGTAAGTGAGTGTGTATTTTGAGCGTGGCGGCGTGTACTGCCAATGGTTTACTGCGGTTGAAAGACTGCTGCGTTAATTCGTGAGTCGTGATACTGTGGACGTATTCCTGTTGGCATAACAGTGTGGGTTTTGCTATCGCCAGTTTATCACTGACCTTTGGTGTAGCAGACTTGTGTGGGTGTTTGTATAGTGGCAGAATTCTCAGTGTGGGTCATAATACCCGTTGCGGATTTCTGCCACCGACACGGTATGTTGGACACGGTAAGTGGGATTTACCGCCGGGGTTGTAATGAGGGCCTTAATCTTTAAAAATTCATATCTCCAGTTCCAAACTTTGAATTTTTGTAATTTTGGTGTCATTTCAAAGATACAAATATCTTCTATTTATTCAATTGGTATTGGATTTTTATTGTGTGTTGTCTTTTACTTATTTATTGTTTTGTTGTTATTAAATGCATTATAGACCTGTCTCCTAAGTCAAGCCTAACTGCTTGTGGCCAACCTACCAAGGGTTGAGCGGGGACCAATTTATTGAAACCTGACTGGATCTAGTGGAGGTTTTTAGGACCTTGGCTGGAAGTAATGGGAGTTTGTGGACTATTGCTAAGTGTAGGTACTTACCTGCCCTTACCGATGATCTACTTTCCAACATGTAGTGAGAATCTTCTCAGAAAGACTAAATAATTTCTCAGCAGATTAATACAAGTGTGAACTGTAGGTTGGATGGGTCTCATTGTGCACTATGGGGGTCATTATGACCCCGGAGGTCGGCGTTAATGTGGCGGTAGTACCGCCAACAGGCTGGTGGAACTTACTGCCACATTATGAAACCAACCCGCTTCCGTGGGACCACTGCCTGCTCTTAAAAAACATTTTCGCATGCATTCACAATGGAGAAGGGGTCCCTTAGGGACCCCTTCCCCTTTGCAAATGGGTTACCACCTAATTGAACTAGGTGGTAACTGCGATTGTTTTGCGACCACATTCAAGGTCACAAAACAATAAAACATACCTCTGTGATTCAGTATTAGGAAGGGACGCCTTTGACATGCCCCTTCCTAGTACTGAATTGGTATGCAGTCGCAAATCCAATTTGCAATTCGGTAACAAGTTACCAAATCGCAAAGTGGACTAGTTAAATACCAAAACACATTTTTGCGATCACAAAAATGTTTGATACATCTGGCCCCAAATTATGAAATGAACACCAAGCCGGTGGCCACTTCATAAAACTTTGCCAGGATCCACTGGCACAGCATTTCCTGTCAATGCTTTTCGCAGTTTGAGTCATGACTCCGTCAAGCATGATAGAGCTGTATGGCAATTTTTTTTTTTTATTTAAAGGACAAAAATTGTGAAGTAGGATTTTCTTTTTGAAACAAAAAAAATACAAAGCTTCCCTCTCCATGGGGGTCCTCCCATAGTGAGGGGAACATTTTGTAATATTCACTGCCCTTTTTTGCCAGGGTTTCGCTGACGGTGACAGGCAGTGAAAAGTGACTTCTCATTCCACCAATCTAAATTAGGTGGGCTGAATTAGAGGTCAACCTTTAATGGCCCTTACTTTATTGGGTCGTCCAAAAGTCATGTCGGAGATGGAGAAGCCTCTGCCCTGAATAAACCAAAGCTCCACCCATATTTAAATCAGGTGGGAGAACCACAGTCTTGGCGGTATGGATACTCCATCACTGTTGTGATTGAGGCACATGTAGGCAGCACAGAGAAGCTAAAGTTAAGAAACCCCATTAACCCCCTAACTGCTGACGCTTTTTCACCCAAGTGATAAGCCATTTTTCGTTGATTTGGGGTACTACGCAATAAGGCCTCCATGACTTTTTTCCACATAATGTATCCAGGCCAAATTTGTGTTCCTTTTTGAAAACATCATGGGAATTCTAAAGGCACCCAGGGCTTATGTATTCCCCTGGAATGGACAGAGAAAATAATCAAAATATAGTTACATTTGGGGAGGTTTGAGAAAAATAGGAAAAAAGTGCTCCACAAACAAGTGTTGTCTTTTTTCTGATAAAGGCATCAACAAAAGATTTGCTGTATTAAAATCACCATCTTCCAAGGTTTCATGAACAAGCAGAGCTGAATAAAAACAATTTTCTATTATATTTTGGGCATTTTTCTAAGAGGTAGCCCAATTTTCATAACTTTTGTGCTTTTAATATACTTCCAGTGTTCTGTTGAAAACTTGTGTGAAATCCATGGGTAATCCCAGAAAACTAGAGATTTCTGAAAGTAGACAAAATTTTGAATTTAGCAAGACATCATTTGTGTAGGTCCATCAGTTTTTCCTAAATAAACTACCTGTTATAATAACAAAATATTGAAAATGAGTAGAAAGCCATTTGTGACAACATTTCGTCTGTAACTTCTTGTCACAAACAATGTCTTTTTTTAAAAAACAACATGCTATTTCATCCACTGGACCTTTATGGTTGCAGGTTTAAATATTGTTTGCAGGCTGTCCAAGAGCTTGAGGTACATAGAGCCAACAACTGAGCAGCACCATACAATGGTTTTTCATTGTGTGCAGACTACAGAGCAATTGATATGATAAAATAGAAAGAGTTTAAAAAGGTTATGAAGGAAACCTATGTATTTCTGATAGTGTGTTCAGAAGCAGTGCTTATGTGTACATCTCTGATTTTGTGGCCGTTTTTCTAAATATCTTCTTTCTTACACTCTGGTGTACATTTGGAAGGCAAAAATGCAGAAAAATCTAATTGGTAATAACAAATGTTCTACTATTATGTGTTGGCACATGTCTCCCAATAAGAACTGTACCTTACTTGTGTGGGTATGCTTAGCATCCGCAACAGGAAAAGGCCCAAAACACAATATGGACACATTAACGTTTTCTACTAACAACAGAGCCTTCCTTTGTAATGTGGGTCGCTCTGAATTTTGGTCCCTAGCACAGTCGGCACCAAGGGAAACCTAGCAAACCTACACATGTTTATAAAACAGGCATCCGAGGGAATCCAGTGTGGGGTGAATTGCATGGTTCTTATTAGAATTTCTTACTCATAAGGCTTTTTTGGGGGAGGGGCAGAAGGACTGGTGGACTATTTTTGGATGTGAGGGTATGGACATGCCCATGGTAGTCAGTCCCACCCCCCATCTCTTGTTTTAATACATATGTCAGTGTTTAGTAGGTTTTGGGACAATCTTCAATCTGCACCCCGGGGAAGCCGAAACACTGCTGAACCCTTTGTGGGGTGGGGACATGGCCATGCCCATGGTGGGTAGCATCCACCCCTGTATTTTTCTTAATTCAAGTCCATGGTGTCTAGTGACATTTCCCCCCTTTGGTGGCAAATTTGGACAAACCTTCAATCTGACCCTGTGAACAGAAAGACTGAAGCATGCTTTTTGGTAGTCGGTTCATTATGATACCCAGGGTGCACCCTTATGTTTTTTAAACATTCCCTGATGCCTAGTGAGCTTTCTACAACACTGTCCAACAATAGATTCCCCAATGCAATCAGTGTTTGGAGGGAATGAGATATGCCTTGGAGCACTGAGGCAGTGAAAGTAAAACAAGCTTATCAGCTAATTTTACTTTCACTTTTGTAGTAATCACAGCAGCATGTCCTGCACACTGATCGTCCTTATGAAAAAAGCAGGAAAACCTCAGGCTTCTCAGGAAGATCTTATAAAAATAGGAATCCTACTGGTGCAAGCACCAGAAAGTCCTTTTAAACTCTCCCCAGTGACAGCCGCTGGCTGATGCCTGCACTCAAAAGATCAATGTGTTTGGAGGTTGTAAACTAGTACACTTCTGTAGGAAGCCATGTGTAACTAATTTACCCCTCGCTGGATAATTCAACATGCAATCTTAGATTTCATAAAACTAATTTTGTTCAAATGGGCTCATAGTGTCACTACCTTATTCACCCTACCCATACATTCAGTTAAGTCATTGTTTTTAATAGAGATGTTGTCAATGTGTGATAGCGCCTCAGGATCTTCTTGTAAGAGATCCAGTACCCTGCAAAGAGTCCAAGACTGTTTTTAAACCCGTGGATAAATCTTGTATAAGCATATTGAAAAACAATTGATTTTTGGTTGTAGGGGTTCGAGTCCACTTCAATTAGTAGTCACAGTCTGTTAGACCTGGCCCATTGTGCAAGTGTATCCCCAAAACTTTTGTATTTTGCATTCTTCCTCCTTTTCTGAAATGTTTGTGTTGGCTTTAGGACTCTAGGCAATTTACCATTGATAACCAGTGCTAAAGTGCATCTCTCTGTTAGAAATGGGGTCTTTGGTTGGCAGTCAGGTTACCCCTTGTCCAAGCAAGGACCCTCATCCCAGTCAGGGTAAAGGAGAATCACCATCAGTTAACCCCTGCATGCCCCCTTGGTAGCTTGACACAAGCAGGCAGGCTTAACTTCAGAAGCAATGTATAAAGGATTTGTACCAACCACAGGTTTAGAAAAATAGGTAATATTTATCTAAACAAAACAAGACCACAATGAAAAAAAATCTGACATACACAAGCCAGGTTTTATAAAAAGAGTCTTAAATCCTTTAGACAACAGTGAGAATGCTGTTATTGCACAAAAGTACCTGGGTAGCATCAAAATAAACCCGCATGGGTGAGCGTGCAATGGAAAAGGCCAGCAATGCGTCGATTTCTCACTCGCAAGTGAAAACGTGTGTCGTTCCTCCTCCAGTCGGTCAGTGTGCATCATTCCTTCTCTCCCTCAAGAGAGCAATGCGTCAATCCTGGACGGGCACCTCGGGTGCAGACAGGCTTTGTGTTGGTTTTCCACACCCAGCGATGTTATGTGGAAATACGGTTGCACGGTGCCAGGAAACCGCACTGCATGTGGCTTGCGTCATTAACAGCAGCTGCTGCGGGTTTTGTGTGTTGTTTCTCCAGCCATGTTCCGTCGACCTCCTAGCCGCAATGCAGGAAGAGCATCGATTTTTGCTGGGAGGCCATCGGAACGTTGTGTATCAGCCAAGAGGCGGGTGGTGCATTGAACGTTTCCCCGCAAGGCAATTTTTGCGTGGATTTCTGTCCTTTACTACCAGCTGCACCTTTCAAGGGCCCAGAGACAGGTTAGGGCACCACTTGGTAGGCAAGACTCTCAGCAGAAAGCCCAAGTGCTGGCAGAGAGAAGTCTTTGGTGTCCCTGAGACTCCAACAACAGGAGACAAGCTCTGTTCAAGCCCTTGGAGATTCTTCAACAGTGGGAAGTCACACAAAAGTCAGTCTTTGCCTTCTCTCAGTCAGAAGCAGCTATTGCAGGCCAACCCAGCAAAGCTCAGTCACAGGCAAAGGGGCAGTACTCCTCCTCCAGCTCTCCAGCTCTTCTCTTCAGAAGACAGTCCCCTTGGTTTCAGAAGTAATCTGATTTTCAGGGGTTTTAGGTGCTCTTCTTATACCCCTTTCTGCCTTTAAAGTAGGCCTACTTCAAAGAGAAGTCTCTGTTGTTTTTAAGATCCTGCTTTGCCCAGGCCAGGCCCCAGACACACACCAAGGGGGTGGAGACTGCATTGTGTGAGGGCAGGCACAGACCTTTCAGGTGCAAGTGAAGACTCCTCCCCTCTCCTCAGCCCAGATTGTTCATTGGGATATGCAGGCTACACCCCATCTCCTTTTGTGTCAATGTCCAGAGGAGAGGGGCAAACAGCCCAATTGTCAAATTGACCCAGACAGGGAATCCACAAACAAGGAGAGTCACAGAATGGTTTAAGTAAGAAAATGCCTACTTTCTAAAAGGTATTTTACCAAATGAGGCAACCCCAAATAACCCTTAGACCTGGGTAATTAAATCAAATATCAAAAACATTTGGTCCTCAGGAAGAAGTGTATGCCTACACTTCCACAGCACTTTTAACTTTTTTTTCAGAGGCTATTTATAACCAAACATACCATCATTAAGTCAGGATAAATTACTTTTTATTTTTATCATCCTGACCAAATCATTCTTCAATTGTAAAAAACGTATACATTTTAAATTAGGAACCATAAGTGCTCCTAAAATATAACAGCGCAGTACAGTGAGTATAGTGATAATTAAAGTGCCATAGTGTTTTATACAATATTTACAACAATGTGGTTAAAAACAATCAAGAAGAAGAACAGTGAGCTTCAAAAAGACCTATTCACTCCAGGTGTCTTGAAGTCACCTTATATGTTAAACCACATTCGATAGTCAACGTTCATAATTTAAAATGTATACTTTTTTTTACAATTGAAGAATGATTTGGTCAGGATGATAACAATAAAAAGTAATTTGTACTGACTTAATGATGGTATGTTTGGATATAAATAGTCTCTGAATAAAAAGTTAAAAGTGCTGAGGAAGTGTAGGCATACACTTCTCCCTGAAGACCAAACATTTTTGATATTTTCTTTCGAAAAGTGGCATTTTCAAACACACAATCTAAAAACCAACTTCACTAAAAGATGTTTTTTTAAATTGTGAGGTCAGAGACCCCAATCTCCACCTGTCTATCTGCTCCCTAAGGGAATCTGCACATTAATCCTATTTAAATGTAGCCCCCATGTTAAACTATGAGAGAGATAGGCCTTGCAACAGTGAAAAGCAAATTTGGCAGTATTTCACCGGGTGGACATGTAAAACACATAAGTATGTGTCCCACCTTTCACGTATACTGCACCCTGCCCATGGGGCTACCTAGGGCCTACCTTAGGGGTGCCTTACATGTATGAAAAGGGAAAGTTTAGGTCTGGCAAGTGGGTACACTTGCCAAGTCGAATTGGCATTTCAAAACACTGCAGTGGCAGGTCTGAGCCATGTTTACAGGGCTACTAATGTCGGTGGCAAAACCAGTGCTGCAGGTCCACTAGTAGTATTTGATTTACAGGCCCTGGGTACTTCAAGTGTACTTTACTAGGGACTTACTAGTAAATCAAATATGCCAATCATGGATATTCCAATGTACACATATAATTTATACAGGGAACACTTTCTGGCACTGGTCAGCAGTTGTAAGGTGTCTAGATCAAACAAAACAGCAAAAACAGAGTCCAGCACATGGAAACAACCTGGGAAGTAGAGGCAAAAAGTCAGGGGAGACCATACCAATGATGCCAAGTCTAACACTCTCTGTCTAAAATATTTTGGCAATTGGTTTCTCCATGATTAGCTTATTTGACTTACTAGTAAGTACCTAGCATAGTGCACCAGGTGTGCCCAGAGCCTGTAAAACAAATGGTACCAGTGGGCCTGCAGCACTGATTTTGCTACCCACATAAGTAGTCCTGAAAACATGTATCAGGACTGCCACTGCAGTGCCTGTATGTGCAGTTTTAAACTGCCATTTAGACCTGCAAGTGCACCCACTTGCCAGGTCCAAGCCTTCCCTTTTATCACATGTAAGCCACCCCTAAGATAGGCCCAAGGCAGCCCCATAGGCAGGGTGCAGTGTATTTAAAAGGCTGGAGATGTACTGTTGTGTTGTATATGTCCTGATAGTAAAATATTGCTAAATTTGTTTTTCACTTTTACAGGGTGAACATGGGGATTGCCTTGAAAAATCTTTTAAGTATGATTTCCTATAGGGAGCAGATTGAGATATGGAGGTTGGTTTCTCTGAATGCACAATTTAAAAATTCATATTTTGGCAAAGTTGGTTTTTGAATTGTAGGTTTGAAAATGTAAATTTTAGAAAATGACCATTTTCTTGCTTAATCATTCTGTGCTTCTGCCTGTCTGCTGAGTACACGTCTGGGTCAGGATGACAGTTGGGCATTTTGTGCATTTACTCTAGACAGTCACACAAAGGGAACTTACGTGTGCCCTGCATATCCTGATGGCCCCTCACCAGGGCTAAAAAGGGGGGAGGAGCCGGCACTTGCACACAAAGCAGTCTCCAACCCCCTGGAGAGTGTCTGGGGCCAAGGCAGGGAAAGGCAGGGTCTTGTGCACTACAAAGAGTTCTGAAGTTTGCCTACTTCAAAGACAGAAATGGGTATAAGTACTGGACCTCTGACACCACATGGTTAAAATCCTTTTGGTCTGAGGACATTTTGCCAGTAAGAAGAACTGGATGCTGTAGGATGGACTGCCACTCTGCCTGTTTGCTCAGCTGGCTTGCTGCTTGCTGCTTCTGCCCAGCGAGTGAAAGGACTGGACCTGGATTTCTACATCCTACTTACAAAGTTCTCCCAGGGCTTGGACTGAGCTTGCCTCCTGTTAAAAAGACTCAGGGACATGAAAGACTTCATTTGCCACTGCCTGGGCTCTCTTGCTGAGAGTCCTGACTTGTCAAGTGGTGCCAAATCCATTTCCTGGGCCCTTGGGAGTAGGTTCTGGTGTACCAAGGAAGAAACAAGTGCATCAACCTTGAAAACAACTTCAGAACCGGCAGCGCTGTCTGACCCCACTCCGTTGTCTGCACCGGAGCCATGGTCCCTGCTCGCTGATCAGGATCAACACCACAGGCCTGAGGTTGCTGCAGTGCCTCTAGTCCCACCACAGCATGAGTCCAGAGTGCCTTGTTGTCAAAGCCCAGCTCACCTGAGTTCTTGTTCAGTTCTGATGGAGGTTGAAGACAATCCGACCCCACCCTGAAACTGCTTGTTCCAGCACACTAGTTTTTAAAACAGTGCACTAAGAACAGAAGCTCAAGGGAAGGGGGGAAGTGGATAAAATAAAAAAGAGAGACAACACCGTTCTTGCGTTTCCACTGTTGAAGTGCTGCACAAATCTGCGGCCCTTTCTGACTTCTGTAGAAACTGGTGCCTAATGAAACATAAACAAAGAACAGATAAGTGCAACCTATTCCTAAATGGGTTCCTGACTATCCCTTTATTTATTAGAAATTCTCTTCTAAAAGTACCTCTTGGATCCTGGTCTCTAGTTTCCAGGTTTGGAATGTGTTACTGCTCTGGGATGTGTTTTCTATTACTGTAAAGCTTCTAAAACATTAAACAAATACCGTTATCAGAATTACCAATATCAAACATTCATCATAATATAACTAAAGCCTAAATTCCCAATAGCAGACTCACTTTTCCCATATTTCCAGAATCTTTTATAAAACAAATACTGTACTTTTACATCAAAATACAGCATGTAATTTGTGCAAGTCCTTGATTTACTGTTTGCCTTGCTGTTAATGGTTTCCACTGTTCGATTCTTAAAAGTTCCATGAGAAAAAACAATGTTTGCTTCACAAAGTTCTGCAAAATATTCTTGTAACAAAGAGTTTGAATCACAATGTTCGTGGAAGGTATTTCGTTTCAAATTGTCTATACACGAATCCAGAAATTGTTGTCAAAGTTCTTTCAGGTAATAAAAGGTTTTGCACTTACTTGTTGCTGGCAAGAGATACTGATCAGTCTAACCTTGTCTTCTTTCTCTTTTGCAGGTTACTCATAGGAGAGAGGCTGAAGCAAGGAGGAACCGGAAACCGGAAGAAGGAAGAGCCAGAAGCTGCGCCCATTGAAGTCAATGAAAGTCTGTAAAGAGCAGGAGTGCCAGCGCCGAGGGATCTGTTCTCAGGTAAGCGGGAGGTAGACGAGCACAAGCACTGGGTGAGGCTCGGGGGATGCCTTTTATAGACAGGGCTGGGTGTGGTTTGAAGGGCTGGGTGTGGTCCTCACATGCTGCACATGTTCTTGGAAGGTGTGCAGAGCTGGGTGTGGTTTGAAGAGCTGGGTGTGGTCCTCACATGCTGCACATGTTCTTGAAAGGTGTGCAGAGTTTCAGTTATTATACAAATGAGTTGGATTAACACATGGCCTAGGGAGGAGTATTTTAAAGAAGCCTTGGTAAAAGCAAGGCCCAATGTGTAAACAAAACAGCACATTAAACAACATACACAGAAGCCTAGGGGGGGGGGGGAAGGTGAGATAACAAGAAAGGCTTTCAATAGTAAGTTTAAAAGGGAGCTATTACAGAACCCACTAGTGCAGTGAGAGGGGACATGCTCTTTGCTGTGTACAAACCCTAACACTTGTCACAGACATCCATGGCACCCAACTGTGCTCCAGCACCTGAGGCCCAGTGGTGTGATCACAACACCTTGAAGTCGACACCTTGCATCATGACTTGCTGGATTCATGGACCCTGCCTTGTCATGAGAAACCAACATCTCTCCACCAATCTCTCTGCAACTGCAAGGAACCGAGGTCTCACCTCCCCTGCCTCTCAGTAAGGAACCAATGACTCACCTCCCCTGTGGCATTAAGGAACCAATGCCACACCGGCTCTAGCAGCACGTCATCACCCTGACTCCATGCAACGTCTTTATTTCCTCATTGTTTTCTAAGGTATTGTAACCGGGGTCCATGCGACTTTGTGACCAGACCATACTCCCTCAAGAATGGCATTGAGCTGTTGGAGACGACTCTGCCAGGACGTCGTGATAGCCCCAGTTGGAGCTATGATGTTCCCAAGTACTATACTAATATTTAATCTTCGAAAATGTGTATCTTGCTTGTGCATGTTGAATTTATGGTGTTTTGGTCTTGTTTTACTCAGATAAATATTTGCTAATTTTCTAAACTGGTGTGGAGTACTTTTGTGATGTTTTCATTATGTTACTATGCGCATGTACAAATACTTCACACATTGCCTCTGAGATAAGCCTGACTGCTTGAGCCAGTGAGCAGGGGTTAGATGTGTGACTCCCTTACCCTAGGTAGACAAGGGTTTCGTGACTTGGACAGGTTGCAAACCACTGTCAACCAGAGGTCTCTTTTCTGAAACAATCCTTATCAAGATGAATCACAAAAGTCACTAAAATGAATCTGTTCTCAACAATTTGGTAGTTTAGTTAAGTAGTCAGTTTTAAAGTGTAAAGTATCTATGCAGCACTCAAACAATAATAACACAAAAAGACCGCACAAGAACATCCCTAAACTCTTTAAAAAAAAAAAAGAGGAACCTTTAATAAATAAAATGACACTGCTAGAGCGCCTGGTCCTTAATAAGTAAACTTATAAGGGGAGGCGTATAGGTCGATGAACCTTTTGATTCGCATGGAGTATCCTAGCTATGGTGTAACCAATGTTCATCAATAATCAATACACAAATCAATACCCATTAAGCAAATATTAATCAGTAGTTAATAACCTCACACCAGGACATTCAGACATGAATAACCACAACTCAATATACGTTTCATCAGTTTTATTTCCGTATTAGTTACAATACTAAGTCATAGGTTAATTCAATCATTATTCAAAGCAATTCCATATTAATTCACTAGAAGGCTCCAAAAACATAATCTAATCAAAACTTGTATCAGAGTACATTCTAAAGCAATAGCATAAGTCAAGAACTGAATCAGGGCTGAATAAGTCAACATGAATAGCGAAGTTCAGCAAATCAGTTTGTCAATCTATTGTCTTTGCATTTGTCATTGTCACAAGATAGGGACCTCACCTAATCCAGATTAGCATCTGCATGTGGGACTTTATGCGAAAACAATTTAGAACGTGAATTTGGAAAAACATCTAACTATAAGAAAACTATTAAACAGCGCAGTTGGTACCTAGAAAGAAAAGGCACAAAAGTTAATTCAGTCACATTGTCATATATACCTATCCACGATAATGGATCAGCAACAAACTCAGTCTTCATCTTCAGGTCACCAATCAATCAGCATCTCATCATGCTCGCATGAGCCCAATGACAGAATCTTGAATCTCTTTGATTTCGTAGTGTCTCTCCGAATATCTGCACCTAATATCTGAACTCTCCCCTTCTGTCACTTAATTAAATTAAAGTCACCCAGACTATCTCCCAATGCCTAATTGGTCAATCAATCTTATGATTTTGCATTATCCAATAGTCCTTATTATCCAAATCAATGAAGTCTAACATTACACAGTTCTCAAGATGTTGATTGGTTCACTGTACGATATCCTCATTGTCCGGCTCATCAAGTATCGAAAATGTTGCATCTTCTTCTCCAGTCAGTATCTCCATTGTTCAGGTCCTGGGAAAGTACATCCAGCATACTTTACACTGATTTGGATACAACTTTTTCTTCGCCATCTCCTGTTCTTGGTTCACACATAGGATTTTTGCTGAGCAAATTTTATTAAACAATAAGCGGTTCACGGTCAGTCCAGCACATTAGTTTTTTCTACATTGCGCTTTAATACTTGACTTCTGCACAAGGCCTGGTAAGTTAGGCCATAGCTTCAGCTAAGTTAGCTCTACAATATAATGTAAAACATGCGTTATATATCTCAATATGACACATATTACATTATTCAATATGTTTTTCTATATTTCATACATGCTATTCATTTTATAAGTACATTTGTGAATCTTTGTGATCGCTTTCTGAGGGCACATTTTCAAACGTGTACTTTTCTTCTACATTAATTACTCAAACTACTTAAACATTAATTTCTAATAAGTATGCCTGTGTTATCAATACCAAAATACAAAAAAACATCTGTAGAACTGGAGTTGTGAGTTTTTGAAGGTTTAGGTAAAAATAGCACCAAAAGGCACGAATCACCAACTGCAGGTATCTGGTTGCACGATACCAGGACAAAGTCAAAAGTTCAGGCCTACTGCGATGGAGCATAGGCCAGATAAAAGGCCAGGTTTGTCAGGTTTCTGACTTTGATGCATGAACGCATTGTCCTGTGTCACGCTGTGAGTTTCAGTCAGGTGGTGCCCCGTACATTTGTCTCTGTGTTGGATCCAGTGAAGCCACCAATCTGGAGCTGTGCAGTACTGTGATGTGTGACATTGTGTCGCTCTGTGTCTGATCTGGTGAAGCTGCCAATCAGCAGCTGTGTGGTGCTGATATTCAAAGCCCTGTGTTGCGCTGCATCAGATGAGGTGAAGCGGTCAATCAGGGGCTGTAGGGTGCTGCAATCTGTGGCCCGGTATCCTCTCCCACCTGCAGTAGCTGTCGACACTACTGTGGCTGTGGACTGGGTGGCTGAAGTGCCTGCCTGGGTTCTGACTAGCCTGGCCCGACATGAAGGACGGGTGGGGGGGGTGGTAGGGAAGAGGTCAACGGTGGAGAGGAAAAGCTTCTTAGGGACATTGGGGCGGGAAGAGGGTGAAAGTTTGGGAGTGGAGGAAGAGGAAGTGGTTGTAGGAAGGTGTCTGTCTGCTGATTTTGGGTGCAGATGCATGGGCTGGATGCTATTGGGAGGTGGATGGATGTTGGGTGTCTGAGTGCTTGCATTTGTATACTTTTGGAGGAGGGGGCCCATACACAGTGGAAGAGGGCACAGGGGACGTGTGCATGGATGTGGGGGTGGTGACTGCCAGTGAGGGGCGTGTAGTGATAGGCCTGATGGTGATGGTGGGAGTGGATGAGGATATAGTGCATGCAGGTGTGATTGTAGATGCAACTGGGAGGGAGGTGGACGTGGAGGAGGAGGGGGACACAGTGGAGGCAGTGGATGCTGGCATGTCTTTATCTGGATGGTGTTTGTGTGAGTGCCTGTGAGATGATGTGTGGTGCTTGTTTTTGCCTGAACCACTCCTGTGTGTTGTCTTGAGTGCATGCTGGTCTGCCTGTGTGCTTGGGATAGGTTGGGGTTGAGGGGAATGGTATTGGGCAGAAGAAGTTGGAGGGGGAGGCTAGAAACAGGGACAATGGCTGCCATCAGGGAGGAGTCCAGAGCCTGGATTGATCTCTGTTGGGCCGCCATGCCAGAATGAATGCCCTCCAGGAATGCATTTGTTTGTTGCAAATGGGCTGCCAGCCCCTGGGTGGCATTCACAATGGTTGACTGCCCAACAGAGATGGATCACAGGAGGTCAATAGCCTCCTCACTCATGTACAGCAGGGCTCACTGGGGCAGGGCCTGAGGTGCCTGGGGCAGAGGAGATGCCCACCCTCCTGGGTGAGCGGGCATGGGAAACATGCTGAGGGGCTGCTGGGAGGGCGGTGCTGGTATGGGGGGTGGCGGCTGTAGTTGGGCTGGGCACAGAGGTGTCCGCCACCACTAGGGAGCTTCCATCTGAGGAGGTATCACTGTCAGAACTATCCCCTCCAATCTCTGCCATGGTGCTCCTCTCGCCCTCTGTCCCACTGGTGCCCTTACCGTCAGTGGATTCGGCTACCTGGGCCCTGTGGGATGAAGCTCTCCCCGTCGCCGATGCCTCTGCTCCTCCGCCAGATGATGCTGATCAACATAAGGACAGGTTGACAAAACAGAAAGGGGGTGGAGAGACAAAGGATACCCTTGATCAATGGCGGCAACAACACCACAATTGCCGTACACAACACACACACAGGGAATAGCCCTACGCACTAGGCAATGCACTAACAGTCACAATGCTAGTCACCAGCCCATGGACAGGGATACCTAACACCAATTGCAGCATACCTGAGACCCACAGACCCCTGCCCAGTAGTGGATGCCTACTACCTTGGTTGGAAGAGGTTTTCATCAGACCCTGCCCAACATGGGACCTACCCTGCAATGTCCTGCCTGGCCTAGGGGCACCCACAGACCCACATCCCCCACCTGGAAGCCACCCCACAACGTGCAAGGAGTATATTAGGGCACTGTACTCACCTCCTTGTGGCTGCTGTGATGCCCCTAAGCACCCATCCAGCTCCGGATCGGCCACTGCCAGTATGCAGGCCATCAGGGGGGGTCAGGGTGCGATGGGCACCCTTTCCTCATTGGGAGGTCATCCCCTTGTGGGTCCCCACCCTCCTCCATGCCCAGTGTCTCAGGTCCTCCCAGCATTTGCGACAGTGGGTGCCACGCCTGCCATAGACTCCCAGGGTCCACACGTCCTTGGTTATAGCACGTCTTATACCCTTTTTTTGATGGCAGCTGACCTGCAGAGAAATACACATAGGAAAAATGGTCAGTCGGACCGTCCTGTTTGTTACACTCATGGCCCACCATAGCCTTCACATCCCCTTACCCAAAGACATTGCCCACCATACATGCAGCACTCTGCCCAGGGCCCTTCCACCAGCCCCCCCTACATGAGGCCCTCACACACAGCACTCCATGCATTCATGCCCCATGCATCGTGCTCACAGTGTACTCACCTGTTGGCCTGGAGGCCCATACAGCATTCGGAACTGGGGTAGGACCCCATCCACCAGTCTCTCCAACTCCACAGAGATGAAGGCGGGGCCCTTTTCCCAGTGAGCCATGGTCGGTTCCAGACACAGGTCACAGCAGCACTTGCAGTGCAAGTCTTCTCCTGTTGAAGGTCAGGTAGCAAGTGGGTGAACAGATAGAAAATGGCGGTCACGTCCGCGGCAGTGCGTACCATCACTGCCAGCCGACATCACCGTTGCCCACTGTAACCCATAGGGCCCAATGGTATCCAATAAGGAGTTGCATGGCGGTTCTCGACCGCCTCCCGCCATGGCGCACAACGTCAGCGGAATTACCTAATTTCCACATGTCCCTCCATACAGGACAGGAGGACACCATTTCAGGGGGGGCAGACCATGGCACCTAATTGCGTCATAGTACACATAGCCACCATTTGGGTCTATCAAACAATATACTGTTACAGTCACAACATGCAATGCAGTGTAGTGTTTCTAAGCTGCTCACCGTTTTGCCCCCTAGATTGCAACCGCTGCGGATGAATAGGAGCTAGAGACACAGCCCCTGGTGGCCTTGGCAACAATGGAGGACAGGCACATTATCCTCACCTATAGACTGGACAGGGCCACAATCACAGAGCTGTGTGCCCAATTGGAGCCTGACCTAATCTCTGCTATCCGTCAGCCCAGCAGGATCCCCCCCTCTTGTGCAAGTCCTATCTGTGCTCCATTTCCTGGCAACTGGCTCCTTCCAAGTGACAGTGGGCTTGGCAGCAGGAATATCTCAGCCAATGCTCTCAATATTGCTGACCAAAGTGTTGTCTGCTCTGATTAAACCCAAGCACAGCTACATCGTTTTTCCCCAGGTGGAGGATTTGGCCACAGTGAAAGCTGATTTCTATGCAATGGGACATATCCCCAACATTATTGGGGATATTGATGGTACACTTATTGCATTTGTGCCCCCCGGAGAAATGAACAGGTTTTTCAGAAATCAAAAGAGCTTTCACTCAATGAATGTGCAGATAGTGTGCCTGGCGGACCAGTATATCTCCCATTTCAATGCTTAGTATCCTGGGCCTGTGCATGAAGCCTTTATACTGAGGAATAGCAGCATCCCATATGTGATGGCTCAACTCCAGAGGCACCGGGTGTGGCTAATAGGTGAGCCCTGGTTCCCTCCCAGTTGGTGTTGGTTTATGGGGATGTTGTGGGCCCTAAGGGTTAGTGTGTGGCTAACAGTTGTCCCTTGATATTTGCAGGTGACTCTGGTTACCCCAGCCTCTCATGGCTACTGACCCCTGTGAGGAATCCCAGGAGAAGGGCAGAGGAACATTACAATGAGGCACACAGGTGAACAAGAAGAATCATAGAGAGGACATTCAGCCTCCTGAAGGCCAGGTTTCGTTGCCTCAATCTAACAGGTGGATCCCTGTACTATTCACCCAAGAAGGTGTGCCAAATCATCGTAGCATGCTGTATGTTGCACAACCTTGCCTTACGTCGCCAGGTGCCTTTTCTGCAGGAGGATGAGCCTGGATATGGGTGTGTGGCAGCAGTGGACCCTGTGGACAGTGAAGATGAGGAGGCGGAGAATGAGGATGAGGACAACCGAAGTGCAATAATACAACAATACTTCCAATGACACACAGTTAAGACACTGTAACTTCACTTTTGATTGACAGTTTTGTGTTTGACATTGTCACTGGCAGGCTGATTTTCGCACTTAAATTGCCACTTACTGTACCCTTTGGCATCTCTATTTTCAGGTATTTGTGCCCCACTATCGCTCCTGGTGTGTTGACTGCAGCCACCTACATGTCATTCCTATTAATGCATTACTGTACAGTTGTATTGCAGTGTTTAAAGTTTGTTAAACAAAAACATAGTTCAATCATTTGACAGACTATATACTTGTTTTTATTAAAATAGTGTTTATTTAAGTGCTAATAGGTAGAGGGGGATCTGCAATGGGCTGGGCTGATGGTGGAGGAATGTCCAGGATAGAGTCCAGTCTATGTGGATCACAGGGGCATTGTCCAAGGGGGGATAGGAAGAGAAGCAATGGCATTTCAAGGTGGACTGGGTGACTGAGTGGGGCACAAGGGTAACAATCAGGAGAGCCTTATTTCCTGGCGGGGGTCTTGGCAATAGTCTCTGGCTTCTGCCTGGATCACAGATACCGTTTGTGGGTGGTTCTCCTTCTGCAGGAGGAGGTGGTGCTGGTGACCTGTTGGTCCTGTGGCGGGCCTCCTGTCCACTAGTGGCAGCAGAGGCAGAAGGCTGTTCAGTGGTTTGGCTAGTGTCAGGGACCCAGTGGTGTGCCACTGCCCCCCTCATGGTGTAAGCCATGTCTGCCAGCACCCCTGTAATGGTGACCAGGGTGGTGTGGATGTCCTTCAAGTCCTCCCTGATCCATCCTGCAGCCGCTGGGTGTCCTGCAACTTCTCCAGTATCTGGCGCATCGTCTCCTTGAAATAGTGGTATGCTTTCAGGATCTTGGTGAGTGCCTCCTGAAGAGCTGGTTCCCTGGGCCTGTCCTCTTCCTGTCGCACAGCAGTCCTCCCAGCTTCCCTGTTGTCGCGTGCCTCTGTCCCATGATCTGTGTGCCCACTTCCACTGACCCCATGTCCCTGATTGTCCTTGGTTTGTGGGGTTGCCTGGGGTCCCTGTAGTGGTGGACACACTGCTGATTGACGTGTCCTGGGGACAGAGGTATGGGCCTGCTGGGTGGGTACTGTGGTGGTGTTTCCTGAGGGGGGATGCTCTGTGGTGGTATGGGACTGTGGCAGGGTAACCGACTGTCCGGAGGTCCCTGATGGGCCAGGTTGGTGATCCAGATCCAGTTGTCCAGAGCTGCTGTCATCATTGTGGGCCTCTTCTCGGGTGGGGACTGGATTTTGCTGGTACCTCCTCTCCGGTGACGTTGGGTGAGGGACCTGTGGGGAAGTAAATACAGTGTTATTGTTTCTGCGTGTGACATCTTGTGCATGGGTGTGTTGCCCTCTATGGTTGTTATTGTCCTGGCAGCTTTCCTTGTGTGAGTAGTGATTTGGTAGGCTAGGTGATTCTAACTAGTGTCTATGCTTTAGTGATGGGTGTCCATGCAGGTTTGTGATGGGGGTCCGTGCACTGGTGTTGCATGCAGGGCTTGGTATTGGGAGGGGTGGGCTGTGATGGTGGGGTGTGTGTGAGGTGGTGGAGTGATTGGAGTGAGGTGTGTGTGTGTGAGGTGGTGGAGTGACTGGAGTGAGGGTCAGGGTGAGGGTATGTGATGGCATGTAGGTAGGGGGGTGATAGTAATAGAGAGTTGACTTACCAGAGTCCAGTCCTCCTCCTACACCTGCCAGGCACTCAGGATGCATGATTGCCAAGACTTACTCCTCCCATGTTGTTAGTTGTGGGGGAGTAGGTGGGGGGTCTACCGCCAGTCCTCTGTATAGCGAGTTAGTGTCTTGCTGCTGTGGAACGTACCTTCTTCCATAGGTCATTCCACCTCTTCCTGATGTCATCCCTTGTTCTGGGGTGCTGTTCCACGGCATTGACCCTGTCCACGCTTCTACGACGTAGCTCCATCGTCCTTGCAATGGATGTCTGCTGCACCTGTGATTCAAATAGCTTTGGCTCTAACCAGATGATTTCCTCCACCATGACCCTTAGCTTCTCCTCTGAGAATCAGGGGTGCCGTTGTGGTGCCATAGGTGTAGTGTTAGTGGTGTGGGTGTGTGGGATGATGTATTGGGGTATGTGATGAAAGGTGCGTGGATGGTGTATAGGTGATAGTGGTGTGTGGCTGTGGTCTTGTCTGTGGTCTTGCTATCTCTCTTGTGGCATTTGTTTTTAGTGGTAAAGGGTTGTGGGTAATGTGGGTGTGTGTTTTATAGTGGTGTGGGTGTATGGGTACGGTGTGTGTATGGGTGTCAGGTGTGAGTTATTCAAATTGTCCAATGTAGTGTTGTTTTGTTAGTGTGTGTGTGTATTTTGAGTGCAGCGGTATGTACAATCAATGGTTTACTGCCATTGAATGTACACCGCAGTGATTCGTGGGTCATTAGGATAATGAGAACCTACGAGACAGCTTAAGCCCCAGGGCCCACCACCTCCCCTCGGCTTTAATGACAAGGAATGCGGGGTTGCATGGCCCCCCGGAGCCCCAGGGACCACCACCTCCCTGGGGCTTTAATAAAAATGCATGCAGGGGAACCATGGCCCCTCTGCAGCCCCGGGAACCACCACCTCCCTGGGAGCTATAACCTTTGCTTTTTTATGTGAATTTCTATGTTTCTTGAATTTCTATTTTCTAACCATAACGTCCCTGTAACCTTTGCTCTTTTCAGTTAATATCTATGTTTTTTTTCTTAATGTAAAGTAATTATCACTTATATTTGCCATGCACTATGCACATAGGCAGCTGGACAGAGGGCCTGACCTGCGGACAGGCCCTGCAGCCAACCCCCTATAATAACCCAACCTTGCGCTATGCACTGACTTCCACCGCACATATTATGGTTGGCTACAGGGCCTGGCTTAAAGCCCTGTTGCCAGGCCTGGCTTAAAGCCAGTCCCTGCAACCAAGCCCTCTAACCACCAACCTTAGACCATGTGCACCAGGTCTTGGCTGCAAGTCTGCATGGCTCTCTCTCTTGTCTAATTTCTGCCCCAGGGACCCCATTCCCCAGTGCCTGCTACAGTTCCATAGGGGGGTTCGCGGCTGATTTGCCCTGGGGTCCCCATCCCCTGGGGCCCTGCCTTCTAAAATATTTTTCAGGGAGGGGGCTGCATGGTCCTCCACCCCTGGCCGATTTCAGTCCCATGGACCCCATCCCAATAGATCTGACATTAAAATATTTATTTTTCTGGTGGAGGAGGGCCACCTGGCCACCCTTCCTGAGACGATCTCAACCTTGGGGATCCCATCCCCTGTGATGCAATCTTCTAAAAACCTTTTATGGGGAAGGAGGGCCACACGGGCCACTGCCACAGCTGATTTTGGCCTCCGGGACCCAACCTTCATATATTATATTTTTGGGGAAGGAGGTCGCACGACTCCCCTCCTAGGGCTGATCTTGGCTGTGGAGACCCCTTCCCTGGGGGTCTTGTCTAGACATTTTATTTTTCTGAGGTGAGGGGGGCTGCATGGTCCCTCTCCCAAGTCTGACCTCAGCCCCAGGGTCCCCATCCACTGGGGCCTGGCCATGTTATCAAATGGTTGGGATCAGCGGGAGGAGTCTGAAGGCCCCTACTGTCCCAGTTGGATCCCCGCCTCCCACCTCCTGCAGAATCCACCATTTCTGTCATAGAGAGGGAACTGCTTAAGATGCAGCTCCCTCTCTGTGGTAGTGATTGATTTCTCTGTTTCCCTGCCTGCATGTCTTCAGGCAGAGGAACAGAGGAAATCACCACTTCTAGCAAGTGAGAGACTCAAGGCAAGTCAGAGCAAACAGCTATGTCCCGGGAGTGGGTACCATGGGACATAGCAGGAGCTGACCTCGGGGGTGGCGGTCCTCAGAACCATCATTGACTCCTCAAGGAGCCAACTTGAACTAGCACCAGAGAGGTGGTGGTCCCAGGGGCTGCAGAGGGGCCATGAGCCCCTCCCTTAATTATGTTTAAAGCTCTGGGGAGGTGGAGGTCCCCAGGGCCGAGAGAAGGGCACACAGCCCCTTGCAATCATTTTCTTTAAATCCTTAGGGAGGTGGCTGTCCCTGTAGCTGCGGGGGTCATGTGCCCCCCCATATTCATTTTGTTCAAAGCCCGAGGAAGCGGCAATCCCTGGAGATGCGGGAGGCCACATAGCCCCCTCATTCGTTTTCTTTAAAGGCTAAGGTAGGTGGTCGTCCCCAGGGCTACAGGGGGCTGCACATGCCCCCCTTAATTACGATTAAAGTTCCAGGGAGGTGGTATTCCCCAGGGCTGCAGGGAGGCCACGTGCCCTACGCATTCATTTTCTTCAAAGCCCTGAGGAGGTGGCGGTCCCCTGGGCTATGGGGAGACCAGGTGCTCCATTCTTAATTATGATTAAAGCCCTGGTGAGGTGGCGGTATCCAAGGCTGCGGGGGGCACACCGGTCTCCCTCAATTATGATGAGGTGGGGGCACGAGTTATAGTTACTTTAGGGTGCAAGTTATAGTTACTTAAGATAACTCTGAACTATAAAAGATGAATTTTATGGTTTTGTACGTTTCAAATGTGAGCCTAACTATGACGTCCCTGTAACCTTTGTTTTTTTTCAAGTGAATTTCTATGTTTTTTTTAATTCTATTCCCTAAATATAATGCCCCTGTAACCTTAGTTTTTTTCAGTGAAAAAGTATACATCACCCTATTCATCCAAACCCCTAAAAATACCCTTATCACCCAGGAAGCCATACCCACCTTAAACCCCAACAATAGCTTACCACCCAAAAAACATACCAGCCCTTAACCCTAAAAACCCCTTACCACCTAAAACCCGAAACCCACCCTGAACACAAAAAAAAAGCACTTACCACCTAAAACTCCATATCCACCCGTAGCTTTGATGTCGCTTAATGAATCTTCATGAAATTTTCAAAACGTATACTTTGGTCAGTTCAGCTGCTTCCCAGAAAGTTTCAGAATGTCATTCAAGTGGGAGCTAAGAAACAGGGAGGTCCCAAAACACTTTTTCCTCATTCTATGTCAATGGGATTTTTCAAAATTTTAAACACGACTACAACCCGTTCGACTGAACAGAATTACCCCAAATATGTCAGAAAGCTAGATCTTGGTCCCAAAAGCACACTTTGTGTGACTTGTTGTAAATCCATTCCGTAGTTTCTGAGAAATTACACTTTAAAAAATATAGGCCCTCATTATGATGTTGGCGGTAAATTCCAAATACTGCCACAGGGGGGAAACATCCATCCGGCAGATAATGACATACACAAACCAAACCGACAAAAACCAGCCCCAACCACAAATCCGCCAGACCCAACGAATGTGATAAACTGTCGGAACTAGCACCCATTCTGTTACGCCACCAAAACAACGCCCTCCAAATAATGACCCACGAATCACCACACCGGACATTGAATGGCAGTAAACCATTGCTGGTGCACACTGCCGTGGCAGACATGGCCGCAGAAAACAAAACAAGACAACATTGGGAAGAACAAAAAACCCACACCTGACACAAATACACACACCCCACACACATACCAACAGCACCATAAAACACCCCCCCACATCATCTGCAAACTTTTGCAAACATGAGAAGACCGCTACACCTTCCCTCGCCAATCCCAGAGGCAACTGAACAAACACACCATAACTACCCATTCATCTGTCACGCACCATACACCCCACCACATCACTCAACACCCACTCCACAACACACACACACCACACAACACCCATGTCCCCACAAAGGCAACCCCGTTTCACTGATGAGGAGTCGTGGGTGATGGTGGAGGAAATAGTCAGGGTAGAGCCACAGCTGTTTGGAGCACAGGTACCGCAGATCTCTGTTGCCAGGAAGATGGAGCTATAGTGGAGGATCGTGGACAGAGTGAATGCCATGGGACAACATCCACGTACAAGGGACGACATTCAGAAGAGGTGGAATAACCTATGGGGGAAGGTGTGCTCCATTGTAGCAGGGCACCAGCTCACCATCGGGAGGACTTGCAGTGGACCCCCACCTCCACCCCCACAGCTAACAGCATAGGAGGAGCAAGTCTTGACAATACTGCATCCTGAGGGCCTCACTGGAATAGCCAGACGAGTGGACACTGGTGAGTCACCACTACCAACCCACCACCACCCCATACCTGCATGCCTTCACCCTGACTCCCTTCACCCCACTCTATCCCACACAGTGCACCACCCCAATTATCACACCTAAATGTCTACCCCTGCATGCAATACACAATTTAAGCACATCCATCCCAGCTCAGCATGCACACCCACCACCAATGCATGGACAGCATGGAGAACTTCCGATACCACAGTCCATCACCATACACTACCAAAGGTGGAAGGACAAAACCAATATCATTGGGAAAGGTAGAAATGTGCAATATGTGACAGACAATTACCCTAACTAATCAATGACATCCCCACTGGTGCCCCAGCCAATGTCAGCGGCGAGAAGGTGCCACGGCAACCCAGTCCCCCACCAGAAGATCCCCTCCGTAATGACAGCAACTATGATGGTCTTGATCTGGATGAACTCCCTGGCCCGTCCGGGAACACTGGTTAGTCAGATACCACATCCCACAGCCAGTCCACCACAGGGCCCTCACCACAGACTCAAACACCACAGCATTGAGCCAAGCCTCCAATCCTCTTTCCCCAGGACACCTCAATCAGCAGTGTACCCACCTGTACAGGGACCCTAGTCGACCCCACACAGGCAAGACGATGAAGGTCCTGGTGTCAGTGGGAGTGGGCACACCATTCAAGGGACACAGGTACAGGGGGGCAGGGACAGTTGGAGGACAGCTGCGTGCCAGGGGAAGGACAGGCCCACAGAACTGTTGCCCAAGAGGCACTCAGAAATGTCCTGGGGGCATACCAACAATCCCAGGACAGGATGGGACAGGTGTCAAACATCATGCAGGAGAACCAGCGGCTGCAGGGGGAACACCACCAGGAGGTCATGCAACAATTGCAGTCCTTGAATACCACCATGTCCTCTATTGCAGGCGTACTGAGTGACATGATGAACATCATGCAGGAATACACAGCACACCAGTGGGCCACTATCACTAGCCTGTGTACTGACCAGCCCCCCACATCTGCTGCAGCTAGTGGACAGGAGGACCTACCACAGGACTCACAGGCCACCAGCACCCCCGCAGAAGGTGAACCACCCTGCAAATGTTCTCTTCGACCCAGACAGACAGCAGAGACAGTTGCCAAGACCTTGACCACCACCAGGAAATGAGCCGCCTTGTGTTCCACTTAGTCGCCTTGTCCCCTTTGGACAGACATTGCTCCCCTCTTCCTATGGCACCTTGGACACTGGACCTGTGCCACAAACAGACTGGCCCACTACACAGGACTGTTCCCAACCATCACCCCACTCAATTGCACTTCACATTGTTTTTATTATTCAAATAAACACCCTTGAACACAACTTGAGTAATAGTGCTTTATCAGATAGAAATATGCGATGTATTGAACTGTATTGAACTGCATTATCCTGTGCAAATGTCCTTCAATGTGTCAATCCATCCAACAAATGTGTCTCAACAGTCTGTAGTCATGACATCAATACACTGTTGAAACCTCACCAACATCTTCAGTGAGTGAATGCATAGGTGGCAGCCAACTGGGATGCAAAGGTAGTGACTGGCACAAAACTACAGCCGCACAGCACTTTACTTAAATGGAGACATGCATAGATCAACAGTCTTACCTGAGTGTCATTGGAAGTACTGCTGAATGATATGTGTCCTGTTGTCCACATCCTCCTCCTCTTACTCCTCACTGTCCTCAGTGTCCACTGCTGCCACGGGTACATTGTCACCCACTCCTCTTGCAGATAGGGCACCTGGCGTCTGAGGGCCAAATTGTGCAACATGCAGCGGACCACCACAGTCTTGCAGACTTTCTCAGGGGAGTAGCATAGGGATCCACCTGTCAAATGGAGGCACCTGAACCAGGCTTTCAGGAGCCCAAAAGTGCGTTCCACAATCCTCCTGGTATGCCCATGAGCATAATTGTACCGGTTATCAGCCCCGGTTTTTGGATTCTTAATAGGGGTCAAGAGCCAGGACAGGTTTGGGTACCCGGAGTCACCTGGAAGAAGTGAGGGACACACATTAGCTATGCACAATGGCTTGGGGTATGACTCCAGTAGGCATACACTGACATACATTGGGTGGGGACTCAAGCTCACCTATGAGCCACACTCTGTACCTCTGTAGTCGTGCCATCATCTGTGGGACGCTGCTATTCCTCAAGACATAGGCATCAAGCACAGATCCAGGATACTTGGCAGTGACGAGGGAGATATACGGGTCCGCAAGGCACACCATCTGAACATTGAGAGAATGGAAACTCTTCCTATTCCTGTACACCTGTTTATTTGCCCTTGGAGGGACTAAGGCAATATGAGTCCGGTCAATGGCCCCACATTGTGGTATGTGTCCCATTGCGTATAATCCAGCCTTTACAGTGGGGGAATGAGATGTAGCTGCACATGTGTTTGAGCACGGCAGCCAAAACCCTTCCAAGCACAATCAACATTGGCTGTGACATTCATGCAGCCAAGCCCACAGTCACCTGGAAAGAACCAGTTGCCAGGAAATGGAGCACTGACAGTACCTGCACATAAGGGGGAATTACTGTGGTGCAATGGATAGCAGGTAGCACATCAGGCTCCAATTGTGCACACAGCTCACAGATTGTGCCCCTGTCCAGATGATAGGTGAGTATGATTTGCTGGTCCACCAGTGTAGCCAGCCCACAAAGGGTCTGTTCGTGGGTGCTTGCCTTCTTCTCCTATTTCTGCGCAGTGGTTGGTATTTACGTGAGCCAAAAGTAAAACAGGTGTGACTACAGGACCTATGGACATACAGCATCATGGTTCACAGAGCATGTATGTATGGAAGACACTAGAATTGTCTAGGTGCGTACAGTCAACAACAATCACACACACATAAATTTCAAACATGAGTAATAGCAGTAGGAAAGGCCAACTGCCTGTCCTGTATGCAGGGACAGGTGGAAGTGACCTCACTCAGCTGACTTAGGCATCATGGCGGAAGGCAGTCTGCAACGCTGTGCATTTCATCATTAGCTAACATGGGGCTCTATAGAGTACAGTAACCAATGATGATCAACGCCGGTGGTGACGGTGTTCACTGCTGTGGGCGTGACCGCCATTTTCTTTCTACCTCTTCACTTTATTCCTGACTTTCCATTGAATGACATTTCCACTGCGTGTGCTGCTGTGACCTGTGTCTGGAACCTGCCATGGCCCATGCTACAGGGGAAAGGGCCCCAGCCTTCATGTCGGAGGAGTTGGAGAGGCTTGTGGATGGGGTCCTACCCTTCTATGGGCAGTTGTCTGGGCCTCCAGATGAACAGGTGAATACATTATGGGTATGTTACATGTGACATGGCTGCATGTAGATGTATGTGTGTGCTAGTAGTGTGTCATTTGGAGCCTATGGCTGCAGGCAATGTGAATGTAGAAGTACGGGTCATGTGTGTGTTTGATTAGGGGCAAATGCAGTATGTGAGCCATTTGTTTGACAGGCTGGATTGTCTAGTTCATGGTGTCACTCTGTCTGTGTTTCCTCTGCAGGTCAGCGCCCATCAGAAGAAGGGGTTGTGGCATACCATCGCCAAAGATGTGCGGACCCTGAGGGTCCATAGATGGCAGAACACCCAATACAGGAAACGGTGGGAGGACCTGAGTCTCTGGGCCCGGAAGACCGTGGAGGCCCAGCTGGGGACAGCCTCCCAATGAGGGAGAGTTGCCAATCAGAGCCTGACTCCCCTAATGGTCCACATCCTGGCAGTAGCCAATCCTGAGTTGGATGGGTGCATGAGGGCAGCACAGCAGCCACTAGGGGGTGAGTACAGAGTGTGTGGTATTCACTTTTTTGTTGCCTGCCATGGGATTTGGTGCAAAGTTCTAGTCAGTGGATGCCCCAATCTCTTGGTTTGGCCATTCATGCGTTGTCCTGCTTACCTATGTGGGGTGGTATCCATTGTTGGTATTGCTAGGTAGCTAGCATGCCACATCAGACAGGGCTTAGTTGGTCCCAGTAGGTGTGCACATTGAACTGTTTGGGGTGGTTCCTGCTCTAGTACCTAGGCAATAGTTTGTTACTGCGGTCCATTCTGCGTACCGTAAGTCCCAGGGAGTGATGATTGTGACGTGTATGCCATATGTGCTGTTGGTGCTGTGATTGACCATGTGTGCCCTTTCTTTCTCCCCCTCTCCTTTTGTCATCCTGTCCCTGTCTGCATTAGCATCATCTGGGGAAGGAGCAGGGGCACCGGCGAGTGAGGGAGCTGCAGGGGACCAGTGGGACAGAGGGGGGGAACACCAAGGGGGAGACTGGAGCTGATACAAATGACTCTGATTCCTCCTCTGATGGAAGCTCCCTGGTTGTGGCAGACCCCTCTGGGACCACCCCAGTTACAACATCTTCCTCCACCCCCGTACCAGCACCGACCTCCAAGGGATCCATCTCTGTAGAGCAGTCAATCATAGTGAATGTAATCCAGGGGTTGGCATCCCACATGCAGCAATGCAATGCCTACCTGGAGGGCATTCACGGTGGTTTGGCGGCCCTACAGAGATCATTTCAGGCTCTGGACTCCTCTTTGATGGCAGCCAGTGTCCCTGTTTCTTCTGTCCCCCCTCCAACTACCTCTTCCCAGTCCCTGTCTCCTCTCCACCAACCCATTCCATGCACACATTCTGACAAGCATGCACCCAAAACAACAGACAGGACTTGCACTGACAAACTCCGGCAGCACACACACAGCCAACACACAGATACACACAACAGCCACTGCCTCCACTGTCTCCCCATCCTCCACCTCCCTCACAGTCACATTAGCACTCACACCTGCATGCACTGCATCAAAAGTCCCAGATCCTGCCACTTGTACAGCCTTGCCCACAGTCACCACAACAACTGACCCGCAGACATGCACCCCACAAGCCGCATGCACAATCACCACCACCACCATCACTACCTCATGCAGCACACCCAACTGACTTGCGGACGCCACCTCAACATACATCCACACGTCCTGTTTGTCCTCCCACATCCTGTCTGCCCCCCTCCAAAGACACATAAAAGCTCCCATTCAGACACCGAACAGCCATCCACCTCACACTGGCACACTGTCCATGCACCTGCACCAAGTCCAGCACACCTCCTTCTTCAAAATCCTCTCTCTCTACCTCCATTCCCATTCCTCCTCCCACACCCCGCTCTATTGGTCTGAAGAAGCTTTTCCTTTCCCGTCTTGACCTCTTCCCCACCCACACCATCCTGCCCACAATAGAAAAGGTCCTACCTCCCCAGCCCAACACCTCCAGCTCCAAGTTGACTCCTGTTCTTCCCCTAAGAGTACTCCTGCAACTAAGGTGCAAAAGGCCATTCCTCCACCCCAAAATAGAAGGGCAATGACCCATCCCCACCCAAACCCAAGCCCAGGGACCCTCCTCCCAAGAAGAAATCACCCCACCCCATGCCCCCTGAGGTGCCTGCCTACTATCTCAATGTTGCTCCTGCCCAGTGGTGTGCCAATGTTGTCAGGAGTCAAGTTAAGCTTTTGACTTTGCCCTGTGGCGATTTGCGTACTTTGGACTGGCCAATGGTCCTGCCTGTATATATGTTATTAATTCTTTATTTGAATTCATGCTCGTATCCAAAATGATTACAGTGGTTGGACCAGAGGTATGTGTCCTAACTTTCTTTGCTCCAGCGTTCTGTTGTTGTGGATGCACTCTGCAGATAGTTCTGGGTGTGTGGTGTGTGTGTATGATGTGGGTTGTGTGTGTGTGTGTGTGTCACTCTCCCCTTGGAGGGCTTGGGGCTGTACTCACTGTCGTCGTCTTTGTCGGCGTTGGTGCTTCTGGACTGCCATGGCATGGTACAGCATTGGGAAGACTTCTAGTTCTGGCTCCATGGCAGCCGCGGACTCCTATGTGTCCCTGGAGGAGATGGTCTCCTTTTATGTGATGTGTTTCCACCAGGCATTTGGTGGCGGTGCTAACATCCTGGAAATCCTGGTTGTCTGCTATGTCAAAATATGGTGAGCGGATCCTTGTCTTCCACTAGCCGGTAGGTGGCTACCGCCGTGCTCAGTGGTCCTACCACACTGGCGGTTGGGGTGGTACATTGGCTGTCAATGGGAGGGATCACCGCCATGGTCATAATTTGGCAGTCATAACCACCAGCCTGGCGACAGTACTACAGTCAGCACGGCGATCACCTGACTGCTAATGTCATAATGAAGGCCACAGATATCTATGGACATGGATCCTCTGTTGATCTGACCAGTGCAGATATCTGATTGGCTGCCAACACGTCAATCAGGAAGTGTTGGCAGCGATCTTGGGACTCGTTTTCAGCCGAGTCTCAGAAAGAAAAGTTAATAAAAATAAAACGGACTATGTTAGGGACACCCTGGCCCCTTAGCTCTGGTGTTAGAGTCCCAGAGTGACCCCATCAGGGCTAAAAAGCAATTAAAAGAAAAAACATCAGAAAATCAGGAGATCTGTAGATTTTCCTACATTAAAAAATTAGCTCCTGAGTGGGCAAGGTGGGGCATAAGGGCATTTAATTAAGGAGGGAAGCACTCAGGTCCCTCCTCCTAGGGCTTCCATTAGCCCCAGGAGCCGCTATCTTCTCAACACGATCAGTAATGAAAATGCCATGAGACCGCACAGCTCCCTCGCTCCCCAAGGCAAAAGTTTATTAGAAAATGTGGGAGGCCCTATGGCCTCCCCAAGTGCACTGGAGGCTGTCACCTCCCTGGGGCTAAAATAAATATGGAATGTGGGGGTTGTGTGCCCCCCTGCAGCTCCGGGGACCACCACCACCCTGGGGCTTAAATGAAATGTGATGCAGGGGAGGCACTCATCCCCCCAGCAGCGCTATGGACCACCATTTTACCAGGGCTAAAATGCAATAATGAGGGGAGCCATTTTGGACCCCCATCCCAGGGACTTCCACTTGCCTGGGGCAACATTATACTGTGTGCTTGCCCCACCTGCAGCCCTGAAGACCACTACATCCCATCGGCTACAATGAAACAATGAGGGGGGACCATTTCACTCCTCCCTACCCTGGGGACCACCACTGGGGCAGATAGAACATTGGGGGTGGGCCATGCCGTCCCCCTTCAGGAGCCACTGATGGCCTTGGGGACTATCAACTCCAGGGTCGGCATCTGCTATTTCCCGGGGTGCCCACCCAGGGACATAGCTGCTTGATTTTGCTTGATGGGAGCTGACAGGTCCCACCAAGCAAAAGCAAACAAAGTCCACTTTCTGACAACTGCATGCGGGAAATAGATAAAAACATTGCTCCAGGCAGCTACTAGATTGTCACCCAGTAGTTTATTTAAAAAAAAAAGCCTGTGGCATAGGGTTAAGGTCTCAAACTGTCCCACTGAAAGCTGTGTGTTCAAATCTACGTGTGACTATGTTATTTTCATGCTTCTTTTCTTTTTAACTTAAAATATTTAAGGTAAATACCAAAAGGAATTCTCACTGTACTTACTTGAAAAATGCATTTTTTTAAATTTGTCTGAAAATATCTCATTCTATGTATATCATTCATCAAAGCCTGAAAAAGCTCACTCTGTCCCTCTCTCAATTTCTCACTGGCTAGGCCTTGCAGCCAACCCCCACTGCGCACTGCCAAAGTTGGGTGCTTACGGGGGCTTGCCTCAGAGCCTGGCCGTGTGTAGCAAGGGGTTAGGTTTTCATAGTTTTTGTCAGCAGGGCCTGGCTGCAGGCCAGGACCAGCGGCCACTTCTTTAGCCAGAGGCCATGCACAGTGCGATTGAGTGGTTATAGGGGTTGGCTGGTTATAGGGGCTGGACACAAGCCAGGACCTACGGCCAATTTCTGCTGCACAAGGCCGAATGGTTTGGGTGGTTATAGGGGTCGCCCACTCATTTGAGATTTCATCAGTCATGATGTCACTGACCATGTCATGAGTGATGTAATATGTGAGGTCATAAGCAGTGCATTACAGGGGCGTAAGTTATAGCTAGCTAAGATAGCTGCTGAATTTCACAGTTTTTTTTACAAACACCTTTGCCTCCATTATACTCTCAGAGGATGACCGTGGCACAGGCAGCAGGACCATATCGTTCACCCTGGAATGATGAGGCAAGATCTGCATGCTTCGCTCATGTTTTTTTTTTTCATTTACCTATTTATTAATCATTGAATGCCTCTGAAACTATATATATATATACAGTATATATATGTAATTCAAAACTGTAAACATTTTCAATAAATATGCCTTTACCATTCATGCCTTTACAACAAAATTCATATTTGTTTTAAAGGCAAGCGTTGTAATGGCTTCCGTGGTAGTGTTGCATGCATGGTTAAGCCTTCGTTGTAAAGGCATGCAGGGTTTGGGCTTTGTTGTAATGGCTATTTCCCAGGCTCATGTGCACTGTAGGCAAAACTGAAAAGTATTCCATGTGTGAAAATTGTGGCACTTTTGCACTTATAAAGAAACACTTTATACGTGCTTTGCAAGGTATGGAAGGCTGCATGAAATTAAGCTTGCTGCAGGCAAGATTTGTTTCAATATCAGGGAACGCAACAGTAAAAACTGGATCAGTAGACCATAAAACTAGGCCAAAAATAGTGGGGTCAGTGTGCATGGTGGTGGGGTCAAAGGTATGGCCAAAAATAACAACATATTTAATAACTATTTTGTTAGTTTTCACCTTCAAGTAACTCCCTGTAAAATAGCACACATCTTGAATTAAAAATAATCTAACCAGTGAGAGATTGTGAAACCTCTATTGGTGAAGATGATCACAGCTAATTTCTTTCTGTGTAACCAGAGAGTTACAGAACTGAGTTCTGATTGGTGCATGGGGAATAGTGATGTGTGTTTTTAGTATTAAGCTGTCCCAGCCTCTGACACTGCACTGCAAATGTGTGCATCAATATTTTAAATTTGCATTACACACAGTATAGATAGGCTACCACAAAGGGCGGTTAAAAGAGTATTTCTAAAATGTATATCTCAGTAATATGCAGATGGTACCTAGTACAAACATTTTTGTAACTGTCCATTAAACACACTCCCCAGCTTATCAGGTGGATTTACATAACCACTCACAAAGAATAATCTTTGAGCGATCCTATCCAATACCAGCTTCCAAGCAGCCTTTACACTTGCAGATCACCCAAATGTGTTAATTTACATTTCTTTAAAGCAGCAGACGAAATGGAAAGAAGTCATGTTCAGCTGTCTTTTCCTTCCTCAGCTTTGGCTTCACAGCACTGGAGATGCTCTGCCTTTAGATGTGATGTCCCAAATGTCGTAATTAACACTCTCTTTCAGTACCTGCCACATGTTCTGTTCTGGGATTGTCAAACTGTGAGGGGAGCCCCTTTCAGTAAGGCCCTGCGTTTCCCCACCTGGTGGCGGGGATTGATGGTATGCTCCTGACATAAGAGGCGAGTAAATAAATAGGTCCATGACTTGGTGTCAAAGGTTTATCTACCCTAGTATGATGTCCTGTTGTTATTGCTGCATGGCCCAGTCAGGGCCTACGGCTCACTGCGGGCCGGGCCCAACAAATTGACAATGAGGGGTGGGCTACCCGCTTATCCCCATCTACCCTTACAGGTTGATGTCGGTACATGGTGCTGGCCGATTGTTTCCCTGCCACGCAGCACTGATGTGGTGCACGCCATCCTCGCCCTGCTTGCTGAGTGTGCTGCTGTCTTGGAGTGGTGACAAGAGTGCTGTCACGGTGAATGACAGAGGGGGCATGTGATTCCTCCTTACTGCGGCCCAGAGATCCATCGATCTATTCTTGGCAGGCTGCCATGCACATAGCTGTGGCCCCTTCCACCGCTGGTCATCCCGGTTCTCCAGGGAGGGAGAGCACTCCTGTTCAGCTGCACGGCTTCAGGTGAATGCCTGACAATGAACATCAGATTTTAGCAAAAATAAACGGAGAAGTCTTCACTAGTCCATTATGATACCAAGCAGGCCTCAGAGACATTAAGGCCCTCATTACAACATTGGCAGTAAATGCCACCTACTGCCATGATGACGGCCGCCAACACACTGTGACCGCAGCGGTATACCGCTACGGGTATTATGACCCACACAGAGAAATCTGCCACTATACAGACACCCAAACAAGTCCACCAGACCAAAGCTTACAAAACTACACCACATTGGACAATTGAAACTACACACACCTTGTAGGAGGCTGGCCTGGCTTATAGTGGGTACCTGATGGTACTTACACCTTGTGCCAGGTCCAGTTATCCCTTATTAGTAGATTAGTAGTGCTCTAGCAGCTTAGGCTGATAGAGGTAGCTATAGCAGAGCAGCTTAGGCTGAACTAGGAGACATGCAAAGGTCCTACCATACCACTTATATCATATAGGTACTATATTATAAGAAATACAATACTCAGAGTTACTAAAAATAAAGGCACTTTATTTTAGAGACAATGGCAGTGATTCTAACCGCGGCGGGCGGCGGTCGCCGCCCGCCATGCGGTTACCGCCAAATGACCGCACCGCGGTCACAAGACTGCGGTGGCCATTCTGTCTTTTCCGCTGTGCTGGCGGGCGACCGCCAAAAGGCCGCCCGCCAGCACAGCGGGAAAGACCCAGCAACGATGAAGCCGGCTCCGAATGGAGCCGGCGGAGTTGCTGGAGTGCGACGGGTGCAGTAGCACCCGTCGCGAATTTCAGTGTCTGCTAAGCAGACACTGAAATTCTTTTTGGGGCCCTCTTATGGGGGCCCCTGCAGAGCCCATGCCACTGGCATGGGCATTGCAGGGGCCCCCAGGGGCCCCGCGGCACCCCCTACCGCCATCCTGTTCCTGGCGGGAGACCCGCCAGGAACAGGATGGCTGTAGGGGGTGTCAGAATCCCCATGGCGGCGGAGCAAGGGCAGCGGAAAGTCGGCGGTACACCGCCGACTTTCCGTTTCTGGCCGCGGCTGAACCGCCGCGGTCAGAATGCCCAGCGGTGCACCGCCAGCCTGTTGGCGGTGCTACCGCGGTCATTCGCCCTGGCGGTTTTTACCGCCAGGGTTAGAATGACCACCAATGTGCCAGAAATATATCCGAGGATATACTCCCTAAGGAGGTAAGTAAAATATACAAAATAAACACACAAACCAAAATCAGGTAAGTAAAACAGTCCGAAAGTAGTGCAAACACTGTAGAATACAATAGGATGCAATAGGCCTAGGGGCAACACAAACCATATACTAAGAAAGTGGAATGCAAACCACAACTGGACCCCTAGGCTAGTGTAGTGTGTAGAGGGTTGCTGGCAGTGTAAGAAAACACTAAGGGTGTCCAAGATACCCCACCCCAAGACCCTGAAAAGTAGGAGCAAAGTACTGCTATTTCCCCAGAAACACACTAAACTCGTGATAGAGGATTCTGCAAATACCACAACAGACTGCAAAGCACTGAAGACGGATTCCTGGACCTTCGGACCTTCAAAGGAAGGGGACCAAGTTCAAGAGTCGTGAAAGTGTCCGGGGGGGCAGGAGCCCACTAAACCCCAGATGAAGGTGCAAAATGGCTGCCTTCAGATGGAAGAAGCTGAAGATTCTGCAACAACGAAAGGCGCTAGGAACTTCTCCTTCATGCAGAAGATGTCCCACAAAGTGCCGTAGGAAGCAGAGTTGTTTCTTTGGAGAAAGACCACAAACAAGCCTTGCTAGCTGCAAAGGTCACAGTTGAAGAAAAAGGGTGATGCCCAGGCCTAGAAAGGACCAGGATGTAGCCACTTGCGAGAGGAGACAGAAGGGGCTCTCAGCTACACAGGCCCATGCACAAGAAGGCATCACCCGCAGAAGTCCTTGAACACAGGTTCAAGAAGACTGAGCATTGCAGTCATCTCAACACTACAAAAGAGGGTCCCACGAAGCCGGAGGTCAACTCAGGGAGTTGAGCAATGCAGGACAGAGTGCTGGGGACCTGGGCTAGGCTGTGCATGGAGGATTCCTTCCAAAAGTGCACAGAAGCCCTAGCAGCTGCAGTTCACACAGTGCACAGGATTACTGTCTGGAGAGGGGAGGCAAGGACTTACCTCCTCCAAATTTGGACAGTTGGACCACTGGACAGTCTGGGCCACTTGGGTCCACCACCTGTGTTCCAGGGGCCACGCTCATCAGGATGAGACGGGTCCCAGAGTACCGGTGACGCTGAAGTTTGGTGCCTGCTTGAGCAGGGGGGAGATTCCATCAACCCACAGGAGATTTCTTCTTGGCTTCCAATGCAGGATGAAGGCAGGCAGCCCCCAAAGCATGCACAACCAGGAAACAGTCGAGAAACCCGGCAGGATTAGGCGCTACAATGTCGCTGGTAGTCTTCTTGCTACTTTGTTGCAGTTTTGCAGGTGTCCTGGAGCAGTCAGCGGTCGATCCTTGGCAGAAGTCAAAGAGAGAGTGCAGAGGAACTCTGGTGAATTCTTGCAAGTCGTTATCTGAGGAAAAGCCCACTGGAGAGACCCTAAATAGCCCTCAGAGGAGGATTGGCCACCTAGTCAGGTGAGCACCTATCAGGAGGGGTCTCTGACGTCACCTGCTGGCACTGGACACTCAGAGGCCTTCATTGTGCCCTCTCACCTCTGGAATCAAGATGGCAGAGGTCTGGGACACACAGAAGGAGCTCTGGGCACCTCCCCTCGGGTGGTGATGGACAGCGGGAGTGGTCACTCCCCTTTCCTTTGTCCAGTTTCATGCCAGAGCAGGGACTGGGTGTTCCCTAAACCGGTGTAGACTGGCTTATGCAAGGAGGGCACCATCTGTGCCCTTCAAAGCATTTCCAGAGGCTGGGAGAGGCTACCCCTCCCCAGCCTTTAACACCTATTTCCAAAGGGAGAGGGCGTAACACCTTCTCTCAGAGGAAATTCTTTGTTCTGCTTTCCTGGGACTGGGCTGCCCAGGCCCCAGGAGGGCAGAACCCTGTCTGTTGGGTGGCAGCAGCAGTAGCTGCAAAGAAAACCCCACAGAGCTGGTTTGGCAGTACCCGGGGTCCATAGTGGAACCCCGGGGATGCATGGGTTTGGCACCCCAATACCAGATTTGGCATGGGGGGACAATTCCATGATCTTAGACATGTTACATGGCCATATTCAGAGTTACCATTGTGAAGCTACATATAGGTATTGACCTATATGTAGTGCACGCGTGTAATGGTGTCCCGCACTCACAAAGTCCGGGGAAATTGCCCTGAACTATGTGGGGGCACCTTTGCTAGTGCAAGGGTGCCCTCACACTTACTAACCTTGGACCTAACCTTCATTAAGTCAGGGTTAGACATATAGGTGACTTATAAGTTACTTAAGTGCAGTGTAAAATGGCTGTGAAATAACATGTGCGTTATTTCACTCAGTGGCAGTCCTGTGTAAGATTTGTCTGAGCTCCCTATGGGTGGCAACCGAAATGCTGCAGCCCATAGGGATCGCCTGGAACCCCGATACGCAGGGTACCTAGGTACCATGTACTAGGGATTTATAAGTGCGTTCCAGTGTGTCAGTTAGAATTGGTTAAAATAGTCACTAGCCTATAGTAACAGTTTTAAAGGCAGAGAGAGCATGAGCACTGAGGTTCTGGTTAGCAGAGCCTCAGTGACACAGTTAGTCACTACACAGGTGCACACATTCAGGCCACAAATTATGAGCACTGGGGTCCTTGCTAGCAGGATCCCAGTGAGACAGGCAAAAACAAACTGACATACATGTAAAAATGGGGGTAACATGCCAGGCAAGACAGTACTTTCCTACACACCTGACACACATACACACAGCACATCCACACACCCACACCACTATAAAACACATACCCACATTACCCACAACCCTTTCAACGACAAAACATATTGCTAACAGAGAGAGAGACAAGCCAGGAGCAACCACTCAATCTGAGACACAGAACACCATCACCCATACATCACCCACGCACCTCAAGCACAACCCACAACACATCACCCCACACATCCTCACACATACCACTCACACCACATCCATGGCACCCCAAAGACACCCCAGGTTTTCAGAGAATGACATAAGGGTCATGGTGAAGGGAAATCACCTGGGTACAGCCACAGCTATTCGGATTATAGGTGCAGCAGACGTCCATTGCAAGGAAGATAGAGCTCTGGCAGAAAGTCATGGACAGGGTCAATGCCGTAGGACAGCACCCCAGAACATAGGATGACATCAGGAAGAGGTAGAATGACCTACGGGGGTATGTGCGTTCCGTGGTTGCAAGACACGAGGTAGCCGTACAGAGGACTGGCGGTGGACCCCCACCTACTCCCCCCAACAACAAACAACATGGGAGGAGCAATGTCTTGGCGATCATGCATCCTGAGGGCCTCGCAGGAGTAGCAGGAGGACTGGACTCTGGTAAGTCAAATCTTTACTACTATATCCCCACCCTACCTGCATGCCATCACAAACTCCTACCCCTACCCTCACACCCATCACTCAACCACCTCACATATACCCCACTATCAAAACCCACCCATCCCAATACCAAGCCCTGCATGTAACACCAGTGCATGGACACCCATCACAGACCTGCATGGACACCCATCACTAAAGCATGCCCATTAGAGAGAATCACCTAGCCCACAAAATCACCATGCACACAAGGCAAAGCTGACAGGGCAATCACAACCATACAAGGAAACACACCCATGCACAAGATGGCACACGCAGATACAGTAACACTGCATTTACATCCCCACAGGACCCGCTCTCAACGTCACCGGAGAGGAGGTGCCACCAACTTCCAGCCCCCCCACAAAAGAGGCCCACAGTGATGACAGCAGCTGTGCATGTCTGGATCACTATGACCAACCTGGCCCATCAGGGAACCCACTCTCCACGAGGCACTTGCAGGGATCCTGGAAGCATACCACCATTCCCAGGAGACCTTGGGCCAGATATTGGCGAAGTTACAGGAGACCCAGCGGCTGTAGGAGGGACAGTACCTGGGGATCAGGAAGGACCTCAAACACGTCCACCCCATCCTGGTCACCATTGCATGGGTGCTGGCTGACATGGCCAACACCATGAGGGAGGCAGTGGCACACCAACGGGCCCCTGACACTAGCCACACCGAAGAACAGCCCTCCACCTATGCCAGTGCTAGTGGACAGGAGGACCCGCCACTGGAACAACAGGTCACCAGCACCTCACCCATTGCTGGAGGAGAAGCACCCTGCAAATGGTCCCTACGATCCAGGTAGAAGCCAGAGAACATTGCCAGGACCCCCTCCAGGAAATAAGGGTCTCCTGATTGTCACCCTTGTGTCCCACTCTGTTACCCTGTCCACCTTCAACTGCTATTGCTCCACTTCCTGTGCCCCATTGGACAATGCACCTGTGATACAAAGAGACTGGACTCTGATTGGACATTCCTCCACCATCACCCCAGCCCATTGCACATCCCCCTCAACCTCTTAGCACTTAAATAAACACACTTGGAACAAATACATGACTGGAGTCTGTCAATTGATTGAAATATATATTAGTTCAACAATCTATAAACATTGCAATTCATGTGCACAGTTATATACACTTTGGTATGACTTAAGTGGGCAGCAGTAACACACCAGGAGCCAGAGTGGGCCAGAGATCTGAAAATAGAGATGCCAAAGGGTACAGTAAGTGGCCATAGACATAGGGAAATCATGCTGCCATGTCCAATGTCCAACAGAAAACTGCAAGTTAAAGTAAAGTTAGTGTCTTACCTGTGCGTCACTGGAAGTACTGCTGTATAAGAGAACTTCTGTTGTCCACTTCTTCATCCTCTGTCTCCTCTTCCTCACTGTCTACAGGCTCCACCTCTGCCACAAGACCAACTCCAGGCTCATCCTCCTGCAGAAAAGGAACCTGACGTCTCAAGGCCAGGTTGTGCAACATGCAACATGCAACGATGATCTGGCACACCTTCTTGGATGAGTAGTACAGGGATCCACCAGTCAGATGGAGGCACCTGAACCTGGCCTTCAGGAGGCCGAAGGTTCTCTCAATTATCCTCCTTGTTAACCCATGTGCCTCATTGTAACATTCCTCTGCCCTTGTCCTGGCATTCCTCACTGGGGTCAGTAGCCATGAGAGGTTGGGGTAACTAGAGTCACCTGCAAATATCGAGGGATACCTGTTAGCCACACACTCACCCTTAGGGACAAACTCATACCCATACACCAACATATACTGGTTGTGGACCTTGGGATCACCTATTAGCCACACCCGGTGCCTCTGGAGTTGAGCCATCACATATGGGATGCTGCTATTCCTCAAGATAAAGGCATCATGCACAGAGCCAGGATACTTGGCATTCACATGGGAGATGTACTGGTCCGCCAAACACGCCATCCACACATTGAGAGAGTGATAGCTTTTTCTATTCCTGAACACTTGTTCATTTCTCCGGGGGGGGGGGGGTGCTACATGTGTACCATCAATGGCACCAATGATGTTGGGGATGTGTCCAAGGGCATAAAAGTCAGCTTTCACTATGGCCAAATCCTCCACCTGGGGGAATACGATGTAGCTGTGCATGTGTTTCAGCAGGGCAGACAACACTCTGGTAAACACGTTGGAGAACATTAGCTGAGACATACCTGATGCCATGGCCACTGTAGTTTGGAAGGAACCACTTGCCAGGAAATGGATCACTGACATGACCTTTACTAGTGGGGGGATACCTGTGGGGTCGGGATAGCTGAAATCAGGCCTGGCTCAAGTTGGGAACCCAGTTCTTGGATTGATGCACGTTCAAATATGTAGTTAAGGATTATGTGCCTGTCCTCCATATTCGCCAGGTCCACAAGGGGTCTGTACACGGGTGATGTCTCCATTTCCTATTCATCCTCAGCGGTTGAACTCTAGGGTGGAAAACGGTGAGTAGAGGGTCATATTCACACATATGTTGCAATAAAAAAGCATTTCTTCCTTTACAGAAACAGAATGCAAATTTGAAAATCAGTTGATGTGCCAATGTCTGCTGTGAAGCAGGTAGGTGCCATGGCTTGTGCCCCCCTGAAATGGCGGCTGCCTGACCTCTGAGGAGAGACAAGTGGAAATGAGGCAATTCCGCTAGCGTTGTGCGCCGCTGCGGTCAACGACCGCCGTGCAACTTCGTATTGGTTATCATTGAGCCCTATGGGTTCCAGGAGCCAATGGCGATGACCAACATTTTCTAACTGTTCAATCAGTTGCTAGCTGACCTTCAACAGGAGAGGACCTATACTGCAAGTACTGCTGTGACCTGTGTCTGGAAGCGACAATGGATCGAGTGTCTGGGGAAAGGGCCCCCACCATCACTTCGGAGGAGTTGGAGAGACTGGTGGATGGGGTCCTACCCCAGTATACTTCACTCTATGGTCCTCCAGACAAACATGTGAGTACACTGTGAGCATGATGCTTGGACCATGACTGTATGGAGCGGTGTGTGTGTATGCCTCGTGTAGGGGGGGCTGAGAGGTCCTGGGTAGAGCGCTGCATGTCTGGTGGTCAATGTCTGTGCTTAAGGGGATGGGAGGGATATTGTGAGACTTGAGTGTAACAGTCTGGACAGTATTACTTATCCCCTTTTTCTATGCTTATTTCCCTGCAGGTCAGTGCCCATCAGAAAAAGGGTATTTGGCGTGCCATCGCCACGGAGGTGCAGACCTTGGGGGTCTATGACAGGCGGAGCACCCACTGCCGCAAACGGTGGTAGGACCTGCCCGGCTGGGCAAGGAAGACAGCAGAGGCCCAGCTGGGATTGGCCTCCCAACGAGGAAGAGGTGCCCGTCGTACCCTGACCCCCACATGTTCCGCATCCTGGTGGTGGCCTATTCTGAGTTGGAGGGGCGCTTGAAGGTATCACAGCAGCTACAAGGGGGTGAGTACAGATTCAGGTTCTTGACTTTGCGCCCGTTAAGGTTTTACCTGGATGGGGGATGTGGGCTGTGGGTGCCCCTAGGCCAGGGTGAACTGGCAGCGTAGGTCCCTTTGTGCAGGATCTGAAGCACTTCAACCCCAATAGTGTTAGTGGTCATCTACTACTGGGCAGGGTCCTGTGGGTTTCAGGTGTGCAGCTCATGCCGTTAGGCATTGTACCCCCATGGGCTGGTGACTAGCTGTGTAACTGGTAGTGCATGGCCTAGTGCGTAGGGCAGCTCCCTGTGTGTTGTGTACGCCAACGGTAGTGGTGTTGCTGGCATTGACCAAGTTTATCCTCTGTCTCCCCCCCTTTTTTTGTTTTGTCACCCTGCCTTTGTGTGCATTAGCATCATCTGCTGGAGGAGCAGAGGCACCAGCGACGGAGGGAGCTGCATCCCACATGGGCCAGGAGAACGAATCCACCGACGGTGAGGGCACCAGTGGGACGGAGGGTGAGGGGAGCACCACGACGGAGACACTACAGACAGAGACTCCTCCTCCGATGGAAGCTCCCTGGCGGTGGCGGACACCTCTGTGCCCACCCCAACAACAGCTACAGCCGCCACCCCCGTACCAGCACCGCCCTCCCAACAGCCCCTCAACGTGTTTTCCGTGCCCGCTCACCCAGGAGGGTGGGCATCTCCTTCACCCCATGCACCTCAGGCCCTGCCCCAGTCAGCCCTTCTACCCTCAGTGAGGAGGCTATTGACCTCCTGAGATCCCTCACTGTTGGGCAGTCAACCATTCTGAATACCATCCAGGGTGTCAATAGGCATTTGCAACAAACAAATGCATACCAGGAGGGCATTCAGTCTGGCGTGGCGGCCCAACAGAGAGCATTTAGGGCTCTGGCCTCTGCACTGATGGCAGCCATTGTCCCTGTCTCCAGCCTCCCCCCAACTTCTTTACCCAGTCCCAATTCCCTCAATCCCAACCTGTCCCAAGCACACCTTCAGACCAGCATTCACCCAAATCAACACATAGAAGTCGCTCAGGCAAACACTAGCACAACACATCATTCCACAGGCACTCACGCAAGCACCATCCAGAAGCAGACACTCCAACATCCACTGCCTCCACTGTGTCCCCCTCCTCCTCCTCGTCTACCTCCCTCCTAGTAGCGTCTCCACTCACACCTGCATGCACTACATCCTTATCCACTACCTTCATTACTAGCACGCCTATCAGTACACGCCCCTCACTGGCAGTCACCACCCCCACATCCATGCACACGTCCCCTGTGCCCTCTCCCACTGTGTCTGTGACCCCTCCTCCCAAAGTACACAAACACACACACACACAGCCAACAGCCATCCACCTTACAACAGCATCCAGCCCATGCACCTGCACCCAAACACAGCAGACTAGCACCTCCTACAACCACTCCCCCTTCCTCCACTCCCAAACGTTCACCCTCTTCCCTCCCCAGTGTTCCTAAGAATCTTTTCCTTGCCACCCTTGACCTATTCCCTGCCCCCCCCAACGTCCTTCACCTTGGGCCAGGGTGGCCAGAACCCAGCCCAGCTCCTTAGCCACCAAGTCCACCTCTGCTGTGGTTTCTGGAGCTCAGAGAGGCTCTCAGGAAGCACCTGTCAGTCCAACCAGTGTACCACCAACACCTGCCAATGACAAGAAGGTTCCACCACCAGGAACGGGCAAAAAGGGGAGAACATCCAGCTAGGAGAAGGAGGCACAACCAGCCAGCAAGGCCAAGGCAAAGACTCCAGCTGGCAGAAGCAAGGAGACACCACCATCTGCCAAGGGCAGGAAGGGCTACAGAACACCAGGCAGGGCACTTCAGCCGTCCGAGGCTGCAGGGGAAGGGCTGGAGCCTCCCCCCTTTACTGGCGGCACCGCCAGCTGCATCGCTGCCACCACCACCACCTGCGCCGTGGCCACCACGCCTGCTGCCCCACAGGCAGCACCGTCACCTGCTCCGCGGACAGCAGCACCGCCACCAGCAGCAGCAGCCGCAGTGGGCAGGCGTCCGAGGCTGCAGGGGAAGGGCTGAAGCCTCCTTCCTCCACTGGCAGCACCGCCAAGTGCACCTAGGCCACCACCGCCACCTGCACTGCGCCCACCACCGCTAGCTGCCCCGCGGCCAGCACCGCCACCTGCACCAAGGACAGCAGCAGCACCACCACCAGCAGCAGCCCCAGTGGGCAGCTGTTCGAGGCTGCAGGGGAAGGGCTGTTGCCTCCCCCCACCACTGGAAGCACCGCCACCTGCACTGGTACTGCAACCACTGTAAAGCAATCCCTGTTGGCGAATGGACTGTAATCATGCATCCATGGTGTGTCATGCATCCTGCCTACAGAAAATCGTGTGGATCTGACACCCAGTTGAGTGACTGTGACCTTGCACACCCCATGTGCTGCATCACTGGGCACCAAGCCCCCTCCAGAACCAGTGGAAGAAGGCATCCACTCACCTATGCTTGGCAGGATGAAGCACACTGGGCACCAAGGCCCCTCCAGAACCAGTGGAAGAAGGCATCCACTCACCCTATCCTTGGCAGGATGAAGCACACTGGGTACCAAGCCCCCTCCAGAACCAGTGGAAAACCTGCACCCACTAGAGAGACAGTGGCCTTGCACTCCCCAGGACCAAGCAGTGGGCAAACCATCCACTTGAGAGACTGTGGCTTTGCACTCCCCAGGACCAAGCAGTAGGCAAACCACCCACTTGAGAGACTGTGGCTTTGCACTCCCCAGGACATCGCTGTGGGCATGGAGCCCCCTCCATGAGCAGTAGCGTTGCACCATCTTCTGGCTGAGGTGTCCCCCCCTTCCCCGTCCCCCTGAGGTGTCTGTCTGTTTTCGACCTGATGCCCGTGCAGTGTTCTCTCCATATAGAGGCAGGAGTCAAGTGTGGGCTTGGCCTATGTGTTTTGGCCCAGTGGGCCACGGACATTTTGAGTGGACATTGTCCCACCTTTTGTACATATTGTATATTTTGTAAATACTGTTTTTGAATTATTAACGTATTTCTAAGTATTTCTAACATAACACTCATTTGACTCAATTACTTTTGTCCTTCCATTATTCCAGACGGTTACAGGGTGTATATGTAATGTTGTTGCATGTGTTTTTGTGTATGGTGTTGGGGGTGAGGGTGGGGGTGGGGGTGTTGCGTGTTGCGTGTGTCACTCTCTTTTTCCTTCCCCCTCCCCTATGTGCTAGGTGAAGTACTCACTGTGGTCGTCACTGCTGCCCTTGGTACTCCTGGTATATGAGCAGAAACACCAGCATGGGAAAGACTTGCAGCTCAGGCTCCATGGCGTCCTGATTCTTCCTTGAGTGTCGAGAGGTGAGTGGTTTCCCTTAAAAGTACTGTTTCCGCCGTGCTTTTGATGGCGTTGGTACCGCCCCGGAAAAGCTGGCGGATGGGCAGGTTGATATGGAGTGGGTGGTACATTGTCTTCCACCTGGCTGTTGGCGGTTACCGCCACGGTGTTTGTTGCTACCGCCGTGGCGGTCAGAGTGTTAAAGTGGCTGTATCTGTTGGCGGTTTCCGCCGTGGTCATTATTCCACTTTTGTTACCGCCGGCCTTTTGGGTTGTAATGAGGGGCTAAATGCTGTGTAAAAGGCACCATTTTAAAAAATAAATAAATAAATAGATAACTAATTGATTGAATAAGGGAAAATAAACCAGAAGAAAGTGACCATGTAAAAGGAGGAGGGCAGGCAACAAGGTGCATTCAGTTGGGACACAGTCACTTAAATAAAGTTATACAGGTAATAGACACCGGTGAATGATTAACAGCACTAAGGGCCGCATGGGGGTGATTCATGGCCAGGCCTACGTCAAAAAGATGCCTGTTGCCACTGCACCCTCTTTGTGGGGCACCACCCTTACTGCAAAGTAACCCCAAAGGGCAGGTCCAGTGTCCCCGACTGTCTTCCCCTGACTTCACCCAGACTCGTCATTAGCTTATCATGTCATCCATACCTGCCTTGGAGCCGTTGGTAATCGATGGTCCGTCATCTGCATAGGCGGCCAGATAGAAGGAGTGGGTGGGAAGACTGGAAACCTACTATGCATCTGTAGCCCAAGACAATGATCAACGCCGTTCCATGCTGTTACATCTAGGTGGAGCTGCCATCCATAAAATCAGCAAATCATTGACAGAAGAAGGGCCACCATTCACATATCAAAGACTGAAAAGAGCTTTGACGGCCCATTTCGAGCCACTGGCAAAACCCAACTATGAAAGATTCCTCCATCGGCAGGCTTGACAGCTTTCTCAAGGATCGGTCGACACCTTATATGCGAGACTCCGGGCGCTGGTAAGCACCTGTAGATTACCTAGCGTTGATGACGGAGTGAGGACACAATTTATTCAAGGCTGCTACTCAATGAAGCTTAGAGAGAGAATATGGGAAGTCCCAGGGATGCCCATGGCGGACATGGTCACCATGGGACGGTTGAAGGAATTGTTAAAAGGTGCGCGCTGCACATATGGAGGTGACTTTGCAGCCACAGGTGAAGACTGAACCAGTAAATGCAGTCACCGCAGCAACCTCATACCGGAAGAGACCTAGACCAAAAATTACCAATGAAAAACAAGTGTGCTACATGTGTGGAGGGTCCTACCCACACCAAGGTCAATGTCCTGCTCAAGGGAAACGATGCACGAACTGTAACAAGCCCAACCAATTCGCCAAGGTCTGTCATTCCGCTCCATCAAAAAAACTCAATAAAAACAAGAAAGTTCATGCCGCGCAAATGCTTGCACCCAACGAAGGGGATGGAGACATGGACGATGATGACATAGATGGAACAGTCCATGTAATTCATGCCATGCACCTGGGTGGATGCCCCAAGAAACGTATCCCAAAATGAGACATACAAGCAGATGGAGGACCAGTGGTGGCCCTCATTGACATTGGAGAATCCATCAACATCATGGCCCAGCCTGTCCTAAAAACCTTGTAAATTCATCTGGTGCTCCACCCCACAACCACCAAAGTCTTCACTTTCAGATCTTCCACACCGCTCCTTCTAGCAGGAGTCTTCAAGGCTGACATCACACATGAGACCCAGAAAGTCTGTGCCAAAGTCTGTCACAAAAAACAGTTCTGGCATGTTGCTGAGTTGCCAGGTGTCATAGAAATTAGATCTAGTGTCCTTCGCATTCAGCACATACTGAGAGAGCATCATGGGACTGGTGGCAGAATACTCTCAATTATTCAAAGGCATTGGATGTCTCAAAGGAAGACTGATACTCCTTCATATTGACAAGTCCATCCAATCCGAGGCCCTAGTTCACCGCCGAGTCATGTTCCACCTGTGTCCTAAGGTGGACCAGGAACTGTGAAAACTGAAGCTTGCTGACATAATCAAACAGGTGTTTGGAACCACACCCTGGGTCTCACTGATTGCCATCACCCGTAAGCCCAAGCAGCCTGGGGAGGTGAGAATCTGCTTTGATATGAGTGTGCCCAACCTGGCCATCCGTCAGGAACATCACCTAACCCCAACCGTGGATGACATTGTGACAGAGGTGAGCAGATCCTGATGGTTCTTAAAGATGGACCTGCGGGCGGGCTACCACCAACTGTTGCTGCCTTTTCTACGCATGTGGGACTCTAGAGATACAACATCCCAGCTTCGGACCCACTGAGGAAGGCACATTTCATGCCACCATATGTGCCCTGTCAGCTCACACCACTCTTGTGTAGTTTGTTCCCTCCAAAGATTCTGAGTTATATGTGGATGTGAGTCCCATAGGATTGGGCACCATCTTAACTCAACTGGGCGATAATGGGGAATGGGCCCTGGTAGCCCATGCCAGTCATGCACTGACTGAAACTGAACAGCGGTTTTCCCACATTGAAAAGGAAGCTATAGCTGTTAATGGGGATGCCACAATTTTCATCTATACCTGTACGGACAGTCTTTTACCGTTTCTACTGGCACCAAACCTCTAATTTCACTATTCAATAGGTACACCCCTCCTCCAGAATAGAAAAGTGGATTCTCCAATTGCAGGAGTATCAGTTCACAGTGGTGTATCGACCAGGAGCACAAAATCTGGCACCCTACCTCTTGTGGAATGCCAGCTACTGCCCAGGAGGAATCGAAAGCAGATAACGTGGAGGAATATGTGCTTCTGGTGGTTGAGCAGTCATGGCTGCTACCGGTGTTGATGGAAGAGTTCAAAGCTGCCACCCAAGCTGATGGATGTCAGCAAATGAAAATAGCGGCTGTCACAATCTGTCAAAAAGGACTGAACATGCAGGCCGTACCACTACCAGCTCTCCATCATGTTAGACAATGACTGCCTGAATCTCTGGAAGGATGTCTGCTTCATGGTCTGAGGATGGTAGTACCCATGTCTTTACAACACAGGATCGTCGATCTTGCCCACTTGGCACACCAAGGAGTTGCCAAAACCAAGGCAAGACTTTACTGCAAGTCAAGGTTCCAGGGGCTAGACCAACACGTAGAGAGAGTGGTGCAACACTGCCAACTCTGTCAGGCCATTGGCCCCAATGAACCGCCGGCACCTATCATCATGGAATTTATTCTGTCCGTTCCCTGGTACCGAGCGAGTGCTGACCTTGGAGCCCTGCCAGATGGGTGACACGTGAGTCCTCAAAGATGATTTCTCTATGTATCCAAAGGTGGAGATTCTAGACATAATCTCAGAGGACAAGACCATTCCCCAATTTGAAAAGATCACGGCCACACATGGTATCATCCAGGAACTCAGGACTTTGCTGAATATCTGGCTCTCACGGGCATCCGTCATCACAAAATCACACTGTGCTGGCCACAGCCAAATGGTGAGGCTAAATGGTTTATGAGGACCCTAAACAAAGTTCTGAGGATTACAGAGGCCAAGAGGCAGAGTATGGACTGTGCTTTATACTTCTTCCTGAGGAAGTATCGACTCACACCCCATACTACCACTAAGATACAGCCAAGCTCACTGTACATAAAAAGGATGATGGAGGACACCATCCCACATCACAAGACTCCCCAGCCCTGCAGATGCAGGCAGCTGAGAGGTTGCACCTGCGTGGCCCCACCAATGATCACATGTCAAGGAAAAGATGCACTCAAACCAAGCCCCTAAGAGTGGGCGACAGGGTGTTGGTCCAGAACCAACACCTGGGAGGTGTTCAACCTTCAATTTGAGCCAGTGCCATGGACAGTGGTGCAGACATGTGGCACCATGATCACAGCAACCCGGTGAGAATGTCTACCAGTCTGAAGGTGTGGAAATAAGGACTGGTGCAGTTGAAAGACCCGATGACCCTACATGCGCCGAAAGCTTGGAGGGTTACAAAGTTATCCCTGAATCCCCTGAGAAGAACTGCATGGGCAATCCACTGGACAGAGAGGCATACCTGACCAAAGGTCCATCTGTGGCCTTTGAAAGAGATGCGATGGAAAGGCCATCAGTAGGTGGTGGTCCAGTAGTGACATTAGAAAGCGTCCCTCCAAATGAAGGTGTTGTTCTCAGATGGGCAGATGTTACTAACCAGGGATCCCCTGGCTACTCCCAAATGGGCAGATTAACTGATCTGGCACTACCCGAATCAGGTGGGGGTGAGTAGTGGCATGGGCAGTAATGAGGGCTATGGAACTGCAGCCCAGAGACACGAGTATTCTCTCTGCCATGGTGAAGAGACAATGCTGTTGCCTTCAACTTCAAGATCACCTCCTGCAGACCACAGCAAATGTGTAAGTATTCATTGACAAATGTTTGTGTTGATATTTCTGTTTGTGTTGCTTTTAGTTTAAATGTTCGAGACATGTTTTGTGTTGACCAGAGTACCAGGGAACAACCACAATTTGACAGCAAACTCTGCCAATTACCTAGGGAATGCATAACATCCACTCTATTCCACATTGAGTAGCTACATAGCATGTGCACTTCAGAAGCAATAACTTTGAGCTTTCCTACTCCTCCATGATAGTCTGCTGGCATGGCTCTGAGATAAAACATTATTACCTGTAATGACTGGGAATTGGGTACCTCATCAAAATTCCACATAGTGTATACCTTCCTGCATTGAAGGAAGTCACAAAGCATCTGCTTGGAAACCGATATGACATTTGTGGAACTGGAGAAATTAGAGAAGTATTTGAGTGGGGAAATATTTGGAGCATGTTCCTCAGCATTTGTAAGGGTCATGCTGATACTGGTGGCACTGGGGAACCACCTCATACTCCACCAGACCACCATAGATACAGAAGGCAGATACACAATTCTACCTGAGATGTTGGATGGGATTTTAGTATCAATAGCTTGAGTCGATTGTAGCAGTGCACTCTGTGCTGGGGTATCGGTTCCAACACAAACTCCATACCAACCAAAATGCCACAGTAAGCCTCATCCTCAAACTCCCATATAGCACCCACATCTCACCACAACTCAGAAAGCTCATCATACACATACATAGCCAATTCAGTTTTCTCACACATGCATAAAAAGCACTGTAAAATATTGGACCAGAACACCTGAAGAAACACATACACTTTCACCCGCCAACCAGACAAATACACTCAGCCTGTAGTGAATCCTTGGTTGTTTTAACGGGATAACAGGAGTTAGCTTAGCCGTAGGCTTGTAAACTTGTGCCCCCGTCACCTAGTGACTTTTAACCTACTTAGCTTGCTCTGTCTTAGTCCATTTAATTATTTATTTCCTTTAAGATGGCGGCCTTGTTTATAGTTAGGCCACTTGTTATGAGTTTTATTATCAGTGTCGCTGCGCCAAGGCGTCAAGATCAAGCACGAAAGACAAACAATCAGTAGGTGTTCACACTTAGGGATTTTCCCTCTCTATACTTTTGAGGGATTGTTGATATTAATTGCCGTCCCAAGCATGCCTGTTATCTATTGTTTTGAATTGCACCTACGTCAGGGGACCTTGTAGATCTGTATAAATACATCACACTTTAGACAGATAATCAGAGGGATTCCGACCAGAGGGCATCGCCACCATCACTGATACCGATGCTGCAGTCATCTTGACGTTGACACAGTCTTCGTGTCCCTGCGGAGTCTGAGATAAAGACCTCATTCCAAGGTAACGTGGGTTGGGGGCTCCTCTCATGGACACGGCTTTGGCAGATTAGGTTTAGCAAACCCAGCTCTCCTTTAGGTAGGAGGTTAGGCCTATTCCCATTAGGGTATTAGGGCATATTTTATCTCATATATATATATATTTCTTTCATATATTGCAAAAATGGTGGGGGTCTTTATAACCATGACTCTCTTCTTCACAATACTGTTGCTTGGTATATTCATTATCCTAATCATTGCGGTTCATGCAATTTATCGCAAATTGCAGTTATGTTAAATAAAAACTACTATAACTTCACTGCATCTGTGTCATTGCCTTTGTATGAGACATAATATATCTGTGAGAAAAGGGTAATCTCCGTTTAACCACGACAACCCTGAGATATCTTATTCTAAGTCCATGCGTAAGCGATTGCCACAAATCACCTTTGACTATTGTGTTTCTGGTGAGGTACTGCTAGTGAGCTGGTAAGGTTTGGACAACAGTTGCAACTAGTTGTAGGAAAAGACCAGGGGCCAGATGTAGCAAGTGTTTAGTGAGTCGCAAACGGCCAAAATCGCCGTTTGCGAGTCGCTAAAGCCACTTTGCTATGTAGAAATGCATTTTGCGAGTTGGAACCAACTCGCAAAATGCATTTCCGACTCGCAAATAGGAAGGGGTGTTCCCTTCCTATTTGCGACTCGCAATGCTATGCATTTTCATTTGCGACCGCAATTGCGGTCGCAAATGAAAGCGCAGTTACCATCCACTTGAAGTGGATGGGAACCCAGGCGCAAACGGGAAGGGGTACCCATGGGACCCCTTCCCCTTTGTGTCTGGAATTAAAAATAATTTTTCAGAGCAGGCAGTGGTCCAAGGGACCACTACCTGCCCTGAAAAATACCGAAACTAACGGTTTCGTTTTTTTTTCAAAGTGCAGCTCGTTTTCCTTTAAGGAAAACGGGCTACACTTTGAAAAAAAAAGACTGCTTTATTAAAAAGCAGTCACGGACATGGTGGTCTGCTGTCTCCAGCAGGCCACTATCCCCGTGAGTGCCCCTACTCGCAATGGGGTCGCAAATTGCGACCCACCTCATTAATATTAATGAGGTGGGTCTTTGCGACCCCATTGCGAGTTGCAGAAGGTGTCTGAGACACCTTTCTGCATTCCAAATTGCGACTTGCAATTTGCGAGTCGCAGGGACTCGCAAATTGCAAGTTGCAATTTGGAATCTTCCTACATCTGGCCCTTAGTCACCTACAAACAAAAGTACTGTCATCCTGAGACCAGCAGCTCTCGGAGCAAGAGTCCAAACTATGACATGGCGCCACCAACGATGGTGTGTAGGCACTAATTTACGGATACCCTGACTATCACTGTCTCACAGACAACAGGTACCCTAAGTACCATTATACGGAGACGTCCGTGGTCTTTGGGAGAATCCTCCTCAGCTGAACAGATAACACCTAATTAAGCTGTAGGTTGTTCGAGCTCGAACTCATAAAAAGGAAAAAACTTCCCCTATTTGGTGTTCCGTTTCTCTAAACAACTATGGCTGATACCATAGACATTCCTGCGAATGCTAGACATGCACTTACACAACATTTATTAGCGCATGGCCTTACAGAAGAGGGCGGGGATGTTACTTTGATTATAGAAGCAACTGAAGCTCGAACTCATAAAAAGGAAAAAACTTCCCCTATTTGGTGTTCCGTTTCTCTAAACAACTATGGCTGATACCATAGACATTCCTGCGAATGCTAGACATGCACTTACACAACATTTATTAGCGCATGGCCTTACAGAAGAGGGCGGGGATGTTACTTTGATTATAGAAGCAACTGAAGCATACCAAACAGAGACTTTTTACAGTTGGGTCACCTTTCCTGAGGCTGACCAAAGAACACATACATTTCACACATATGAAAGTGCAAACGTACCTGTAAGATACGAAGCATACCAGTATCATAAAATATCGCTCACATATCAAGAGCATCAGAACTGGTTTGAAGGTGCCCTACCACATGTACTACGACGAGTGAGGCTAGGTCCTTTAGGTAATGAGGGACCTACATGGCCTATGTTTGCCACTTATACACCTCACCCAAGCATACAGACCATGCCGATCGCAGATTTACGAGTAATATATAGTGAATTAGTGGCATTATATAGACGATTGGTTCAGTTCGTAATGCGAACATTGAACACTACACCAGCGCGTCCAGCACCGCCAGTAGCTGGTGGATATCAATTGGCTACTGGGATTAATCCACAGACAGTGCATACTATTATGGAACGGGAAAAAATACCATTCTGGATTGCCCAGAAAACAAATCAGCTGGAAGCTGTGTTCCCCCATACGGGGCCACAGGAAAAACATAGACTGCTCACTATGTGCTTGCCGTTTGGGATGGTTCCCTCGGTGGATGACTGTGCCACATGGGGTACAGCCTTCGCTGCCGTTTATACTACCACACATGGTACCCCAACACTTGCCAATTTGCCGGAAGTGCTAAAACAAATACAAAATGAACATGGGGCTGCACCGGCCCTGGATCTCGGGATGAAATTGATGCGTAACTTTGACGCCGTCTCCTCAATAATACTAAGTAATATTAAAGGGGAAGCGGTGGCACTGGCAATACGCCAGCGTCTCCGGGAAACTCCAAATATGGAACAACAGAGACAGCTACCGAAAATAATTTCCGATACCTATACTAGCATAGGACGGGATAGTTTGGGAGCCAAACCTAAAAAATTGGAATTACCAAGTACCACCCATAAGAAAGGAACAAAGCAGGCACAAGAGGTCTCTAAAAAGCGCTGGGACAAACAAAAAGATTTCAAAGACAGGAGAAATAAGAGAGCTGATTCTCCACATCCGGAGTACTCCGAAAGGAGGTATAATCTCAATATATAGGGAAAACATTAGAACTCCAGACAGATATACTGATTCACGTCCTTCTCGTTCCTTTCAGGACGCACCGGATAAAAGTAGCGAGAGAGGGGGCCGTCAAGATCGACGTCCGGAATACGTGAAAGAAAAGAAAGAGTTGCCGCAGTCTACCATTAAAAAAGAAGAAAAGACTCCTCAGCAAAAGCCACAGTTTAAAAAGAAGAAAGTGGCAGCACTGACAATTAAAAATGCCGGTGGTATTGAGAACACTGTTGAGGAACAAGAAGTGGGCCGTGACTCTGTTGGACAGCGCAGCAGAGGTCACAATATGTCGCCAGAGTCTGAAAGATCATCTGGATGCGACAGCAACTAGCGATTACATCGCAGTTGAGACGGCGGATGGCCGCGTTCTCCAACCCGATAGGGTTTATGATTTAACAATTCAAATAGAGGGAGACGTGGAACGAATTATTAGTGTAATATTTTGGGATGAACTTACTAGTGATATCCTATTGGCTGAGAGAGATTGGCCCCCTGAACACGTCCGCAAGCTCCCACATGGGGAAGATGTCATTTTGTTTTCTTTCTCCGATCTTGTTCCAGAGGCAGATAAGAAAGCCTATGCTGTTCAATGGGCTTTAGCGCAGGCACCTGCTTTATACCATAATCATGTAGGTTGGGACAAGGACTCTCCTTGTCATGTTATTCCCGTTCGGTCTACACCCCAACCACAGCCACAATACCCTGTTAGACATGAAGCCAAAGCTCCGGTGACGGAGATACTGTCACAACTTGAGTACCAGGGAGTGATTGAGCCCTGTAAACAGCAATGAATAATCCACTATTTCCCATTGAAGCCAGATCATTCATATAGAATAGTGGGTCATTATAGACACTTAAATAGTCATACACGCACATATGCTATACAAAATTCACAGAGCACAGCATTGATAAATAATATAGTGCGTAAGAAATATAAAACTACATTGGATTTATCTAATAGATTTTTCTGCCAGAATTTAGCACATGAAAGTAGGGACCTAAGTGCATTTTCATTTGGCTCTCAGGAACGCTTTTGTCGTTTACCTCAAGGCTATAAAAATAGCCCAGGACTGTTTTCAGCCCGTGTAACATCAATTTTGCACGAGCTTGATTCCGATGCATTGTCCTATGTGGATGATATCTATCTCACTGACGACACCCTCGACATTCATCTTGCGAGGGTCGATCGGATCATTTTGGGATTTGCAGACCTCGGTTATAAATTTAATTTTAAGAAAAGCAAGATAGCCTTTCTTAGTGTATTGTTCCTGGGATATGAGCTATCAAACGAGAGGAAGAGCCTGGCCCCGCACTTCCTGGAAAAGTGTGCTCAACTACAGCCTCCGAACACACTTAAGAAATTACACTCATTACTAGGTTTCTTTAATTTTGGCAGAACATACATTCCAGATTATGCAGAACGCATCAAACCACTTTATGACTTAATTCAGCCCAATTTTTCTAGCAGACGATGGACGATTGAACACACACATCCTTAGGGACATACAACGGGACATGCTAGAAGCTAGACACTTATACACATGTACCAATAAAACAAATTTGGTCATCAGAATAATTTCTGGTGCCCTTGGATTTACTTATGTCACCTTTAATGAGGGTGACACAGTGCCGATAGCATATAAATCACACTTATACTCAAATGCTGAAAAACGTTTTGCACCTACAGAAAAGATTCTGACAGCAGTTCAGATGACCATCATAAAGGAGAGGCCACTTGCCCAGGGGAAACGCATTATTGTTGTCTCCCCGGTGCCGGCTTTAGAGGCTGTCACTAAAGCGAGTGTTCCAAACACTAAGGCATTACATCCACGCTGGATTCAATGGGCAACGTCTCTGACCGCCACTGATGTTGATTATGTGTTTGACCCCAGGCTTCAGAAACAAGAATTTCTCCAGTATGAACAGGAGTACCCCGCTCATCTACATATCTTGCCACTAGACAGTTATAATACTATAATTTATACTGACGGATCGGCAACCGGCTGTAGGTACTAAACATTAATACTCAGAAGCTTGCGCAGCCGTGTGGGGGTTAATGGAAGACGGAGTTTTCCATCCTCACAATATCTACACGCAGACCTTAGGGGACTGCACAGCCCATTAAGCTTAAGGCTCTTCTTCTAGCGCTCGAACATACTGAGCCAGGAACCCAGACTTTGATAGTCTGTGATTCATATTACTGCGTCCAGTCATACAATGAATATCTCAATCATTGGAAACTGAACGGGTTTAGAGATTCTAAAGGGAACACCATTAAACACAAAATGTTGTGGGGAAGGGTGGCTGATCTTAAGGATAAGCTACCATGTGTCCATGTAGTTCATACATTAGGACACCAACATGTAGGAATACACGTTGCCGGCAATACGTTGGCTGATGAAGCAGCCAAAGCATCAGTAGCTACGGCTTCTGTGGCTGCAGTGACTCGTTCTCGGACGAGATTGGATAATGAAATACTGATTGCCGTTAAAGCTTCGGCTGCAGGCAAGACCCTTCCAAAAGGATACCCTACGAACTATACTTACCATATCAGTGCACAGAATGTTGCTTATGCAACGATTCCTGGAGTTGGTGATCGAGTAATCCCCAATGAAGACAAGAGATTAGAGCTGATTACAGCCGCACACGATGGTGTCGCTTCTGCACATGCTGGTATACAGGCCACTATAACAATTCTACAACAGCGATACTGGTGGCCTGGTCTATGCAGACAGACTAAACAGTATGTCCTTTGCTGTGACATTTGTCAGCAGATTAAGGGCTCAAATATCAAACACCCTCCGCAGACATCCCTCTTAGTGTCAGACAAGCCACTCCAATGTGTGTACCTTGACCATTGTGGTCCCTTACAGCCTGATGGTGCATACAAATACATTTTAGTGGCTGTGGATTCCTGTTCTAGATTCCTGTGGGTATTGCCACAGCGGTCGGCTGACGCCCGGACTGTTATAAAAGATTTGCTGATCTTTATCGGTACATATGCGGTTGCAGCATTCCATTCGGACCAGGGCCCTGCATTTGCCTCTAAAGCTTTCAGGGACACCATGAGAACGAAGGGTGTTGAACTCCATTACTCCTCACCATACCATCCCGAGGGAAATTCGGTTGTGGAGAGGCGGAATCGTAATCGAAAGCAGTCCTTAACAGCTCGAGTATTAGGTTCAGGCCGCAGTTGGTGATATCACCTGTATGGGGTCCAGAGAGCACTGAATAATCTGCCAAGACGGTCCTTGGGGGGAAAGTCTCCATATGAGGTTCTCTTTGGGATACCTATGTATGTCCCCGATCTTGATGCCCCTGGTATGGTCGAAGCAGAAACACCATTTGACTGTTTTACAGGAGCTTCAACAATTTCGTGATGATAAATCATCTGCAAGTGCTGCCACCTTAGGAATAAGGGAATTGGCGAAAACTTCGACTGGCTGAATTCCTAACGTTGGGGATCTGGTTCGTGAGAAGATCGCTGTGAAAAAAGAGTTTGGTCCATCATACAGAGCACCTGTCCCGGTCTAGGGAATAAAAGGCACCAGGACTGTCATCCTTCCACCATTGTCTGGTTCTTAATCGAATAGATTCATCTCTATTGATGACATCAAATTACACCATGTGGCCGATTCTTCACAGTAGACCAGGAGGTCCCTTGGGTGGTTCCCGATCCCCTCTCACTACCCAACAGGACATCCATCTACATAGTAGGATGAACATCACTGCTACTGACTATGCAACTATGTCCACTGCTGTTCCAGACACTTCCTCGACCATGGGGAGGGCGGAAAATGAACTTTTGTTAGTTCCAGTCACATCTTCAGTGACCACCCCGCTTCAAGATTTGGCTGTATTTTACACGAACACTTCAACGACTAATGATGTTGTCTATCAAGACCCTCCACGAGCGGTGGATCAGAATGCAGCAGGTCCTGTGTTTGCAGAGACTTCCTCTGGCTATTTCGTAGACATTGATGATTTTTCTTCTGATTCATCCTCAACTGAGACTGACAAGCTTTCGAGAAGTAGCAAACTGTATCGATGGCTTAAAAAGAACTATTTGATCTACCCATGGAACTATCTATGGTTCTGTTTGACATTTATTGCATTATTTTTATGGATTGGTTTTGTGGCTGTTTTCTTTTTGCTGATTAATGGTCACTATATTGCTGATCGCTCCTCTGTGGAGCCTGTTGATGACATTTTAACACTACATCATTCTTCCCATAAGGTCCAATGAGATTTGTCCCATGTAAATATTACAGCTATACCAATTTCTGATGGGATTGTGTGGGACAAAGTTGCATTTGATATATATGGGCCTACTGAGATTATTCAGATACCATATGTGTTCAAAATTTCAATGTCTGATGTTATTACACCTAATGTTGTCTCTGATGATTGGGATGTCCAAACAGTTGATTCCATGCTAGCTGAAATGAAGACTATTCCACTTTTGGAAGTGATGATGTATATCATTATACGATGAATTATGAGGAAATGTTCTGCTATAACAATTGGGGACATCACTACCTACACCGTGCAACTCGATATAGGCCTCTCTTGAACTACACACAATGGGAACACTGTTCAACACCACAGGTGGGGAGTCCAAAGTATTACAGCGACAAGTTTACATGCTTTTCTGGGCATGATACAAAGAAAGCAGAATCAAATTATTTTTAAATACCTCCGGCACAAATTAGAAAGCTTTTGCTAACAGATACGAAACTGATTTATTCAGATCCCTTTGTTTCCCGGCTCTCGATTGAGGGTTACGAATATTGGAAAAACACTATTGATTTGAAAAGTGTATGGGGGACACAAGATTGGCAGATACAGGGTAGGGAGGCTTTGTTTTGAGCATGCCTGATTCCTGTGCAAATGATTTTCTTAAATGACACTATTGAGCAGACATCATGTCTAGGGTTAGCAAAAATTAAAGATCTAAACACGCCCAGTATCCCTACTCCGACAAAATTTGGAGATTGGCAACACTTTCTTAATGTCTCAGAAGACAGGCTAGATGCAATGGTTAGGGCTGGTGCCTATAATTCTTCAGTTTCCCATCCCGGCGGATGGTTAGTATGGCCCACCGACAAAGATGAGTGTCAAAAACGTTTCTTGAACTCTTCAGGGTTTTTTTCCATTCACAGGCCTGACCCTCGCTTTCTATCAGGTCAACATACAGGTATAATTACAACATACAGTGTGGGTAAGCTGTGCCAGCAATGGGTGCAGACAAACACGTTAACGGCGGTTAAGCAACACCTGAACACTCTTTCTGACAGTATAGACTTACAGGATTTCCTGTTAGGTCCTAGGAAACAACGCTCGAAACGGTTTTTATATGCTATGTATAATGAAATTTGGAAACTTTCCCAGATTGAGGCTGCTGCACGTTTAAGGCAAATAGATAAAGAGAATTTGGAAAAAACATTATCTGTTGTTGACAATGGCATGAACACGCTGTCCAACAGGATTTATTCACTATCAAATATAGTGTCACTCAGACTGACTTGTCCCGGTTATATCATGGGCAAACACAGCTACGTTCCATCATGCAGCTAGGTTGGACATTACAGACACTGAAAAGTGGCCACATTCCACAGAAGTACATTATTGGGAGTGAACTATTCACTGCTTTTAATTTTTCCAGGGAACAAGAGACAATGGCTAAAAGGGAGGCTCGTTTCACCCTGCTTCAAGTTGAGAAATTAGATAAGTTGCCCTTCACGGTAGCAGAGAGTCCTTCAACTATCTGGCTCTTGCACGGCATTATTAATTTACCGATTTCGACCTTTCGTTTCTCGAGCTGCCTGAAACATCTTGCGGTGGGACGATATGAGCACCTAGGAGATAGCTTTAGTAAGGAAGAGTGGGAGTTGCCCTTTGAATATAGATGTCTGAACGGTGAACAGGAGGTCTTTCTTAGCGGAAGTGAATGTGAGACTGCTGTTCGTCATGCTATGATATGCAAACAGGTGTCTCTTCACGATCTTTGCAATGCGGGGGTCGCGAACTTGGCCTGTTTTCTGAAGGGTACTCCCGTCCCCTTGATTCGTCCAGTGTTTCATGTACTTTCCAATGGAAGTTATGTTCTACTGAACGATGAAAGCTGTTGCGGCTTGCGACCTGGAATTGCCTACGCAATCTCAGTCACGAAGGTCGTTAGGTGTTGTGGACATGTTTTGGTTCCCCCCACACGAGAGATAAAAGTATCTGAAATGTGGCCCCACATGGATACTATTAATGTGAACTATGACAAGTTGAGTAGACTAAAGGCGCTATTTTTTCAGAAACAGGTCGCCTTGACATCCGCAAAAGAGACGTATGCTCTCCAGATTGCGAGATCATCAGCTGAGATACAATCCCTTTTAAATACCGATTTCTCCAAACACTTTGGAGAGCTGGTATACAGAATATTCAATGCTTCAAGCACAACTGGGATTGGTCATTTCTTTAAGGCTATCGGGTCTGGTTTCGTGTCCATCTTCCAGTCTGTCTTCGGAGTCATCCCATCAGTCATCCATTCTCTCTTAACCAGTGTGTTTGGTGGCTTTCCAATTATTTTGGCTTTAATTGGCGGACTACTACTGCTATTTCTTCTGATTCGTGGTGGTTGTTTCTTTCTAGCAACACAGAGCAATGGAGCCGCTCCCGCCAACCCCACTGTGCCGTGAACGCATGGTTCTGATCTTCCGTACACCTTTGCTGGTGGAACTGGAGTTTGACTGGTCGTTGTCATTCCGGCCTCTACTCTGGTGTGTACAACCAGTCTTCCGCTGCATATGGTGTCTCTTTGAACATCTGCCTATGGTCTGTCTTGCTGTTGCACCGACATCTCCTGTGGACCGCGAACTGCTGATGTCCCCGATGAGGGTTCATTCACGGTCATGCCCCTTGAGACTGAGGTTGCTCCGCGAGGCCACCTATGAGCCTTCTGTTATAAGATCTAACATGGATGAGGACACTGCAGCGAGTATCGATGCACCGGTGAATGTGGCTCACTTCTGCTCTGTGGATCCGTTTGTCCGTCCAGCAATAGATTTCACTTCAGACGATGTTGACTAATTTTTGAGGTCCTTGACTGGTGACTTCGATGACATTCTTCAAGATCCTGCATTTAACACATAATTTGATGAATTTGCTTACCATTTCCCGGTTCCAAAATATGCAATTATACTAAACGTTTGCTATACTTGTCATAGTTGATATTAACATCTCTGTATGTATTTTTAAACAAATTTGTTTTAACATATTTTAACACACAGCAATTGTTTTATTATTATTAGCTTCATTTCTTAGCTTGTTTTTCTGTTTTGCCTTTGGCTTTTAGTTAAGAAGCAGCTTTTTTAGTGTTTGGGTTCCTGTACCTTCATCATACCTGTTACGGCAATGGGGAGGGTGTAGTGAATCCTAGGTTGTTTTAACGGGATAACAGGAGTTAGCTTAGCCGTAGGCTTGTAAACTTGTGCCCCCGTCACCTAGTGACTTTTAACCTACTTAGCTTGCTCTGTCTTAGTCCATTTAATTATTTATTTCCTTTAAGATGGCGGCCTTGTTTATAGTTAGGCCACTTGTTATGAGTTTTATTATCAGTGTCACTGCGCCAAGGCGTCAAGATCAAGCACGAAAGACAAACAAACAGTAGGTGTTCACACTTAGGGATTTTCCCTCTCTATACTTTTGAGGGATTGTTGATATTAATTGCCATCCCAAGCATGCCTGTCATCTATTGTTTTGAATTACACCTATGTCAGGGGACCTTGTAGATCTGTATAAATACATCACACTTTAGACAGATAATCAGAGGGATTCCGACCAGAGGGCATCGCCACCATCGCTGATACCGATGCTGCAGTCATCTTGACGCTGACCCAGTCTTCGTGTCCCTGCGGAGTCTGAGATAGAGACCTCATTCCAAGGTAACGAGGGTTGGGGGCTCCTCTCATGGACACGGCTTTGGCAGATTAGGTTTAGCAAACCCAGCTCTCCTTTAGGTAGGAGGTTAGGCCTATTCTCATTAGGGTATTAGGGCATATTTTATCTCATATATATATATATTTCTTTCATATATTGCAAAAATGTTGGGGGTCTTTATAACCATGACTCTCTTCTTCACAATACTGTTGCTTGGTATATTCATTATCCTAATCATTGCAGTTCATGCAACTTATCGCAAATTGCAGTTATGTTAAATAAAAACTACTATAACTTCACTGCATCTGTGTCATTGCCTTTGTTTGTATGAGACATAATATATCTGTGAGAAAAGGGTAATCTCCGTTTAACCACGACAACCCTGAGATATCTTATTCTAAGTCCATGCATAAGCGATTGCCACAAAACACCTTTTACAATTGTGTTTCTGGTGAGGTACTGCTAGTGAGCCGGTAAGGTTTGGACAACAGTTGCAACTAGTTGTAGGAAAAGACTTAGGTGGTCATTATGACACTGGCGGTATTATAACGCCAGGGCCAAAATGACGGGAGCACCGCCAACAGGCTGGCGGTGCCTCCTGGCGTATTTTGACTTTGGCGGTAGCGCCGCGGTCGCACCGCAGGGGCCGGTGGTTTTCTGCTACAATGGCCCCGGCGGATGTAATCCACCTCGACCGCCAGCCTTTTTCTGGTGGTCTGAACCGCCAGGAAAAGGCTGGTGGTACGGGGAGTCGTGGGGCCCCTGGGGGCCCCTGCACTGCCCATGCCACTGGCATGGGCAGTGCAGGGGCCCCCTGACTGGGCCCCATGCGGCTTTTCACTGTCTGCTGTGCAGACAGTGAAAAGCGCGACGGGTGCAACTGCACCCGTCGCACGGCCGCAACACCGCCGGCTCCATTTGGAGCCAGCTCCCATGTTGCGCCCCACATCCCCCCTGGGCCGGCGGGCGGAAACTTGGTTTCCGCCCGCCAGCCCAGCGGGGATGTCCAAATGGGCATCACGGGAGTGCGGCCGCATTGGCGGCCGCACGGCGGTTACAGCTTGGCGGGCAGCGGTAGCCGCCCGCCAATGTTGTAATGAGGCCCTTAGTCACCTACAAACGAAATTACTGTCATCCTGAGACCAGCAGTCTTGCTCAGAGCAAGAGTCCAAACTACGACAAGCCACACTCTCACTCGCTCACACACCACGCATCCACAAAAGCAGAAATGGAGGTCACTCATGCTCCTATACCACACCCCAAATCTGGAACAACCTCCCTCAATACATCAGAGTCTCTTCCTTGCTTCTTCAATTCCACAAGAAGCTGAAAACTAAGGGTGGGTGGCAAACTGCACTCCACCGGCGGAGTTTGCAGAGCTTTGCCAACTCCCCACTCTGCTTGGAGCACAGAGTTCGGCAAAAACTCTGCCTACCACCACATGTGGAGTTTACCACCCACCTCACAAACAATCCCAGAACAAATGCCAGTGCTCATACGTAATAGACAAGCCAAAATAATAGCTAACCAAATAATTCAATTGGAGGACACTTAATTGTAATAATTTCGCACAGAAACATGCATTAAAGTAGACAATCTGCCTCATTAAAATTGAGTAGGTATTCATCTCAGCTGCAGCATGTGCCTGTTTTCAGAGGCACGCAGGACCTGTTCAGAGACTACAGTTGTCTAGCCACTGGTTCCCAGAGATTTTAGGTGAAGTACTCAGGCCAATGAGGAGGACAACATCTACACATATGACCTTTTTATGGCCTAGGACAGCTTGGGATCAGAACTTGCCCTGTGTGAGATTGTCAGTGAGAGATTCCTCTGATGTTTCACACCAAGTCATTCCTAGCTCGTGTGGGCCTGGTTATGAGTCTGGCAGTCGCAAGACCGCCAGACTCGTGGTCGGACCGCCATGGCTGTGGCAGTCCGACCACCACATTACGGGTTTGGTGGGCGGATCCCCCAACAGACCTCCTTCTCCACCAGGATCCAAGATTCTGACACGCTGAGGGCGGTCCTGAGTTCTGCACTGCCGTGGCTGATTACAACCTAGTTCTCACCCAGCCTTTTCATTGTGGTTTCCCTTCCATGAAAAGGTTAGTGGATAACAAGTGCTGAGGGCCACAGGGGCCCTCTGCATTGCCCATGCCCATTAATGGAGCTGAGTGCTATCTCATAGTACTGTTCCCGCCGGTCTGACTGGCAGAAATCTTGTAATAGGGAGGGGGGATGCCATTGCCATGGCAGTCCCGCGTTGGGACCGCCAAAGTCGTAATCAACCCCGGAGTTTGAATTAAATTGTAGATAAACACATTTTACAGCATATATTCGATGGAGACATGTATTCCATTTGTGTCTTTTCACTAGAGTTATTAAAATAAATTAATGGCTTTTAAAACTTGAAAAAATAATGTCTCTGCTTTGCACTGCCTAAAGAAGATGGAAAGTAGCCTGGCATCTTAAACTGTTGTTATCTGTGAACAGCTTGCACATGTGTATGGAATTAGCTACATGTCAGCTACAAAAAAAGACACCAGTATGAAAATCAAGGGTAAATGTTGTCTGCATATCAAACAGAAATCAGCATTCCCCCGAAAAATCAAAAAAGATATGTACACCTTTATTTTCCACGTTTAAACCGTGAGTTTCAGAGGCATTCAATGATTAATAAATAGGTAAATGAAACAAAAAATGAGTGAAGGATTCAGATCTTGCCTCTTCCTAGGCGCAGGATATGGTCCTGCTGCCTGTGTCATGGTCAACCTCCGACAGCATAATGGAGGCAAAGGTTTTTGTGCAGAGTATTTCATTAGTGACTGAAAGGCTTGACTCGATGCCATAGAAGCAATGAATTGGGATTAAAGAACAGAGACTGGTTGGTAGCTCTGGTCAGAAGAGTTGAATCACAGCAAGGACTTCAGGGAATGACAATAATATCTGTGTGCATATGAAGGAGGAATAAGATGTCATGTTAACAGCATCATTGGAGACAAAGGTGCCCCATGAGAGTGAGACCTCCCGGACAGACCTTGCATGAGGTAAGGGAAAGCCCATAGACCTGGCGAGTAACACTTTTGTGGAGACCTTCCCCTGTGAGGTGGAATAGAGGTGGTTGGTTTGAGAAGTAACAGAGCTCTCTGAGGGGAGAACTTTGTTTGATGGAAGAGTGACCTCCATGGAAATAGTTTACCCTCTGAGGTGAGAGTGTCAGCGCTCCAGAGTCAGCCCGTGCTATCACGTGGATTTAGAGCCTGGTAGTGGGAGGGGGCTTGATGAAAAAATACTGCTTCACAGATATGTGGATTGCAGTGAAGGTAATTAACCTACTTACAGCCCTGCTCCCCATGCCCTTAACTCACAAGCATGTATGTTGGATGCAGGGCAACCAGAATTCTGCCATGCACTGAACTCTGCAGAATAGTGCAGAGTTTTCGAGTAACTTTAAGGAATTTCATGGAGTGAAACTATGCGAGCTCCACCCAACCTTAGTGAAAACCTGGCTCTTCAGGTAACCCTACAGGGTTTTGCGCCTACACACCTGCAAAAGTGCCTTGATACCATCACGGACGATTAACGCACTGGACAAATACACAAAATAACATAACCTCAACACACCCAACACAAAGCAACTACAGTTCTTAGATTAATGGATGACACTCCTTGCCCGCTCCATGAATACTCACTGAATATAGGGCGTGGGGGCATTTCAACATGAAACAAGACTGCACCCTAGACAGGTCATTACCGTCCCTCCTATCAGGTCACAGATTGCTGCTGGCAAATGTGTTCTGCCACTGGACAGAGAGATGGGAGGTGGTGGATTTGTGGTGGGAGGCCCACAAGGAGAGCAGGGAATACTTGCATTACTCTGGGTTGCATGGTGTACATACACTCATAGACAGAATCCTGGTATCCATAAATCATGTATCTATGTAACATTTTTAAACATGTAAAATATATCACAATTGACAATAAATATTGTTTGACATGCATGCTCAACAATAATGTCTCACATCATTTAATAAAAGTACCTAAATTAAACCAGACATGTCAGACCTACAGGTAAGTAATTGTAATGCAACTTCAAGAATGTTTTCAAGAAATCTTTATTAAAAAGTAAACACATACATGAATGTCTTATTTTACCTCCTCAAAAAATAAACTTTTATGGTCCTTAAACAAATAGAGATAGACTGGTATATTTTTTTGATAAATACATTGTTAAAACTTTATATGATATGTTAAGAAAGACTTCTTAAGATATAATGCATTCTTTCCATTCAGCTAAATCCTTCAATGTGAAGATTTTGGTCAATGATTAGCTTCATAAGATAGCTTTGTCTTTTCATATTTATAAAAAAAAAAATATTTTTCTTTTATGATTCTGTAGTTTTAGATATAAAGTACTTGTTGAAGGATTTGAAGCACAGTATAGCATATATGCATTACATACGTAGCAGACCGCTGTGGGAAGCTACAGATCCTGAATTTCTCCCCAAAACGGACTATGTAATGACCACCATTCTGCCCTGTGTCCCACATACTAATCCATCAGTTGTACCTGTTTGTACACTATCTTCAGCTATTGAAGGTAGGCTGGGGCATTTACCATCTATACCCAGTAGCAGAAGGCCACAGAGCTGTGGGGAAACCATTCAGGCCGGACCATCTGCAGGGAGGGTGCTAGAGGCAGGTCACTCATCATCCTTTCAATTTGGTTCAAACCTGATGGGTGAAGCTAACTGGTAGGAGGGTCAAATAGGGCTGCTTAAAGACCTACTAAGGCCCTGATTTATACTTGTTTTGCGCTGCATTAGTGTCATTTCTTGACAGAAAAGCAGCACAAACTTTCAAAATACAATTGTATTTTGTAAGTTTACACTGCTTTTGTGTCAAAAAATGACCCACATGCAGCGCAAAAAAAGTATAAATCAGGGCCTAGGTGCCCACATTGATATTTCGAGGCAATAAAACTATGTGCTGGAGCGACAGGTTAGAGTACAAACCTTACAAACTGGGGTATTACAGGATGGTTTTAAATCCCTCGGGACTCCAATCATCACTCTTGCACAGTCAATCCGTGGTTGCAAAAGCTATGCTACAGGGAACCCTCTTCTATCTCCAGCAGCCTCCTACATGGGAAGCGGTGCAGTGTTGACACCTGAACCTCCTGCCATCATCTGACCTGTAGTGCTTCACGTTGCTCCAGTGGCTCTTAGGAGGGGTCATGCTTCTGGTCTAATAAAGGACAGCACCAAACTTCTCACCACCTAGAGAGGCAAACAATACATATCTTTTGTGAAAGGAATTCCTGTTTGTTATTTTGGAATATGTGTAACTAAATTTATATTGATGGATCATGAAAATGTATTGACTGTAATGCTCAATTCATTTTCTGGATTCCTTTTTCTGCTTTTCTATTATTCATTTTGTAAATCAAGAAAATAAATTATTTGGATATACTACAGCTGTGTGAGTGGATTTGTGAAACTTGATGAATTTCTGTATGTCACTGAGTTATTAGGTAGCATTTATGTTGCTAACTTTCAAGATCCTATGTGCAAGCCTCATATACAAACACACATATGCCCTCATTACAACCCTGGCGGTCCAAGACCGCCAGGGCTGTTTTGGCTGAAGCATCCCCTTCAGAGGGGATTACGCCCGTGCCAGTAATGCAGCGGTCTCACCACCGGGGCCGGCGGTTTCCCACCAGATTTGCCCCGGCGGTGATAATCCGCCAGGGCAGCGCTGCCAAGGGGATTACGAGTCCCCGTCCGCCAGCCTTTTCCTGGGGGTTTGAACCGCCAGGAAAAGGCTGGCGGTACAGGGAGTACACTGGCATGGGCTGTGAAGGGCCCCCCTGTCAGGGCCCCATGCAGCTTTTCACTGTCTGCTATGCAGACAGTGAAAAGCGCGACGGGTGCAACTGCACCCGTCGCACGGCCGCAACACCGCCGGCTTCACTTGGAGCCGGCTCCTACGTTGCGGGCGAGATCCCCGCTGGGCTGGCGGGCGGAAACCAGGTTTCCGCCCACCGGCCCAGCTGGGATCTCATAATGACCGCGGCGGGGGTGCGGCTTCATTGGCGGCCGCCCGGCGGTCAGATAATGAGGGCCATAATATTTTTAAAGAGATAAAGGCCCTCATTACAACCCTGGTGGTAAATGCCACCTACCGCCATGCTGACGGCCGCCAACATACCGTGACCGCAGCGGTAATCCGCCACGGGTATCATGACCCACACATAGAATACTGCCACAATACAGACACCAACACAAGTCCGCCAGACCAAAGGTCAGTGATAAACTGGCGATAGCAAAACCCACACCATTACACCAACAGGAATACGCCCACAGTACTATGACCCACGAATCAACGGTTACAGCTTGGCGGGCAGCGGTAGCCGCCCGCCAATGTTGTAATGAGGCCCTTAGTCACCTACAAACGAAATTACTGTCATCCTGAGACCAGCAGTCTTGCTCAGAGCAAGAGTCCAAACTACGACAAGCCACACTCTCACTCGCTCACACACCACGCATCCACAAAAGCAGAAATGGAGGTCACTCATTCTCCTATACCACACCCCAAATCTGGAACAACCTCCCTCAATACATCAGAGTCTCTTCCTTGCTTCTTCAATTCCACAAGAAGCTGAAAACTAAGGGTGGGTGGCAAACTGCACTCCACCGGCGGAGTTTGCAGAGCTTTGCCAACTCCCCACTCTGCTTGGAGCACAGAGTTCGGCAAAAACTCTGCCTACCACCACATGTGGAGTTTACCACCCACCTCACAAACAATCCCAGAACAAATGCCAGTGCTCATACGTAATAGACAAGCCAAAATAATAGCTAACCAAATAATTCAATTGAAGGACACTTAATTGTAATAATTTCGCACAGAAACATGCATTAAAGTAGACAATCTGCCTCATTAAAATTGAGTAGGTATTCATCTCAGCTGCAGCATGTGCCTGTTTTCAGAGGCACGCAGGACCTGTTCAGAGACTACAGTTGTCTAGCCACTGGTTCCCAGAGATTTTAGGTGAAGTACTCAGGCCAATGAGGTGGACAACATCTACACATATGACCTTTTTATGGCCTAGGACAGCTTGGGATCAGAACTTGCCCTGTGTGAGATTGTCAGTGAGAGATTCCTCTGATGTTTCACACCAAGTCATTCCTAGCTCGTGTGGGCCTGGTTATGAGTCTGGCAGTCGCAAGACCGCCAGACTCGTGGTCGGACCGCCATGGCTGTGGCAGTCCGACCACCACATTACGGGTTTGGTGGGCGGATCCCCCAACAGACCTCCTTCTCCACCAGGATCCAAGATTCTGACACGCTGAGGGCGGTCCTGAGTTCTGCACTGCCGTGGCTGATTACAACCTAGTTCTCACCCAGCCTTTTCATTGTGGTTTCCCTTCCATGAAAAGGTTAGTGGATAACAAGTGCTGAGGGCCACAGGGGCCCTCTGCATTGCCCATGCCCATTAATGGAGCTGAGTGCTATCTCATAGTACTGTTCCCGCCGGTCTGACTGGCAGAAATCTTGTAATAGGGAGGGGGGATGCCATTGCCATGGCAGTCCCGCGTTGGGACCGCCAAAGTCGTAATCAACCCCGGAGTTTGAATTAAATTGTAGATAAACACATTTTACAGCATATATTCGATGGAGACATGTATTCCATTTGTGTCTTTTCACTAGAGTTATTAAAATAAATTAATGGCTTTTAAAACTTGAAAAAATAATGTCTCTGCTTTGCACTGCCTAAAGAAGATGGAAAGTAGCCTGGCATCTTAAACTGTTGTTATCTGTGAACAGCTTGCACATGTGTATGGAATTAGCTACATGTCAGCTACAAAAAAAGACACCAGTATGAAAATCAAGGGTAAATGTTGTCTGCATATCAAACAGAAATCAGCATTCCCCCGAAAAATCAAAAAAGATATGTACACCTTTATTTTCCACGTTTAAACCGTGAGTTTCAGAGGCATTCAATGATTAATAAATAGGTAAATGAAACAAAAAATGAGTGAAGGATTCAGATCTTGCCTCTTCCTAGGCGCAGGATATGGTCCTGCTGCCTGTGTCATGGTCAACCTCCGACAGCATAATGGAGGCAAAGGTTTTTGTGCAGAGTATTTCATTAGTGACTGAAAGGCTTGACTCGATGCCATAGAAGCAATGAATTGGGATTAAAGAACAGAGACTGGTTGGTAGCTCTGGTCAGAAGAGTTGAATCACAGCAAGGACTTCAGGGAATGACAATAATATCTGTGTGCATATGAAGGAGGAATAAGATGTCATGTTAACAGCATCATTGGAGACAAAGGTGCCCCATGAGAGTGAGACCTCCCGGACAGACCTTGCATGAGGTAAGGGAAAGCCCATAGACCTGGCGAGTAACACTTTTGTGGAGACCTTCCCCTGTGAGGTGGAATAGAGGTGGTTGGTTTGAGAAGTAACAGAGCTCTCTGAGGGGAGAACTTTGTTTGATGGAAGAGTGACCTCCATGGAAATAGTTTACCCTCTGAGGTGAGAGTGTCAGCGCTCCAGAGTCAGCCCGTGCTATCACGTGGATTTAGAGCCTGGTAGTGGGAGGGGGCTTGATGAAAAAATACTGCTTCACAGATATGTGGATTGCAGTGAAGGTAATTAACCTACTTACAGCCCTGCTCCCCATGCCCTTAACTCACAAGCATGTATGTTGGATGCAGGGCAACCAGAATTCTGCCATGCACTGAACTCTGCAGAATAGTGCAGAGTTTTCGAGTAACTTTAAGGAATTTCATGGAGTGAAACTATGCGAGCTCCACCCAACCTTAGTGAAAACCTGGCTCTTCAGGTAACCCTACAGGGTTTTGCGCCTACACACCTGCAAAAGTGCCTTGATACCATCACGGACGATTAACGCACTGGACAAATACACAAAATAACATAACCTCAACACACCCAACACAAAGCAACTACAGTTCTTAGATTAATGGATGACACTCCTTGCCCGCTCCATGAATACTCACTGAATATAGGGCGTGGGGGCATTTCAACATGAAACAAGACTGCACCCTAGACAGGTCATTACCGTCCCTCCTATCAGGTCACAGATTGCTGCTGGCAAATGTGTTCTGCCACTGGACAGAGAGATGGGAGGTGGTGGATTTGTGGTGGGAGGCCCACATGGAGAGCAGGGAATACTTGCATTACTCTGGGTTGCATGGTGTACATACACTCATAGACAGAATCCTGGTATCCATAAATCATGTATCTATGTAACATTTTTAAACATGTAAAATATATCACAATTGACAATAAATATTGTTTGACATGCATGCTCAACAATAATGTCTCACATCATTTAATAAAAGTACCTAAATTAAACCAGACATGTCAGACCTACAGGTAAGTAATTGTAATGCAACTTCAAGAATGTTTTCAAGAAATCTTTATTAAAAAGTAAACACATACATGAATGTCTTATTTTACCTCCTCAAAAAATAAACTTTTATGGTCCTTAAACAAATAGAGATAGACTGGTATATTTTTTTGATAAATACATTGTTAAAACTTTATATGATATGTTAAGAAAGACTTCTTAAGATATAATGCATTCTTTCCATTCAGCTAAATCCTTCAATGTGAAGATTTTGGTCAATGATTAGCTTCATAAGATAGCTTTGTCTTTTCATATTTATAAAAAAAAAAATATTTTTCTTTTATGATTCTGTAGTTTTAGATATAAAGTACTTGTTGAAGGATTTGAAGCACAGTATAGCATATATGCATTACATACGTAGCAGACCGCTGTGGGAAGCTACAGATCCTGAATTTCTCCCCAAAACGGACTATGTAATGACCACCATTCTGCCCTGTGTCCCACATACTAATCCATCAGTTGTACCTGTTTGTACACTATCTTCAGCTATTGAAGGTAGGCTGGGGCATTTACCATCTATACCCAGTAGCAGAAGGCCACAGAGCTGTGGGGAAACCATTCAGGCCGGACCATCTGCAGGGAGGGTGCTAGAGGCAGGTCACTCATCATCCTTTCAATTTGGTTCAAACCTGATGGGTGAAGCTAACTGGTAGGAGGGTCAAATAGGGCTGCTTAAAGACCTACTAAGGCCCTGATTTATACTTGTTTTGCGCTGCATTAGTGTCATTTCTTGACAGAAAAGCAGCACAAACTTTCAAAATACAATTGTATTTTGTAAGTTTACACTGCTTTTGTGTCAAAAAATGACCCACATGCAGCGCAAAAAAAGTATAAATCAGGGCCTAGGTGCCCACATTGATATTTCGAGGCAATAAAACTATGTGCTGGAGCGACAGGTTAGAGTACAAACCTTACAAACTGGGGTATTACAGGATGGTTTTAAATCCCTCGGGACTCCAATCATCACTCTTGCACAGTCAATCCGTGGTTGCAAAAGCTATGCTACAGGGAACCCTCTTCTATCTCCAGCAGCCTCCTACATGGGAAGCGGTGCAGTGTTGACACCTGAACCTCCTGCCATCATCTGACCTGTAGTGCTTCACGTTGCTCCAGTGGCTCTTAGGAGGGGTCATGCTTCTGGTCTAATAAAGGACAGCACCAAACTTCTCACCACCTAGAGAGGCAAACAATACATATCTTTTGTGAAAGGAATTCCTGTTTGTTATTTTGGAATATGTGTAACTAAATTTATATTGATGGATCATGAAAATGTATTGACTGTAATGCTCAATTCATTTTCTGGATTCCTTTTTCTGCTTTTCTATTATTCATTTTGTAAATCAAGAAAATAAATTATTTGGATATACTACAGCTGTGTGAGTGGATTTGTGAAACTTGATGAATTTCTGTATGTCACTGAGTTATTAGGTAGCATTTATGTTGCTAACTTTCAAGATCCTATGTGAAAGCCTCATATACAAACACACATAGGCCCTCATTACAACCCTGGCGGTCCAAGACCGCCAGGGCTGTTTTGGCTGAAGCATCCCCTTCAGAGGGGATTACGCCCGTGCCAGTAATGCAGCGGTCTCACCACCGGGGCCGGCGGTTTCCCACCAGATTTGCCCCGGCGGTGATAATCCGCCAGGGCAGCGCTGCCAAGGGGATTACGAGTCCCCGTCCGCCAGCCTTTTCCTGGGGGTTTGAACTGCCAGGAAAAGGCTGGCGGTACAGGGAGTACACTGGCATGGGCTGTGAAGGGCCCCCCTGTCAGGGCCCCATGCAGCTTTTCACTGTCTGCTATGCAGACAGTGAAAAGCGCGACGGGTGCAACTGCACCCGTCGCACGGCCGCAACACCGCCGGCTTCACTTGGAGCCGGCTCCTACGTTGCGGGCGAGATCCCCGCTGGGCTGGCGGGCGGAAACCAGGTTTCCGCCCACCGGCCCAGCTGGGATCTCATAATGACCGCGGCGGGGGTGCGGCTTCATTGGCGGCCGCCCGGCGGTCAGATAATGAGGGCCATAATATTTTTAAAGAGATAAAGGCCCTCATTACAACCCTGGTGGTAAATGCCACCTACCGCCATGCTGACGGCCGCCAACATACCGTGACCGCAGCGGTAATCCGCCACGGGTATCATGACCCACACATAGAATACTGCCACAATACAGACACCAACACAAGTCCGCCAGACCAAAGGTCAGTGATAAACTGGCGATAGCAAAACCCACACCATTACACCAACAGGAATACGCCCACAGTACTATGACCCACGAATCAACGCAGCGGTCTTTCAACCACGATAAACCATTGGCAGTACACACCTCCGCGCTCAAAATACAAACACACTTACAAAACTACACCATATTGGACAATTCAAAATACACACACCTGACACACATACACACACCACACCTACACCACTATAAAACACCCACCCACATTACCCACAACCCCTTACAATGAAAACAAAGAGAGCTAACTGAGAGAGACAAGCCAGGAGCACACACTCAATCAGAGGCACAGAACACCATCACCCATACACCATTCACACACAACACAGTATACACAACAACACATCACCCCACACATCAGCCCACACATCCTCACACATATCACTCACACCACATCCATAGCACCTCAAAGACACCCCAGGTTTTCAGAGGAGGAGCTAAGGATCATGGTGGAGGAAATCATCTGGCTAGAGCCACAGCTATTCGGATCACAGGTGTAGCAGACCTCCATTGCAAGGAAGATGGAGCTATGGCGGAGAGTCGTGGACAGGGTCAACGCCGTGGGACAGCACCCAAGAACCAGGGATGACATCAGAAAGAGGTGGAACACCAGATTGCTGTACAGAGGACTGGCGGTGGACCCCCACCTCCTCCCCCACAACTAACAACATGAGAGGAGCAAGTCTTGGCGATCATGCATCCTGAGGGCCTCGCAGGAGTAGCAGGAGGACTGGACTCTGGTAAGGCAAATCTTAAATACTTCATCCCCCCCCACCTGCATGCCATCACAAACCCCTACCCGTACCCTCACCCCCATCACTCCACCAACTCACATATACCCCACTAGCACAACCCACCCATCCCAATACCAAGCCATGCATGCACCCCCAATGCATGGAGACCCATCACAGTCCTGCATGGGCACCCATCACCTCAGCATGCCCAATAGAGAGACCCACCCAGCCCACAAAATCACCTCTCACACAAGGCCAAGCTGACAGGGCAATCACAATTATAGAGGGAAACCCACCCATGCACAAGATGGCACACGCAGATACATTAGCAATGCATTTGCATCCCAACAGAACCCACACCCAACGTCACTGGAGAGGAGGTGCCAGCTACATCCAGACCCCCCCAGAAGACTCCCACAGTGATGACAGCAGCTCTGCATGCCTGGATGACGATGACCAACCTGGCTCATCAGGGACCTCTGGACAGTCAGTTCCCCTGCCACAGTCCCAACCCACCACAGAGCCTCCCCCTCAGGAATCACCAGCACATCCCCCCCCCTGCATGCCTGCACAAACCCCTACCCGTACCCTCACCCCCATCACTCCACCAACTCACATATACCCCACTAGCACAACCCACCCATCCCAATACCAAGCCATGCATGCACCCCCAATGCATGGAGACCCATCACAGACCTGCATGGGCACCCATCACCCCAGCATGCCCAATAGAGAGACTCACCCAGCCCACAAAATCACCACTCACACAAGGCCAAGCTGACAGGGCAATCACAATCATAGAGGGAAACCCACCCATGCACAAGATGGCACACACAGATACATTAACAATGCATTTGCATCCCAACAGGACCCCTACCCAACGTCACCGGAGAGGAGGTGCCAGCTACATCCAGACCCCCCCAGAAGACGCCCACAGTGATCACAGCAGCTCTGCACGCCTGGATCACGATGACCAACCTGGCTCATCAGGGACCTCTGGACAGTCAGTTCCCCTGCCACAGTCCCAACCCACCACAGAGCCTCCCCCCTCAGGAATCACCGGCACAGCACCCACCCAGCGGGCCCATGCCACTGTCCCCAGGACACGTCAATCAGCAGTGTGTCCACCACTACAGGGACCCCAGGCAACCCCACAAACACAGGACGATCAGGGACCTGGGGTCAGTGGCAGTGGGCACATGGTTCAGGAGACAGAGGCACAGGACAACAGGGAAGCTGGAAGGACTGCTGTGTGACAGGGGGAGGACAGGCCAAGGGAACCAACCCTCCACGAGGCACTCTCAAACATCATGGAAGCATATCACCATTCCCAGGAGACCATGGGCCAGGTAATGGCCAAGTTACAGGAGACCCAGTGGCTGCAGGGGGGACAGTAACTGGGGATCAAGGAGGACCTAATAAAAATATACACCATCCTGGTCACCATAGCAGGGGTGGGGGCTGACATGGGCAAGACCATGAGGGAGACAGAAGCACAACAAAGGGCGCCTGACACTAGCCAAACCGAGGAACAGCCTTCCACCTCTGCTGGTGCTAGTGGACAGGAGGCTCTGCCACAGGACCATCAGGTCACCAGCACCCCACCCCCTGCAGAAGGAGAACCACCCCGCAAACGGTCCCTGCGATCCAGGCAGAAGACAGAGAACATTGCCAAGACCCCCACCAGGAAATGGGACTGTCCTGACAGTCACCCTTCTGTCCCACTCTGTTACCCTGTCCACCTTAAACTGCCATTGCTCCCGTTCCTATGCCACATTTGACAATGCACCTGTGATACCAAGAGAGTGGACTCTAACTGGACATTCCTCCACCATCACCCCAGCCCCTTGCACACACCCCCATACTTATTGGCATAAAAATAAACACCCTTAAAACAAATACCATACTGGAGTCAGTGTAATGATTCTCAAATGTATTAGTACAACATTATCAAAGCATTGCAACGTATATGTTCAGCGAAATATACTACAGGATTACCTTTGGTGGGCAGCAGTACATATAGCAGGAGCCAAAATGGGGCACACAGATTTGAAAATAGAGAATCCAAAGGAAACAGTCAGTGTCCATAGACAGAGGGTAAGAGGCTGCCATGTACAATGTCCAAAGGATTACTGAAATGTTCAGTTGAGTTACAGTCTCTTACCTGTGTCTGACTGGAAGTACTGGTATATAATGTTTGTTCTGTTGTCCACATCGTCTTCCTCTGCCTCCTCTTCGTCACTGTCCACAGGCTCCACCGCTGCCACAAGATCATCTCCAGGCTCATCCTCCTGCACTGACATCTCAAGGCCAGGTTGTGCAACATACAATGATGATCTATTACACCTTCTTGGGTGACTAGTACAGGGATCCACCTGTCAGATGGAGGCACCGGAACCTGGCCTTCAGGAGGCCGAAATGTTCTCTCAATAATCCTCCTTGTACGCCCATGTGCCTCATTGTAACGTTCCTCTGCCCTTGTCCTGGCATTCCTCACTGGGTCAGTAGCCATGAGAGGTTGGGGTAACCAGAGTCACCTGTAAATATCGAGGGACACCTGTTAGACACACACTAACCCTTAGGGAAAACCCAATACCCAGACACCTACATTTACTGTGTGGGGACCTTGGGCTCACCTATTAGCCACACCCGGTGCCTCTGGAGTTGGCCCATGACATACGGGTTGCAGCTATTCCTCAAGAAATAGGCATCATACACAGAGCCAGGCTATTTGGCATTCATATTGGGAGATGTACTGGTCCGCCAAACACACCATCTGCACATCCATCGAGTGATGGCTTTTTCTATTCCTGTAAACCTGTTCATTTCTCCTGGGGGGGGGCAAATGCCACCTGTGTACTATCAATGGCACCAATGATGTTGGGGATATGTTCCAGGGCATAAAAGTCAGCTTTCACTGTGGCCAAATCATCCACCTGGGGGAACACAATGTAGCTGTGCATGTGTTTCAGCGGGGCAGAAAAAACTCTGGACAACACGTTGGAGAACATTGGCTGAGACATACCTGATGCCATGGCCACTGTAGGTTTGAAAGGAACCACTTGTCAGGAAATGGAGCACTGACAGAACTTGCACTAGAGGGGGGATTCCTGTGGGCTGGCGGATAGCTGACATCAGGTCTGGCTCCAATTGGGCACACAGTTCTTGGATTGTGGCACAATCAAGTCTGTATGTGATGATAATGTGTCTGTCCTCCATTGTCGACAGGTCCACCAGGGGTCTGTACGCTGGAGGATGCCGCCATCTCATCATCTGCCTCAGCGGTTGTACTCCATGGAGGAGACAGTGAGCAGAAGGTCATATTTCCACATAGATTGCACTACTGTTGCTGAATTTAAGTCACAGAAGCAGTATGTGAACTTGAGAGTCATTTGATGTGCCAATGTCTGCTGTGACGCAGTTAGGTGCCATGCTATGTGCCCTCCTGAAATGGCGGCTGCCTGAACTGTGAGTAGGGACAAGTGGAAATGAGGTAAATGCGCTGGCGTTGTGGGCCGTCGCGGTAGGTGGTCGATGACCGCCGCACAACTTTGCATTGGTTATCATTGGGCCTTATGGGTTCCAGGAGCCAATGGCAATGTACGCCGGTTGTAACGGTACACACTGCCGCAGACCTCACCGCCATTTTCTAACTATTCACTCACTTGCTACCTGACTGTCAACAGGAGAGGACCTACACTGCAAGTGCTGCTGTGACCTGAGTCTGAAAGGGACAATGGCTAGAGTGTCTGGGGAAAGGGCCCCTGCCTTCACTGCGGAGGAGTTGGAGAAACTGGTGGATGGCATCCTACCCCAGTACACATTACTCTATGGTCCTCCAGACAAACAGGTGAGTACACTGAGAATGATGTGTGGGAAATGCATGTTGGGAGTGGTGTGGATGTAAGCCACATGTTGGGGAATGCTGAGATGTCCTAGCCTGCTGCATGAGAGGTGGTCAGTGAATGTGCGTCAGGGCATGGGTGGGGACTGGTGGGCAATGAGTATGCCTGTCCGTACGGGGGAGTAATTATATTTTCTGCTGTCTTTTCCCTCCAGGTCAGCGCCCACCAGAAAAAGGGTATTTGGCGTGTCATCGCCAAGGAGGTGCGGACAATGGGGGTCTATCACAGGCGGAGCACCCAGTGCCGCAAGAGATGAAAGGCCCTGCGCCGCTGGACCACGAAAACTGCAGAGGCCCATCTGGGGCTGGCCTCCCAACGTGGAAGGGGGGCCCTTTGCATCATGACCCCTGATGTTTCGCATCCTGGCGGTGGCCTATCCGGCATTGGATCGGCACTTGAGGGCATCACAGCAGCCACAAGGGGGTGAGTACAGATTCAGAAAGCTGACTTTGTGCGCTTTAGGAGCTAGCTGGGAGGGGGATGTGGGCTGTGGGTGCCACTAGGCCAGGGCGATCGTGGCAGGGTAGGTCTCTTGTGTGCAGGCTCTGAAGGACTCCTACCCCAATGGTACAAGTGGCCAACTACTACGGGGCAGGGTTCTGTTGGTGTCAGGTGTGCAGATGCTGGCGTTAGGCATTGTACCCCATGGGCTGGTTACTGCCTTAGTGACTGGTTGGGCATGGCCTAGTGCATAGGGCAGCTCCCTATGTGTTGTGTACGCCAACGGTAGTGTTGTTGCTGGCATTGACCAAGTGTATCCTCTGTGTATCCCCCACCTTTTTGTTTTATCATCCTGTCCTTGTGTGCATTAGCATCATCTGGCAGAGGAACAGAGGCACCGGCGACGGAGAGAGCTGCATCCCACATGGGCCTGGAGGCCGAATCTACCGAGGGTGAAAGCACCAGTGGGACGGAGTTCGAAGGGGGGCTCCATGACGGGGACAGGAGGGGAAACCACTGACAGCGACTTCTCCTCAGAAGGAAGCTGCCTGGTGGTGGCAGACACCTCTGTGCCCACCCCAACAACAGGTATAGCCGCCAATCCCCTACCAGCACCGCCCTCCCAGAAGCCCCTCAGTGTGTTTCCCGTGCCCGCTCACCCAGGAGGGTGGGCATCTCCTTTGCCCCAGGCACCTCAGGCCCTGCCGCAGCCAGCCCTGCTGCCCTCAGTGAGGAGGCTATTGAACTCCTGAGATCCCTCACTGTTGGGCAGTCAACCATCCTGAATGCCATCCAGGGTGTCGAGAGGCATTTGCAACAAACAAATGCATACCTGGAGGGCATTCATTCTGGCGTGGTGGCCCAACAGAGAGCATTTCAGGCTGTGGCCACAGCACTGATGGCAGCCATTGTCCCTGTGTCCAGCCTTCCCCCTCCAACTTCCACTACCCAGACCCAATACCCTCTACCTCACCCTATCCCAAGCACACCTTCAGACCAGCATGCACCCAAATCACCACACAAAAGTTGCTCAGGCAAACATAAGCACCACACTTCATCACACAGGCACTCACACAAGCACCATACCAGTGAAACACAACAACATCCACTGCCTCCACTGTGTCCCCCTCCTCCTCCTCGTTCACCTCCCTCCCAGTAGCATCTCCACTCACACCTGCATGCACTACATCTTCATACACTACCTCCATCACCAGCACACCCATCACTAAACACCCCTCACTGGCAGTCACCACCCCCACAACCATTCACACATCCCCTGTGTCCTCTCCCAGTGTGTCTGTGACCCCTCCTCCCAAAGTACACAAACGCAAGCACCCACCGACCCAGCAGCCATCCACCTCACAACAGCATCCAGCCAATGCACCTTCACCCAAACTCAGCAGACGTGCACCTCCTACAACCACTCCCTCTTCCTCCACTCCCAAACCCTCTCCATCTTCCCAGTGTGTCTAAAACCCTTTTCCTGGCAAACATTGACCTCTTCCCTATGCCTCCCCCCGTCCTTCCCCTCGGGCCAGGGTGTAAAGATCCCAGGCCAGTACCTCAGCCACCAAGTCGATGTCTGCTGTGGTACCTGCAAGTCCCAGGGGAACAAAGGGGGCACCCGTCAGGGCTCCCAGTGTGCCACGACCCCTGCCAAGGACCAACCCATTCCGCCACCTGCCAAGGTGAAGAAGGGGCCAGCATGCAGCACGGCCAAGAGGCATGACCCACCTAGCAAGGCCTCCTCCAAAACTCAAGATGCCAGTGCCAAGGTCCCAGCAGCGTCTGCCAAGGTGGGGAAGGGGAAGAAACCACAAGGCAAGGTACTTCAGGCCTCGGAGGCTCCAGGTGAGGGACTGGTGCCCAACATCAGTACCGACAACCCAGCAACTTGTACCGCAGAGAGCACCCCCGCAGGCACCGCCACCTGCACCGTCATCTGCCCTGCCACCTGCACCGCCCCCTGAACCGCCACCTGTACTGCTGCGGCCACAACAACTGTCAGCTGCATCATCCCCAGTGGGCAGCCGTCCGAGGCTGCAGGAGGCGGCCTGGTGTCTCCCTCCACCACTACCAGCACCTGCATCACAGCCAGCACCGGCAGCATCCCCGCCGCAGACACAGCCACAAGAACCGCCATCTGCACCTCCACATGCCCAGCCGGTGCCACTACATCTGTCAGCAGCAGCATTCCCAGTGGGCAGCCATCCGGGGATGCAGGAGGCGGCCTGGACCCTCACCCCACCACTTGAAGCACCAGCACGGCACTACCAGCAGTTTGCAGCCTTAGTCGCCACAGGATGGAGTCTGGCTCTGCCTCCATGGAGTATCATGCTTCCTGTTCCCTGCACATTTTATGCCTCAGACACCCAGGTGAGGGAATGGGAACTGCCAATTCCAGATGCAGCATCACTGGGCACAAGGCCCCCTCCAGAACCAGTTGAGATATACATCCACTATCACTTTCCTTGGCAGGATGAAGCAGACTGAGCGCAAGGCCCCCTCCAGAACCAGTGGTGAAATTCATCCACTATCACTTTCCTCGGCAGGATGAAGCAGACTGGGCACAAGGCCCCCTCCACAACCAGTGGAGATATGCATCTACTATTACTTTCCTTGGCAGGATGAAGCAGACTGGGCACAAGGCCCCCTCCAGAACCAGTGGAGATATGCATCCACTATCACTTTCCTTGGCAGGATGAAGCAGACTGGGCACAAGGCCCACTCCAGAACAAGTGGAGATATGCAACCACTATCACTTTCCTAGGCAGGATGAAGCAGACTGGACACAAGGCCCCCTCCAGAACCAGTGGGCAAACCACCCACTTGAGAGACTGTGGCTTTGCACTCCCCAGGACCAAGCAGTGGGCAAACCACCCACTTGAGATACTGTCGCTTTCAACTCCCCAGGACCAAGCAGTGGGCAAACCACCCACTTGAGAGACTGTGGCTTTGCACTCCCCAGGACATTGCTGTGGGCATGTTGCCCCCTCCAGGAGCAGTGGGGTAGTACCATCTTCCAGCTGAGGTGCCCCCCTCCCCTTCCCCCTGAGGTGCCTGTGTGTTTTCGACCTGATGCCCCAGCAGTGTTCTCTCCGTTTTGAGGCAGGAGTCAAGTGTGGGCTTCGCCCATGATTTTTTTGCCCACTGGGCCGTAAACATTTGCAAAGGACAGTGTATGACATTCTGTACATATTGTAAATATTTGTATATACTGTTTTTCCAATCATTACCTTTGTCTGCCTATTTCTAATATATCGCTGATTTCACCCAATTCCTTTTGTCCTTGCGTTCTTCCAGGTGGTTATGGGGTGTAAATGTACTGTTGCTGCATGTGTTTGTGTGGGTGAGGGTGGGGATGGGGGTGTTGCGTGTTGCGTTTGTGTGTCACTCCCTTTCCCCCCCCCTCCCCTGTGTGCTAGGTGCAGTACTCACCGTGGTCATCGTCGCCGCCGTCTTTGGTGTTCCTGGTGCATTAGCAGACACACCAGCAGTGGCAGGACCTGCAGTTCGGGCTCCATGGCATCCTGGTTCTTCGTTGAGTGTAGAGAGGTGAGTGGTTTCCCTTCAAAATCCTGTTTCCGCCGAGCTTTTGATGGCTTTGGTACCACCTTGGAAAAGCTGGCGGATTGGCGGTTTGTGATAGGGTGGGCTGTACATTGTCTTCCGCTTGTCTGTAAGCGGTGACCGCTATGGTGTTTGTTGCTACCGCCGTGGCGGTCGGAGTGTTAAAGTGGCTGTCTGTGTTGGCGGTTTCCGCCGTCGTCGTGATCCCATTTTTTTTACCCCCGGCCTGTTGACGATATTACCGCCATTTTAACACCGTCCGCCAGGGTTATAATGAGGGCCAAAATCTCTTACAAATGTTTTTAGATTTCAAATATATTTCCAAGTACATGTCTAATTGTCTAAAACAATGAAACTATCTTTTGACATTGTGCTTGGTCCTTAATTAAAAAAAAATGGAGAAGATTCAAATGAATGAACAAAAATGTATGAATCTTGAAACCATGTTAGAAAATAAAGATTAGATGCAATGAAAAATTATATGTACACATGCTTAGAAATCTAGAAAACATCTTTCTATTTCATTCTGTGCTACAACTATTTCACAGCACTATAGTGTTTCATATGGAAGCGTCCTACCTACATCCTTTGTAGTAACCAACATGTATTTAGAATGGAAATACCTACTATATGTAATTTGTTTGATCAAATAACAAAATCAAAACAATGTTCCCTACTTTAGGGCGGCAAACACAGAGGCTAATATGTACAACTCTTAGTTTGATCAAAATACTTAACTGATACAAAGATAATAGACAATTGAATATATCAAAAACCCTCAATGTTGTCGCAATTAACTTACAATAGGTGTTGTTTCAAAGTTGCCCCAGTGCTCCATTGTAGAACCCAGGGCTTGCTAGTGCATCAACAGATGACATGATGGAATAACCTAAAAAATGATCTTCTAGATTAAGTGAAGTAATATACCACTCACTTTTAAATAAACATAATAACATTAACTAAATTCTTAATGCAACAAAACATTATCAACTTGCTTATATCAATGCTTATGTTGAACTACCATATTTCCAAGATTTGACTAACATATTTAATTTATATATTTTAAACCTAGGTTATAAAGATTAATTGTGATTAAAAATCCTATCTTGAAATACGGATCATGCACACAGCAGTAGAGACGCAATTATTATACACAGAAGTTCAGCTTTTTCACTACATGTAATTTAGAAATGGTTGCTCAATTTATCATTATTTAAGATGTTTTCTATGAATTCACAATAGAGGTACATTCCAAGATCATCTCTGTCTTTCTGAGGAGCCATATCTACAAAATGATGGCAATCCTCATCTAGGAGAAAAGGTATTTGTCTCCACAGGGCAACGTTGTGCAGTATACAACACAACACCACAATTTTGCAGACCTTAGCAGGAGAGAAGAGGAGAAATCCACCAGTCTTACCCAGACATCGGAAGCATGCCTTCAGGAGCCCAAATGCACAGTCAACGGATCTCCTAGTTCAGATTTGTGCCTCACTGATGTGGACTTCCCCTGGTTTTGTTGTGTTTCTCAGAGGAGTAAGAACCCATGAATGGTTCGGAGATGTAGAATCTCCTAAAACTAAAAAAAGCATGCAACTTTTGAATTGTGTATTTCATATGTTTACCATCTAAAATATTAATTAGGGCATACAATCACTGTTCTACACACCAATGACTGTGTAACTCACCAACATGCTGGGTCCTCGGAGGTGCCAGGTCTGCCATTTGATATGGTATATTGCTGTTGTGTAGCACTAGTGAGTCATGCGCTGATCCTGGAAATTCAGCACACACAATTGAAATATATAGCTCTGATAGGCAAACTGCTTTAAAATGTATGGAGTGTGTGAGAAATTCAGTTGTTGATTGACAGGTGTGTGAGCCCTGGTCAAGCAACAGGCACTATCCCTTGCATTATGAACCACAAAAAGTCACTAAATTAACCTGTGCCTAATCCTGGGCAGCTTGGCACAAAAATCAGTCAGGCTTAATTAAAAGGCAATCTATAAAGTATTTATGCAGCACACAAACAGTAATAATGTGAAAACATAACACAATACAAATCCCAAATCAACTTATGAAAATAGAGTACATTTTAATAATTTATTTAACACCAAAATGGCAAATATCTGATCAGTATAACCAAAGTTTTGAATTTTGTAATTTGTTAGTGAAAACTAGCACCTCAAAGATCAAAGTGTCAACAAGCGACATCTGGTTGCGCAATACTGGTCCAAAGTGGAAAAATATGGCTGACATCGATAGAACACCGTTCAGATACACAGAGTGGTTTGGGCTTTATTAGTGCTTACCTTCGCACTTAGAGAAATTCTGAGAAAAAGTGTCTGAGAAAGTATAGTTCAGCAGGGCTAGGATGCAGGAGGTATCAGAGAGAGAGTGTTGTCATCGGATAGCCTTGGGTTGAAGCCAGGGTGAAGATTTCTATTTTCAGATTTTGTCTCTGAAAACCTCCAGTGGGACGAGGCCAATAGGTATAGACAAAGACAGTTCCATGAGGTTGGATATCCCTTTGGCAAAGGAATCCAGAAAAGGATTTGCTGCTGCAGAGAAGAATGTATCCGGAGTAGCTGCAAAGTCAATCCGACTGGAGATGCACCTCGGACGGATAGGCGAGCATGTTGGTCCCTGTTTCCTCCTGATTTTCAGAGCACTTTTGGGCCAAAATTTGACTAAGCCCTCAGTTATGGATTGTGGCCATCTCTGCCCATTAAGCACCACGTCCTAGGGTCTAGAACTAGAGGGGCACCACTTAGAGGGCCAGGACTTGCTCAGGCTGGGTCCAGGTGTGGGATCGAGCTGGAACAAGCCTTTTGTGTCCCTGTGGCCCTGGACATTAGGCCAGCAAACTAGCCCTTTACTCTGGAGGTGCTGAGACAAATCAAGATCTAGTCCTTGTACCCAGACAGAAGGCAGGAGAACAGCAGAACAATAGTACAGCAACCCAACAGGGCAGCTGTACTTCAGAACAGCAGTCCAGCAGCCTGGCAGTCCTCCTAGAAGCACAGCAGTCTCTCTTCCTGGCAGAGTGTCCACAGGTCCAGAAGTGGTCTGAAGGGTTGGTGTCTGTGGTCCCCTTTTTGCACAAGGTGCCCTGGTTGTGGTAGGTGGAAGATGCTTCTAGACAGTGGTTTTGAAGTACAAGGAATTTTCTGCCCTCCCTGCCTTCGCTCCAAGCTGACAGCAGTGAGAATGTTGGGTCATTAGGTCTTTGTGTCAAGGCAGAGCACACCCTTTTCAGTTGTAAGTGGGGCTGGGCTTAGCTCTGCCGCCACCCTGCCTGCAAATGACTATTGAGGCACACTTAATCCTCTATTTTGTGGCTGTCTGTGAAGAATTCACAGAGTCTAACATTCAGATATATTCAGGCATATAACCCAAGTTAGGCTGAAGGTGTCTTATGTGAAGAGCACTATTTTTTAACTACAATTCTGTATATATTGAACATAACATTATAGCACTTTTTCACATGATTCACGTTCACTACGCCGTCACTTTAGGAGCACCTAAAACATTTTTTATATACAATTTAAGATATCCTTATTCTTGATTTCACCATCTCTTAAACAAAATTGCTATATTTTGATTAAACAGGATATAGAGATAAAGTTTTTATACGTGAAAGTCAAGCGTCACACTTCCCCCTTGGGACCAAAAATATTGTTTACTATATTTATATATCTGGGCCCGGTGGTTACTGGGTTTGCCTCATTTGTTTCATAAACTTTTTAGAAGTGGCATTTTAAAAATCATTATAAAAACAAATCTTACTTTACTATTAAAGAGGGTTTATCATTTCCATTTTATAAACTCCAACATGACAAAGCTACCTGCTTCTAATTGGAAATTACAGCTTATTAAATGTAATAAGGAATCCATATTTTAACATATGGGAGGGGTAGTCCTCACAGTAGTGAAAAACTAATTTAGGAGTTTTTCACTACCAGGACTTATAAACCTTAAAAGCACATATCCAACCTTTTAATTACACAGGTCCCTGCCCTATGGGATACCTAGGGCCTACATTAGAGGTATCATATGTAATAAAATGGAAGTTTAAGGATATTGATATGGCAGTTTAACTCTGCATTCAGGCTGCATTAGCAGACTAGGAACAAGTTTTAAAGGACTACTTAAGTGGGTGGCACAATAACTGCTACAGGCCCACTAATAGAATTTAATTTACAGGACTTGGGTATTTGGTGTATCACTTTACTAGGGACGTATAAGTACATTGAATATGTCATATAGGAGTAAGACAATTTAACCAGAATGTAGGTAGTGAGCACAAGTACTTTAGCACTGGTTAGCAGTGGTAAAGTGCACAGAGTCATAAGGCCAACAAACATAAATCCAGCAAATAGGAGTGTGAAGGTAACAAGTTAAGAGGAAGACTACCATAAGACTGACTGGTCTAACAGTATGCATTTCTGCTTATGAATGTAAAAGGTTATAAAATGCATGCAAAACATATTCTCCTCAAATGAAAATGTAATGAAACAAATATCTTTGGCAATTTTGTAAACAAAAATTTTGAACATTTAAAGATGTGGGCCAACTTATTTGAACACTGTAGCACATATTTAAATTTTTTATTAATATTTGCTACTAATTGCATTTCTCTAAATTATTACCCATGTATTTGTGCTACTGAAAAGTACAGGAAACATCAAAATAATTTGTACATGAATAGCATGTATCATGTTTAGTGACCCATGGTCTGATTCACAAAGGTAAACTTACACATTTGTGTAAGTTTACTTTTTTTGATATTCACAAAATTGCAATTTAATAGTAATCTGATGAATGAGGAGATTCGACAGTCGGGGTGGAGAACTCTATCCATAAAAATATAGACCTCCACATTCATAAAGTTTCTATTAAACCTCAGGTTTGTGAATCCAAAAAAGGAGTAAACTTACAGAGTACGTAGGTTTACCTTTGTGAATCAGGCCCCATAAATTTAGTTTCATGTTGACATATGTGTGCATTTCATTGTTTTAAATTTTCTAGCATTCCGGCATTACGGAATTATTGAGCATTTATTCTTATTATGCTCATAAATTTATATCGAAACACAGCCTAACATGAACAAAATATATTGTGACATTCATGTAGCAACATGTTGTCTAAAATTATATCAACTTTAGTTTAGGAAATCTACATTGAAAGATAATATTTCAGTTATAAAAAAGCAGATAACACTTATCTCAGTTTTATTTTCACATATATGAGTAAAAATAAAATAAATTATTTTAACAAATTGTGTTAATCCACATTATCTTGGTAACATGCTAGCAACATAAATTAAACATTTAAACATTAAATATTGTATTTTATTTAAAGGTATGTTTATAGAAGGTCATCTCACATTAGAAACAACTGGCAGACCATTGCCTGAGAAGTTCAGCAGGTGGGGGTCCACTGGCAACACAGCCTGATTTGCAGCAAAGGATGTGGGTACATTTGTGGCTGTTCAACAATAGCAGCCTTGCAGAAGCTTGGAAGGTCCTACTAAAAATCATTGAGAGTGTGGCGCTTTCTGACCCCTATGATGCTGCGTGTTCTGGCAGTGGTTTACCCTGATGTTGCGAGTGTCCTGAAAGCAATAAAGTGGCAACAAGTGTAAGTAATATGTAGTATTGATTTATTGTGCCACAAAACCAATAGTTCCTTTTAAGTATGTGTTAAGTCTTTAGAGGGACGGTGGCCTGCAAAAATGTGTTTTAAGATGTGGACCAATGTCCCTTACATACCACTCATCTTTCATCAGATAAGGATATTTATGAATTGAAAACATACTTCTGCTACATACATGTTCTGAGAACATCTGAAACATTTTTTGCTACAGCAGCTCTTGTGTTGAAGTACATTTCCAAACGCACAACAGAAAAACATCATTTCTTTATTTTAAGTTTCAGCATAATGTTAAATTGGTCCCTGAGGTAGTTACAATAATAATAGAGTTACAATTCTGCTCTTTATGGTGTTGTTTTTATCATGAATTTATGTAATTTCAAAGTGTGCATCTCACAAAAGAGCTTCCACTCAAATGACAAGAACAACTTTTATTTGTGGATCACATTTTATTAGCATTTCAGGCACAACTTTGTAAGATAAGTATGTATCATTTAGATGAGAATTAACATTATTTTCCAGGGTTCATTAAAAAAATAGAAAATAAGAATTAGAAAGTATGTTGTGGCAAATGAAAGACAATGCATACTTTTGGAAAGATAATATTTGCAAAACTATTATTCTGGTAGAGAAATATGTCTGACAGTGTTGGAGTCCTGTTTAATATATAACTTATTTTGCAGGTGCGTAACAATGGATGTTAAATCTATTTGTAATAAACAATGAGATTGCAGACTTCAGAAGGTAAGTATGTATCATTTGGATGAGTAAGGTAAGTATGTATTATTTAGCTAAATAGTAGCATTATTTTCACAATGAGATTGCAGACTAATCAAATCAAATCAAATCAAATCATTAACATTTATAAAGCGCGCTACTCACCCGTGCGGGTCTCAAGGCGCTGGAGAAAAAGGGGGGTTATCGCTGCTCGAACAGCCAGGTCTTTAGGAGTCTCCTGAAAGCGGAGTGGTCCTGGGTGGTCCTGAGGCTGGTGGGGAGGGAGTTCTAGGTCTTGGCCGCCAGGAAGGAGAAAGATCTCCCACCCGCCGTGGAGCGGCGGATGCGAGGTACAGCAGCGAGTGCGAGGCCAGAGGAGCGGAGGAGGCGGGTGGGGACGTAGAAGCTGAGGCGTCTGTTGAGGTATTCCGGTCCCTTGTCGTGGAGGGTTTTGTGGGCGTGGGTGAGAAGTCGGAAGGTGATCATTTTGCTGACTGGGAGCCAATGCAGGTGTCTCAGGTGTGCGGAGATGTGGCTGCTGCGGGGTATGTCGAGGATGAGGCGGGCCGAGGCGTTTTGAATGCGTTTTTGTGCAGAGTATTTCATTAGTGACTGAAAGGCTTGATTCGATGCCATAGAAGCAATGAATTGGGATTAAAGAACAGAGACTGGTTGGTAGCTCTGGTCAGAAGAGTTGAATCACAGCAAGGACTTCAGGGAATGACAATAATATCTGTGTGCATATGAAGGAGGAATAAGATGTCATGTTAACAGCATCATTGGAGACAAAGGTGCCCCATGAGAGTGAGACCTCCCGGACAGACCTTGCATGAGGTAAGGGAAAGCCCATAGACCTGGCGAGTAACACTTTTGTGGAGACCTTCCCCTGTGAGGTGGAATAGAGGTGGTTGGTTTGAGAAGTAACAGAGCTCTCTGAGGGGAGAACTTTGTTTAATGGAAGAGTGACCTCCATGGAAATAGTTTACCCTCTGAGGTGAGAGTGTCAGCGCTCCAGAGTCAGCCCGTGCTATCACGTGGATTTAGAGCCTGGTAGTGGGAGGGGGCTTGATGAAAAAATACTGCTTCACAGATATGTGGATTGCAGTGAAGGTAATTAACCTACTTACAGCCCTGCTCCCCATGCCCTTAACTCACAAGCGTGTATGTTGGATGCAGGGCAACCAGAATTCTGCCATGCACTGAACTCTGCAGAATAGTGCAGAGTTTTCGAGTAACTTTAAGGAATTTCATGGAGTGAAACTATGCGAGCTCCACCCAACCTTAGTGAAAACCTGGCTCTTCAGGTAACCCTACACGGTTTTGCGCCTACACACCTGCAAAAGTGCCTTGATACCATCACGGACGATTAACGCACTGGACAAATACACAAAATAACATAACCTCAACACACCCAACACAAAGCAACTACAGTTCTTAGATTAATGGATGACACTCCTTGCCCGCTCCATGAATACTCACTGAATATAGGGCGTGGGGGCATTTCAACATGAAACAAGACTGCACCCTAGACAGGTCATTACCGTCCCTCCTATCAGGTCACAGATTGCTGCTGGCAAATGTGTTCTGCCACTGGACAGAGAGATGGGAGGTGGTGGATTTGTGGTGGGAGGCCCACATGGAGAGCAGGGAATACTTGCATTACTCTGGGTTGCATGGTGTACATACACTCATAGACAGAATCCTGGTATCCATAAATCATGTATCTATGTAACATTTTTAAACATGTAAAATATATCACAATTGACAATAAATATTGTTTGACATGCATGCTCAACAATAATGTCTCACATCATTTAATAAAAGTACCTAAATTAAACCAGACATGTCAGACCTACAGGTAAGTAATTGTAATGCAACTTCAAGAATGTTTTCAAGAAATCTTTATTAAAAAGTAAACACATACATGAATGTCTTATTTTACCTCCTCAAAAAATAAACTTTTATGGTCCTTAAACAAATAGAGATAGACTGGTATATTTTTTTGATAAATACATTGTTAAAACTTTATATGATATGTTAAGAAAGACTTCTTAAGATATAATGCATTCTTTCCATTCAGCTAAATCCTTCAATGTGAAGATTTTGGTCAATGATTAGCTTCATAAGATAGCTTTGTCTTTTCATATTTATAAAAAAAAAAATATTTTTCTTTTATGATTCTGTAGTTTTAGATATAAAGTACTTGTTGAAGGATTTGAAGCACAGTATAGCATATATGCATTACATACGTAGCAGACCGCTGTGGGAAGCTACAGATCCTGAATTTCTCCCCAAAACGGACTATGTAATGACCACCATTCTGCCCTGTGTCCCACATACTAATCCATCAGTTGTACCTGTTTGTACACTATCTTCAGCTATTGAAGGTAGGCTGGGGCATTTACCATCTATACCCAGTAGCAGAAGGCCACAGAGCTGTGGGGAAACCATTCAGGCCGGACCATCTGCAGGGAGGGTGCTAGAGGCAGGTCACTCATCATCCTTTCAATTTGGTTCAAACCTGATGGGTGAAGCTAACTGGTAGGAGGGTCAAATAGGGCTGCTTAAAGACCTACTAAGGCCCTGATTTATACTTGTTTTGCGCTGCATTAGTGTCATTTCTTGACAGAAAAGCAGCACAAACTTTCAAAATACAATTGTATTTTGTAAGTTTACACTGCTTTTGTGTCAAAAAATGACCCACATGCAGCGCAAAAAAAGTATAAATCAGGGCCTAGGTGCCCACATTGATATTTCGAGGCAATAAAACTATGTGCTGGAGCGACAGGTTAGAGTACAAACCTTACAAACTGGGGTATTACAGGATGGTTTTAAATCCCTCGGGACTCCAATCATCACTCTTGCACAGTCAATCCGTGGTTGCAAAAGCTATGCTACAGGGAACCCTCCTCTATCTCCAGCAGCCTCCTACATGGGAAGCGGTGCAGTGTTGACACCTGAACCTCCTGCCATCATCTGACCTGTAGTGCTTCACGTTGCTCCAGTGGCTCTTAGGAGGGGTCATGCTTCTGGTCTAATAAAGGACAGCACCAAACTTCTCACCACCTAGAGAGGCAAACAATACATATCTTTTGTGAAAGGAATTCCTGTTTGTTATTTTGGAATATGTGTAACTAAATTTATATTGATGGATCATGAAAATGTATTGACTGTAATGCTCAATTCATTTTCTGGATTCCTTTTTCTGCTTTTCTATTACTCATTTTGTAAATCAAGAAAATAAATTATTTGGATATACTACAGCTGTGTGAGTGGATTTGTGAAACTTGATGAATTTCTGTATGTCACTGAGTTATTAGGTAGCATTTATGTTGCTAACTTTCAAGATCCTATGTGCAAGCCTCATATACAAACACACATAGGCCCTCATTACAACCCTGGCGGTCCAAGACCGCCAGGGCTGTTTTGGCTGAAGCATCCCCTTCAGAGGGGATTACGCCCGTGCCAGTAATGCAGCGGTCTCACCACCGGGGCCGGCGGTTTCCCACCAGATTTGCCCCGGCGGTGATAATCCGCCAGGGCAGCGCTGCCAAGGGGATTACGAGTCCCCGTCCGCCAGCCTTTTCCTGGGGGTTTGAACCGCCAGGAAAAGGCTGGCGGTACAGGGAGTACACTGGCATGGGCTGTGAAGGGCCCCCCTGTCAGGGCCCCATGCAGCTTTTCACTGTCTGCTATGCAGACAGTGAAAAGCGCGACGGGTGCAACTGCACCCGTCGCACGGCCGCAACACCGCCGGCTTCACTTGGAGCCGGCTCCTACGTTGCGGGCGAGATCCCCGCTGGGCTGGCGGGCGGAAACCAGGTTTCCGCCCACCGGCCCAGCTGGGATCTCATAATGACCGCGGCGGGGGTGCGGCTTCATTGGCGGCCGCCCGGCGGTCAGATAATGAGGGCCATAATATTTTTAAAGAGATAAAGGCCCTCATTACAACCCTGGTGGTAAATGCCACCTACCGCCATGCTGACGGCCGCCAACATACCGTGACCGCAGCGGTAATCCACCACGGGTATCATGACCCACACATAGAATACTGCCACAATACAGACACCAACACAAGTCCGCCAGACCAAAGGTCAGTGATAAACTGGCGATAGCAAAACCCACACCATTACACCAACAGGAATACGCCCACAGTACTATGACCCACGAATCAACGCAGCGGTCTTTCAACCACGATAAACCATTGGCAGTACACACCTCCGCGCTCAAAATACAAACACACTTACAAAACTACACCATATTGGACAATTCAAAATACACACACCTGACACACATACACACACCACACCTACACCACTATAAAACACCCACCCACATTACCCACAACCCCTTACAATGAAAACAAAGAGAGCTAACTGAGAGAGACAAGCCAGGAGCACACACTCAATCAGAGGCACAGAACACCATCACCCATACACCATTCACACACATCACAGTATACACAACAACACATCACCCCACACATCAGCCCACACATCCTCACACATATCACTCACACCACATCCATAGCACCCCAAAGACACCCCAGGTTTTCAGAGGAGGAGCTAAGGATCATGGTGGAGGAAATCATCTGGCTAGAGCCACAGCTATTCGGATCACAGGTGTAGCAGACCTCCATTGCAAGGAAGATGGAGCTATGGCGGAGAGTCGTGGACAGGGTCAACGCCGTGGGACAGCACCCAAGAACCAGGGATGACATCAGAAAGAGGTGGAACACCAGATTGCTGTACAGAGGACTGGCGGTGGACCCCCACCTCCTCCCCCACAACTAACAACATGAGAGGAGCAAGTCTTGGCGATCATGCATCCTGAGGGCCTCGCAGGAGTAGCAGGAGGACTGGACTCTGGTAAGGCAAATCTTAAATACTTCATCCCCCCCCCACCTGCATGCCATCACAAACCCCTACCCGTACCCTCACCCCCATCACTCCACCAACTCACATATACCCCACTAGCACAACCCACCCATCCCAATACCAAGCCATGCATGCACCCCCAATGCATGGAGACCCATCACAGTCCTGCATGGGCACCCATCACCTCAGCATGCCCAATAGAGAGACCCACCCAGCCCACAAAATCACCTCTCACACAAGGCCAAGCTGACAGGGCAATCACAATTATAGAGGGAAACCCACCCATGCACAAGATGGCACACACAGATACATTAACAATGCATTTGCATCCCAACAGGACCCCTACCCAACGTCACCGGAGAGGAGGTGCCAGCTACATCCAGACCCCCCCAGAAGACGCCCACAGTGATCACAGCAGCTCTGCACGCCTGGATCACGATGACCAACCTGGCTCATCAGGGACCTCTGGACAGTCAGTTCCCCTGCCACAGTCCCAACCCACCACAGAGCCTCCCCCTCAGGAATCACCAGCACATCCCCCCCCCTGCATGCCTGCACAAACCCCTACCCGTACCCTCACCCCCATCACTCCACCAACTCACATATACCCCACTAGCACAACCCACCCATCCCAATACCAAGCCATGCATGCACCCCCAATGCATGGAGACCCATCACAGACCTGCATGGGCACCCATCACCCCAGCATGCCCAATAGAGAGACTCACCCAGCCCACAAAATCACCACTCACACAAGGCCAAGCTGACAGGGCAATCACAATCATAGAGGGAAACCCACCCATGCACAAGATGGCACACACAGATACATTAACAATGCATTTGCATCCCAACAGGACCCCTACCCAACGTCACCGGAGAGGAGGTGCCAGCTACATCCACACCCCCCCAGAAGACGCCCACAGTGATCACAGCAGCTCTGCACGCCTGGATCACGATGACCAACCTGGCTCATCAGGGACCTCTGGACAGTCAGTTCCCCTGCCACAGTCCCAACCCACCACAGAGCCTCCCCCCTCAGGAATCACCGGCACAGCACCCACCCAGCGGGCCCATGCCACTGTCCCCAGGACACGTCAATCAGCAGTGTGTCCACCACTACAGGGACCCCAGGCAACCCCACAAACACAGGACGATCAGGGACCTGGGGTCAGTGGCAGTGGGCACATGGTTCAGGAGACAGAGGCACAGGACAACAGGGAAGCTGGAAGGACTGCTGTGTGACAGGGGGAGGACAGGCCAAGGGAACCAACCCTCCACGAGGCACTCTCAAACATCATGGAAGCATATCACCATTCCCAGGAGACCATGGGCCAGGTAATGGCCAAGTTACAGGAGACCCAGTGGCTGCAGGGGGGACAGTAACTGGGGATCAAGGAGGACCTAACAAAAATATACACCATCCTGGTCACCATAGCAGGGGTGGGGGCTGACATGGGCAAGACCATGAGGGAGACAGAAGCACAACAAAGGGCGCCTGACACTAGCCAAACCGAGGAACAGCCTTCCACCTCTGCTGGTGCTAGTGGACAGGAGGCTCTGCCACAGGACCATCAGGTCACCAGCACCCCACCCCCTGCAGAAGGAGAACCACCCCGCAAACGGTCCCTGCGATCCAGGCAGAAGACAGAGAACATTGCCAAGACCCCCACCAGGAAATGGGACTGTCCTGACAGTCACCCTTCTGTCCCACTCTGTTACCCTGTCCACCTTAAACTGCCATTGCTCCCCTTCCTATGCCACATTTGACAATGCACCTGTGATACCAAGAGAGTGGACTCTAACTGGACATTCCTCCACCATCACCCCAGCCCCTTGCACACCCCCCCATACTTATTGGCATAAAAATAAACACCCTTAAAACAAATACCATACTGGAGTCAGTGTAATGATTCTCAAATGTATTAGTACAACATTATCAAAGCATTGCAACGTATATGTTCAGCAAAATATACTACAGGATTACCTTTGGTGGGCAGCAGTACATATAGCAGGAGCCAAAATGGGGCACACAGATTTGAAAATAGAGAATCCAAAGGAAACAGTCAGTGTCCATAGACAGAGGGTAAGAGGCTGCCATGTACAATGTCCAAAGGATTACTGAAATGTTCAGTTGAGTTACAGTCTCTTACCTGTGTCTGACTGGAAGTACTGGTATATAATGTTTGTTCTGTTGTCCACATCGTCTTCCTCTGCCTCCTCTTCGTCACTGTCCACAGGCTCCACCGCTGCCACAAGATCATCTCCAGGCTCATCCTCCTGCACTGACATCTCAAGGCCAGGTTGTGCAACATACAATGATGATCTATTACACCTTCTTGGGTGACTAGTACAGGGATCCACCTGTCAGATGGAGGCACCGGAACCTGGCCTTCAGGAGGCCGAAATGTTCTCTCAATAATCCTCCTTGTACGCCCATGTGCCTCATTGTAACGTTCCTCTGCCCTTGTCCTGGCATTCCTCACTGGGTCAGTAGCCATGAGAGGTTGGGGTAACCAGAGTCACCTGTAAATATCGAGGGACACCTGTTAGACACACACTAACCCTTAGGGAAAACCCAATACCCAGACACCTACATTTACTGTGTGGGGACCTTGGGCTCACCTATTAGCCACACCCGGTGCCTCTGGAGTTGGCCCATGACATACGGGTTGCAGCTATTCCTCAAGAAATAGGCATCATACACAGAGCCAGGCTATTTGACATTCATATTGGGAGATGTACTGGTCCGCCAAACACACCATCTGCCCATCCATCGAGTGATGGCTTTTTCTATTCCTGTAAACCTGTTCATTTCTCCTGGGGGGGGGCAAATGCCACCTGTGTACTATCAATGGCACCAATGATGTTGGGGATATGTTCCAGGGCATAAAAGTCAGCTTTCACTGTGGCCAAATCATCCACCTGGGGGAACACAATGTAGCTGTGCATGTGTTTCAGCGGGGCAGAAAAAACTCTGGACAACACGTTGGAGAACATTGGCTGAGACATACCTGATGCCATGGCCACTGTAGGTTTGAAAGGAACCACTTGTCAGGAAATGGAGCACTGACAGAACTTGCACTAGAGGGGGGATTCCTGTGGGCTGGCGGATAGCTGACATCAGGTCTGGCTCCAATTGGGCACACAGGTCTTGGATTGTGGCACAATCAAGTCTGTATGTGATGATAATGTGTCTGTCCTCCATTGTCGACAGGTCCACCAGGGGTCTGTACGCTGGAGGATGCCGCCATCTCATCATCTGCCTCAGCGGTTGTACTCCATGGAGGAGACAGTGAGCAGAAGGTCATATTTCCACATAGATTGCACTACTGTTGCTGAATTTAAGTCACAGAAGCAGTATGTGAACTTGAGAGTCATTTGATGTGCCAATGTCTGCTGTGACGCAGTTAGGTGCCATGCTATGTGCCCTCCTGAAATGGCGGCTGCCTGAACTGTGAGTAGGGACAAGTGGAAATGAGGTAAATGCGCTGGCGTTGTGCGCCGTCGCGGTAGGTGGTCGATGACCGCCGCACAACTTTACATTGGTTATCATTGGGCCTTATGGGTTCCAGGAGCCAATGGCAATGTACGCCGGTTGTAACGGTACACACTGCCGCAGACCTCACCGCCATTTTCTAACTATTCACTCACTTGCTACCTGACTGTCAACAGGAGAGGACCTACACTGCAAGTGCTGCTGTGACCTGAGTCTGAAAGGGACAATGGCTAGAGTGTCTGGGGAAAGGGCCCCTGCCTTCACTGCGGAGGAGTTGGAGAAACTGGTGGATGGCATCCTACCCCAGTACACATTACTCTATGGTCCTCCAGACAAACAGGTGAGTACACTGAGAATGATGTGTGGGAAATGCATGTTGGGAGTGGTGTGGATGTAAGCCACATGTTGGGGAATGCTGAGATGTCCTAGCCTGCTGCATGAGAGGTGGTCAGTGAATGTGCGTCAGGGCATGGGTGGGGACTGGTGGGCAATGAGTATGCCTGTCCGTACGGGGGAGTAATTATATTTTCTGCTGTCTTTTCCCTCCAGGTCAGCGCCCACCAGAAAAAGGGTATTTGGCGTGTCATCGCCAAGGAGGTGCGGACAATGGGGGTCTATCACAGGCGGAGCACCCAGTGCCGCAAGAGATGAAAGGCCCTGCGCCGCTGGACCACGAAAACTGCAGAGGCCCATCTGGGGCTGGCCTCCCAATGTGGAAGGGGGGCCCTTTGCATCATGACCCCCTGATGTTTCGCATCCTGGCGGTGGCCTATCCGGCATTGGATCGGCACTTGAGGGCATCACAGCAGCCACAAGGGGGTGAGTACAGATTCAGAAAGCTGACTTTGTGCGCTTTAGGAGCTAGCTGGGAGGGGGATGTGGGCTGTGGGTGCCCCTAGGCCAGGGCGATCATGGCAGGGTAGGTCTCTTGTGTGCAGGCTCTGAAGGACTCCTACCCCAATGGTACAAGTGGCCAACTACTACGGGGCAGGGTTCTGTTGGTGTCAGGTGTGCAGATGCTGGCGTTAGGCATTGTACCCCATGGGCTGGTTACTGCCTTAGTGACTGGTTGGGCATGGCCTAGTGCATAGGGCAGCTCCCTATGTGTTGTGTACACCAACGGTAGTGTTGTTGCTGGCATTGACCAAGTGTATCCTCTGTGTATCCCCCACCTTTTTGTTTTATCATCCTGTCCTTGTGTGCATTAGCATCATCTGGCAGAGGAACAGAGGCACTGGCGACGGAGAGAGCTGCATCCCACATGGGCCTGGAGGCCGAATCTACCGAGGGTGAAAGCACCAGTGGGACGGAGTTCGAAGGGGGGCTCCATGACGGGGACAGGAGGGGAAACCACTGACAGCGACTTCTCCTCAGAAGGAAGCTGCCTGGCGGTGGCAGACACCTCTGTGCACACCCCAACAACAGGTATAGCCGCCAATCCCCTACCAGCCCCGCCCTCCCAGAAGCCCCTCAGTGTGTTTCCCGTGCCCGCTCACCCAGGAGGGTGGGCATCTCCTTTGCCCCAGGCACCTCAGGCCCTGCCGCAGCCAGCCCTGCTGCCCTCAGTGAGGAGGCTATTGAACTCCTGAGATCCCTCACTGTTGGGCAGTCAACCATCCTGAATGCCATCCAGGGTGTCGAGAGGCATTTGCAACAAACAAATGCATACCTGGAGGGCATTCATTCTGGCGTGGTGGCCCAACAGAGAGCATTTCAGGCTGTGGCCACAGCACTGATGGCAGCCATTGTCCCTGTGTCCAGCCTTCCCCCTCCAACTTCCACTACCCAGAACCAATAGCCTCTACCTCACCCTATCCCAAGCACACCTTCAGACCAGCATGCACCCAAATCACCACACAAAAGTTGCTCAGGCAAACATAAGCACCACACTTCATCACACAGGCACTCACACAAGCACCATACCAGTGAAACACAACAACATCCACTGCCTCCACTGTGTCCCCCTCCTCCTCCTCGTTCACCTCCCTCCCAGTAGCATCTCCACTCACACCTGCATGCACTACATCTTCATACACTACCTCCATCACCAGCACACCCATCACTAAACACCCCTCACTGGCAGTCACCACCCCCACAACCATTCACACATCCCCTGTGTCCTCTCCCAGTGTGTCTGTGACCCCTCCTCCCAAAGTACACAAACGCAAGCACCCACCGACCCAGCAGCCATCCACCTCACAACAGCATCCAGCCAATGCACCTTCACCCAAACTCAGCAGACGTGCACCTCCTACAACCACTCCCTCTTCCTCCACTCCCAAACCCTCTCCATCTTCCCAGTGTGTCTAAAACCCTTTTCCTGGCAAACATTGACCTCTTCCCTACGCCTCCCCCCGTCCTTCCCCTCGGGCCAGGGTGTAAAGATCCCAGGCCAGTACCTCAGCCACCAAGTCGATGTCTGCTGTGGTACCTGCAAGTCCCAGGGGAACAAAGGGGGCACCCGTCAGGGCTCCCAGTGTGCCACGACCCCTGCCAAGGACCAACCCATTCCGCCACCTGCCAAGGTGAAGAAGGGGCCAGCATGCAGCACGGCCAAGAGGCATGACCCACCTAGCAAGGCCTCCTCCAAAACTCAAGATGCCAGTGCCAAGGTCCCAGCAGCGTCTGCCAAGGTGGGGAAGGGGAAGAAACCACAAGGCAAGGTACTTCAGGCCTCGGAGGCTCCAGGTGAGGGACTGGTGCCCAACATCAGTACCGACAACCCAGCAACTTGTACCGCAGAGAGCACCCCCGCAGGCACCGCCACCTGCACCGTCATCTGCCCTGCCACCTGCACCGCCCCCTGAACCGCCACCTGTACTGCTGCGGCCACAACAACTGTCAGCTGCATCATCCCCAGTGGGCAGCCGTCCGAGGCTGCAGGAGGCGGCCTGGTGTCTCCCTCCACCACTACCAGCACCTGCATCACAGCCAGCACCGGCAGCATCCCCGCCGCAGACACAGCCACAAGAACCGCCATCTGCACCTCCACATGCCCAGCCGGTGCCACTACATCTGTCAGCAGCAGCATTCCCAGTGGGCAGCCATCCGGGGATGCAGGAGGCGGCCTGGACCCTCACCCCACCACTTGAAGCACCAGCACGGCACTACCAGCAGTTTGCAGCCTTAGTCGCCACAGGATGGAGTCTGGCTCTGCCTCCATGGAGTATCATGCTTCCTGTTCCCTGCACATTTTATGCCTCAGACACCCAGGTGAGGGAATGGGAACTGCCAATTCCAGATGCAGCATCACTGGGCACAAGGCCCCCTCCAGAACCAGTTGAGATATACATCCACTATCACTTTCCTTGGCAGGATGAAGCAGACTGAGCGCAAGGCCCCCTCCAGAACCAGTGGTGAAATTCATCCACTATCACTTTCCTCGGCAGGATGAAGCAGACTGGGCACAAGGCCCCCTCCACAACCAGTGGAGATATGCATCTACTATTACTTTCCTTGGCAGGATGAAGCAGACTGGGCACAAGGCCCCCTCCAGAACCAGTGGAGATATGCATCCACTATCACTTTCCTTGGCAGGATGAAGCAGACTGGGCACAAGGCCCACTCCAGAACAAGTGGAGATATGCAACCACTATCACTTTCCTAGGCAGGATGAAGCAGACTGGACACAAGGCCCCCTCCAGAACCAGTGGGCAAACCACCCACTTGAGAAACTGTGGCTTTGCACTCCCCAGGACCAAGCAGTGGGCAAACCACCCACTTGAGATACTGTCGCTTTCAACTCCCCAGGACCAAGCAGTGGGCAAACCACCCACTTGAGAGACTGTGGCTTTGCACTCCCCAGGACATTGCTGTGGGCATGTTGCCACCTCCAGGAGCAGTGGGGTAGTACCATCTTCCAGCTGAGGTGCCCCCCTCCCCTTCCCCCTGAGGTGCCTGTGTGTTTTCGACCTGATGCCCCAGCAGTGTTCTCTCCGTTTTGAGGCAGGAGTCAAGTGTGGGCTTCGCCCATGATTTTTTTGCCCACTGGGCCGTAAACATTTGCAAAGGACAGTGTATGACATTCTGTACATATTGTAAATATTTGTATATACTGTTTTTCCAATCATTACCTTTGTCTGCCTATTTCTAATATATCGCTGATTTCACCCAATTCCTTTTGTCCTTGCATTCTTCCAGGTGGTTATGGGGTGTAAATGTACTGTTGCTGCATGTGTTTGTGTGGGTGAGGGTGGGGATGGGGGTGTTGCGTTTGTGTGTCACTCCCTTTCCCCCCCCCTCCCCTGTGTGCTAGGTGCAGTACTCACCGTGGTCATCGTCGCCGCCGTCTTTGGTGTTCCTGGTGCATTAGCAGACACACCAGCAGTGACAGGACCTGCAGTTCGGGCTCCATGGCATCCTGGTTCTTCGTTGAGTGTAGAGAGGTGAGTGGTTTCCCTTCAAAATCCTGTTTCCGCCGAGCTTTTGATGGCTTTGGTACCACCTTGGAAAAGCTGGCGGATTGGCGGTTTGTGATAGGGTGGGCTGTACATTGTCTTCCGCTTGTCTGTAAGCGGTGACCGCTATGGTGTTTGTTGCTACCGCCGTGGCGGTCGGAGTGTTAAAGTGGCTGTCTGTGTTGGCGGTTTCCGCCGTCGTCGTGATCCCATTTTTTTTACCCCCGGCCTGTTGACGATATTACCGCCATTTTAACACCGTCCGCCAGGGTTATAATGAGGGCCAAAATCTCTTACAAATGTTTTTAGATTTCAAATATATTTCCAAGTACATGTCTAATTGTCTAAAACAATGAAACTATCTTTTGACATTGTGCTTGGTCCTTAATTAAAAAAAAATGGAGAAGATTCAAATGAATGAACAAAAATGTATGAATCTTGAAACCATGTTAGAAAATAAAGATTAGATGCAATGAAAAATTATATGTACACATGCTTAGAAATCTAGAAAACATCTTTCTATTTCATTCTGTGCTACAACTATTTCACAGCACTATAGTGTTTCATATGGAAGCGTCCTACCTACATCCTTTGTAGTAACCAACATGTATTTAGAATGGAAATACCTACTATATGTAATTTGTTTGATCAAATAACAAAATCAAAACAATGTTCCCTACTTTAGGGCGGCAAACACAGAGGCTAATATGTACAACTCTTAGTTTGATCAAAATACTTAACTGATACAAAGATAATAGACAATTGAATATATCAAAAACCCTCAATGTTGTCGCAATTAACTTACAATAGGTGTTGTTTCAAAGTTGCCCCAGTGCTCCATTGTAGAACCCAGGGCTTGCTAGTGCATCAACAGATGACATGATGGAATAACCTAAAAAATGATCTTCTAGATTAAGTGAAGTAATATACCACTCACTTTTAAATAAACATAATAACATTAACTAAATTCTTAATGCAACAAAACATTATCAACTTGCTTATATCAATGCTTATGTTGAACTACCATATTTCCAAGATTTGACTAACATATTTAATTTATATATTTTAAACCTAGGTTATAAAGATTAATTGTGATTAACAATCCTATCTTGAAATACGGATCATGCACACAGCAGTAGAGACGCAATTATTATACACAGAAGTTCAGCTTTTTCACTACATGTAATTTAGAAATGGTTGCTCAATTTATCATTATTTAAGATGTTTTCTATGAATTCACAATAGAGGTACATTCCAAGATCATCTCTGTCTTTCTGAGGAGCCATATCTACAAAATTATGGCAATCCTCATCTAGGAGAAAAGGTATTTGTCTCCACAGGGCAACGTTGTGCAGTATACAACACAACACCACAATTTTGCAGACCTTAGCAGGAGAGAAGAGGAGAAATCCACCAGTCTTACCCAGACATCGGAAGCATGCCTTCAGGAGCCCAAATGCACAGTCAACGGATCTCCTAGTTCAGATTTGTGCCTCACTGATGTGGACTTCCCCTGGTTTTGTTGTGTTTCTCAGAGGAGTAAGAACCCATGAATGGTTCGGAGATGTAGAATCTCCTAAAACTAAAAAAAGCATGCAACTTTTGAATTGTGTATTTCATATGTTTACCATCTAAAATATTAATTAGGGCATACAATCACTGTTCTACACACCAATGACTGTGTAACTCACCAACATGCTGGGTCCTCGGAGGTGCCAGGTCTGCCATTTGATATGGTATATTGCTGTTGTGTAGCACTAGTGAGTTATGCGCTGATCCTGGAAATTCAGCACACACAATTGAAATATATAGCTCTGATAGGCAAACTGCTTTAAAATGTATGGAGTGTGTGAGAAATTCAGTTGTTGATTGACAGGTGTGTGAGCCCTGGTCAAGCAACAGGCACTATCCCTTGCATTATGAACCACAAAAAGTCACTAAATTAACCTGTGCCTAATCCTGGGCAGCTTGGCACAAAAATCAGTCAGGCTTAATTAAAAGGCAATCTATAAAGTATTTATGCAGCACACAAACAGTAATAATGTGAAAACATAACACAATACAAATCCCAAATCAACTTATGAAAATAGAGTACATTTTAATAATTTATTTAACACCAAAATGGCAAATATCTGATCAGTATAACCAAAGTTTTGAATTTTGTAATTTGTTAGTGAAAACTAGCACCTCAAAGATCAAAGTGTCAACAAGCGACATCTGGTTGCGCAATACTGGGCCAAAGTGGAAAAATATGGCTGACATCGATAGAACACCGTTCAGATACACAGAGTGGTTTGGGCTTTATTAGTGCTTACCTTCGCACTTAGAGAAATTCTGAGAAAAAGTGTCTGAGAAAGTATAGTTCAGCATGGCTAGGGTGCAGGAGGTATCAGAGAGAGAGTGTTGTCATGGGATAGCCTTGGGTTGAAGCCAGGGTGAAGATTTCTATTTTCAGATTTTGTCTCTGAAAACCTCCAGTGGGACGAGGCCAATAGGTATAGACAAAGACAGTTCCATGAGGTTGGATATCCCTTTGGCAAAGGAATCCAGAAAAGGATTTGCTGCTGCAGAGAAGAATGTATCCGGAGTAGCTGCAAAGTCAATCCGACTGGAGATGCACCTCGGACGGATAGGCGAGCATGTTGGTCCCTGTTTCCTCCTGATTTTCAGAGCACTTTTGGGCCAAAATTTGACTAAGCCCTCAGTTATGGATTGTGGCCATCTCTGCCCATTATGCACCACGTCCTAGGGTCTAGAACTAGAGGGGCACCACTTAGAGGGCCAGGACTTGCTCAGGCTGGGTCCAGGTGTGGGATCGAGCTGGAACAAGCCTTTTGTGTCCCTGTGGCCCTGGACATTAGGCCAGCAAACTAGCCCTTTACTCTGGAGGTGCTGAGACAAATCAAGATCTAGTCCTTGTACCCAGACAGAAGGCAGGAGAACAGCAGAACAATAGTACAGCAACCCAACAGGGCAGCTGTACTTCAGAACAGCAGTCCAGCAGCCTGGCAGTCCTCCTAGAAGCACAGCAGTCTCTCTTCCTGGCAGAGTGTCCACAGGTCCAGAAGTGGTCTGAAGGGTTGGTGTCTGTGGTCCCCTTTTTGCACAAGGTGCCCTGGTTGTGGTAGGTGGAAGATGCTTCTAGACAGTGGTTTTGAAGTACAAGGAATTTTCTGCCCTCCCTGCCTTCGCTCCAAGCTGACAGCAGTGAGAATGTTGGGTCATTAGGTCTTTGTGTCAAGGCAGAGCACACCCTTTTCAGTTGTAAGTGGGGCTGGGCTTAGCTCTGCCGCCACCCTGCCTGCAAATGACTATTGAGGCACACTTAATCCTCTATTTTGTGGCTGTCTGTGAAGAATTCACAGAGTCTAACATTCAGATATATTCAGGCATATAACCCAAGTTAGGCTGAAGGTGTCTTATGTGAAGAGCACTATTTTTTAACTACAATTCTGTATATATTGAACATAACATTATAGCACTTTTTCACATGATTCACGTTCACTACGCCGTCACTTTAGGAGCACCTAAAACATTTTTTATATACAATTTAAGATATCCTTATTCTTGATTTCACCATCTCTTAAACAAAATTGCTATATTTTGATTAAACAGGATATAGAGATAAAGTTTTTATACGTGAAAGTCAAGCGTCACACTTCCCCCTTGGGACCAAAAATATTGTTTACTATATTTATATATCTGGGCCCGGTGGTTACTGGGTTTGCCTCATTTGTTTCATAAACTTTTTAGAAGTGGCATTTTAAAAATCATTATAAAAACAAATCTTACTTTACTATTAAAGAGGGTTTATCATTTCCATTTTATAAACTCCAACATGACAAAGCTACCTGCTTCTAATTGGAAATTACAGCTTATTAAATGTAATAAGGAATCCATATTTTAACATATGGGAGGGGTAGTCCTCACAGTAGTGAAAAACTAATTTAGGAGTTTTTCACTACCAGGACTTATAAACCTTAAAAGCACATATCCAACCTTTTAATTACACAGGTCCCTGCCCTATGGGATACCTAGGGCCTACATTAGAGGTATCATATGTAATAAAATGGAAGTTTAAGGATATTGATATGGCAGTTTAACTCTGCATTCAGGCTGCATTAGCAGACTAGGAACACGTTTTAAAGGACTACTTAAGTGGGTGGCACAATAACTGCTACAGGCCCACTAATAGAATTTAATTTACAGGACTTGGGTATTTGGTGTATCACTTTACTAGGGACGTATAAGTACATTGAATATGTCATATAGGAGTAAGACAATTTAACCAGAATGTAGGTAGTGAGCACAAGTACTTTAGCACTGGTTAGCAGTGGTAAAGTGCACAGAGTCATAAGGCCAACAAACATAAATCCAGCAAATAGGAGTGTGAAGGTAACAAGTTAAGAGGAAGACTACCATAAGACTGACTGGTCTAACAGTATGCATTTCTGCTTATGAATGTAAAAGGTTATAAAATGCATGCAAAACATATTCTCCTCAAATGAAAATGTAATGAAACAAATATCTTTGGCAATTTTGTAAACAAAAATTTTGAACATTTAAAGATGTGGGCCAACTTATTTGAACACTGTAGCACATATTTAATTTTTTTATTAATATTTGCTACTAATTGCATTTCTCTAAATTATTACCCATGTATTTGTGCTACTGAAAAGTACAGGAAACATCAAAATAATTTGTACATGAATAGCATGTATCATGTTTAGTGACCCATGGTCTGATTCACAAAGGTAAACTTACACATTTGTGTAAGTTTACTTTTTTTGATATTCACAAAATTGCAATTTAATAGTAATCTGATGAATGAGGAGATTCGACAGTCGGGGTGGAGAACTCTATCCATAAAAATATAGACCTCCACATTCATAAAGTTTCTATTAAACCTCAGGTTTGTGAATCCAAAAAAGGAGTAAACTTACAGAGTACGTAGGTTTACCTTTGTGAATCAGGCCCCATAAATTTAGTTTCATGTTGACATATGTGTGCATTTCATTGTTTTAAATTTTCTAGCATTCAGGCATTACGGAATTATTGAGCATTTATTCTTATTATGCTCATAAATTTATATCGAAACACAGCCTAACATGAACAAAATATATTGTGACATTCATGTAGCAACATGTTGTCTAAAATTATATCAACTTTAGTTTAGGAAATCTACATTGAAAGATAATATTTCAGTTATAAAAAATCAGATAACACTTATCTCAGTTTTATTTTCACATATATGAGTAAAAATAAAATAAATTATTTTAACAAATTGTGTTAATCCACATTATCTTGGTAACATGCTAGCAACATAAATTAAACATTTAAACATTAAATATTGTATTTTATTTAAAGGTATGTTTATAGAAGGTCATCTCACATTAGAAACAACTGGCAGACCATTGCCTGAGAAGTTCAGCAGGTGGGGGTCCACTGGCAACACAGCCTGATTTGCAGCAAAGGATGTGGGTACATTTGTGGCTGTTCAACAATAGCAGCCTTGTAGAAGCTTGGAAGGTCCTACTAAAAATCATTGAGAGTGTGGCGCTTTCTGACCCCTATGATGCTGCGTGTTCTGGCAGTGGTTTACCCTGATGTTGCGAGTGTCCTGAAAGCAATAAAGTGGCAACAAGTGTAAGTAATATGTAGTATTGATTTATTGTGCCACAAAACCAATAGTTCCTTTTAAGTATGTGTTAAGTCTTTAGAGGAACGGTGGCCTGCAAAAATGTGTTTTAAGATGTGGACCAATGTCCCTTACATACCACTCATCTTTCATCAGATAAGGATATTTATGAATTGAAAACATACTTCTGCTACATACATGTTCTGAGAACATCTGAAACATTTTTTGCTACAGCAGCTCTTGTGTTGAAGTACATTTCCAAACGCACAACAGAAAAACATCATTTCTTTATTTTAAGTTTCAGCATAATGTTAAATTGGTCCCTGAGGTAGTTACAATAATAATAGAGTTACAATTCTGCTCTTTATGGTGTTGTTTTTATCATGAATTTATGTAATTTCAAAGTGTCCATCTAACAAAAGAGCTTCCACTCAAATGACAAGAACAACTTTTATTTGTGGATCACATTTTATTAGCATTTCAGGCACAACTTTGTAAGATAAGTATGTATCATTTAGATGAGAATTAACATTATTTTCCAGGGTTCATTAAAAAAATAGAAAATAAGAATTAGAAAGTATGTTGTGGCAAATGAAAGACAATGAATACTTTTGGAAAGATAATATTTGCAAAACTATTATTCTGGTAGAGAAATATGTCTGACAGTGTTGGAGTCCTGTTTAATATATAACTTATTTTGCAGGTGCGTAACAATGGATGTTAAATCTATTTGTAATAAACAATGAGATTGCAGACTTCAGAAGGTAAGTATGTATCATTTGGATGAGTAAGGTAAGTATGTATTATTTAGCTAAATAGTAGCATTATTTTCACAATGAGATTGCAGACTAATCAAATCAAATCAAATCAAATCATTAACATTTATAAAGCGCGCTACTCACCCGTGCGGGTCTCAAGGCGCTGGAGAAAAAGGGGGGTTATCGCTGCTCGAACAGCCAGGTTTTTAGGAGTCTCCTGAAAGCGGAGTGGTCCTGGGTGGTCCTGAGGCTGGTGGGGAGGGAGTTCTAGGTCTTGGCCGCCAGGAAGGAGAAAGATCTCCCACCCGCCGTGGAGCGGCGGATGCGAGGTACAGCAGCGAGTGCGAGGCCAGAGGAGCGGAGGAGGCGGGTGGGGACGTAGAAGCTGAGGCGTCTGTTGAGGTATTCCGGTCCCTTGTCGTGGAGGGTTTTGTGTGCGTGGGTGAGAAGTCGGAAGGTGATCATTTTGCTGACTGGGAGCCAATGCAGGTGTCTCAGGTGTGCGGAGATGTGGCTGCTGCGGGGTATGTCGAGGATGAGGCGGGCCGAGGCGTTTTGAATGCGTTGCAGGCGATTTTGGAGTTTGGCTGTGGTCCCGGCGTAGAGGGTGTTGCCGTAGTCCAGGCGGCTCGTGACGAGGGCGTGGGTCACGGTTTTTCTGGTGTCGGCGGGGATCCAGCGGAAGATCTTGTGGAGCATGCGGAGGGTGAGGAAGCAGGCGGAGGACACGGCGTTGACTTGCTTGGTCATGGTGAGAAGAGGGTCCAAGATGAAGCCGAGGTTGCGGGCGTGGTCTGTGGGGGTCGGTGCGGTGCCGAGGGCCGTGGGCCACCAGGAGTCGTCCCAGGCGGACAGGGTGTTGCCGAGGATGAGGACTTCCGTTTTTTCAGAGTTCAGCTTTAGGCGGCTGAGCCTCATCCATTCTGCGACGTCCTTCATACCCTCTTGTAGGTTGGTCTTGGCGCTGGCGGGGTCCTTGGTGAGGGAGAGTATAAGTTGGGTGTCGTCGGCGTAGGAGGTGATGACGATGTCGTGCTTGCGTACGATGTTGGCGAGGGGGCTCATGTAGACATTGAAGAGTGTCGGGCTGAGTGATGAGCCTTGGGGTACGCCGCAGATGATCTCGGTGGGTTCTGAGCGAAACGGAGGGAGGTAAACTCTTTGGGAACGGTTTGAGAGGAAGGAGGCGATCCAGTCCAGGGCCTGGCCTTGGATTCCGGTGGAGCGGAGGCGGGTGATTAGGGTGCGGTGACAGACGGTGTCAAAGGCAGCCGAGAGGTCGAGCAGAATGAGGGCGACTGTTTCACTGTTGTCCATCAGGGTTCTGATGTCGTCAGTGACTGAGATGAGGGCGGTTTCAGTGCTGTGGTTGGTTCGGAATCCGGTTTGTGAGGGGTCGAGCAGGTTGTTGTCTTCCAGGAAGGTGGTCAGCTGTTTGTTGACAGTCTTCTCTATTACTTTGGCTGGGAAAGGCAGAAGAAAGATGGGGTGGAAGTTTTTCAGGTCGCTCGGGTCAGCTGTAGGTTTCTTTAGTAGGGCGTTGACTTCGGCGTGTTTCCAGCATTCGGGGAAGGTAGCAGAAGAAAAAGAAGAGTTGATGACGGTCTGGAGGTGCGGGGCGATGATGTCGTCGGCTTTGTTAAAGATGAAGTGCGGGCAGGGATCCGAAGGGGCGCCGGAGTGGATAGAGTTCATGATGGATTTGGTTTCTTCCGTGTTGATGTGGGACCAGTTGTTGAGGGTGATGGCCGTGGATGCCGGTTCGGTGGTGTTTGGTTGGGTCTGGTGTCCGAAGCTGTCGTGGAGGTCGCTAATCTTGCGATGGAAGAAAGTGGCGAGGGATTCGCACAGATCCTGTGAGGGCGTGACGGCGTTGGCGTTGGCGCTGGGGTTGGAGAACTCCTTGACGATGCTGAAGAGTTCTCTGCTGTTGTGTCTGTTTTTGTCCAGTCTGTCGGTGAAAAAGTTCCTTTTGGCAGTGCGGATCAGGTGGTGGTGTTCGCGGGTAGCGTTCTTGAGGGCGGTCATGTTGTCAGCGGTGCGGTCCTTGCGCCAGGCTTTCTCAAGAGCGCGACAAGTTTTCTTTGATTCTTTGAGGGGCTAATAAAGATTATACATTTGCACAGTGTCCCCAAATCTTGGTAGAAAATAAGCAAACGGATGTATACATCAATACATATTTGATCATTTGTTCCGCTTAAGAATGCCTTGTATTTAGAGGCCTATCACTAATAAGCACTGATATGAAATGTTAAGTGTGACTTCTATAAGTAATTGTCTTATCATGTTGTTATAAAAAGCTAGGAGGTAGTACTTTTATTTTTACATAAAAAAAAATAACATATTAGTATGTTTGTATCTCTCTCAGAAGCAGTTAAAGAAGATTGTGTTTAACCTTTCAAGGATAATGTGGAAAGCTTTTAGGAATGAAAACGCAACATCACAGACACCCAATGGTACAGTGTGTGATGGACCTGGCAAAGGGTTCACCACTGCTAGTGACTCAGAGGTCCCCAACACTGACCAGCCCTCATGGTGACAGAGAATGACTAACCAGGACAATCAGCAACTTTCAGGTCTGCCACCACCAGTGTTATCTCCACCATCAGTTTATGTATCCCCAGTAGACATGGCTCACCTAGGGCCTGAATTAGAGTTTCATGGATGGGTTACTCCTTCACAAAGTGACAGATAACCTGTCCACTGTATTATGATCTTCATAGGCTATACTGGGATCGTAATAGGGCTGACGGGATATCCATCACCTTTGTGATGGAGTAACCCCCCGCCAAACTCTAAACAGGCCCCTAGCCTCAGCACTGGTTCCCAAAGAAGCACGTACCCTTAGAAGCCTCTCTTTTGGTTATATAGCAGTGCTAACTGTCACTCAGGGTATTAGTAACCAACTTGAAAAAGTTATCAACATTCTGGATAGCATTCACACTGCCACATCTGCCCTACTGATCCAATCACAGATTTACACACTCTTGTAAATGTGGGAATTTATCCAAACCCATGGGTGTTGCATGGGAAAACCCACCGCAACGCCCATGGAATGCCCACCTGACACATATTAAGGCAATGCAGTGACTTGTGCTGCGTTTCCATGCACCATCTCTCCAAGGCCATGAAAAGCCACGCAAACTGGCCTTGGAGATATGGTTTTACACTGTGCACTGCTGTGGCGTCATACAAAAAGCGGTGACCCAGTGGCACAAGTGGCTTTTAAATAAGCCCCTAAGTCTGAAAATGTAAATGTTCACCATGGCTTCGACCCAAGGATACGCTCTCTCCTCAGAAACCTCAAGCAGTCTTGACTCCGAACGTTGTTGTCCTCTGAAATTGTTCCAAGTCCGAGGGTAGTGCTGACTGGATCCAATCCACCACTAATATCCGAACCACACTTCATCCCAGTCAACCACATTTTTCAATTTTGGCCCGGCCTCTCATGACTAGCTGTCCCCAGTTGGTACTCAGATGTTTTAGGCACTAGTTTTCTCTAAAAACAAAAAAATTAAATTCATAACTCCAGTTCCACTGATTGGATTTTTTGTTACTTTTGTGTCAAATTATTTCATTTACTCTATTTTTCTAAATTGGTTAGGGATTTTTCATGTGTTGTGTTTTCACTTTATTACTGTTTATGTGCTGCATACATTCTTTACATATTGCCTCTAAGTTAAGCCTGACTGAGACATGATTACAAAACCTGCTTTTTATTTTCAAAGAGTAAACTTTGGATACTTTAAAGCACTTTTAAGTGACACTTAAAAAAATTATGAACCAAAAATTATTTTAAAACAACGAACAACCTTGTGTCAAAAGGAACATGTAGGACAACTAAAGGGAATGGGTTTCTCACAAGCAGTGAAAATGAACACAAGAGTCTGCGCTTTGGAATTTGTAGGTCCAAATACATATTGTTTGAGACCAAGTGCTTCTTCATGCAAGGCAGGCCTGATTGATCAACTCATATAGTAAGCTGTCCAAGGAAAATGAGAATATGTAGGAGATAACAAGTGACAGTGAATTACTGGAATATGGAAAATAAAATTACTGTAGAGGTAAGAAAGGTGCGATATGGCACCTACTGGAAATGGTGAGACTGTGGCAAGAAAGTGAATGGTGAACATCAGAAAATTGTGACAGGAAGATAAATGATTTAGAAGTAGGGCTGAAAGAGGGAAAATTCAAGAGGAATGGTGTGGTAAATCAAGAAGTCTCTCCAGATGAAATAAAGATGTAAAAGGCGCGTAGTTCACAATGAGATTTTATTCCAATAATCAGGAGGTCCCATCCAGCCAAGATCCAACTGCCTCTCCTCAGCAAGCTCTCTCTCATGACCTCAGCCCTGACATCACAAGATTCTAATTCACTCCCAAGAGTTCCACAATCCTATGTATACTACACACCTCCCCCCTTTCACAGACAATGGAAAAACAATATATAATATGTTTTAAAAAAAAACACATTACAAAAAGAAAAATAAGGTTAAAAGAGCCAACAACTAATTGAACATTTTACATTTGAGAACCACCACTCGATCGAGATTCCACATCTTGGAATCTTCTGTTCTCACACCATTTTTAAATAACGTCACCACTTTCACAGGCTTAGATTTATACGTACCTCTGCCTTTGTTAACTGGGCCATGATTAAGTACCCAATCTCCCACTTCAACTTTGGTTACTTGTGCTGATTTTTTTGAGTCAAAATATCTCTTCCTAGCTTCTACTTTCTTTCGTTCTCACTCTCTCCACTTGTCATTAGATACAATAACTCCTGACCTCGACTCCATGTCGTTCACCCAACTGGGAGCTACTAAGGTATTCGGGTGTCTGGCTCTAAGTAATTCAAAAGGCATCTTCCCTGTGGTGGAATGCGGGGGAAACCCTGTATGCCTCTTTTCTTTTAATTACTTCTTTTTTCCAATCCATACCATTGTCTTTGGCTAACACTATTGTTTCTTTTAACACCCTGTTGAAACGCTCTACCATGCCATTGGTTTCTGGATGGTAAAGCGCACATTTCTTGTGCCGTATGGTGCAGTACGCTAAAAATCGTTCCATCTCCCTGGACACCAACTGTCCCCCATTATCGGTGAGGATGGATTTTGGAAAGCCTTCTCTCCCAAACACCTCCTTAAGAAACTCAATTACATGCCTCGTCTCTATTCCTCTGGTAAATTTGATATCCGGCCACCTTGAAAAAACATCTATCAGCACCAGGAGGTACATATCCACACCCCCTTCACGAATGGGCCCCAGAATGTCTAACGCAACTTCTTCCCAGGGTTGAGCGGGGAGTTCTCTAATTTCCATGGGTTGAACCCTGGGCTTGACTGTTTTCTCACTCATTACACATTGCAAATACTCCCTAATGGTCCTCTCCACCTGCCTGTCCATTCCTGGCCACTAATATGTCAATCGCAAACGCCCTTTGGTTTTGGAAATTCCTTGATGACCCGAGTGGGCGAGGGAAATAAGCTTCTGTCTAAGCGTGGTAGGAGGAACTAGCCTTGTGCCTCTAAACAGTAGGCTGTCTTTATTTGACAATTTCCCCTTTACATGCCAAAACTTCTGTGTTTCAACACTTCCATAATTTTTGTTTCGCCAATCTTTCTCTAGCAAGGAAAGCACTTCCACAACTGTATTATCCAAAGCGCATTCTCTCCTCCATCTCTCTTCTGTCACCACATTGTCATGAAAGCTACTCCCTTCTATCTCACATACTGCTTCACCATCTAAATCATCATCCTTCCCTTCTCATTCCTGATCATTACCTGTATCCTGTACCAACCTTGATAATGTGTCAGCAACCACGTTCTACACACCAGGAATGTATTTCACTTCAAAATCAAAATCCTGTAATGATATCACCCACTTTGTGATCCTACTTGATATCGCATCAACCCCTTTCCTCTTAAATATCTCACAAAGTGGTTTATGATCTATCCTGACTTCAAATTTGCTGCCCCACAATAAGGGGCATATTTATACTCCGTCTGCGCTGATTGTGTGTCAAAATTTTTGACGCACAATCACCACAAACATTGCCCCATATTTAAACTTTGACTCCCGAGCCCGCGGACGACAAAATTCCGCAGTGTGTGTAATTTTTTGGATGCGGCAACCCGTCTTGCGTTCATTATATGCAAGGTAGGCGTTCCCGTCCAAAAAATGGCTTAAAGGGCCATGCGTCGTATTTATGCTTTCGGGCAAAAATGACGCACGGCCGGGAGGCGGAGCCAGAAAATTACGCACAGCCCGATTTGCGTCAACAATTAACGCCTGGGTCAGGGCAGGCGTTAAAATGGGTCAAACACACCTGTATTTAATCAGAACACACAGAACAAACATCAGAGCCACAGAGCAGCAACAGGGAGCCATGGAGGTGATTCTAATCCAGCATGCACGCAGACACAGAGCCCAGCAGCAACAACAGCAGCTACAACAACACCAGCAGGGACCCCAAAGGCAGCGCAGAAGGCAGGAGAGGATATTCCGCCCAAGAACAACCCTTCAGGGCTAGAGGGAACACGACATCATACAGAGGTACCGGTTGAACTGGCAGGCCATTCAGCAGCTGCTGTGAAACCTTGAACAGCAGTTGGCCCCCACTTTGGTGACACCCCGCACCATCCCAACAGAAACAAAGCTGCTTGCCGTACTTCACATGCTGGCAAGTGGCTCTTTTCAAACAACTGGTACCCTGGTTGGCGGAATATCACAACCATCATTCTCCGCCTTTTTGCCCAAAGTACTGGACGCCATCATTCGACTGACACCCCGCCACATCTGCTTCCCTAACACACTGCAGAAGCAGCAGGAAACTAAACAGGGGTTCTACGCAATCAGTGGCTTCCCACACGTCTTTGGTGCAATTGACTGCACACATGTACGCCTTGTGCCACCTGCTGCAACTGAACACCTCTACCGCAACAGGAAGCACACACCTTCCATCAATGTGCAGGCCATTGTCGATCACCAAGGATTGATCACCAACATCATGGCTAAATATCCTGGGATTGTACATGACTCCTTCATCTTCCGTCACTGCACCATCAATGAACACTTCCAGGATGGACGGTATGGCAATGGACTACTTGTTGGTAAGTACAAAAACCTGCTTATTTACACACTGCACAGCAACCCTCTAGGACACACAACACATACACCACAACAGCAACATGTCGACAGGAACACACTGAGGTCGTGACATCGCTAGCCATTTTTTTAAGTCACCATTGAACCTGTCAAACATCGGAATTTACTGTACAGCCTAATGTGAAGACGTCAATGAGTGTGGTTGCTTAAATGTCACCTTGCAAATTGTAAGTGTCCCAATGACCTTTACATTAATACATTGCCTACATCTAAAGTTATGGGATGTCCAGGGTACTTTGATATGAACGTGTTAACAACACTTTCAATTTTAACTGTGCATGGAACTATCATCTCACCCCCAGTGAAGACACATGGACACCTGTATCACAAGTCACAATTTAAGGGAGGGCACATTGTACTGCAAATCCCAAAACATACTGCTGACAAATGGTTAGCAGACAAACACTTGTTCAGCCAAGGAAACAACACAATGCAGATGGTATAGCCTACAAGCATAGAATGTCACATTAGTACACAAAAGAGTCACAGACAACACAAGACAACTACTGCCATTAAAGGTCTTTTCAATAGTGCCATCTATATCAACATGATCCCATTCATTTTCTCTTGCAGCTGATCAGGGGTATGGCATCCAGCCATGGATTATGACACCATTTGGCAACCCAAGTACTGCTGCAGAGCGTGCATACAACGAGGCCCATAGGAGGACACGCAGCATTGTCTAGCGGACCTTCGGCATCCTCAAGTCAAGGTTCCGCTGCCTCGACATCACTGGTGGTAGCCTCCTATATTCCCCCGAGATGGTCTGTAGGATCACCCTCACATGTGCAATATTGCACAACATTTGCATCAGAAGAAACATTCCCCTCCTGGAACCAGAGCCACACATGCCTGAAGAGGAGAAAGAAGAGGATGCTGGCTTGCAACAGGAGGGGGAACTACAGAACACAGCTGCTGGTATACGCAGGCGGCAACAGATTGTAAATAATTTCTTCAGAATATGATCACCTTCACCACTTTAGTTAACCAATTTAAATAAACACCTATTATAATCACCATATCATGGTCTGACTATTCCTTTTTACACACCTTCATCTCTACTTATCAGAATAAGAGTGTTGCCTCATGGAGCATTGCTGAGATACTGAGTAGGACACGGAACATCCCTGAGCTTATGTGATGCCTAACATACAATGGTCACATACACACACACTCTTAATGACATATATCATGTACATATCTCCTTTGAAGGCCTATAGCAGAGGACCACAACTATTTCACACATACATGTTGAAAGCAAGGTCCAACGCAGCATATGGCACACAACTATGACACCATCACTCAATAAGGGGAAAACAAGCCTCATACATGAGGATGTCAATGTGCTTTGGCATCACTAACAGGAATGTCTGACAAGACCCTTGACAGCAGTTAGTCCAACTGCATCCAATATTTGCAAGGAATATCTGTGACTAGAGTTCCATAGAAGCAGAACATAGACAGCACAAGTGCCACACATATGACATGCATTGCGCACATTACATTCCATGCACATGTCAGCCCCTTTCCTAACTCCTGACACACCCATGCACCTGGTCACAACCCAGCTGTCGGAAGAGGTCCCTGGAATACTAAGATGTGTACCCTGATAATACCTCCTCTACAAACACAGACCAACATTAGCAAACCAGTGTGCTACACCCTTTAATAAGGTATGCCATTGTCAAAGAACATCTGACTGCATGGACGTCAGGTCAATTTATACACTGTCTTCTAGTATCAAAGCCATGTTAGCACATGTAGATTGCTTCCCCTTGGGAAAATGTCTGTTGGCCCTTAGAATGCAAGTCTCAACTACAGGACTGGTGAGAAACAGATGCAGCCCACACCTGTGATCACCTCCATGCACACCACCCATTACAAAAAGCCCGGCCCCTGATGATGCCTGGAACAGCATAGGAGTTGCCATTATGTCAAATACACCGTCAACCATTGATAGTAATTAAGCCGTGTAACACAGCCCTTGGGTTCATTTGTCACCTTCAAAAACACAGGACATACACAGATTGACATGTCAACTGTCTAGTTTGTCCTCCAAACAGTCTCAGTCAGACCACTGATTATGTTACTTGTCCAGTAGCTGGCTCCTGAATCATCTTGCATTCTGTCAGCCTGACTGGCAACTGTCTGTGCGTCACACTAAAGTATCCCTGTGTCTACATATGTACCACACTTGCGTTAGCAAACTTGCCATTCATCAGGGGGCATTGGGCATGGGCTTCTACCATGCATACACAAATACATTGTATAGCATCATCTGCCTTTTAACTGTACCATTTGAGTTAAATCCTCTTGGAAATGCAAAATTCATGGCCCATCCCTTGTCTGTGTTGCATTTATGCATGAATGACAAAGTGTGACAGTGTCCCAGGGTCATAGGCAGGGATTGAGTACGGGGCTTTCAGCACAACCAGCAACCTCTGATAATGTACATGACTAATACACAAATGTCAGAACCATGACAGTTCACACGCAAAATCACAGTGCGCACAACATAGTGATGGGCCGTGTGTGGTGAATAGCTGCGAGAATAAACAGCACAGAGGCTATAATGTTACCAGATGCAGTGGAAAGTGCAGAGGCCAACCTGTGTACATATGTTGTAATGACACCTGCCCGAACATGACAATTGAGACATTATCTCACTCAGCACACCAAGGTTGCCCTGTTGACTGTCTCATTACACGTCTTTAGTGACAGGGTGGAACCATCCACATGTTGGTTCACATGTCCACATCTACTTTACTCACATTGATCAACAAAGGATACTCAGTAGTTACAGGAATAGCTGCCACTGACTCATGATGAGTCCTGGTCCGAACTGTGACAAATTACATCCCAAAAAATCGACAGGATCATCATTGGACCACACACATGAACAAGACACCTATGTGCAATTGATCACTGGAAATATGTGGACACGTGCTGTCTTGTATGCTGGTCCACCACAGCCACTTGATAGTTGGGGCTTACTTCTATGGCCTCAACTGTGGTGTCATCATACATATGAGATTGGCCTTTGTCTGTCTGTGCAAACAACATGGTACTCACTTCCTCAATACATGTGTATGACTCACTGTGGGATTCATCAACTAGTGCCTAGGAAGTTGTTACCAATACTCTAGGACATAGGATTTGGAAATTGTGGACCTTTGACATGAACATGCATCTGCCATCCATCTGGTGCATGCTATGTCACATGTGGTGTCTACGTGACCATAAAACTTGGAAGTATGCTTTGCGGGTGTTGTTACATGTATGACTAACACATGCCCTTGCTCATTCCAATTTTTACTTGCATCTAAGGGTTGGACACATGGACGTCACATTCATACAACCAAATGTACAATAATGCTTCATGTGATGTACACACACACTTGGTCAACCAACAAATTAGTTGTCAAAGCACACACTTTGAGCCAAAGGCAATTAGGTATTGTACATATGTGCGTCACATTGCTATCCTCTCCTTATGGCAAACATGCACAATTTGTGCCACACATATATGTAGGCCACACTTATGACCATCTATGACGTCAGCCAACTGTAAACATACTGTGAAGGGTGTAGTGGATGATGTTCCGCAGCAGTATGATGTCACACATGTGAACATACACCATCAACACCATACTGTATTCAATTAGCCAATCTCTGATGTGTTACAAATGTAAAATAACCAAAAAAGAAGTAAAAATGCCCCAAACCAGTTAATGCACTGTAATTTTGACGTCCCTAGCGGTGTGCGTCATTTTTTGTTTACCAAAACTGTATTTGCGTAATTTTTTTTGATGCACAGGAGTGAAATTTAGCCCGCATCCAGATATTTGTACAGTCCATGTATCATCATGTGGATGCGGGTTAATATTCACGTCTGTGCGTCAAACAAAATGACACAAATACAGTTTTGTGCAACAAAAAATGATGCATAATGCGAAAAAGGCAGGACTTTTCATACAGGAAGTGATGTAATAGGATATCCTGTTTACAGATCATGTACAGTGGATGTACTTTCACTTTCACTTTGCAGTTTATGATCCTTCTAGACTGTGTGGCTGTGTAGAGAGTGTTGTCCAGAGATTTTGTGCTGTATTTGTCCTTTTGTGAAATACATTTTGTTTGTGTATACTGCAGTACTGTGTTTTGTCTACATTTGTCCATTTATCTTGTGTATTTCTTGTTTGTGAGAGTCTGTTGTGGGTAGTGTTAATTTGGGGATAGTTGGGCTCTTTTAGTGTTTAGGTTTACTTTTTTTCTGTCTTTTCACCCCTACTTTCACCCATTTCCCCTTTCTATTTCTTTTACCCCTATTCCTTCTCTTCAATTATAAGTATGTCTGGTAGGCCACATCTTGGCAGGATGGGGGAAGAGGAGTTGGGGGGCTTCATCTGGCTGGAGACACATTTCTTGCCGCTTATGATCCAGGCAGGGGGCAGGGTCATACAGGGGTACCCAACAGGCGCGCAGAATCCGGTGGGGAAAGGTGCTGCATCACCTGCAGCGTGTGTATGCCAGCCAGAGGAGTGACCACCAGCTGAAGCACCGGTGGGCTGACCTCATCACCAGGGAGCAGGATCTCTTGGACCACCTGTGAATCATGATTGGTGGCACTGTTGGTGAGTATGACTATTGTTATTGTGCACAATTAAATGCTCTGTCGTGACATCAGTGGATTAGTGCAATGTCTGCCAGCTAACTTGATGACTGTGTGTAATTTTGGGGAAATATAAGGGGATCATTGATGCACTATGGCAAGGATCACAATTGCTAGCTGTTAGGTAGCACGTGCTCAGCAAACTTACAGGTAACTTTACCATGAAGGAAATTGGTGCAGCCTTTTTGTCAGCACAGCTAACAAAATAGGAGCCAATCATGTCTATATAGGGTAATATTGACAGAGAAGTATAGATGTACCAACATTTAGGCCAACTATGTTGACGCAATTGCTAGACTGACTTTAGAATCACTACATGATGCTGAAAATGTGTGCTGCCGTCACGACAATTTATAATAGCAAAGTGGCTCAGACATTGGTCTCATGTTAGTCTGGTGAGTGTGGAAGGAAAGCGTTCACAGAAGTACTATGAATGTGTGGGATTATTGGGTTTCTTGATCTTTTTGGATACATGTCAGTTCATGATTTGAAAACATCGTGAAAAGGTGTAAGGTGCCCTCAGCTAACATCTTAAGATGTTTGTTGGAATCGGTTGAGCCACAATCCAAATATGGATGGCAGTCCAAGTGTATGCACATGGCTTTACATCTCCATGGTTGGTGCAAATCACCATAGCTGGGCCACATCAATTGACTATACTGTAACAACAGGATGGCTTACAGGAGTCCCTGCCCCTCCCTCTGTACATTGGGCCTATGTGCACTAAATGTGTCATGGCCACAAAGCATGTTTGACTGGTAATGCAGTCCTCAAGTAACCAGGCGTTGGATATTTCTCTTGGATGCACATGATGAGACGATTACACTCCATATTTTTTAGTGCTCACCAACTATGGGGCAAGTTTGCAACCACATGATAGTTAGGGCCAATGTATGTGTGCAGATATGTGTGTAACTGTCACAGGAGACCCATGCTATGTACAAGTTGGCCGTGAAATATCAGATGCAGTACCATCATGTCTGAATGGCTGCCATTTACTTATTCAGCCTACACATTGTAAATGATACTGAAAATGTTGCACTGTGCACAGATTTTGAGCACATTTCTTCCTTCCATACCTTACAGGTGGACCGGCGCCCTACACTGTGGGAGAGGTGGTGACATTTGAGGACCCCGACCACTACAGTAAGTATTGATATGTCTGTTATGTGTTGTGTTTGCTGGTTATGGACTCGTGTGAGTTGGACGCATAGCAAGGTGTGATGCTGTGGGCACGTTTTTCACTTGTTCCATGAGAGGGAATGCAGTTCTCACATGTTTTGAGTTAGCCAATGCGTATCGAATGGTATCATGTAGGGATTGTAGGACATCCCTGTAGGCCCCACTTTGAGTACAGGGGATAGTCATGTCTCTGACACTTGTATCACCAAGAGTCGCAATGGAAGTCAGCCCCTATTTAGTCAGCCTGTCAGACCCACATTCTCTAAGATTGGTGGAGCTAATAGCTTCCCAATAGACATCTGCTTCCCTAAGTTTGAAACAGTAGGTAGAACCTCCTAGCAGCATGTACTTCCACGTGTAGTGTATCAAGTCTGTGGAACCTGAGTGTAATGGCCTAGGTGTGCATGCAATTCATGATCATGGGTGTTCTAGCAACTGTGTGTCTGATGTAAGTCAGGCCTCACTGGAAGTATATGTTGTGTACTAAGTTCTGATTTTCCTGACATGTCTGACCCTATGAGTGCTCGAGGGTTTGCTGACTCCAAATTGTAGATAGACCTTACCTGTGGTGTGTCTGTAGAGACAAACATGTGTGGATTAGCCTATACACTCTTCGGTGTACATGTTGTTGGCAAATTATAGTTGTATATCCACCGCCCCCCCTCAAACACGGCCATTGGTTTGTGAATGGGGTACCTAGTACTGATGCTACCAGTATGTTACACATACCTGTGAATAAGTGACGGTTTGGTTGCATACTAGTATACACACTCAGGTTTGGCACTTGGTACCATACTGGAAAGTCCAGTTACAACTTGCAGACCATGTGGCTTTAGTTTTGCTTTCCGTACACTGACATTTGTAGGCCAGCTCTTGGTGGAGGATATGCAGCATGATTCTTAGACTGTCAGAACTCAGATTGCAAGTCAAGGCCAGTTGTGACCCTTCTTGTGGGTTATGAATGTGCTTTGTGTGATGTGACCTTTGTTGTCTGGTCTGCCATGTACTTCCTCAGGGACATTCGATGCTCTGTATCGTGATATGAGCTGTTAGAAGTACAGTAGATGTAATGTCTGATTAACTTGCTGTGCGGTTTTACACAATGCAGTTACTAATGTGGCATATCTGCATTTGTCTTCACAGCAGCTAACATGACTCCAGACCAGGTCCGTGAATTTCAGCATCGGGCCATGCGATACCAGCACATTCTGCTGGCGGAGTCGGGGTTCCGGAGGATGGCCCGGGGATATCGCCATGAACGTGCCTCTGGGGCATGGTGAGCCTTCCCACAGGGTGGGCCTACGGTGCCCACCACAGCCACCACAGAAAACAACCACCAATGAGAGCCAGGTGGCCCCACCCACAGCTGCCTCTGTTGAATCTACATCTGCTGGACTTCCTGGCCCCAGCATTGCCACCGGTGCAAGACAGCCCACACAGACCTCCTCCACTGGTACCCAGACTGCCACTGCTCCATCTGTTGACCCTGCAGCCTTCAATAGACTTGAAAACAAGATGGACAAAGTGCTGTGCAAGGTGAGCCACCTGAGCCGGGACATGCAGCACATTAAACTGCGGGTCAAGGATATACAGAGGACCCTCCGGAGGGCCAACCTCTAGACTGTTGATTCGATGGACATGATACCCTCCCCTCCCTCCTCTTTCCTTGTTCTTATAGTTAGTGGGCTTAGGGGGCTTAGTGTTAGGTTAGTATAGGCTGTTAGTTTAGTCAGTGTTTGTGGGGGGTAGGGGGTCCTGCTTGTTTCTTTTTTGACTTATTACATGTGTGGGTGGATGGGTGGGGGGCTATGTTGGGGTTCTTGTGTGTAAAAAAAAAAATACGAAAAAAAGCAAAAACATAAAAAAATAATTTACCAAAAATATATATATTTGTTTAGGATAGTATAGTATGTGTTTAGGTTAGTATGTGTTGTCCTCAATGTGCCCCGTATCATAAGGGGGGTGGGGGGGTAGATGTTTAGAAAGTTTTGTTACATGTGATAAGTAACTGTAGCTTGGGTTAGTTAGGGACAGTTGTGGGTAATGAGTAATCAGGGTAGATTAGGGAAGGTAAGTTTTTCCCTCAGTTTCCTCATCTATGGTTAGCTTTTAATAAACATTTGGTTACCCCTTAATAGTATGTGTTGAATGGTACTTGATCGTGTGTTTGGATTCCGTGTAAATCTCATTTGTACTATAACATCTGTGTCCAATGCTACAAACAAATCCCAACTGAGCTGTACGATTGGCAGGTAACCCAGAGCTACCTTGCAAAGTTTCTACCCTTTGTTGCAACCACCAATCACAGTTAATATGGATGACAATGTGTTTCTGTTGATAAGTGTGTTTTCAAAGTCACTAACAGTGCTTCCAGACTTGATATTGGGGAAACAGTTTTAGGTCTGACTGCAGTGTGATGATCATGCACACCCTTATAAGATGAGTTCTCATTGGCAATCTTGTATTCTTGTCTTCATGACCCTCATACATCATTTGTGACACAGTTCGGCATGATTACCTATTTGTATGTTAACTCAGACACCTTCATTTGTGCACTTTTTTTTGTATTTATCTAGATTTGTGTGGCATGTTTATTGTGTTATTTTTGCATGTTGACAACATTTAGCGGACACTATTTGATGACTTAGTTATCCCCTGAGGAAGCATTCTTCTGTCCAACACAGCATGGTGGTGTATGGTTTCTCACTTCATCAGATTATTCCCTCAGGATGGGCAGAGTATGATGCAATCATGGTCACTGTGCAGATTTCTCTAACTACATAATATCTGGACAGTTGTATTGACAAGCTACGTTATTTGACAGTAGGGACATTTCAATTTTCTACTGCACAGTTGATATGTCACATTACCCAGAGACAAATTTGTTGTGTAAGTGCTGTAGTGCTATGTGTACATTGTCCATGATTGTGAGTCCATTATAGTGATATCTTCCAGTGTGATCCAACACAAGGGTTTACCAAAATGCTTTTGTCATGCTGGGGTTTCTGTTTCAGACAGTGCAGAGGGACAGACTTAGCCAATGAATAGGAGAGAGAAAATCACTGGGCTGGGTGACAAGTTATACAGTGGTTAGCAGAACAGTGCTTGAGTACAGTTGTTGCAAGACTGGCAAGTTACAAAGCGCAGGACTTTGGTAATAGTTGGCCATGTGGCAGGGACTAGTGCTTCTGGGTAATTTTCCTTCTGAATGTGATCTGTTCCATGTCTTCTTCTTCTGATGTGTGTGTTGCCTGCTTTGTCCTTGTTGTTGTTGGTTGTGAAGGGGCAACACACACCTCAGTGTTGGAAGACATGGAGTCAGACATCCTGGTGGCTTCTCCCTGTGAAGGTCTTAAGGGCAGTACTGCTGCAAGGAGGGCCTGCTGGTTCTTGAGAATAGCAGCCACATCACAATGGTAGGCAGCCAGGTCGGCCCTGAGGGGTTCAATGTTGCCTTCATGCACGCGTTGACAGGATTGCTGTTGTAGGTGTTGGGTCAACTGTATTACAGCTGTGCTGATTTCCTTCTGGGTTTTCTGCAGTTCCTGCAAGATAGATGTTAGGGCTTGCATAGCTGCTGCCTGATCTGCAGATGACATCATGCATGAACGCACCCCCTCTAAGCTGGCTGCCATAGTTTGCATCCCCACCCGCACCTCCTTGGCCAGCTCCCGCTGTACTCCAACTACAGTTCTCTCAAAGCTGGTGCCAGTGTCGTCTGAGTCCTCTGCTGTATTGGAGCTGGCAGGTCTTACAATTGGGGTGGTGGGTGGATCCTCTGTGATGGCTGCTTGTTCTGTGCTCCTCCTTGTGACTGAAGGTGGGGTCTGGAGGGTTTCAAGTACCTTTTGGATAGTCTCCTGGGGAGTGTTTATCGGCTCGTCATCCATGTCATCAGGGAAATCTGGGACAGGCATATCGGCAGGAGATCCATCTTCCTCTGCAATGAAACAGGGTACAATTAGTGTGTCTGAGTTGTGGCAATTTTGATGTGACGTGCCTGCCTTTTGATGAATTCACTTTGTGATCTTGTTTTGTGTTAATATCGCCAGTCCTTCAGATGGGCATTGTTTCAGGCCTATGGCCCACCTGTGTGTCACATGTATGTTATTGAGTTATCAGACTTGTCAGCCTCATCGCCTCTAGGTGTTGCTTTATGCCAAATAGAGAATTGCCACCTTCTTGGCCTACTCAACCCTCCATGTATATCCATTCTCATGGTGAGACCTTTCACTGGCTGTGGGTGTTCTGATGGCCCTGGCAGCACACTTAACTATCAGGACCTGCCCCAATCACTGATCGTTCACATCGACTTATATGTAATTGACATGTGGCATATCCTATGCATGGCAATGTTATGATCCGATATGGATTTTGACATTGTTAACGGGTCCTGCTGATGTTGGGTTATGTGTGTTACATTGGATTGCCCTGATAGTCGTATCAGTATCCTATTTCGTCCTCTGACTGTGCAGGTGTATTTCAGTGACCAGTTACATGTGTCCCCTCCTCAATGGTGTTGTCTGAGCAGTATGACATTTGTGATGTTGCCTTGTTACCCAGGCACAGGATGGACCCTGACATATGCAGCATGGGTGTGTCCTCAGTGCTGTGTCGCTCCTATTGTTGTTTACTTTGGCTGATGTTTGTGACAACTATGGGCATTGACATTTGAGTTTACTGGGGCCTTTGTCTTGTTTCAGGAGATTGTTGCAGTTGTCATCCTCACCCCCTAATTTAGGTGTGTATGATCCATGGGGAGATTACTGCCATTGGCTACTTGAGCTGCACACAGAGCAGAGGTGGTAGTGGCAACTGTTGTCGCAGTTACATTCCAGTTGTCAGTATGGCTAGAGGTTGTTAACAGGGCCCTAGTTAATGTAGGGGGTATGGTGGCCGATGTGTGCAGGGATGTCAGTTTGACGTTGTGGCCTTCCCTCCTGTCGTGGCTTTCCCTTTGCTCCATCGTTGGCATGACAGCATGCCCCCATGGGACTGTTGTTGGTGTTGTGTAATGGTGTGCCCCAGGTCTTCTCAGAACGGGCCATGCCCCCCTGCCATGCCCCTTTACCCATGCCACTCCATGTATTAGATTACTTCCATGCATTTAGTGGTCGGTATCTCCCCCCCCGCTCACAGTTGACATTATTGCATTTTAATTCCCCATGCGACTTACCCTGATTTCCTGCTCCTCTGCACTGAAGCAACACTTTCTTTTCTTCTTAAAAGTGTCGTGGTTCTTGTGTGGGACATCCTGGCTGGTTCCTGGTCTGCTGTCATCTTCCGGGGGTCTGTAGTGGCATCTGGGATCCATTTTGGCTCTCCTCTGGTGAAATGGCTGTGTTTGCTGTGTTTTTTTACGCTATTGCATCAAAACAAATGGTGCATATCCGGTTTGCGGTGTCGTAAATCGACCCACAATCATTTCCGCCACGTTAACGTAGTTTTCCTTTACGACTTGACACCGCAGTGTGAGTAAAAAATAATGACTCCCACCTGTTGTTTGCGCTGCCGTGCGTCAAAGTATAAATATGACACCCGCATGGCGCACCAAAATGTCGTTAATCGGCGGTAATATTTTTGATGCAAAACTGCACTGGCGCAGTTTTGCGTCAAAAAGTATAAATATGGGCCTACATTTTTAAGTTTCTTCACCGCCCAATGTACTGCCAAAGCTTCTTTCTCTATAACCGAGTAATTTAGTCGGGAATTTTTAAAAGCTCATGACAAAAACAAAACCACTTCCTCACACTTATGATCACTTTGCTGAAGCACAGCCCCAAGACCTTTCACACTGGCGTCAGTAATTAGAACTGAAGGGAGATTGGGATTGAAATTTTTTAGCTTGGGAGCACAAACTAAATTCTCTTTGATGTCTCTGAATTCCCTTTCTCAATTTTCGCACCACACAAATTCCACACCTTTTCGCAGCAACCTCCTCATGTTCACACAAATGTCTGCAAAATTCTTGATAAACTTCCCATAGTACTCAGCCATTCCAATAAACTTCATCAGTTCTTCCTTATTTGAAGGAGATTGTAGATTCTTAATGGTATCTACTAATTCTCTCTTCGGTGATATGCCTTCTCTCGTGACCATGTGACCTGAGTATTCAATGGAGTCCCTCTGGAATTTACACTTCTCCGTTTTTATGGTTAGGCCACACTCTCCCAACCTCATCAAAACTCTACAAATCCTCTCTTCATGTTCAGCATCATCTTTCCCAAATACCAAAACATCATCTTGATATATTCTTACACCCTCAAATCACTTAAAAACTCTTTCCAACATTCTTTGAAAGACTGACGCTGCAGAAATCAGGCCGAAAGGCAACCTTGTGTATCTAAAAGTTCCAAATGGAGTCACAAAGGCAGTAAGATTTTTAGATTCTTCAGTTAGTCTGATTTGATGATATGCCGATGTTAAGTCTATAGTGGAGAAAATCTTTGCTCCTTGCAACAACTTCAACATATCTGAAATGTTCAGTAGAGGATATCTATCCACTATTATGTTTTTGTTCAGTTCTCTTAAGTCCACACACAAGCGTAGACTGCCATCGGCCTTCCTGGCTGCAACTACTGGTGCCAACCATTCAGTTCCTTCAACTTCCTCAATAATTCCTTCTTTCCGAAGTCTCTCCAGTTCCACCTTCATTTCTTCACGCAAAGCCACCGGTACACCACGAACTTTACTACACACCGGCTTAGCTCCCTCCTTGAGGTGTATATGGTGAGAATAGTTCAGAAGACACCCTAATTTGTTTTGAAACATGTAAGGAACTTTCAATTTTAGTTTCTCCACAAAGTCACTGTCTTTATTGATATGCTGGCCAACAGACTCATCATGTTCACTAATCTCGTTTATTTCATCTTCATCTTTGATCTTCACAGGGGGATCATTATTCGGATCAAGTATCACCCCAAGTTCTTTTTGATGAAACCAACTTAGAATACTGTCTCCTTTTCTTGATACATAGATCTTTTCATTGGTAAACTTGTGTTTAAATTCCAGTAAGCCTCTAAAGTACGCATACAGTTTGATGGGTTTTCCACCATACGCACAAGGAGTGATATCAGGTTTGTATAGCTTGACTTTGTTTAAGAGTTTTCCTACGTAGAACTCCTTTGATACAATGGTAATCTTAGCCCCAGAGTCAAAAAGAACTTTAGTCTTTTCACCATCTACCAGAATTTCATCAATAGGTCCTCGCTTCCCATTTCCGACTTGGAGAATAATTTGGCCACACTCAAAATCATTTTCATCCATGTTACTTGAATCATCATTAACTTCGTAGATACCACCTTTCCTACTTTTGGTCTTGCGAACACTGGCAAAGTGACCTTTCTTTTTGCATAAATTGCATGTTGCCTTAATAGCAGGACAATTTCTATCATTCGCCATGTGGCCCTGCTTGCCACAACGTGAACATTTCCCTTGAAAGCCTTTTTGTTCCTTTCTCTCATTTTGTTTCAGAGAGATTTCATGTTTGTCTCCATGACTCTTGATTAGATGCACAGAGTCACATATGTTTTCCTCTTTCTTAATCGCCTCAACACATTTGAGGGAATGTTCAATCTTCTTTGCCAATACCACAACCTCAATTAGTGTTGGATCATCCTTTTGCCAAATTTCCTCTCTGACCTTCTCTATGTTGCAGCCCAGCATAAACTGATCCCTGATTCTCTCATCCAAGAGCAATCCAAATTTGCACGATGATGCCAGTTTCCTAAGAGCTGTAACATAACTCTCCACGGTTTCACACTCTTCTTGGTTTCTTCTGCCAAAGTGGTATCTTTCGAGTATGGTGCCAACCTTTGGAAGATAATGTCTATCCAACTTTTCTATGCAAGTCTCATATTCATTCAGATTCTCGTCAAATATGTCTGGAAGAATGTCAGAAACATCCTGACCTTCTGACCCTAAACAATGCAACAATAATGCAGTTTTTCTTTCAACGCTAAGGGATGCACCACACACTTTTGCGTACCTCTCAAAAACGTTCTTCCATTTTTGCCATTTGATAGTAGGGTCTCCTGGCAGAGCCAAAAAAAACAAGGGTGCAGTGACATTCTGCATAATTACGTGTCCCAAATTACAAGCAGTCTATTTCAGGTTGATAAATAGTTAACAGGACAGTATGAGCAAAGTTGTAACATTTGTTACATTAAAGACATCTTTGTAATTGGTAGAAGAAAAACTGTATCATACACTGGACAAATTTTGTGGATAAATCCAAATGTCTTCGTAAAATTAGGGCTGACGCACGAAGCGTGTGTGTTTGAGATGTTGAGTTGCCGTGCAGCTGATAGGTTTCTTTGCAGTTATGTTTATTGGGAATTTAACCGATCCAAGCTTGAAACAGCTGACGCGTAGTACATGTGTGTCTCAGCTGCTGTACAGCCGTCAAAATGTATACACAGCTCCGCTGAGGCGCAGCTCAGCTGATTTGCAGCAAGGAAGGCACGCGGAGAACCGGCGGCACACGGGAAGCCGGCACGCGATCAGCTGATTACTTAAGTATCGCACGCGGAGAGTCAGCGCTCGCTGTACAGCCGTCAAAGCTCACACGCAGCTCCGCTGCAGTACAGTTTCCTTGGAAACACAGACCCAGCTCAGCTGCACACGGGGAGCCGGCACGCGACAGTGAACCTTCCTTTTCCTGTTATTCCCCTTTGAATGAACGAAGTTTCCCGTTATTCTTCCTTAAATTAACAAAGTCCTTTGTTGAGACCTCCATGTAACCAACCGATTTAAAACGTGGAAGTCTAAGAACAAACGCATCCCATCCTCGTCGCCAGTGTGGTAAATCAAGAAGTCTCTCCAGATGAAATAAAGATGTAAAAGGCGCGTAGTTCACAATGAGATTTTATTCCAGTAATCAGGAGGTCCCATCCAGCCAAGATCCAACTGCCTCTCCTCAGCAAGCTCTCTCTCATGACCTCAGCCCTGACATCACAAGATTCTAATTCACTCCCAAGAGTTCCACATTCCTGTGTATACTACAAATGGTTCTTGGTGATATCAACCAGATGATCGGCTGAAGGTGCTCTTGGAGTGAGGCTCAATCTGACAGACTGAATGATCTAGTAGGGGCTGAAATACAAAGAAAAACAAACAATTAAGAATGGCATGGTAAATTTAAATGGAGAATATTAGGCCTGACAGCACTACTGTTACAAAACCTAATGTGATTACAAGAAAGAGAGTTTAAGAACCAGTACAGTAGAGAGAAACATACTTGGACTACACCAACATAGTGATTGTCCTTAAAAGCTTTTGACTGGGTAAAAGGTTCATATCTCTGCTTAAAAGATTGATTGTATTGCAATTTATGTTTTATGGGGAGGTTTATGCTCACTAGAGTAGGCCTGACTTGATTGTGGTACAAGGTGTACTCAGTTTAGTCATTTAAAAAAAGTATGTGTTAAAGAAAATAGACATTTAAAAGTGGATGGTCAGTATAATTTGGTAATATTGTTATAATATTGATAATAGGCATTTCATTGTATGGAACCTCACACATTAATGTATTAGATAGGAGCTTTGGTTTGGTTCCCTGTTAGACCTGACAGCCTTAGGGTGGTCACCCCTAACCTTTTGCCTGCCTCTTCCACTTTTTGGACAGTGTTTTTGCTGGTTTTAGGACTCTGCGCACTTTACCACTGCTAACCAGTGCTAAAGTGCATATGCTCTTTCCCTTAAAGCATGATGACATCGGTTCATACCCAATTGGCCTATATAATCTACTTCTAAGACCCCATTAAAGTGCACTACATGTGCCCAGCGCCTGTAGATTAAATGCTACTAGTGGGCCTGCAACACTGATTGTGCCACCAACATAAGTATCCCCTCAACCATGCCTCAGGCCTGCCTTTGAAAGGCCTATGTGGCAGTTTCACTGCAACTTCGACATGCCAAGTCTTAAACTCCCTCTTTTCTACATATAAGCCACCCCTTAGATATGCCCTGGGCAACCTCTAGGGCAGGGTGTTATGCAGATAGAAGGCAGGACATGTACCTGTTTAATTTATATGTTCTGGTAGTGTAAAACTCCTAAATTCGTTTTCCACTACTGTGAGACCTGCTCCTTCCATAGGCTAACATTGGGGCTACCCTCATATGCTGTATGAGTGGTAGATTTTGATCTGAAAGGAGTAACCAGGTCATATTTAGTATGGCCAGAATGGTAATACAAAATCCTGCTGACTGGTGAAGTTGGATTTAATATAACAGTTTAAAAAATGCCACTTTTAGAAAGTGAGCAGTTCTCTGCACTTAAGTCCCTATGTGCCTTACAATCCACGTGTGGCTGGGTTAGTTGACAGCTCCCTTGTGTATTCCACTCAGATAACCCCAAACACAGGATCAGTCACACCTGCATACTTCTGCATACTGAGTGTGTCTTCCTGGGCTGGGAGGGTGGAAGGCCTGACACCTACATGTCAAAGGACAAAAGCCTGCCCTCACACAATGGTCTGCCAGACCCCCTGCTGGGACCCTGGCAGACAGGATGGAACTGAAAGGGGACTTCGTGCAGTTCTAAGCCACTCTTTGAAGTCTCCCCCACTTCAAAGGCACTTTTGGGTATATAAACTGGGTCCCTAACCCTACCAATTCAGACACTTCTGGACAGGATACCACTGGGGAAGAAACTCTGAACCTGAACCTGCAATCTGCCAAGAGACGCTGCCTGGCTGCCCAATGGACTCACCTGACTGCTTTGCTGAAAAGGACTGCTGCCTTGCTATTGCCCTGCTACCTTGCTGCCCTCTGGCTCTGCTGAGAAGTGCTCTCCAAGGGCTTGGAATGAGCTTGCCTCCTGTTTGTTGAAGTCTCAGGGCCGAAAAGATTTCATCTCTGAAAAAAAAACCTTGTGCTCGGAAATTTCGACGCACAGCCTGCCAGAAAAAACGCACAGCCTGTATAGCGGTGAGAAAGTCACTGCACTCCGAACCAGAATGATGCAGCCCAGCTACCCAAGTGGAGATTGACGCAGTGCCAGTGTTGCGACCGGAACTTCGACACACAACCAACTAGATCAACGCATAACCGAGCTGGAACGATGCAGCCCAACTTCATGCAGGATGAATCAACACAGCGCTTGCCACGCAACAGAAAATTCACTGCATCGCCAACTGGATTGACGTAGTGCCTGTGACTTTGTGATGCATGCTCAGTATTTCTCCATATCACTCCAGGGGCGTCCAAATACCCCACAACCTGAGGAGGATCCAAGTCCGTGTGCTGGAAATCGACGCAAGGCCCTAATTGCGTGAAAAATATCAACGAATTTTCTGTGTGTGCCCAGAGAAACCAACACAAGCCTCCCCGTTTTCCATGCATCTCCTCCTCTGCGGTCCCTTGTGGATAATTTAGATGCAAACCAGGTACTTTGTGCTTGCAAGAGCCCCTTATTGCTTTTAAGACCTTACTACTCTTTTATCATTTTCTAAAGTGATATTTCAACGTGTAGATCGTTTTTGACCTTCTTTTATCCAGATAAATATTCTATATTTTTCTAAACCAATGTGGGGTATTTTTGTGGTGTTTAGACTGTGTTATTGCGTGATTTATTGCACAAATACCTTACACATTGCCTTCTAAGGTAAGCCTGACAGCTCAGTGCCAAGAAGGTGAGAACAGGATAATTTGGATTGTGTGACTTACCCTGACTAGAGAGAGGGTACTTGCTTCGACAGGGGGTAACCTGACTGCCAATCAAAGACCCCATTTCTTACATTCCCCCTCTGACAAACCATGGATAGAGGATTTGAACAGTGGTAATCCTTCTTATCCTTTCTTAGGAGCGGATGGGCACTGTTTGCCAACTGTAAATGTGTACATATTTGTAATTATTGTATGATATCTGGTGGTGGGCAGTAATTCATGTGGAGGGGGTTCCACAGATGCACAATCTACACTTACCCATCTACATGCTCACACCCCCATACACTCACATGTGTGCACACACACACACACACCATTCATGAGCACACACACACACACCCTTTCACAACAGGCACTAACAAATACATAAACATTCATATATATTTACATATGCACCAAACATTAAAAAGAATAACACTTACTTTTGTGAGTATCTTGGGGATGGAAGCCTCATGGTTCTGGAAGGGTTGGGACTGTGTCTCCTCTCACTTAGGTCAGCCAATAAAGGAAGGCAGCAGCCACTAGCTCATCACAGACTGGGATGGGATCAGTGAGACTACTGACCTCACCCCACCCCCATCTGTGATCAGATGCTGAGAGGGAAAATTAAATGAACTATCAAACTCCTGGTTAATGAACTATTGTACCCCTGCTTTAGTGAAACTGTTGAACTCTTGCTGAACTTTTGGTACTGTGACCTATTGAACCTATAACTAGGCGCCTATGTGCACACACCTGCTACTGCTTTCTCTGCCCGGCTCTGGGAGACCGAACGGCTCAGCAGGTGAAGGACTGCTTGGAACATGATTTAAGTCAGATAAGACGAATAGCAGGCTTTAGGGTTTCTTAAGGGTCACAGTAAAATACCAGCGCCATTCTCTATGTTACTCTTGTTCCTAACATATGTATGATTTATGATCTGAACTGTCTTCTTGAACATCCCTGCCAAACATATGTAACCTGCAAAAAGTATATAAATACGAGTATGTCTAAGTATACAGTGTGACACGTTCTCAGGTCTCTGCTGAGTGCGTCACACTGCATTGTACAATGCAATAAACTTATGATGTTTTTTTAACTGATACACCTAGCTGTGGTTGATTGGCTTGCACCCAGGTTGAACCGATGAGACTCTGCTTACACCTAGGGTCAGTTCTGCAATAGCGCCAATGATAGACTTTCGGTCTTGAGCACTTCAGGGCTTCATAACGGAAGCACCCAGGTCTTAGGCTATCATTGACACCCCTTTGTTATGAGGAGCAGGACCTCGAGGCACTTTGCCAGGCTGTAGAGGCCACGCCAACAAGACTGTGACATCTTCATCCCGGCAAAGTTCAGCTCAGGCAGGTAAGTGCCGGAGTGTTTAGCATATGTCTAGCTACTGGCTGCCTGACTTTAAAATGAAGAGTGTCTGTCAGGCTGAACTTTGCTCAACCTTACCACACTCTTTATATCAGCCAAAAGGTGTGGGGGGCAGAGGCACCTCCACCCTTAAAAGCAGGCCACTGCTAACTATATGCCGGATGGTTACCTTGTGGAGATATGCATGCTCAATACTGTGCACCTAAGTTGTTGATCACAAGTGAATGGTCAAGGCTATAGGCCTGATTGTTTAGTTGAGGGAAGTTATGTCAGATCTCATAGGCCTGATCTGTTGTTAAGCCAAGGGCAATAGATCTTTAATAATAGATTGCTATTATACTATTTATTTAGATATTTAATTACATATAATCTTACAGATTGCTCTATTAGAATAGGGCTTTGGTGCTGGCTCCCCCTATGACAAATCCTAAAGGTAGGGGATTTTCACTATGATAAACCCTGGTGTCACTTCATGGGAAGGATTGTATATATTTTGTCAAATGTACTTTTGTACATATATATGTAGTTTTATGAATTTATGCCTGATGGGTGCCTTTTGGGAAAGCTACAGTGGGCCTGAATTAGTTATAATCATGAAAAAATTCTGTATTCATGATTAGTTCTTTAGGAAAATTATGTCAGATGCCATAAGTCTGATCTGTTTAGCATAAAACGTTATGACAAAGGCAGTGGGTCTAACTAATTTGCATTGAAAAGCATATGTTGACAGCTATAATTTTGTACATATGTGTACTTTTATGCATAGTATTTAGCTGTCTGCGTATCAACATACTTTTTAGCATGGCCTGACAGCTTTAGCTGTCTGCTAGGCTCTTGTAATTACAAAAAATACACAATATGTATACATGTGCACACAAAGATGGATCTGAGTCACCACTCTTCAGTCATTGGTGTGTTTCTGTGGCATTCACATTCTACCTCCGGCCATGGCATGATACAGAATGCATCAATGAGTTAACACACTTCAGTCAATGGCTCTATTTCCATGAGAATTAGTGCATTGCTCCTGATTACATGTGACATCCAACAGAAAATGACTGTGCTTCATTCCTTTTGTTTTCCATTTTCTCCTGCTATAGGCCCGATTTGATTTTTACTGCTCCTTTTTCATTTTGTTTATTTCTTTTTTAGAGAACATTTCAGCACTGGAGATGACTCTACCTTTCTGATTACTTGTTTGTTTGATCTTCACTGGACGGCCATCTTGAGATGTTTTTGACCATAGTCTGTCATTGTTGTGCTGTTGTATCTGCCATGTTTAGAAGTAATACGTTAGCCTTCTTTGATTAGTACAACAAAGATGCACTGTTCACTATACTATTCCAAGATAGCAGCCAACTGAGATGTTTACTGAAGAGCCGCTTGAAATGATGTTGGGTATAGTGTATCAGTCTTTATCCTTACAAGTTGGTCTTTAAAATTATTCTAAACGTTGCGGCCATGTTGGAACCTTTAAACAATGATATATTACTTATACGTATAATATAATTCCAAGATAGCAGTTATGTTTACATGTTTTACTTATTTTATTGCATATGCGCACTATCAATAAGCAATGTCCTTTGTCTAATTTTATTCTTTTAATTTTGCTTGCACATGATGTTGAGTTTCTGTGTGTGTTTTAATATGGCTGCTAAGTGGGTGAATGCAAGAATGAGTCAGTGGGTGGGTGAATGGGTGCATGAGTGCAATAACGAGTGACAAAGTGCAAATATGATGAATTACTGAGTGCCTAAACTCATCGGTGACTGAAGAATGCCTTAAACGTAGGCATACTAGCGCTCGTTTAAACATTGAGGGGCATATTTATACTCTGTTTGCACTGGATTTGCGTAATTTGTTTCACGCAAATCCGGCACAAACTTAACTCCATATTTATATTTTGATGCTAGACCTGTCTAGCGTCAAAATATTGGAGTTAACATAATTTTTGGCCTGCAGAAAACTACCTTGCGTCAATGAGATGCAAGGAAGGCGTTCCTGAGCAAAAAAATTACGCCAAGGTCTTTGCGCCTTATTTATCCTCCTGTGCAAAAATCACAAACGGGAGTAGGAGGGCCTTAAATAATGGCGCTAAGCCTGTTTAGCGCCATTGTTTAACGTGTGGGTCAGGGCAGGCGTTAGGGGACCTGTGGGCCATTTTCCATGGTCAAAGGCCTGCACCCAGGGACACCCCCATCAACACCTGGAGGACACCTAAGGATGGGGGGGACCCATCCCAGGTATGTCCAGGTAAGTTTTTTTTTTTTTAAAGTGCCATAGGGGGCATAACTTGGGCCCCCCTACATGGCACTGTGCCAAATGGGACATAAGTCCGGCCATTGGGCAGGGGGGCACGACTCCTGTCTTTACTAAAACAGGGGTCGTGTCCATGGGAGTTGTGCATCAGAAAATGGCGCTAGTCAAGTTAGCGTCATTTTTCTGACTCTAACCTGACTAGCGCCATTGTTTGACGCACACAACCTCCTGTTTCCCCTTCGCTTCCCTCAACCTGTTAGCGCCATTTATTTTGATGCTAATCAGGGCTTATCGGCAGTTAGTCATTTCTTAAATATGACACTTGGCTGGTGTCCAGGAATGGGGCTAGCCGGCGGTAAACTTTTTGACGCAAAACTGCGCTAACGCAGGTTTGCGTCAAAAAGTATAAATCAGGGCCTGTGTTTGATGATTGATGTTTTCTTTGGACTGCTCTACCTGGTTAATCTTACCATGTGTATTTATTTGCTTTATTCTACCTTCCCAATATTTTAGCTGAGTGCAAGACTTTCATATCTGTAAAGTTTGCAGATTTCTTTCCCTGTTGCCACAAATGATTGTAAGTGCTGAAAATTGGGCTTCTGGGTAGTGGTTACTTTCATTAATACTGCACCAAATCAAATCTTACAAACGAAAAATACGTCCTTTGCACGTAGTTATTAACTGACCCATCTGTTACTTTTCTGTATGTTGATTGTTTTCAACAGATATATTTATTATAATGTATCAGTATTTGTGTTCGCTCTGTTTTTGTTTCTGATGTACAGTTTCATCGCCGCATTCTTCAATCATTCTCCTAACAGATTTAAGGAATGGAAATTAAAATGCGGAAATTATGTGACTGCTTTGAAAAGCAGCTTCTTTGAAGCTGTATCTATTAATAGGACAGCATTTATGGAAAAAACTTTTTTATGTTTTCTTAAACGTCGTTCTTTGGAATAAATCTTTTGTAACATCCACTCATAATGGAGAGCAGAGAAGATAATTTGTGACCAGTCCGATACGTGGATCAAGTCTGTTTTTGGATGTCTTCCACTGTCCTTGATTAATCGGCACAGTTTCCTTTGATCATGAGAACGGTGATGATTCATAAGTGAACTGACATTTATTCTGTGTCAGTTCCCCATTAAATAGCTGATATCTTTCTCTACGTTTATTACCAGAAGTGTCAGTGCAAATTACCAAATGCATCAGCTAATATAGGCTAACCTTCTACGTTATTTTCAAATGGAAATCATTATCTTCAAAATGCTAACTAAATTGTTAGCTTATTTAAGTCTGTGGTAATTCAGGCATTTCCAGTTGTACTTGTAGTGTATTATTACCTCTGCCGAAATGCAGAATCACATTGGTTATCGTTTGCAGCCATTTTGTCAAGTGGGTGCAAAGGGAAGCTATGTAAAATATGATGAAATAAAGAAATTGATTTTGTCTGGCTCGGTGGACTCCATGATTTACAAATTCGAGCGCGCCAGTTTGCGCGGGCACGCCTGCTAGTCTGAGAGAGCACCCTTTGTATTGCTAGAAGGAAATAAAAGCGGGTTTGAAGCCTTCTGAGGAAAGATTGTTCTTATAGGTATCTGACAGAAGCGAATGCATTGTTTATGAGATGATTTTGCGCTCTCTTTCTTGACATGCTGTGTAAGTAAATCTCTAAAGAGCTTTGTCTAACGAATGTAAGCAACGTTTCTTGGCGAGTTAAAACCTACCAGCCGTAGTGTCACGTGCACATGCCCCTGGCGCTCCAGGGCAGTGACGGCTGCAGCCAGGAATGGTTGGAGTGGCAGTGTGCGGAATGGAGTAGGGGAAATAATAAAATAAAAAATAAAAATGTATCTGACGCTGCTGGCCCTCTGTTTTTTCCTCTGCTCCTGCCACCTCGGATCTTCTCTTGTTGCTCCCCTCCCCACCCAATCCAGACGCTTCTCTCATGCTGCTACCCAGGATGAGAGAAGCTCTGGGATTGGGTTGAGTGTCTGAAATGCTGCTCAGTTAGGGAGTGGGAATCTGTGCTTGGTCTCTCACCCAGCAGTGAAACACAGCTCGGGTAGAGAGTTCTAAGTGTACATGTTGGTTTAGTGGGCCTAAGATGGCCGGCCAAACCGACATGCACACTTAGGACCAGATTTACAAGGCCCTTGCACCACCAGAGCATTACTTATTGTGATGCTCCGGTGGAACTGTGCAGTGCACCACATTTACAAGGCGGCGCTACGCTACTTTTTGTGGCTTAACGCCACCTTGTAAATAGGGGCCCCTTAGATGCAGTTTTCCATTGCTTTTGATGCTGCCCCAGATTTACAAGTCTGAAATCTCTGGCAGTAGCAAAAACTAACATCACTCCGTGGGTGGCATGAGCATGGCACAATAAAGTGGAATAATTTTATTCCTCCTCGTTTTTGCCTGTGTGCACCACTTTTTAGTAAATCTGGCCCCTAGAGTGCAACTAGCATTCCTCTCCCCTTGCTTGCATGCGGGACTGTCCTGCCCCACCCTACACTAGACGGCAGAATGACTAAGTGGAAAAATAAAATGCTATATTATACTTTTCTTTTCTGCTTCCTTTGCCTTTCTACAGTGGGGTGATGCTGCTCCGCCGTAGCGGAGGGGTGGCCCCTGGTCCATGGTAAAAACAGAATTATTTGCATGTTTCACAAATAAACTACTGCCAAATGATTATTTTGCCAATGTCCTGCTTTGTTCATGTCTCTGAGTGAAGAGATCAATTTACAAAGATGCGTATCTTTTACTTACTCTTATAGCATTTGTGGCTTAGACTTGAATTGCATGAGTCAGCCTGAATTACTGCTGGAATTCAGAAGTAAATGAAAAGCCTCACCCCTGAGTTTAAGAATGAAGAAAATAGTTGTGCCTAGCCATTTGTTTTGGTTTTCCAGTGATTAATTGAGGTTTCACTGCAATACATTTGAATTTAGAGGTTAGTCCCTGTCACATCACGCTTTATAGTTTTTCCTTTATCTCTAGCCCCAGATGTGTGTAGGGTGACTTAGGCATACGCCTAGTTTTTCAGATTGGAATTCAGAACTAAGACAAGAGTAGTACCAGTGCCAGCATCAGGAAAAAGGGTCTGAGAATCCAATCGTTCCTGACACCGACCATGGCCTGTCTATATGTTCTTGATCGAGCTGGAATCAAAGAGGATCTCATGGCAAACTAATAACTTAAGTGCATTTCAAACATCTTTTTTATTGATTTGTTACATCATAATTTAAAGTGTAAAAACTAAAGGGGTCATTACGACCTTAGCCGCCCGCCAGGCGGTAACCGCTGTGCAGCCGCCAATGCGGCCGCACTCACGAGGCCCCCATTATGACATTCCCGCTGGGCCGGCGGGCGCAAACCAAGTTTGCGCCCGCCGGCCCAGCGGGAATGAGGCCGCAACATAGGAGCCGGCTCCTAATGGAGCCGGCGGTGTTGCGGCCGTGCGACGGGTGCAGTTGCACCCGTCGCGCTTTTCACTGTCTGCAATGCAGACAGTGAAAAGCTGGCAGGGGCCCTGTTAGGGGGGCCCTTGCACTGCCCATGCCAATGGCATGGGCAGTGCAGGGGGCCCCAGGGGCCCCAGGACACCCCTTACCGCTAGCCTCTTCCTGGCGGTGCAAACCGCCAGAAACAGGCTGGCGGTAGGGGGGTCGTAATCCCCAGGGCCATTGTGGCGGTAAACCTCCGGCCCCGGCGGTGCGACTGCGGCGCTACCGCCGCGGTCAAAATACGCCGGGAGGCACCGCCAGCCTGTTGGCGGTGCTCCCGTCATTTTGGCCCTGCGGTTATAATACCGCCAGGGTCATAATGACCACTTAAGAGCAGTTGTTGGATGTTGGAATTACAGTGGTTGCAAAATATAATTTTCTCTTTCACAAAGATTTGCAAAACTCCCAATATTGATACTTTGAAAGGCTCACAAAGATTCTCACTTTACCTTCCACTTGAACAATGAAAATTATTCTGAGCATTGTACGATGCTTTTCACTGCCAGATCATTTTCTGTCCAATCAAAGCCACAGAGTTTTTCTAAGCACAGCAGCAAATATTTTTAAAGCCTTTCTATTCACAATGGTGTATTGTGCAGCAAACGATCGTTAACAGTTTTCTGAAAATAATATGTAAGGATGAACCATGTTTTAGAGGTGAGTAAGTACGTATGTGACATGTATTTTGTCAAATTCATGAATTGCATGCAAATGTGCCAAATAAGAAGAATTGATAACCCTTTTAAGACCCAGTGCTTTCCACAGCCCTTCCCAAAAGCTACATGTTGGAGGTGGCGCATTTGGATTAGCTGTTGCTGGACCCTAGCCCATCAGGGCTGGGTGATTACACTTACTGTATAACCTGCACTTACACTTGGTTAGCGTGGCACAGAGCTGTCAGGCTTATCAAAGGGGCAATGTGTAAAGCAATGGCACAGTAATACCACACAATAATTCCACTGAACGTTACAAAAGAGACTTCACACAGAGTATATACAAGTAAGTTTTGTTTTCAACACACACAATAATTAAAACAGTATGAATAACATATAACTCTGGGCAGGAATCACCATTTGAAACAACACTAGCAGTAGTAGGCCCAAATGTGTTAAAACAAAATTTTCCCCATGCACATGTGAGAAAAGTAATACACTCCCTCCCAGCACCCATATAAGGTGCCAAATGTTGTCAGCACGAGACCCACCGTAGAGAATACCCCAATTAAATTCTACACAGTCCTAGGGTGCACCACGGTTCACAATGATAGCAGCAATATGTACATATGGTACAATGCAGCACTTTAAATTAGTTCTGCGGCCTGGGCCACACAGGTAAAATCTAATGTCACCCTCGTAAATCCTCTGGCACAAATTAACATGTTTTATGTTGTAACAATCACCTGCAATCGCTCCCACAAACTCACTTTGCACAGCCAAGTGGTGTCACAGATATCAGACAGCTCGAAAATTACCCACTTGCATACACTTTCTCCCAGTAACCTAATGCAGTGCATTGATGTCCGGCAGGTTAGCTGGCGCTGAGCCTGCAGACCACCTTGGGGCCCCAAGGCCTTCCTCCACGCTCCAACTGGCCCTATTACCCCGCCTCCCACTAGCTGAAGATGAGAAGAGCCTTTCCCTATGTGCTAGGCCACACACAACCAGAGTCACACTTGTCTAGGCACTTGGGGCGAAATGAGGGGAAAGGAAGAGATACCAGGGGAGCATATAATAATAAAAAAACGGAGGTTGAGCCACAACTTAGGGAGTTCACTGAGAGGTCTTCACAATGTGCCTTCGGGCACGGGCCCAGGTTTACAAAGCACAGGGGACGGTCATTGGGGGGGCAGCTTGTCACAGTGGTACCCAGCTGAGTCAGGCACTCCAATACACAATAGTTACCAAATCTTGCACCTCCCTGGCAGGAGGCTCAACGTCTGCGGTGCGATGACTTGAGAAGCTCCAGATGATCCCAGTTGCATACGGAGTCTGCACCTTCCTGGATGAAGGCACTACATCAGGTGCGTGATGACTTGAGTCGCACCGGACAATTCCAAACACAAACGCAAAATGCTCAATGCCGTACCTTCCTGAAATAAGGGACAACATCTGGTGCGTGACGACTTGAGTCACAGCAGGCAGGTTTCAATTGCACACACAGAATGCTCAATGTCGTACCTCCCTGGGATGAGGCACAACGTCTGGTGCTGGATGACTTGAGCCACACCACACAATCTGGTTAAACACATTAAAAGGATTCCACTCCTGTACCTCCCTGGAATGAGGCATGATGCCTGGTGTGTGATGACTTTAATCTCACCAGACACTTTTGATGGCAAACACAACAAGTTCAATGTCATACCTCCCTGGAATGAGACACTATGGCCCTCATTATGACCCTGGTGGTAAATCCTGCTTACAGCCATGTTGACGGCTGCCAACTTACCGTCGCGGCGGTGGCAGATATCCGTTCACCGTATTATGACACACACACACCAATCTGACAGAATACAGCCACAGACACAAATCCACCAGCCCAAAGGTCAGTGATAAAGTGGGGGTATCAAAACCCACACCGTTACGCCAACAGAACAACACCCACCACATCATGACCCTCGAATCACCACGGCGGACATTCAACAGCGGTAAACCATTGGCGGGCCGCGCTCACAATGGACACCCACAGACAAAACAACACCACATTGGACAATTCAAACAACACACACCTGACACCCATACACACACCACACCCACACCACTATAAAACAGCCACCCACATTACCCACAACCCTATACAATTATACAAATCATTGGCAAGAGACTGACACCAAGACCCCTGCCACAACTACATACACACACCACATATACCCATACATCCCTCACGCACCCCACTTCACACACCCCAACACATTACCAACACACCCTCACCAACACACATCACAGAACACCCATGGCACCACAAAGGCCCCCCGTTTCACTGAGGGGGAGTTAAGGGTCATGGTGGAGGAAATTGGCAGGTTAGATCCACAGCTATTTGGAGCACAAGTGCAGCAGATATCAATAGCCAGGAAGATGGAGCTATGGTGGGAAATAGTGGACAGGGTCAACGCCGTGGCACAGCACCCCAGAACAAGGGACGGCATCAGAAAGAGGTGGAACGAGCTAAGGGGGAAGGTACATTCCATAGAAGCAAGACACTAGCTCGCTATCCAGAGGACTGGCGGTGAACCCCCACCTCCTCCCCCACAACTCACAGCATGGGAAGAGCAAGTATTGACAATACTGGATCCTGAGGGCCTGGACTGGAGTCAGAGGAGGACAGGACTCTGGTATGTCAACTTTCAACAATTATCACCCACCTACCTGCATGCAATCAAATACCCTCACCCTCACTCCCATCACTCCAAAACATCCCACACACTCCACCATCACATCTCTCTAATCCCAATGCCAAGCCCTGCATGCTGTACCAATGCATGGACACCACTTACAGCCCTGCATGGACACTCATCACAAAAGCATGCACCGCATAGAGAACTAACAATCCCACCATACACTAACATACACAAGTAAAAGCTGGCAGAGAAACACCAACCATAGAGGGGAAGCCAGGGATTTCCAATATGTCATACACATGAAGCATAATAAATCATTTAGATCCCCACAGGTACCCCAGCCAATGTCACCGGAGAGGAGGTTCTAGCACTATCCAGTCCCCCAACTGAAGTGGCCCAGAGTGATGACAGTAACTCTGGACTTCAGGATCTGGACGATCTCCCTGGCCCATCAGGAACCACTGGACAGCCGGTTACCCAAGCCCAGTCACAGACCACCACAGAACCTCCCCCATCAGGAAACAACACCACAGCACCCACCCAGCATACCCAAACCTCTGTCCCCGAACACGTCAATCCGCAGTGTGTCCACCTCTATAGGGACCCCAGGCCACACACCACCCCCAAGGCAATCAGGGACCTGGGGTCAGTGGCAGTGGGCACACGGTTCAGGGGACAGAGGCACAGTCCAACAGGGACACTGGGAGGACTGTTGTGTGCCAGGCAGAGGACAGGCCCAGAGAACCGACTCTCCAGGAGGCGCTCTCTGGGATCCTGGGAGCCTACCAACATTCCCAGGACACGATGGCCCAGATCCTAGACAACGTGCAGGAGAACAGGCTGCTGCAGGAGGGACAGTATCAGGGGATCAGATAGGACTTGCTGGCTATCAACAACACCCTGATCTCCATAGCAGGGGTGCTGGCAGACATGCCCAACATTATGAGGGAGGCAGTGTCACATCAGCGGGCCTCTGCAACTAGCCAGTCATCTGAACAGCCTTTCACTTCCGCTGCCGCTAGTGGCCAGGAGGCTCCCGCCACAGGACTCACAGGCCACCAGCACCCCTCCCCCTGAAGAAGGTAAACCACACCACAAGCGTTCCCTGCTATCCAGACAGAAGCCAGAGACACTTGCCAAGACCCCCGCCAGGAAATGAGACTCTACTGATTGTCCCCCTTGTGTTCCGCTCAGTCACCCTGTCCACCTTGAACTGCCATTGATCCCCTTCCTACGTCCCCTTGGACAATGTACCTGTAATGCGAACAGTCTGGAACAATACCATGAACTTTCTGCCATCATCACCCCATCCCACTTCCCCCTCTAAATATTAGCACTACAATAAACACCCTTTTGTATAAATCGATCTTGAGTATGTAATGTATTTCAAATATGTATTGATTGAAACAGGTATAACTAGTGCAAGTGAACTGTACAGAGAATGAGCATAGAATCAATGACCTGTGGCTGGCTGTTGTAATAATACCAGGAGTATTTGTCAAATCACCCACATCTACAAAATGAATAGCCAGAGGTAACAGTAAGTGGGCACAGAAGTGGGAAATACTAGCATGCCAAAGCCACACAGAATACAACCAAAGTCATTGAAATGTAAAGTTGCACTGTCTCACCTGTGTGTCATTGGAGGTACTGATGGATTACAGATGCTCTGTTGTCCACATAGTCATCCTCTGCCTCCTCATCCTCATTGTCCACAAGGTCCACTGCTGCCACAGGGGCATCTCCAGTCTCCTCCTCCTGCAGAAAAGGGACATGGCGTCTGAGGGCCATGTTGCACAACATGCAGCATGCGACCACTATCTGGCAGACCTTCTTGGGTGAGTAGAACAGGGATCCACCTGTCATATGGAGGCACCGGAACCCGTCCTTCAGGATGCCAAAGGTCCTTTCAATGATCCTTCTGGCTCACCCATGTGCCTCATTATAATGTTCTTCTGCCCTTGTCCTTGCATCCCTCACAGGGGTTAGCAGCCTTGATAGATTTGGGTAACCAGAGTCACCTGCATATATTGAGGGACAACATTTAGCCACACACTATCCCATACGGCCTACACCATAGGCATACACCAACATGTACTGGGTGGGAACCAAAGCTCACCTATTAGCCACGCCTTGTGCCTCTGTAGTTGGGCCATCACATTTGGGATGCTGCTATTCCTTAGCACAAAGGCATCATGCACCGACCCTGGATACGTAGCATTGACGTGGGAGATATACTGGTCTGCCAAGCACACCATCAGCACATTCATAGAGTAGAAACTCTTATGATTCCTGAACACCTGTTCATTCTGGCCGGGGAACGAATGCTATATGTGTTCAGTCAATCGCCCCAATCATATTGGGGATATGTCCTATTGCATAAAACCCAGCCTTCACAGTGGCCAAATCCTCAACCTGGGGGAATGCAATGTAGCGCACATGTGTTTAATCAGGGCAGACAACACTCTTGTCAGCACTATTGAGAACATTGGCTTTGACATTCCTGCTGCCAAGCCCACTGTCACTTGGAAAGAACCAGTTCAAGGAAATGGAGAACTGATAGCACTTGCACAAGAGGGGTGATCCCAGGGGGCTGATGGATAGCAGATATCAGGTCTGTCTCCAATTGTGCACACAGCTCTGTAATTGTGGCCCTGACAAGTCAATAGGTGAGTATTATGTGCCTGTCCTCCAGTGTGGCCAAGTCCACTAAGGGTCTGTACACGGTGGTATGTCTCCATCTCCTATTCATCCACAGCGGTAGGTATCTAAGGGACAAAAGAGTGAGGAGGCTGCCAGAAACTGAACAATGGAGCCACAATAGTAGTCTGCAATCTGTAAACGTGTAATGGGACAATGCAATTTGTTAAGTATGTGCTTATTTATCCCGTGACGCAGCATTATTTCAGAGACCTGTCCCCCTTAAATGGCGTCTGCCTGGCCTGTGTGGAGGGCCAAGTGGAAATGAGGTAATGCCACTGAAGCTGTGTGCCGTGGCGGTAGGCAGTCGTGATCTGCTGTGCAATTCCTCATTGGTTATTATTGGGCTCTATGGGGTACAGTGGCCAATGGGGATCTATGCCGGCAGTGCGGTATGCACCGCCAAGGACGTGACCACCATTTTCTATCTGATTCCTCACTTGTTTCCTGACCTTCCATAGGAGAGGACCTACACTGCATGTGCTGCTGTGACCTGTGTCTAGAACCTACCATGGCCCCTGTGACCAGGGAAAGGGCCCCAGCCCTCAGTTCAGAGGAATTGGAGAGACTGGTGGACTCGGTCCTACCCATGCACAGGCTGCTGTAAGGGCCTCAGGACCAACAGGTGAGTACACTGTGGGCACGATGCATGTGGCATAGATGCATGAAAGTGTGTGTGAAGGCATTGTGTAAAGGGGGAGAGATGTCCTCTTGGCTGGGTACCTGTTGAGTGCTGGGCTATATGTGTGCCAATAGTGATGGAAACGGGTATGGTGGGTCATTCGTGTTACTGACTGGACTGTTTGTCTAATGGTGTTCTCCTGTCTGTATGCCTCTGCAGGTCAGCGCCCATCAAAAGAAGGCTATATGGCATGCCATCGCCAAGGAGGTGCGGACCCTGGAGGTCTATGGCATGTGGAGCACCCACTGTTGCAAACGGTGGGAGGACCTGAGACGATGGGCACGGAAGACCGCGGAGGCCCAGCTGGGCATGGCCTCCCAACGAGGAAGGGGTGCCGGTCGACTCTGACCTCCCAGTTGGCCCACGTACTGGTGGTGGCCTATCCACAGCTCAATGGGCAATTGAGGGCAAGACAGCAGCCACAAGGGGGTGAGTACAGTGGCCATCATTGAAGGAAATTGCTGTGGGGTGGTATCCAGGTGGTATCCGGGTGGTGAGTGGGTGTCATTGGGTGCCGCTAGGTCAGGCCAGACATGCCAGCATAGGTCCTCTGGTGGCTAAGGGTCTGAAAGGGAAATACTGCCAACCTAGCTTGTTAGCATCCACTACTGGTCAGGGAGCGTGGGTCCCAGGTGTGCTGCAGTTGGCGGAGTGTGCTCCTCCTCATGCCTTGGTGGCTAGCAATATCACTGGTAGTGAAATGCATAGTGCGTAGGCCTGTTCCCTGTGTGTGAGGGTGCTGTGTACACCAACAGTGGTGTTGGTGCAATCATTGACCCAGAGTATCCTTTGTCTCTCTCTCTCCCCCTTTCTTGTTTTGTCATCCTGTCCTTATATGCATTAGCATCATCTGGCGGAGTAGCAGAGGCACCGGTGATGGAGCTGCATCCCACAGGACCCAGGAGACAGAGTCCACTGACTCTAAGGGCAACAGAGACTGTAAAGGACAATAAAAACTCAGATACCTCCTCTGATTGGAGCTCCCTGGTGGTGGCGGAGACTTCTGTGACCACCCCAGCTACAGCCGCCCCCGTACCAGTACCGCTGTCCCAGAAGCCCCTCAGCAAGTTGCCTGTGCCCGCTCACCTGGGAGGGTGGGCATCTCCTTCCCCCAGGCACCTCAGGCCCTGCCCCAGTGAGCCCTGGAGCCCTGAGTGAGGTGGCTAATGATCTCCTGAGATCCATCACTGTAGGGCAATCAACCGTTGCCCAACAGATATCGATCAAGGCTCTGACCTCCTCTCTGATGGCAGCTATTGTCCTTGTTTCTACAGTTCCCCCTCCAACTTCCACTTCCCAGTGCTATTCTCCTCAACCCCAACCCATCCCAAGCACACAGCCCGACGAACATGTACATAAGACAACACCCAAGAGTTTCACAGGCAAACATAAGCACTACACTTCATCCCACAGGCACTCACACAAACACCATTCAGTTGCAGACACACAACATCCACTATTTCCACTGTCTCCCCCTTCTTCTCCTCCATCTCCTACCCAGTTACGTCCACACTCACACCTGCATGCACTACATCATCATCCACTACCACACCAAGCAGAACACACACCTCACTGGCAGATACCTCCACAACATCCATGCACACGTCCCCTGTGTCCTCTCCCACTGTGTCTGCCCCCACATCCTGGAGTACACAAACGCAAGGACTCTGACACCCAACAGCCATCCACCTCACAACAGCATGCCACCCATGCGCCTGCACCCAAATCTAGCAGATAAACACCTCCAACAACCACTCTCTCATCCTCACTCCCATTACTTCTCCCTCTTCCCGCCCCAATGTCCCTAAAAAGCTTTTCCTTTCCATAATTGACCTCTTCCCTCCCCCTCCCCCGTCCTGCACATATGGCCAGGGTACCAAGGACCCAGCCAAGCACCTCAGCGAAACAGTCCACAGGCCATGTTTCAGAAGCACCTACTCGTGGTGGAAAGGATTCCAGGGCAAAAATACTGAAGAGGAAGGAGCCTGCACCAGCCACCAAAAAGGGGAAGGAGCCTGCATCAGCCAGCAAGAAGGGGAAGGAGCCTGCACCAGCCAGCAAGAAGAGGAAGGAGCCTGCACCAGCCAGCAAGAAGGGGAAGGAGCCTGCACCAGCCAGCAAGAAGAGGAAGGAGCCTGCACCAGCCACTAAGAAGGGAAGGAGCGTGCACCAGCAGCTGTCACAGAGCCCCCACCACCAGCTGTGGTTATGCTGCCGTCAGAGAATGCAGGGGCTGAGCAGGAGACTCCCACGACCACCACCACTGTGCAGCCATCGGAGGGTGCAGGGGTTGAGCAGGAGCCTCCCCTAACCCCCACCACAGTGCAGCCATCGCAGGGTGCAGGGGCTGAGCAGGAGCCTCCCACAACCACCACCACAGTGCAGCCATCGCAGGGTGCAGGGGCTGAGCAGGAGCCTCCCAAAACCACCACTACAGTGCAGCCATCAGAGGGTACAGGGGCTAAGCAGCAGCCTTCCCCAACCACCACCACAGTGCAGCCATCAGAGGGTGCAGGGACTGAGCAGAAGCCTCCTACAACCACCACCACAGTGCAGCCGTCACCACCCACTTGAGAGACTGTGTCCTTGCACTCCCCAGGAACATGCACAGGGCATGTTTCCCCCTCCAGAGCCAGTCGGAAAGACACCTACTTGAGAGACTGGGGCCTTGCACTCCCCGGACCAAGCACAGGATATGTTGCCCCCTCCAGAACCATTGGAAAAGACACCCACTTGAGAGACTGTGGCCTTGCACTCCCCAGGATAAAGCAATGTGCAGGTTGCCCCCTCCAGAACCAGTGGGAAAGACACCCACTTGAGAGACTGTGGCCTTGCACTCCCCAGGACCAAGCACAGGGCATGTTGCCCCCTCCAGAATAGGTAGGAAAGACACCCACTTTAGAGACTGTGGCCTTACACTCCCCAGGACCAAGCACAGGATATGTTACCCCCTCCAGAACCATTGGAAAAGACACCCACTTGAGAGACTGTGGCCTTGTACTCCATAGGACAAAGCAATGGGCATGTTTCCCCCTCCAGAAACAGTGGGAAAGACACCCACTTGAGAGACTGTGGCCTTACACTCCCCAGGACCAAGCACGGGGCATGTTTCCCCCTCCAGAAACAGTGGGAAAGACACCCACTTTAGAGACTGTGGCCTTACACTCCCCAGGACCAAGCACAGGGAATGTTGCCCCCCTCCAGAACCAGTGGGAAAGACACCCACTTTAGAGACTGTGGTCTTGCACTCCCCAGGACAAAGCAATGGGCATGTTGCCAGAACCTGTGGCATTGTTTCCGCATGTGGCTGAGGTGCCCCCCCTCTCCCTGAGGTGCCTGCCTTCTGCCAACTGATGCACCTGCAGTGTTCTCTCTGTATTGGTGCAGGGATCGAGTGGGGCCTCTGACTTTTCCCTGTGGCCATATGGCCCCTGTGAACTGTGGACTGAGCAGTGTCCCTTTTTTGTACATTTGTACATATCTGTTGCATTGCCACATCAACTTATTATTTTTGATGTTGATCTTATTACAATCACTTAAGTCAATTCCTGTTGTCCTTGCATTATTCAGCCAATTATCAGGGACAAATTGTTTTCTTGTGCAGCTGGTTGTGTGTATGGCGTGTGTATGTGTGGTGTGTGTTGTGCATGTGTGTGTCACTGTTGTTTTCCTCCCCCCCTCCCTTGTGTGCTAGGCGGCTGTTCTCACAATCATTGTCTTCACCGGCGTTGATGTTCGGGGTGAAGCATGACGTAGAAGATCATCAGAAAGACTTGCAGTTCGGGTTTCATGGCAGCGTGGTTCTTCGCTGTGTCGCCAATGGTGAGTCCTTTGACTTCTTTGCTCTGTTTCCGCCAGGCTTTTGACAGCGTTGGTACTGCCCCGGAAAAGGTGGCGGTTTGCTATGCCATTATACAGTCGGCTGAACTTTGTCTTCTGCTTGGCTGTAGGCAGCTACCGCCGTGGTGCTGTTGTTTCAGCACTGGCAGTCAGTGTGGTACAATGGCTGTCTTTTCAGAGATATCACTGCCATGTTCATAATTTGGCTGTAGTTACCGCCAGCCTGTTGGTGGTATTACCACCACTTTATCGCCAACCAGCAGGGTCGTAATGAGGGCCAATGTCTGGTGCACGATGAGTGAGTCACATCAGATAATCCCAATCAACAATCCTTCTACACACAAAAGATGCAAGTTCAGCGGGCTGTATGAGGTAAGAGAACAGGGGACATGCTGTCATACCCTTGGAGAGCACACTTGAGAGTGCCACACTGCAGCAATCAGTTTGCCCAGGCCAACCATAATGTCAGAAGGGTGCTCAGTCCCTTACTGGGGGGCAGTAATACTCCTTGTGCACAGCATATTCCTCTGGCAGTGTGTTCCACACAGTCCAGCATCTCCGCCCCACATTCCTGCAAGCATAGCTCTATGTTGCTGAAGTGTGGTACCAGTAACTATACTAACATGTGCCTTTGAAGTTAGGGGTCATTCAGAAGGTTCCCCTTTGAACCACAGATGTCTCCCTCTAAATTTCCGTCCTGTCTGCTGTGGGCCATGGAATTCAAGTTATCTTCAGTGCGGCTATCGTCTGTCTCTAAGAGCCCAAGTCTCAAAACCTCTCTCTCCAGTCTACCCAGCCAGGCCCTCAACTGGCAGAGGCCTGTCATTTTGGGTGCCCAAGTTTTATGGCTGTCACTGGGGAATGCACAGATGTGCTTCCCCCAGCCTCCAGTGAAATGGAGTATGAGTTGAAAGGCACCAAAAGAGAATTTTTAGAACACTGAAGTGTCCACTTCTTAAAAGTTGCATTTCTAGAGAATTACTGACAAAACCACCTTTACCATGGGAATGGGTTTGTCCTTGTTATCCCAATGATGGTAAACACCATGAGGCAGCTCCACTGCAGTCCACTGTTGCAGTTCAGGATCAATTGTAACCAATCCCCATGTTAACCTATGGGTAGAGTAGCTCCCATGTCTAGGGAAAAACATATGGGTATTCTTTCATAATATGGGCATCTGTGCCCTGGCACATGCACAAGCCTGCAGGGGCAGGCTGGACACAAGGTAAAGGACACCACACGGGTCTAAGTGCGCCCATTCAGGCCTGCTCTGACAGGCCAAGTACATAGGGGCACACCAGTGTGCATATGTGCACATACTGGTCAGCGTCACTTTCCTGGCATAGGTAGGAAGGCGAGCTTTTTCACACTGTATTCACAGTGGGAACATGCCTAGGGCCCCAAAGTCTCTCAACGAGAATCAGCAAAACTGCGCAAAAAAAGCAAAATGTTTGAAGAAACACTGCCTCAGAGTGTCAAGTCTAACAGTCCAAAACAAAACAATCTTTGCACACCACTAGTTGAAGTCAAAACCCTCAATATAACCACTGTCACAGGTGATGCGGAATCCAGAAATCACATTAAAATATTCATCAATATTCTTGAAGTCATGTATGAAATGCTGTTACTGTGTTTACAATTCAAGATATGCATTCTGTCAATGCATTGTCACAGCTCATTGAACTCAATGTGCCATATAGAAAAGCCAGAATCCCTAATTTTGTGATGTCACTTTGGGGGTCATTACGACCTCGGCGGTCTTTTCAAAAGACCGGCGAGGCCGCGGGAGACAGAATACCGCCATTGCCGGCGGTATTCCTGGCTCCCTATTATGACATTTCCACTGGGCCAGCGGACGGTAACAGTGTTACCGTCCGCTGGCCCAGAGGAAATGTCACATCAACATTGCTGCCAGCTCATAATAGAGCCGGCGGCAATGCTGATGTGCAGCGGGTGCAGTAGCACCCGTCGCGCATTTCACTGCCCGAAATTCGGGCAGTGAACTGCTCGACGGGGCTATGCCTGGGGGCCCCTGCATTGCCCATGCCAACTGCATGGGCAGTGCAGGGGTCCCCAGGGGCACCCCAAGTCCCCTTACCGCCAGCCTTTCAATGGCGGTGTGTACCTCCACGGACAGGCTGGCGGTCGGGGACTCATAATCCCCAGGGCAGCGTTGCATGCACCGCTGCCCTGGGGATTATGACCGCCAGGCGGAATCCTGGCGGGAAAGTGGAGGGGCCGGCGGTATGGCCGTGGCTTTTCCGCCACAGTCCTAATTGCTGGCGGAAGACTGCCAGCCTGTTGGCGGTGTTACCGCCAACTTACCGCCGGCCGCCAGGGTCGTAATGACCCCCTTTCTCTTGTAGTATTCATGAGTTCTCAGTGAAGCCAGGATCACTGACTGAGTACTCCTAGCTTACTCTTGGAATTCAGGAGTAAGCCATGTGCACTACAAGAGTAGGGTACACGTTCTCATAGCAAAATATTTATAAATGTTGCCTGGTGTAATTTATCTCACTAATGAGTTAAAGTAAAGCAAAAATGATGCAGTATTGTATCACAGAGAAAGAAGGTGACACAGCAAGGAGGCAACAAAAAACTTATAGGAAGCAAACACATTATAGAATTGAGGGCATTGCTCTTCGAAACCAGGAACACAATGGGCCCAATTCAAAAAGAAAAGTAGGAGATCTACACTTGTAGTAGTACTCATATAAACATGTGCATATTTATTACTCTTTGTAGTTCACAAACATTGTGCATGGAAAGCTTCACCAGGGGCAGGTTTCCGAAGTTACCACCATGAATTGCTTACAACATATTCCATTAACTCTCATTTCCCCAGTACATAATTGTACATAGTTGTGTTTTCTTAAACAAGTAAACATTTCTCTCCATGTTTCCTCCTCCTCCTAGCCTCATTGCACCTCTGACTAGCATTCCCACTTATGCAGTCTGTTGCTCATGTGCCTGACCTGCCTTGCTGCCATCCAGCTGGCATGCCTGCAGGCCCCCCTCTGCCTCACTGCAGCCACATTTTTATTTACCCGGAGTGTGGTGTGCTTTACCAGCAACAGAATTTCTGGGTGAGTGCACCAGGCCTGAAGCGTTGTGGTTGTGGGGTAGGGGTGAAGCAGTGGAATGAGCTGGATGCAAGTTGGGCTGGGTTGAGGTGGGTCAGCATGAGTTGGCGTGGAGATATGGATGTGTTCTGTGCAAGAGCAGTGGTGTGACAGAGTCATGTCCATAGAAAAGTGAGCAAAGACAAAGATCAGTCTGCTGAAGAATTGGGTTATTGAAATGGATCAACTAGATACACTGGGTACACCATTGGTTAACTGGATGTGATCTCTTAGAAATTTTGGACCACGTATTAGAAGGTCACTGGCAGAGGTTCATCGATCTACTGGTTATTGACTGGTTCAACAACTAGTTCACTACCTTTAACATTGGCTCTCACCTTGGTTTTCACCTTGTTCTATCAGCTCTACTAGCTGAAATATGCCTTTGTATTGGACTGCTGGGTCTTTCAGTCTGTTTTGGCTACCTTTGATGCTTGATTTATGCCAGAGTGTGGCTATTTATGTTAACTACCACTAAATATCAGTTAAGTCTGATTGGGTTTCGTAGCAACAGAGCATGTAGTATACTGCTGGGCCCCTGTTGACTCACACTAAGGAGATCCATGACACTGCAGCGGTAACAGTACTGTGTATTTCACACAAGAGGAGTGTTCCTTTTCTGCTGAAGGCCTAAGAGATATGGTCATTAGGTTTGCTTATCTAATACTATATACACAGTGCAGGCAAAATAGTAACAACAATAAAGAGCAATGAAACAAGGGCAAAGAGAAATAATTTGGTAAGCAATTTAACAATTGACAAAATAATCTCAGTTCATACGCTCTGAGATCACTTACAAATAGAGGGAAGATGATAGAAAAACTCCTGGGATGTGAGCATAAGTCACAGCACTGCTTAGCTGAGCCATCTCAGGCATCCAACCTTGGGTATGAAGAAGCTCATAACAGATCAGAGGATATAAAAGGGTCCACATGCGTCGGGTGGAAGGTGTAGAAAAGTATTCTACTGAACGTACGTTAACTCCAATGGAAGAGAGGACATTTTTGGGGGGGAAACATGCCAAAAGGTCAATAAAAGATAGAAGAAAGTTAAGCATAAGAGACTATGGGGGTCATTACAACCCTGGCGGACGGTGTTAAAGCAGAGGAAATACCGCAAACAGGCCGGCGGACAAAAAAAGTGAATTATGACCCTGGCCAAACAAAGACAGCCACTTTAACACTTCGCCCACCACGGCGGTACAGACAAGCAGCGCGGAGGTCACCGCCAACAGACAGACGGGAGACAATGTACCGCCCACAGTATTACAACCCGCCAACCCGCCACCTTTTCCGGGGCAGTTTCACAGTGGATAAAAACACGGCGGAAACAGCTTTTGCTATGGGAAAACGCTCACCTGAACATATCCCACGTGGAACGAGGAATCCATGGAGCCGGAACTCCAAATACTCCCTGCCCTTGTCTTTCTGCTCCTCTATGACCAACAGCTACGTAGGCGCCGAAGACAACGTGAGTACTGCACCTACGACACGGGGGAGGCAAAAGTTAGGGGGACACCCACCAAAAACACCCCCACCCTCGCATATTACAACATACACACCCATGCATTCACAAAAAATCACAGTAACAACCCACAATCCCCCCGGAAGAATGAAAACACAAAGCGAAAATCGATCAAACAATGCAATGTGCCAATATATATGTCATACAAAAATATACAGATATATATTTGAAAATCAGTCATAATTATATACAATACGAGAAGTAGTGCAGATATGTACATAACAATGTCCGTGCACCATCAGTCCAAAAATGCATGGGCGAGGCCTACAAACGATACCTGACCACAATCGGAGAGAACACTGCCGGGGCATCAGATAGAAATACTACAGGCACCTCAGGGGGAAGGGAAGGTGGGGCACCTCAGCCGGATGAATGCAAAGCCAGATCCACGACGGGGCTCCATGCCCATTTATTCCATCCTGGGGAGTGCAAAGCCACAGTCTCTCAAGTCTATACAGTGGGTGGTTTGCCCACTGTGCCATCCTGGGGAGTGCAAAGCCACAGTCTATCAAGTCTCTACAGTGGGTGGTTTGCCCACTGTGCCATCCTGGGGAGTGCAAAGCCACAGTCTCTCAAGTCTATACAGTGGGTGGTTTGCCCACTGTGCCATCCTGGGGAGTGCAAAGCCACAGTCTCTTAAGTTGATGCAGGTCTCTACTGGTACTGGGGGGGGACTGGTGCCCAGACTGGATGAGTCTCCCCGTTAAAGGTCGTGTCCTGTCACTGTCCCAGCTGCACATGGGATAAGGATGCCTGATATGGCAGTCCATTCATTCCTACTCGGTGCTTTGCCCTGGCGGTCTTTGCCCTGTTCAGCGGTGCTTTGCCATGGCGGTCTTTGCCCTGTTCAGCGGTGCTTTGCCATGGCGGTTCAGGACTGTTCAGCGGTGCTTTGACATTGCGGTCTTTGCCCTGTTCAGCAGTGCTTTGAAATGGTGGTCTTTGCCCTGTTCAGCGGTGCTTTGACATGGCGGTCTTTGTCCTCTTCAGCGGTGCTTTGCCATGGCGGTTCAGGACTGTTCAGCGGTGCTTTGCCATGGCGGTTCAGGACTGTTCAGCGGTGCTTTGACATGGCGGTTCTGATAAGGACATTGGTGTGTGGCATGACGTTCTCTACACTGGACATTGGTGTGTGGCATGACGTCTTCTACACTGGACATTGGTGTGTGGCATGACGTTCTCTACACTGGACATTGGTGTGTGTCATGACGTTTCATCATTGCCCAGCGGAGCTGTGGCAGCCGGGGCCCTCCAGGGGACTGACTCCAGCGGTGGCGGTTGTCTCCTGACCAGTGACGATACTTGTGCCCTCCTGGGCTGTGACTCCGGCAGTGGTCTCCTGACCAGTGACGATACTTGTGCCCTCCTGGGCACTGACTCCGGCGGTGGTCTCCTGACCAGTGACGATACTTGGGCCCTCCTGGGCACTGACTCCGGCGGTGGTCTCCTGACCAGTGACGATACTTGGACCCTCCTGGGCTGTGACTCCGGCGGTGGTCTCCTGACCAGTGACGATACTTGGGCCCTCCTGGGCACTGACTCCGGCGGTGGTCTCCTGACCAGTGACGATACTTGGGCCCTCCTGGGCTGTGACTCCGGCGGTGGCCTCCGGACCAGTGACGATACTTGGGCCCTCCTGGGCTGTGAATCCGGCGGTGGTCTCCGGACCAGTGACGATACTTGGGCCCTCCTGGGCTGTGACTCCGGCGGTGGTCTCCGGACCAGTGACGATACTTGGGCCCTCCTGGGCTGTGACTCCGGCGGTGGTCTCCGGACCAGTGACGATACTTGGGCCCTCCTGGGCTGTGACTCTGGCGGTGGTCTCTGGACCAGTAACGACGGTGCTGGCGGTTGTGTCTCGACCGCCGGAAATGATGGCGCACTTCTCCACCGTGACACTCACAACAGGCTGGGGAGACTTCCTCTGGCCCTTCCCCACCTTTGGTGGAGTCAGAGCTGACTCTCCAGTCCCCTTGGAACCCATGTCAGTTGTTTTCACACCAAGAGTCTTAACATGGTCCCGTCGTCCACTCTCCAATTTCGGAGCCTTTACAGGGGGTGGGCTGCCAGTGCCTTAGCTCCGGGTCCTACTGCCTGCCCCGGTGCACTCCTAAAACCTTGAACAGGCACCGCTGGTATTGGAGGCTTTTTGGCTGAGGCACTACGATGGGACTGATGAAATGGAGGGGGGGCGGGTGCAAAAAGGTCAACTTTACAGAGGGACAGTTTCTGACGAACACTGGGATGGGTAGCAGGAGGGGGTCTGGGAGTGGAGGAAGAGGAGGTGGTTGTCGGAGGTGTCACTTTAGGTGTTTTGGGTGCAGATGCAGGTACTGGAGGCTGTCGTGAGGTGGATGGATGTTGGGTGAGTGACTGCCGGCGTTTGTGTACTTTGGGAGGGGGCGTCACAGACACACTGGGAGAGGACACAGGGGACGTGTAAATGGCAGTGGAGGTGGTGAGTGCAGGTGAGCAGCTTGTGGTGCTGGGTGTCCTGGTGCGATTCATGGTGCCTGTAGATGTGGTGCATGCAGGTGTGTGTGTAGACGAGACTGGGAGGGAGGAGGGAGAAGAGGAGGAGGGGGACACAGTGGAGGCAGTGGATGTTGCTGTGTCTGTATGTGGGTGAGGCTTGCGTGAGTGCCTGTGGTGTGTGTGGTGCCTATGTTTGCTTGTGTGTGTTGACTTGTGTGCATGCTGGTCTGTAGGTGTGCTTGGGATGGGCTGGGGTACAGGAGATTGGGTCTGGGTGGAGGAAGTTGGAGGGGGGAGGCTAGACACAGGGACAATGGCTGCCATCAGTGCTGAGGCCAGAGATTGAAGTGTTCGCTGAAGGACAGCCTGACCAGAATGAATGCCCTCCAGGAATGCATTTCCGTGTTGCAACTCTCGTTCTTCACCCTGGATGGCATTCACAATGGTAGACTGCCCAACAGTGAGTGACCTGAGGAGGTCAATGGCCTCCTCACTGAGGGCAGCAGGGGTGACTGGGGCAGGGCCTGAGGTTCCTGGGGCGAAGGTGATGCCCACCCTCCTGGGTGAGCGGGCAGGGGGCGAACGCTGAGGGGCTGCTGGGAGGGCGGTGCTGGTAGGGGAGGTGGCGGCTGTACCTGTAGAGGTGGGGGGCACAGATAGTGCCGCCACCACAAGGGAGCCCACATCGTCGAACGAGTCCGTGTTGCTGCTTGATGATCCGGTGGCCGACGTGAAGCTCCCCTCGCCTTCCGTCCCACTGGTGCATTCAGAGTCCGTGGTGTGGCCCTCCATGGCCATGTGGGATGCAGCTCCCTCATGCTCCGGTGCCCCTGTGCCTCCGCCTGTTGATGCTGATGTACAAAAGGACAGGGAGAGCAGAAAAAGGGGGGGAGACAGAAGAAAGAGAGTTTTAGTGCATGGCATACCGCTACCGTTGGCGGACAACACAAACGCAGCTGCCCCCTGCATTACGCCGTGCTCCTGCCCTCTGCACATGCAATTTCTGGGATATGGCCTATATGGCAATGGTGGACAACTGTGCACATGGATGCCACAGGGGCAACTATACCTCGAATTGGCACTCTGCTGAGGTGGGGTAGAGTGCCACATGGCCTACATTACGGAGGGGGCTTGCCTACCTAATTCGCACTTGCCTAGGGACACCCACAGCCCACCTCCCCCACCCAGACACCTCCACTGCACGCAAAGTCCGCAGAATGAGAGTGTACTCACCCCCTTGTGTCTGCTGTGATGCCCTCAAGCGCCCATCCAACTCCGGGTAGGCCACCGCAAAGATCTGGAACATCAGGGGGGTCATAGTGCGACGGGCACCCCTCCCACGTTGGGAGGCCATACCCAGCTGAGCCTCCGCCATCTTCTTGCTGCAGCGGCAAATGTCCTCCCATCTCTTACGGCAGTGGGTGCCCCGTCTCTGGTGGGCCCCCAGGGTCCGGACCTCCTTGGCGATGGCACGCCAGATGTCCCTCTTCTGGTGGGCGCTGACCTACATGACATGCACAAGGGAAGAGGAACAGTCATTACCAACTGCACCGTCGATGTGAGTGGCCCCCTCCCTACTCTAGCCATTTGGCCCATTCATTCCCATGCACTAATGTTCAATGAACTCTGCCCCCTTCCCTCTTCCAACCAGCCCTCTCCACCCAGGCCTAGCCCATACAACGTGCTCCCTGTGTACTAACCTGTTGGTCTGGAGGACCGTAGAGTAGCGTGTACTGGGGGAGGACCCCATCTACTAGTTTCTCCAACTCCTGTGCAGTGAAGGCAGGGGCCCTTTCCCCAGACGCAGCAGCCATCGTCGCTTCCAGACCGAGGTCACAGCAGCACTTGCAGTGTAGGTCCTCTCCTGTCGAAGGTCAGGTATCTAGTGATTGAACAGATAGAAAATGGCGTTGACGTCCGCAGCGGTGCGCATCATCACCGCCAGTGCACCTGTTCATTGGCTCCTGGGACCTATAGGGTCCAATGTTAACCAATGCAGCATTTCGCCGCGGTATACGACCGCCTACCGCGACGGTGTGCAACGCCAGCGCAGTTACCCCACAATCCCATTGTCCCACTTTAGAGGTCAGGCAGCCGCCATTTCAGGGGCCCACATGGCTTCATTTACTACTGGGTCACACATAGCTAGGCCTACACTCAACACACATACAGGAAGGGTTTTGTGAGTGGTGTAGTCTTGTGTGTGACTGTGGGTACATACCTGGAGGAATAATGACTGGTTCTTCGCTGTTGTCCTTCGTAGGCACCGTCCGCTGGGACATATGAGAAGATGGCGGAATCCTCCGGTGTACAGACCGCTGGTGGACCTGTTGACAATGGAAGAGAGACATGTCATCGTAACCTACCGGTTTGACTGTGCCACAATCCAGGAACTATGTACCCAGTTGGAGCCAGACCTGATGTCACCAATCCGCCATTCGACTGGAATCCCCCCCGACGTGCAGGTGCTGTCAGTGCTCCATTTCCTTGCAAGTGGGTCATTTCAAACAACAGTGGCCATGGCATCAGGGATGTCCCAGCCTATGTTTTCCAACGTGTTGTCCAGAGTGTTGTGTGCCCTGCTGAAACACGTAAGGAGATACATCATTTTCCCTGAGGTGCATGATTTGCCTACAGTGAAAGGTGACTTCTATGCCCTTGGACATATCCCCAACGTCATAGGTGCTATTGATGGGACCCATGTAGCTCTGGTCCCCCCCCACAGGAGTGAAGAGGTGTACAGGAACCGGAAGAGTTATCATTCGATGAATGTCCAGATGGTCTGTTTGGCAGACCAGTACATCTCGCAGGTAAATGCTATGTTCCCTGGCTCAGTGCATGACGCCTACATCCTGCGGAATAGCAGCATTCCTGATATGATGGGTCAACTCCAGAGGAACCGTGTATGGCTATTGGGGGACTCTGGTTACCCCAACCTGTCCTGGCTATTGACCCCAGTGAGGAATCCCAGGACCAGGGCAGAGGAACGGTACAATGAGGCCCATGGGCGGACTAGGAGGGTGATCGAACGCACCTTCGGCCTCCTGAAGGCCAGGTTCAGGTGCCTCCATATGACAGGTGGATCCCTATTCTACTCACCGAAGAAGGTGTGCGACATCATCATCGCCTGCTCCATGCTTCATAATTTGGCTTTGCGATGCCAGGTGCCTTTTCTGCAGGAGATGATCCCGATGACGGTGTTGTAGCAGCTGTGGAGCCTGTGGAGCCTGTGGACAGTGATGAGGATGAAGCTGATGAAGAAGACAATGACAACAGGGAGTCAGTCATACAGCAATATTTCCAGTGACACACAGGTGAGAACATTTTCATTTTTAGCATTACATTAACTTTCACACGTCTATCTCTATCCTGTTTTTCGATTTAACTCACTATTTGGTAACTGAGTTGTACCCTTCCATTACGGTTTCACAGGTGTGGTTACCTACGTGTCAACTGCTTGCATCCTTCAAGGGCTTGTGATGTGTGACATAGGTATGTTAGCTTTACAATGGTACACCCATTATGACACTGTCATTGATTATACATTTTTACTAAATCACAGACTGACTCCAGATTGTTTTGTGTTTCAAGGGTGTTTATTTAAGTGCTCAGAAATGGGAGGGGGTTGTAAAATGAGGATGGGTGATGGTGGAGGAATGTCCATGGCAGAGTCCAGTCTATTAGTCTCACAGGTGTACTGCCCGTCTGGGCATAGGAAGTGGAGCTGGGGCAGTTTAAGTATGGACAGGGTAACAAAGTGGGACAGTGGGAGGACAATCAGGGTGGTCTCATTTCCTGGCGGGGGTCTTGCCATCTTGCTCTGTCCTTTTCCTGGATCTCAGGGACCGCTTGCATGGTGGTTGACCGTCTGCAGGGGGTGGGGTGCTGGTGTGTTGGTCCTGTGGCGGGGCGTCCTCTCCACTAGCGCCAGCGGAGGTGGTGGGCATTTCATCGTCCTGGATAGTGCCAGGGGCTCCTTGGAGTGCCACGGTGTCCCTCAAGGTCTGCTGTATGTCCTTCAGCACACCTACGATGGTGCCCAGGGCGGAGCTGATGGTCCTGAGCTCCTCCCTGAACCCCAAATACAGTTCATCCTGCAGGCGCAGGGTCTCCTGCAACTTGTCAAGGACCGTCGCCATCGTCTCCTGGGAGTGGTGGTATGCTCCCATGATGGAGGAGAGGGCCTCGTGGAGAGTGGGTTCCTTTGGCCCTTCCGCCCCCTGTCGCACAGCAGCCCTCCCAGTTCCCCTGTGTTCCTGTGCCTCTGTCCCCTGGACTGTGTGCCCACTACCACTGCCCCCAGGTCCCTGTTGTTGTTGGGGTGGTGGGTTACCCTGGGTGCCCTGTAGTGGTGGACACACCGCTGATTGACCTGTCCTGGGTAGGGAGGTTTGGGCCCGCTGGGTGGGTGCTGTGCTGGTGTTACCAGAGGGTGGAAGGTCGGTGTTGGGCTGTGCCTGTGCAAGGGGAACCAACTGTCCCGAGGCCCACAATGGTCCGGGCTGGTCATCAGGATCCAGTAGGGTAGAGCTGCTCTCGTCACTGTGGGCCTCTCCTGGGTGTGGAGTGGTGTTGTCTGGACCCTCTGGTGTGGTGACGGTCCTTCGGGTTCCTGCAGGGGCATAAGAGCTAGATTATTGCACGTGTGTGTGTAATGGTGTGCAATGGCTGGGTGTTTGTGTACCCCAGAGCAAGCATTTCTGTGTGTGGGGTTGTGTGGTGATGGTTGGGGGGGTGTACTGGGTATGTGCAGTGGGCATGCTTTAGTGAGGAGTGTCCATGCTTAGTTGTGTCATGCAGGGCTTGGTGTTGGGATGGGTGGTTGGTGTCTATGGTTGGTGTCATGGGTACATTAGTGAGGAGTTGTAGTGATAGGGGAGGGGGTGTGTGATAGCATGCAGGTAGGGTGGGGGATATGATAGTTAAGATTAGACTTACCAGTGTCCCATCCTCCACCGACTCCTGCGAGGCCCTCAGGATGCAAGATGGTCAAGACTTGCTCCTCCCATGTTGTTAGTTGTGGGGGAGGAGGTGGGGGTCCGCCACCAGTCCGCTGTACCGCGATGTTGTGCCTGGAGACCGTTGAACTCACCTTCCCCCGTAGGTCGTTCCACCTCTTCCTGATGTCCTCCCTATTTCTTGGGTGCTGTCCCACGGCGTTGACCCTGTCCATTATTCTGCGCCATAACTCCATCTTCCTGGCTATTGATGTGTGCTGTACCTGTGAGCCAAATAGCTGTGGCTCTACCCGGACGATTTCCTCCACCATGACCCTGAGCTCCTCCTCGGAGAAGCGCAGGTGTCTTTGGCGTGCCATGGGGTGGTGTGGGTGATGTGTGGGGTGGTGTATGTGGTGATGGTTGTGGTGAGTGTAGTGGTGTGTGGTGTTTTGTGCGTGGATGATGGTGTTGTGTGCCTCTGTGTAGTGGGGTTGTCTATTCTGTGCTCTCTCTCTGTCTCCTTCGTCTCTAATTTTTGGTCGTAGGGGTTTGTGGGTGATGTGGGTGTGTGTTTTATATTGTATTGGGTGTGTGGGAGTGGTGTGTGTACGTGTATTAGGTGTGTGTATTTGGAATTGTCCAATGTGGCGGTGTTTTGGAGATGTGTGTGTATTTTGAGCGCGGCGGTGTGTACCGCCAATGGAATACCGCGGTTGAAAGACCACCGCGTGGATTCGTGGGTTGTAATAGCATGGGCGTGTTTCTGTTGGCGTGGAGGATTTGTTTCCGCCAGTTTATCACTGACCTTTGGTGTGGCGGTCTTGTGTGGGTGTCTGCATTTCGGCGGATTCCAAGATGTGTGTCATAATAGCTGTGGCGGAATGCCGCGGCCGCGGCGGTGTGTTGGCGGTCTTCTGCACGGCGGTAAGCGCCTTTTACCGCCAATGTTGTAATGACCCCCTATGGTGGTTATTACAACTTTGGAGGAGGTGTTAATCCGTCCCAAAAGTGACGGTAAAGTGACGGCTATACCACCAGCCGTATTATGAGTTCCATAGGATATAATGGACTCGTAATACGGCTGGTGGTATATCCGTCACTTTACCGTCACTTTTGGGACGGATTAACACCTCCTCCAAAGTTGTAATAACCCCCTATGGCACAAATGTAAGAAAGGTTACTGCCGTCTTTGTGGCATGTTTTGTGATGCAAAAGCAGTGCTAACCCAGCACCATATTTCGAAAGTGTCACTAGATAAGCCTAGCTCCATTTTTTAGAAGCTCAGTTTCATCTTGCGTGGTTTAACAACAATGATATGCAAGGTAGGCGTTCTGTCCTAAAAAATTACGCTAGCCCGCTAGTGCCAAATCTACAGACTAGAATCAGCCTGAAAAATTGGCACTAATTCCAATTTACATCAAAAACTTAATGCCAGGCCAGACCAGGCGTTAAAAAGAGGCTCAGCCACAACTACATAAGGAAAACACATAGAAGGAACCCTGGCAAACAACCAGACAACATGGACCTGTTACTGCTACAGCTTGGCACATTGAGAGAAAATGACAGGGATGACACCAAGTGCCACCAGCACAACGGCAGGACCCTCAGCCACCACTACTGAAGCCACAGAGGCAGCAAAGAAGAGGGAGAGAATATTTTGCAAGCACACATCCATCCTTGGCCTCAGGGAAGAAGAGGACCTTAGACTCTACTGTCTCAAGTGGGAGCCCATTGTACAGCTGCTCCACCACATTGCTCCTGACTTCAAACCAGGAGTGGAAAGTCCTACAACAATACCACCCATGACCAAACTCCTGGCCATCATCCACATGCTGGCTTCAGGATAATTTCAGACCACTGCAGCACAAGTGGTTGGTATCTCACAAGGATCCTTTTCTGCCTTCCTCCCTACTGTATGGTCCTTGATGCCATCATCCGCCTCTCATGCCACTACATCCAGTTCCCCAACACCCAGCAACTGCAGCAGGATACCAAGCAACGATTCTACCAAGTTGCTGGGTTCCCGCATGTGCTGGGTGAAATGTCCAACATGTAGCTCCTGCTGTAACGGAACACCTTTATAAGAACAGGAAACACACACACTCAATTAATGTGACGGGGCATTGTGGACCATCATGGAATATCCAACAGCATTCTTGCTAAATAACTGGGCAGAGTGCATGATGCCTACATGTTCTGACTCTTAACAATAAATCAACCTATCCAGGATGGGCAATATGGCAATGCATTTCTCTTTCGATCACGTGGGGGAGGCCCGGAGAGGCTTCAAATGGAAGGAAATGTATTTCCTTCCCTTTGAAGTCTCTCCAAGCGTTTCAAAAGCCGGATTGCTAATTTATTTTAGGCCATTTCTGCCCCCCTGAGGGCAGATCGGCCTATTGTTATTAGGCCGATCTAGGCACCAGGGCATTTTTTTTTTTGTTTGTTTTTTTAGAGATGGGGGCGACCCCTTAGGCAAGGGTCGCTCCGCTGGAGGGGCAAATTGTATTTAGGCCATTTCTGCCCCCCCTGGGGCCGGCTGAGCTAGAGGCCAAAATCCACAGGTAGGCACTTTGCAAAAAACACCTCTGTTTTCTGTGAAAAAATGTGATGTGTCCACATTGTGTTTTGGGCCCTTTCCTTTCGTGGGCGCTAGGCCCACCCACACAAGTGAGGTACCATTTTTATCGGGAGACTTGGGGGAACGCTGGGTGTAAGGACATTTGTGGCTCCTCTCAGATTCCTGAACTTTCTGTCACCGAAATGTGAGGAAAAAGTGTTTTTTTGGCCAAATTTTGAGGTTTGCAAAGGATTCTGGGTGACAGAACCTGGGCAGAGCCCCACAAGTCACCCCATCTTGGATTCCCCTAGGTGTCTAGTTTTCAGAAATGTGCTGGTTTGCTAGGTTTCCCCAGTTGCCGGCTGAGCTAGAGGCCAAAATCCATAGGTACGCGCTGTTTTCTGTGAAAAAATGTGATGTGTCCATGTTGTGTTTTGGGCCATTTCCTTTCGTGGGTGCTAGGCCTACCCGCGCAAGTGAGGTACCATTTTTATCGGGAGACTTGGGGGAACGCTGGGTGGAAGGAAATTTGTGGCTCCTCTCAGACTCCAGAACTTTCTGTCACCGAAATGTGAGGAAAATGTGTTTTTTTAGACACATTTTGAGGTTTGCAAAGGATTCTGGGTAACAGAACCTGGTCAGAGCCCTACAAGTCACCCCATCTTGGATTCCCCTAGGTCTCTAGTGTTAAAAAATGTACAGGTTTGGTAGGTTTGCCTAGGTGCCGGCTGAGCTAAGGGCCAAAATCTACAGGTAGGCACTTTGCAAAAAACACCTCTGTATTCTGTAAAACAAATGGGATGTGTCCAAGTTGTGTTTTGGGCCATTTCCTTTCGTGGGCGCTAGGCCTACCTGCACAAGTGAGGTACTATTTTTATCGGGAGTCTTGGGGGAACGCTGTGTGGAAGGAAATTTATGGCTCCTCTCAGATTCCAGAACTTTCTGTCACCAAAATATGACGAAAATGTGTTTTTTTAGCCAAATTTTGAAGTTTGCAAAGGATTCTGGGTAGCAGAACCTGGTCAGAGCCCCACAAGTCACCCCATCTTGCATTCCCCTAGGTCTCTAGTTTTAAAAAATGCACAGGTTTGGCAGGTTTCCCTAGGTGCAGGCTGAGCTAGGGGCCAAAATCTACAGGTAGGCACTTGGCAAAAAACACCTCGGTTTTCTGTCAAAAAATGGGATGTGTCCACATTGTGTTTTGGGGCATTTCCTGTCACGGGCGCTAGGCCTACCCACACAAGTGAGGTATCATTTTTATCAGGAGACTTGGGGGAACATAGAATAGCAAAACAAGTGGTATTGCCCCTTGTCTTTCTCAATTTGTTTTCCTTCCAAATATAAGAGAGTGTGTAAAAAAGACGACTATTTGAGAAATGCCCTGTAATTCACATGCTAGTATGGGCACCCCGGAATTCAGAGATGTGCAAATAACCACTGCTCCTCAACACCTTATCTTGTGCCCATTTTGGAAATGCAAAGGTTTTCTTGATAGCTATTTTTTACTCTTTATATTTCAGCAAATTAATTGCTGTATACCCGGAATAGAATGAAAACCCACTGCAGGGTGCAGGTCATTTATTGGCTCTGGGTACCTAGAGGTCTTGATGAACCTACAAGCCCTATATATCCCCGCAACCAGAAGAGTCCAGCATACGTAACGGTATATTGCTTTCAAAAATCTGACATTGCAGGAAAAAGTTACAGAGTAAAACGGAGAGAAAAATTGCAGATTTTTTTCACCTCAATTTCAATATTCTTTTTTTTCAGTTGTTATTTTCTGTAGGAAACCCTTGTAGAATCTACACAAATTACCCCTTGCTGAATTCAGAATTTTGTCTACTTTTCAGAAATGTTGCGGTTTCTGGCATCCAGCATTGGTTTCATGCCCATTTCTGTCACTGACTGGAAGGAGGCTGAAAGCACAACAAATCGTAAAAATGGGGTATGTCCCAGTAAAATGCCAAAATTGTGTTAAAAAATTGGGTTTTCTGATACAACTCTGCCTGTTCCTGAAAGCTGGGAAGCTGGTGATTTTAGCACCGCAAACCCTTTGTTGATGCGATTTTCAGGTAAAAAAACACAAGCCTTCTTCTGCAGCCCCTTTTTCCCATTTCTTTGAAAAAAACGAAATTTTCACTGTATTTTGACTAATTTCTTGGCCTCCTTCTGAGGAACCTACAAAGTCTGGGTACCTCTAGAATCCCTAGGATGTTGGAAAAAAAGGACGCAAATTTGGCGTGGGTAGCTTATGTGAACAAAAGGTTATGAGGGCCTAAGCGCGAACTGCACCAAATCGCCAAAAAAAGGCTCGCCACAGGAGGGGGAAAAGGCCTGGCAGCGAAGGGGTTAAAATTGCGTTCAGAATGTATTTCATACATTCTGAACTGGCATTTTGCATTCGCAAACGGGCATTCTCACCGTTTGCGAATGCAAAATGCCTTCATACATCTGGCCCATAGTCAGGAACAAGAAACAACTATACACAATGCACTAATACATGAATGTGTGGGTGAAATGTAGGCATTGTCCGTTGCACTAAGAAATTACATTGTCGCACACCTATCACACAATTGTGTTGGGTTGATATTTGACAGCAGTAGCCCAGGAAAATCATGTGAAGATTGCTGTGAGGATGTCTGGCCTAGATAGGAAAAGAGCAGTCAGTACCTTCAAAGGTAGGGTTGTGTCTGCTATGTAATCAAGCAATGTCTGAATGTCACAATCACAGATGACAACTTAAAACATACCCCTCAGTGGCACTCACATGTTTGAACAAGAGAGTGTCAAATACAGAGACCAAAACACCTAAATGTCTCGGTCTGTCAGACTCAATCCAGTTTGGAATGTGCATGCATGTCAAGCAATGTCACAACATGTCACAAACCCTTGCCAAAATGTATGTGTGATGAAGGGCATATTCTTCTCATAGCTGTCTGGAGTAATCACACAATTTAAACACACTCATAGTGCATGTGACAAAGGTTGTAGAATGCAAATGTGTGTGTGCGCTCAGGTCAAACAAAGAAACAGGGAAGGACAGCTGAGAGACTCCCTTACTTAACTTTGACATCCAGTATGTACAGGTGACTCAGACACTACAAAAGTACTGTGGCTGGTGTTCAGTGAGGTGTGGATGTCAGTCATGTTATCTTGCAAACCCTGGAAATGCTAGGGCAATTATTGCTTAGCCTGTTGAAGAAGAAGCTATGTCCATCAATAAAGTTGACCAGTGTGACTTAGATGATGCGCATGAATGAAGGGTTAGTGAGGATCACGAAGATGTGTATTAAGAGTAATTTGCAGAAAGTGTGCCAGCAGCATTGAACTAGAAGCACACCTCACAGAATCTGCCTTCAATGCATGTGAAGGTTCCTTGTAGCATGGGTGCAATGATGCCTGCATTTCTGGACTGAGTGTTATTGCGCAGGAAGGAAGACCTTTCTGTTTGCACACATACACATGAGGCGGTTGATCATTACAATGTGTGGTGCAAGATGATGAAAACATGACTCAAAGTGGCAAGCAGGATGCACGTGGAAAGCTCACCCCCTTCTATCACTCTTACAACACACATGTGGTGGCATGAGGACCTGACACATTTTGAGACTTGTTGATCCCTGAATGCATCATGTTGGGGCACTAGTTCAGGAGTGGCATTGTAGTTGTGTTCCTAGGGATTGACATTGTTGCAGTCCTAATGTTGACTTCTTTAAATGTGTGTTGCAATCATCATCAGTCATTGTAAGTGGCAAACAGCATTCTGATAGTTGATGTTGCAGGATGTGTCCCTTCCTGCACATGTGCATTTGGATTGGCAACAAAGGCACCCCTACACCATGCTGATTGTGTGGCAATGTTGGTATTGGCCATCATTTATTTGGTTATCACCAGGGTTGATAGAGGGATGCATTGACTATCTGTGACAACTACACATCCCTGCACATTTGAAATGATGCAACACAGCACAGCAAGCTGGGCTGTTGCACTGCATCTTTCATCATAAATGGGTAATTGTGTGCCACAATACCCAGGCACTGAGATCATAATGCTTTACCAGTGCCTATATTATTACCTTACACTCCAGTGATGGAGAGTAGTACAGCACAATTAACATGCAAAGGTAAGGCACTTTGCATACTTTATCATGGACTAGTACTTATGTGCCCCTCTCACACCTGACACTTCATAGAGTTAGCATTCCATGTGTATGGTTGGGATCTTCCCATGAAACACATTTGTGACCCACCCAGTTTCTAATGCCTTCCCAGTTTTCAACATCTGGGTTTGCTTTAGTTGCAAAAAGTATAGCGCCGGCTAGCACCATTCCTAGACGCCGGCCGGGCACCATATTTGAGGAATGGCGCCAGCTGGCACTAAGGCCCTGTTAGCCAGGGCCTGGGAGACATAGGGGGAACCAGGGCTTGTGCACCAAATTATGGTGCAAAAAATTGCCTCTAGGCAGTGTAGCACCGTTTTCTGACACACAAGCCCCATGGACATGGCTCCTGTCTTAGTAAAGACAGAAGCCATGCTCACCACCCCAATGGCCATGTCCAAGGGACCAGTGCTGTGTAGGGGGCCCCAAGTCAGGGGCCCGAGCTGCATTGGACAAAAAAACAAATACTCACCAAGACTTACCTTCTGATGGGTCCCTTCATCCATAGGTGACCTCCTGGTGTGTGTAGGGGTGGTTGGGGTGTCCCTGGGGACAGGGAAGGGCACCTGAGGTCAGTTTCCATGGTCAAGTCCTTCTCATGTTCAACCTCATGTAAGTGCTGAACACCTGGCTCCAAGGCAGCATGCCTGAGGAGGGTGGACACCACTGCATCATCCAACAGTGCCTGCAGCTCCGATGGAGTCACAGAATGAGAAAGGAGACTACATAGGCTTGCCTTCATGCTACGGGTGCATATTCATGGAGTGCTTACTCTAATCAGACTCCATAGTGCAAGAGTACAACCCCGGAACAACAAGCCAGCAGAGCACAGGAAATGGTGAGTGGGGTTCCAGAATCCAAGCAGTTGCCCAGTAACTGACACTAGCTGTGCAACCATGCAAGACGATTAGCAGCTAACTTTGAGTCAAGTGGAGTGGATGGCAGTCATGGGTTTCCGATTACTCATCTACACAGGAAGTGACATCACAGGATTTCCCATCATCCATTTTCATGGGAAGTGGCATCATTGGTTTCCCACCAAAATGTTTTTCTCTTAATGGAGGGTGCAGTGCAGATGTGCAGAGAATGCCCATTTGTGCCTGTCAGCATCCAGAACCAGGACCCCTAGCCCTCTTCCTGCCCACCTCCCCTCATCACTACTACACCATGATACTCTGCACTCAGAACACTGATTGTATCTGACAGCACTCCTCCATTGCCTCGCCACCCAAAACTGAAGGTGCATTCTAATGCACCACCTGCCATTTAACACACACCTTCCCACATCCACCTCACTCCCCCAAACACCTCATCAACCCAACACACTTAGCACACTTGACTGCCCACTCCTGGTCCCCACTGCACCACACCCCTCTCTGTTGTGCAGTGTCCTCAACACTTGCCTCCTCAAAAACCATGCCACCAAAATTTGGAATTTGTTACACGACTGTTCACTGGATCTGTTCTTCCCAATCAAAAGCTGGCTGACTCCTTGTTGCCACCCATCATCACCCCATCACTCATCCCTGAACACACAATCACAACACAGGATAAGACAAGATACACTAAGAGGTGGAATTGCTATTAACTTCAGTGAATCCATCCAATGCTCCACCACCGTGGAAGGTACTGCCTGCAACATGAAACACTCGAAATTTAAACTTCACATCACCACAAACTACACCCTGAGCTGTCACCTTGTCTCCAGCTTTCCAGAACCACGCTTTAACTCCAGCAGCCCCATTATGGATACCTTCCCCCCCTCATCCTCGACTCCAGTGCCGTCAACGTCAACTACCCCCTGGAGGACCTCACTGATTCCAAAACAACCAATCTCCTCATGGACCTGTCCAAAATCAGACTCATCAGTGAGTGAAAGACTCCACACATGCCACCAGACACCTTGAATCCCATCTTCACCAGCTTCAGCAACACCACAACAGTCTAAATGGATCACCTGGTCTGATCACAGATTCAACAACTTCAGCATATCCATCTCACTTTACCACAGAAAGACCATCACCAAATGTTCTCAAAGCTGATTGAACAAGATTTCTGAAGCATCCTGGTCTTCCAAACACCTATGTGTCTAACCTCGCCACAATAACAACCTTCCCAAATCTAGCTCCCACTTCAGTGCCTGGATCACTGCCTGTGCAATACCGTGTTGATTTCGCTCAAAGTCAACAAAGCCACAAAACCAGACTGCAAGCAAGCAAGCTGGCACACAGACAAACTCAGGTGAGTCAAATGGCACGACAAGCAACTTGAACACAGATAGAGAGTAAGGGCCTGATTACGACCTTGGTGGATGGGATCTGCTGTCACTAACGTGAAGGATATCCTGCCTGCTGTTTTACAAGCTCAATAGGATATAATGGAACTTGTAACGTGGCGGACGGGATTTCCATCAAATTTGTGACCGAGTATCCCATCCGCCAAGGTTGTAATCAGGCCCTAAGTCACAACAACAGCACCCACAAATCCATTTTCAGACATTAACACCAGCAAATCGGAGACATCAAATGTTCCATGCTCACTGACTGCATTGAAAGCGGCACCAACAGTACAACGGAAATCTTTGACAATGTTCAGCATTCCGTCCATCACTTGTTGTTTTTGCAACGGAAATCTTTACCATAGTGAAAGACTTTACCTCTTCAGCAACAAGCTGCACCAGTTTAACCCCACCTCAGGACCTCTGCACCCAACGTTCCCTAGTCTTCCCCAGCAAGATCATCAGCGTCCATCAAAACATTGACCCTGAGCCAGACCCTTCCACCTTCACAGCCCTCTGGCCCAAAACTACCAAGACCCAGAGGACCACCCTAACCACCTAGCCCACCATTACCACCTACGAAACAGCAGCAACCATGCAGTCAATACATTCCAGAGCCTCTTTGGACCCCCTGCCCTAACCATGTCTTCATCAAAGCACTGGACCCCATCAGCATAGCTCTTCCCCCAAAACCGAATGACTTAATCATCACAGCCACGTACCCCTATGCCTGAAAACAAATCACTGACAGAATAAAGAAACCAAAACCAAAAATTGTGTGGGTAGAAGATTGTGTCAAAAATATCAAAGACCAAAACATCTACAAACTAAGTGGTAGGTAATATAGATTTACTATTCTTAAATCCACATCTACACACCTTGAAGATATTTGTATGATTAAGGTACATATATATGTAGTTATATATAGTAAAGCTTTGTTTACATATAGAAACTTATCTTTACAATATTTTGTATTTTGTCCAGTCTAGACATGATATTTTGCACCAAGATATTTTGTTTCCATTATCCTGTTTGAATAGTCTTGGAAGGACACCACAATAATCCCCCTTCACAAGAAGCACTCAACAGACCTGCTACCAGCCAACTACCAGCCTATATATCTGCTAACCTATGTGGCAAAATTCATGAAAAAGATGATAACCAAATTACTAGCCACCCACCTCACTGGCAACCACCTCCTCAACACCACTCAATCTGGATTTAGGGCTAACCACAATAGAGAGACTGCTCGTGTAGCTGCCACAGATGACATCCAGATGATCATGACTAAAGATGACACCACGGTCCTCATCCTATGAGATCTTTCCACAGCCTTCACTGCTGTCTCCCACCCCATACTTATCTAATGACTGTACAAAGCCAGCATTTAAGCTCTTGCATTTCACTGAATTTGCTCCTTTCTGATGAGTTGGTCACAGTTGGTCAGCTTTCCCCTTCGCCCTGTGGAGTTTCACAAGCATCCATTCCAGAACTTCTTTGTTAGTTGCATCCATGACCCCACTGACCAGCATCATCCAAGTCCACAGAATCAACATCTTTTCCTATGGTGATGACATCCAGTGCATGCCATCCCTCTGACAAGACACTAAACATGCAGACCACTCTCTCCACCTGCAAGATCCAAGTCACCAAATGGATGAAATCTAGCTTGCTCAAGCACCACACAGAGAAGGACGTTGTAATCTTTAGCAAAGACACCTAGCTATGGGAATCTAACTGGTGGCCTGTCGAACTTGTTCAGAACCCCTCCTGGCAACCCACGTAAAGAACCTTGGAATATTAATCAACAATTAACTCACCATGAACGGCCAAGTGAATGCATTCTCTGTCTCCTGCTTCCATGCACTCAAGATGCTCAAACAATCTTCAATTAGTTCTTCAACAATACTCACAGAACTGTCACTCAAGCCCTCTTCTCTAGCAAGGATAAATATGACAACAGATGCTATGCTGGAAACAATGCTGAACTGGCCAGAAGACTCCAGATTATGCGAAAGTCAGAGGGCAGGGTCACTATCACTCTCGCCCTCAGAGCTTCATTGGCTCCCAATCCATAAACAAGCACTATTCAAACTCCTCACGCATACATTCAAAGACTTAATCAACATTGGCTCCACGTAACTCAACACCCACATAAACGTTCACAAACTTACCAGATACCTCTGCTCAGCCAGACTCCTCCTTGCACACCTCCTACCTCCCAACATACACTGAACCAGATCCAGTGGCCTTGTCCGAATTTGCTCTCAAAGCCTTGAATAACTTGCCCCTGCACACAAGCATCGCCTCAGCTCTTGAATTCCTCAAGAAACTGAAGACCTGATTCTTCACATCAGCCTGACTTGAGCTTCGCTCATAAAGCTCCTGCTTCAGTGCTTCGGTGTCAGGATACCCTCCAGAGTCAGCTGTGCACTACAGAAATACACATAATATAATATACGTACATTCATATAACATAACATAATGTAACATAAGGCAGTAATGCAGAATTATTGTAATTAAAGTCAAATGTTTAAGGGCTGCCTCAAATGTGATAGAACACCAGGATACTATTATATTAATAATGATTTACAATAGTTATTCTGTATATTGGAGGACTACTGCTAACAGTTCACTGCAAAATTAATTGAGGCAACATTAATATGTGGCAATTGGCCAACATTCGTTTTAACTTTAAGTCACATATTCTTTAATCAAATGTATTCACATTTTCTACTGTTTGTACTAATTTAACTTTCTGAAAACTACTTGAGCAATCAAATCGCAAATAAATAAAACAATACAGTGAGAAATGTATTTTAACGTGGGTGCAGAAAGGCGTCATTTTCTTTAGCACATAGAAACTACGGCCTCACTATGTACAGGTTTATAAATAAAATCTCTCTTCGGCATCGTAAGTCTTAATTCTTTCAGGCGCATTTTAAATATTAACAACCCAGTCTCTGTGTTGTTTCTCAAATGTTTGCCAGCTTTCCAGAAAGACCGATTACTGCAGCTTGACTGAAAATGGCACGGGGGGGAAGGAAGAGAGAGCATAGAATGCACATTTGTTAATTAAATTTAATTTTAGGGGCCCGTTAAAGTTTTTCTTTAGCTCTTATGCTGATTCATGTGCTTACTTCATGATTAATGAATACGTGCTGAAACCATGTTTTAAGTGCAACACTTCACTGTTATTAGAACTTCGCATTGCTAATGCACAACTTTACACGTTAGCCCTCATTACGAGGTAATCAATTCGATATCTATCGTGCTTGATAAAATCTGACTGTGCCCATTTGGAATGTTTTGAGGAATAACATGCATAGGTTGGTGGTTAACGCACCAAAATGCACATGTATAAGTAAACACCGGCTAGTTTTCCTGAGCTGAAAACCGGCACGTTTGACTTGCAGAAGTTATCTCAAAACTCCTAACTGAGATATGTGCGGCAGTAGCATATACCACACATTTCACTATTCATCAGGCATTTTTGATGCGGTCATGGGTTGCAGACCGCATTAGGCTAACCACGACCTCATAGACTCTGGAACACAGAAGATATGGGGGGTCATTCCGACCCTGGCGGCCGGCGGTATGTTGGCGGTAACATCGCCAACAGGCTGGCGGTGTTCCGCCAGCAATTCTGACCGTGGCGGAAAAGCCACAGACAGACCGCCGGCCCCTCCACTTTCCCGCCAGGCTTCTGCCTGGCGGGCATAATCCCCAGGGCAGCGGTGCAAGCACCGCTGCCCTGGGGATTATGAGTCCCAGACCGCCAGCCTGTCCGTGGCGGTAAACACCGCCATTGAAAGGCTGGCGGTAAGGGGACTGGGGGTGCCCCTGGGGGCCCCTGCACTGCCCATGCACTGCAGTGCAGGGGCCCCCAGGCATAACCCCATCCCTCATTTCACTGCCCGAATTTCGGGCAGTGAAATGCGCGACGGGTGCTACTGCACCCGCTGCACATCAACATTGCCGCTGGCTCTATTACGAGCCGGCGGCAATGTTGATGTGCCATTTCCGCTGGGCCAGCGGAAATGTCGTTATAGGGAGGCATGAATACCGCCAGCAATGGCGGTATTCTGTCTCCCCCGGCCTCGGCGGTCTGAAGAAAAGACCGCCGAGGTGGGAATGACCACCATGGTGTTGCCCACTACTTTTTATATCGGATCCGCCACCCCAATGTAATTAATGAATACAGTTCTAACCAAACATTAGTAATCTCAACATGCCTAAAATCGCACAGAAACTCATAATAAAATGATTTAAAAGATACACAAAAGCCTTGAAAGTCCCACGACTGCAAGCTTACAAAGGATTGTACGGGGTAGGTGTTCGTTTAAGAAATAAACAGGAGTGGACAACATACAAAAGATGACAGTCATGTATCAGTTGAGAAAAAAACATCCTACTACACATTGACAAGATATGCGTGGTGCATAGCTTTTGTATAGGATCTTGCAAGCAAGGAGCTAATAGCGTCATAAATGCTTAGGCCCATATTTATACTTTGTTTGCGCCATCTTTGCGTCATTTTCTGACACAAAAACGGCACAAACTTACAATTATATTTTGCACGTTTGCGACGTTTTTGCGTCAAAAAATGACGCCACAGTGGCACTCACAAAATTTAAATAAGGGCCTTAATGTCTGTAACCATTTGAGGTGAAAGCACTATCCACCGAGTTACAGAAGTCACTGAAGAGTAGTAGGCCCCTCCCTCGTTTCAACAGTGCATTACTTCATCACCACCACTACGACCAGATATATTTTAAAGGATTTATAAGTGGTACCTGGTCTCTCAGGACCTCCAAACATTTAGCTTAATTCATAACATTGTGTGGCAATGGCATACATAAAAGCCCATTAGGTAAAAGATGTCAAGCAGTGTGATTGTCTCCAAGCTAAAGCAAGGTATGAATTACAATTGTTAATTCTGCAGCAGAGCATTGGATTTGATTTGTACATGAAGCAGGTAAAGAGTAGCCTTCATATTGGCCTTCCCCAGGAATGGCAGGTGAGTGACCTGAAAATAGTTTGCATGGTTGCCTGAGTGCAAGTTGTGTTTTTTGTGGTGTGGCAGGGTATGACTGATCTTAAGAGAGGTTTAAGAGCAGTTAGGAAGGTAGCTTGGTAAAACAGGTGCATTACAGATTCTGTGATGCTCCAGAGCAACGTGAGTGCAAGTTGACTAGGGTTGTTCTGTTCTTTGCAGAGAAGGAATGGAAAGATGAACACTTGGGCCCGGTGAATGAAAGGATTGTTCTGATGAAGGTGGAGTAATCAGGAGGTTGCTTTTCAGTATTTTGTCCCATAAAAAGAGTGATCGATATTTGCCCATTTCTTCTCCCAGTGGGCGAGTGTTTATGCAACCATATGATACATGTGGTGTTTGATTGTCTTGAAGAATGTCCTGCTTTTGCTCAGGCCCCTGTCAATTTTTATTTTTATTTTTTTATAAACAGATTGTTAAAAGATAAGGGAAACGGAAAGAAGGTGGAAAAATAAAATTCAAGACACCTTGCACAGGTAAAATACAGGGAGCTCCAGATCCAGTTTACACTGATATTAAACCAATCTGTGTGACAGACGTTGTATCCACTTCTGACCATAGCACCAGGAGACACACACCCCTATCGGTCTACAAGAGCAGTCTCAGCCATTTTCCCCACACTTTCCCATGTTTCAGCCCCTTGACTCATAAACCAGTTTTTCTTGGTTCGACACCAGCCCACTCGGCGCCTCGATTTCTGAAGGGACTGGCCTGTAGGTGAGTTCCAGGTAGCTGCAATGTCTCTCTTGGCCACCAACAGGGCTGTACCCACAAAAGCTTGTAGGCCCTTCAATTCTTCCGTGCACTCAATAACACTAGTTTGGCAGACAGCCGTTGCTCTTGTCCCAGCACTAAGTTCAGTTTGTGTGTTATCTTACCCCAGTAGACCTGCAACACTGGACTGGACCACACCACATGAAAAAAATTGTCTGGTTCTCCCACACATTGCGGACATTGAGCGGTGAGGCCAAGAACTGCCCGATGCAGCCTGTCAGGAGTTATGTAGGCCCTGTGTAGGTAGTAAAACAGCACACTGCGAAGCCTCGCCGGCACCGCCAATGATCTACGTGCCATCAGCACCTATACCCATTCTGTCTCTTCAAACGGTCCCACCCAAGCCTCCCACTTGCTCGTCAATGACTTTATTATAATTATGATACACTTCCTCAGTTTCTATAATAAGTCAGGTTAGATTGTTGCATAGTTCCTTCAGTCAGTTGTATTAATTTCCTTTTCTATACATGACTTCTAGTAATGACAGGTCTTGTTTAGTTTCTTACTATCTCATGGTACAGCCTTTAGTATTTTCTTGCTGTGGGTGTCTGCTGCCATTTGGTGGTGGCTCTCTGAGGTCTTCCAGGTGGGCTTCAATGTCAGGGTAGTAAGGCTGATAGGAGTTAAACAAGGGCATTTTTGAAAAATATACTAAAGGATCTGCTTGCTGTTTTTGTTGTCTTCAATTGGCCCAATTGAGCAAAGTCAAAGTTGGCAGGTGACTCTCGTCCTGAGTCTACAGATAAGGTATATTGGGTTTCTGCAGTGGATTTGGAATACATATAAATATGTATGTGAGATGCCATCTTTAGCATGAACAGTGATGTAATTTACCATGGCATGAGTGATGTAATATGTGAGTTCATAATCAGTGCATGGGTACATGGCTGGGGCAGGCATTATAGTTAGATTGGTAAACAATAAATGACAAATGTCAATATGTTTTTTTTAATGTTACTTTTATCTTATTTGAACTACTAATTATAACCCCACTTCAAGCTAAGTAATATGTGGGTGTTGTTTGTAAACAGAAGTTAAGACCTTAATCTCATACCTAACTATAATGTCACTTTAACCTTTGTTTTTTTCAGTGAATTTCTGAAGAGAGGTAGGGTTAATGTAAGGACAGATGTCATTATCATACTTAAGTATAAACTCACTTTAGCCTTTGTTTTTGTCAGTGAATTTTCTCTGTTTTTCAAAGCAAGGTAAAATCCACTCACCATAACTATCTATAACATCACTTTAATGTTTATTTTTTCAGTGAAATCTTGGGTTAGAAAATATTTTTTTACCATCTCCATTTAAAATGTAACTGTAAGAAATTGGATTAGTATTTGGAGTGGGTGACTGCACACCTCAAGGAGTAATCTCCTGAAGGTGAACCTTTAAAGTAACTACATTAACATGAGCTCAGACCCATGGTAGCTATGGCAAAGAGCAGACAGGTTTAATTTAGGACAATGTGTAAAGTATTTATGCATTACCAAAGTAGCAACACAGAGAAAAAAATGAATAATAAAGGTCCCAAACTGAATTATAAATGTACAAATTTGCAATCTAATAAACAAACTAAAACCAAAGGGACAAAAATCCATTAAGGTGAACCAGATATATGACTTTTTAAAAGGTTTTAAGCATAAATAATGCCTGAAAGTGTTCAGTGCCAATGTTAGTCTATTGTCTTGCTAGACTGGTAGCTCAGTGCAAATTTAGCATGATGGATCATGGGCCGAATGCACCAAACAGGTTTGACCTGGTCAACGATTTTACCTTCTGACCTACAGCCTGATTTGAAGTGCAGGGCATGGTTTTTGCTCTATCAGGGCAACAGAGGAAAATACTCCCACACCCTGATGGAGAACCTGTACTCCACGATTAGAATGTCTGTCAAACATTTCTAGTCATTGGCAGGAACTGCATCATGTCGGATCCTGCCAATGTGTTAAATGTTTGATGGATGGTTCTGTCAAATTGACTGCCACTGGTCAAATAAAAAGGAATTGTGTGAGGTTGTGGGGTTCATTACTTTAGTTTTACTGTCCCTTGACACCAGGTTTTTCTATGCCTGGCTGGAATATTTAATTACACCGGCAAAATTGGAGAAATTTGGTAATTTTATGTTACTCTTGTAACAAGGAATTACTCTTAAATTCTGCTGCTCTGCTGGTGGAATTAAACTGCAGTAATGTATTTGTTTCTAAGAGGGCTGAAAAAGTGAGCAGTCCCTCTATGTAAAAAACATCATTGCAGATCAAAGTTAAATCTGCAGTGGTTTTTAAATATAGAGGGCTACTCTCTCTTTGGACCCTGTGTAGAAGCAAGCACTGCAGTGCCCTCCCATCAGCACTCTTACACACTCTGCAGATTATGTAAGGTGCAAGTGATGTTTGGCTGTGTTGTTTTCTCAGTGCAAAATGCAACCTCACATCCATTTTTGGATGTGAGGGTGCATTTTGCACTAAGAAAATAGCACAATATGCCCACTCCACCCTGCCTCAGAATTCTGCTGTATCCCACAGAATTTCTTATTGCACGGAATTCTGAAGAATCAAATTCTGCTAATTCCACCTACCTCTAGATTTTCCCTGATAGTGACAACATTAAAAAGTCATATGCCCCCATCTAGTCTAAATAGGGGGGGGGGGCAGTTTTCTATGTAAACCTCCAACAGACAGTACTCATTCTGGCCTTTATATGAGTATGTCAGCAACAGTGCAGGAATTGGCTCAGCTGTCAATATAGTTAGGGTCCACCTGCCTGTGAATGAGGTGGATGAACCTTAAGTTTGACCGAAAGGGTTCTCTGTTGCAATTGTAACAGAGTACCCTCTCCTCCAAACTCTAAATCATGCCCTAAGGATTTTGAGTCCCAACTTTTCAGGGTGTCTGCAGTGGCTCCTCTAGGACAATTTAAGTATGATTTGATGGTGTGGTGTCACAAGATGTCCACAGTCCCAAATCTGAATATTCTTTGGAATTCAGAGGTGTAATTTCTGTCCAATCATTGTAGGCAATTGTTTGATCCCAGGAGGCATTTCACACTTCTTTCACACCTATTCCTGGGCTACGTGTATGCTGCGAGTTGCTGAAGAGTTAATGCCCATTAGCCTCCAAGAACCCCAGACGGGGAAAAGGTAACTTTCCAAAAGCTAAATTTCCTAAATATGTATTAAAAATCCAACTTTGCAATTGAATTAAATTTCCATACCTATTATAAATAGTGATTTCATTATTTTACTGGTTGTCCTGTTTTAGTGCTAGCAGTACTGATATTTTAATCTGCACTCTGGTTGGTATTTGGACAAATCTTTTAGAATTTTTTTGTGAAATACAAATATTGTATCATGAATAGTGTGATGTAAAAAATATCATTGACAGAAACATCAAAGGTAAGTATATCGTTTTAGTGTTGTTTTTATTATTGTAAAAATATTGTTTTCTAAGTTACTGTTGTATATAATATTGTTTTATGGTTAGTTTATTATTTTTTGTTCTATTCATTAGTGTTGTGTGTTAAATTGACAATTTGACCTCTATAGTGTCCGAAACCTTCTCCTAATACCTTAGATTTGAGTGGAAAGAGTAAATGTAAATTCTTTAATGTTCAAAACATTCTCTAAACAGCTTAGATTGGAGTAGTAATCGTGAATGTCACCCCTTAAGTGTACAACACCTTCCTCTAATTCACTTAGATTGGAGTGAGAATAGTAAATGTTGCCCATTTAGTGTCCAGCACCCATCCCTAAATGGGTTAGATTGGAGTGGGAACAATGAATTTTACCACCCTAGTCTGTTACACCTTCCCTTAAATGGTTTACATTGAAGTGGGAGTAGTAAATGTGAATCATTTAGTGTCAAAGATCTTCCACTGAATGGCTTAGATTGGAGTGGATCTACTTAATGTCATGCCTATAGTGTTGAAAACTTCCCCTAAATGGCTTAGATTGAAGTGGTGTTGGAAAATGGGTTATTGGTAGGGCAGGTAGGTACCTACACCTAGCAACAAGCCACTAACCTCCACATAGGTACAGTTAGGTCTCAGTAAATTAATCCCAGCTCAACCCTTGGTAGCTTGGCAACGAGCGTCAAGGCTTAACTTAGGAGACAAAGTGTAAAGCATTCAAATATCACAAAACAGTAATTAAATAAAACACAGGAAACAGTTTAAAAATCCAAAACCAATTTATAAAAATAGTTTATAGTTTTATCTTTAAAATGACACAAAAACGATTAAAATCGGTTCAGGGGAACCGGAGATATGAATTTTTAAAGAATTATTACTTTTCTAGCGCTTAGAAACAAAAAGCGCCAATCGGGTCATCTGGTTGCACCTCGACCGGGGCAAAGTCAAACTTTCAGGCCGACCGCGATGGAGCCCTGCTCGGCTACAGGTCGCGGGAGGCCTCGGTTAAAAAGTTACCTTCTGACTTAGTCTTTATTTTGAAGTTTTTCTTCACCGGGACGAACCTGCCAGTTGAATCCGACCTCCTGGAGCCCTTGTCCGGATACGCGATGTGGGTTTCCTCGGTGGAGACTTTTACCTTCGGACTTAGTCGTTTTTTTTAGATGAAAATCCTTCGACCGGGGTAAACCTGGATCTTGATCCGACGTCCATGGAGCCCTTCTCGGATACGATGGCTGGGAGGTCCCGGTCAACTTTTTACGTTCGGACTTAGTCTCTTTTTTGGATGTTTTTCTTTACCGGGACTAACCACGAAGTCAGGCCGGGTCGCGGTTGAGGCAAGCCGGCTAGAATTTCCGCGGCGGGTCGGTCCCTCTCTGGAGCTTTTTTCCAAAAATTCTCAAATCTTTTCCAAACTTCTGGGGCTTCACCCAGATGTTCTTTTAAGGTTCTTTTGGGGTCCACAGCTCACCCCAAGGGTCCAGAAGTTCTGTGGTGGTCCTTGGGGGGTGCGGACTTCAACTCCCAGAATGCACCTGGCGCAAACTCCTTTTTGGCCACTGGACAGTGGTCAGCTGGTCGCTTTCTTCAGGAGTTGGTGCAGGGGACTCTGGTTTAGCAATTTTTCACCTGTAGCAAACAGGGAGTCCCTCCTTGAACCAGTTGAAACCAGGCAAAGTCCTTCTTGTGGTGAAGCCCAAGTGTGCAGCTGGTGCAGTCCTTCTGAGTGCAGGGTCCAGGTGCAGGTCAGGGGTCCAGCAGGGCAGTCCTTCTTCTTCTTTAGTTCCTTTCTTGTTGAATTCTGGAGGGGATCTGAGGCGTGGGTGCAGGTCTGCCAGTTTTATCCTTGCTCCTGGGTGAAAAGCAGGGGGGCCCTGGTTCTCCAATCAGGGACAGGATCGTCCCCCTGTGATGACCACTTCCTGGGAAGTGTGGCAAAAATCCATCCCAGAAGGCAACAGTCTCTAAAAATCCAACATGGATGAATCTGATTTTTGGGGGTTACATCTGGCTGAGCCCACCCACTGGTGTGGCTAAAAATCATAAACACACCCCTCTCCTGCCCTCTCCTAATCTAATCAAGGGGGCACCTAATTGTCTGGGGTTGCAGGATGTGGGGGTGTTGCTGGGTGCTCCAAATGTCCTTCTCTGCCTTTGAAGACCAGTTTGGCAGCCCTCCCCCTTCCTGCCTCACCATCTGCTGAGGGGAGATTCTCTCCCCCAAGCACATTCCTTTGTGTGAAGTCAGGCCACTTCACACCTCATCAAGGTAGCCTGGCAGAAGCTGCTGCTGGCTGGCCAATCAGAGCACAGCAGCAAAAACAATGCAGAGCTGAAATTGGCAACTTTTTAGGTAAAGTCTAAACTTTTTACCTGAACAAGTTATATTAAATCCAACAACTGGAAGTTGTGGGATTTATTACAACAATTAATTTGATACCAAATTCTTGGTATGTAACATTTAAGGAGACTTTAAAATTTAAAATAAAGTCTGCCCATTCTAGCCTATGAAGGCCATTTACTTCAATGAGGGAAAAACGAATTTGGCTGTTTTTACCTCACCAGGGCTTATAAATCTATTTTTATAAAGTCCCTGCTTATAGTTACATGGCACCCAGCCCTAGGGGCACATAGGGCACACCTTAGGGGTGACTTATATGTAAAAATAAGGTAGTTTAAGACTTTGGAAGTACCTTTAATTCCAAAGTCGAATTTGCATATAACTTTAATTTAAAAGCAGCCAGCAAGGCAGGCTTGCTTTTAAAATGACACTGGGCACCTCAGCAATGCACCTAGGTGTGCACCACCTATGCTGTGGTCCCTAAACCTACATGCCCTACCATATACTAGGGACTTATAGGTAGGTTAACTTAGCCACTTATAATTAGCCTAATTTGCATATCCATTTTACACAGAGCACAGGCCCTGGGACTGGTTAGCAGTACCCAGGGCACCTTTAAAGTCAGGAAAACACCAGCAAAAAGTGGAAAATGGGGGCAAAAAGTTATGGGGCCTCTGCAATCAGCCCTGTTTTCTCACAAGTGGGAATAGTAAATGTGACCACTATAGTGTCCAACACCTTCCGCTAAATGGTTTAGATTGGGGTAGGAATAGTAAATGCCACCACTTTATTGTCCAAAACCTTACATTAAATAGATTAAATTGGAGTAAGAATAGTAAATGTCACCCCTTTAGTGTCCAACACTTTCCCCCATATAGCTTAGATTGGAGCAAAATTAGCAAATCTGACCGCTTAAGTGTCCAACACCTTCCTCTAAATTGTTTATTTTAGAGTGGAAATAGAAAATGTCACCCCTTTAGTGTCCAACACCTTCCTATAAATGGTTTAGGTTGGAGTCAGAATAATAAAAGGGACCAATTTAGTGTCCAATAACTTCCCCTAAATTGCTTAGATTGGAGTGAGAATACTACGTCACCTCTTCAGTGTCCAACACGTTCCCCAAAATGGTTGAGTTTGGAGTGAGAATAGTAAGTTTCAACCTTTAAGTTTCCAAAACCTTGCTTTAAATGTCCCATGTTGGAGTGGGAATAATAAATGTCACCCCAATATTCTCCAGGTCTTCTCTTAAATAGCTGAGACTGAAGTGGGAGTAGTAATGTGACCACTTTAGTGTCCAACACCTTACCTCACATTGTTTAGATTGGAATATGAATAGTAAATATCGCCCCATTCAGTGTCCAAAATGTTACCTTAAATGGCTTACATTGGAGTGGGAATAGAATGTGCAATCCCATTGGTGTACAACATGACCTCCAAATGGTTTCTATATAAGAGAGAGCAATACATGTTATTTAGTCATAGTTTGTTTTCTCTTGTTTAGTAGTGTTGTGTGTTAGGCCTACTTAGAGTTTTGTTGTAGTCTTGTGTTATTTTAGAAATTGTCATGGTATATTTTGTGTTTATATTAATTGTGATGTAACATTTATGTTGCATTTGAAAATAGGTGTGGTTTTTTTTTTATTTTTTTGGCTGGTTTACGGACTGGAGGTCACCTTATGGACCTTGATTTTTGCATTTATTCATGGAAATTATTTTAATTGTAGGTATTTCAATTTCCTTTGAGTTTTGGGGTTTTACTGAAGCGTTTCTTTTTTTTGGACGGGTATGGTTTCTTATGATTTTTGAATACTTCAATGAATTTACCCTGGACTTTTTCCTTTTCTCTGTTTTTGTGGGGGTGGTACTTTTTTGGAGTTAAATTTTTCCTCTTTGGCGGATTATATTTTTACATCATGGTTAGGGATGAAGATCTAGAGATACAGAACTGTAAGTAGGATTTTTATTTTTCATTGTTAGAGGTTGGTAAATTATATATTTTACTTTGTCCATGTATTTACTATAAGAATGGGTTATTATACCTTTTCTATGTGTTGGATTTATTTGGTTCAGGTTTGCGTTTATTTCTAATGTTGTGCTCTGTTGTTCTTGATGATGTGCTGTTTTTAATTAAATATTAAACCTATCATTTTTATTTATCAGTCTTTTTTTCTATTTTATTTATACTGTTTTGATTGATGTATAAAAACAAATTGTTTAATATTTATTTAAAAATCCCTAAATTATGGTAGTGTGTACACTTGTTAAGGTTTGCTGCTTACTGTGTAGGCAGCTAGGTGTTTTACAATAGTTATTTTGTGATTAATTCCACATCGTGTACTCCTTTGTTGTTAATAATAACAATTCTAACTTTACATTGTAGCATGTCATACATTCTACTTGTTTGTTTACTTATTTGGTTTAATTTAGGTTACTTGTTGCTCAATTCTTAATTGTTGGGAGCTTTGGACGTGATTATGATCTTGGTGGATGGAGTTACTACATCACAAAAGTGACGGATATCATGTCCGCCGTATTACATTCCCATAATATCCTATGGATATTGTAATATGGTGGACGAAATATCTGTCAAGTTTGTGATAGAGTATTCCATCTGCAAGGATTGTAATCTGGCCGTTTGTTATTTATGAATTGGTAGAGTGTAGGTTGGGTTTTACTTACTGTCTCTTGGAAGGGATTGTGGCATCCTTCTCCTGCTTTGTTGGTTTTGGTCTCTCAAACCAAGGTGCTTTTGTAGACTTTCCATCATCATATTTAAAAATTGGGTTGGCATCTGTGTCCAGAGTGCTGCAGTCAGCCAACCCAAGTGTCTTCAAAGTAGTCCATTAGGAGACTTAGGGCCTAATTATGAGTTTGCGGTCTAGAGACCGCAAAACTTGCGTTGGCAGTCAGACCATCGCACTCCTGGCGGTCCAGCCACCAGATTATGATCATGGCGATAGAACTACCAGGAGACCACTGCTACTGCTAGGATCATAGATCCCGATAGATTGCCATCGGTCGGAGTCATGGTCAGCCACGGCGGTGCCGAGTTCGGCACCTCCATGCTGATCATGACTACACTTTCCACCAGTCTTTCCATGGTGGCGCAGAAAGCCAGTGCTGGGGGCCCCTCACCAGCACTGTTGGAATGCGCACTGTCCACTCTGCAGACAGTGCACACTCTGAGGATGCTTGTGTTCAATGCCATTGGCCTTGGCTCCCTAAAGGAGCCAAGGCCAATACCACTGCACTGTTTTCACCGGGCTAACCAGCGGAAACTTCATAATTGTGATCTTTTCACCAGTCAACCCTGTGAAAGCACTGTAAAACAATGAGAGTGAGGCTGTTGCCTTGACAGCAGCATCACTCCCGCTGTATTGCCGGTCTCAGTGGCAATGCCACCGAAATCGTAATGAGGCCCTTAGTTTGTGTTTGTTTTGCTGGTACAATTGACCTTCTATAGGTAATTTGTAGAGGTCACCTACCTCTGTTACAGGTACATGGGGTAATGCGCTTAGTTTCATTTTTTATTTTAAAGGCAAACTGGCTGTTGGATGTACATTCTACAGTTAGTGCAGATGTTTGGAGATGCCTGCAAATGATTTCATCAAAATTAACAGCCTTGAATGGCTGTGTGTGGGTATAGTTTACGTATTGCTTGTATCATGGATTCTTCAAAGTCGATTAATGTTTTATGTGAGGAGCAGTTATTTATTTTCATTTTATTGTGGTTTAGGACTTCGTAATAAGTGCTACTTTGTTATTCAGCTAGCAATGCACATATGAAGTATATATCAGTGTTTCGATATTCACCATATATGGTGTATGTCTGAGTTTAGGGTACATTCTGAATCATCCATTCATGATCCATGCTTGACATTGGTCTTGTTAAATTATCTGATGTAACAAAAATAACAATCTGTTTATCATTAATGAGGTTGACATGTTGGAGAAAGGGCTCATTATTACATGTGGTGGGTAAGTGTTCTTGGTCTCTTGAAGGGCCACCACGAGTATCACTCATGGATGTTTTAGTTTGTGCTATTAAGCATTTTAAAGTGAGTATAGCTGGTAGTTGTCCTGTGAAATGTTCAGGTACTTTAGGGAGCATATCTTTCAGAATGTTAGTAGTTGACTCTTTAAAACTAGTGCTTGCCTTTTCTACATCTTGAAATACTTGCCTTAGATCGATTTTGGTGACGTTTGGGGGGTGCTTGTGTTCTCTCATGTTAAAAAAAACATCATTCTTTATAGTAGCCTTCCCATAACAAATGTTAGATTAGTATTTTGGACATTTCCAATTAACATTCTCAGTGCTTCTACTTTCTTGACTGTAAGTGTAGCCCATTTCTGAGATTAATTGTTTGCCTTTCTGTGATGTGATTAGCTTGCTCTTTCTTTCATTCTGTCTGAACATAGTTTAATAATATGGTTAAATGAATTGTAATAATTTTACTTTTGCTTTGCAAATTTACAAAAAACATTATGACAATTGTTTTGCATTTATACCAATATATGTGTTATTGGTTATAATTGCAGTTCTGTTGCTTTTAGTTTTCTGTTCAAGGTATTCCAATGCAGATCAGGTGGTCTGTTTTCTGATGGGAGCAGAAAGGTTGCAGTAGGTATATTTAAAAGGTTTATTTGTGGTAGTTTGTTGGTTTTGAGGTGATTTAGTTTTATTGTTATGCTCAATGTTTAACCGATAATTAGAACTGTTTTGATGTTACTGACCTCTTATGTGCCTTTATTCAGGTGCTTCATTGTTGACTTTTATTAGTGGTTCTTTAGGTTGTAGATGGATTGTATTTTTTCTGTAGTATCTAAATTCTGGTAAATAAATAAGAATAGAGAATTTGCATAGTTATTTGTATTTTATGCTTTTTAAATAAGTTACTTTTAATTATGTTACAATTCATGTTTTAATTACTTGTGAAGGTAGTTGATTACGTTTTCCAGTTTTCTTTTTTAGGGTTGAGCCTACGATTGCATGCGCTAACTTTAGCTATAGTTTTAAACACATTAGTTTGGCAAACTAGGCCTGCCACTGTACACTTTAACCTAGATATATTTTATTCAGCTTCCTCTTTATTATTTTAACAATACCCACATGTGCAGTCTTGTTTTATTTTCTCTATCTAGCTTTTCTTTGCATAGGCCAGCACTGGGTTCTTAAACAAGACATTTCTTTCACTCTGTGCTTTTCTCAAGACTGCAGTAAGATATGTTGCCGGCAAAAGTGTTACGCTTTGTCTCTAATGTTCACAGAAACATACACACTCCAATGTGTTCTTGAAACATCAGCTGTTTTATTATAAAAACACTACTTTGACCCATGTATATTAGAGGTAGATGCCAGCCAGATGACCACAACTGCATACTGGTTGCTGAGTGTTTCGCTGCAGCTGCTTATGTAGACTACAGACCTCTTGCTCAGAGATGAGGGATGATGTCTTCCCAGGGGAACCTGAAGGGCAGAATTAGAGCTTAAACATGCTGTGCTCTAACATAGTCTAGGTAGGAACTATTCTAAAAAACCGTAGTGACAATATGGAAGCGTTATTTTTATGTTTCACTCTCCTTGTCACAATTTTAATCCTGTCATGCTTCATTGTCCTAGTTATTGCAATACATGCTTTATTATCTAAGATGCAGTTACTTCAATGAAACGTTATTGAACTATACTCTGCCTCTGACTGTCCTTGCATAGTTGAGACTAATGTAATTGAGAGAAATAGATGAGATCTGAGTGACCACGATTTCCCTGAGGAGTCATTTTTGTCAAGCGTTCAGTTGCCCAATCATCCCTGCTGTAGGGTAGAGATGAGGTACTGCTAGTTAGCCAGAACAAAACCCGGATTACACCGACATGTGTCACCTGACTGGGTTCAGACTCAGTCCCCCACAGTGCAAGTGACTCTGACGCCCGAATCCAGTAGTCTCAATAGAATAATGAGAGCCTATGAGACATATCAATGGCGAGACCCTGTTGTAGTTAGAAAAGGGCTTGGAGCCCACCCACAGGCTTTTCAATTCTTTATCTCCCTTTGTCCATGGCATGCATGCGTCATGTCTCTTAGTGAGTTTAGCCCTCCCAAGAGCAGGGACCAAGTACTTCTAAATATCCACAGGTCCCATTAAAGCAACTGTTCTTGGGACTACTTTTTAAATTGATTTTAACACTTTGACGAGCACTCCCTTCTAGCACTGTATCTCTGTTCTTTCAAAAGCCGAGTCTGTTCCTGAGAGAGAAGACGTGTGTTAGAGCAGTGAGACTGAAGATACTCTTTATTTCTGATGTTGCATATGATGTTAGAAATCTGTGTAGCTGAAGTTTCACACGCGCTTTTCACACAATTCTAATACTGCGACGCCATAAGTGGGATTTCTTTAAGTACTGTTTCTTTCATGATGCTCAGCTTTCTGAACATTCCACTGGTCATTCCACACCATCTCCTTCTCCTGCTTCAACACCCTCTGCATGCTCCGAAAGATTTACAAAATGGAAACCCACCAAAACCAGAAGAACAGTCACCCAAGCCCTCGTATGCAGCAAACTGGACTACGGCTGTGCCCTCTACGCAGGAACCACAGCTAAACTCCAGAAGAGGATTCAACGCATCCAGAATGCCTCTGCACACCTCATCCTGGACATCCCCCACCACTGCCACATCACAGACCACCTGAGAAACATGCACTGGCTCCCAGTCAACAAGAGAATCACCTTCAAACTCCTCACCCACGCTCACAAAGCACTACACAACACTGGACCACAATACCTCAAAAGACAACGCTCCTTCTAGACTTGACCCGACATCTCCGCTCCGCTGACCTCGCCCTCGCAACCGTGCCACACGTCTGCAGAACTACAAACGGCAGTAGATCATTCTCGCACCTCACGGCCAAAATGTGGAACACTCTTCCCACCCACCTGCGTCAGACCAAAGACCTCCTTACCTTCAGGAAACTTCTCAAGACCTGGCTATTTGAGCAGTATCAGCACTCCCCCCCCCCTTCTCAGCACCTTGCGACCCTCACAGGTGAGTAGTGTGCTTTACAAGTTCCTGATTGATTGATTGATTGATTGGTGATTGTAGCCTGTGCTACTCTTCAGATGGCTCCGTGATGTATGGTGTGTTACTTTGTTCTTGGATGGTTATTTCAGTAAGTTTTGGTTTAATTTGCAGCAGACTCAATGCAGCTTCCCGCTTCACTCTGTGTTTACTTTTTTCACTGTACTCCGTGAACAATAAATGGACAGCCACGTTGAAGTCAGGAGCATCCTATTTATTTTCTTCAATGGGTACTATCTCCTAGGAGGGCACAGAGAGTAACCCCCAACCCGCTGTAGACATCAATTGACCACAAAGACTGTCTCAGTCATTTGCCTCATTGAAAACCATATTCACTAATGCTCGCGAGTGCTAGTCTACCCTCTATCTTGTAAGTAATGGCAGTCATGTAGATTTGGTTACCACCCGAGCTGCTACCAGATAACAAACATACACATTGTGAATCCTTGTTCTCGCTCCCGTCTCTCATGGAAAGTTCACTTTCGCATATTCATCGCGGTATCGTTCATTTGTCCTCATAAACATTAACTGCACATTGCCATAAACACTTTTTAGGTACTGCTTTGTGCATGCACTACAAACGTGAATTTGATCACAGAGAGAAGACATTCTATTCTTGCACGCTGCAGTTGACTTAAGGCGGGCTCCTAGTTTATACACATTTCGACAAGCACCATTGACCTGACCACGACAGGGAACTATCGTATTAGTGAGGGTGGATATCCTATGCAAGAGGAACGCTGTAAAAAAAACAAAAAAAACTGGGGCACGCAGAGCAGCAGTAGCCGTGCATTGTGTTACCGGGATATCTAATCACACGCAGACACCATTTCCTACGAAATAATCATTCATTAAGAGCGTGCCAAGACAACATCAATTTTAAATACTAAAATATGCAAAGTACCGGTGGCAAAGTCGCAGGTAAAACACATCTAGAATTTGCCCATTAATTAAATCCACTTATACAATGACAGCGTGAATTCCTCAGTCAAATGGATGCTGAACCGTACCACTTTCGTAATGTTCGTACGACCAATGTAAGTGAGCGTTCCACAGCATAGCAGTATATTTTATTTTCTCATAAGAACCATTGGTGAGCATCAAACAAACGCAGTAACCCCTGCACATCCTCAAGCAAGTCAGAGCGAGGGATCTGCGTGATCATCAGCAGTCCATGGTTTCACAATAATGAGCATGTACATGCATCTTGTAGCCTCTGCAGTTCTCCGCTACAAAGTTGCTAAAATATTTGGGAATTCAAAATCAAGAGTTACTCAGTACATCACAGCACCATAAGACTGCAACTGCAACCTTCAATGTAAATGTACTTCTCTACAAAATGTCTTTGGTTGATGCCTATTTTTTTTAAAGTCAGTTGTCCATCTTGAAATGATATCTCATGCTCATCCAAGCTCGGTGTGTGCTTGAACTCTCACAATGGTGTTTTCTGTGCTCTTCCTGCAGAACACTAAATCACATTCAGGGTGACCCGAACAAGGTGTTACATTTCCATGTTGTGTGATTATTTTTACTATTCCGTGTGAGATCCTTGTAGCTGATGGTTTCATCTTTGAAAACTGCACAGATGAGGGGGGAGAACATGGATGAATGGCTTCCTTAGATGGGACAGCATGAGAGTCGGAGGGTGTGGAATTGAGGACTAGAGACTGCAGTGGGAGGAAGGAAGCACAGAGAGGGGTAGAAGCATTGTTGGTGCTACTGCTACCCCCTTTTGGGAGTTAATATTTCACGTATGATGAAGCACAGAAGCCCACTGTTTGGAAGAGTTCAAATCACATGCAGACAGATTTTCAATCCTTCATCTGTACCTTCAACCAGGTTTCTGTAATCTGCTCCGTGTTGACAATATGGTGTAATTTACACTTGCACTTAATTACATTTAAAGTCTGTAATGTTATGCTTGGAGGAACAGTTAAGCCATTTGTCCAAAATCACACAATTTCAATCAGGTGTAGAAATGTAGAAGGGAAACTTTCAATGCCGGTCTGAGCAGCACAGTTGGGCAAAATGTTACTCCCAGCAAAATATGGTATGCGATGGGCAGGGGGGAGCTGAGAGTCCATCCCTATTCCTTGTTGAAGATCTTTCAGGCTTGCCTTGCCCAAGGCATAAAAGCTAATGTGCCATACTGCAGTCTCCATGTTTCGACCCTGACCCAAAGGTTGCTCATACACCATGTGAGAGACTCTGCCCCCTCCTCTTAGCTAAAACCTAAATGAAAAATCAGTACACTCTCCACTGGTGCATGTATATCATTTAATGAAGTTACCCCATATCTCAAGTACCATGACTCCATGTGCTGCTGTCATGTCTGTCCTGTGGCTCCTCTTTTCATTTACTGCTATATACTAAGCAGTGCTTTAAATGGACAGACATGTCTAATGGTGGATTACCTGTATGCTCTCATTAGAAATACCTGTGCTTTTAATTTAGTGATTTTAGGTCTAGAGTGCCTTGAGGCAGCTCAGTTAGTAGTATGCCCTACACAATGGTTAAATAACCCTTTCTAGACTCTTCCCTCCTCCACCCCCCGCGGCTCACCCCAAATCTCAGTTTACTACTGCAATCTCACAAACAACCCTAATAAATTTTCCCTCATGTATCTCTCCTTTGACTCATCCCAAACCTCATTTTACTTCTATTATCTCCCTAATACCTTTCTGCAGGCTCTTCTCTCGTCCATCTCTTCTTTACTTATCTCAGACCTAATATTACTACTACGATCTCCCAATTAACACTTCTGGATTCTTCCCTCTTCTATCTCGCCATTATCTAATCCAATCCAACTAACAGACTCACATGTCCTCCGGTCAAAGTAACTCATATCTCCCTATACTAATACTAACACTGTATTCATATCTCCCTATACTAATCCACCACTAATCCTTTTGGGTTCTGGAGTAGCATGCCACTCACTGAAAAGTGCTTTGACGCCTTGTCAGGGGTAGTAACCGCTATATAAATATAATTACACCTACTTGCCAGACGTGTGTACCTCACCACCACTCTGTGCTCAGCTCTGAGAGTGCACCTTTGAAGTCGCCACAGCAGCTGGTGCTGCCCTCACAAAAGGCTGTAGGGACAACACAATGCCTTGGGATCAATTTTTAGATGTCGCTGCTCTCTAGTCGACTATGGAATTCGATAACCACTCCTCTTAGGAGGAGACCTGTGACATGGAGTGAACAGCAAGCCTTTCTACGATCAGCGCCAGACATGCTGGCCTTTGCAATATAGGCACAAGGAATTACTATTCATCAGCAGAACCAAACAATACCAAACTTCAAGGTAGCTGCATTTACATGCTTATGGTGATCAAATGCTCTGGCTTCCTTTATTTTGGGAAGGCATGTCTGCTGCTGTACATTGAGCTTTGTGAAAATAAGTGATCTTTTCAGATTGAGTTGTTCCTCATCATCGCCTTCTGGTGATAGATTGGTGGTAGTGCAGTGCTTCATTACTTTGTCCATCATCCTGGGAGCATTGAGCTGCTCTGACATGCTGACTTTCTTTTGCTGTACAGAGTTTGAGGTTGGATGGCTTGGAGCACTCTCTCCACCACGACTACCACTAAGCCACATTGCTGTTATAAGCCTTACTATTCTGACCTGAAAGCAATGGAGGCTCTGTGGGCATGGTCTTCACTGGTATTCACAACTCCAGTTACTAGGAAATGGGCTCGGCTCACGGGGTGAAGATGCACTGTGAGCCCAGACTGCTATTGTTAGGGTGACTTGGCCATCCTTGTTGCCAATGATTGGAGTGGCAGGAGGTGAAATGGCAATCAATACCCTCTCTCGTCTCGCAATTTCACTGTCCCCTCTCATCTCACACTCCTTGCCTCCTCTCTATATTGCCTCCTCACACATGCTACCTTCCTGTACCTCCTTGCGCTGTGCACTATCCCACCTCTTGCCTCCCCCCTTGTAGGTGCCCCTCCCACTCGTCCATCATTCTCCTTCTCTCTCGTACTCTCTGTCACTCTCTCACACACTCTTCCCACCTCTCTCATATTGGTTCACTTCAGGTCTTCGAGTGCAGATTCTTTCCTGTGCCTTTTCAAAATTTCTGTCCCTCAAACCCACGTTCTCCTCCTCTTCTTGGGATGTCTTCTGCGTACACAGGTGCACTCTCTTTATGCATCTGTGGCCTACTCTCCCTCTTCCCCCCTTTCTCTCACACTCTTTCTGCTTCTCTGTCTGGAGTTAATTCACCACTTACTTGGTACACAAACTAGCTATCCCTCTCTATCTTCCTTTCTATCTATTCTGTGTAGCTGTCACCTCTATCTATTCATCATGCCACATAATTCCACTACACAAATACACTACATACAAATCCACCCCACACAATTCCACAACTAACAATACCAATTCAACCCACATAATTCCACTCCACACCACATACATCCATTACACTCCAAAACAAAACACATGCATAAAATACATTTTCATTTACACCGCCAATAGCTCTAACTCTCGTAAGTGTGAGACTGATTGCATTGCAAATGCTTGTTAATTTTCTGTTGGCGATCTAGTCGAATATCGTCGACTTTCAGCTTTAGAGTTTTTGGTGCAGTACGTGTTGACTTTTTCTGTCCATTTTAAATTGTATTTTTAACTAATTCAATATTTTTGTTAGTTTGCTTTATGGTTGTTTTTATTGCTCAGTGTTTGTTTAGTTTGATTTTTTTCATTAGGAATTATCTTTTATTGTGGAATCTTAGAAGTGTTTCTATTTTAATGTTTAATATATATTTATGTTTTTGTGTTATTTTGGAGGTATTTTTTACGTTCAATTTTATTCATAAATGTTTATATTTATGCCATTAATGGTATTTAGTATTTTTGTTAGTTACTTATTTGATGTTTTGTATTTTAAATATGTTATGCTTAAAGTGAAATTTATTGGTATAAAAATGAAATAATATAGTTAGATGATTTACTATTTTATGTGTAATTTGAATGTATTTGTTGTTTAAATTTGAAGTAAAACAAACTTATTTTTTAATTTTTTATATTGTTTATTTTCTCTTGTTGGAAAATATAGTTTGTAAACGGAAACAAAGGATCTTAAAAAATTAGTAAACCACCATAAACAGAAAGCAATGGACAGTATATAAACAGAAAAGATATGTCAGAAAATCATCAAAACCATCAAAATCCACATTGAGGGGATGCATCGTTGTAATAATATCAAAAGCTAAACCCCTTCACCTTTGCCATCCAGTGTCTCACCCATCCAGAGCCTTACTGCATCCCAGATCTTACTCAGCCTCTGTATACAGCATCATTCTCTAACAGAGATATTTTTAAAACACAGATATTAAAATATTCTCACTACCAACTCCAGGGACAAGGGTCCGTACTTGAGGTGTCAGAACCAATCTAGCCAGAGAGACTGAAAAATTTGATAAACCCACAACGTTTGAGTCCCACACGACGGATAAGTTCAAACTCCTATACATTTTCCTGAAAACAAAAGCCCAGTATCAGCATAGGACAGGACAAGAGGTGAAGACATGTCCCGCACCAGCGCCCTATTCCCCACAGCGAAAACAGCAGTCATCTGTTCTGAGCTTCATGACCTGAAGTGGGGAGTATAGTAAAAATCATTAATACATTTGATGTAATGAACCTTAACTCATAAGCCTCCTATCTTCAACCACACCCCTGTTTCTGGAAGCCTACTCCATTTATCCGCCATCAGCTGAAAAGAATCAACCTATTGATCTTATGCAACAGAATATATTATTTTATAAACCAGACTCCACCCTTCACAGGAGCTTTCGTTACCAGAGAGTATTTTGAGACCAGGTAATCTCATCTTTATTAAGACTGAAAATAAAATGTCAAACTTGCAGATACATATAGAAACAAATATGGAGAAGGGAAACTGTTGCTGCATATTCTCAAAGGAAAGGAAAACATACCCCTCAAACAACGCAGAGAGGTGAATTAGGGTTAAATCCTAAATACGTATATCGATTGATCAGGGCAGTTTCCGGGAATACTTTTTTTTAGAGAACTCCAGATGAGATTGAAAGCTTTAAGGTCTTGCGCCGGGTTCTTTTAAAATACACTGTGTTGATTATGCCAACACCGGGATCAATCGATTTCCCTAATATCAGGTAATCACCAAACATACAACTCTGCTCTCACATCCCCTAGCGTGGAGCCCAGAGCCAGATGAAGTCGAGCAAAAAACAAGGCATGATAATAAGGCTGCAGGACAGAGAGAGAGAGCCCACCTTTCTCCTTAGGCAGCTGGAGGAGCTTACCTTGCAGCGAGACTTCCTTTAACTCCAAATAAACATCTGCCAACATGACTTATTTAAAAAGGCCATAGAAAGAAAAAGAAGGATACAATGGAAGAGATACAAATACCTAGGGAGAATAATCATTTGATGAGATTGCATCTGACAATTAGGCTCAGATGCAGATGATTCCACTTTTGAAGACATTTACTGTGTGTTGATAGAGGTTCCCATAGTTATATTCGATAATCTCCTCCATTTAAATTGACAATAGGACCCCCAAATAAGTAGCCGCATGACCCATCCTTATCCTGAGTGGGAGGAATTGCATTAGACAAAACCTCTGTTTTATTACAACTGAGATTGTATCCTGAGACTACACCAAATGCCTGGGCGTCCACCTCAACTGTCCTTATGGTCCTAGCCGGGGTGGGAGTTTCAACTGCCACATCATCTGCATAAGCTAGACGTTCACCTCAAATTGGTGCTTTGTCAAGGGATGAATATCCTCGGCCAATTCAAAAGATTGAATATAGGGCTAGATGTATAAAGTGAACAGCTGAGGGTATTCTCAAAGGAAAGAAGAGCGGAGGAGAGACAGGTCAGCCCTGCTTAGGGCCACAAGAAATGTCTGTGGGGTGAGAGTGAGATCCTGAACAGCGAATCCTCATGTTCAGGCTGATGTAGAGTTGACAAACTCTAGATAATAAACTAGAGCCAAGTTCCACAATCTCAATGACCATCAGAGGTAAGGTCAGGAGACCCGGTCGAAGGTCTTCTCCGCATCAAGCATAATCATACCGACTAGGCCTTTGGCAATGGAGGCAGTGTCTAAGGTGGTGATGGCCATATTGACATGTGAGGTTGTCTCACATCCAGGGATAAATCCGAGTTGGTTTAAATCGACCAATCTTGAGTTAACCGCTGGTAGCCTGTTGGCCAGGATGCAAGTATACATTTTTGATTCAGCATTGAATAAAGAAATTGGACGATGTGAACCACACCGAGTAGTTTCTTTCCCTTTTTAAGAAAGATAACAATATTGGTCTCATCCCAAGACCTAGGGACCTGACCAGACGCATTAAAGCAATTAATCAGATCCTTAAAAAACAAAGTCAAGATATGCAAGAAAACCCCATCAAATTCTAAAGGAATTTGATTGGGTCCAAAAGCCTTACACTTAGTTAGAGAGCGGATAGTAGCTTCTATCTCAAAGAGAGTTATGTGTGTACTTCTAAGTTAGATTTCTAGGCATGATTCAGCTTACAATGAAAATACTGCCCAACAAATAGGTACAAAGCCTCAGTAGAGTGAAGACAGTCCTCTAGATAGAGATGTTGATGAAACTGCCAGAAAACCACTCTAATGTCAGCTGGGTCTACAATAAGCTCCCCTTTTTCATTCCTGATCTTTTGGATAGCATTTAAACTGGAGCTGTCCTTAAATCTAAAGAAGAGCATCAGATCCAATTCTTTACTGTTCCCAAAGATTAATAGTTGCCAGGCTCAGCACTTTTTAACCTCCTGATCCCATATGCACTTTCTGAGAGTTCATTTATTATTTTATAATATTTGGCTTTATTTTTTGCTATGTTAGTGTCGTCAATAGTGTATTTTTCAATATTTCCGCGCAATGTATATTTCTTTTTAAAAGTAACAGCATTTTCTGAAATTTGTGGTTTTACTATTAATAGAAGTAGATATTTTTAATGGTGATATTTTGGTCATCAATAGTTTTCTTTGTGTTAAGTATAGGATGGCGATGTTTTTGTAAGCTATTTTCTTGGTGCTCTTTTTGTGAATCAATATTGTTTTCAATGATGTTATGACATTGATCCCTCTGGTTTTCTACTTAGGACAGCTAGGCCTGTCACAGTGAATATAGCTTGTTTGGCCTTGTCACTGCAGGAACATGCTAATATGAATTTTATGCATGCCGCATTTTTTAAAACTGCACCGACAATTACATAGTGGTGACTCTCTAAGATTTTGAAGGGTGTTTTTTACCTGTCTGAAAAAGTCCTTTTAGCAGGTCACACTGCAGCGGTCAGGCTACAGAGGTAAGCCTGAGGCCATGTGTTCATTTGCCACACTAGCGAATGGCACAATAAGTGCTGCAATGCACAAATTACACTTCATTTTAAACAAATATTACTTTACTTGGTTGTAAAACCATAAAAGCACATAAAAATACAGACTAAACTGTCCAGACTAAACTGTCTAACACATATTAGACATCCAATTAAAAAGTCAAATTAAGACATAATAATTGCAGCTGTACCATGGAAGTAAAAATAAAATATAGGTATTAAAAATGTGGGGGACTCAATAGCAACCTAAAAGAACAACACATGTGTAATAAAATAAAGAATAAACATGTTCAGTGGCCCTGTAATGGGGTGGCAAGTTCAACACTGAGAAGAAAATGTAGGTGAAGCTGGAGGGAGCCTCGTTAGGGGCGATATCCAGCAGGTTCTATTCCAATGCTTTTGCCCTAATGGGCCAGCTCCAGTGAAGGTATTTAGCCACAGCCCAGACAACAGACTCCCAAGTTTCAGTGCACAGCAGCCTAAGCATCAGGAGATAGTGCCTACACCCTAACTGCCTCAGGATAGGGATGATCCAACTTTTCCTGGGCCGGTTGTAGTTGGGAGAGAAGAAGATAAAATGCAGTAAGAATTCCTCTGCCTGCACGCACACCAGGCACACAGTATTTTGTTTTGCAATGGATTTCTTGATACTAGGGTACTGTAGTGGAATTTAAGAAACAATGTCCTGGCATCCTGAATAGACAGGTAATCTAGAAAGGGCTCAAATTCAGTGTGGAGTTTCAGCTCAAGTAAGGCAATAGAGAGAGAGCCATGATTCACTTTTCTTATGTCTTGTTCCAACTTCGAAAGCCAGAATGATTCTTTGAGTGCCTCCCTGTAGAGTAGTGAGGAATCGTCAAACCAGAATTCACTGAGACAGAGGTCTGACAGACAATCTTTCAGATGGTGTAGCCATTTGATTCTACATAATTTGTCTTTTGCAACTATTTCTTTGAGAGCTTGATAGTAGTCAAGGGTGGCCGAGGTATATTTAGACCTATGCCAATAGAGAAGAGACCATAGCTGAGCCTTATAGGCCTCTGGCATGAGCCCCATATCTTGTAAGAATGGTAGTAAGAGGGTGCTTTTAGGGAGGCTTACTATGGCTCTCAAAAAGTTGTTTTCTGCTACACTGAGTCCTGCCATGTTTGTACAGCCCCAGGTCTCTGCCCCATACAAAGCACTGGCCTCTGCCTTAACCCTATAAACATTAAAGGTAGGTGAAATGTGGGTGGTTTTGGAAGATTTGTAGAGTCTTAGGATCACTTAAACCTGGTGTGACAGGTTCGGGGCACTTTTTCTAACTTGGAGGGACCAGGACATATTGTTGGTTAAAGTGATTCCCAAATAATTAAACTCTGAGACCATACCTTAAGGAAGAACCTTGAGCATGATGGAACCTCTAAAGGACCTGTGCGGACAAATGGTCATGAATTTAGTCTTTGAGCAAATAATGACCAACCCTCGTTCATCACAAAATGTCACAAATGATTCACTTTTCCCATGTCTTGTTCCCACTTGCAATGCCAGAACAATTGTTTGAATGCCTCCATCAGAGAGTGGTGGGAATCATCAAACCAGAATGCACTGAAACTGAGGTCCGACAGACAATCTTTCACATAGCGTAGCTATTTGATTCTACATAATTTGTCCAGTGTGACTATTTTTGTGAAAGTTTGGTAGTAGTCATGGAGGGCCAGGTTATATTTAAGCTACACCAATAGAGGGGAGGCCGTAGCTGGGCCTTATCAGCCTTTGGCACAAGCCCCACATCTCATAAGAGTGATATTAAGGGGTGCTCTTGGGGAGGCTTACTATGGCTCTTAAAAAGTTATTTTTTCTGCGACATTCAGTTCCGTCACATTTGAGCAGCCCCAGATCTCTGCCCCATACAACACACTGGCCTCCGGAAATGCCCTATAAACTTTTAAGGTAGGTGAAATGTGCCTGGTTTTAGAAGATTTGTAGAGTCTTATGATCACTAAGGTTCAGGTCACCTTTTTTACCTAAGGGGACCAAGAAATATTGTTGGTGAAATTGATACCCAAACAATTAAACTCAGAGATCCTAGCTAGAGGAAGACCCTTGAGCATGATGGGACCTCTAATGACCTGTGCAGGCTATTGGTCATGAATTTAGTTTTTGAGCGATTAATGAACAGCCCTTGTTTTTCAAAAAATGTCACAAAACTGCCAACTAGCATTTGAAGGCCTACCAGAGTTTTGGATATCAACAGCATGTTGTTGGTGAATAGGAGTTGGGGGATTTTTCTACCCACCAACCTCGGAGAATCGCTCAGGCAGTGTTCCAAATAGACCACCACACCTTTGAAATATAAGGAGAACAGGTTTGGGGCAAGAACACAACCCTAGCGAATGCCCCTGGGGACTGCTATCTGATTCATTAGTTCTCCCCTGGTATGCCATCGAATGTCTCTGTAAGTGTCAAGAAGCAGATGCCTGAGGATGTCCAAAACATCAGGTGGCACCTTGCCATCCTTCAGAACATCCCACAATTTGGAATGGGAGAGCAGGTTGAAAGCTGTTTTAATGTCCACAAAGACTAAGTATAAATTAGATTTTTTTTTATTATGACTGTCTTCCAATAAATAATCATGAACCGAAAGACCTGGTCAATTGTACTTGTCTGGCTTATAAACCCCGCCTGCAGATAAGACAGAGCTCCATGTTCCTCCATCTAATGGTCAAGCTGAAACAAAATCTGCCCACTAAAAAACGTTTGCATTAGATCAATTAGGCTAGTTGCCCTATAATTCAAAGGAGAGTCCCTTTGTCCTTTCTTGTATAGAGGAACAATTTCGGCTACTTTCCAGCAACGCAGAATCTCCATCTCCTCCAGTATATGGTTAGTTTGCATGTTTATGTATTGTGCCCCGTTCTCAATGTTAGATAAAAAAAGATCCACGGGGACCCCACCCAGCCCTGTGGCCTTTTCAGCTGCTACAGACTTGATCGCCCTTACAGTCTCATTTATACCTATGGTTATTGTGGTGGGGGGAGACTGTGAGAGATAATTCAGAAAGGCTTTCTCACCCACACTCTTAGCTGGAGTGGGGCCGTAGAGGTTTGAAAAGTGTTTGTGCCATATCTCTGGGTGAATGGAGTCTGCAAGGTGAGTTTCGGGACTCTGCCCCTTATTTGCTACCAAATGCAGAACTTCCTGCTGTCTTTATTGGCTGCAGCTTCAAATATATCTTCTCAGAGCTGGGAATTCCATTCATCGTGGGCTTTGAGTTGGATCTCTATGTACTTTTTCCAACTAGTTCTAATAGTGACATCCCCTTTCTCAAGGGCCTCTTGCAGCTCTGTTTTTACCCTAATTCAAACTTTATTGAACGATGTATGACCTGGTTGAAAGATACTGCATGAGTGAATGTGGTGGCATGTAATGCAATCTCTCAAGGTATTAAAGAGTGCTTTACGTATCAATGTCAGAGCTAACAGTCTATCATGTGACGAAAAAGACCTATCAAGTTCAGAGATAGCAGAAGCCAAGCCCTATTCATATTATTCTTGAAGGCAGCCTGAGCTGTGAACTTTGCCCATTTTATCCTACTCCCACTGTTGAAAGATATTAGATCTGCAGCGAGGGAGAGGAGAGTATTTTTGGACTGACTAAAAAGTTTACTGAAGGAGGAATGTAGGGCATTGTGGTCACTGTTAAGTCCCGGTAGTACCCTCAAATTCAGTACAGCACGCCAGAGGGCAACCAATATGTAATCTATCCTACTAGGGAAGCTGGGACGATTGAAGGTGTGAGTTGCATTATGATCAGATGGAGTACGGCTGTTAGATGCCCTCAGCCCAAACATTTCTGTAAGGGATAGAAGCTGGTATGCTGCATATGTTACAGATGGTATAGGGGAACACCTCATCCTTAGGTTCAAAGAGGGAAGAGCTACTGCTGTCTAGGGGTCAAATGTTGTATTAAAGACACCTGCATCAATTAATGAGTCATGTGTGACGAAGGGATTCCTATGAAAGGCAAGATGGGGTTTTCTTTGTGATTCTCCACCCCCAAACGCTTGATTATAAACATTGTACATGTGATATGTATGAGAGTTCTCCATTGTGACCAGGAAACTTTGAATATCATGGGATGCAGTGTCAAGAGTGTGAAGTTTCACATTAAGGGAAGTGTGAGCCCCGATTAAAAGGCCATCCAATCGGCGACCCTTCCCAGTGTGAAATGTGGAGATGAAAATGTTAATGAACCCAGACCTGTGATCAGGGTCAATACTCCAGGTTTCCTGTATAAGACATATGTCGAATTGATCAATAAAAGATCCCCATGCAGGTTTGTTAAGCTTAGATCTAACCCCAGCTACATTCCAGGGTAACAAATTGGTTATGATCACTTTCTTGATGTAAAAATCAGGGGAGGGATTTAAGTATCTCAGCAGGGACATTATGGACCAGCATGGTGTGGGTACACATCCCAGAGCTCGATCATAGTAAAATGTTGTTGCTTGCAACCTATTTGGATATATTTATTACATCCTTGAATATCAAGTTTGCTATAACCAATGCTTGTTAAATGTCTCATTTATTATAACCAATGTCTGTTGATTATGCACATTGAATCCCACCTGCTAAACATCTGCCAGCTTTAACTGTGACTGCCAAAACCTGTGCTCTTCACAATGTGATCTGTATTGAACATGTGCCACAATCTGGAGGATAATTGCTCATTTCCTTAACAAGCAATCAGCTGCCAAAAGGCACATATGCGCATTTGATTATTTAAGGATGCTTGTTAGTCTGAGGCCTTGCTTGGCTTCGTACCTATGTCTCTGCTCACCTGTTTCCAGTCAAGTCAAGTTCCTTGTTCTCCAGCCTGCCTCCAGTTGAGTTACTGTGTTCCTCATTCTCAAACCAGCTTCCAGTTAAGTTCCAGTACTTCTCATCCTCTGGAGAGCCTCTAGTTGCGTTCTGGTGATCCTCACCCTCCTGTTGGCTTCCTGTGAAGTCCTGGCTCTCCTCTTCCGTCTTCTGCTGATGATCCAATATTTTCTGTAAAAGAGAGAAAATAAGAAAGGTGAAAAAAAACAGTTTGGGTTCATCTGAAATTTTCAAGCAAGTAACTTCATTTCAAGCTAAAAAAAGATTAATCGCTTAAATTAAACAAAACGGACCTCTGTCTTTTAAATAATTTGTGACAATAAGAACTAGCATGATTTATCATTTGGGTGGTAATCCAAGATACTGCTAAACAGACAATAAGGAAAGCACTCCCCTGAGAATTAAGAGATTAGAAATAGAGCAAGTTTATCAAAACTATTATTGGTAAGGGATTACACCAGAACACAAAGAAGTCCTTTAGTTTAGTTGATTGTTTTTGATTTTGGACATTGCTTCAGAGACTCTGAAAGTATTGTAAAAAGAAGAATAGACTTGTTCAACATTATAGAAAAATATGCACAATGTGTCAACAATAACTGACATTATGCATTGTATAATTTTGCAATAGTTTATGCAAGTTCAAGATATTAATGAAGTAATTATTTTGCAGCCCAAAATCCTAAAAACCAAGAACCCAGTATTTTGAGAAATCAGAATTCCTGATGCTCAACACGAGATGCAGTTCAGGGTCCAGCAGTGCGCTTTTGTAGTCCACGAAGCAGAAGCTGATATTTTCTCTATTCCTCTTCCCCTTGAGGACTTGCGAGAGGGCAATATACACTTCATTGTGGTCACGTTAGTCCTCACCGGGGTTGGGGAAATATCATCACCCCATTGGAACGCCTGTAGTTCAGGTGAGTGGCTCGCACAGAATAGAAAGATAAGCCACAACATTAAGGTTCCCTTGGGGTGAAGTCATCACGGATCACGAGTGTGTAACTGATTCAGATCATTTAACCACTACTGAGCAGTTGGCAGTTATAGTGCACAATTTACATGAACAAGTCCTGAAATTACGAACCGAGAATCAGGAGCTCAGGGAGACCCTAACACGTTCCACATCCTTCACACAATCGAGGGATCCCTCAGGTCCACTGCCCATTAATAATCCCCCAAAATGTAGTACTCAGCCCTCCACTTCCACTCATGCTAATACCTCTGACCAGAATCTACATGTACACTCTGACATCTGTGCTGTTAGCCAACCCTGAAAAATACACTGTAGATAGTTCTCACTTTGTTGTTTTCGTGAGCTAATGCCAATTGCATTTTTTTGTGTAAACCTCAAATATTTACATCTGATGCTGCTAAGGTAGCATTTGCAGTTTCCTATCTTGGTAGTGTTACCGCCAATTTGTCTATTTCACCTATTGTAAAAAGGATCCCACCCTATATAAGTTTGCTGCATTTAAGGCAGCCCTAACGTGATTGTTGGCAAAACATGTTTTTATCCAGAATAGTACAACAAATTATTAAATGTACGACAAGGATCCAAGGACCTCATCACTTACATTGCTACTTTCAACCAGTTAATTACTGAGAATAGATGGTTTGAAAAAAAATTTACCTCACTTTTTTACAGAGGCCTGAGTGATTATTTAAAAGGTAGTTTATCTCACATTGTTGAATTACCAGAGGATTGTGCTGAATTAATTGATTTAGTAGTGAGACTAGCTCATCGGTTAGGAGAAAGGAAATCTGAACATCCTCGGAGTGAACCCAGGGTAGTTGTTTTAAAAACAGATACAAAAGAAAACGAAGAAAAAGCTTTGGAATGCCTGGAATTCAGGTGAGTGGCTTGCACAGAACACAGCCTCCTTCGGTTGTGGACCAGTATAGCTTGCTGACTAGGGACTAGATGTTCTGATTCCTTGGTAGGGGTCAACTGGGGCCTAATTCCCAGTCAATCTACCATGGAGGTGTCCAGAAATCGTATAAATTGGTGGCTATGCATGGATTGCAAACAAGGGATAGATTTAATTTAAACTGGATAATAGTGCCAGGATGAGGGTCTTTGCATAGCTGCAAGCTGACTATCCCATCAATCAGGGTATTAGATTTGAATACTAACTTCATAAAGTCAAAGAAATCTCGTTGGGCTCAAGGGTCAGGAAGTGGCTAAAGTGCATAATGTCCTAGCGTACGATAGACCAGCAATTTCGCATTGACCTTATGTAATGTATGCACTTATGTTATCAAAGAATCCTCATTCTCGTGTGTCCTTGTCGCTGACAGGCACAGGATGAGCCCACCCTTGGCCTGGGCTTTGCCCGGGCATGTCCCGCACTGCGCAGATGTGGCAAGTGCTTGATAGCGCTGATGATTGGCAGAAGATACACAATGTTGCAAGGCCTCCTTGCATGCCCTATAGGAGCCTGTGACTTGTAGTCCCTTGCGAGCCTAGGCTGTGCATCCAGTACCATCGGGATGTGTCAAGCTCTTACTAGTGCTAATGATTGGCAGCAGGTGCAGACTGTTGCAGGGCCCCGTTGCACTCCCCATAGAAGCCTGGTATTTGTAGTCCATTGTGAGCCCAGGCAGTGCTGTGGAGATGTGACGAGCGCTTTATAGCACTGATGACTGGCAGCAGGTTAGACTGCTGCAGGGCCTCCTTGCATGCCTCATACATGTCCCATAGAACCCTGGGACTTGTAGTCACTTGTGAGCCCAGGCTGCACATCCCATGCCGCAGAGATGTGGCAAGCGCTTTATAGCTTTGATGATTGGCAACTGGTGCAGACTGTTGCAGGACATCTTTGCGTGCGCAGTAGAAGCCTAGGACTTGTAGTCCCTTGTGAGCCCAGGCTGTGTGCCATGGGTATATTATCACACCATATACTAAGGCCTTATAGAAAAGTTAAGTATGCCTATATGAAGTAACCATCTTTTGCCTGGTACATCCCCAGATTTTGGTCTCAACTGCTTTGCTGGCTGTAGGACTCTGTGCACTTTACCTCTGCTGATAAGTTGTAAAGCGATCAATTTGCATACCCCTTTTTGACATATAAACTTACCTGTAAGCCCATAACACGCAGTAGAAATTGTACCCAAGGCCCTTCAGTTAAATGTCATTAGTGAACTGCAGCACCCATTATGCCATCCACTACAATGACAGTGCAAACCTGACTGCAGGCCTACCATTTGTAGACAGGCCATTTTAGTTTTAAACTACAAATTTGACCTGCCAAAACATCCACTTTTGAGAGCTCAAAGTATTCCTTTTAAATGTTCATAAGTCTCCCCTAAGCAAGACTTACTGCTTATGAGGCAGGATGCAAGGTATTTTAAGGTAGAACACATACAGTATATGTTTAATGTTAAAAATGTCTCCACAGTGAAAGAGCCACAAAAGCTACTTTTGCTTAGCTAGAGCTAGAGCTAGGCTAGCTGTTTCATAGGAAAACACTGGGTTAAATTTAATAAGGCTAATTTCAGCTGGGAGACAGGTAGAAATATAATTCAAAGACTGTTTTTAAAACAAATTCAAAATAACATAGAATTTGAATAACTATCAAGGAAAAGGTACTGTTAGACCTATTAGCCTTAGGGTGGACTTTCCCAAAACATTTTGCCTACTTACCTCCAATTTCTCCTGAAATTACTTTTTGTGGACGTTAGGACTTTGTGCACTTTACCACTGCTAACTAGTGCTAAAGTGGCTGTGCTCACTCCCCTAAATATGGTTTTATTGGCATGCACCTAACGGGCATATTTAGTTACTTATGAGTCCCTTGTAGAGCTGTATACCATAGACCCAGGTCCTATAAATTAAATGTTACCAGTGACCTGCAGCACTTAGTATGCCACCCACTTAAGTAGCCCTTTAAACCATGTCTTAGATCTGCCATTGCAGCCTGAATGCAATTTTCAAATGCCATGCAGACTTGGCCTTTAAATCCCCTTGCCCAGCTTTCATCTCTCCTTTTATTATACACAAGCCACCCCTAAGGGAGGCCAATGCAGCCCATAGGGCAGAGTGCTAGGTTGAACATGCACTTTTAAGTTTACTATATCCTGGTAGTGAAAACCTCCTAAATTAGTTTTTCCACTAGTATGAGACCTACCTCTCCCACAGGATAACATTGGGCATTCCTTCTTACATTTCATAATCTGTAATTTCCGATAGGGATCTGGTCACTATGTCATATTTGCTAGCTATAAAACTGTAATGATAAACCCTCTTTTATGGTTTTCAGTACACTTTTAAAATGCCACTTCTAGAAATATGTCATTTTTCTGCCCTTAGCCCTTTCTGCCCCTGCAGCCCAGTCAGATGACTAGGTGTAGGTGACATGCATTGTGAAGTCCTCCCAGACAGTCATGCATAGTTGGTAGTGACCACAAACCAAAGTACAAATGAATAGTCTGTGGTCTGCCTTCACAAGGGCCTAACTACCCTGCATTGTCACTGCAGGCAGCTTGGAGTCAGGGTAGGGAAGACAGGAAGTTCCATGCACTTCAAATAATTTTTCCAGAAACTTCTCCTCCCATCTTCCAGGAGAAGGGCACCAGGGTATAAAAATAGGAGCTTCAGACACACTCTTCAGTTCACTACTGGACCTATGGAAGGACTCTCAAAGGACTGCCTGCTGCTGTGACCTGCAGTGCACATTGCCATCCTGTTGCTGTACCTGAAGCAACAAATCTGCTTCCTGAAGCCTGCCTTGAACCCTCAGAGACCAGGCCTGATGTTGAACCCTGCATGTTCACCCGCTCCTAGGCCTACCTGAAGTGATTCCAAGGGCCTCCTGTTTAGATTTATAGGGACATAAAAGGTTCCCACCATTTTGAACCTGCACCTGAGCCAAGCCTGAGTGACTCCTGAAACCCCAAGAGGTGTCCTACTAGTCCTGGACCCTTGATTGTGGTGCTAAAGATGCACAGATGACCAAAAACTACAACTGAGGACAGAGACAGATTTTGCCCAAAAGTGCTCGGAGAACCAGGAGAAGACTGAGGTCAAAATGCTTGTCTATTCCCCGAAGTGCATCGCTGGCCGGATTGACTTGCGGCTTCTCCTGCTACGTTCTTCTCCGCTTTTGCAATTTTTAAGGGGCTCCCCAGTAACCCAGGGACCTGGGTAAGAGAAACTAAACCCAAAGGGTCCAAAGGGGGGAAGTCTAAACCTAGACTTCCACGGCAATAGTTGCATATAAGCTTGCAATAAAAAGGTTACATTTTAAACAAATTTATTTAAAAAAAATCATATTCAAAATTAGACACTAAGGCCCTCATAACAACCCTGGCGGTCGGTGATAAAGTGGCCGTAATACCACCAACAGGCTAGTGGTAACTACTGCCAAATTATGACCATGGAGGAAAGATCTCAGAAAGACAGCCAATGTACCACACCGACCGCCAGGGTGGAAGCAACTGGTACCACAGCGGTAGCCGCCTACAGCCAGGCAGAAGTCAATGTTCCTCCGACCATATTATGACTCTGCAAACCGCCATCTTTTTCAGGGTGGTACCAATGTCATCAAAAGCCTGGCAGAAACAGAGCTCAGAAGGATAGGGACTCACCATTGGAGACACAGGGAACAACAACGCCGCCATGGAACCCAAACTGCATGTCTTCCAGATGATCTTCTACGTTCTGCTCCACTGCGAACACCAGTGCCGGCGAAGACAACGGCAGTGAGTACAGCCACATAGCACACAAGGGAGGTGGTAAGAAAAAGAGACACACACACGCACAACACACACCCCACACACACACCATACACACAACCAGATGCATTATAAAAACAATTTTACCCCGTAACTCGGCTGAATAATGCAAGGACAAAACAATTCTGCAAAAGTTAATGTAATGAGATCAACACAGTATGAAAAATAAGTTAGGCAAGATAATAGATATATGCATATGTACAGAAAAAGGAACACAACCCAGTCCACAATGTTCATAGGCCACATGACCACAGGCCAAAGTCCAAGGCCACACATGTCACCTGCTTTCACACGGAGAGAACACTGCAGGGGCATCAGTTGGTGAATAGGCAGGCACCTCAGGGGGATGGAGGACAGGGGGCACCTCAGCCGGAGATGTTACAAGACCACTAGTTCTGGAGAGGGCAACATGACCTGTGCTTGCTCCTGTGGAGTGCAAGGCCACAGTCTCTCAAGTGGGTGTCTTCCCCTTTGGATCTGGAGGGAGAACATGCCCTGTGCTAGATCCTGGGGATTGATGGCCATGTGGGTGTCTTACCCACTGGTTCTAGAGGGGGCAACATACCCTGTGCATGATCTTGGGGAGTGATGGTCTTGTGGGTGTCTTACCCACTGGTTCTGGAGGGAGAACATGCCCTGTGCTTGATCCTGGGGAGTGCTAGCCTACAGCCTGTCAAGTGGGTGTCTTGCCCACTGGTTCTGGAGGGGGCAACATGCCCTGTGCTTGATCCTGGGGAGTGATGGGCCACAGTCTTTTGAGTGGGTGTCTTTCCCACTGGTTCTGGAGAGGGCAACATGCCCTGTGCTTGATCCTGGGGAGTGATGGGCCACAATCTGTTGAGTGGGTGTCTTACCCACTGGTTCTGGAGGGGGCAACATGCCCTGTACTTGATCCTGGGGAGTACAAGGTCACCGTCTCTCAGGTTGGTCTCTTGCTCACTGGTTCTGGAGGGAGCAACATGCCCTGTGCTTGATCCTGGGGAGTGATGGGCCACAGTCTGTCGAGTGGGTGTCTTGCCCACTGGTTCTGGAGGGGGCAACATGCCCTGTGCTTAATCCTGGGGAATACAAGGTCACAGTCTCTCAGGCGAGTGTCATACCCACTGGCTTTGGAGGGGGCAGGCCGCACAGCAGTCCATGGAGGTAGGATTACATACAGTCTGCTGGCGGTGACGGCTGCACAGTGGTGATGCTGCTGGTGGGGGGAGGCTCCTGCCCATCCCCTACAACCTCGGAGGGCTGCACAACCATGGTTGGTGGTGGGGGGGTCCGTCACAGTTCCTGCCCCAGGCCCCTTGGTCTTCCTGCCTGCTGGCACAGGCTCCTTGGTTTTCCTGGCAGCCGGGGCAGGCTCCTATCCTTTCTTGCCTGCTGGTGCAGGATCCTTGGTCTTCCTGGCAGCTGATGCAGGTTCCTTTCCCTTCTTGCCTGCTGGTGCAGGCTCCTTGGTCTTCCTGGCAGCTGGAGCAGACTTCTGTCCCTTGAGGCTACCTGGTGCAGGCTCTTTCACCTTCAGAGTATGTGGCCTGGATCATTTTCCACCACGAGTGGATGTGGTGGTGACTGGGCCTGTGGACTGTGTGATTGAGGTGCTTGGCTGGGTTCTTCCTACCACGCCTATACGTGTGGGATGGTGGGGAGGGGTAGGGAAGAGGTCAATGGTGAATAGGTACAGTTTTTTAGGGACATTGGGATGGGAAGAGGGAGAAGGAATGGGAGAGGAGGATGAGGGAGTGGTTGTTGGAGGTGTCTGTCTGCTGCATTTTGGTGCAGGTGCATGGCCTGTATGATGTTGTGAGGTGGATGGCTGTTTGGGGTCTGAGTTCTTGTGTTTGTGTACTTTAGGAGGGGGATAGACACAGTAGGAGAGGATACAGGGGACGTGTGCATGGCTGCTGTGGAGGTGTCTGCCAGTGAGGTGTGTGTTCTGCTTGGTGTAGTTATGCTGGTAGTGGATGATGATGTAGTGCATGCAGGTGTGACTGGACGGAACTGGGTGGGCGGTGGTGGAGGAGGAGGGGGGATAGACAGTGGAAATAGTGGATGTTGGTGTGTCTGCAACTGGATGGTGTTGTGTGTGAGTGCCTGTGGGATGAAGTGTGGTGCTTGTGTTTGCCAGTGACACTCTTGGCTCCAGTATTGCGTGCATGCTCGTCTTCCTGTGTGCTTGGGATGGGTTGGGGTTGAGGAGAATGGGACTGGGCACTGGAAGATAGAGGGGGGAGGGTAGAAACAGGGACAATGGCTGCCATCAGAGAGGAGGCCAGAGCCTGAATCGATCTCTGTTGGGCCGCCAATCCAGTATGAATGACCTCCAGGAATGCATTAGATTGTTGCATCTGGGCTGCCAGCCCCTGGATGGCATTCACAGTGCCTGACTGCCCTACATAGATGGATCTCAGGAGGTCAATAGCCTCCTCACTCAGGGCAGCGGGGCTAACTGAGGCAGGGTCCGAGGTACCTGGGGCGAAGGAGATGCCCACCTTCCTGGGAGAGTGGGCACGGGCAACTCGATTAGAATCTGCTGGGAGGGCGGTGCAAGTACAGGGGGTGACGGTTGTACCTGTAGCGGGGTGGTCAGAGAAGTGTCCGCCACCACCAGGGAGCTTCCATCGGAGGAAGTATCTGTGTCAGAACTGTCCACTCCAGTCTCTACCGTGGTGCTCCCCTCACCCTCTGTCCAACTGGTGCCCTCACGGTCGGTGGACTCTGACTCCTTGGTCCTGTGGGATGCAGCTCCCTTCGTTGCCAGTGCCTCTGCTCCTCTGCCAGATGATGCTAATGCACATAAGGACAGGATAACAAAACAAAAAGTGGGGGAAGAGACAAAGGATACACTTGGTCAATGGCTGCACCGACACCACCGTTGGCGTACACAGCACCCTCACACACAGGGAACAGACCTACTCAATATGCCAGAACACTACCAGAGAAATAGTTAGCAGCCAAGGCATGGGGAGGGGCACACACCGCCAAATGCAGGACACCTGGGACCCACGCAGCCCTGACCAGTAGTGGATTCCTACGAGCTAGGTAGCCAGATTTTTCCTTCTGAACCCTACTCACCAGGGACCTCTGCTGCAATGTCAGGCCTGGCCTAGGGGCACCCACTGACACACATCCCCCACCCAGATACCACTCTGCTATGCATAAGTTGTAATGATGGGCACTGAACTCACCCACTCACCTGGTGGCTGCTGTGATGCCCTCAAGCACCCATCCAGCTCTGGATAGGCCACCGCCAGTATGCAGGCCATCAGGGGGATCAGGGTTCAAAGGGCACCCCTTCCTCGTTGGGAGGTCATCCCCAACTGGGCCTCCGCAATCTTCCATGGCCAGCGTCTCAGGTCCTCCCACTGTTTCCGACAGTGGGTGCTCCACCTGCCATAGACACCCAAGGTCCGCACCTCCTTGGAAACGCCATGCCGTATACCCTTCTTTTAATGGGCGCTGACCTGCAGAGGAAATACACACAGGAAAACACCATTAGACAAACAGTCCAGCCTGTTACACATATGGCCCACCATACCCATTTCCATCACCATTGGCACATACATGGCCCAGCACACAACCTATATGCTGCCCAGAGGACATCCACCTACCCCCCTTACACAATGCCTTCACACACACCACTCCATTGAATCATGCCTAATGCATTGTGCCCACAGTGTACTCACCTGTTGGTATGGAGGCACATACAGCAGTCCGTACTGGGGTAGGACCCCATCCACCAGTCTCTCCAACTCCTCCGAAGTGAAGGCTAGGACCCTTTCCCAGGTCACAGGAGCCATGGTAGGTTCCAGACACAGGTCACAACAGCACATGCAGTGTAGGTCCTCTCCTGTGGAAGGTCAGGTAGCAAGTGAGGAATCAGATAGAAAATGGCGGTCACGTCCACCAGCATAGATCACCATTGGCCACTGTACCCCATGTGGCCCAAATGTAACCAATGAGGAGTTGCATGGCAGTTCCCGACCACCTCCCGCAAAAGTGCACAACATCAGCTGAATTACCTCACTTCCACCTGTCCCTCCACACAGGACAGACGGACACCATTTTGGGGGGGCAGGCCCTGGAAAATTGCTGCATCACTGGTGATATTAGGACATACTGGACAAATCACACTGACCCATTAAAAATTAACAGGAAACAAAGTTATGTTGTAGCTCCATTGTTCAGTTTGTGACCTGCTCCTCACTCTTGTGTCCCTTAGATTCCTACCACTGCGGATCAACAGGAGATGGAGACATAACCCCATGTACAGACCCCTGGTGGACTTGTCAACACAGGAGGACAGGCACCCTATCCTCACCTATAGACTTGACAGGGCCACAATCACAGAGCTATGTGCCCAATTGGAACCTGACCTTATAACTGCTATCCGTCACCCCACTGGGAACCCCCCTCTTGTGCAAGTTCTATCTGTGCTCCAATTCCTGGCAACTGGTTCTTTCCAAGTGACAGTGGGCTTGGCAGCAGGAATGTCACAGCCAATGTTCTCAATAGTTCTGACAAGAGTGTTGTCTGCCTTGATAAAACACATGGACAGCTACATTTTTTCCCCCAGGTTGAAGATTTGGCCACAGTGAAGGCCGAGTTCTATCCAATGGGACATATCCCCAACTTAATCAAGGCGATTGATGGAACACATATTGCAATTGTCTCCCCCCAGCAAAATGATCAGGTGTTCAGAAATCGAAAGAGTTCCACTCTATGAATGTACAGATGGTGTGCTTGGCTGACCAGTGCATCTCCCACGTCAACATTAAGGCCCTCATTACAACCCTGGCGGTCGGTGTTAAAGCGGCGGTAAGACCGCCAACAGGCCGTTGGTAAAAAAAATGGAATCATGACCATGGCGGAAACTGCCAACATAGACAGCCACTTTACCACTCCGCCCGCCACGGCGGTAGAAACAAACACTGCGGCGGTCACCGCCAACAGACAGGCGGAAGACAATGTACCGCCCACACTATTATGAGAGGCCAATCCGCCACCTTTTCCTGGGTGGAACCAACGTGAACAAAAACACGGCGGAAACAGGACTTAGAAGGGAAAACACTCACCTCTCCATACCCCACGAAGAACCTGGACGCCATGGAGCCAGAACTCCAAATACTCCCTGCGATGGTATTCCTGCTCCTCTACCAGGAGCACGAAAGACGTGGGCGATGACCACTGTGAGTACTGCATCTACAACACAGGGGAGGGGGGAGGGAAAAGAGAGTGGCACACACAGGCAACAAGCAAAACCCCCACCCCACCATCACCCACAACATACACACAAATACATGCTGCAACATTACATTTACAGCCCCCCACCCCCGCTGGAAGAACGCAAGGACAAAAGTAAATGAGTTGAACCAGTGTAATAAATAAAAATCCATTAGTCAAAACTTTAAATACACTACATACAATTATGTACACCAATGACACAAGTCCGGATAGTGCACCATTCATAGTCCATGGACCATTGGACCCAAGAAAGCATGGGCGAGGTCCACACTCGATTCCAGACTTCAAGTGGAGAGAACACTACAGGGGCATCAGATCAAAATTAAACAGGCACCTCAGGGGGAAGGGAAGGGGGGGCACCTCAGCCAGATGAGTGCACAACGCCAGCTCCACGAGGGGGCTCCATGTCCACTGCTGTATCCTGGGGAGTGCAAAGCCACAGTCTCACAAGTCTTTACAATGGGTAGTTTGCCCACTGCTGTATCCCGGGGAGTGCAAAGCCACAGCCTCACATGTCTTTACAGTGGGTGGTGTGCCCACTGCTGTATCCAGGGGAGTGCAAAGCCACAGTCTCACGAGTCTTTACAGTGGGTGGTTTGCCCACTGCTTTATCCTGGGGAGTGCCAAGCCACAGTCTCTCAAGTGGATGCCTTTCTCCACTGGTTCTGGAGGGGGCTTTGTGCCCAGAGTGCTTCATCCTGCCAAGGGCTGAGGTAGTGGATGTGATACTCCACTGGTTCTGGAGGGGTCTTTGTGCCCAGGGTGCTTCATCCTGCCAAGGACTGAGGTAGTGGATGTGATACTCCACTGGTTCTGGAGGGGGCTTTGTGCCCAGAGTGCTTCATCCTGCCAAGGACTGAGGTAGTGGATGTGATACTCCACTGACGGTGGTGCAACATGCAAGCTGCCCAGACTCCTGGAACTGACCACCAACCTCGTATCACTGGGGATGGCAGCCATGTCTGCATTGGTGCCACTGGCTCAGGATGTCTCGGGCCGCTGGTGGTGCTGGCAGCGGTGTCAGTGGCATCGGTGCTGGCGCCGGTCTCAGTGCCATCGGTGCTGGTGGCGGGCTCTGTGGCATCAGTGCTGGTGGCGGGCTCTGTGGCATCGGTGCTGGCGGCTGTCTTTGTGGCGGCAGTGCTGGTCTTTGTGGCGGCGGTGCTGGTGCCAGTCTTTGTGGCGGCGGTGCTGGTGGCCGGCTCAGTGACTGCGGTGCTGAAGGCGGGCTCAGTGACTGTGGTGCTGGTGGCGGTGCAGGTGGCAGTGCAGGTGGCAGTGCTGGTGGCGGTCTTGTCCAACCTGCAGGTTGGTGTCTACGTGGACCTGGCCTTGATTTTCTTGCCCTTCCCCACCTTGGATGGTGGCGCAGCTGTCTTTCCACTATCCACTTTTGTTTTGCCTGAGCCCTTGGTGGCAGGTGTTTTCGCCTTCTCCCTCCGGGATATGGGCAACTTTTTGACTTTTGGAGGTGGCGGAATGTCCTTGCCCTCGCTCCATGGAACACTGGCAGCCCTGATACTTGGTGGTCTCAAAAAGCCAACAGTTGCTGGCACCACTGTGCCCGGTGATGTGGTGGCTGAGATGCTGGGTTGGGACCTGGAAAGGTGGGCCCTAGGGGACAGAGGGGGTGGGGAGGTGTAGAGAAGAGGTCAATAGTAGACAGGAAAAGATTTTTAGACACACTGGGACGGGTAGATGGAGTGGGTTTGGGAGTGGAGGAAGAGGTAGTGGTTGCAGGAGGTGTATGTTTGCTGACTTTGGGTGAAGGTGCATGGGCTGGAGGCTGTTGTGAGGTGGATGGCTGTTGGGTGGGTGTGTGGCTGCCTGAGCCACTCTTGTGTGTTGAGGTGTGTACATGCTGGTCTGATGGTGTGCTTGGGATAGGCTGAGGTACAGGGGATCAAGTCTGGGTGGTGGAGGTTGGAGGGGGGAGGCTGGACACAGGGGCAATGGCTGCCATCAGTGCTGAGGCCAGAGCCTGAAATGCTCTCTGTTGTGCTGCCTGGCCAGAATGAATGCCCTCCAGGTATGCATTTGTTTGTTGCAAATGCCTCTCTACACCTTGGATGGCATTCAGAATGGTAGACTGCCCAACAGTGAGGGATCTCAGGAGGTAAATAGCCTCCTCACTGAGGGCAGCAGGGCTGACTGGGGCAGGGCCTGAGGCAGGCCTCAGTCCCCCCGTATCTTCCATCCACACCACTCCAAACAGGCATTGCTGATACAGTATGCTCACAGTGTGCTCACCTGTTTGTCTGGAGGACCGAAGAGTAGCGTGTACTGGGGGAGGACCACATCCACTAACTTCTCTCACTCCTCCGAAGTGAAGGCAGGGGCCCTTTCCCCAGACACATGAGCCATCGTCAATTCCAGACTGAGGTCACAGCAGCACTTGCAGTGTAGGTCCTCTCCTGTCGAAGGTCAGGTATCAAGTGAGTGAACAGACAGAAAATGGCAGTCACGTCCGCAGCGGAGCGTACCGTCACCGCCGACGTACATTGTCATTGGCTCCTGCGACCCATAGGGTCCAATGTTAACCAATGCAGGATTGCGCCGCGGTCTTCGACCGCCTACCGCGACGGTGTAGAACGCCAGCGCAGTTACCTCATATCCCATTGTTTCACCTTGCAGGTCAGGCAGCCGCCATTTCAGGGGGCCACATGGCATTATTTTAAAGGCATCACACCTATCTAGGCCTTGCATACACACAGTGACAAGCACATTGCGGATTGACAAATGTGTGCAATAAACATTTTTTTAATACCTCAGTATTGGCTGACTCTCTGCTCTCTGTTCTCGTCCATAGGGCATGTCCACTGGGGCAGGTGAGGAGATGGCGGCATCCTCCGGTGTACAGACCGCTGGTGGACCTGTCGACAATGGAAGAGAGACACGTAATAGTCACCTACAGACCTGATTGTGCACCAATTCATGAACTGTGTGCCCAGTTGGAGCCAGACCTGATATCAGCTATCCGCCATCCCACAGGAATCCCCCCTCTAGTGCAGGTCCTGTCAGTACTCCATTTCCTGGCAAGTGGGTCTTTTCAAACTACAGTGGCCATTGCATCAGGGATGTCCCAGCCTATGTTCTCAAACGTGTTGTCCAGAGTATTGGTTTCCCTGCTGAAACACATGCGCATCTACATTGTTTTCCCTCAGGTGGAGGATTTGCCCACAGTGAAAGGTGACTTCTATGCCCTGGGACATATCTCCAACATCATAGGTGCCATTGATGGGACACATGTGGCCTTGGTAAACCCTGCAAAAGTGAACAGGTGTACAGAAACAGGAAGAGATACAATGAATGTGCAGATGGTGTGTTTGTCCGACCAGTACATCTCCCATGTGAATGCCAAGTTTCCAGGCTCAGTGCATGATGCTTACATTTTGATGAAAAGCAGCATCCCTTATGTGATGGGGCAACTCCAGAGGCACCGGGTGTGGCTAATAGGTGAGGACAAGGACCCTATACCCTGTGAATAGTTGTCTGGGTCTGGAGTTGTCCCTAAGGGTTAGTGTGTGTCTAACAGTTGTCCCTCGATATTTTCAGGTGACTCTTGTTACCCCAACCTGTCATGGCTACTGACCCCAGTGAGAAATCCCAGGACAAGGGCAGAGGACCACTACAATGAGGCACATGGGCAAACTAGGAGAGTGATAGAAAGGACCTTCGGCCTCCTGAAGGCCAGGTTCCGGTGTTTCCATATGACAGGTGGTTCTCTCTACTACTCACCAAAGAAGGTGTGCCAGTTCATCGTGGCCTGCTGTATGCTGCACAACCTGGCTTTGCGATGACAGGTGCCTTTTCTGCAGGAGGATGGTCCAGCTGGTGGTCTTGTGGCAGCTGTGGAGCCTGTGGACAGTGAAGAAGAGGAGGCAGAAGAAGAGGATATCGACAACAGAAACAACGTTATCCAGCAATACTTCCAGTGAGACACAGGTAAGAAGATGTCACTGCCTCACACATCTCATACAATTGTTAGACCTATCATAAGTCTGTCACTTTCACCCAGTGTATGGACCCTGACTTGTCACTTTGCCTTTCCATTTCACAGATGTGGGTCCCACTGTGTAACCTCTGCTATCATGGACTAGAGCTGTGTGGCATAGGTATGTTGACAATACAATCGACATTGCTATTTTCCTTAGTTGTTGCAAATACACATTTGTGAAAGCACAGACTGACTCCAGATTGTTTTGTGATTCAAGGTTGCTTATTTCAGTGTCAATTAGTGGAGGGGGTTGTAAAATGGGCAGGGGTGATGGGTGAGGATTGTCCATGGCAGAGTCCAGTTTATTTGTTTCACAGGTGCATTGTCGAAAGTGGCATAGGAAGTGGAGCTAGGGCAGTTGATTGATGGGCAGGGTGATGAAGTGGGACACCAGGATGACATTCAGGGTGGTCTCATTTCCTGGAGGGGTCTTGGCATTGTTCTCTGTCTTTGTCCTGGATCTCAGGGACCGTTTGCGGGATGGTTCTCCATCTGCAGGGGTGGGGTGTTGGAGTCGTGGTCCTGTGGCGGTGCCTCCTGTCCACTAGCGCCAGCGGAGGCAGTGGGCTGACCATCATCCAGGCTAGTGTTGTGCCACAGTGTCCCTCCTGGTGTCTACAAGGTCCTTCAGCACCCCTACAATGGTGACCAGGGTGGTGTTGATGGACTTAAGTTCCTCCCTGATCCCCAGATACTGTTCCTCCTGCAGCAGCTGGGTCTCCTGAAACTTAGCCAGTACTGTTGCCATTGTCTCCTGGGAATGATGGTATACTCCCATGATGTTGGAGAGGGCCTCGTGGAGTGTGGGTTCCCTGGGCCTGTACTCCCCATGTTGCACAGCTGTCATCCCAGTTCCCCTGTTATCCTGTGCCTCTGTCCCCTGAAACATGTGCCCACTGCCTCTGTCCCCAGGTCCCTGATTTTCTTGGGTTGGTGGGTTTGCCTGGGTTCCCTTTAGTGGTGGACACACTGCTGCTTGACGTGTCCTGGGGACAGAGGGATGGGCCCGCTGGGAGGGTGCTGTGCTGGTGTTTCCTGAGGGGGAAGGCTCTGTGGTGGCATGTGCCAGTGTGAAGGGAACCGACTGTCCCGAGGTCCCAGATGGGCCGGGCTGCTGATCTTGATCCAGTTGGACGGAGCTGCTGTCATTACTGTGGGCCTCTTCTGTGGGGGGAGTGGACATGTCTGGAATCTTCTGTCCGGTGACGTTGGGTAGGGGTCCTGCAGGGGTGTAAAGGCATGATTATTGCATCTGTGTGTGCCATTGTGTGCAATGGGTGGGTGACCCTGTACTCCAGTGCTTGCATTCTTTTCTAGGACCTTGTGTGATACTTGGTTTGGGGTCTGTGTGGGTATCTGTAGTGGACATGCTTTGATGATGGGTGTCCATGCTTTGTTGTTGCATGCAGGGCTTGGTATTGGGATGTGTGGGTTGTGGTAGTGGGGCATATGTGAGGAGTTGGAGTGATGGGGTGAGGGTGGGGTATGTGTTAGCATGCAGGTAGGGTAGGGGATGTAATAGTTAAGATTTGACTTACCAGAGTCCATTCCTCCTGCTACTCCTGCGAGGCCCTCAGGATGTGGTATAGCCAAGAACTGCTCCTCCCATGTTGTTAGCTGTGGGGGAGGAGGTAGGGGACCACCGCCAGTCCTCTGAACTGCAATCTGGTGTCTTGAGACCACGGAACGCACCGTCCCCCATAGGTCATTCCACCTCTTCCTGATGTCATCCTGTGTTCTTGGGTGCTGTCTCACTGCGTTGATCCTGTCTACGATTCTGCACCATAGCTCCATCTTCCTAGCTATAGAGGTGTGCTGCACCTGTGATCCGAATAGCTGTGCCTCTACACAGATGATTTCCTCCACCATGACCCTGAGCTCCTCCTCAGAGAAACTGGGGTGTCTTTGCGGTTCCATGGAGTGGTGTGGGTGATGTGTGAGCTGGTGTGTGTTGTGATGTGTGAGGGGATGTGTTTGTGTGTGTTGTCTGAGGTGTGTGGATGTTGTGTGAGTGATGATGGTGTGTGCCTGTGGATGCTAGTATTGTTAATAGTGGTGTCTCTCTCTGTGCTTCTTTCTCAATTTGTGTTGTAGGGGTTTGTGGGTGATGTGGGAGTGTGTTTTATATTGTATTGGGTGTGTGGGAGTGGTGTGTGTATTTTGAATTGTCCAATGTGGTTGTGTTTCGTAAATGTGTATGCATTTTGAGCATGGCGGTGTGTACCGGCAATGGAATACCGCAGGTGAAAAACCGCCACGTGGATTCATGGGCTGTGATAGTGTGGGCGTATTCCTGTTGGCGTGACGTTGTCGGTTTTGTTATCGCCGACAAGTGGCGGACTTGTGTGGGTGTCTGGATTTTGGCAGATTCCGACCTGTGGGTCGTAATAGCTGTAGCGGAATTCCGCCGCTGCAGTGGTGTGTTGGCGGTCTTCTGCACGGCGGTAAGCGGCATTTACCACCAATGTTGTAAAGAGGGCCTAAGTGTCCTGGGTCATGATGCCTTTGTCCTGAGGAATGGCAGCATCCCAAATGTGATGGCCCAACTACAGAGGCCCAGACTGTGGCTAAAAGGTGAGCCCTGGTTCCCACCCAGTAGATGTTGGTGTATGGGTATGGTGTGGGCCATATGAGATAGTGTGTGGCTAAATGTTGTCCCTCAATATTTCAAGTGACTCTGATAACTCCAACCTCTCATGGCTGCTGACCCCTGTGAGGAATACCACAACAAGGGCAGAAGAACGTTATAATGAGACCCATGGGTGAACCAGAAGGATAATTGAAAGGACCTTTGGCTTTCTGAAGGCCAGGTAACAGTGCCTCCATTTGACAGGTGGATCCCTGTGCTACGCACTGAAGAAGGCCTGCCAGATAGTGGTGGCATGCTACATGATGCATAACCTGGCCGTCAGACACCATGTCCCATTCCTGCAGGTGGGGGAGGATAGAGATGCCCGTGTGCCAGCAGTAGACCCTGCTGACTGTGAGGATGAGGAGGCAGTGGATGAGGATGGGGACAACAGAACATCTGTGATCAGAAAATAATGACAAACAGGTAGTGTTACTTCACATTTCAATGAAATTTATTTGAATTTCTGTGGCCCTGGCATGTTGATATTTCCCACCTCTATGCCCACTTACTGTTCCCTCTGGCAATTCATTTTGCAGATGTTGGTGACCTCACATATACTCCTGGTGTGATCACTGCAGCCAGCTACCGGTCATTAATCTATGCTCATTTTCTGTACAGTTGATTTGCAATGTTTGTACCTGCTTCAATGAACACATAATTGATATACATGACATACTCCAAACTTATTTATTTCCCCAATGGTGTTTATTGAAGTGTTAAAATATACATGGGGCAAGTGCAATGGGTTGGGGTGATGATGGAGGAAAGTCCAGGATATTGTTCCAGTCTGTTTGTAGCACAGCTGCATTGTCCAAGGGGACATAGGAAGTGGAGCAATGGCAGTTCAAGGTGGATAGGGTGACTGAGTGGGACACAAAGGTGACAATCAGGAGAGTTTCATTTCCTGGTCGTGGTCTTGGCAAGTGTCTCCGGCTTCTGACTGGATTGCAGGGAACGTTTGCGAGGTGGTTCTCCTGCAGGGGTAGGGGTCCTGGTGGCCTGTGAGTCCTGTGGCTGGGCCTCCTGGCCACTAGCGGTAGCACAGGTGGAAGGCTGTTCAGACATCTGACTAGTGGCAGGGGCCCGCTGTTGTGTGACTGCTTCCATCATTATATTGGTCATGTCTGCCAGCACTCCTGCTATGGAGGGAAGGGTGTTGTTGATGTCCTGCATGTCTTCCCTGATCCCCTGGTACTCTCCCTCCTGCAGCCGCCTGTTCTCCTGTACATTGTCCAGGATCTGGCCCATTGTGTCCTGGAAATGTTGATAGGCTCCCAGGTACTCTGCAAGTGCCTACTGGCGGTTTGGTTCCCTGGGCCTGTCCTCCCCCTGGCGCACAACACTCCTCCCAGTTTCCCTGTTGGCCTGTGCCTCTGTCCCCTGAACCGTGTGCCCACTGCCACTGACCCCAGGTCCCTGATTGTCTTGGGTACGAAGTGTGGCCTGGGGTTCCTGTAGAGGTGGACACACTGCTGATTGACGTGTCCTGGGGATAGAGGTGTGGGTATGCTGGGTGGGTGCTATGGTGTTTCCTCATTGGGGAGGCTCTGTGGTGGTGTGTGACTGGGCCTGGGTAACCAGCTGTCCAGAGGTCCCTGATGGGCCAGGTAGGTCATCCAAATCCTGAAGACTGGAGTTGCTCTCATTACTGAGGGCCTCTTCTGTTGGGTAACTGGATATTGCTAGCACCTTCTCTTCACTGACATTGGCCAGGGTACCTGTGGGTATGTAAATGATGTGTTATGGTTTCTGTGCTGGGTGGTGCTATGGTGGTGTTTCCTCATTGGGGAGGCTCTGTGGTGGTGTGTGACTGGGCCTGGGTAACCAGCTGTCCAGAGGTCCCTGATGGGCCAGGTAGGTCATCCAAATCCTGAAGACCGGAGTTGCTGTCATTACTGAGGGCCTCTTCTGTTGGGTGACTGGATATTGCTGGCACCTCCTCTTCACTGACATTGGCCAGAGTACCTGTGGGTATGTGAATGATGTGTTATGGTTTCTGAGTCTGACATATTGTGCATCCGTGGCTTGCCCTCTTTAGTTGTATTTGCCCTGGCATCTTTCACTTGTGTACATTGGTGTATGGTGGGATGATTAGTTCTCTATAGTGTGCATGCTTTAGTGATGAGTGCCCATGCATGGCTGTGAGTGGTGTCCATGCATTGGTAGAACATGCATGGCTTGGCATTAGGATGAGTGAAATGTGATGGTGGGGTGTGTGGGAAGTGGTGGAGTGATGGGAGTGAGGGTGAGGGTATGTGATGGCATGCAGGTAGAGGGGTAGTAGTAGTAGAGAGTTGACTTACGAGAGACCATCCCTCCTCCTACTCCGGCCAGGCCCTCAGGATGCAGGATTGCCAAGACTTGCTCCTCCCATGCTGTTAGTTGTGGGGGAGGAGGTGGGGGTCCACCGCCAGTCCTCTGTACAGCGAGCTGTTGTCTTGCTGCCGGAGAACGTACATTTCCCCGTAGGTCATTCCACCTCTTCCGGATGTCCTCCCTAATTCATGGGTGCTGTCCCACGGTGTTGACCCTGTCCACGATTCTCCGCCTTAGCTCCATCTTCCTAGCTATCGATATCTGCTGCACCTGTGCTCCAAATAATTGTGGCTCTACCCTGATAATTTCCTCCACCTTGACCCTTAGCTCCTCCTCTGTGAAATGGGGGTGTCTTTGTGGTGCCATGGGTGTTGTGTGAGGTGTGTAGGTGAGGGTGTGTTGGGTAATGTGTTGGGGTGTGTAATGTGGGGTGCGTGAGTGGTGTATAGGTGTGAATAGTGTGTGGTTCTAGTTGTGTATATGGTCTTGATGTCTCTGCTGGCAATGGTTTGGAATGGTAAAGGGTTGTGGGTAATGTGGGTGTGTGTTTTATAGTGCTGTGGGTGTGTGGGTATGGTGTGTGTATGGGTGTCAGGTAAGTGTTGTTTGAATTGTCCAATGTGGTGTTGTTTTGTATGTGTGTGTCCATTTTTAGCGCGGCAGTGTGTACCGTCAATGGTTTACCACCGTTGAATGTCTGCTGTGGTGATTCGTGGGTCATAATGTGATGGCCATTGTTCTGTTGGCGTAACGGTGGGGGTTTTGATACCGCCAGTTTATCACTGACGTTTGATGTGGCGGATTTGTGTCTATAGCTGTATACTGACGGATTGGTGTGTGTGTGTGTCATAATATGGTGAACTGATATCTGCTGTGGTGGCGGTAAGTTGGCGGCAGTCAGCGTGGCGGCAAGTGGGATTTACTGCCAATGTCAGAATGAGGGTCTCAATTTGGTTTTAACTAGTATGCAGATAACAGGTGCTCCTGAAAGTTGTAACGATCCAGTGCAAGTGATCAAGCAAAAAAACAGTGCTCAAGTGCTATGCAGGATGCAAATATGTACACATGACTGGTAGTGGCACGTAGGTAGAACAAACAACACCCAAGAATGTGGTTGTTGGAATCCCTAGTCAAATATTTGAAAAAAGCAGTCCAATGTAAAAATTGTCAAAGTTTCAAACCATAAGGTAACTTAAACAAAGGTCATCATCAGGACAAAAGAATTTACAGGAAGCAGCAATCAAGGTAAGTTGCCAACACTGTCAATAGATCAAATTCACATGTGTATGTCTCTTGATTCAATGGCATAGTCAAACATCTAAAGCACTGTGCAGTAAACACTTGCACTCACTCATACAGCTAAAGGCTTTGAAAGCATACAGGACAGCATGTGTGACTCTATGAGGGAGACTTTGCTCTATTTAGACACATTCTGCCTCGCAGGGAATATTCTTCCTGCTTGGTTGCCTAAATAGCCCTATCAGCATGTACAATGAGGGAATACACTTTTAGTCTTCCCTTTAGTTATTCGAGTTGGTGCAAGTGTTCATACACCAGTCAACCAACAGCGCCATTTCTGATGGGTACTTTTAAAAAGCTTTCTCTGCCTAAAGCCTTTCCCTGCCTAAAGCCTTTAAAAGGCCCATTTGCATGAGCTCCATCTGTTACCTGAATAGCTCCCTTGATGAGGTATGAAATCAGAGCAGGACAAAGACCTTGCATTTGTTTATTGGGATATTGACACAATAGTCTCTGAGCTGTTCCCAGAAACTTGACGAACTTTAAAGTGTCCTCCTCCTTCACAAGCAAATATTACCTGACTCCTGTACAGGCCCTTCGTCTTTCCCCTATTCAGTCATGCACTAATTCCAGTGGCACAGGAGCTGTCCTGAGAACTGGTTTAGAGTGAACACAGAGGAGGGATTGTTATTTCCATTGCTACACCCCTGGGGTGGACACACATACTTTGCACAGGGGAAAAAAATGTCCAATATCTTAGGTTTAGGTAGAGAGGGGTACTGTGGGATTGGTCACTGTAGGACACACATGAAATGCTGCACAACTCAGAAGGGTTACCCCTGGGAACTTTTTCCCTATTGGTTATGTAGGGGCCAGGAGTGACCCATACACTGGTGCCAGGCATAAATGTGGCACCTAGAGTATTCCCCTAAGAACGCTACTTGATGTGTGGAAGATCAGAAGTGGACTTAACCTGCTCTTTGAGAACTAAGAAGAGTCTAGAAGACTGGGCCTGCTCTCTCTTCTATACCCTGGACAAAGACGGGTACTCCAAGACGACCTCTTAAACCTTCAAGGACATAATAAGCTACAAGAGGCCTTTCCTACAAATGCACACCTGCCCTAGACACTGTTGCTGCCATCTTCTGGAGTGAGTTGTGATCCCAAAGTGCTGTTCTGATGGTTCTGAGACCCCTGGCTGTATCAACATGTGTACTCTGTCTAAATCATCCTGAAACATGGGACGTAGAATCTTATTGGCTGCAAAGACCTCCAGAGAACCAGGGCAATCTTCCAACCTGATCTGACAAGGTTGAACTGCCGGCAGGCTAAAACATTAGGTTGCCCTCACTCAGAGCATTTCAACTGCAGGAAATCTGATTCATAGGGACTCATTGAGAAAGTAACAGGCTTGTGGATCCTTCTTTGGCTACCGTCTCCAGCCTTGCCCTGCTAGAGAAATCTGATCTCTGAAAAAGTGACTAAGTCCAAGTGAAGAAATCTTCCTCAAGAGAAGACACCAAAAGTATCAGGCCAGTGAGGAACCTTCTCAGCTTGTGAAATTCACATTTAATCTGCTTAAAGCTTCCCTATGAAAAATCAGCAGCTTTAACAGGACCTCATCCAAAGACTGAGGATGTTGTAAGACCTCCTCAGTCGCAGCCTAGTGCTTTGCCCCTCAGATGATTTTGATCTCCATTTCAGAGACTAGGGACATGATTTAGAACATGCGGAGTGGTTACTCCATCACAACGGTGACAGATGTCCAGCCGACCAAAATGTAAATCCCATTGAATATAATGGGATTTAGATTTCGGCAAATGGGATATTCTTCACCATTGTGACGGAGTAACCCCTCCGCCAAGTTCTAAATCAGGCCTTAAGTCCATTGATAAAACTTCAAAAACTGAACCTTGCTTCAAACCTGGTTTCTATTTTTGACACAAACTCTATTGTATTCTGCATTAATTCATACCTATGTACTGATTAGGCACAACCAAATGAGTGCAGTTGCCGCTCAATGCTTTTTGGTGCTATTTTTAACGACAACCTAAAAAATAATTTCTCCAATTCCCCTTGTTGGACTTTTGTCATTTTGGTGTCATTTAATTTAATTTTAATAAAACATATCTATTGACTAAAAAACTATTTTTTCTAATTCGTTTGGAGTTTTTCTTGTGTCGTGTTTTATGTTTTATTACTGTTTTGGTACTGAATAACTACTTAACATATTTCTTCTAAGTTAAGCCTTTGGGCTGGCAAGGATTCAATCCTAGGGCCTCTTGAGCCTTTTTGGTTTCTCACAACTGGGGACTGCAACTTCAGGTTAGAGACAACTCCCTTCCACTCTAACTTCCATTATTTCAGAGGTGACACCCAGAACCTGGTCTTTCAGTTCAGGATCTATACCCTGAGACTAAGCCTGTACCTGGCAGGCCAGGAAATCTAAGGCAGACACACACTCTCAGTATAAAGTAGGGGTCCACCTTTTGCAAGTCTCCTGCCCATGGCCGTACCTTGGTTAACCTTGGACTACTCTCCTCTGAGAACAGGTAACCCAGACCCCCTGGTCTCCCATTGTAGAGAGCATCCACCTCCTAACCCTTGCTCCTCATCTAGACCTCTGTACTTCTATTTAGGGACCACAAACCCAGAAATCTGTGTTTTGGGGGCAGATTTCCTACAGTGACTTTAACTTTTGTTTTTGTTAATTAATTTCTTTGTTTTTATCACATTCAGCCACACCTCCTCTGTGCCTCTGTGCAGGTAGTGTCACCAGACCTCTTTGGGCACCCAAACCCTCTGTGCCAATGTGCCCATGGTGGGGCGTGCTTTTGGGGCCTGCCCTCTGTACTTGCACTGCGCCCAACCCCCTACTGTGCACGGCATTCAGGCACCCCCAACAAGTGTCCAACAAACGTTTTTTTTATTTTTTTTATATCGCAGTACTATCAGGTAGTATCCATGCAATCTTCTTAACTTACTGACTGGCCACCATGCAAGCATCTTCAAGAAAGATTGTACAGCACCATGGTACCATGATGTTGAAACTTGAGTGTCAGGTCCTGAGGAACTACCACAGTATCTCATGGGAGGGCTATGTTGTGTCCCACAGTAGTACAGCGATACCTGCATTACAAAACAAACCACATTTTTGGCCTGTGTGGGGGGTTCTCCTGCGTCTCTCTCCTACAAGTACCAGGGGGTCCCGGTGTCCCTAACCCGCCCCCTTATACTGTTCTTCTTAAACATTTTCTGGACACAGGGACAAGTCCCAAGTCCTGTAATAGCAGCTGCAACATTTTATTCTGAGTTGCGGCAAGACAACCATATTTCTTGGTACTGCTGGACTAGTCCTATAGTACTGAAATATTAAACGGGAGAGAAAGCTCACTCAGCCAATCTGAAGACCCAATTTTTTAAATGCTTGGTACTGTGAAATTCCCACCAGGCCATTCACCCCTATACCTAATGTTTAACCCATTCATGTCCACCCTGAGCACTTCTTTAAATGCAAATATTTTGAAAATGACTGACCATACTCAAACCTTATCACGTTCTTATTCAATTTTCTAATTTTCTGCCAAATCTGGTGAAATTATGTTCAACCATTTTTTACTGTATGTAATGTATAGAGAGAAAAGTTTTCGATGGGAATTACTCTGCTTGATGGAATGGCATGAAAACTTCAATGAAGGGACCAAGGTGCATACATTTTTTTGGGGGAAATGTTTAGTAGAAATTCATCAAATTTCACCAAAGTTATTAACAATGCAAAAAATGATCCATCTTGTCCCGCCCCCATGCCCATGTTGTCATCAATGATGTCATTTCAGATGTTCCAGTGATGTTATAGGAGATGCCATAGACCATGTCATGAGTGACGTAATATGTAAGGTACTTAGCAGTGGATGGAGAGGTGGCACGTTATAGTTATAGTTACTTAGGGCATGAGTTATAGTTACTTAAGATAACTAGAACTGGTTAATTCCAGTGGTTTCGTTAAATTAGAACAGCAAATGTTAACTGACATTTTCACCTTACCAGAGCATTCTATTTGAACTTTGGTGTTTTCAGTGAATTTCCAAGGTTTTATTGTAAATTTAGATATTCTTGCCATACCTAACTATAACGTTAACATTTTTTTTCAGTGAATTTCTATGTTTTCAAAAAATGTTAAGTAATATTATATTACCATATGTAATGCCAACCGTGGTGTTGGGTCTGCAGCCAGGCCCTGTGTCCAACCTCCCGCTGGCAGCCAAAACACAGCACACAACCTACAACTGTGCGCAGTGGGGAGTTGACCCCAGCTCACACCCACACCCAAGCTAGCCTGCACGGCTGACAATGTGATGCTGCTGAATTAACATCCATATATAGGATCTCATCTTAGGTAAAGAAGAGCTACTGATTAAGCCAAAGGATCAGAACACCAACATTTTAAAAAGTGGACCTATAGGGTTTATAAAGGGCTCACCAAATTAACATGTATAAAGGAAGTCTTTTAACTTTGTCAAAAAGTCACCACGAATTGTTATCAAATGTACATTATGTAAATTCACATTTACATTGTTCAATAAAGGAGACTGTGATCCTTTTTTTAAATAAAACCTTATTAAGAGAAATCATCAACATGTTGTGAATTATTTAACATTTTTCATGCCACAAACTGCAACCACAGCACCAACAACAAGAGGGCACTGCATGCCATCTGATGAGAAAGCAGTTCTGCTTTGGAGTGCTTTAAAAAAATACATACAGCAAGCTCTCTTCTGGTCATTCATTTAGTGCACTCTCTGCTGCCTCCCTCAACATAAAAAAATGCTTGGTTGTGCCACTGCCTCTTCTAGTGGCATCACTACGCTCCAATAAATAAATCAAAGTAATTAAAAAGCCCTCACATGGCATTATGGGGCATTCCTTCTCTGGCATAGTGAGCATCTGTCCCTCATTTATTATTCCTCTTTACTTATTATTATGCTTTTGGGTGCCTAGTTACCCACCCTTGACCTCCATACTGTTGAGAGCCATAGGGGTGCACCTCTATGCTGGGAAATGTTTGAGGCCATGGGGTGAGCCCCAGCCTTCCCATAGGTTTGGTCCACTCCGCATCCACCATTGTGGTGGAAGCCATCAAATTTTTGACTTCTGCATAGGTGTCAACAGTGATATGTTAAGAACTGTGAATTATGGACACCAAAAAAGGAGATTGTTACAGTTAGACCTTTAAGGACTGTCAAAGAAGTAAGAGGGCTGCTCTATCAAAAAATGGACTCAAAAATGAGAAAAGTATATGAAGAAGAAGAGAACCCAATTGCAAATAAGGAAGGACGAGTGAGTAAAAAGGCAGTGGAGTACCATCCCTCCCATGCACGCATCACCATCAGCACCACAGGAGGCTGACAGTTACACAGTGCTACTCTTCAAGTGCCCTACAGAAGGATCGTAATGGGGAAGCCCTGTAGACCATTCGGTTTCCTGAGATAACATGCACAGAGACATGAGAATAGACTGAAATGTGATGGACCAATAGCATCTCAAAGTTGGATGAGAATAGGAGATGGTCCAAAGAGAAGGCTAGGAATTAGGACAGTGAGAGATTAAGGGGCATATTTACAAGCCCCTAGTGCTACCGGAGCATCCTTTCCAGTGGTGCTCTGGTGGCTCTGTGCATTTTTCCACATTTATAAGGCAGCGCTAAGCCACTTTGCATGGACTTAACGCTTCTTTGTAAATATGGCTCACCGACGCAGTTTTCTGTGGCAGAGGGGTATTCAATGAGTGTTGCTGTGGGCGTTTCCATGCAACACTCATTGCTTTTGAAACTGCCTCAGATTTATGAGATATTGCAAACCTAAAGTAGTGCCAAAAACGAATGCCACACCATTAGAGTGTCGTTAGAGTGGTGCAATGAGGAGAAATACTTGTATTTCTCTTACTTTTTTGCTTTTTGTATGTGTGCTGCAGAATGCAGCACACATAGAAAAAGCAAAACAGCATTAATGATTGCTTATGTGCAGGAAGGTGACACCTTCCTGCACATAAACAATTATTCTCTGCAACGCAGTCACCCTTGCACTTTGGTGCAAAGGTGACTGCGTTGGAGCTAGGTAGCTAATTTTAGCACCAGCGCAGGGGGAGAAAAGAGAAATGTGCTGTTTCTTGTAGATACAGTGCATATCTACCCTTTCCCGGTGTCGCTTCAAGACACTTGCTGCGCCACCCTGCTCTACGGGGGCTTGTAAATAAGACCCTAAGTACTTGGGTTATCCACTGGGAAAAATGAAAGAAAAAGTCCCCAAACCCTGTTACTGTTGTCCAGTTTGCTGTTAGGTTTGTAAACAGTGTGTTCATGCTGTGCTGCCCTATGCAATTCTATAAGCCACACCTGGCTTATAGGAATTGTGGTTTGACACCAGGATACATACTGTAGCATTTGCCCAAGAGATAGCCAGCCAACGGGGAGCCTGGGAATGTATGTCCGAGATATCAGACGTATTGTGGCGAAGAGCGAGATAAGGCAAATGAGCTAATGTAAGGGGGCTGCAGAGTAGCAAGCTTGCCCACACTGATTTTCAATAAAGTTGTAAAGCCAAACAGGATCATAAAATGTGATAGTGATCACACTTACTTTCACCACAGTTGGAACACAGATCACGGGGTTGTTGTTGCGCTCTGTGCAACTTCTGGAGTTTCCAATACCAGTCATTGATCATCTTAAAATAAAGGAATTTCAGCCTAAATTGTCAAAGGAATCTGTTTGAGCTGAAAGCAATGTCCCCCAACCTTCCAGTGAATATTCCTTACCCAGCAGTACCAGTCAGTGAAGTCTGGTTGTGGTAAAGGATGGGCCTGAGTGCAGAGTTGTAATGAGGACCTTACAAAACCCAGACCCCCTCCCCCACAAACTGACTACATAAGTTCAAATATTGTGAGTGGTGGATACTGGTATTGCCACCAGTGAAAATCCCAAAATGGCCAAAAGACAGTGGATTAGTTGTCGGTATCCCCAGTTATCCATGTCAGGAAAGTTGAATTCACCCCTCAATACTGGATATGATTTAGGGAAACTATCCTGAAATAGCTGGCTTATGCATTGCCCCTCTTTGTAATGCAAATAAGACCAATAGAAAGTAACATTAGTTAGGCACAGGCCTGAACTGTGCCATATCAGTGCTTTGCTTTGTAGGAATGGGGCTATTCCTAGAATCTTGTGTGCAGAGAACCATACTGCTGTGGCACTGGGAATTAGGTTTCCTTTCAAAGGGCAGTGCGGGGTAGATACATACACTGATTGATAGAAATTGGGACATCCTAAAATATGCAGTTAAATGAGGACCCATGTCTGTGAGTCCTGCAGAGCACACAAATGAAGGGACAATTGTGAAAGATAGAAGGCAAAAATATATAATTTAATGTGGGCGAGACGCATGCTTCCTCCCACGGTATCTGCCAATAACCATGATGCAAGGAGCCATGGCTTTTTCCCACTCCGATGCACAATCTGATATTTACTTTTAATCTACAGAGGAGTGCATAGGATGCAAGAAGGGCCAGCATTCCCAATTTATAACTGTAGTGGAGGGCCACCAAAATCTTAACAGTTTTACCCTCCCCTACAGTGAGAGATTCAGATTTTTCCACTAAAGATTTAGGCCCTCATTCTGACCCTGGCGGTTTGAAACCGCCAGGGCAGAGGGCCGCGGAAGCACCGCCAACAGGCTGGCGGTGCTTCATGGGCAATTCTGACCGCAGCGGTAAACTCGCGGTCAGAAAAGGGCAACCGTCGGTTTCCCGCCGGTTTACCCCTGGCCGAGGGAATCCTCCATGGCGGCGCTGCTTGCAGCGCCGCCATGGGGATTCCGACCCCCTTCCTGCCAGCCTGTTCCTGGCGGTTTACACCGCCAGGAAGAGGCTGCCGGGAATGGGTGTCGTGGGGCCCCCTAACAGGGCCCCATAATGATTTTCAGTGTCTGCTTTGCAGACACTGAAAATAGCGACGGATGCAACTGCACCCGTCGCACCCCTGCAAATCCGCCGGCTCCATTCGGAGCCGGCTTCCTCTTTGCAGGGGCTTTCCCGCTGGGCCGGCGGGCGATCTTCTTGAGATCGCCCGCCGGCCCGGCGTAAAAATTAGAATCACTGCGGCAGTCATTTGACCGCGGTGCGGTGTTTGGGCGGTTTCTGCCCGGCGGGCGCTGCCCGCCGCCCGCCGGGGTCGGAATGACCCCCTTAGACATGTTTAGACCTCTCCACTAGTCATTGAAGGTTGTCTTTTACCATACCAGTGAGCCCTCAGCTGATATGGATACCCAGATATGAAAGGCCCTTGGGACTCACTGCATGTCGTAGTCCAGTATCCAATCACTGGTCTAACCTTGGACATAGGGAATTCCTCACGCTTAGTCAAGTTAATCTTATAACTGGATAGATGTAAGAAGTAATCAGTGAAGGACATCACTGCCAGGAAAGAGGACTTCAGATAATACAGGAGCTTTAGAATTTTGTCAGCATAAACACTTTCACTTCACTATCACTCAACCGAATGCCCTCCACCAGTGGTGAGTAATGCACCACTAGAGATAGGGTTTTGAGGGTCAAGAGGAAGAGGATCTCTGGAAGGTGCCTCGATGAGTTGGGAATGTCAAATGCCTTATCAGCATCCAATGAAAGGGCCAATTTCTGTTCCAAGTCATCCTTCATGTGCTAGAGTAAATGTGTTAGTTTTCAGGGATGAATATGAGATCTAAGGCTGTGGACAAAGCTCACCTGTAATACATGAATGAGTTGTGGGATCAACTTAACCATTATTTACAGTCAACATTGATCGGGTAGTAACTAGCCCAGTCGAAGGGCTCCTTATTTTTCTTGAGGAGTAGTGCAATTGTAGCTTTATTTGAGATATTCCCCAAGGAGCCAGAAACTGTGGCACCCACAAATCGGCACCAGAAGGGGGTTGCCAGTCATAGAATTTGCCTGATTAATCATCCTCTCCAGACCATTCACACATTGGTATTGCTGAGATGGCTTCTCCAACCTCATCTTCCGAGAAGTCACCCTCCAGATATTCCCATCCATCAGCATGAAGGGTAGGGAAATGCAAAGGCTCCAAGAAGGAATCTATAAGTTCAGATGTGGTTCGATAATCTGAGGTATCAAGGAAGAGTAATAAAAGGCAAATCAGTCAGCAATGTCCAGGGGGTGGGTTAAGACATTGCCACGTGCACCTCGAATCACCAGAATAACCATATGGTACCCGAGCTATCGTAACTGGGCAGCCAGGAGACATCCTGCTTTTTCAGTGTGATCGTATCTCCACCACTGCAGCTTCACCGGGCGTTCTCCACCACCTCAGTGAAGTCTGAGGTGAGCACATTTTGGCTATTTAAAGCTCCTTTTGGAGGGTGGGTGTTGGATTCAATGTGTATCAGCTATAGATATTTTGGATATCTCCCTCTGGACAGCATATCTCCTCCTGAATCTTATGTTTTGATGTAGCAGGAAATGCACTAACACATTCCTAAGTATTGCTTTTTCCATCACCCAGAGTGTCCCGGAGGATCCAGTTGAATCTTCATTGTCTGTAATGTAGGAACTGACATGGGAATGAAGTTTGTCCTTCTGCTCATATTGCTTGCCTTTCAACACCTTCATTCTCCAGCTGAATAGTGGGGTGACAAAGTCAAGAGTCAGATGCACAAGACTATGGTCTGTGAGGCCAGCTTCCTGAATGCCACAGATCATCACATCTGGGAGTAACCGACACTGGAGGGGAAAGTAATCAATGTGCAACTGTGTGCCCCATGGGCTGGAAAATAAGGGAAAAACCTGATTATGGGATGAACCCAATTGATAAGGGAGAAGAATCCCAACAGCAAACCAAACAAGGGTGAAGGAGGATGAGGATGAGATAACCAGTGGACCTGTAATGGAAGAAGTCCTATTATCTGCTGCACAGATCCGCTAAGTCCTGGGAGAATACAAAATGCCTGAGGTCTAAGGCAAAAAACAGAGGAAAGGAAAGAGAGAGCAGCAGAGAAGAAGAAGAAAATGGAAAGGAAAAAGAGAAAAAGGGGAACAGAGAAGAAACTTTCAACACTTTAAACTACAAGCAAGTTCCTGTGCCACATGAACAGCACCAACAGCACCAGTCAATGCCCACCTCATTTATTAAAGAGTAACACATGTCCCCATCTATAATCATGGGAGTACAGTATGAGCCAGCTATCAATGTTATTGTAGGAATACAGTAAACTGGGAGCATAAAGTCATAAGGGAGAGATGAGAAAAGAAAAGGGAGTGTAACATAGGATACTGGGTATGAGACATGCATATTTAGCTGAAAGGCCAGCTCCTTGGGCTGGCATAGAGAATGGTGGCCTCTGACATTGATGGCCCTACAGGCTAGGTCCATACAATGAAGAAGGGATGGAAAGAAAATAGAAGGCCTAATTGAATCTGTGGAAATGGGAACAGAAGAGAAAGATTCACCTTACATCACCCCTAGAAAGCAGAGACATCCATTGTCACAAACGTGTGCACCGTATCCAAGAGGCCATACTTAATGCCCTAGGCAGGGTTACGGTCTGAGGGCTAGGAATTGTTTCTCTGAGTGACAGTGCACTGTGAAGGAGATTTGGCACTCCTCAAACAGCAGTGGATATTTGGAGATGTGTACCAATTGTAGATTGGCCCTGGTATGTTGAATCGTACGCGTACATGCCTCTCAGGTCGCCGACTGATATGATACTCTATCGATATACCGATTACTGAAAGAGTTGAAAGATGGGAACTTACTTCGAGGAACGCTCTGAATAACTTGACATTAGAATACAATTATCTATCGGAAGATAATGAAGACGTTGTTAAATAGTATGGGAATAGTGATTCCTAATGATTTCTCAAAAGCCTTGATGAAGTCAAAGCGAGTATTGTTCGCATGACGAAATACATGTTGGCTGGACTGGTTGGAATTGAAGAACACATCAAATAAATAATAAGTGAATCTGGTGAACAAAGAGATACGGACAATGATCAGATTTACTTGACAGGAGTGCCTTGGACTGTGTATTGCTTTTTCTCATTTGAGAATTTGTGGAGTAGTGGGGTGGGTCCTCCTTCCAGAAGCACTGTGAAGACAGTTTTGATTTTTGAAAATTTGGGGTGGGATAGTTGTAAGCACCATTCCTATCAACACACCTTGCTAACCAGTGCTAAAGTGCATATGTTCTCTGTGTAAATTGTATTGGCGTATGGTTTATCCATGATTGGCCTATGTGATTTACTAGTAAGCCCCTAGTATAGTGCCCTAGAGGTGTCCAGGGCCTGTAAATCAAATGCTACTAGTGGGTCTGCAGCACTGATTGTGCCACCCACATGCGTAGCCCTGTAAATATATTTAAGACCTGCCACTGCAGTGTCTGTGTTTGCAGTTTTGCACTGCTAATTTGACCTGACAAGTGTACCCACTTGCCATGGCCAAACCTTCCCTTTTTGAACATGCAAGGCACCCCTAAGGCAGGCCCTAGGTAGCCCCATGGGCAGGGTGAGGTGTAGGTGTATGTTAAAGGTGGGACATGTACTGATGTGTCGTACATGTCCTAACAGTGAAATACTTCAAAATTCGTTTTTCACTGTGCAAGATCTGTCCCTCCCATAGGTGAACATGGGGCTGTCTTTAAATATTCTTAAAGTACAGATTCCCTGTGAGAGCAGATAGAAATGTGGAGAGTGGTGTCCCTGAATTCACAATTTAAAAATACATATTTTAGTGAAGCTGGCTTTTAGAAAGTGGACATTTTCTTTCTTAAACCATTCTGTGACTGCCTGTGGATTCCCTGTCTGGGTTAGACTGACAGTTGGGCTGTTGTGAATTCCCTCTAGACAGTGACAGAAAGGGAGCTGGGGTGTAGCCTGCATATCCTAAAGGCCATCTGGGCTAGAGTAGAGGGAGGACTGGTCACTTACACAAATAGGAGTCGGAACAACACATGCTGGAACCACACACGCCTAAACAACATGGTCGGAACAACGACTGCATTGTTACCACGAATGCCTTAACAGCGATTTTTCATTGTAAGGGCATTCCTGGTAAGGGCATGCGTGAACGCTGTGCGTGGTTCCAGCATGCGACTCCCCCCACCCAAAACCCCCACCCCTAAAACACTCGTACCCCAACCCTAAACCCCACCCCTAAAAACAATTCTACCACTACCCAACCCCCACGCCTAAAACTTAAACTACCCTCACCCCTAAAACTACCCGACCCCCTACCCCCACCCCCAAAAACTAAAAATACATCGACCCCGCCCCTAAAACTACAGCGACCCCACCTCGCCCCTAAAACAAAAAATGGCCCGACCCCCCACCCCATCCGTAAAACTACTGCAATCCCCACCCCCTAAAGCCTAAACTACACTGACCCCTGCCCCTAAAAATACCCTGACCCCCACCCGCTCCTGAAAACTAAAAAATCCCCGACCCTCCGCACCCCGCCCCTAAACCTACCACCACCCCAGCTCCTAAAACCTAAACTACCCGACCCCCCACCCCAACCCTAAAAATGTTAAATACCCTGAACCCTCACCCCGCCCCTAAACCTAAACTACCCCAACTCCCACCCCCAAAAAATAAAAATACCCGACCCCACACCCCTAAACTACCGCGACCTGCCACCCCATAAAACCTAAACAACCCAGACCCCACCCCTAAAACTACAGGAAACCCCCACCAACCTAAATCCTAAACTACCCCCACCCCCACCCCACCCTGAAAAACTAAAAATACCACAGCACCCCGACTCCACCCCTAAAACTACTGTGACCCCCATCCCGTAAAACCTAAACTACCCCAACCCCGCCCCCAAAACTATCCGACCCCCCACACCGCCCCAAAAAACTAAAAATACCCCGACCCCCTCCTCACCCCTAAAACTACTGCAACCCCCCCTATAAAACTAAAAATACCCGAACCCCATCCCCACCCCTAAACCTAAACTACCCTGACCCCCACCCAAAAAATAAAAATACCCCAACCTCCTCAACCCGCCCGACCCCCCGACCCTGCCCCTAAAACGGCCCCAGCCCTACCTACCTGATCACGTCCTCCGATAAAGCGGACTCCCTTCTTCTGTGCCTTAACAACACATGTGTGTTGTACAGCACATGCATGGTTCAGGCACCGAACAAGGAAGTTGTGATTAACAAAAGCATTGTTCCACTTTCGTTGTTCACAACTTTGTTGTTCGGGAGTCGTGGTGGGGATGTTCCCTCACTCACACCTGAATGGACTGTGCCCGTCCTCACATAATGCAGTCTCCAACCCCCTGGCCTGTGTCTGGGGCCCGGCCTGGGCAAGGCAGAATCTTGTGAACAACAGAGACTTTCATTTGAATTTTCCCTACTTCAAAGCAGAAAAAGGTTTAAGTAGTGGACTCAAAACCCCAGACTTCGGATTTCTTCAAGATCACTTCTGGAGCCAAGAGGAACCTCTGCCTGTGACTGTGCTTTGCTGGGCTATCCTGCAGTTGCTGCTTCTGCCTGTGAAAGGGGAAAAGACTGGACTCTGTGCATTGCTTCTTGAGAAGAATCTCCAAGGGCTGAAACTGAGCTCGTCTTCTGTTTTGAAGTCTCAGGTCCATCAAAGACTTCCTCTGCCAGCAGCTGAACTCTCTGCTGGGACTCCTGCCCTGCCAAGCTGTGCCCTATCCAGTCCCTGGGCCCTTGAAAGGTGAAGTTGGCAGATCAAGAGCTTAAATCCATGCACAGAATGGCGTGCATGGAAATTTTCGATGTACCTTCTGCAACGCGGCTGATAATTGACACGCCACCCGCTTTGTGGCTGAAATCGATAATCCACCTGCATCGCAGCTGGGAGATTGACACATCACTAGCGGCTGCTGATAATGATGCAAACCCCACGCAGTGCAGTTTTCTAACACAGTGCAACCAGATTTCTCACGCATTGTCCCTGGGCGTCAAAGTCATTGTGAACCTACTTGTATCCAAGGTGCCCTGTCTGGAAATCAACTCATCACTCTCTTGCAAGGGAGAAAAACGATGCATTGCCTACCCGACCGGAGAAGAAATGACACATGGCCTCACTTGCCAGTAAGGAATCAACGCTTCACTGACTTTTCTGACACATGCTCACCCGTGCAGCTTTATTTTTGACGCAAACCAGGTATCTTGTGTAAAATAAATATTTCCCTTGTTTTCTATGAGTGAGACTCTTATTCTTTTGAAAATTCATATCTTGACTTGTGCATGTTGGAATTTTGTTGTATTAGTCTTGTTTGATTTAGATAAATATTAACTATTTTTCTAAATTGGTTTGGTGTCCATTTTGTAGTGTTTCCACTGTCTTACTCTGTGTGTTGGGACAAATACTTTATACATTGCCTTAGAGATAAGCCTGACTGCTTATCCCAAGCTAGCAAAGGAGTGAGCAGGGGTTATCCTAGGTGTGTATCTCCATTAGTGTGACTAGAGTGAGGGTCCCTTCTTGGACAGAGGGCAAACTGACTGCCAACCAGAGACCCCATTTCTGACAGGTATAATCACTTTACACACCATAATTCCTAAAATGTGTGTGGTGCTCCCAACAAATGAGTTATATTGTGACTAAAATCCTCTGTCACCCTTTTTATGTGCTCCATTTTATGACCCTCATCTCCAGTCATTCACTATGATGCATTTCAATAGGGACCCTGACCCAGAGTTCTTTTATGTTATCCATTTTCTGGCAAGACAGTGGTAAGTAATTAAGGGAGTACCCTTTGAGACCCCCCTCTTGGGATTAGGGTGCACTCACCCTGCCCCTTATTCATATTTTTTTATTAACTTTCTGGACACAGGGACCGTGTTCTTGAGTTGTGTAATGACTCCCACAGCATAATGTCCAGGGTGTGGCCAGCCAATTAGGGTTGACTAGTCCCATTTAATGTGGCCAATTAGAGCATATCTTGACACCAAGGTCCAGATTCTCCAAGATTTAGCACTGGTTTAGCATTGCTTTTGTAACTCTAAAACCAACACTAAACTTTTTTTTGTTATTCACAAGCCAGCACAAATAGGTATTTGCATTGTTTTTTGTGGAAAAGTAATGAAAAGCGAAACACGGCTTTGCATTACTTTCTGTCAAGGGGCGTTACGTGGGTGGTACATGGGTGTAGCCGTGCTACCACCCATGCTTTTTGACACTGAAACCTATTCTGAAACATAAGAAGGGTTTAGCGCCAAATATTAACACCTTTGAAAAGTAGGTGCTAAACGGAGAAATGTTTTTGTTTCTCCCTGCACTGTACAGCACACAATCAAAGTCGGAAAAGCATTTTTACCTTTCTAGGCATAGTATTTTATCCAGGAGGGGTACCTTTCCTGTACCAAAACCTATGCTAGACTCACGCACACACCCTAGTATTATGGTGCTAAGGTGTGTGTGTGGTGCACAGCAGCTGAAATCAGCGCTGGCACTAGGGAGAGGGGCGGAGAGTGCCATATCTATGTGAAGATGGCACTCTCCTGCTCTCTTCTTATCAGACATCATAGCCTAGCTTTTTGTATGATGCACTGCGCTGCATGACACCTTTCAGAATCGGCGCTCAATAGTCCAGATATACCTATTTTTTTAACCCCTTCATGACCAATCCTAGCACATCTAAAGTTTGAGCTTTCAGACATATTCTGTGTAATTCCATGCAGTCTTTTTTTTCTTTTTTTCTTTCTTTTTTAATTTGATGTGGGAATTAACATAGAAAATCAACATTTAGGGGCCTCTCTTTTTTCTTGCCCCCCCCCCACTTAATGAATTTCCACTAAAGTTTCCAGGAAGAACTTGGTGCAACAACATGTGGGGAAAGATAATGCTCAATGTAGAATTATGTATTTTCCAGTAAACTGGATTTAAACAAGACTATGGGCCTACCTGTGCTGTGGGGTTCACTATGCTCATTTGCACTTTCATGAGGTGATAAAATGTGGTGACCTTGTGGGAATCACACAGGAGAAACTTCCCTCTGTCCTACCAATAGTTAAACATTCACTATATCTCGTAATCATGTTTAGATAGTCTTCCTTGATAATCAGCATGTAGAAACACTCATGCTAGAGTTCCCTAAGGGCCTCTCGTTTATGGGTGGAGACAAAATTAAAAGACTCAGAATTTTCGAGTTAAAATACATTATTGATCTACAGACCAAAACCCTTGAATGACCCAATTCCAATGAATAGTTGGCAGTGAATATGAATTACTGCGCTGGGTGGACAATAGAAAGTGGAAAAGTGTCATATTTACTAATCTTTGGCACTGTTCATCTCCCAATATGAGGCATATTCCTCTTTCTATGTGTGCTGCAGAATGCAGCCCATATGGAAAGAGGAACTAATGGGATGAAAACTAAGATAGTTCTTCTTGTTGTGTGTCTTTCAGGTAGGTGCACCATTTTGGTGCGAAACCCGGGTTTATAAGTGTTTGTAAATCTGGGTGTGCATCAAAATACATGAGGGGTTAGGTGACCCTCAATCCACCCATGTAATTCCTAATCACGTCAAGTAACTCAAGGTAGCACTATGCACTGGGTTGCATTACTTTGTATTTACTAAACCACAGAAAGCTACGTCAATCAACTTAGCATGGTTTCGTAAATTTCTAAATGAATTTTCCGTCATGGTTGCACTATGAAAATTATGCAATCCTGAGGCAAATCTTAGTAAATGTGGGCAAGCCTGGCTCAGAGATAGGGTTAAATTTGAGTAACTAAAGAAGAACAGTAATACCAACACTGAAAGGATCAGGAAGGTCAAGAAAATATATGCTAATGGGTTGAAAGTAGTCATAAGTTGACCACATAGATCTACCAGAAACCAGCCCCAGACCTGATGCTGCTTAGGTCAACAGTGCTGTTGTAGGAGTTCCTGACATTTGGAACTGGTATATGGCACACACTACGTGATACACTTGGGTGTAATAATAAATCTGAGATTTATACATCCTGGCCCATTAATGATGCATATACACATTTTAATTTTGGAATGCAGTGCTAGAGACAATTTCTGTGTGGCAAGGACGTTTATTTCCAGACTTTCGCTGAACTTTTTTAAACATTGGAGATTTCTAAATAATGTAGAATGTAGGGTTGTGTGACTTGTAAGTGCTTCATCTCACTGGTGTTGTAACAATGGTTCCAAGATGTGCTCATCTCAAGAACATGTGTTGTATTTCTTACTAAATTACGGAGTGTAGTCCATAGGGCATCAAAAAAAGAGTCTTTACAGTGGCAATGAATACCTGTCAACCTCATCCCTTAGACATTTGGAAAAGTGAATTATTTTTGCGGTTAAGCCCATTAAGGTGAATAGAACATTGATCACTCTTTAGTACATAGAATTATTCCTAGGCCAAAACTCTATTGGATGGTGCCACAATGATTTATGAAGTTATCAGTGATTTGATCAAAGGGTGAGCACAGAGCTTTAAACAAGAGGAGAAGTTTTTTTTATTTTTGACTTTTGGACTAAGGTGTGATTGATTGCAGTAGGGCAAACAGAAACTGCTACAAATGTGGATAGGGATGCCAGAGGGTACTTTTACCGCATTGGTTAAAAAGGAACCAGGAATCACCACCACCCACTAGCAGATTGCAACCATGTGGTACCCCAAGGGACTATTCTCAAAACACTTTTGGAACATGTGGAAGAACTAAATAAGGGCTCCATCTGCTGTTGAGTTTCTGATTGGCAGAGGTATGCACCCTGCCTGTGCAGGAACCACAGTCCAAGTTGGGGTACGCCACAAACACACCCTAAATTAGCTTGTGCTCACCCCTGTGTAGCTTGGCACAGAGTAGTCAGGCTTAACTTAAGAGGCAAAGTTTAAAATATTTGAGCAGCACTTCAAACTGTAAAACAGTGAAACACCACACAGAAAGATATCACACATGGTTAGAATAATAGAGCTTGATTTAATGAACAAAACAAGATCCAAATGACTAGAATCCAATAAGTACAACTAGAGGTATGAATTTGTAAAAACATACTGACATGTAATGCTTAAAAGCATAAAGCGCCAAATTGGGCTATTAGGTCACGCTTGACTGGGTCACAGCTGAAAGTTCAGCCCAACCAAAATAGAGCGAGGGTCAGAGATAGGGACCAGCTGCACATGACCTTGTGCACATCAAAGGCAATGCGAGGAGCAGGGGAGCTGATGCGTCATCGTTGATCCATAGGATGAAGGCAATGAGTTGGCTCTGAGCCGTGTAAAGTTAGAGATGTGTCGAAAATTGAGGTGATGCACTGTACCATCAGCAATGCACTCAATCCTTGCAGCAGTAGCAATGTGTCAACGTTGATGGCGATGCCCTGGTTATGAGCGGTGCAATGGAGTCGGTGCATGAGTTCTTGCTGGAGCAACATTTTATGCCCACTTCAAAGGGTCCAGATCTAGATTGCCACAACGTGGCAGGACAAGATCTACAGATGGCAGAGTCCAGGTTCTTTCACAGGAGAGTTAGAAGTCTTTTGAGTCCTTGAGACCTCAGAAAAGAGGAGACCAGTCATCTGGCCCTTGGAGTCACTCTTGGTGTTGGGTTAAAGTGTTGTGAGTCCTGGCCTTCACACCCACACAAGGAGGGCAGCAGGCAGCAGGTCAGCAGAGCAAGAGAGCAGTTCGTCCAGAGCAGCAGTCCAGCAGATGGCAGTCCTTCAGCAGCACAACAGTCCTTCTTTCTGGCAGAGTATTCACATGTCCAAAAGTGTACTGAGTTGGTAGGGGCAGAAGTGCAATTCTTATACCCAATGGTGCCTTTGAAGAGGGGGAGGCTTCAAAGAGGGGTTTTGAAGTGCACAGTGGTCCTCCCTTCATGCCCTGGCTCGAGATTCTAAGTGTGAGGCTGTGGCCAGCTCCTCCCACCCATCATTCTCGGGATGGCTCATCAGGATGTGGATGGTCCATCAAGTCACGCCTATACACCCGTTTTGTGCGGCTGTTGGAAAGTACCATCTTGCCTGGCATGTTACCCCCATTTTCACTGTATGTATGTTTGTTTTTGCCCTTGTGTCACTGGGATCCTGCTAGGCAGGACCCCAGTGCTCATAGTGTATGCCCTGTATGTGTTCCCTGTGTGGAGCCTAACTGTATCACTGAGGCTCTGCTAACCAGAACCTCAGTGTTTATGTTCTCTCTGCTTTCTAAAATTGTCACTGCAGGCTAGTGACTAATTTTACAATTCTCATTGGCACACTGGTACACCCATATAATTCCTTTGTATATTGTACTTAGGTATCCAGGGTATTGGGGTTCCAGGAGATCCCTATCGGCTCCAGCATTTCTTTTGCCACCCATAGGGAGCTCAGACAATTCTTACACAGGACTGCCACTGCAGCCTGAGTTAAATAACGTTGATGTTATTTCACAGCCTTTTTTCACTGCACATAAGTAACTTATAAGTCACCTATATGTCTAACCCTCACTTGGTGAAGGTTAGGTGCCAAGTTACTTAGAGTGAGGACACCCTGGCACTAGCCAAGGTGCCCCCACATTGTTCAGGGCAAATTCCCCGAACTTTGTGAGTGCGGGGACACCATTCCACGCGTGCACTGCACATAGGTCACTACCTATGTGTAGCCTCACAATGGTAACTCCGAACATGGCCATGCAACATGTCTAAGATCATGGAATTGTCACCCCAATACCATTCTGGTATTGGGTGGACAATTCCATGATCCCCCGGGTCTCTAGCACAGAACCCGGGTACTGCCAAACTGCCTTTCTGGGGTTTCCACTGCAGCTGCTGCTGCTGCCAACCCCTCAGACAGGATTCTGCCCTCCTGGGGTCTGGGCAGCCCAGTCCCAGGAAGGCAGAACAAAGGATTTCCTCTGAGAGAAGGTGTTACACCCTCTCCCTTTGGAAATAGGTGTGAAGGGCTGGGGAGGAGTAGCCTCCCCCAGCCTCTGGAAATGCTTTGATGGGCACAGATGATGCCCATCTCTGCATAAGCTAGTCTACACCGGTGCAGGGATCCCCAGCCCTGCTCTGGCACGAAACTGACAAAGGAAAGGGGAGTGAACACTTCCCCTGACAGTACCTCCCAGGGGAGGTGCCCAGAGCTCCTACAGTGTGTCCCAGACCTCTGCCATCTTGGATTCAGATGTGTTGGGGGCACACTGAATTGGTCTGAGTGGTCAGTGCCAGAAGGTGACGTCAAAGACCCATCCTGATAGGTTCTTACCTCTCTTGGTAGCCAAACCTCCTTTTCTGGCTATTTAGGGTCTCTCCTCTGGGCTGTTCCTCAGATAATGAATGCAAGAGCTCACCAGAGTTCCTCTACACTTCCCTCTTCGACTTCTGCCAAAGATTGATTGCTGACTGCTCCAGGATGCCTGCAAAACCGCAACAAAGTAGCAAGACAACTACCAGCAACATTGTAGCGCCTCATCCTGCCGGCTTTCTCAACTGTTTCCTGGTGATGCATGCTCTGAGGGCTGTCTGCCTTCACCCTGCACAGGAAGCCAAGAAGAAATCTCCTGTGGGTCGACGGAATCTTCCCCCTGCTAACGCAGGTACCTAAAAACTGCTTCACCGGTCCTCTGGGTCCTCTCTCATCCTGACGAGCGTGGTCCCTGGAACACAGGAGCTGGGTCTAAGTGTCTCCCACAGTCCAGTGGCCCTTCTGTCCAAATTTGGTGGAGGTAAGTCCTTGCCTCCAGACGCCAGACAGCAAACCTGTGTACTACGTGATTTGCAGCTGCCCTGGCTTCTGTGCACTTCTCCAAGGATTCCTTTGTGCACAGCTGAGCCTGGGTCCCCAGCACTCCGTCCTGCAATGCTCAACCTGCTGAGTTGGACTCCGAGGTTGTGGGACCCTCCTTTTGTGACTCTCAGTTCACAGATCTTCTAAGTGCCTGCTCCGGTACTTCTGCGGGTGCTGCCTGCTTCTGCGGGGGCTCTCTAAGTTGCTGAGTGCCCCCTCGTCTCCTCCTCCAAGGGGCGACATCCTTGTCCTTCCTGGTCCCCAGCAGCACCCAAAAACCTCTACTGCAACCCTTGCAGCTAGCAAGGCTTGTTTGCGATATTTCTGCGTGGAAATAATTCTGCAACATCCAGCACGCCGTTGTACATCTTCCATCCAAAGGAGAAGTTCCTAGCCCTTTTCGTTGTTGCAGAATCTTTGGCTTCTTCCACCCAGAGGCAGCCCTTTTGCACCTTCATCCGGGGTTTCCTGGGCTCCTGCCCCCCCCCCCGGACACTATCGCGACTCTTGGACTTCGTCCCCCTCCTTTTCAGGTCCTCAGGTCCAGGAGTCCGTCTTCAGTGTTTTGCTGGTGCTTGTGGTTCTTGCAGTATCCCCCTATCACGACTATTGTGTCTTTCTGGGGTAGTAGGGTAACTTTACTCCTACTTTCTACGGTCTTGGGGTGGGGTATTTTGGACACCCTTACTGTTTTCTTACAGTCCCAGTGACCCTCTACAACCTCCCATAGGTCTGGGGTCCATTCGTGATTCTCATTCCACTTTTGGAGTATATCGTTTGTGTTGACCCTAGACCTATGTCTACCTATTGCATCCTATTGTGATTCTACATTGTTTGCACTACTTTTCTTACTGTTACTTACCTGTTTTGGGTTTGTGTACATATAACTAGTGTATATTACTTGCCTCCTAAGTGAGGGTATTCTCTGAGATACTTTTGGCATATTGTCACTAAAATAAAGTACCTTTATTTTTAGTAACTCTGAGTATTGTGTTTTCTTATGATATTGTGCTATATGATATAAGTGGTATAGTAGGAGCGTTGCATGTCTCCTAGTTCAGCCTAAGCTGCTTTGCCATAGCTACCTTCTATCAGCCTAAGCTGCTAGAAACACCTCTATTCTACTAATAAGGGATAACTGGACCTGGCACAGGGTGTAAGTACCACGAGGTACCCACTATAACCCAGGCCAGCCTCCTACAGCTGTCTAGAGAGATTGCACAATGTCCAGCTATCATCCAACCCAGACATATATAAGAGACAGGTTTTAGACACACATGGCTAAGTACAGGAAAATACAAAGTTTATAAAAATGGCATTTTCAAAATTGTAACAATAAATCCAATGTTGTCATTAAAGAGAATTTATCATTACAATTCCATGGGTACTAAACAAGACAGCTCTACCTTATCTCAATCAGGAATTGCAGCTTATTAAATGTAGTAAGGAATTCCCAATGATATTCTATGACATGGGTAGCCACACAATGAAGAAAAACTCATTTGGGAGTTTGTCACTACAAGGACATGTATAACTTATAAGTACACGTCCTTCCTTTTAATTACACAGCACCCTGCCCTGCGTTCCCTAGGGCCTACCTGAGGGGTGACCTATATGTAATAAAAGAGGATTTTAAGGCTTGGCAAGGGGTTTTAAGTGCAAAGTTGATTGCAGTGTAACACTGCATTCAGGCTGAATTGACAGGTTTGAGATATGTCTTAAAGTACTACTTCAGTGGGTTGCACAACAGGTGCTGTAGGCTTAATGGCAGCATTTGACTTACAGGCCCTGTGCACATGTACTGCAGTTTACTAGGGACTTATAAGTAAATTAAATATGCCAATTAGGTACATGACAATCAAACCATGTTTTAGGGAGAGAGCACAAGCAGTTTAGCACTGGTTGCCAGCGGTAAAGTGCACAGAGTCCTAAGGTCAACAAAAACAAATTCAGCAAAATTGGAGGAAAAATGAGTGAGGGAAGGCCATTCTAAGGCTATCAGGTCTAACACTTGTGAGGAGACCTGAAGGGCTGGACCAGCTTCCACTTGCAGCAGGAAAAAAGAAGAGGAATCCAAGGGTCAGTTGGCTGACTTCTGATGTAGCTACATGAACACAACAAGCCGACAAAGGATTTTTCCTGAGTTTTCCACCTGACCAACTACAACTGGCCCTGGATTGCTCCCAGCTTGTGGCATCCACTGGAGTGTGGCTTGACTCACAAGTGCTGTCTCTGGGATTCTAAGACTCTTGGAAGTGTCTAACTAGTCTTCTCCTAACATCCCTGAAAAGTTCAGAGAACAATTTTGGACTTCCAGACATATGGAAGATTTGAACCTACCACTGATGCCAATCTACTTAAAGCACCACTTTGCCCGGTTTCTCCTGTTCGGGGCTACTTGCACAGCAACAAATCCATTTCAGTGGTATCCGGCCTTGTAAATCTAATCATCGGATACAGCTTGCAACCTCATCCAACAGGAGGATTCTGAGGACCGAAAAAGACACTTAGAGCAAGCTTAGAAATCTTGACTTGCTGAGGCTATCGGCTTCAGCAGGACTTTGTCCAACAGCTATTTGGCTTCAAGGGTACCTCTTCAGATATAGCCTTCCACTTTGCCCGCCAAAGGATTTGAGCTTTATTTCAGAGACTAAAGACCTGATTTATATATTGGCAGTGCGTATGCACCATAGCAATGGTGACGGAGTATACATGCCACCAAGATAAATGTCCACCCACCTGAATAATATGCAGGCAGACCATAGGTTTAATCACGGTGGAGACTACTCCATCTTCACTGTGATTAAACCCCCTGATGACCCTTAAGAAAAAATAGGCTGTCAAAGGCAGACCTCTAATTCCTCCCACCTGATTTATATGGATGGAATTGGAGGTCAGTTTCACTGCCCATCACCATCAGGAAAACCCTGCTTTAGTGACAGTGACAACTGATAAATGCTCGCCTTTCCATGGGAGAGGACTCTTTTGGTGAGGGACATTTTCTTTTTTTTTTTTTTCAAGAAGAAAGTCTCACTTCTGGATTCTATTTTTGAAACTAAAAAATAAATCAGTTTGGTGTAAAGCCCCATCATGTTGATGGAGTTGTGAACCAAACTTCAAAAAGCATTAACTGAAACTGGCGTGACAGTGGTTCCTGACAATGCTTTAAGAAAAGACTATCTGCTTGGAAGACATTTCTCAATTTAGTGGGTGGCACCTCTGTCAGGAGGAAAGAGTAATTTACTGTGACTCCATGAGTGAGAAACAGGACACCCACCAACGTTTAAATTATCCTCTGAGTCCCAAGGTAAAATTTTGGACTGAGGCAAACACACCTTATGTATCCAACCCCCACTCCATCGAGGTCAGGCTGAAATCACACCTAAGACCTGGACAACCGTGATCATTGACTTTCTTTGCACTTTAGTTTTTCTATCTGCTTTTACAGTTAAATCTTTGAAAAAAATAATACTGGTTCCTTTTAATACATTTCGACTGTTTTGGTGTCATTTTGCTTATTAAATCTTTCGTCTGTTTTTATAGATTGCAACCTAGCTTTTATCACGTTGTGTCTTTGACTTTTCAACTGTTTCCATACTTCTTAATACTTCACACATTTTCGTTGTTAGGCTTGTCCTCTCTATGCCATAGCTACATGGGTGAATTTAAGATTTCATTGACAGAAACCTTTGACTGGACTCAACAGCATAGTGATTTCTTACATGGGGTGGATTTACACCCACACAAAATAATATATAACTTTATAACATTGATAATCAGGTGCCAAAATGCTGACCAACTTGACAGCTTGCACTACAAAAGTGTTTTTTATTGCACAGATACATACGCTTGTTAAAGCATCTCATGATAAACTGCTGTGTAGATCTCCAGAGTTCACTATGCTCCCTGAAAGGTTTCAAACGGGTCTCTATTGGGTCCACTTACCTACCACTTCCTTATTAGGCGCCTGAAATTGTAGATTATAATACCAAACTGAACGGTACACATTTTACACAGTTCCTAAAGGTAAACTAATGAGCTGGCAGTGGCAGGATTATCGTTCGAAATTTGCAGGATTAACAACATATCTTTGAAGCAGAGGTACTTAAACTCATTAGCAACCCTCTGGGTTTGAGACTGCTTGTTAATGTTCACTCGACTAGGAGGTCCCGGGGGGGATCACCAAGGGAGGCTGTATCCCCCCCGGGAGGTTTGGGGAAGTGGATTAGCCCACGGGCGCCGTTGGGCGCCTTTTGGGCTATCTGGAAGCGGGTATTTATACCTGCCATCTTGTAAGGTCGCCACCATTTTGTTGGTGGCGACGAAAGCGGGCGGTAGCAAGGCTTTTTGCTTGAGTGGTGGCTGTTCGTCTATCCTAAGGTTTTTGTAGGGGTTTGTTGCGATAGTTTAAAAAAAAAGAAAAAAAAAAAAGGGTGGTTTTCAAGGATTCCCCGGCGGGCAGAGGCGCTGCAGGGCGCGCGCGACCCTCGGGAGAGGGCGCGCCTGAGGAGGCTACGTCAAAGCCGCGCGGCCGGGTCCTCTCAAGGAGAGGCCCGGCCTCTCTAATATCGGCGCGAGCCGCGGCAGTTAGGGGCCGGGTGGCCGCGCCGCGCGGACGCGTGGTGGTGGCGGCGGCGCGGCCCCCACATTTGGTGGTAACAGCCCCGGGGGAACGGGGAAGAGAGAGAGGAGCAAGAGTGCTTTTAGGGGGCAGGCCCCGGCACCGGATGAGGGCCAAGGCGTGGTTTTGGCAGGTGAGGCGGCATCATTGGGGGGGGATTACAGGAGATGCAGGCAAGGGAGGTGGGTGGGGGTCGGGTGGAGCAGGTATGGGGTTGGGACAGCTAGAGTGGAGTGATGGGGAGGGGGACGAAAGGGAAGCAGAGATGAAGGGGTGGGAGGGGGACGAGGCAGCAGAGGTGTGGGGGGGAGAGTGACGGTGAAGGGGGTTGGGGGGTGGAGGAGGATGGGATCACGCTTCGCGTTCTTCCCCCTCGCCGCACTTATGGGAAAAGGGACGGACCATTTCAATTCGAACGGGAAAGGGGGCCCGAGGTTTCTGGGTGGGTAGGCGGAGGGGATCAGGGAGATGAGAGTGACTCAGAGGAGGCCAGGGACAGGGAGGATTACCAGGGAGTAGGAGTGGGAACAGATGAGTTCAACCGTATTCCGCTTTTTCCGCGGCAGGGCAAGGAGGAGATGCCACAGGACCTGGGCGGGTCACGGGCGGCCCGAATACCCCGGCAAGAAGGGAAGGCGGGGCCAAGTGCGGCCGGCCGGAGGTCTAACGTCGAAGGGAAGTATGGTGTGACCAAGGGGGTTCCTGGAGGCAGCGGTGGCGGAGCGTGTTTTGCACCCAACGCCATGGGTGACCTACGGGAGCGACAACCTGGCGCGGCGCCTACTGATGGGGACCAACAGTTGGGTGGAAGGGCGCGGGGACGAAGGGGGGGGCTGGGAGAAATTCATGAAATCTTGGAGGAGGAGGTGGAGATGCTGGAGGAGCTGGACTACGAAGAGGACAGTTTGGAAGAAGGGGAACTATGAGAGGGGGAGGAGGGGGCGTGGTGGAAGACGAGGGGGGGAGTGTAATGATGTTTTTCAGTCGTTTCAGGTTACGGATCACGAGCGGCGGCCGCAAGTTCCTTTGCGTAAGAGTATTCGGGAGAGGCAGCAGGTTTTGATTCCAGGTAAGGAGCGCATGGGGGCAGTTTCGGTAGCGGTGGAGGCGAAGGAAGGGGAAGGGCAGGAGCGGCTTTTCAAAGGCGTATATGTAATCGATACTGGGGTTGGGCCGACCAGGAGATTGGTAAAGGGGAGCAGGCGAAGCAGGCAGTGCAGGCTGAGGCGAAGGAAGGGAAGGCGTCAGGCGAAGGGTCACCGAAGCGGGAAGGAGAGAAGATTAAGAAGTTGCCATATATGGGGACGGCAAAGCCTTTAGGCGCCCACTTAATGCTGGCGACAAAGGAAAAAATTTGGAAGGGCGAATACGTAGAAATGCTGAAGTTATTACACAGGGAGATTAGAGCTAAGGAGGGCTCAAAGGAGGAGGAAAACGAATTGGCAAAGCGACCCAGGGTACCGGTTACGATCGCGAATTGGATGGCGGCCTTTCTAATCTATGCAAGCGTATATTGTGAGCGCTTTCCCGAAAGGGCGGTGGCGCTTTTTAAGTACATGGACGTGATTCGGAAGGCGTACCTTAATTACGGAGGCTACGCATGGGTACAGTATGACGAAGAGTTTCGGGCTCGGATGGCAGTTGACGAGGAGGTGAAGTGGGGAGAAATTGACGCGGACCTGTGGCTGCACTCCATGGGCCCCGCAAAATTTGGTAAGACTGTGTATACAGCCAGCGGGCTGCCGATTACTTATCGGCCCTTTCGAGACTCCCCCACGCAGGGTGGGGCTAGCGGTATGTCTCAGGGAGGGTACTCAGGGGGGGCCTTGCCCTCGAAAACAGGGGCCTGTTGGGACTACAATAAAGGGTTATGCACCCGAGAATATTGCAAGTTTCGACATGAGTGCTCCCGCTGTGCGGGACGACACGGGGTCGTGCAGTGTACGGTTTCTGCGGCCCAGGGAGTTGGGACGGCTACCCAGAGTCAGCAAGCAGGTGGAGGGTCCACTCAGCAGATTGCTCGGTACAGGGGAGGGCAAGGGCCCTTGGGAAAAAGCTCGTACGCCAGTTAAGTTGGCCGAGTTGGTCCCATGGTTACGAGTTTACGACGACAGGGATGCGGCGGCAACATTGTTCCACGGTTTTTCGGACGGGTTTTCGTTGGGATACGAAGGGCCTCGGGAGCGTCGTTGGGCGGAGAATCTGCGGTCGGTGCAAGGGAGAGAGGCCATCGTCCAAGAAAAGCTAAGGAAGGAATTGGATGAGGGCCGGATGGAAGGTCCTTTTGGGGAGTGGCCAATTGGAAATCTTATAGTTTCGCCTATTGGCGTGGTACCTAAGAAGGAGCCGGGACAGTATCGGCTGATACATCATTTATCATGGCCTGAGGGTTCATCAGTAAATGATTTTATTCCGGTGGAGCGGACAAAGGTGTCCTATGCTTCCGTGGATGTGGCCATAGAGTTGATTCAAAACATCGGGCCAGGTGCATTGATGGCTAAGACTGACATTAAGTCAGCATTTCGGTTACTACCAGTCCACCCTGACGATTTCAGTTTGCTGGGTATTCAGTTTGGCGGCCATTGGTACGTGGACAAAGCGCTGCCGATGGGATGCTCCACATCATGCGCCCTGTTTGAGTGTTTCAGCATTTTCCTTCAGTGGATTTCCGTGCGGGGCACAGGGCCGTGACACATTACCTACCACCAAGCCACGGACCTATGCGCGGTCGCGCTGCAGCGTTTTCAAGAGCTCATGGAGGACTTGGGTGTGCCCCTGGCCCCTTAGAAAACGGTTGGGCCGTGCGCGGCGCTAACTTTCTTAGGCATTGAATTGGACACCATAACCATGGTGGCGAGGTTGCCGAGTGAGAAGAAAGAGGTTATGCTAAGAACCTTAATGGCGGTTCTACGGAGTAAAAAGCCAACAGTGAGAGATATTCAAGTTTTGCTGGGCCACCTCAACTTTGCGTGTAGAGTGGTTAGAGCCGGGCGGACTTTTTGTCGAAGCTCGGCTTCGCCCTGGCCCATCATGTGCGGCTGGGTGCGGGAGTAAAAGCGGATTTAAGGATGTGGACGGTTTTTCTGGAACATTTTAATGGCATACCTTTGCAGTCCTGGCAGATGGTGGATTGGGATGTGCAGATTTTTTCTGACGCAGCGGGAGGGTCAGGGTTCGGCTTGTACTGGGACGGTAAGTACTGCGCGGAGTCGTGGCCGGCGTCTTGGAAAGGGGGGGGGCGCAGCATCGCGTTTCTAGAGTTTTTTCCCCTGCTTGTGGCAGCTTGTGTGTGGGGGAGATCTTTGACTCACCATCGGGTTCTTTTTCGAGATGACAATCTGGCCGTCGTGCACATTGTGAATAAGCTATCCGCGCGGGATGTGCAGGTTCTGCGATTACTGCGCCTGTTTGTTTTGCATTGTCTGCGACATGATATTCATTTTACCGCGCGACACGTGCCAGGAGTGAACAATGACATTGCGGATGCTTTGTCTCATTCACAGTGGGAGAGGTTCCATGGGCTGGTTGCGGGCGCAGAGTTATACAGGATTCGGATGCCCGATGTGCTTTGGGCCGCGGGCGACACAGAATGCTTCAGCTGCTGCTGAATTCACTGGCGCCATCTACACAGCGGGCGTATCTGCGGGCATGGCGAGAATTCACGAGACTGAGTGCACGCCGTAGGATCAGCGAACGGGATAGAGTTGAAGACGCGGTATGCTTTATTTTGGACTTGGTCGAAAGACGTCAGTCCAGGGTCACCATTGCGGGTAAATTGGCAGGTATTGCTTTCATGGGCAAACTGTTTTGGGGTTACCCACCTTCGGCGGGGGAGTTGGGTCAGCGTATTTTGGAAGGGTGGGAGAGGGAGGGGGGTAGACAAGGGCTGAGGAGGCAACCTTTAACGTTGTCATTATTGAAGGAGGTGACTGGGGCCTTGTCGGAGATTTGTTACGACGAATGGGAATGCCTTTTATTCCACACTTTGATGACTTGGATGTTTTTCGGGGCGTTTCGAGTATCGGAACTGTTGGGAGCCCGTGGATCTGGGGGAGTGATATGGGACGATGTTTTGTTTAAAGGGGACCATTTGGTTTTACAGCTCGGGAGAACAAAAGCGGATCAGAAGGGTTTTGGGTCAAGGATTGTTTTGGCGTCCTATCCGGACCGCGCAGTGTGCCCTGTGAGATGGGCACGGGAGTGGCGTGCGGTTTCTTACAAAGCTGGGCAACCTGTTTTTCGACATTTTTCGAAGGAGGGGATGACGGCCTACCAGTTGCTTCGAGTGCTGCGCACGGGTTTGAAAAAAGTGGGTCAGAGTGAGGGGCTATTTAGCACACATTCTTTTCGGATCGGGATGGCTACTGAGGCAGGGTGCAGAGGATGGTCAGATGAGCGTATAATGGCTTTGGGGCGTTGGCAATCGGATGCTTACAAGCGCTACGTGCGACAAGCGGGGCCGGGTGTAGGCGGCGCGCAGTAACAGGTCTACTTTTGTTTTTGCCACAGGTTCTGTCCCGGGTCCTGCGGTGCAGTTTCTCCAGATATGGGTCGTGGGACATTCTTTCATAAAGTGGGCACAGCGCCAAGCTCGGGCGACGGTTTTGGGTGACAATTTAGGTTTTGACAGGGACAGATATAGAGTGAGGTGGCAGGGAAAAGGGGACATGCAGTGGGACCAGTTATTAGGGACGTTGAAGGATATGAAAGGTCAAGGGTTTTGTCCCGATGTTTTATTGTTGCATGTAAGGGAAAATGATCTAGTGAGGCGGACGGGGTTGGACTTAATTAAGGACATGAAGGCTGACTTATTGCAGATACGAAGGTGTTGGCATGGTTGCCATATAGTGTGGATGGCTTTTGTGCCACGTAGATTTTGGAGAGGGGCCAGGAAGTCGGCAACGATTGAAAAGGCAAGGAGAAAAATAAATAAAGAATTGAAACTGTTTTGTGCATCTCAGGGCATCTCGTGTGTTGAGCACGTTGATTTGAGATTTGAGGACAAATAATTTTTTCGTGATGACGGAGTGCACCTGTCGTTTATCGGCATGGAGCTATACCTGTTGCAACTAAAAGACACTTTGAGGTGGCTTTTCAGGGAGTCTTAGTTGGGGGGGGCAGAAAAAGGCGGGGAGTGCCTTTTTCTGGTGGCGGGGGTTGGGACGGATCAGGAATGTGACAACAGAGAAGGGAGACAGGGCTGACAACATCTCGCGGGAAAAAGGGAGTGAAGAACAGGACAAATAAGGACAGATAGTTCTACTTTAAGAGTAGGAACGTGGACGTTTCGTTGATGACAAAGGGGGTTTACAGTCAAAGGTTTACAGGACATGCGGTTAAAATGGGGGGGAAGGGGGTGGGATGGGTAGGGGTGGGGGTGAGAGGTTACAGGAAGTTTTTGTATAGTGAGGTCTTTAGTTTTGTGAGGCGTAAGGCCTAGGGTATAAAAATGTGAGTGCACCTGTTTCCAATAAAGCGGCCTTTTTCACACAACAACAATCCGGTGTGTTATCCTTCTTCCCCAAAAGGTACTTTCATACTTTCTCCCATGCGGGGAAACACCCTCCAGCTGGATGTAAACTGCATGTGCGGCTTACAACGGAGGAATTGTCATGAAAGATGACTGTAGGTCTGCCATACATTCACTTTCATTTACAGGGTGTATCCATGTAAGCACCACTAACTTCTCACTCCAGTGCCTTGAAACACTCCTTGAAGTGAGAAAGACTTGAAGTAGTGGGCAGTTCCGGGTGCTGTCACTGGTGAAGAGTGTGCCCAACTCTGGAATACGGAGCTCACTATTGTCGCTGGAAACAGCACCATCTCCCTCTCGATTCCCCAGTGTGATTTAGAGGTTTTGTTTCTGTCACAGATTCTGGATGTTACCATTTTAGATTTAGGGACTGATTTAGATCTTGGTCAGGAAATTAATTCGCTTGCATTTTTCCAGTTACAAGAACTATATACTCGGTTTTCTAAGCGATATCAAAAAACGTCAATAAACTAAAACGCATACACTGATGTAGTTCAAGCAATCCGGAAATCAATACCGCTAGAAACAATAAATTGATAAAAATGAGTATTAAATCAAAATTTCCAGTTTACCTATTTATGTAAAACGTGCATTCCTCTCCCCAAGAGAGACATAAACACAGACGTTCTGACGATGTATCTGACTGTAGAACTCGCTGCAAAGAGTGATTTATTTTTGAAACAGTACTGGAAGCAGTACATCTTCTTTGGACAGCTTTAATGTTTGCCCCTCTAGTGCATTGTTAAACAATGTGCAAATAGATTAGAGATATTGCGTTATGTTGTAGGAAATGGCTGTTTGTCAAGTTGTCTCGGTGTTTTGGATTGGTAGTAAAAAGCTGCAGGAAAGTTATTTTATTATGGGCAATGTCTATAGACTTCATTAATCAATTGGTTGGCTTGTCAACTGGCCATGCATAGTAGCTTTTTGTATTTCTTTGACTGGCCTATTAAAGAGTTATGTGGTTTCCATGCTCACTTAAAGAAACACTTTTCTATATATTGCTTGTGAGCTAGTTTACAACACTGCCTTTATGTATGTTATTGTTTGTGTGACTCACCTAGAAATAGCTTCATTGCTCCATCCCCGTTAGGCTTCAGGCTAAAACACAAGGGCCCATATTTATACTTTTTTTGCGCCGCATTTGCATTATTTTTTGACGCAAAATCGGTGCAAACTTACAGAACACAATTATGGCCCTGATTTATAATTTTTGGTGCAAAACTGCCCTGCGCCGCATTTGCATTATTTTTTGACGCAAAATCGGTGCAAACTTACAGAACACAATTATGGCCCTGATTTATAATTTTTGGTGCAAAACTGCCCTAACGCAGTTTTGCACAAAAAAGTTTAGCACTGGATCGCACCATTTCTGTGCACCAGCTGGGCACCATATTTATGAAATGGTGCAAGCCGGTGCAAAGGGTAGGCTAGCGTAAAAAAAAATGACGTTAGGGGCTGGCGGTATGGAAGAAGGGGGTTTTGCACCAAAAAATGACATGGGGCAGATTAGAGTAAAAAAAGATGACTCTAACCTGCTTAGAGTCATTTTCTGACGCAAAACCATCCATACCACATGACTCTTGTATTAGAAAAAACAGGAGTCCTGCCCACCACAACCACCCCAATGGCCATCACAAGGGACCAGGGTCATTGCACCCAGTGCCATGTAGGGGGACCCATTTCAGGGCCCCAAATGGCACTTAAAAAAATACTTACCTGTACTTACCTATACTTAACTGGGATGGGGTCCCCCATCCTTTCCTGTCCCTCTGGTGTGGGTGTCCCTGGGGCCTGGGTAGGTCACCTGTGGGCTTATTCTATGGTGTTCCACCATGGAACTAAGCCCACAGGTCCCCTAACGCCAGCCCTAACCCAGGCATTAAAAAAAGCAAGCTTTGCACCATTTTTTGACCCCTCATTCTCCCCGCAGGTGAATTTTGCATGGGAGGCTAAATAAGGCGCTAGGGCCATAGAGTAATTTTTTGCCAGGGAACGCCTACCTTGCATCTCATTAACGCAAGGTAGTTTTCTGCAGGCAAAAAATTACTTTAACTCCAATATTTTGGCGCTAGACATGTCTAGTGCCAAAATATAAATATACACCATATTTTGTAAGTTTGTGCCACTTTTTGCATTAAAAAATTATGCAAATACGGTGCAAAAAAAGTATAAATATGGGTGAAGGTTCACTATAGCCTATCTCCTGACTGGGCTTTTAAACATGGAGGACAGTTATAGGGCTGCATACTCACCTCTTCTCTCCGTCTAATATCAAGACTCCACCATGTTCACATGGTGCAAACATGTCATTCCTAATACGCTCCTTTTAGTAGGTAAAGCATAAAGATAGTCATGGTGCCATGCAGCACCACAATAACCCCTTCAGCTGTAGTGGAGGTGTCTGTGAAATTTGCGCAATTCGCTTTTGCTTAAAAATTATGTACAAGAGGGCATTCTTGGTAACACACACTATGTTTCGATGCCCCAACATCAGTTAGGAGTTATAGGCTAATATTTACATATTCACACAGCTTGGGTTAGTATTGGGACAGGAGGCTAACAGTAATGGTTTTAAGTGACAGTAGGTCATTGCAGCAGCCCTATCTGCTTAGTACTAGTGAATTGATCACCACAATGGATATCTATAAAGGGATACAAGAGCAGATCTTACAAATGCTTAGATCTTAGAACTCCATACCCGTCACCAGTGACTGTAATAAAACATTCTATAGTTAAAGAAGACACCATTTTTGGCAGAGGATGTGAAAAGGAGGGCACTGGGAGTGAATTATTTTGAAAGAAAAGTAGTTGAAAGGAGAAGGAAAAGTACTGGACCTTAGTTTTCAAGACGTTCAACCTGAGTAAAAGTAGAGCCATAAAAGCCAGAAGGGAGAAGAAAGTGTGAGTGTTGTGAGCATATAGGTTGCAAATAAAACCAAAAAGGGAAATGACATCATCTAGTCAAGCAAAGTGAGAACAGGAGAGGACCCAGAAACCAGCCTTATGGGGCAATACTTGGCAATGGGTAGGTGGGAATAGACAAATTGTGGAGTGATTATAGAAGATTAGTAAGAGAGGTAGGAAAACCAATGGGTGGATGGAGCATTGAAACTGAGGTTCAATGGGATGGATAACAGGGTGTGATGCTCGATGGTGTCACAACCTGCAGTCATATCATATGAGAATAGATAAGGAGAGATGTGATATTTTATGGGTCCGTACTTTCAGATACAGCCAGCTATCATCAATGTACCGGATGGATACTAGCTCCGTCTTGCATCATTGTCTACAGGTGGGCTAATAGCCATGAAGGATGCCCTTATTTTCTTGTGGTTGGATTCAACTGCATTCCCAGTTATTTTTCTGAGCATTGGTAGGTGTGTATTGGGTAAATACTGGACATTATTGTTGGGATAGGAAGCCACATGAGAGGCACTGACAAGGCTGAGGAGAGGTGTGATGCTTTCTCTAGAAATGGGCTTTACACTGCTTGATAAAAGGATATCATCTTCCTGTTTGGTGACTGTAACAGCTGTCAGGATGTTACTGTGAACTACTTTTGAAAGGTGTTTGAAAGTCAACCACATACAGGCTTTGTGTTATTGGATGTGTGGCACAATGTTTTTCTACTATGTTGGAAAGGCATGCTTCAAATGGTTATTAATCCGCCCTGCCTGAATGAAGGCCTCAAGAAATGTAATTTTAAAGATAAAATCATCAAACAAGAATGCTCTACTTTTTTTAATGACTGCATGGATATGTAAAGAATTCTAAACAGTTTAATTTTTATTTTTTTATTTTTTATGGTAGTCTTACTTCACCTGTGGTGTGGCGCAGATTTTTGATGCATTCCCAGGTGTACAAAACCTTCTGGAGTAAATGTTGTTTGTATAATCACTGTTAGAAATGGGGTCTTTGGTTGGCAGTCAGGTTGCCCCCTGTCCAACCAAAGACCCTCACTCTAGTCAGGGTAAGTCACACACAATCCAAATTATCCTGTGCCCACCCTCTGGTAGCTTGGCACGGAGCAGTCAGGCTTAACTTAGAAGGTAATGTGTAAAGTATTTGTGCAATAAATCATGCAATAACACAGTAGTACACCACAAAAATACACCACACAGTGTTTAGAAAAATATAAAATATTTATCTGATAAGATGCAGGTCAAAACGATAAATATCACTGTAAAAATGATTTAAAAAAGTGTCTTCAGTCTTTTAAAAGCAACAAATGTCTCTTGCAAGCATAAAGTACCTGGTTTGCATTTAAATTCTCCGAAAGGGACCGCAGAGGAGGAGATGCATGGAAGACGGAGAGGTGTGCATCAATTTTTCTGGCTCACACAGACGATGCATTTTTGAGTTTTCACGCAGGGCAGGCTTTGCATCGATTTTCGGTGCGTAGACTGGGATCCTCTTTGGGTTGCACGGTTTTCGGATGCCACAGGGATGATCTGTTGAAATCCAGCATTTGCAGGACGAAGTCATAGGGGCTGCGTCGATCCAGTGGGCGATGCGTGGAAATTTCTACTGCACGGCAGGCGCTGCGTCAATTCCACTCAGGAAGTCGGGCTGCGTCGATCCAGTGGGCCGTGTGTCAAATTTCCAGTCGCAACGCTGGCACTGCGTCGATCTTCTCCTTGCGAAGTCAGGCTGCGTCGTTCCGGTTCGGCGTGCTGTGATTTTCTGACCGCGATGCAGTCTGTGCGTCATTTCCGTGGCACAAGTGGTTCTTTTGCAGGAATGAAGTTTTTGTGATCCTGAGACTTCAGTGAACAGGAGGCAAGCTCTATCAAAGCCCTTGGAGAGCACTTCTCAGCACAGCCAGAGAGCAGCAAGGCAGCAGGGCAGCAGTCCTTTGCAGAAAAGCAGTCAGGTGAGTCCTTTGGGCAGCCAGGCAGTTCTTCCGGGCAGGTTGCAGGTTCTGGTTCAGGTTTTCTTCTCCAGGAAGTGTCCTGATGAAGTAGAGTGTCTACCTCAGAAGTGTCTGAGTTGGTAGGGTCAGATACCCTGCTTAAATACCTAAATGTGCCTTTGAAGTGGGGGAGACTTCAAAGAGTGGCTGAAAAGTGCACAAGGTCCCCTTTCAGTTCCATCCTGTCTGCCAGGGTCCCAGTAGGGGGTGTGGCAGTCCTTTGTGTGAGGGCAGGCTACTGTCCTTTGACATGTAAGTGTCAGGCCCTCCACCCTCCTAGCCCAGGAAGACCCATTCAATATGCAGATGTATGCAAGTGAGGCTGAGTATCCTGTGTTTGGGGTGTGTCTAAGTGAATGCACAAGGGAGCTTTCAACTAAACCTAGCAACTAAACCTAGCCAGATGTGGATTGTAAGAAACAGAAGGATGATTTAAGTGAAGAGAAATGCTCACTTTCTAAAAGTGGCATTTCTGAAATACTAATATTAGATCCAACTTCACCAGTCAGCAGGATTTTGTATCACTATTCTGGCCATACTAAATATGGCCTGGTTAGTCCTTTCAGATCAGAAGCTATCAATCAAACAATATGTGCGAGTAGCCCTAATGTTAGCCTATGAAAGGAGCAGGCCTCACAGCAGTGTAAAACACATTTAGGAGTTTTACACTACCAGGACATGTAAATTACACAGGTACATGTCCTGCCTTTAGTCTACACAGCACCCTGCCCTATGGTTTACCTAGAGGCTACCGTAGGGGTGTCGTATATGTAGAAAAAGGGGAGTTTTAGGATTGGCAAGTACTTTTAAATGCCAAGTCAAATTGGCAGTGAAACTGCACACACAGGCCTTGCAATGGCAGGCATGAGACAGGGTTAAGGGGCTACATAAGTGGGTGGCACAATCAGTGCTGCAGGCTCACTAGTAGCATTTATTCTACAGGCCCTGGGCGCATATAGTTCACTTTACTAGGGACTTATAAGTAAATTAAATAGGCCAATTGGGTATTGTTAGAAATGTGCAGAAAACTGTGCACACAGGCCCTGCGCTAGCAGGCCTGAGATAGGTTTGACATGCCACTTCAGTGGGTGGCGCAAGCAGCGCTGCAGGCCCACTAGTATCATTTAATTTACAGGTCCTGGTTATAGGGATACCACTTTACAAGGGACTTATAGGTAAATTAAAAATACCATCTAGGTATAAGCCAATTATAAAAATTTTGTAAGGGAGAGCACATGCACTTTAGCACTGGTTAGCAGTGAAAAAGTACTCAGAGTCAAAACGACCATCAACAAAGGTCAGAATATAAGGAAGCAAAAGGCAAAAAGTCTGGGGAATGACCCTGTAAAAAGGCCAGGTCCAACAGGTATGATCCAATGTCACCATGTTTTAAGGGAGAGCGCATATGCACTTTAGCACTAGTTAGCAATGGTAAAGTGTGCAGAGTCCTAAAACCAGAAAAAACTGTGTCCAACACGTGGAGGGAGGCAGGCAAAATTTAGGGGTGACCACCCTAAGGCTGTCATTCTCTAACAATCACTTTTTCCAGGGATGCAATGATTTATTATTTTACTGGTCACCTGGTGAGGGCCTCGATAATTAGATCACAAAATCTTAGGGAAACCTGGCATTTTGTGACGTCGCACTTAAACAAACATAATTAATTTTAGATGCTTCTAGGATGGGCCCCTGTCTGCTCCATTTGTTTATGAATCTATTTATCCTGCATTTCACTGCAACCAACAATATACATTCTAATGGCAAAATGTATGTGGCGTTCATTATATCTGTGGCAAATACATGCATTACACTATAATGCCTGCTAAATTAGTCAGATACTTTAAATACATGACTATTTAGATTTATTTTGAGTTGCATTATTTCACCACTACCCCTTTCACAACATACTGCCCTTGTTATACTGCAAAGTGATAAACACTGTGAAGCAGTGTTATTGTGGTAGATGACTGAAATAAAGATGGTGACACATTGGCAAGGCCGGCCTTTACTCAGACAGTGCCCCAGAGCGAAATTAAATTTGGGGCCTGTCCTAACTGTCCTCTTCCATTCCTTCCCCAACCGCCCCTTCCTGCTAGTGATCCTATTTGGGGGTTGGGAGGGGGCTTTTCTGTTCACATCTCAAATCCTGGCTGAATACCTCAGAGCAGTGACTGGCCTGTGAATAAACATTTTTACCTTGACCCCTCACCTCAATCAACTATTCAGTTGCTAAGCAGGAGGTAGGAGTCCCTGAGAAGGGGTCTGAGGGAGAAGGAAGGGGGAGTGGGAGAGAGGTAATCGAGGGAAGTTAAGAAAATTAACAAAAACAAAATTTTATACACAGATTGAAAGCAATGACCTGAACTGGTAGTCTGGTAGAAAAGACTTATTGAAGGCACCTCAGGTGGTCAACCACCTGTACTCTCCTCGAACAGAAGGCGCCCTGGGCCAGGGCCCAGTTCAGCCATGCGAAAAGCCGGTCCTGCACAATGAGGTTGACAAATCTATTTTTTTTAGATGTTAGCCCAGTGACAGCCTCAAAGAAAAAGGCTTTTGTTAGACCTGACAGCCTTAGGGTGGTCTTCCCCCAACATTTTGCCTGCCTCCCTCAATGTTTCTGATATAATTTTTGATGGTTTTAGGGCTTTGCGCACTCTACCACTGCTGACCACTGCTAAAGTGTTTTTGCTCTCTCCCCTAAACATGGTAACATTGGCTCCAACCCCAATTGGCACATATTTGATTTACCTATAATTCCCTATTAAAGTGCACTAGATGTGCTTAGGGCATGTATATTAAATGCTACAAGTGGGCTGCAGCACTGATTGTGCCACCCACACAAATAGAGCCTTAACCATGTCTCAGGCCTGCCATTGCAAGGCCTGTGTGTGCAGTATCACCGCTACTTCAGCTTGGCATTTAAAATGACTTGCCAAGCTTTAAAACTCCCCTTTTACTACATATGCATCACCCCTAAGGTAGGCCCTAGGTAGCCCATAGCAGGGTGCTATCTAAGTAAAAGGCAGGCCATGTACTTGTAAGGTGTACTTGTCCTGGTAGTCAAAAACACGTAAAGTAATTTTTCACTAGTGAACCTGCTCCTCTTATAAGCCGGCATGGGGAATTCCCCATTGGGTATAGGGTAATTCCTGATCTGAAACAAGTGGCATTTTCATATTTGCTATAGGATGAATGGTAGTAAGAAATCCTGCTTACTGGTGAAGTTGGATTTAACATTACTATTTTAGAAATGGCACTTTTAGGAAGTAGAATGTCTCTGCACTTACTGCTCTCTGTGCCTTACGGTCTGTCGGCAATCCACACATGGTCTGTGCTGGTTGACAGCTCCCCTGGAGCATTCTACCCAGACAACTATAAACACAGGACACCCAGCTGCTTCTGCATACTGATGGGTCTTACTGGGCAGGAAGGGTGGAGGGGCTCTCACTTACACTTGAAAGGCTGGTGGCCTGACTTCACACAAAGGACTGATATCCCCCCACAAATCTCCTGGCAGGCAGGGCTGGGATGAAAGGGGAGCTGGTGCACTTCAAAACCACTTTTTGAAGTCTCCTAAACTTAAAAGGCACATTTGGGTACATATACTGGGTCTGTGAACCCCTAAAATCAGACACTTCAGGACCTAAAACTGGACTCTGTCAGAAGGACTGTGGTGCTGCTCAAAGGACTCAACTAGACTGCTTTTCTGGAAGGACTGCTTTTCTGCTTGCTGCCCTACTGCCTGCGGTTCCCTGACTCTGCTGAAAGGACTCTGCCTTCCTACCACAAGTGATCTCTATGGGCTTGTTAGGTTGCTTCCTGTACAAAATTCTCAAGGACATCAAAGATTTAAGCCATCTGCACCTGGACACTGCCAGTTTTGAGTCTGCCCTGCTTTGGAAGTGGGCCTAAGGCGCTCTACCTTTTGTGGTGTTCATTGGAACTGCTGTAAAGCACCGCCAAGACTTGCAAAGCCTCACCTCGCAGCTTCCAGCCTCACCAGACTCCATGCTGGGCAGCACGTAGCCTCACAAAGCCTTGCCATGCAGCTGGCAGTGCATCGGAACTGATGCACAGTGATACCAAGCCCTGCAAAGCCACACCGCACACCTCCCCAGGATCAACGCAAAGGAACACCAAGTCCCGCAAATCCTCGCCACACAGTCCCCGGGATCAATTCAAGGCAACGCCAAGCCTTGGAAAGCCTTGCCACACAGCTTCTTGGAACTGACTCCGAATGACACAAAGCCTTGCAAAGCAACGCTGGTCAGAGTGTGCACTAGGATTTAAGGTACTGTGTTCAGCTGGCCTAAATGGGTTCCTATATTTGGGCCACACTTCATCACGGTCAGCCTGAACTTGTGACTTTGTCCTGGTCCAGCATGACCAAATAACCACAGGTTGCGCTTTGCACTTATATGAGCTATTTTGACATAATTCTTTAAAATAGCATATCTCCAGATCTTCTCATTAGATTTTGTGATCTTGGTCTTGTTTTATCTATAAGATCATAATCTATTGTGTGAAATCTTTTTGTGATGTTTTCACTGTGTTACTGTATGAGTTATTGCACAAATACTTTACAAATTGTCTTCTAAGTTAAGCCTGCTTGCTCTGTGCCAGGCTACCGGAGACTGATCACAGGATAATTTAGGCAGTGTTGTGACTTACCCTCACTATGATTGTGGTTCCTACTTGGACAAGGTTCATACCTCTGCTAACTAAAGACCCAATTTCTAACAGCCTTCCTGACTTTTCTGGTTACTTTTCAAGTGTCCAGTATTCGGCTAGACTGAAAAGTGGCAGTAGAGAGTAAGGTTTCCCAATTCTGCCCAAGCTGTTGCGTTATAGGACCCCAGGCTGAACCCTCATATCAGACACTCTGAGGAGTTCCCCATAAGTACAGGCCCCTACACTCCTTCAGGGGTGACATCATTTGGGGGTGAGTCTCATCACTTTCATCTACGAGTCTGTCTGTCTATTCTATATACCTGTACAGTAGCCAATCTAATTGGACATATCCTTGTGTTAATCCTAATGGTTACCATGGAAATGTGTTCTGTGTCGTCACATTGTGCCAACAGAAAACCTAAAGAAAGTTGTTAATAAAAAAAAGGAAACGGAAAATAACCTGCTGTTCATAAATTTGTTTTCTCACATGACCGTTAAATTATATTTTTCATTATAAGGATCAAATCTGACATGGGATCCGAAACTGAATGAAAATAAACATAATGGTGGCCATTATGACACTGGCGGTGAGTGATAAAGTGGTGGAAATACCGCCAACAGGCCGGCGGCAATTACCGCCAAATTATGACCATGGTGGTGAGCACTCCCATAGACAGCCAATGTATCACACCAACTGCCAGGGTGTTAATACCATGCACGCCGGCGGTCGCCATCAACAGCCAGTCGGAAGACAAAGTACCGTCCACCATATCAAAACACAGCACATGCCACGATTTCCAGGGCAGAACCAACGCCATCAAAAGCCTGGCGGAAACACTGCACAGAAGATGAAAGACTCACCATAAGAGACACAGAGAAAGACAATGTCGCCATGGAACCGGAACTTCAAGTCTTCCTGATGCTCTTCTATGCTATGCTCCACCTGGAACACCAACGCCGATAAAGACGACGATGGTGAGTACAGCCAGCTAGCACACAAGGGAGGGAGGAAAAGGAGAGTGACACACACACGCACAACACACACCAGACGTACACACACCATACACACAACCAGCTGCAGACGAAAAACAGTGGTACACAACACATGGCATAATAATGCAAGGACAACAAGAAGGCAGTAATAAGAATGTATTGAATAGTAACAGCCACCAAATAAACCAATTGGATAAAAAAGGGATGTGCACAAATGTCTACAAAGGGCTCACATGGCCACAAGGCACAGTCCAAGGCCCAACTTGTTTCCTGACATCATCCACACAGAACTATGCAGGGGCATCAGTTTGTAAGTGGGCAGGCACCTCAAGGAGGTGGGGGGGTGGGAGGTACCTCAGCCAAAGTCTGGAACTTGCCCACTTGTTCTGGAGGGGGCTCCATGCCCATTACTCTGTGCTGGGGAGTGCAAGGTCACAGTCTCTCAGGTGGGTGACTTGCCCACTGGTACTGAAGGGGGCTGCATGCCAATTTCTCTGTGCTGGGGAGTGCAAGGTCACAGTCTCTCAGGTGGGTGACTTGCCACTGGTTCTGGAGGGGGTAACTTGTACAGCAGTCCCAGGAGGGTAGCCTACATGACTTCTGCTGAAGGTGAGGGCTGCACTGTTTCATCTGGAGGTGAGGGCTTCACTGCGTCAGCAGGTGAAGGTGCCTCTTAGGCAGCCTCTGCTGGAGGTGACGGCTGCACTGTCTCAGGAGGTGAAGGTGCATCCTCTGCATGTGGAGTGGGCTTCACTGCCTCAGCTGGAGGTCAGGGCTCTGTGACCACTGGTGGTGTTGGTGTCACTCTGCCATCATCTGCTGGAGTCAAGGGCTTCTTCCCCTTCATGGCAGGAGTCAAGGGCTTCTTCTCGTTCATGTCAGGAGTCAAGGGCTTCTTCCCCTGCATGGCAGGAGTTGAGGGCTGCTTCCACTTCATGGCAGGAGTTGAGGGCTTCTTCCCCTTCATGGCAGGAGGTGTGGGATTCCTACCCTTCTGGGCTGGGGGAGTGGGATCCTTCACTGTCTTGCTTCCACGACTAGGAGGTGCCTTCACCTGTCCGCATTAGCTGTTTGGCTGAAGTGCTGGCGGGGTCGTTTGGACCCTGCTCTTACGGGCAGGATGGGGGGGCAGGCGGAGGGAAGAGGTCAAGTTGGGCAAGGAAAAGCTTCTCAGGGACGGTGGGGCGGAAAGAGGGAGGAGGGATGGGAGTGGAGATTGAGGGAGTGGTTGTTGGAGGTGTATGTCTGCTGAACTTGGGTGCAGGTGCATGGGCAGTGTGTGAGGTGGATAGCTGTTGGGTGTCTGAGTGCTTGCATTTGTGTCCTTTAGGAGGGGGGACAGACAGGGTGAGAGAGGACACAGGGGACGCGTAGATGGATATTGTGGATGTGTCTGATAGTGAGGTGTGTGTGCTGCTTGGTGTGGTGATGCTGGTGGTGGATGTTGATGCAGTGCATGCAGGTGTGAGTGTGGATGTCACTGTGAGGGAGGTGGAGGAGGATGAGGAGGGGGAGACAGTGGAGGCAGTGGATGTGGTTGTGTGTGCAACTGTCTGGTGTTTGCGTGAGTGCTTGTGGCCTGAAGTGTGGTGCCTGTGTTTGACTGTGCCACTCTTGTGTGATGTCTTGTGTGCATGCTCATCTGTATGTGTGCATAGGATGGGTTGGAGTTCAGGAGACTGGGACTGGGAAGTGGTGGTTGGAGGGGGGATGTTAGGAACAGGGACAATCACTGCCATCAGAGAGGAGGCCAGAGCCTGAATCAATCTCTGTTGGGCTGCCAATCCACCATGGATGCCCTCCAGGAATGCATTGCATTGCTGCATCTGGGATGCCAGCCCCTGGATGGCATTCACAATGGTTGACTGCCCTACAGAGATGGATCTCAGGAGGTCAATAGCCTCCTCACTCAGGGCAGCAGGGGTAATTGGAGCAGGGCCCGAGGTGCCTGGGGTAAAGGAGATGCCCACCCTCCTGGGTGAGTGAGCACGAGCAACTCCCTGAGGGGCTACTGGGAGGGCGGTGCTGGTACAGGGGTGGTGGCTGTACCTACAGTTGGGGTGGTCACAGAGGTGTCTGGCACCACCAGGGAGTTTCCATCGGAGGAGGTATCTTAGTCTGTGTTGTCACTTCCTGTCTCCGCCGTGGTGCTCCCCTCACACTCCGTCCCACTGGTTCCCTCGGCGTCGGTGGACTCTGCATCCTTGGTCCTGTGGGATGCAGCTCCCTCTGTCGCCGGGACCTCTGCTCCTCCGCCAGATGATGCTAATGCACACATGGACAGGATGACAGAAGAAAACAGGGAAGAGAGAGAGAGAGAGAGGGAGGGAGCACTAGATCAATTACTGCACCAACACCACAGAAAGCATACACAGTATCATCACACACAGGGATCTGGATTGAGTACTATGCATTGCACTGCCAAACAATTGGCTAGATGCCACAGCAAGATGAGGGCCAACCACCGCCAACTGCACCTCTCCTGGGACCCAGTAAGCCCTGTCTGACATGGAATGCAACCTGGCTAATTCACCTTGTTTTCTTTTTCAACCATTACCCTTGAGCTGGATCACACTGCAATGTCTGGCCTGGCATAAAGGGGCACCACCACCCACCACCCTGATCCCATACCATCTACAAATTATTGTTGTAACGGCCACTGTACTCACCCCCTTGTGGCTGCTGTGATGCACTCAAGCAACCATCCAGCTCTGGGTAGGCCACCACCAGTATGAGGGCCATTAGGGGGTTAGCTTCCGGCAGGCACCCCTTCCTCGTTGGGAGGCCATCCCCAGCTGGGCCTCCGCAGTCTTCCTTGCCGACCATCTCAGGTCATCCCACCGTTTCTGACAGTGGGTGCTCTGCCTGCCATAAACCCTCAGGGTACGCACATCCTTGGCAATGGCAAGCCATAATCCCTTCTTTTGATGGGCGCTGACCTGCAGAGGCAATACAGATGGGAGGTCCCCATTACATATACAATCCATCCTCTCACACATATTTCCCACCAATTCTGTTTCCATCAACACTGGCACACACAACGCCTGGCGCACACCATGTACACCACCACAAGACAGCCCCTCCTGATAACATGATGCTTGCACACACATCTCAATGCATCCTTCACACATGCATTATGCCCAAGGTGTACTTACCTGTTGGTCTGGAGGCCCATACAGCACTCCGTACTGGGGTCGGACCCCATCCACTGATCACTCCAACTCATCTGCAATGAAGGCAGGGGCCCTTTCCCCGGTCACACGGGCCATGGTAGGTTCCAGACACAGGTCAGCAGCACACTGGGTGTAGGTGTTCTCCTGCTGAAGGTCGGGAAACAAGTGAGGAATCAGATAGAAAATGGCGGTCATGTCCACAGCGGTGTACACCGTCACTGCTGGCGCTAATCCCCATTAGCCACTCTACTCCATAAAGCCCCATATTATCCAATGAGGAATTGCACAGCGGTGCTAGACCGCCTTCTGCCACAATGCCCAAAGTCGGCGGCGTTACCTGACTTCCACCTGTCCCCACATACAGGACAGGCAGTCGCCATATCATGGTGGTGGGCAACGATCAGATTAACCTTAACTGCGTCACTGCCTAGATTTGCCCATACCTTGCCATTCCCACTGTCCCATCACATAAATGCACTATGTACACTAAGGTGGGGGTTCCATTGTTCAAATTGTGGCAGCCTACTCACTGTTGTGTCCCTTAGATACCTACCGCTGCGGATGAATGGGAGGAGAAGACAAACCCCTGTGTATAGACGACCCTTTGTGGACTTGGCTACAGTGGAGGACAGGCACATCATACTGACTTATAGACTGGACAGGGCCCCAATTACAGAGCTGTGTGCCCAATTGGAGCCTGACCTGATATCAGCTATCCGTCATCCCACTGGGATTCCCCCCTCTTGTGCAAGTGTTATCAGTGTTCCATTTCCTGGCAACTGGTTCTTTTCAACTGACAGTGGGCTTGGCAGCAGGAATGTCACAGCCAATGTTTTCAATCATGCTGGCAAGGGTTTTGTCTGTCCTGGTGAAACATATGTGCAGTTACATTGTTTTCCCCCAAGTGGAAGATTTAGCCACTGTGAAGGCAGGATTCTATGAAATGGGGGCATATCCCCAATATTATTGGGGCGATTGACGATACACATATAGCATTTGTCCCCCCGCTAGAATGAACAGGTGTTCAGGAGTCATAAGAGTTTCCACTCACTGAGGGGCATATTTATACTCCGTTTGCGCCGATTGTGAGTCCAAAAATATGACGCACAATCAGCGCAAACGTTGCCCCATATTTAAACTCTGACGCCCGAGCCCACGGACGACAAAATTCCGCCGTGTGCGTCATTTCTTGGATGCGGCAACCCGCCCTGCGTTAATGATATGCAGGGTAGGCGTTCCCGTCCAAAAAACGACGCAAATGGCCGTGCGTCGTATTTATGCTTCTGGGCAAAAATGACTCTTGGCTGGGAGGCGGAGCAAAAAAATGACACACAGCCCGATTTGCGTCAAAATTTAACGCCTGGGTCAGGGCAGGCGTTAAAATGGGGCAAACACACCTGTATTTAATCAGAACACACAGAACAAACAGCAGAGCAGCAGAGCAGCAACAGGGAGACATGAATGTGATTTTTATCCAGCGTGCACGTAGACGCAGAGCCCAGCAGCAACAACAGCAGCTACAACAACACCAGCAGGGACCCCAAAGGCAGCGCAGAAGGCAGGAGAGAATATTCCGCCCAAGAACAACCCTGCATGACCTCAGGGAACACGACATCATACAGAGGTACCGGTTGAACTGGCAGGCCATTCAGCAGCTGCTGCGCAACATTGAAACGCAGTTGGCCCCCACTTTAGTGACACCCCGCACCATCCCAATAGAAACAAAGCTGCTTGCCGTACTTCACCTGCTGGCAAGTGGCTCATTTCAAACAACTGGTGCCCTGGTTGGCGGAATATCACAACCATCATTCTCCGCATTTCTGCCAAAAGTACTGGATGCCATCATTCGCCTGACACCCCTCCACATCTGCTTCCCTAACACACTGCAGAAGCAGCAGGAAACAAAACAGGGGTTCTACGCAATCAGCGGCTTCCCACACGTCCTTGGTGCAATCGACTGCACACACGTACGCCTTGTGCCACCTGCTGCAACAGAACACCTCTACCGCAACAGGAAGCACACACATTCAATCAACGTGCAGGCCATAGTCGATCACCACATTGTGGCTAAATATCCTGGGAGTGTACATGACTCATTCATCTTCCGTCACAGCACCATCAACCAACACTTCCAGGATGGACGGTATGGCAATGGACTACTTGTTGGTAAGTACAGAAACCTACTTATATACACACTGCACAGCAACCCTCTAGGACACACAACACATACACCCCAACAGCAACATCTAGACAGGAACACATTGAGGTCCTTGCATCACTAGCCATGTTTCTTAAGTCACCATTGAACCTGTCACACATTGGAATTTACTGTACAGCCTAATGTGAAGACATTAATGAGTGTGGTTGCCTAAATGTCACCTTGCAAATTGTAAGTGTCACAATAACCTTTACATTAATACATTGCATAAGTTTCAAGGTATGGGATCTACAGGGTACTTTGATATGAACGTGTTAACAACACTTCCAAATTTAAATGTGCATGGAACTATCATCTCACCCTCAGTGAAGACACATGGACACCTGTATCACAAGTCACAATGCTAGGGAGGGCACACTGTACTGCAAATCCCAAAACATACTGATGACAAACGGTTAGCAGACAAACACTCATTCAGCCAAGGAAACAACACAATGCAGATGGTATAGCCTACAAGTATAGGATGTCACATTAGTACACAAAAGAGTCACAGACAACACAAGACAACTACTGCCATTAAAGGTCTTTTCAATAGTGCCAGCTACATCAACATGATCCCATTCTGTGTTTTTCTTTCAGCTGATCAGGGGCATGGCATCCAGCCATGGCTAATGACACCATTTGGGAACCCAAGTACTGCTGCAGAGCGGGCATACAACGACGCCCATAAGAGGACACGCAGCATTGTTGAGCGCACCTTTGGGATCCTCAAGTCAAGGTTCCGCTGTCTTGACATCACTGGCGGTAGCCTACTATATTCCCCCGAGATGGTCTGTAGGATCATACTCACATGTGCAATATTGCACAACATTTGTGTAAAAAGGAACATTCCCCTCCTCGAACCAGACCCATACATGCCTGAAGACGAAGAAGAGGAGGATGCTGGCCTGCAACAGGAGGGAGAACAACCAAACACGGCTTCTGGAGTGCGTAGGCACCAACAGATTGTAAATAATTTCTTTTCATAATTATCACCATCACCACTTAATGCACTATTGTAAATAAACACTGATAACAAACACCACATCATGGTTTGGCCTATTAATTTCTGCCCACCTTTAGCTTGAAATATCTGAAGAAGAATGTCGTCTCATTGAGCAAGAATGATATAACACTCATGACACAAAAAAATACACCACAAATGTAATGGCCACCATACAATGGTCAAATACACACACAATGTAAATGACAGCCATCCTGTACAGTTCACCTTTGAAGGGCAATAGCTGAGGACCACACATATGACTCACATACATGTAGTAATCATGGATCATCGCAGCAGATGGCACACAACTAAAACACCATCACTCAACTAGGGGAAAACAGGCCTCATACATCAGGCAGTTCACATGCTAATGCTTCAGGAATGTAGTACTAGACTCTTGCCAACAGTAATTCCAACTACTTACTATCATTGCAAAGACTATCTGTCACTAGAGTTACACATAAGCAGAACATACACAGCACAAGTGCTACACCTATGACATGCATCCAGCACATCACATCCCATCTACATGTCAGCCCTTTTCTAAAAACATTACACACACTTGCAGCTGCTCACACCCCACCTGTCTGAAGAGGTCCCTGGAATGCCGATTTGTGTACACTGAGATTCCCTCATCTACACACACACACTCACAAGAGTCATCCAGTGTGCCACACCCTTTCCTATGCCTACCATTGTCATACTACCATCTCACTGCATGGAACTCAGCTCATATAATACACTGGCTTGGAGTTTATAAGGCCTGGTATCACCTGTAGATTGATTCTCATTGTGAAAGGTACTGTAGGCAATTTATCAGCAAATCCCATCTGACAGGACTAGTGAGACACAGATGGAGGCCACACCAGTGATCCCCTCCATGCTCACCACCCAAATGTACATGCCCCGTCCCTGCTGATGCCTCCTACTGCATACATGTTTGAATTTGAGCTATTACATCATTCAGCTTTGACACGAATGTTGCCGTAGAAAACTTTATCAGGGTTCATGTGTCACCTTCAAAACAACACAGGACATACACAGTGTGACATCTCAACTGTCTACTGCTCCCTCTGACCAGTCCTAGTCAGAACACGTGATCATGTAATTACTGAAAGAACTTGCTCCTGATTGACCCAGCATCCTGTCAGCCTGACTGGCACCTGTCCGTGGGTCACTCTACAGATACCTGGCGTCCACCTATGGACCACACGTGCTGTCCAAAACCTCTTGTACCTCAGACACTAATTTGTAATTAGCCTCATCAATGTATACTCAAATACATAGTATTGCATCATCTGACTGTTATTTGCATCCGATTTGTGACAGTGCCCTTGAAAAGCCAAATCTTGGCCCTTCCGTTGTCTGGCCCTCATTAATGCCTAAACTACAAAGTGTGACAGTGGACCAGGACCATAGTGTATGATGGTGTAAATAGCCTCCATCAAAGCCAGCAACCTCAGATAATGTCCATGAAAAGGTAACACATATGAGGACCCTGACTGTTCAAACGCTGAGTAACATTTTTCAAATGATAAAGATGAGTCGTGTGTTGAATACCAGCCATTTACTTCTGCACAGAGGCTATGATGTTTCCTGATACATTACCATCCACAGAGGCCAACTGGAGTAGAAATGTTGCAATGACACATGCCGGATCCAGACACCTGAGACATTCTCTCACTCAGCACACCAAGGTTGCCCGGTTGAAAGTCTCATTACACGTTTTCAGTGACAGGGTGGGACCATCCATGTGTAGGTGACCATGTCCTCAATGGCTTCTCTCAAATTTTGCTACAAACAATACCCAATTGAAACAAGATTAGCTGCCACTAACTCATGAGGAGACCTGGATGTTACAGTGACAACATACACCCTGACAGTTGATACTGGATCAATATTGGACCACACACATAAACATGTACCATCCAATCAACAAAATAATTGCAAGCAGCCGATCACAGTAGTGTCCCAGTTGTAACCTAGCAGGAAGAATGAAACATGCCACTAAACCAGGTAATGCATAAAGGGCCACATACATCAACAACCTATTTGCCATCAGGACATGAAGAACGTTGAGATTTAGCAAAAAATATCAATGCAAAATGGTATGTCTGATTTCTCCAAAGAATCAATAGGGCAAACGTCAAATGGGCAAATGGGATTACAGAATGGCAAACAGTGAATCATACCTTATTTGCTTCCAAGAGCCTGCTGCTGCAGGCTTAGCATTACTGAATTTGGGAAAACCTTGGATAAATTTGCAAGTCTGGAAGAGCAAACCCTAGGGTGCTGGGGGCCTAAGTCCACCTCTACTGCCCCCCAAATAGACATTATATATGCACATGTGAAGCACACACATGCATAAGGTGCATGTGTGGCCTACATGTCAAAAGTAAAACACATTTAAGATACATTAACTCGTAATTAGGACATGGTTACCCCCTTAAAAAGTGTAGGCGACAATTGCACTACCTATTTGGCCTTTATATAATTTTGATTACCGTGATAATTGTGGACACATTTTTGCAAAGGAATACATCCTGGTATCCCATTCATATTTTGAAATTAGCCATCAGCAATTACCCACATATGTGTACAATTATGAGTAATATCCATTCTGACCAATCATTACTATTGCACTGTGAATACCTTCTACACATCCTATAAGGGACATTTGCCATAGCTAACCCCAAATGTGTATCACTTAGCACTGTTTGGTCATGACAAAATTCTTTTCACAATTTGACAAATGAAAGATAATGCTGAGTCAAAAAAATATATTTAAAATAGATATAATACTATCCAGCATTACATGGCCACAATTTTTTTCCATAATGCGTCATATTTCCACACATACAGCTTGTGCGTCATAATTTTTGACGCACAGGAGTGCAGAGAATGCAGAGTCAAAATTATTTTTCATATTTAGATATCATAATTGCCAGCGGCTTAATTTTCAACTCTAGAACTGTAAAATAAGCCTCAAACAAATATAATGGACCAATGATGAAAAATGTTTTGACTCTGCATTATGTGCACTCCTATGCGTCAAAAAATATGACGCACAAGCTGTATGCGTGAAAAAATGACGCATAGCGGGAAAAACGGCGGCCATTTTATGCAGGATGTGATGTAATAGGATATCCTGTTTACAGAATCTGTACAGTGGGTGTACTTTCACTTTCACTTTGCAGTCTCAGATTATTCTAGACTGTGTGGCTGTGTGGAAAGTGTTGTCCTGTGTATTAGTGCTTTTGTGTCCAGTGTACCTTCTCAATTGTGCTTTTGTCATCATTGTCTTGTTATTGAATACTGTCTGAGTCTGTGTTGTATTATTTTGTCAAGTCCAGTGTTTCATTTATTGTCTGTGGGAGTCTGTTGTGGGTACTGTAATATAGGGGTTAGTTGGGCTCTTCTTCTTAAGTTTTCTTTGTTTTTCACCACTCTACCTTTCCCCATTTCCCCCTTTTCCTTTTTCTCCAACTTTTTCCCCTTTGTCATTGCTGACATGTCTGGTAGGCCACGGCTTGCCAGGATGGGTGAGGAGGAATAGGGTGGATTTATATGGCTTGTTTGCCATTTCCTCCCACTCATGCTGGAGGCTGGGGGTAGGGTATCACACGGAGGCCCGTAAAGTCCGGTGGGGGAAGGTGCGCCATCACTTGGTCCGTGTATATGGTAGCCTAAGAAATGAACATCAACTGAAGCACCGCTGGGCTGATCTGATATCCAGGGAGCAAGATCTGCTGGACCACCTGGGAATCAGGATTGGTGGCCATGTTGGTGAGTACACATCAATTACATGTGCACAATTTAAAGCTTTGTAGCGACATGTGATGATTGTTACCCAATCTGCCAGATAAGTAGCTGACTGTGTGTAATGCTAGGGAAACCTACTGAGTAATTGTTGCACAATGTGAAGGAAGATAAATGCTAGCAGTCAGGTAGCTCATGTTTTCGACACATACTGGTTGCCTGTAGCAGTATGTAATGTAGTGCTGCCTTTGTGTCAGACAAGCAACACGTTAATAACTCAATTAGAACTCTACAGGTCACAATAGCCAGTGAAAAATGGATTTTGAAACATCATACCTACATATGTAGACGCCATAGCTAGACTGACATTTGTAAACCCAACATGATGCTATAAATGAGTGCTGCCTTCACGTCAATTGAAGTTAGCAATGTTGTCCACACATATGTCACATGTGTGTCTGGTTGGTGTGTAGGGAAAATGACCACATAGGCTGTTTGAGTTTGAGAGGTCATGCAGTCCTCAAGTAACCAGCTTGTGGATGTCTCTCTTGGATGCACATGATGAGATGAATGCACCCCTATATTGTTGGGGCATACTAATGGAGGTGCATCTTTGACACCACATGACTGTCCAGGTCACTGCAGTGTGTAGTAGGGTGTGTAACTGTAGCAGGACACTCATACAATGTAAATGTTGCTCAAGAATAATTCCATGCAGTATGAGCATGTGTGAAAGTGTTTCATTACTCATGTCATATTCTCACATTGTCTTTGTAATTGCAATTGTTTGTCAGTGCACGGATTCTGAGTATATTCTTCCTTCCATGCTTTACAGGTGGACCTGCACCGTACACTGTGGGAGAGGTGGCTCATTTTGCGGACCCCGACACCTACAGTGAGTGTTGCATGTGTGCTATTTTTAATGTTTGCTGGTGATGCATGATGGACTACTGTGTGTTCAACAGAATTCAAGGTTTGATGCGCTGCCCATTCATTAGTATTGTTCCATTAGTGGGATTTCAATTATCATTTCATTCTGAGTAGACCTATGCTTATCCATTTCTCAGATTTTGGGTCTGTAGGCCAATCCAGTAGGGCCCGCAATGGGGAATGGGGTGAGTCATGTGGAATACACTGGTTAATATAAGAGTTGCTCTGGGACTTGTCTCGGACTGAGTCTGCATTTCAGACTGACATTCTCCCAGATAGCTTCTGCAAAAGGCTTGTCTGAAATATGCTGCTTCCCTAGTTAACGATGGACTGAGTACACCGTAGGTTGGATCTTCCAGGGGCATGTACTTCCACAAGTTGAACTAGAAGTGTGTGGGACTAGAGTGCAATGGCCTAGGTGTACATTCTACTCATGATCATGGGTGTTCTTGCTCCTCTGTGTGTGTAGTAAAATATGCCTCACTGGTAGTATGTGATGTTGGCCTAAGTCAGTACATTTTGACATGTGTGGACCTTGGATAGGACAAGGTTTAGCTGACTCCAATTTGTTGCTAGGCCTTCACTGGTGTTGTGTGTAAGGAGGCAAAAACTTGTTGAGCTTTCTAGACACTCCTGGGTGTGCATTGATTATGGGATTGTTGGTTGTTCTTCCCACCCCACCCTCAAAGACTGCCATGTGTTTGGGAATAGGGTACCTAGGACTGTAGCAACCAGTATGTTACACATACTTGTGACCATTTGCAACTTTGTTTTGAACCTAGTGTACACACTCGGTTATGGCACATGAGTTCTATACTAGCAAAAACAATTACAAATGGCAGATATTGAGGGTTGTGATTGTTATCACATAGACTGACATATGTAGTTAAGGCAATAGGCGGAGGAAGTGCAGCCATAATGTCAGCTGCATTACCAATTATTTTGATGAGAAGTTTAGGCTGTTGTCACCCATCATGTATAGACATGTATATGCTAGGTGTGAGAAGCCCTTTTGTATGCAGGCTTCACAATGTACTTCCTCTGAGACTTTCAATGATCTATGTGGTGAAATTAGCTGTTACAACTACAGTAAAAGTAATTTCCAATTGACCCATTGTGCTATTCCACCCAATGCATTTCCTATGGTAAATAGTTGCCCTTTCTCTTCACAGCTGCAAACATGAGTGCCGCACAGAGGCATGATTTTGAAAGGCGGGCAATGAGATACCGGCACATCCTACAGGTGCAGTCGGGGTTCTGACGGATGGCCCGAAAATACCAGGCGGATCGGGTCTCCGGAGCATGGTGGGCCTCACCACAGGGTGGCCCAACGTTGCCCACCACAGCCACCACCAACACATCCACCAGTTCTCCCCAAGTGGCCCCATCAACGGCGGGGACAGTTGTCCCTGCCTCTGCAGCACGACCTGGACCCAGCAATTTCAGAGCTGCAGGACAGTCCAGTGGGCTACAAACAACTCCCACCCTGAGCACCTCTGCCAGCACACAGACAGCAGCAGCACCTCCAATTGACCCTGCGGCATTCCAGGCTTTAGACCGGAAAATGGACAAGTTTATTCGGAAGGTGGACAAGCTGAGCCAGGATGTGGCATACATTAAGAAGCGGGTCAGGTCCATCAGGCGGACCCTACGGAGGGCCTACCTCTAGGACTTATTTGGTTTATTTAAATTTATCCCTCCCCTCTCTCCTCTTTCCTTTTTATCATGATAGGTGGGTTTTGGGGATTAGTGTTAGGTTAATATAGGTTGTTAGCTTAGTTAGTGTTAGGGAGGAGGGTGGGGGGTCCTTATTCTTTCTAGTTTTCATTTTTGAGTGTGTGGGTGGGTGGGTGGGGGTCAATGTTGGGATTCCTGTCTGTTTAGAAAAAAAAAATATATATATATTTTTAAAAAATACAAAAGAATATATGATTGTTTAGGATAGTATAGTATGTGTGTAGGTTAGTATGTGTTGTCCTGCATGTGTTCTGTCTCATAATGGTGGGTGGGGGGTTGATGTTTAGATCGATTTGTTATATGTGTAGGGTAAGTTTAGATTAGGTTAGTTAGGGACAGTTGTGGGTAAGGAGTAGTCAGGTTAGATTAGTGTAGGTATGACTTTTCCCGTAGTTGCCTCTGGTGTGAACACATATGAATAAATATATAGTTAACCCTTTGCATTATGTGTTAACTGCTACTTGATCATGGCCTTGACATCAGTGTAGGTGATTGTTTTTCTATGACATTTGTGTCCTATGCTACACACCGAAGAAAATAGAGGTTTAAAATGGCAGCTACCCCTGTGCTAACTTGGTAGGTATCCACCATTTGATAGAACCACCATTTGTAGTTTACAAGTATCACCAAGGAATTGTGTTGATGAGTATGTTTTCTACATCACAAAGTGTGCTTCCAGACTTGGTATTGTGGGTAATTTATTAGGTCGGACTGCAGTGTGATGTTCAGGGACATCTTTGTAGATGAGGTGTTGTTAACACTCTTGTCTTGTTGTCTTCATTGCTGACATAGATCATGTGTGCAAAAATTCAGCATTACTTCCCTACATGGAAGTATACTCAGAAAGGGTGATTGATGCTATGTTTAGTTGTGTTTGCTTAGATTATACTGCATAATTTCATGTTTTAGTATTGCTTGGTGCCCACATTTATCAGCCACCATTAGTTGACTTTGATTGCTATTGATGGAGCATTATTCTGTCCAACACAGCATGATTGTGTGTGGTTTGTCCCTTCATCAGTTATTCTCCTCAGGTTGGTCAGGCTACGATGCAATCCTGGCCACTGCACAGATGTCTCAGACTACATGATGTCAGGACAGTTGTATTGACAAGCTACATGGTTGTAACACAGGCACTTTAGAGTTCTCTACTGCACAGTTGATGTGTCAAGTTACACAGAGACATATTAGTTGGGCAAGTGCTATTTATTGATAGGTGCTGTAGTGCAAAATGTACATTGTCCATGTTTGCTGAGTCCGTTCTAGTCCATTCTTACATGGTGATCCTACAGAAGGGGTGTGGATGATGCTCCTGACATGCTGGGGTGATGTTACAGACAGTGCAGAGGGACAGGATTTGCCGATTAGTAGGAGAGAGACATTCACTGGCAATGCTGACAAGTCATACAGTGGTTAGCAGAACAGTCATTGAGTATAGTTGTACTGAGACTGGCAATTGACAAAACGTAGGACCTTGGTCAAAGTAGGCCATGGTGCAGGGACTAGTGCTTCCGGGTACTCTTCCGTGTGAATGTGATCTGATCCATGTCTTCTTCTTCTGATGTGTGTGTTGCCTGCTTTGTCCTTGTTGTTGTTGGTTGTGAAGGGGCAACACACACCTCAGTGTTAGAAGACGTGGAGTCAGACATCCCGGTGGCTGCTCCCTGTGAAGTTCTTAAGGGCAGTACTGCAGCAAGGATGGCCTGCTGGTTTTTGAGAATAGCAGCTACATCACGATGATAGGCAGCCAGGTCGGCCCTGAGGGAGTCATGATTGCATTCGTGCATGCAGTGGAAAGTTTGGGGTGCGAGGTGTTGTGGCAACTCCCTTACTGCAGTGGTGAATTCCTTTATAGTTTCTTGTAGTCCTTGCAGTATGGATGTTAGGGCTTGCATAGCTGCTGCCTGATCTGCAGATGACATCATGCACGAGCACACCCCCTCAAGGCTGGCTGTCATAGTTTGCATCCCCACCCGCACCTCCTTGGCCAGCTCCCGCTGTACTCCAACTACAGTTCTTTCAAAGCTGGTGCCAGTGTCATCAGAGTCCTCAGCTGTATTGGAGCTGGCAGGTCTTGCAATTGGGGTGGTGGGTGGTTCTTCTGTGATGGCTGCTTGTTCTGTGCTCCTCCTTGTGACTGAAGGTGGGGTCTGGAGGGTTTCCAGGACCTTTTGGATGGTCTCCTGGGGAATGTTTATGGGCTCGTCATCCATGTCATCAGGGAAATCAGGGACAGGCATATCGGCAGGAGATCCATGTTCCTCTGCAATGAAACAGGGTACAATTAGTGTGTTTGTGTTGTGACAATTTTGACGTAACATGCCAGCCCTTTGATGAATTCACTTTGTGATCTTGTTTGGTATTGGTATCTGCTGTCCTTCATATGGGCATTGTTATAGGCCTATGGCCCACCTGTGTGTCACATGTATGATATAGAGTTATCTGACTTGTCTGCCTAATCGCCTCTAGGTGTTGCTTTGTACCAAATAGGGAATAGCCATCTTTTTGTCCTACTCGACCCTCCGTGTATGTGTATTCTTATGGTGAGACCTTTCACTGGCTGTGGGTGTTGGGATTGCCCTGGCAGCACACTTGCCTCTCAGGACCTGCCACAATCCCTGATTGTTCACATTGACTTAATTGTAATTGACCTGTGGCATATCCTATGCATGGCAATGTTATGATGTGATATGGATGTAGACATTGTTAATGTGTCCAGCTGATGTTGGGTAATGTGTGTTTAATTGGATTGCCCTATTTATCGTATCAATGTCCTATATGGTCCTCTGACTGTGCAGGTGTATTTCAGTGACCAGTTGCATGTGTCCCCTCCTCAATGCTGTTGTCTGAGCAGTATGACATTTGTGATGTTACCTTGTTAGCCAGGCACGTGAAGGACCCTGACATATGCAGCATGTGTTTGTCCTTAGTGCTGTGTGGCTCCTATTGCTGTTTACTTTGGCTGATGTATGTGACAACTATGGGCATTGACATATGAGTGTACTGGGGCCTTTGTCTTGTTTCAGGAGATTGTTGCAGATATCATCCTCACCCCCTAATTTAGGTATGTATATTCCATGGGGAGGTTACTGCCATTGGCTACTTGAGCTGCACAGAGATCAGAGGTGTTAGTGTCAACTGTTGTCGCAGTTACATTGCAGTTGTTGTTTTGGCTACTGGATTACTGATAGGGCCCTAGTTGATGTAGAAGATATTTTGGCTGACGAGTGCCAGGATGTAAGTTTGACGTAGTGGCCTTCCCTCCTGTCGAGGCTTTCCCTTAGCTCCATTGTTGTCATGACAGGATGCCCCCATGGGACTGTTGTTGGTGTTGTGTAATGTTGTGCCCCAGCTTCTGTATGTGCAGGGCATGCCCCCCTGCAGTGCCCCTTTACCCATGCCACTCCATGTATATGCTGACTTACATGCAATGTGTAGTGGTATTTCCCCCCCTGCTTACAGTCAACATTATTACATTATAATTCCCCATGTGACTTACCCTGCATGTGCATTGTCTCGTGGTAGTCTGCGCTGTCCTGTCCTTGAATCCCTGTGACGATCTCCTCAGGGATGACGGCTGCGACCATCTCCTCCATGTGGTCCAGGGCCTCCTGGTGTGCTGGACTCCCCCCTCCAGTCTGCAGTGCTGCCTTCCTGTTCCTGGCCATTTTTTCCTTTGTCCTGGCCATTTTTTCCTTTGTCCTACGTTTGCAGTCATGCCAGCGTTTCTTACACTCGGTGACTGTTCTGCGTACTTCAGCCACACTGTTGATCTTGTCAACAATTTGTTGCCATATGGCCTCTCTCCTACTGATTGGCAACTTAGAGGTGATGAACAGTTGGTGCTGGTGTTCAATCACCTCTTTAACCAGGATTTCCTGCTCCTCTGCACTGAAGCGACACTTTCTTTTTTTTTCTATATATGTCCTGGTTCCAGTATGGATCATCCTGGCTGGTTCCTGGTCTGCTGTCATCTTCCTGGGGTCTGTAGTGGCATCTGGGATCCATTTTGGCTCTCCTCTGCTGAAAGGGCAGTGTTCGCGGGTATTTTTGACGCTATTGCGTCAAAAAAAACGGCGCTTTCCGGGTTGCGCTGTCGTAAATCGACCCACAGTCATTTACGTTGCGTTAACGTCGTTTTCCTTTACGACTTGACGCCGCGATGTGTGTCAAAAAAAATTACTCCCACCTGTTGGTTACGCCGCCGTGCGTCAAAGTATAAATTTGACGCCCGCACTGCACATCGAAATGGCGTTAGCCAGCGGTAAAAATGTTGGCGCAAAACTGCGGCGGCGCAGCTTTGCGTCAAAAGGTATAAATATGGCCCTGAATGTTCAAATGGTGTGCCTGGCGGACCAGTACATCTCCCACATCACTGCCAAGTATCCTGGGTTGGTGCATGACGCCTTAGTCCTGAGGAATAACAGCATCCCAAATGTGATGGCCCAACTACAGAGGCACATTCGGTGGCTAATAGGTGAGCCAGAGCCCCAACCTACTGTATGGCAGTGGATGCTTTCAGGTGTTATCCCCATAGCACTGTGTAAGGCTAAATTTTGTTACTCATTACCTGCAGGTGACTATGTCGCACCCAAACCTATTGTGGCTCCTGACCCCTGTGAGGAATGCCAGGACAGGGGCTGAGGACCGTTATAATGAGGCACATGGGTGAACCAGATCAATAATTGAACGTACCTTCAGCCTCCTGAAGGCCAGACACTGGTGCCTCCATCTGACAGGTGGATCCCTGTGCTACTCACCCAGGAAGGTCTGCCAGATAGTAGTGGCATGCTGCATGTTGTACAACCTGGCCCTCAGATGACACGTGCCTTTTCTGCAGGAGGAGGAGACTGGAGATGTTCCTGTGGCAGCAGTGGACCCCGAGGACAGTGAGGATAAGGAGGCAGAGGATGAGGGCAACAGAACTTCAGTTATACGTCAGTACTTCCAATGACACACAGGTGAGACAGTGGAACTGACCATTACTCTGACTATGATGTTTTCTGTGTGGCTGTAGCATGATGGCATTCACTTCCATTGCATCTCAACTTACTATCACCTACGGCTTCACATTTTCCAGATGTTGGCAATATGACAATGATGTCCTGATGTTATCACTACAGACCGTTACAGTTCATTATTTGTATGCTATCACAGTGTTCAGATCATTTGCAATAGATGTGACTGTTCCCATAAATGCACATTTTCAACACATAAACGAGTGTCACCCCAATTGTGTTCAAGGGTGTTTTTTGTAGTGCAAGTAAGTGACTGAAAAGTATAATGGAATTTGGTGATGTTGGAGGAAAGTCCAGGGTATTTTTCCAATCTGTTTGTAGCACAGGTCCAGTGTCCAAGGGACCTTTGGAAGGAGAGCAAAGGCAGCTGAAAGTGGACAAGGTGACAGGCTGGGACACAAGGGGGACAATCAGGAGATTCTCATTTCCTGGTGGGGGTCTTGGTCTTGACAAGTGTCTCTGGCTTCTGTCTGGGTCTCAGGGAATGTTTGCAGGGTGGTTCACCTTCTGAAGGGGGTGGGGTGGCCTGAGGGTCCTGTGACAGGGACTCCTGTCCACTAGCTGCAGTGGATGTGGGGGCTTGTCAATTGACTGGCTAGTGGTAGAGGCCCGCTGCTGTGCAGTCCATTCCCTCATGATGTTGGCCATGTCTGCCAGCACCCCTGCTATAGAGATTATGGTGGTGTTGAGGGCCTGCAAGTCCTCCCTGATCTCCTGATGGTATTCCTCCTGAAGCCACTTGTTCTCCTGCATGTTGTTCAGGATCTGGCCCATCATGTCCTGGGAATGTTGGTAGGCCCCGAGGACATTAGTGAGTGCCTCGTGGAGAGTCCGTTTTCTGAGTCTGTCCTCCCCCTGGTGCACAGCAGTCCTTCCAGTGTCCCTGTTGCCCTGTGCCCCTGTCCCCTGAACAGTGTACCCACTGCCACTGACCCCAGGTCCCTGATTGTCTTGGGTGTGAGGTGTGGACTGGGGTCCCTGTACAGGTGGGCACACTGCAGATTGACGTGTCCTGGGGACAGAAGTGTGGGTACGCTGGGTGGGTGCTGTGGTGTTGGATACTGATGGAGGAAGCTCTGTGGTGGACTGTGAGTGGGCTGGGTTGACTGACTGACCAGTAGTCCCTGATGGGCCAGGTTGCTGATCCAGATCCTGAAGTCCAGAGTTACTGTCGTCACTGGAGGCATCTTCTGTTGGGGGACTGGATAGTCGTGGCACCTCCTCTCTCTGACATTGGCTGGGGCACCTGCAGGGATGTACGTAATGTATTCTGCTTCATGCCTGTGACATATTGTACGTCACTAGCTTCCCCTCTATTGTTGTTGTTGCCCTGCCACCTTTGTTTGTGTATGGTGATGTATTGTGGGATTGTTAGTACCCCTATGGTGTGCATGCTTTGGTGGTGGGTGTCAATACAGGGCTGGGAGGGATGTTCATGTATTGGTATAGCATGCAGGGCTTGGCATTGGGGTTAGTCAGATTTGTAGGTGCAGTGTGTGGGATTGAGTGGAGTGATGGGAGTGAGGGTGTGAGATGGCATGCAGGTATGGGGGTTGATAAGTGGTAAATATTGACTTACCAGTGTCCAGTCCTCCGGCTAATCCAGTGAGTCCTCAGGATGCAGTAATGCCAAGACTTGCTCCTCCCATGCTGTGAGCTTTGAGCTGTGAGCTGTGGAGCAGGAGGTGGGGGTCCACCGCCAGTTCTCTGTTTGGCGAGCTGGTGCCTTGCTGCCACGGAATGTACCTTCCCCCATAAGTCGTTACACCTCTTCCTGATGTCGTCCTTTGTTCTTTGTTGCTGTCCCACAGAGTTCACCCTGTCCACGATTCTCCGCCATAGCTCCATCTTCCTTGCAATGGATATCTGCTGGACCTGTGCTTCAAAGAGCTGTGGCTCTACCCTGACTATTTCCTCCACCATGACCTGCAACTCCTCATCTGTGAAATGGTGAGCCTTTGTGGGGCCATGGTTGTTGTATGGTGTGAGTAAGTGTGTGGGTGTTGGGTAGTGTGATTAGGTGTGCATAAAGGAGTGTGTGAGAGATGTGTGGGTGTGTGTGTGTAGTTTTCCCATTGGTCTTGATGTCTGTCTGGTGGCAATGATTTGTATTCGTAAGGGGTTGTGGGTAATGTGGGTGTGTATTTTATAGGGGTGTGAGTGGGTGGGTGTGGTGTGTGTATGGGTGTCAGGTATGTGTTTTTTTTACTGGCCAATGTTGTGCAGTTTAGTATTTGGGTGTCCATTCTGAGCTCAGCGTTGTGTACCTCCAATGGTTTATCGCCGTTGAATGTCCTCTGTGGTGATTCGTGGGTCATGGTGTGGTGGGTGTTGTTCTGTTGGTGTAATGGTATGGGTGTTGGTACCGACAGTTTACCACTGACCTTTGGGCTGGTGGATTTGTGCATGTGGCTGTATTCAGTTTGGTGTGTGTGTCATAATATGGCAAACGGATATCCTACACCGCGGCGGTATGTTGGTGGCCGTCAGCATGGCGGTAAGCAGGATTTACTGCCAATGTCATAATGAGGGCCAATATCTTTGGAAGCATTTTCAGGAAATTTGCGTGTGTCTACTCTGTAAATAACTGTATGAAACCTAAAATGTTGAACGTATTTCTGACAGGGAGAAGAGGATGGCTGGGTTATAGTGTTAGAAACGGGCTCCTCAACACATCAAGAAGTAAAACCCATTAATGCTTTGAGAATAATTTACATATGCTGAAGTGTAATAACTATTAAGTGCATGTTTCGGTTATTCTGAAAAGGCGCCTGGATATCACCATCCAATGGCCTTTGAGACTAGTCGTAGATCACTTATTGAATGCACACAGCTGAGCTGCCAGTGAACTAACGAATAGTAAAATACAGTGGAAATGAAAAGCCAAAAGGGAAATAGAGGAGAGGAAACAGAAAACGCGAGGACACCACCGTAAGCACGTGTTGAGCATATGCTTGTTCATCCGAGTGACAGAAGTAGAACATCAAAATCCACTGTTGGGAAAATGTCAGATGTACACATGGGATTTCGATGCTTGCCATCTGGCTGTCATTGCTGTTGAATGCTGGTAAATACATTCCTTCAACAGTGCCGCCGCCTGCTATGGGTGGGCCACTGCTCTAGAAATTAAAGAACGCTTAACAACTTTCAAAAAGATGTCTGACTAGCAATAACTTCAACTTTGCAGTTTACCAAAAGGTCAAAGGTTATAAAAGGCACACATTTTGTATTTTCTTCAAACCATGGTTGGCCTGGTTGACCCACTGAACTAAAAAATTAAATTCGATTTTTTTGGAAGGACCAAAATAGAAATAATTTCTGTTACGATTCATTCTATTATGTTTTTCAATACATATACTGTATATTTATTGTAGATTTCCTTAAAACACGATTGATCTGTCAAGCAAATATATTGTACTAAAAAATTGATCTTGTAAGTATATAAAGGTGAGTATGAGTAGCAGAGTGGCTCCTTTTTGGGTGGTCACCCTCAGTTTTTAATTCTATGGGGGGAAGAGGGGTCACCTACTGGTAATTTTGAAGTCTAGCACCCGGACGCTGCTTTCCATTTCCCAGTGTGTGTTCTGTCCCCTAAAATAAAGTGGAAATTGGCAGAAAACACTATTTGGCATCTTTACTGTTACTACAGTGTCATTAAGTATGGTGTAAACACTACATCTTTGGATTGTAAAATTAAATGACACATGTGGACTCAAGCACTATATTGTGACATCCACTATGTGACCCCAAACCATGACACAGGCCACCACTGAGGTTTTGCCACCTGCAGACTGCAAGCTTGCATGTTTGTAGAAATAACTCCTTTACAAGTCTAAAAACCTTCTCTAAGAGCTAAATAAGTCACCCCTAAAATAACCTTCTTGTCTACAGAGTCTAGAAGTGGTACATGCCTAAATTAATCATGTACCTACGGTCAATAAATCTCCAAAATCTATTTTGATTTTATTGGGTTAAACTGTTCCCATGGGAAAAACTGGGAAAACAGATGTCATCATTATTTCTGCATAATCTAATGGGAAACAGCCGCAGAAAAAGTGCAATAACTTTTCCTGTTTTTAAAAGTCCAATTCATTGGTCAAACTAGATTTTTTTCTAACTAATTAAGAACATTTACTTTCAGAAAGGATATATTTATTTATCCTAAGCCACTACAGTATAGGTAGGGCCTTAGTCTGCAACTGCTGAACCGCCCTTCCTGTAATGAGATGTGAAATTCCTTCCAGGAGTTGTGCAATAGATAACTTTGATTGACAGGTCACCCTAAATTGAAAGGGGTCACCCATCCAAATTCAGTAACTATTCAAGATGGGGGCTGCTGCGCCCTCTTGCTGGTATGATCGTCCATATAAGTTCAGGAAGGGCACCTAGGTCTGAACAACATTCCCTCTAGGATCTATCCCCATCACAAGACACTATCCATGTAGCTCCTTGGGGTTTATTATCTTGTGAGCCACTGAGGAGACTGACCTCGATCAAACCCACACATATGGACACAGCAAAATCACACAAATTGTAACATGAGGAACTGTGTGTACATGAACAATGGCCCCGGCGCCAAAACATATAGTGGCATAACCATGAGACCTGTCAAGGTGAGGATTACTGAACATCAGAGTGGTATCTGATGCAAAATTTCTGCCGTCAAAATGGGACCCACTTTGTCACCCACGACCACACTCCGGGCTATGTACACTGAACCATTCTTGAATCACATCATAACATGAACAAAATCTCTTTCAGAGGGAACAAAACTGGATATTTCATTTAGCGACACATGACAGGCCTCAATGATGACATTTCCTGAGATGAACTGAGGAAATGAGGCCCCCCTCTCAAACATCCCCATCAGAGCAGCCACGACAAGGCACTGTCCGAGGTCCTATGCATATGTCTGTACTTTACATCCTTTAATGGCTCATCATCATTATCCTTCTTTTAGTTATATATGCCATCTCATCCAAGGCTCTTCAATCTTGAACCTTATTCTCTTTTGCTCTTGGGTACCGTTTTCCTCTGGTGCAGCCATTCCAATATGGCCGCTGGAGAAGGAGAATGAGAGCACACACAGCGCCCGCTGACCCCCAAGTCGGGACCTCCATTCATTTCACTAATAAGAGTCATTGTGAAATTTCACTCATGTCCCCTCCAAGATAATGGCATACTTGCCACATAGAGCATCAGATTCACGATCTAAGCCCATTACTGATGGAAATCACCCACACCTGAGCCTCTTCATCACACCTGCGAGTGGTAATTATCTCTTGCTCCAACAAATATACACTGCCTCCTATGTGCCCTCATTACCTCCCAGGTGGCAGAGATTGGTAGGCCACAGCGTTCCTAGTGTACTGGACACCATGAGTACTTTGAATAGTTTTTACTTCATGTAACTTGCTCCACTATTCCAATCACTTCTTTCTACTAGTTTCACTCGACAGCTAGTGCGGTCTCTGCCATTATTAAGGGGGCCACTTACTTACTCAAATTGGGTAAACTCTACCACTTATGCAAGATTTCACTGCATTGTTGCATTCTAGATTAGCTATAATAGTGGTTATCCACACTCACTTTTGTAGATGATGGGTCTTATATGTATGTGTTTCTTTTATGTGTCACATATGTATCTCCTGTTTGTTGACTTATCTGCTTGTTAGTTCTTATACGTATTTGCATGTGTACTGACAGCATGATTCCACCTATGGCATAGATTTTCTACAAACGCCTAGTACATTGCTATGTGACAATGGGTATGACTTCTTTTCTATTGCAGTTCGGATTTTAGATATCATAATATATATCCTACACTTTCAGGGTGACTTTTTGAGATTGGTTTGTCTAATTACCACTACTTTAACTCCAGTCATTGGTAGATTAGGTTACATGGTCCTGACGAAGTGCCCACATCTGCAGGTACTTTATATTGCAAGAAACGTGTTGACCAACATTCTCACTGTCCTGTGATTTGAACCGGATCATTGCCTCCAACACAGTCACCTTTTGTTTTCATTTGTAACAAGAGGTCCCACCTATTAAAACTTTCAGGGTCTCCCCTAGTTGTTTTTATACCACACTTACACCAAGCTACACACACAGCACCACCACTTCATCACAGCATCTTATTTTGAAAATATCTCTGGCAAAGAGCCCCCTCAAATGGCTCATTGGACATTGCAGCACCGGCCAAATGAGTAGCTGCCCAATGATGAAGCATGACACCCATCTGGGTGTGTAAGGATTCTTGCTTCTGAGCAATCAGATGCCCCCAATATGCTTGCTCAGACTCATCCTGGTCTACTCCCTGTTCTGTTTCCTTTTCTGATTCTTTTAGGAACTGCATACATGTACATTTAGGGAGCTGTTCAGTTATACTACAAGTCTGTTTCATTTTCTACTAATTTTCTCTACATTGTAACCACTCCGGGATGCCCTGTTTGTTAATGGCCGTTTCGGATATATTACACAAAAGTACGCGCTTTCCCGACTTGCCGTGTACAGGATTATTATTGCTCACCACACGGTCTGCTCACAATATACTTACAAGCAATGAGTTACATTATTTTTGTGTCGCTGCCTGTTTCTTCGTTTTCATATACACATAATAGCATGCCTAGCCTTTCATAATCACTGTGACTTTACAACTATCGATCACCACACTGGCAGTAAAGAATGCCATTCCAAATAAACGAAAGATAGCTGCTCATTTAACAACAATCTCCCGCATACGCAGAAAGGGACTCTCTGTTCCGTTTTTTGTAATTTTATGTCGGTTTCACTTTCCTTAACTGAAGTGATGCCGTACCACGGCACCACAGAAATTTGAACAATAAAATAGCGTTTTCTTTGTAACCATCCCACATTGCTTGCGCAATGTCCTTCCCCTCTTCTTTCTATTCTCATTTTCGTTTTTATATTTTAGGCTTACCATGGCCACCACTCCTAATGATTTAAATTGAAAGTGTCTTCGACCGCAATTGGTCTTTTACGGAATATCTTTGCCTCAGGTGGCATAGAAAGTGCTCTACATAACTGTTGCAAACACATACTTTGTCCTGAACTACTGGACGCTTTATCTGATGATTTATTCCACATTAGGAATGTTCCTTTTATAATTTCTTGACGCTTCTCACTGTAACCTTTTCCTAACACTTTAAATAATGGTTTGATACATAAGGGTTTATTATTAAGCACTCTCAATACTTTCATTCCATCTTGCACAGTTTTTTTTATAGCCTCTGGTATTAACAGCTTTACTATCTACAGACACCATTAATTCGTCCTTTCGGTTGGCTTGATCACTTACAGTGTTTTTTTCTGTGTTCTTACCCCTATCATTCATTTAATGGCCCCTGTATGTCATCAGATTTGTTTTTTTTTCTTATTTCCGTTTCTTATTGCTTTTTCAATCTGCAGCCTTGATAAAGTCTATGTGACAAAACTGTAAGCTGTATTTTTGACCTCCTCGTTGTTGATAAGAATAAAACTTCATCACTACCAACTACATGGCTTTGGACTTCCAGTTACTTTCAACTTGGATGAACTATTTTGGACTACTTCTTGGTGTGCCCTGGTTCATATTGATATCTGTTTCATTTTCTGTTGTGGGTCCAAGTCCCTCTGAAACTATATTCTATTATTAAATGTTGGAGGACATTAATAATTTCCATGGTACATTACCCTGCACACTCCCACCTCACAGAGTCCAAGTTCAGTGTCACTGAAGACTTTGGCCATCTTGGATCTGCCCTGGCACTTTGCATTTTGGGCCTGCTTGCAGTAAGGCAAGCAGGAACTACTGAAAATGTAGGTAGGCCAGGGCCTAGAACATCTACTCAAATGGTAAAAGCGTACCCACAGGTTGGTGAATCCTACAGAGCTAGACCCTCAACCTGCCTTCCTCAGAACACTGCTGGTCTTGGGAAAGGATACTAGGTAGACTGAACCTGTTGCCCTTGGCATCTTTGGCCAGTGAGAAGGACCTGAGGTGGTCCGACCCCCTTGCATTTCCAATCTAATTCTGACTCCCGCCGGCCGCGGTAACCGCGGTGCCGGCGGGAGCCGCCAGAATACCGCTGCGCGGTCGGAAGACCGCTGCGGTTATTCTGTGTTTCCCGCTGGGCTGGCGGGCGACCGCCAGAAGGCCGCCGCCAGCCCAGCGGGAAACCCCTTCCCACGAGGAAGCCGGCTCCGAATGGAGCCAGCGGAGTGGGAAGGGTGTGACGGGTGCAGTAGCACCCGTCGCGATTTTCAGTGTCTGCATGGCAGACACTGAAAATCTTTTAGGGGCCCTCTTACGGGGGCCCCTGCAGTGCCCATGCCCATTGGCATGGGCACTGCAGGGGCCCCCAGGGGCCCCACGACACCCCTCACCGCCATCCTGTTCCTGGCGGTCAAAACCGCCAGGAACAGGATGGCGGTGAGGGGGTCGGAATCCCCATGGTGGCGCAGCTTGGGATTCCACAGGGCAGCGGAAAACCGGCGGGAGACCGCCGGTTTTACGTCTCTGACCGCGGCCATACCGACGCGGTCAGAATGCCCTTGGGAGCACCGCCAGCCTGTTGGCGGTGCTCCCGCGGTCCCCGGCCCTGGCGGTCATGAATGACCACCTATGACTTGTGGTTACTTAATGTCACAAGTTATTGTTTCTACAGCTAAGTAAAATTACAGGTATAACTATAACTGCTGATTTTCTATGGTTTTCTATGGGTTAAAACATCAACCTAACTGTAATGTCCCTGTAACCTTTGGTTTTCTCAGTGAATTTCTAAGGTATTATAATGTAAAGTAATGGCAGGTGCTGGCCGCAGGTGTTGGCCAGGGTCTGCGGCCAACCCCTCAGCATGCACTCAACCCCATACCATTCACAGCCTGGTAGGGCCATGTGTGTTGGGGGTTTCATGTGTGAATGTTTCTTTTTGTCTGCTTTGGATCTGCAGATCCCTCGTGGATTTAACCTGGGGGTCACGCTGAGCTCCCCAGTGGATCTGCTGTTTGGCTGAAACAAAATGGGCAATTATTTTCCCATTAGGGTTCCCTGGGGGAGCCCTTCCTTGTGTCCTATGGAATCAGGATACATGTATCCTGATTCCTTATGTGATTCCCCCAGCACAAGACCGAAAAAAATGTCAGCTGCAACTTTCCTGTTATGTGGCGGCCAGCCAAATAGAGCCTTGCTCTTCTCCAGGTCCGCGAGTCCCGATGAGTGGAAAGTTTCATAGGGATCCACCAAGTGTACGCGGAGAAAAAGGGGGGGTCCAAAAACACATTTTCCCCATTTATCTTTCCATAGGAAATTTAGACACAGCTACATCCCAAACACCTGAATGAATTTGCACCACATTTGGCAGAAAGTTAGATCTTGTACCAGAAAGAATTTTTTTGTGACTTGGTTTAAATTCGTTCTGTAGTTTTTGAACAATTAAGGCTCGAAAACTTTATATATATCATGCTGAGGAGGCTCTGCAGATCTGACAGATCTCATGCTGCCACCACATCAACAAGGATGTGGCGGCATCCATCTTAGGACTGGTTGCTCAGTCAAAGTCCTAGAACACACATGAAACAAAGACTTAAAGGGGCAGTGTAGGATTACTTGTCTCCCGTAGGCCTTGAAGTGCAGTCCCAGAGGCCACTATTGGCTTGGGTAGGAGGGCATGGTGTCCCCTTTCCCTTAATAAATGGCACCAGGGATGTTGTCTTCAGGGCCTGAAGTTGCTTGGGAGTTGGAGCTGCACCCTTGGGTTGGTTGCCGGGCCTGGCCACATTGTGCATGGACAAAGGCTGTGAAAGCATGGGTTTGGCTGCCAGCAGGAGTTGAAAGCAGGGCCTGGTCTCTAGAAAGTTTCTCATAAAAATGCCTAAAATGCTTCTTTTTCACAAGCCTCTGTGTGCCTCCAAGCATGCACAATTGTGTTGTTCCTCCTCCTTCAGGGGTTGTACTTTCTTCATGAACAGATGTTCTACAGGCACCTCAAAGATTTCCGGGGAGGAATGTGGGACCCTTTTCAATGGGTTTGGATATAGGATGTATTTTGGGAGTGGTAACCTTTTGAAGAGATTGTATGGGAGGTGTGAGTTGGTGAGAAGTAATGGTTTCTGGGGGGGTGGTGCTTTGGGGTATGAGTTATGTTTTGTGTGATGGTGTGGGATGGTGAGAGGTGCTAAGTTATAGGTTCTAGGTGGTGGTGGTGCTTTGCATAGTAGTTTGACTTTGGGGGAGGGTTTGTGTTTGGCTTTTGGTGGGGGTGTGGCATTGGATGTGGTGCTGGGTTCTGGAATAGTGGTGCTTTGTGATAGTTGTTTGTCTTTAGTTAAGGGATTGTGTTTGCCTTTTGTTGAAGGTGTCGGCTTGGGTGCAGTATTAGGTTCTTGGGTGGGAAAGGTGCTTCAGGATGGTTGTTTGCCTTTGGGTAAGGATGTGTCTTTGCCTTTTGGTGAGGATGTGGTGTTGGTTGCAGTCTGGGTTCTGGGATAGTGATGTTGGTTTGGGGTTACAGCTTTTGATTGCGTGAGGTGTGGGTTTGGGTGCAGTGCTGGGTTCTAGGGTGGTGCTTTGGCATGGGTGGTGGGTTTGCATGAGTGTGTGTGTTTGGTTAGGTGTTTCTATTTTGATGAGGTTGTTGGTTTTAGTGTGGTGCAGGGTTAGGGTGATTTTGGACTGGGTTGTTGAGGAGGGACAGTGAAATAGTGCTTGGAGGATGGGTGTGTGAAGGATAAGGTTCTAAATTGGGATTGGTATAGAGATATGGTGAGGCAGTGGGGGGAGTGTGTGGGAGACAGCAGGTAACTCTGATCTAGGCCAAGCCTCTCCATATCGCAGGCCATTCAGGAAAACAAATACCTGTGTTAGCTTCTGTGTTATTCCCCGGATGGCACACAGTCTGTCCGACAGGCAGGCTCTGCACTATTTTCACATCCTTCTTAGAGAGCACTGCTGTGTAAACAGGGGTAGGCCCTGACATGCCTTTGGCAAAGGATATACCAGCCTTTTAATGGGCTGAGAGTTGGCCTATTTTGGGGGTTTCAGAAGGAAGGGTAGTGATTGTAGCAGTGGTGCTTGAGGTACATAGTAGCACAGTTTTTCGGGGATCCACCATCTCTTGCGGGTTGATCGATGTTGAATCAGCAGACTCAGAAGATATATTGACCTCCGGTCTATCCACGTTACACTCCATGCTCTAGACCCCTATTTTGGGTGTAGTCACCTTCTAACTCCCAGTGAACATTCTGTTCCCCACATTCTTGGCCAATGTCTCCAGCACTTTCTCTAGAGGAGGCTTAAATGACAAAGATTCAAACATAACTTTGGTTATGCACTGTGGTATATGTCATTTTGTCTGTATGACTTTGATATGTGTTATACTGTAGATGACAGGTTACACCTTTACAACTGTGATGGAGTGCCAGTGCATTTTATTTTATGTGCCTCATAATTAAACAAAAGTGATATCCATCAAGTTTGTGAAGGACTATCCTGGCACCCAAAGCGTAAATCAGACCTTCAATAAAAATGTATGATAGGTGATAATAATTGAAAGTCTATTTCAACTCTTTTTAGCTTGGCACACACCATTATGGTGTAGCTTGGCAGTGTAAAATGTGTGAAATAATTAACATTACACACAGGCAATGTGTATGAACCTCAGCACAATAAAAGGTTCACTACAGCTTCTATAAACTTCAAACTATAACAATTAAACAATCAAGGACATCACAATCAAATAAATCTGTGTTGGGCAGCCAGAGATTAGACTCCTCTTGGTTTTGGGATTTTTATAATGCCAAAAAACAAAAAGTGACAACCACTCTGTATCTTGTTGACCACACGGTAACATGTTTGTGATTAATTGAGACAAACTCAAATGTTAAATGCAACTGCAACCATGGCCAAATAAGATGCAATACATTGATATCTCTTGGTGTAAAAGTTAGCTTTGGACCTAGTCATTTTTTAAGAGATTGGAGGGTACTCAGCGGCACAAGTCTCCAAGCCCTTGTTCTGGCTCAACCACAGATAACACATTGATGATCCTCTGCTTTCTCATCAGTGGTTAGAGGTAGACAAGGGGAAGCCATCGATCTTCAAAGTGGATGGGCGTTGGCTTTGGTTGTCGTTTCTTTCTCAGAAGACTAAGGCCCTCATTAGGACTTTGGCGGTCTTTGGGAAAGACCACCATGCAAAATTCACCACCATTCCACTAGTATTGGTGGTACAGTGTCTGCCGAATTACGAGTCGCACCAAGCCGACGAAACACAGCCAGAAATACCACTGACGACGAAAGAGTGACTGTCCATCCACCTTGCCCGCCACGCCAACACCATTCCGGCCACCATATTATGAGTAGAAAATCACCGCCAATAGAAGACAACACCAGATTGAACAGCCCGAATACCCCACACCTGAAACATATACACACACAACACACACCTGTTCACGGCACTATAATACACACCCCCTCACACTCCCACAAACCCTTGCAAATCCCACCCTGAGCCAGAGATATACGGCCCAGGAACCACTGCACATTGAGCAATAATTCACACGTTGCACGCAAACCCACAAAAATCAACCGCCTGCACTGCATCTCACACGCACAGCACGCACCCCCACAAGATGTCACACCACAAGCACCCAAGCTTCACCAACAATGAGTTGCAGGTCATGGTGGACCAGATTGTCAGAGTCGAGCCACAATTGATGGAGCACAAGTCCAGCAAACATCAATGGCCAGGAAAACCAAGCTATGGCAGATGATCGTCTACAGGGTGAACGCAGTCGGCAGCTACCCATGCACAAGGGAGGACATCAGAAAGAGGTGGAATGACCTCAGGGGGAAGGTCATGGCACCCAGGCACAACATCATCCTCAACAAGACTGGCGGTGGACCCCCACCTCCTCCCCTTGACCTGACAACCTGGGAGGAGAAGGTTTTGGACATCATGCATCCTGAGGGCCTGATCGTTGGAGGGATTGATATTGGTAAGGAACTTACACCCCCCCTGAGCATTAACCACTCCAGTCCCGCATGCCTCTCAAGCACCTACCACTCCCAATCATATCGCAAACCACAAGAATGCACCCCCCACTATCATCCCACCTTCCTACTATGCATGTCACACCACCCCTGTTCCACCATCCACATACCCACCCCGCACAATGCATGCTAAACCTTCAGTATTCCCTCAACTGCGACTCCCACAATCCATCACTAGGCATGCCGGATCCTAGTCACACTCACAGCTCACATTGGTTCACCCGCAGGGACATTCATCCCACAGCCCACCCAGACTGCTAGCCAACACCACCGCAATACCAATGCCAATCACAGCAATGTGAAACAGAAAACCCACAACTACAATTGATATGGCAAGCATGGCCCAAATACCATTCTCCATGCAGTATAAGAATTGTTGCAGATGCCATTGCCATCCCTGGGCAACAATTTCACCCACTGCAAGCTGCACACCATGACACTACAACAACATTTCCACATATTAACTCTCACCCTTTCCATTCACAGCTAATCCTGCTACTGCCATCCAGCAGAGGATGCCAGGGTCAGACAGCACTCCCCAGGATGAAGGCCCCAGTGGATGTCTGGAGGATGAAAAAAATGCAGGGGCCATCTGGGGCAACTGGCAAGTCCACCTCCAGCAACCCCAACCTACACACCATGGACTCACCCTCCTGTGTGGCTACAACACCACAGCTAGCCCCTCCTTCCCAAAGCTGTACCGCAGGGACTATTCAATTAAAGGTGTGCCCCATAGTACAGGGGTCTGAGTCAAGGGCACCCGCCCCAGACAATGAAGGCCTTGGTGCTACTGGGAGTGGGCACACTGTGCCAGGGGCACAGGCACAGGGGGCCGGGGCTAATGGGAGGGGATCAGTGTTCAAAGAGATGGGGCAGCAACAGCAACAGACTGACCAGGAGGCCCTCAACCAGGTCCTGGGTGCATACCGCCACACCCAGGACACCATGGCCCAGATCCTCACTACCCTGCAGGAGACCCACAAGCTACAGAGGGAGAACCATCAGGAGGCCATGCAGCAGTGGCAGACCCACAGTGCCACCATGGTCACCATAGCAGGGGTGCTGATGGAACTTGCCACCATCCAGCGTCAGTCCACCTCCCACCAGCAGGCCCCTACCTTAAGCCAGATCACATCTGAGCCCTCCATGTCAGCCACAATCAGTGAAATGGAGGCCCTGCCACAGGACACCAGCACCCCTTCCTCTGCACCTGAGGAGCCCCCACACAAGCAAGGACATCCAACCAGACATCCAGCCTCCACTGATGCCAAGATCAAGATCACCACCAGGAAGTGAGCCACTTCAGAACATACCCCCTTGTGTGTCACAGTGACACCCTGTTGACTGTCCACTGTCATAACACCTTCTTCACATGGCCATCATACTGTACAACGATTCCCCACAGGTGTGCTAAGTACTCTGATGATCCCACTCGCCATGACCCCATTCACCAGCCCTTGCACTAGTATTATAAAAATAAACACAGTTGAGCACAGTTTCTGTCTACGTCTTTATCTACCATAAGTACATAATATACAGCCATCACATATGTAACAGGAAGACCACTGACCTACCAATTTATGTGACAGTGCCAGAACGGGGAGCAATCATTTACAAGTTCTGTAATACAGTTAATAGCACCACATCTAAATTAATTTGTTCACCCTACACCCACATTGAACAAACATCCCTTGTAGCCACCCTGCATACGGCAGACATTGCTACTGGTTACATTGCATGGCTCTGACACATACCTGTATGTCTGGTATTGTTGTATTAGCTCTGCTCTGGAATCAGCTGCATCCTCGTCATCATCCTCCTCAACACTCCCCATGTCTCCTTCATCAGCCACTAGCACAGCTGCACCCTCCTCAGCATCCAGTAATGGGATGTGACATCTGAGAGCCAAATTGTGCAACATGCAGCACACTACAATGATCCAGCACACTTTTGCTGGTCTGTACAGTAGTGCCCCTCCAGTAAGGTGCAGGCACCTGAATGTGGCTTTCGGCACTCCAAAGGTGTTTTTGATTACCCGTCAGGTCCTACCATAGGCTTTATTGAAATGGTTTTCTGCTGCTGTAGTTGGATGCCTGAGAGGTGTCAGTAGCCATGGCAAGCTGGTATAACCAGAGTCCCCTGGGTGCACCGAGGTAATAGGCATATTGAAAACTGTAGGTACATCTGGAAGGTGATGTAGAGTGTGCAGAATACAGAGGCACACATATGACACAATACATGCTGATGAGCCAGGCACGATCCCTTTGCAGAGGTGCCATTAGGTGTGGGATACTGCTATTCCGCAGTATGTAGGCATCATGCACTAACCCTGGAAACCGGGCAGTCACTTGAGTGACCACCTGAACATTGGTTGAGTAGAAGTTCTTATGGTTCCTAAACACCTGTTCACTCCTCCTGGGTGGCACCAGGGCAACGTGGCTCCCATCAATAGCCCGATCACATGTGGCACATGTGCCACAGCGTACAAGGTTGCTTTCACAGTGGGCAGATTATCACGATGGGGGAACCTGATATAGCTGCCACTATGTTTCAGTAGGGCACATTGAGCGTTCTACAAGATTTTACTGAACATGGGCTAGTAGAATCGGGCAGCCCAGCCCACTGTTATTTGGAAGGACCCTGTGGCAAGGAAGTGGAGGACTGCCAACACCTGTACTGTGGGTGTGATGGTGTTGGGATGACGAATACCAGGCCTCAGATCCGGCTACAATAGCCTCACAAGATCCATGATGGTCTGACGGTTGAGCCGATAGCACTGGATGACGTGCCTCTCTTCAAGGATGGCAATATCAACCAGGGGGGAAACATCCTTTATGCCGACTTTTTTATAACGAAGTCCTGGTTAACGAAAGCGGAAGAACGCTTTCTTTAACCACAACTTCGTTATTTTGTGCCTTAACCACGCATGTCCTGAACAACTAACATGCATGGTTAAGGTACAAACAAGGGAGTCGACTGAGGAGGATGACGCAGATGAGGCGACGACTAAGGTAAGTGGGGGGTTTTAGGTTTTGGGGAGGGGGTGGGGGTTGGGGGTTTTAGGTTTTGGGGTGGGGTTGGGGGTGGGGCGTTTTTGGTTTTGGGGAGGTTGTGGGGGGTCGGGGGGTTTAGGTTTTGGGGTAGGGTTGGGGGGGTGGGGCGTTTTAGGTTTTGTGGAGGGGGTGGGGGGTTGGGGTTTTAGGTTTTGGGGTGGGGTTGGGCGTTTTTGGTTTTGGGGAAGGGGTGGGGGGACGGGGGTTTTAGGTTTTGGGGTGGGGTTGGGGGGGTGGGGCATTTTTGGTTTTGGGGAGCGGGTGGGGGGTCGGGGGTTTTAGGTTTTGGGGTGGGGCTCGGGGGGTGGGGTGAGGCATGCAGGATCAATGGGTGCCTGTTACTAATGACTTTACCAGGAATGCCTTTACAACGAAATATCGTTGTTAAGGCATTCGTGGTAAAGGCATTAGTAGTAACAACGAGGTCGGTGTTCCGACCTCGTTGTTTAGGCACCCGTTGTTTTGTCAGTCGGCATTCCGTCGTACAACCAACCAGGGGCCTGTAGACAGGAGCATTCCTCACCATCATTCTTCCTTCGTACCTGGGAATAGGAGGGAGTGGCAATCATTATGTGCATAAAGGACAGTATGGAAGCAGCAGAGCTGTGCACAAGTCACTATTAAACATCCATGACGCACCTCATAAACCCCCTCCGTACACATTGTAGAAGTAAAATGGCAGCCGCCTGTCCTGCATGCACAGGACAGATGGAAGTGAGCGAATTCCACTGGTTTAAGACGCCATGGCGGTAGGCAGTCACAACTGCTGTGCAACTCCTCAGTAGTTAACATGGTTGCCTATGGGAGACATGAGCCAATGGCGATCACTGCCAACGTTGACGGTGATGTCCGCGGCGGCTGTGACCGCCATTTCATGTGCTCATGTTCACTTGACTCCAGGTCCTCGTGCTGAGTACGACAAATGCAAAAACAACAAGTGATGGATGGAATGCTGAACATTGTCAAACATTCACCCCCAGTCACAGATCTGGGTTTAATCCATCGTTTTTTTGCTGCCCATGCCATTCCAGTTTGGACCCAGCCATATGCAAATCAGTCTTGACCCTGTTCCCCATGGGAACAGTCCAGCCCGAACTGCTAGGCCAGGTCTTCCCTGGACTGAAAACAAGCATCCTGGGACCGGTTTCGGGGTTTCACCCCTCATCAGCAAGGCTAGCTTGAATCCAGTGGCATGGGAAGCACGGGACCCACGTCAGGGCATACCCTTCCCACTTAGGGCGACAAATGCAACAAGTGATGGACGGAATGCTGAACATTGTCAAACATTCACCCCCAGTCACAGATCTAGGTTTAATCCATCGTTTTTTTGCTGCCCACGCCATTCTAGTTTGGACCCAGCCATATGCAAATCAGTCTTGACCCTGTTCCCCATGGGAATAGTCCAGCCCGAACTGCTAGGCCAGGTCTTCCCTGGACTGAAAACAAGCATCCTGGGACCGGTTTCGGGGTTTCACTCCTCATCAGCCAGGCTAGCTTGAATCCAGTGGCATGGGAAGCACGGGACCCACGTCTGGGCATACCCTTCCCACTTAGGGCGACAAATGCAAAAACAACAAGTGATGGACGGAATGCTGAACATTGTCAAACATTCACCCCCAGTCACAGATCTGGGTTTAATCCATCGTTTTTTTGCTGCCCATGCCATTCCAGTTTGGACCCAGCCATATGCAAATCAGTCTTGACCCTGTTCCCCATGGGAACAGTCCAGCCCGAACTGCTAGGCCAGGTCTTCCCTGGACTGAAAACAAGCATCCTGGGACCGGTTTCGGGGTTTCACCCCTCATCAGCCAGGCTAGTTTGAATCCAGTGGCATGGGAAGCACAGGACCCACGTCTGGGCATACCCTTCCCACTTAGGGCGACAAATGCAAAAACAACAAGTGATGGATGGAATGCTGAACATTGTCAAACATTCACCCCCAGTCACAGATCTGGGTTTAATCCATCGTTTTTTTGCTGCCCATGCCATTCCAGTTTGGACCCAGCCATATGCAAATCAGTCTTGACCCTGTTCCCCATGGGAACAGCCAAGCCCGAACTGCTAGGCCAGGTCTTCTCGTGCTGAGTACACCTCCACTGCGTGTGCTGTTGTGTTCTGCCACTGGTAGCCAAGGTGCTACATGCTTCAGGGAATAGGGCCCATGCCTTCTCACAGGAGGAACTTGAGAAGGTTGCGGAGGGTGTCCTGCCCAGTTGTACGGGGCATCAGGGCAGCAGGTGAGTGCACTATGATTGTACTGTATGTGAGTGATACGAATGTGGATGGGGGCCTTGGGATGAGGATGAGTGACTTGTGGAAGGTCTTGGCTGAGGGCTGTGAGGACAACTGGCAGAAACTATTGGCAGAAAACACAAATCCTAAAGCAATCACTTCAACAGTGAAGATAATAGCAGTACTTCATTTCTGTGCAATGGGATCATTCCAGTATACTGTAGGGTTGTGCCAATGGAATGCCTCAACTAATTTTTTTCTACTGTCTTGCACCAACATCTCACAGTGATGCTTAGGCACAAAATGGGTTCATACAATTTCTGAATTCTGTAGGTAACCTCAACGTTATCAAGGCTGAATTGTATTTTTTCGGAGGCATTCTACGTATTGTTGGTACCATTTATGAAAATTATATTGCTTTGGTGCCACCACATGATCGTGAAGGGGTGTATGAAAGCCAGAAGAACTTTCACTCCATCAATGTCCAGGTGGTATGCATTTCACACCTGTACATCACCAGTGTATGCACAAGATTCCTCCAATTCATCCATGACTTGCTAATGCTATGCAACAGCATCAGTCACCAACATATGGCACACCTTACAAATATGAGGTCCTGGTTTGTTGGTAAGTGTTTAACACCTACCCTAAATAAAAATGATAATCATTTTAGTTAAATGTATGCTTATTGTTTAATATTTCAGTTGATATGTTTTAACATTAATGTGGTTCTGCATTCCAAAGCAGATCATGGCTGTTACCACCATTGCAGAATACAACAGCACCAGGGGAAGTCCCCTGCAGTGAGACACATGTTATAACAAGGAGGCCAACACAGCACTGTTTTGGGCTCCTCAAAGCACTTTTCTGTTGCCTGGATAAGTCTGATGGAGCCACTACAATTCTCCTAACAATGTCTGTCAAATAGTGATGTTCTGGTATATGCTGCACAGCATCGGCCTGCAAAGGAAAATCCACGTTATCCCAGATGATAACTTCAATGTTGATGCCCAAGATGTACTAGGAAGATGTTAGTGATGATGGTGCCTTCAGGCATTAAATAATGAAAACCTCACTGCATGAGGATGTGTGTGAATAAATTGTAGATAACTTCCGATTCTTTTAAACAAGGCAAATAGATTAATTACCTATGTCTCTACCTTATTTGCATTTGTAGAAGTATTAGATATCATGTGCATGTCACAAGAATACCTATAAAGAAATGTGCTTATTTACTGATCTTAGAAATGTATATGAGGTCACCTGTTCCACTTTTTAGTATTTATTTAATTGAAGTGGTCAGATGCTTGTGTGAAAGGTGATGATTTTTCTGTATCATAGATATGAACAACATATAACATCATGTTTAACTATAACTTACTAACAGCTCACGTCATTCTGTTATCTTTTGGAATACTAGCAAGTCAATGCTGTTTATTATTAGGTGATGCAAAGTAACTGATGATATACAAATCTGAAAGGTAAGATGCCTTCACATTGATGTGATGTGATTTGAAGTTACATACACTTTCTGTGAGTCCAGGACTGTTAGTATGGTGACTGTGTTTCCTCAAATGGAACTGACACATGTTTTTGTCTCTCAAACTGGAATTAATTTAGGGGGTTGTATCAGTGGGATCTCATGGTTGGAATATTTAGTTGGGAAGTTTAAAGGTGTGAACACAATGGGAAGCCTAACATCACTATATTGTCAGATGTTGCCTAGGTTCCGTACTTAGCAATAAAGATTATTATTATGTGTAGCATATGTGTGTTGTTGCCTTATGTGTAGTCAGCATGGCCGAATAATGCTATTTAGAAAAATTCATTTATCAATTACATTTTCATGTAGTAAATCATGACATAATTAGTTGATGTTTTACAGTTTCATTTTGTTTCATATTTGAGAAAGTGAGTAACCATATGTTTGAAGTGATTATCCCTTTAGAGTGTGATGTTACTACATATTACCCAGAAATTGGAACACAAAAATATTGCTTTGGCCTAATAAGCATTAAATGCAACCTTGAATATAGAAAGTTTAAAACACAATTATGAAAGTTGTTGTTTTATTATGAAAGCAGGTATACACATACATTCATAAAAACATCTATATCAAACAAATACACATAAATTAAAAATTATTGTTAATGAAAGCCACCAAACATAATAAATGTTTAGGAAATATTTATTTCAGAACATACAAAAAGTTACATTTAGAGAATAAATTAACTACGGACCAAATGAGAAACAATAAAATATTTCTACTGATGTTTGAAGTCCATACCAAAAACTGGGATATTAACAGAAAGGTAAATGTGAATTAGCTATTGCAAATGGTTGAATGCTTTTGGGTCACAGGAGAAGAAAACATCTTATGCCTCTTGGTGGTGGGTTGTGGGGTGTTGTCCTTCACTGCTTCAGAGGAAAACCCCCTCCTGATAAGAGCGGATGTTTCATGAGTTGCAGGCTTTGAGGTGATGTCAGTTGCCTCCGTATTGCCCCGGGGCTTGACATTCTACGGAGGTCACTACTTAAGAAGTGGATGGCTGTGAGGTGGGTATAGAGGATTGTACACAGAAAGGTGATGTTCATTCTCAAATTGCCCTAAAAATGTTCTAAAATTCAATCTGTACAACTTCACTAAAGAACACATTACAGATGCGTGATGTTCAATCAGGACACTTGGGCCTTCTGGAGATCAATCTGCACCGTTTACAAATCATTTTGTTCACCCAGGAAGTCATTCTTCTTTTGTAGCTTAACTAGTATGTGATTCATCTAATCTTTATGCAGCCGGCCAAACCCATTAGATTTGGACCCATCGTCAAGTGCTATAGGATACAATGCACTTGTAATCAGGCAGATAGAATATCTATCACATTTGTGATGAAGTAACCTGTCTACCAAACCCTAAACCAAGGCCTGAATAATGATTTACAAAGGACATTCCAACATTTTGGAATGTTGGTTGGAGGTAGTAACATCTGCGGTTGCAAACATATAATAGAAAATGTTCATTCCATTCTCTAAGATCAGCATATGAGGCAGATGTACAAAAAAGTCACTTTGGACACAGTTAAGTTTTATATAGAATATGGATATAGAATGTATGTAAATAGTGCAAACTGTGTGTAAGACAGTATGACTGTAATATTTGAGAGGATGTGTAAGCCCCACTCAAGTAATAAACAGAATCCTTGTCAGGGTGAACTGCAAAAGTGATTAAATTAACCTGTGCTAAACCCTCTAGAAGCTTGCCGCAAAACAGTGAGGCTTAATTTAGAGATAATGAGTACATTATTTATGCAATCCATAACCAACATTACAGTCAAAACACAACACAAGAAAAATCCACAACTCCTGTCAGTTCTCCAGTCAAAATGTATTGCAAAAGGTATATAGATCCCATTTATATGGCTTAGGGAGGAGGGGTAACCTTCAGCAGCAGTTCCAAGTGTCCAGGACCTAGAGGACACACCTTGAGGGACTAGAACTCACTCCAGCAGAGGACAGCAGCACTGGTAGTACTGGGCCAGATGAGGTAAATAGCATTAAAAGCAATCAGAAGCTTGTTGTGTGCCTTAACTTGCAAAGGAGGTCAGTTGACTGACACTTTCAGTGACACTGGGTAGGAAGGGGTCAAGGTACGCTAGTCCAGTCTTAGTTGTTCAGAGAGAAAAGCAGTCCTTTGAGAAGCACAGCAGTTTTTCTGCATGTTCCACAGGTTCAGGAGTCTTCTGGTGAGTTGTAATTACGGCCACATATTTATACCAGTGCCAGAATGTGTGTCTGGGAATTCCCTCACCTACACACAAGGGAGGGTCTATTTGGTTCTTTCCTTTCCCCTGGTCCTGTCTCCAAACTGTCTAGGATAACAAAGGCAAGAGCAGGTAAGGTGTCAAATTACTTTGGGTGCAGTATAGGAAGGGTCATTTGAAATGTAATAAGGAAAGGGTACGTGTCTTCCACAGCCATCCTGTCATGAAGACCCTCTCCCCTCACATCTGAGCTTCATTTGTCTCACTGTCTGGAAGAAATACACAACCCGTAGTAGAAAAGCCAATCACAGTCATGTGAATCTGGAAACTAGCAAGAAGACAATGAAAATAAATCTAAAAAGTGGCATTTTTATAATTGTCTTCTTTCGAGTGTGACTATCAATTAACAAATGTAAACACCATCAGTTGAAATTAAAAACATTGATGCAATACCATGCTGTTTGGCTAGTACTGAGGAAGGCGAAAGCTGAAACTCTCCTAATGGGAAAAAAAATGACAATTGAAAAGTTGTCCTGTGAGTGTTCCGTATTTGTCCTTTTGGATGTTTGGATGTAGAACTCATATATATATATATATATATATATATATAAACACTCTTCTTCTGCGTGGTCACTCTGCGCCAGATCGCCAGTGGTACTGCTATTTGAACCCGCGCCACCACGTTCTATAATCCACACTTTCCTTCAGTAATAATATGAAGAAGCAGCACTCCAGAGTGTGTATTCATGAAATTTAATATACGATCACAACAGGAACGCGTTTCGGCATAACTGCCTTCATTGGCCGATGAAGGCAGTTATGTCGAAACGCGTAACCAAGTACTTGATTAATGCTCAGGTGATTTACACATTGCATCCTGGTAGTGGTAGTCCTGCACATTTATATTACATCTTTAATAGACAATAATTTCTGCCTTGGTAGGTTGCTGCATCCAAACACACAATAAAGCACATTTAAAAACCTTAGCAGGCAAATTCAAACACAGTTACCCAGTTTTGCTGAAATTATTCCATCCTGTTGCTCTTTCTATGAGGATGAAGTGAAGGCACACAGATCTGCTTTCTATCTGCAGTGGTGCTGCTTTAACGGCTGGACAGGCCGTTAATTATTTGCAAAACAAAGTTGTCCTCTGGAAAAAGCGCACTCCCAACAGGAACATTCAAACAATTCTTTACACATTTTCCAGGCCTTACACGTTTCATACATCTCGTCCTTGGTCACAGGCCAAATGCTTGGGTTGAGCAAATGATTGCAGGCACCTGATTACTTGATTAAATGCTCAGGTGATTTACACAATGCATCCTGGTAGTGGTAGTCCTGCACATTTATATTACATCTTTAGTAGACAATCATTTCTGCCTTGGTAGGTTACTGCAGCCAAACACACTGAGCACTGAGAAAGGCGAAAGCTGAAACTCGCCTAATGGGAAATAAATGACAATTGAAAAGCTGCCCTGTGAGTGTTCCGTGTTTGGCCTTTTGGATGTAGAACTCATATATATATATATATTCACTGAAAAAAACAAAGGTTTACTGGGACGTTATAGTTAGATTTGGAATTTACTAATACAAAACCATAGAAATACAGCAGTTATAATTAGAGTTCTTTCAAGTAACGAAGGTAACTATACCTCACACCCTCACCATGCACAGTTGTCTCATCAATAATTTTATTGCAAATGTTGCAGTGAGAATATAAAAGATGGCATAGAATATGTCATCAGTTATATAATATGTGGACTAATTAGCTGTGCATGGCGAAGGTGCAAGTTATAGTTATCTTAGGGGGAGAGAAATAGTTACTTGAAAGAACTCTAACTTTAACTGCTGAATTTCTAGGGTTTTGTGTGAGTAAATTATAACGTCTCTGTGACCTTTTCATTTTTCAGTAAATGTCTATGTTTTTGTTAACATATAGGTATTTTTATTGCTACATGTTATTCCAACCACTGCTATGCATAGCCCTGAGGCCAACCCCTATAGGCAATCAATCTTACTCCGTGCAGGGCCTTCTCCTGTGTGCAGTAGGGTTTGCCCACAAGTGCTGGCCTGCAGCCAATCCCTGCGGCCAACCCCCCCAACCACCCAACCCATGTTCTGGTTCTTTGGGTGTGAACAGCAGAAGTTGGCTCCAGCCTCTCTGGGTGTGAGAATAGGCATGAGAGGCTATATCTGGGGGAGTGTCTGTCTGGATGTGAGAGTGCATACATCTGTGTTTTAGTGGGTGTGTCAGTATGTGCACAGGTCTGTGAGTGGGTGCATCAGGGTGTCAGTAGGTTTGTGAGTGGGTGTGTGACAGTCTGAGTGGGTGGGTAACTGTGTGAGTGGGTCTGAGTGGGTGTGTGAGGGCCTGACTGGGGCTGTGAGTAAGTGCATGAGGGTCTATGAGAGGGTGCATGAATGTGTGAGTGGGTCTGTGAGTGGGTGAGGTAGTGTCTGAGTGGGTCTGTGAGTGGGTGTGGTAGTGTATGAGTGGGTCTGTGATTTACTCATACAAAACCATAGAAATTCACCAGTTATAGTTAGAGTTCTTTCAAGTAACTATAACTCGCGCCCTAAGGTAACTGTAACTCGCGCCTTCGCAGTGCACAGCTAATTACTCCACATATCGTGTCATCTTGAATGGCATCTTTGTTCTCACTGCAATGTTTTCAATAACATACTTGATAAGCAAAATGTGCATGGCCAGGGCACGAGTTATAGTTACCTTAAGGTGGGAGTTACAGGTACTTGAAAGAACTCTAACTATGACTCTACTCCACTGTATGCCACTAGACTATACACCACTCATGTCTATTCTATTCCACTGTATACCACTAAACTGTACCGCACTCCATGCCACTCTACTCTATGCCACTCTACAGTACACCATTCCACTTTATGCTCTCACACTCTGAGGACCTGGTTTATGAAAAGTTAGTGCAGCCTTTGAGTCATTTTTTAATGCAAAAGTGGCTCAAACTTACAAACTAGAATTATATTTTGTAAGCTTACACCGCTTTTGTGTCAGACAATGCTAACTTTTCATAAATCTGGCCCTAAGTCTCTACACTCTACCCCACTCTACCCTACTCATTATACCTTACTCTGGTGTACACTGTTTCACTGTATGCCATTCTGGTACATGCCACAATGCTCTGCACCAATCCACTCTACAGCACTCCACTGTGCACCACTCCACTCTTTGCCACTTCACGGTATGCCACTTTACTCCATGCTATTCCACTGTATGTGACTCCACTCTAACATACACCAGTGTACACTACTGCACTATACACCCTCCACTGCATGGTATTCCACTTTATGAAGCTCAACTGTAGGACACTCCAGTCTACACCACTTCACTGTAAACTACTAAACTTTATGTCAATGCACTCAGCACTATTACACTCTCCATAACTCCCTTGTACAATACTCCAGTCTATGCTATTCCACTCTATGCCACTCCACTGTATGGCGCTCTAATATATGCTATTCCACTGTAAGCCACCACACTGTATGCCACTCAACTCTGTGCCACTTCACTCTATGACAGTCCACTCTACGACACTTCACTTCGTGCCACTCCAATCTGCACCACCACACTGCACGTGACTCTACTCTCTTAACAATGTACTGCCAATATTACATTGTACATCACTCTGTTGTACACTACTCCACTATACAGCACTCCACTCTATGCCATTCCACTCTTCCCTCCCACATTCTACCCTATTCCACTGTCCGACACTCCATTCTACACCACTCTATGCTATTCCACTTTATGCAGGTCAGCTCTATGTCACTATACTGTATGCAAGTAAGAATCAATGGTATTCCACTCTATACCACTGCACTGTTTGCTACACCATTGTATGCCACTACATTCTAGCCTACTATATTGTACCCCACTCAACACTAAGGTATTCTACTTTACAACTCTCCACTCTACACCACTACACTGTACACCATTTGACATGGCCCTAATTCCCTGGCTCTCTTATGTAAGCGGGACTCTCAAGGCATTGGTAGGCCTGATAACTTTAACTCACTCTCCAGTATTGATACTAACACCAAGTGGGTAGTAAAGTCATTATTTTACCAGTCCTGAATGGAAGCTAGAATGCCTAAATTGCAAGCCATGGAGTCTGTCCTCCAATAGCTGCCAATCTCGACCACTAATTTGATGGAGCCCTATTTATTATGGATTGCACACCATGAATATATATTTTACCTCACACATCTGAGATTATACACAGTGCACTTTCAGCCGCTCTCCTTATGCTGTTTTGTAAACTGTATAGTATCCCGAGAATACTCTTCTTATGCCCAATTTTGCAATCACAAGTAATTTTATCCTATGAAGACAGTCTTCAATTTTTACAGCACTTAGATACGGAATCTACTTGCCACTTAGTGATCAGCTATATTCGTTGGGTCACAAAGATCAGAAAGAAGTACGCTTTGTCCTAACTAGGTCGTAGGGCATTTGTTGTATTTCAGTTTTAACCTGAGGTGTGAGCCCATATCTTTTCCTCATAACAATAAGGACTCATTTTGAGATTTTTTGTTGTAATGTTAACGTTCATGGAGCCATCCAGGCTCTAATGTGTCCGTGTTGTGGTTTTTCATATATGCAATTGTACAATACTATTTCTCATGAAACGAGTGCTGTGGTGTGATGTTTCTTATTCTTGTTCTTTGGAGATGCTTTTATATGTATGTATTTTTGTAAGTTGATTTTTTTTATGTGCTTTTATTGTCATTATTGGCTGAATAAAGTGTGTTTTACTTGATTTGACTGCTGGAGAATGTTGTTCGTTTCAAGGACACCTTACAACAGTCAGCACTTGTGGAAGATGACCATCTAGATTTTTGCTTTGACTGTTTTGGCTGACTGTAGAGCTCTGTGCACTTTAGCCCTGGTAACAAGTGGTTCCTCCTTTCAACAGAATGACATTGTTATACTCCTAATTGGCATATTTAACTTACCTACAAGGCCCTATTATATGATGCAAAGTCCTAAACATTTTCATTTAAATATTAATAAGTCACCCCAACGTGGGCCTTACTGCCCATAAAGCAGGGTGCATGATATCCAAAGTAAGACATGTAGGAATTAATATCACACATGTCCTTACAGTAAAAAAGACCCCAAATCATTTTCACTGTAGCAAGGCTGGCTTTTCCATAGGAAAGCATTGGGATGCCATAATAAAGGTAATAATGCTATTGTCTGCTAGGAAACAGCTAGAAATTGTATTCTTGGACTCTTTGAAATATTTATTAGGATCACAATTCACAGGTAAAGTCAAATTGGTTTATAAATATCATGGAAAAGGTACTTTCAGAAAGTTACTTTTCCTGCCTAAAGCCCTATGAGGCTAATTTGCATTAGTATCCAGCCTCTGCCATCTGAGTGCTTAACCCTGAATGAGTTGGGAAAAGTGCTCCTAGAGAAGGAGTAAAAACCTTTAATTTGTGGAGGTGTTGTTGTTCCATGACAGGATAGTTATTTATTTATGAATTTTATAATGTGCAAAGCTACCCAAAAGGGATTCCTGGCAGGGAGGAAGATATAGGTAGGGTGTACAGATCAGTTAATTAGAAAAGCCAGGTCTTCAGGCCTTTACAAAAGGTCATTAATGAGTTACAGTTCTTCAGAAATTCTGGGAGAGTGTTACAAAATTTAGGTCCAGGGTAAGAGAAAGAACACCCTTTCATATGGGAAAGACAGAATTTTGGTACAGTATATAAAGCATGGTTAGAAGTTCTTAAAGAATGTGTGGATTGATACAGTCTCACCCGTTCCTGAAAGTAGCGTGGGCCAATGCCTTGTTTGGCCTTGAAAATATAGAGCAGAGTACCTTGAACTTGATAGACTTCGTGACCTTAAGCCAGTATAATTCCCGTATGTAGGAAAGTCCTCCTTTTTGGCCTGGTCACCCCTACACCTTTTGGACAGGTACTGGTGGTTACTGACTCTTGGCTGCGCCCTGGGTACTGCTTACCAGTCCCAGGGCCAGTGCTCTGTGTAAAATGGATATGCAAATTAGGCTAATTATAATTGGCTAAGTTAACCTACCTATAAGTCCCTAGTATATGGTAGGGCATGTAGGTTTAGGGACCACAGCATAGATAGCACACCCATAGGTGCACTGCCGAGGTGCCCAGTGTTATTTTTAAGGCAGGCCTGTCTTGCTGGCTGCTTTTAAATTAAATGTATATGCAAATCCGACTTTAGAATTAAAAGTAGTTCCAAAGTCTTAAACTACCTTATTTTTACATATAAGTCACCCCTAAGGTGTTCCCTATGTGCCCCTAGGGCTGGGTGCCATGTAACTATAAGCAGGGTCTTTATAAAAATAGTTTTATAAGCCCTGGTGAGGTCAAAACAACCAAATTCGTTTTTCCCTCATTGTAGTAAATGGCCTTCATAGGCTAGAATGGGGAGACTTTATTTTAAATTTTAAAGTCTCCTTAAATGATGCATACCAAGAGTTTGGTATCAAATTAATTGTTGAAATAAATCCCACAACTTCCAGTTGTGGGATTTAATATAACTTGTTCAGGTAAAGAGTTTTAAACTTTACCTGAAAAGTTGCCAATTTCAGCCCTGCATTGTTTTTGCTGCTGTGCTCTGATTGGCCAGCCTCTAGCAGCCTGGCCAGGCTGCCTTGATGAGGTGTGAAGTGGCCTGGCTTCACACAAAGGAATGTGCCTGTGGGAGGGAATCTCCCCTCAGCAGATGGTGAGGCGGGGGGGGGCTGTCAAACTGGTCTTCATAGGCAGAGAAGGACATTTGGAGCAAACAGCAACACCCCCACATCCTGCAACCCCGGACAACTAGGTGCCCCCTTGATGAGATTAGGAGAGGGCAGGAGAGGGGTGTGTTTAAGATTTTTAGCCACACCAGTGGGTGGGCTCAGCCAGATGTAACCTCCAAAAATCAGATTCAGCCATGACGGATTTTTGGAGAATGTTGCCTCCTGGGATTGATTTTTGCCACACTTCCCAGGAAGTGTTCATCACAGGGGGAAGGACCCTGCACCTGATTGGAGAACCAAGACCCCCCTGTTTTTCACCCAGGAGCAAGGATAAAACTGGCAGACCTGCACCCACACCTCAGATCCCCATCAGATTCCAACAAGGAAGAACCAAAGGAGAAGAAGGATTGCCCTGCTGGACCCCTGGCCTGCACCTGGAACCTGCACTCAGAAGGACTGCACCAGCTGCACACTTGGGCTTCACCACAAGAAGGACTTTGCCTGGCTTCAACTGGTTCAAGGAGGGACTCCCTTTTTGGTACAGGTGAAAAATTGCTAACCAGAGTCCCCTACACCAACTCCTAAAGAAATCCACCGGCTGGACACTGCCCAGTGGCCAAAAAGGAGTTTGCGCCAGGTGCATTCTGGGAGTTGTAGTCCGCACCTCCTCAGAAGTTCTGGACCCTTGGGGTGAGCTGTGGACCTAAAAAGAACCTTAAAAGGATATCTGGGAGAAGCCCCAGAAGTTTGGAGAAGTTTGGAGAACTTTTGTAAAAAAGCTCCATAGAGGGACTGACCCGCCGTGGCAACTCTAGCCGGCTTGCCTCAACCGCGACCCGGCCTGACTTGCTGGTTCGTCCGGTAAAGAAAATCTCCAAAAAAGAGACTAAGTGCCAGATGTAGTTAGACAGCAAATTGCGACTTGCAATTTGCGAGTCCGAGCGACTCGCAAATTGCAACTCGCAATTTGCTATGCAGAAAGGTGTCTCAGACACCTTCTGCGACTCGCTATGGGGTCGCAAAGACCCACCTCATTAATATTAATGAGGTGGGTCGCAGTTTGCGACCCCATAGCGAGTCTGGGCACTCACGGGGATGGTGGCCTGCTGGAGACAGCAGGCCACCATGTCTGTGACTGCTTTTAAATAAAGCAGGTTTTTTTTCTATCTGCAGCCCGTTTTCCTTAAAGGAAAACGAGCTGCACCTAGAAAAAAAATACCGAAACCTTTTGTTTGGTTTTTTTTCAGAGTAGGCAGTGGTCCATAGGACCACTGCCTGCTCTGAAAAAATAATTTTGTGATCATTGACAAAGGGGAAGGGGTCCCATCGGGACCCCTTCCCGTTTGCGAATGAGTTACCATCCACTTCACGTGGATGGTAACTGCGAGTTGATTTGCGACCAAATCAACTTACATCGCGGTGCGAGTCGCAAATAGTAAGGGAGCACCCCTTCCTATCTGCGAGTCGGAAACGCATTTTGCGAGTCGGTTCCGACTTCCAAAATGCGTTTCTGCATCGCGGGCGATGCCTTGCTACATCTGGCCCTAAGTCTGAAGGTAAAAAGTTGACCGGGACCTCCCAGCCAGCGTATCCGAGGAGGGCTCCAGGGACGTCGGATCAAGATCCAGGTTTACCCCGGTCGAAGGATTTTCACCTCAAAAAAACGACTAAGTCCGAAGGTAAAAATCTCCACCAAGGATTCCCGCATCGCGTATCTGGAGAAGGGCTCCAGGAGGTTGGATTGGACTGGCAGGTTTGTTCCACTGAAGAAAATCTTCGAAAAAGAGACTAAGGGGGTCATTCCGACTCCCGCCGGCCGCGGTAACCGCGGTGCCGGCGGGAGCCTCCAGAATACCGTTGCGCGGTCAGAAGACCGCCGCGGTTATTCTGTGTTTCCCGCTGGGCTGGCGGGCGACCGCCAGAAGGCCGCCCGCCAGCCCAGTGGGAAACCCCTTCCCACGAGGAAGCCGGCTCCGAATGGAGCCGGCGGAGTGGGAAGTGTGCGACGGGTGCAGTAGCACCCGTCGCAAATTTCAGTGTCTGCTATGCAGACTCTGAAATTCTCAGTGGGGCCCTCTTACGGGGGCCCCACGACACCCCTCACCGTCATCCTGTTCCTGGCGGTTTTGACCGCCAGGAACAGGATGGCGGTGAGGGGGTCGGAATCCCCCATGGCGGCGCAGAAAGCTGCGCCGCCATGGGGGATTCCTCAGGGCAGTGGAAAACCGGCGGGAGACCGCCGGTTTTCCGTGTCTGACCGCGGCCAAACCGCTGCGGTCAGAATGCCCTTAGGAGCACCGCCAGCCTGTTGGTGGTGCTCCCGCCGACCCCGGCCCTGGCGGTCAAGGACCGCCAGGGGCGGAAAGAGGCCCTAAGTGTGAAGGTAAACTTTTAACCGAGGCCTCCCGCAGCCTGTAGCCGAGCAGGGCTCCATCGTGGTCTGCCTTAAACTTTGACCATGCCCCGGTCGAGGTGCAACCAGATGACCCGATTGGCGCTTTTTGTTTCTGGGTGCTAAAAAAACAATAATTCTTTAAAAATTCATATCTCCGGTTCCCCTTATCCGATTTTATTTGTTTCTGTGTCATTTTAAAGATAAAAATATTATCTATTTTTATAAATTGGTTTTGGATTTTTAAACTGTTTCCTGTGTTTTATTTAATTACTGTTTTGTGATATTTGAATGCTTTACACTCTGTCTCCTAAGTTAAGCCTTGACGCTCATTGCCAAGCCACTAAGGGTTGAGCTGGGTTTAATTTACTAACCTAACTGGACCTTAGTGGAGGTTAGGGGCCTATTGATAAGTGTAGGTACCTACCTGCCCTTACCAATAACCCATTTTCCAACACAGTAGCAGGTGAGAGACTGACTTGGATAGCTTGGATGGCTAGTGAGCTGCATAGCTAGGATATCTAGTGGGCTGTGCCCAGCAATATAATATAAAGAGACCTACCCTGCCCCAGTAAAATGTTAGCTGACAACTGAACATGTCCTCCTTGGTCCCCCAGTCAAGACGGCACCCATATCCTAGTAGGTGAGGAGCTGCCCCAAGATCTGATTTAGTGTGACCAAAAAGGAGCGGTTGCTCATTTCCTTGGCCACATATCTGGGGTGTGTACACAGCCTGAGCACAGATGAAAAAAAGCTGTGCTATCTTCAATTTAGGTAAAGCAGAGCCCATGCTGTTCCCCAGAATACTGCTTCAACCTGTGGAAGATCAAAAGACCTGAGAAGCCTCCCTTGCTTTCAAAACAGCTGTCAAGTGGGAGTCCTACGGCATCTTGTCCACTTTGAAGTCCCAGACTCATGAATGGTCACATCCTTTATTCGTACACTTCACACACAAGACACACTAAAATACAGAGACCATAAAGCCCCCCCCCCATTGTGATATGTAATATTTAAATGCCCAATATTTCCCAATGCATTGTGGAAAACCAGCTTTTTTATTGTTTGAATGACATCAGAGCAAGCAGAGAATAGAGTAGAACAGTGTCACTCTGACTCCTGAAATAGAAATTTGAAAGGCCTCCTAAGTTTGTTTACTGTTGCCTTATAGGGGCAGGGGGGGCAGTCTGGCCTGTCCTCCTTCATTGCCAAGCTTAGCCATCTAAATCACTTCACAGCACCAAATCCTTTTTTTCAGCAGTGAATTTCAGCAAAACTTCAGGGCTTGTCAGTTTTGGAAATGGCCCTCTTTGCGGGATCACCCCCCAAAGCTTTTGCCTTTTACCCTCTACCCTCTTTTTGTTTGCCTCAGGACTCTGACCACCGCTGCTGATTAGTGCTAAAGTGCATGTGCTCTGTACTTTCGCTCTAAATCATGGTTTGATTGGTATATGTCTAATCAGCATTTTTAATAATCCCTAGTAAAATGTACTACAGGTGCCCAGGGCCTGTAAATTAAATGTTACATGTGGACCTGTAGCACTGATTGTGGCACACTTCTAAGTATCTTTATAAAACATGCCCCAGGCCTGCTATTGCAGCCTGAATGTAGTGTTACACTGCCATGTTGAATTGGCATATAAAACCTCTTGCCAAGCCTTTAATTCCCCGTTATATAATATGTCACCCCTAAGGCAGGCCTTAAGTAGCTCATAGGAAATGGTGCTATGTAATTAAAACACAGGACATATTCATTTAAGTGTTGCATGTCCTGGTAGTGAAAAGCTCTCAAATTTGATTGTCACTAATGTGAGGCCTTCCCCCTCTGTAGGATAACATTAGGGATTCCTTATTGCATTTAATAAACTGTAATCCCTGATTGGAAAGGGGTAGATCTGTTATGGTTAATACCTATCGAATTGTAATGATAAATCCTCTTTAATGGTAAAGTCATAATTATTCTTACAATTTTGAAAATGCTACTCTTAGCCGCATGTGTCTGCAACACTGTCTCCAATTCACGTCTGGTGTGAGGTGACAGCTGGGCTTGTGCATTCCCTCTACATAACCACCCACAAAGTGAGCTTAGGTGTGACTGATGGGCCTTCAAAATCCTGATGGCCTATTCTGGGCAGGATGGGAGGGAAGAGTTGGTCACAGCTTCACATTAACACCCTACTGAGCTGTGTCTTGACCCCACACAAAGGACTGCCTAACCCCTTGTAGTGAGTTTGGATCCAGGGCATGAAGGGAGAACCTCTGTGCACTTCAAAACCCCTTCTTGCAGTCTTTCCAAATGCAAAGGCACCATTGGGTATAAGAACTGGACTTCTTACCCTACCAACTCCGAACACTTCTGGACCTATGGATACTCTGCGAGAAGGAAGGACTGCTGTGCTGCTACAAGGACCACTACTCTGCTGGACTGCTGCTCTGGAAGACCTGCATTCTTGCTGTGCTGATCTGCTGCCTGCTGCCCTTCTTGTTTGGGTGGGAAGGACAGACCAGAATGACTCCAAGGGCTTGCCTCCTGTTCTTTGGACATCTCAGAGTCACAAAGACTTCCAAGTCATTACACAAAGCAGTTGGACTCTGCCCACTGTGAGTTTTGCCCTGCCAATCAGTGTCAACCTAATCCTAGGTGCTTGAAAGTGGGTATAAAGTGATGATCCAGTCCAAAATCCATGCAGTGATGTCGTTGTTCTGCAAGGAACTGGTGCATCTCCACCAACGCTGAAGCTGTGCTGCTGCGGTGAGGACAATGCATTGCTGTTGATGCTGCCACATTGAAGCTGCTGTGAGGATCAGTACCAAGCATTGCCGATTGCGTGATGCATCACCTCTGTTTTGGGTGCATCTCTGACTTTGTGCAGATCGGAGCTGACGCAGGCCCTACATCTTCGGGATCGATGCCAATGCATCACCTCATTTTCTCCTTGTATCTTATTCTCTATGTTGATGGAACTCCAAAACAAGGTACTGTTTCAGTGGGCCAAGGCTGGTACCTGTATCAAATTTGAGCACCATTGCGGTTGACCCGACTTTTCAGATTTGACCAGGTCTAGCTGGACAATATTTGTTGCCTGGTTGGCACTTTATGCTTCTAATCACTACAACTATGTTTATTCTTTAAAAAATCATATCTCGACTTCTAAGTACTGGATTTTTGTTATTTTGTCCTTGAATGTTCATTAAATTAAGCTCTATTTATCCTACCAAGTGTGGTATCTTTTTGTGTGGTGTTTTCAATGTTTTACTGTCTAAAATGTTGCCTCCTAAGTTAAACCTGACTGCTCTGTGCCAAGCCACCACAGGGTAAACACGGGTTAGCCTAGGGTGTGTTTGTGACTTCTTCTGTCTAGGATTGTGGTTCCTGCTTGGTCAGGGGGCACACCTCTGCCGACAAGAAACTTAATTTCTAACAGCCAGGAAACATGAATATTACAAAAGTCATGAAATTGCAAGGAGGCAACTCTGCCCATGGTCCACAATGTATTGTTCTGCAATGAAAGGACACATGTTTGCAGTGTATTTGTATAGGCATTCACAAGCACATTAGTTCCTGACCTCTCTATGTGCATATACATTTGGAATAGAAAGAGTAAGACTGAGGAGAAAGGCTGTTTTGTACTTCTCAGGGGTCTAGTTATCTCATACCAGTAAAAGAACTGCCTGCCTTTTCTGAATTGTGATGAAGCTTCAGGTTTGGATCTTCTGAGAATACATTTCTTCTTTCCCCCGCTTGTCCTTGCTCAAACCTACTGGTACACATTAAGTAACATTATGGTTTTCAGGTCTGGCATGTTATTTCTTACTCCAAACTTGAAAGCTCTTGGCTAACACCTACCTGAAAGGCTGTGGATTAGCTGAATGGCACTTTCAGTAATTGTCAGAGGGCTGTATGGGAAGCCTTCATGTTACTGGTGCACCACATAAGGAGAGCAAGGGGCATATTTATTAGCCCCTAGTGCCACCTTGCGCCACATTAGCATCATTTTCTTTTGATGCTAAAGTGGCCCAACTAGGCTAAAATCCTTGCACCATATTTACAAAGTCGCAAAATGCATGCATACACCACTTTGTAACCCTTTGCGCTACACTATGCTTAGTGCAGCGCCACTTTCCTTTGGCCCTTTAACGCCTCCCTCGTGCCTCCGTGTGTACACCGTATCTAAGATAGGGATAGGATAGGGGGCAATAGTGTCATTTTTACGATGTACTCTGCAGAAGATCTTCTTCTCAAAAGTGCTTGGAATGTCCTGACTACCTGCTGTGGTTCCAGTCTGTCTGCAGGCACAAAAGGTCAGTGTGAAGTTCTTTGTTTGAAGGAGGGCACACCATATTGACTTGCAAGTGGGGCTGTGCTTAGCTCCAGACCCTCATCTTGTCTTAGATGGCTCATCTAGGGCACAGCTAATATCTCTATTGTGATTCTTTGCGGGAGGAATATAGAAAAGCCAATTGGCAACTATATCCAGTCACGTAACCCAGGAACAGGCCACAGACACCAAGAAGGTAGGACAGGAAAGGCCAACATTCTAGATGTTCCTATGAGGATCAGGCTCAAGACTGATTTGCACATGGCTGGTCCAAACTGAGGTGGCATGGAGGGTGAAAAATGATGGATCGGAATGTGGCCCGAATGATTGTCAGTGGCTGAGATTAATTTAAGCATTCCATCCATCACATTGTTGTTTTGGTACTTGACCTTCTAAGTGTGCCAGGTTTGCCCAGAAGTGGGTCTCGGCTCACTGTGCCACTGGAACCAAGCTGTACCTGCCTGAAGAGTCCCAATAAGGGTGAAATCAGTCCGGGGTTGCTTGTGCTGTGATTCAGGGAGGGACCTATCCTGGCAATTCAGCTGGACTGTTCCCAGGAGGAGCAGGATCAAGACTGATTTACAAATGATGGGTCCAAACTGAGCTGGCATAGTGGGTGAAAAGCGATGGATGGGAATGTGCCATCAAGTGATTGCCCCTGGTTGAGATTAATTCAAGCATTTCCTCCATCACATTGTTGTTCTTGCATTTGGTAACCTAAGTGCACTGCGTGGGCCCAGACAGGGGTCCCGGATTCACTGTACCACTGGATCAAAGCTATACCTGGTTGTAAAGCCCTAAAAAGGGCAAAACAGGTCCTGGGTTGCTTGTGTTCCAGTTGAAAAAAGACCTAGCCTGGTAGTTCATGTTGGACTGTTCCCCTGAGGAGCAGGGTCAAGACTGATTTGCAGGTGGCTTGGTCTAAACTGTTTGGGCTGTCTGCAGTCTACCTTAGGGGGTGACACATATAATAAAAATTGAGTTTAAGGTTTGGCAAGGGGGCTATTTTGCCAAGTTGTATGAGAAGTTTAGATCTGCTAGCAGGCTGCATTGACAGGCCTGAGATACGTTTTAAGGGGCTACTCAAGTAGGTGGCACAATAAGTGCTGTATGCCAATTAGCATTTAATATACCAGACTTGGGTATATAATATACCACATTATTAGGGCCTTATAAGTAAATTAGGTCTGCTAATCAGGTGTAAGCCACTTTTATTATGTTTTAGGGAGTGAGCACATTAACTTTAACACTGATCAGTAGTGGTAAAATTTGCAGTGTCTTAAGAGCAACAAAAGCAAATTCAACAAAAATAGGAGGGATAGAGGCAAATGATTATGGGGCAGACTTCTCTAAAGCTAACAGGTATAACATGTTGCATTTAAAAAATCCTTTATTTAAAATCAGTCACAGACATGGTGGTCTGATGGCCCCAGCAGGCAACCATCCCTTTGATGTTTGCAATTCCTAATGGGTCTCAATTTGTGACCTACTTTATTAATAATCACGAAGTAGGTTGAACTGCGATCCACTAGGAATCAGTAATTTACAAACTGACCAATTAATGCATAGGTTGGTTTGCAAAGTACCATATTGGTCGTAGAATTAATGGTACCAGATTGCAACCACTAATTGAGACCAGTTCTTAATACATCTGGCCCCAAGGGAGAAAAATCCAGCATGTTTTCAGATTGCGACTATTCACAAGGAAATGTATGGAAAATCATTAATTAGTGTATCCTAAATGAAAAGTAAGCTTTATGCACTGATAAGTGAAATTAAATGCACAAAAGGATCTGGGAACTGGGCTCCCTGTGAGTAAGGCAAGGAAGTGACATCAGCAGCTATATCTTTACAAAAACTAAAGGGGATATTTATGAGCCCCCTTGCGCCATATATTGCCACATTAGCTTCATTTCACTTTTTTATGCTAATGTGGCAATATTATGGCAAAAACGCTGTGCCAGAGTTACAAAGTGGCGCAAAACATGCATTGCACCACTTTGTAACCTCTTGCGCCACATTATGCCTGCACCAGGCATAATGCATGCAGCAGGGCATTCCCCCATTAGCGGGGTTGAAAAAATTGCACAAACAAATCTAAAAGATTTCTTTGGGTCATTTTTTTTAATTTTGAATGACTGATTTTCAATCCAAATGTTATGCAACTGACTTAGAATACCAATATCATTCAATGAGAAGGTAAGTTCCAGGAACGAATTGAGTGGGGTGGAGTATGGCACTCAGCTTCGTCTCTGGCCCTCTGCTTCCACCGCAGTCAATAACTATCCAGGAGTGTCCTCTCCATGTGATAATATTGCTTAACTAACCTACTTCTCTTACTGGATAAATAAACCAAAGGTTGGCTGCATCAAGATGGTGTCAAAAGACGGGACCAATTGTAGACCAATCATTCACAATGCATATTATGTCATAGCATATTGCCAGAAAAGTAAATACAATTGCAGAAAAATAGGACAAAAGTTCAACTATAATCGATCCGGCTAATAAACGAGTGCAGATACTCGTAAAGTGTAAGTACCTTTTCTTTGTCATTGCAACTATCATTACCACTAGATGGTATGTGGGAGACTGCTATTATAAGAAACACTCCCGCTAATTTTCTGTTTGCACTCTACTTATGAAATCACAGTGATGTAATAAGGGCAGTTAGCATGCCATTTAATCAATTAAAGGGAAGGGTAGCGTTCAAGGAATCCGTCTTGTAAATAATCCAGCTGGCTCTGGTGAATGGTTTATAGTTATGCTGTAGTTCGATATAGTCAAGAAGGAAGCTATTTACTTGTTATTCACAAATTCTAAAGAAAAAAATCCTTTGACAGTGACAGATTAAAAAGGCTTAAAATATGTGTTGTGTGTAAGTACAACCATTTCATATGTGTGTTTAGCTTTTTGGTACAGACTTCCCATTTCTAAACATGTCCTATAATCAGAAGACCGTTGTGATTAGAATGAGCAGGAGACAATGTTTCATATAGCGTTTTGTAGGGCAGGAGTCCAAATGACCGAGGTTCCTTCTCAAAACCTACTTTTGTTCTGAATTATTTACATGTGGGGCAACCTTTACGTATACAAATGTAGAGGGAGGCAAGGGACTCTGGTGTACTGTTAGACAGCCTGTTAGTGTCCAAATTAATTTACGATTATTTAATGGGGGTAAGGCAAATGATGGCATGAATATGTTTTATAAGAAATGCAATATCTCCTTAAGTACTTAACAAGCATATTGCAGGTCACTTTAGGGCTCTTAGACCATATAAAGGAACCCAGACTTCGATATCATTCCCTCTTGGGACTTCTTGGTAACGAGAGTATGTATGGTATGCAGTAGAGTATGTAATGTTAAATACCGTTAACTGTTTTTGAGACCATTCCTGTAAAATTATAACGTTTGTTTTGGACCCACCCCAAAAACATATTCATATGAAACAATTTAGAAAGCATTTTCATGCACAGAGTCTATAATGGTTTACTACATTGTAACCTTTGTAACAATCTGTCATTCACACATAAATTATAACTAATCAAATATATTCCATGAAATAGGTCTCTTATAGAATACCACAAGAGGCTAGGGGGCATATTTATAAAACACCTAGCACCACCTTGCGCCACATTAGTGTCATTTTTTTATGCGAATGTGGCCCAACGAGGCCAAAATCCTCATGCCATATTTACAAAGTGGTACAATGCATGCATTGCGCCAGTTTGTAACCCTTTACGCTACATTATGCCTGTGCCAGACATAATGTATGCAAAGGGGGCGTTCCCCCATTAGGGAAGCCAAAAAAAATGGCGTAAGGAAACCTAACATATTTCCTTGGGTAATTTTTTACTGCAATTTTAACGCCTTCTCAGATCAGGAGTTAAAATGGGTTTTCCATTATTTATAATGGGCCCGTAAGTACTCTGTAGGAGTAGCTAAGAAAATTAAACTAATCCCGAAACAATCAGTCCAAACATTACAAGAGTATTCCCCGAAGAAAACCATCAGTGGTGGACCTTGAGCTGATGCAGAGGGCACCTGAAATATCTGTTTCAGAGTTGCACCTCTGAGGAACACTGCAATGGCGTGGTATAAGAAACAATTAAACATGAGACAATTAAAAATGTGAACATGTTAGTAACATACTATGTGCAAACCTCAAAAAGCCAATTCTGACCAGAGATGCACAAATAGAGAATGAGTAGCCCATTTATGACCAATAACCAACTTTGCATAATGAAGGCACAAAAAGACTCTCCCCTGGTCAGTATTATTTATCTAGTCAACCATCAAGGCTTGGTGACGACCTCCAGAAACAAAGCTACCATATTATTATGAGTCTTTCCTATGCATGGTGAAAGAATTTGCACTTTCCCTATGCTGCTTGTCATCTCTTGGTGCACTCAACATTTTCAGGAATGATGAAGCTTCCAGCTGGTTGGTAAAAATAGTATGCTTGTTGCAATGGAGATCCGCAGCTGTGCAGGTACAACATAGGATAAGGAATGTCCAATTGTTGCAATTTTTCCTTCACTTCATGATAAGCACATTGAACCCCCTTGAGCACCAGTGTAAAGTTAGGCTACAGAGATATGTTGCAACCTTTGTAGTGTTCCTCCATTGTTTCTTGGGCCCATTTGACTGCCCTATCATAGCGACTAAGATTTAGGAATCATGCATCTTGGGGGAAGGTGCAGAGGGCAAAGGAGTAGAGATCTCTCTTGACCACACTCAGTTTAGAAAAGCTATCCATGTCAGATTGTGAAGACAAAATGCTTTCTACATTGACCTCATCCGGTTAGTGTCTTTTGATTCAGGGATGCCTAGTATTCTGAGGAAGTTTCTTCTCAGTTAAGCTTCCAAATCTTAATGTTTACCATTTGCCCATATTAAGCTATTTTTCTTGTTGCAACTTTAAGCCATCTTCTGCTTCCAATGTTTACTGGTCAGTTCTTGCCAGCCTTCCCTCATATTTATCTATCTTGACAATATGTTGATTCTTTGATTTACTGCATTTATTTTATTAATTTTATTATCTGGCTTTACTTCATGCTTTTCAGCAGCGACTTAAATGTCTGGGTCATCCATAGTTGCCTATTGTTTTGTGAGCTCCACCGAGTTCTGACTGTCATCTGTGTTCATTAGTCTTCCTGTGCACCCAGATTTGAACTGCAGCTTAGCTAGCTTGGTGTCTGACTTCCAAATGACTGCCCTTAAGAGTGCAGAGCCAGGAACACAGTTTTCCGATGACATTAACCCATAGTGTACAGGTATGTGGTACAGTATAGACTGAAAGTGACAACCAGAAACAATAATGTATATGGTTATAACCACTGATCAGGAAACCCACCTGTTCAGCTGGTGATTTATGTATCAAGATATCAAGGGCATACAAGTGGCAATCACTAAGGCCCATATTTATACTTTTTGACGCACAACTGCGCCAACACAGTTGTGCGTCAAAAAATTTAACGCCGGCTAACGCCATTCCAAAGCACCATGCCGGCGCCTTATTTATTGGATGACATTAGCCGGCGCTGCGGACTGGTGTGCGTCAACAAAAATGACTCACACCAGGCAGCGCCGGCGTAGGGGAAAATGGAGCTTGGGCGTCAAAAAATGGGGCAAGTCAGGTCTGAGGCGAAATTTTGGCCTCAACCCGATTTGAGCCATTTTATTTTACGCCCAACCCCCATTGAAATGACTCCTGTCTTAGCAAAGACAGGAGTCATGCCCCCTTGCCCAATGGCCATGCCCAGAGGACTTATGTCCCCTGGGCATGGTCATTGGGCATAGTGGCATGTAGGGGGGCACAAATCAGGCCCCCCTATGCCACAAAAAAAAATCGAAAAAATATACTTACCTTAACTTCCCTGGGATGGGTCCCTCCATCCTTTGGTGTCCTCCTGGGGTGGGTAAGGGTGGCAGGGGGTGTCCCTGGGGGCATGGGAGGGCACCTCTGGGCTCCTTCTGAGCCCACAGGTCCCTTAACGCCTGCCCTGACCCAGGCATTAAAAAACGGCGCCCATCAGGCTGGGCGCCGTTTTTTAAGGCCTGCCCCCTCCTGTGCGTCAAAATGACGTCACAGTATAAATATGGGGCACAGGCCTTAAAGTCATTTTGTAGAAGGGAACGCCTACCTTGCATATAATTAACGCAAGGCTGGTTCACCCTTCTAAAAAATGACGCACATGGTGGAACTTTGACGCCCGCGGGGTCGGATGTCAAAGTATAAATATGGGGCAGTGTTTGCGCCGAATGTGCGTCAAAAATTTTGACGCACATTCAGCGCAGAGTATAAATATGCCCCTAAGTTTTTCTCACCCTACACAAGACATATACCTCCAAACTATAGTTTAGGCCCATTTGCACAAGAGTTTATCCACTCTTTTTAAGATGAGCTGTTCTTTACCCCTTAGGGAGTTGTCATGCTCAGCTCAGAAGCGGCATGAGCAACCCCCCTCATTCAGCAATTACTGGGTCAGGTTTCCCATTGCTGTACCTAGGTCTCACAGGGCTCCTCATAAATTGTCTAAAGTGGCCTGGCTTCCATTGTGCCATATTAAGCAGATGTCCACAAGGCCCAGAAGAGCCACCGCCTGTTCCTGAACTACAGCTTTGGGCTGAATGCTATTTCAGGTGGGTACCATCTCCACCATACAGTGGCAGGCCGGCTGCATCAGCACTCACCAGATGGAGTCACAGCTTAGCTCATACAAATTACGCTGGATTCTTGAACACTGGCCCATTGATACTCTCAAATACTTTGAATTAATCTATGAACAATGGTCACGTCCTGGCAAGTTTGAAACATGCTCCATTGACTTCATTATGCAAGAGGTCATTTCAGAACTTTCATTTTTCATCCAGTCTCTTTGGTGGTGGTTTCCATAAAGGCAGTTGGGCCTATAGCTTATCTTTATGACCATATTGGAAAAAATGCATTTGTCTTGTTGACCATTAATTAGGCGTTTGCCTTCATTGAGAGATATTAAATGTACTCTTGGCAGCATTTTTTATTATTTTGTTTCTTGACTTACACATAGAAATAGTTATTGCATTAATGAACACGTTTTTCCTGTGAAAAGCCTAATGATTTTTTCAATGACATTAGGGGTAAATCCCAGGTTTTTAAAAAATTGAAACTGTTTTTCTCTACTAGGTCACAGGATGCCTAGTTTGGTGGGAGCTACTCTCAAAACGTTTTTGATCCACAAATCATCAGTATGGACTCCTTAGTCTATCATTCACTTGTTTCCTTTTGCAGAAGGGTTCCCCCAAATCTGCTTCCATGTCTACAAAATGTCCACAGCAGTATTTAAGACATGCAACATTTTTTTCTGTCTCCGATCTGAAAATTCTGGTCACAGAAGGGAGATTCCACAGGGATAAGACGGCTTCTCTGGGTTCTCTGGAATGCCCTTTGCCAATTCAGCCTTGTGGGTCAGAGGGGACTGGTGCTACAGTCATTGCTTCAGCTAAATGTTGGAGCAGACATTCAAGAAAAAACTGAAAAATCTCTCTGCGATTAAGAATAGCAGTCTTCAGTTCTTCAATGTAGTGAACAAGGACCTCTTTCTTCTTTAGTTCCATGCATGTTCACTCTCTTAAAGGGTGCAAAGCAGAATATTTTAGGGGTTAACCAATCAGTCATTAGTGCTCTGATCCTAACAAAATTGGATACCTACTCTACATTTTGCAGGCAAGTGACACACTTCATATCCCGAGTACATGGCGGGTGGCATCTAATCTCTTCCAAGTTCCAGCCACTCAAAATCCAGAATCATCAGTCCCTGTGTCATGATTCTGAAACATAGAGGCTTTCATGAATGTTGTGATCCTCGTGGGGCCTTTCAGCACTTTATTGGTCATGTTTGGGCAGCCTTGCCATTTTATTTCGGGATTCTGAAATGATATACCTTGGAACTTCGAGTTCCATAATCCTATAATGGTGTCTTCTTGGGTGGTCACCACTACAAAACGTAGATATGTACAGACTTTCAGGCTTACTACTGACAATATTTTCCAGAGCATGAAAAGCTTTTCTGTGTGATTTTGTTTTCCTGTGGTAGCAGTGATTCTTGGAGTTTGTGGAGTCTATTTGACATTTCATGAGGTGTCACTGGAAGCTGGTGAACTCTCTTGCTCTCTGTTTCCTGTCTGTGAATGTATTTCATCAGAGCAGCTAGGGGTGCGGTCATTCCTTACAAGTAATTTGCTGCTCATCAAGCAACCTGCACTTTTTTTTTATTCAGAAAGGAAACTTAACAATGAATCATTTAAACTCGGCAGTAAATTGTTGGGGGACAGATTAATATGCGATCACCTAGCGGAGGACTCAGAGGCATATTCCTAAGCCCCTACCGCCACCTTGAGCCGCATTAGCATAATTTTTTTATGCTAATGTGGTCCAACGAGGCCAAAATCCTCGGTTTACATTCACAAAATGGCACAATGCATGCATGTGTAACCATTGTTACCATTTATAACCATTTGCGCTACATTATGCCTGTGCTAGGCATAATGTATGCAAAGGGGGCATTCCACCGTCAGTGCAGGCGTTAAAAGGGGGCTTCCATTATTTATACTGGGCCCCTATGTACTCCTCAGGAGTAGCGCCAATATTTTGGGACCACTCTGCAGAGTACATCAATAGCATCATGAAAAATGTGCCCCCTACCGTGTGCCATGGTGCATCTATTTTAAGTACAGCGCACACATGGTGGCGGTGGGGGGGGGGGCGGTGAAAGGCACAATAAAAGTAGAGCTGCACACAGTGAAGCACCATTTTTCTTAAATATGCCCCATAATGTCTGCCAGGCCAAAACTATTCTGCCCACCATATAAAGGCTTCAGTCTAGTTGGAGGGCATGTCGCAAAAAAGCGGTGTGCCTCCACTTGTTTTCTTGCTCTCTCCACTTGTTGATCCTGACTCCTACCTCCTGAAGAATTCCACTATTGCATTCCAGACTCCTGGCTTTCTTCACCCGTCTGTGGTGTATGTCCAGCAATAAGGTTTTATACCTTCAGCATTTTTCTCCCGAGAAGGTGGCAGGTTCTTGAGGGCACTTGCCTACAACATATTCAAGTGTGTGGTGACATTGTGACTTCCAGAAACAGTCACCAGTACATCAGACAGCAGAATACCCAGACCAGTCACGGGTAAGGGGCAGACCTGAACAAAAGGTGAACTTCAAAATGTGCACACGCCCGCTACAGTGACTGTTGCGACATAGATATTAACATGAATGCATACATATATATGTATGTGTGTGCATACATATATACCTAAAAATGCACACACAAAAAATGTAGATTCAAGGGCTTAACAACTCCAGTATTTCAATCAAATTTTTGTGCCCATGAAGAAGAGTCATGTGCATCATTGAAACTCCTAACTCTTTTTCCAATCTGACAAAAATGGGATTATTACTATCTTTCAAAACACCCTTAATATGGATAATTTCCAGGGGCTTAGTTTTGACGACGACATAGTATCTGCTATTTTACAGACTCCTTCTATTTTGGGAAATGACAGCGCTGGACCCTCGGGTCCATCTAAAGAAGAGTGGGACAAGTTGTCTGCACTCAAAAGAGACCTTATTAAAACCGTCTTACACGGCACGATTATGACCGAATATCTGAGGGCAAATATAGCCCCCAACGGTCTTCTCGTTTCAAATATGCCCAGGATTTTCTTGCAAGATTTAGCCTTCAGAAAAGACTGGGCCCAGGTAGCATGGAAATGTACCAGAGATTGGCTGGTGCTCATTATCAATACTTCCAAACGTTTGGCTGATTCCATCACGGTACAAATTACACACATGGAAGGCGCTCTCAAAACTACAGTTTCACTGGCTGCTTTTAAGAGTCGACTAGCAGAAATCAACTCTGAACTTAATGACAACAGGGAGTTCTTAACTCAACAGAAAATTACGAAGTTACAAAAAGACATTGCGAGGTTCAGCCGTGAAAAGGTCTACCCTTACATCACAGATGATTTTACTACTGAGACACATTCCTTTTCCTCTGATGAATCCTCTGCATCAACAAAGAAACCACGGAAATACAGCAATAGCTCCTCATGCGATGGTTGGAGTACGGATGATGACGGTACTCATCCATTTTACCACTACCCCCAGTACCCTCCTGAACAACCCTTAGCATGGCAACAACCATTTCCATTTTATCAACCTCGCCCCATGCTCCCATACCTGCCTTTTTTAGGCCGCGGCCGGGGCAGGGGAAGAGGCAGAAGGAGAGGAAGAGGCAGAAGGGTACACTGGGCCCAGGACGAACCACAAATGATAACCCGCAGTCAAGGAAAGAATCCACCGAATCGGATCTAGTGGTAAACCTATCATCACGATCGCTTTCCCCCATTGAACTACAGGTCCTGAACAAAGGGTTAGGTTTCGTCCCTACACCGAGAGAGGATCCTTTCCGCCTCCACTGTGAAATGTCCCATCTCTTCAGGAAGATTAGACTGCAATTTTTCTTTGGTGATAGATCCCATTCTGACCAGCCAATAGACTCGGGCCTCCGGAAACCATCTACATTCATGCCCCCAGCCTCCTCCATGCCCTGCGAGGTACTAGCATTTGAAAAAGCAGTATCAAGTGACTTGGCTTCTTTACAACCAAAACGGAGTTTTTCCAACATCTCCAATGTTGAAAGAGATGCCCTGAAAACACTATCCACAGACACGAGTATTGTCATTAAACCTGCGGATAAAGGGGGAGCCACAGTCATAATCAACTCCTCTGACTACAGACAGGAATGCCTCCGTTTACTGGGGGACTCCACTTATTACACGCAGATCAATACCGATCCAACTAAGAGATTACAAACCGAAATACGAGGCATGATTGAGGAAGCCTTAGGAAACACATGGATCTCACGCAAGGAGGCCGGATTTCTGGATACTACTAGTCCTCATATCCCCTATTTCTACTGCCTCCCCAAGATTCACAAGGGCCAGATACCTCCCCCGGGGCGTCCTATAGTCTCCGGTATAGGGTCCGTCCTGGAACCCCTTTCCACCTTTTGTGACAAATTCTTACAACCGATTGTCCAGACATCTTCCACGTATCTAAAGGACACTAAAGACGTCCTCAACTTGATCGCAATCATCAACTCAACTACTCAAGTTCACGCCCTTATCACTCTGGATGTTGAAGCCCTATACACGAATATCCCACAAGAGGCTACTCTAGAAGTTGTGGAAACTGCCCTTCATTCGGTTGACCAGACACTTTCTTCTCCTATACATTTTATCATGCACTGTGCATCTCTCGCCTTGAAAGAAAATTTCTTCCAGTTCGAGGATCTCCTTTTGCATCAGACTCGCGGCACATCAATGGGTAGCACCTTTGCCCCGAGTCTTGCTTGTCTGTATATGTTTGACTTTGAATCACGGTTCATACTTCCTGACACCAATCCTTTTCATGCCAATATTAAACTCTGGCGCAGGTATATTGATGACATTTTGATCGTGTGGCAGGGTGCCCTTTCGGAGGTACAAGCATTCACTACCTGGATTAATACATTGAACCCCTTTTTGAAATTCACATCCTCCGTTTCTCACACTCAGATACCTTTTCTGGACCTCATGATTTGCATAGAGGGTGGGAAATTATACACTCATACTTACCATAAAACTACAGACCACAATAGTCTCCTCATGTATGAGAGTCACCACCCTAAGGCACTGAGAGACAACCTACCCTACGGCCTGTTCCTCCGACTGCGACGGAACTGCAGCACTATACGCACGTTCAATTCCCAAGCTAATGACCTGACCAACAAGCTTGGTAATCGCCACTATCCAGATAAGGTGGTGAGGGCAGCCTACAAACGGGCAAAATCCTGCAACAGAGACAATTTACTATCTACCACTTCCCAGGACCCAGACACTAAACTCACTTGTGTATCGACTTTTACTCCTCTCTCCAACTCCATTAAAAAAGTTGTGAATAAGAGATGGTCCATCCTATGTAGTGGTGGTGCACAGATTCCAAAACCTCTGTTTGCTTTTAAACGCACCACAAATGTTAAGGATTTACTAGTCCATACCAGACCTCGCCCTACCCATTCACTTCCTCATTCACAAACGCTATGGGGTATCCCACCTGTGGCCGGTCACTTCCCGTGTGGGACCTGTAATGCATGCGCCCTCACCAAACGGTTAAAATCCATCGAATTTGAGTCCATAGGCTTATGGCAACTAGTCAAACATACGAACTGCAACACAAAGAATTGTGTTTATATGATTACTTGCCCCTGTAATTTACAATATATAGGGATGACCACAAGAGCAGTGAAACTTAGAATCAATGAACACCGCAGCAACATCAGATGTGGTCGCGCCACTACTAAACTGGCCCTACACTTTCTTGAGAGGAGACATAGCCCTGATGATATGTGGTGGGTTGTCCTGCAAATTGACTCACGTAACACATCAGACTCTCTTTTTGAGTTAGAACAACGATGGGTGTTTAAGCTACGCACTCATGTTAAAGGGTTGAATGATGACATTCCCTGGAATTGTCTAACCAAGTAATTCAACCTTTTACCTCTAAACTAGTGAAGTCATAATTCCTGATTTTTTACTAGTTCACCTTTTTGACATTAGATCTCTATTATCCCCCACTCCATATTCTGGTTTCTTGACCTTAGATTGGCTTGGAGTGACAGTTTTGCCGTTTTTCTTAATGAAGATATTATTTACTCTTGGTCTATTTGACAAATGATCTGCTTTTCTGGCCCCCTTGTTACCATTTCCCTTCGTGGGTGTCACTATTTATCTTATTAGTCCTTGTCTATTTCTTTCTACCCCCAGGGACTCCGTTTGGAGTCCTTTTTCACTGTTTAGCAACTTCAGACTAACGCACGGGCGTTATCTGACTGCCTGACCTTTTCCTACACCGGAAACACTAATTCTCTGTTTCCTGAACGCCGTGCTTATTAACGTCCCGACCCGGGTTCCTTTACACTTCAGGAACCACGGACCGGGGTAGGTTGCCGCCTGGCCAGAGCAGCTCTGACAAGTAAGTGCTCCGCCGCGTTCTCTTTGAAGCTCTGAGTCCCGCTTCCCCGGGACTCGACTTGGAACGCGTACCTGTTTATTGTTTTTCCCATTCGGATGCAACGCGCATATGATCCTCTCTCCCGCCAGCACTCAAGGATTATTTATCTTTTGCCTGGCTACCAAAGGATATTATGGGGAACTTAATTTATCCAATGGACACGTTAGGACCCCTGTTTTATTTTATTTTCTACAGGGATCCACGCTTAGCACTTGACCGATTGTAAACCCCTTGCTTTGCGCAGATTTTTGCCGCTTTTCTCTCCCGTTTGTTCAGCCATATTGCCAGTACAGAGTTTCTCTTTGTAATAATTTTTCTGCTACTTACATTGGTCTTTAGGAGCATTTCGGGACTATTCTTTGTCCCTTATTACTGATTACCAGCTAGTCTACTGTGATACAGAATTCATTGTTGTACTGGTCACATTTGGATCATCGTGGTCCCTGTGACATTTCCTAGTAGGAACCTGATCTTGTTACTATTACATAATAGATCTCCATGTTACCATGCACATGATGTACCTGGATACCTAATTGGTACCTTATCTTTTGTGTTTTACTTTTTCATATCTCCCTTTTAGACTTCATTTAGCGCTTGACCATTGGTCTTTGTGTTCCTAGGAAGCTCGTTCTCTAATTTAGGACGGTAAGCCTGCACTACGAGTAAATGCATGTGTGTTGTTCACGAGTTAACACTTTCACTGTACAGCACGGTCGCCTTCTTTTCCCACGATATACATTGGTTATGATTCGCCCTTACCTGTGTTTAACCTGTGTACTTCTATTTTCAGGGCGACAGTTAGGAATTATCGGTTCCGCATTTATGTAAGTGACTGTTACTTCTCCCAGGTAATTTCTGGCCTTCAGTAACTTGTACACTTTTTAAGGAAGCATATGTGGCCCTTATTAATTAGGAGATACACATAGTCATTTAGGTCCTGATGAAGCATCACTGGATCCGTATGGACCACCAGGATGCGAAACATGTTGACCCATGAGAGGGTAGGCTTTGGAGAATCCCCAGACTCCTCCCTTTGATATATTTTTTTCTATAGAGTGATTGATCTTAATTTCTATATTCACTCTTATGACTATACTTTTTAACCTTGGCCCTGACCGTCCATCTGGTCTAATAAAACTATTGTCTCAGTGGCGGTTTTGAGAGTCAATTTTAACCACGTTTTCTTTTGATCTCCACTGACACTTCTTTCACCTTTGGGGTCACGGCACCACCATACAAAAAGATCTCCGGCAAAGAGCCCCCCCACCACGGGTGGTGCCCGTCAGACATTGTAGTGCCGGTCTGACGAGGAGCAATGCCAATGATGAAGCATGACATCCTATGGATGTGTGAGGCCTCTTGCTCCTAGAATTTAGGACCCCTGCCACCAGTTTCCGTTCTTCATGGTTGGAACAGTGTATCACTTATATTTTAAAAATGGGAAACAATCACAAATGGCAGTCTTCATATCTAATGATCTTTCTGCAGTGTATCTAGATGTAATTTCACATTTTCAACACAGATTGGCAAGCTAACATAAATACAGATGACCAAAACAAATCCTTCTGACCAAAGATTTCTTGCTAAGTGCAGGGGTGAAATCATATGGTAGTACTACACCGAAAATCGCCAATACAACAAGGTTTGGTTTGTCCCAAGTGTGGTATGACTTTATAATTCTCAATTCTAAAATTCAGAATGGGAGAAATGTGATACTACAGCGCTTCCCCATTCCAAGCTAGCAAACACTGAATAAAGCATTTCTTCTCTGCATGCAGTCTGGGGGCTTACACCTCATGAAATTGTGAGTGCAGTATTTCAACACTATTGTAATCACAATCACAGCATAAACTCCCATTTGTGCCAGAATCAGGATTCTCAGCCCTATCTGATAAGCATTTTGAGTTTTTATGGTTAACTCCCCAGAGTCTAGTGTCTGTGTGCAGGTCAGTGGTGGGTCACTCTTGTGGACATGGGAGCTATGCCCTCCTTGTTTTGGCCCTTTTTTCTATGATTCTAACAGTGAATGATAAACCATTATTTACTGTTAGTATAGTAGAAAAAATGTAGAATCTCAGGGTCAAACAGCTTGAGGCAGACAGTGACATCTGTGTGATGGCTGGGAAATATGCATTAATGAGCCTGAAACAGCCATCAGACACATTGACCAGGGCTAGGCCACACCTCAGTACCTACCCATTTATGAAGTACTGCAATGTCACTCATAATGGTAGTCTCGGGCATTTTAGTCTTACACCCTACAGTGCCTGGCTTTGATGCCAATCTACACGTCACACCAACCCTTCCCAACTGGACACAGGGGTAAGTTGAAAAAGCAAGAGGCTGAAAGCTGATCCTGTACAGCACATTGGCATGGGCTCTTGACATTGGGTTCTTAGACTTCTGATTGAGTGCGTGGGATTGACACCCAATTGAGGTTTCGACAGCTGAGGGGCTGAAGCAGGACTTCCACAGGCAGCTGAGGCATAAGTTTAAAAAATGCTCTAAAATTTGTGCGTGGGGGTGAGATATTGCATGTGTGTGAATGTGTTTCTGGACATGTGTCAGTGAAAGTGTGAGTGAGATTGAGTGATAGAGTAAGTGAGCATGTGAGTGAGCATAGATGAGACAGAGTGTGCGTGTGTGACTGAGACTAAGTATGTGAATGAGTGTGTGAGTGAGATGGTGAATCAGAATATATGAAGGATGAAATAAGTATTTGAATGAGACTGAATATGAGTGACATGTGAGCGAGCATGGGAACTATCATGTGTGTGAACGATTCCAGAAGACAGCATGAATATGTGGTCAGGCAGCATGTGAGTGTGTGAGTGAGACAATATGTGAATGTGATCATATGTGAGGATGTGAGAGAGAAAGCATGGAAACATGTCAGTGAAATGATATTTGAATAAGACAGTATGTGAGTGAGACTTGTGAGTGAAATTCTGAGTGACTGTGAGAAAGACTGTGTGTGAGTGAAACTGTGTGAGAGTGCATGAGTGAGACAGTGCAAGAGTGAGACATTGTGAGTGGGGCTGAGTGAATTTGTATGAGAGACAGTGTGTGAGTGAAACTGCGTGAGAGTGCATGAGTGAGACAGTGCAAGAGTGAGACATTGTGAGTGGGGCTGAGTGAATTTGTGTGAGAGACAGTGTGTGAGTGAAACTGTGTGAGAGTGCATGAGTGAAACAGTGTGTGAGTGAGACATTGTGAGTGGTACAGTTTGCAAGCATGTGAGTGAGACAGATTGTGAGTGTGTGAGTGAAACTGTGTAAATGAGGCAGTGTGTGACTGATTGTCAGTGGGACAGTGAGGGAAAAAGCGGGAGAGCATGTTTGTCAATGTGTAAGACAATGAGTGAATGAGCAAGTGTGTGCGTATTCATGAGGCAGTGAGACAGTGTGTGAATGTGAGACAGTGTGTGAGAATCCAAGTGAGAGTGTGTGAACATGTGAGTGAGACAACACAGTGTGTGAGCATGAGTGTGAGTGAGCATGTGTATAAGATAGTGAGTGACAGTGAATAGGTGACAGTATGTGAGCCGTTGAAGGTGAGAGAGCATGTGAGAGAGTGTGTGTGTGCGAGGCTTCTACTTGCCCAGGCATACAGGAGGTCATTCTCAGCTCACTGATAACTTGCTGAACTGACATATTTCAGATGATTCATGGTGTAAGGGAGAGCCCTCATGACAAAATGCAGACCATGGCATGATAGATGTACTTAATATGGAGCACTTCTGGCAAAATTGGAGGTATCACTTGGCAAAAGCCAGTAAAAACGTGTTGTGGAGGGAGTGAAGGCAGCAAAAATGCTGACCCTGACGTACTGGATGTCATTTTAGACATATAGGTCCCCCTGGCATATGGAGTGCACCGATTCCAAAGTTCTGGTAATGGCATTGCAGGTAATTCTTGGCCAGCGAATATGTTTAGACTCATCTTTCCTTTAATTTAGTGAGTGCCCCTTTAGAGCATACGGCTGTTCAGCAAATGTATGTGAAAATGGTGCTTAAATATGCACTATTTGACCATATTTACACCCACCCCTTTCTTCCCACTACCTATGAACCCTCTTAGAAGAAACACGGCTCTCTCGAACTCAGGACAAGGACTATGCACAAACACGCTGAAAGGTCATCAGCCGCCACTAATGCAGCTGTAATATTTGTTGAAACATTATTAATAATTTAGATGGAGAATCAATTTAATGTATCAAACGACCATTTGGAGAAGTATACTATACACGCCCACTTGAATTCCACCTACCTTACATAATGCCTTTCTCGAGGGACACTCCTTTTAATATTTTGCAGTGTCCTTTGTGAATGCTCATAGTAAACTTGACAGTTTGAGAAAATACTGCTATTTAACTTAATCATACATATTGTGCTTCTTCCAAGGCATTCCCTTTCAACCTGAATTTATGCAAATCAATTTACTGGGACTATGTAAGGCAACTGTCTCCAAAGATTTAGGCGTCAAACTGTATTTCCAACAACACAAAAAGTCAATGAACAGTATTTGAATTTCATGCTCAAAAGCGAACAATCAATGCATTTGTTTCAACACGATTAACAAACTACATTTAAAATTAATATTGGCCTCGCATTAACTGACAAAATATTATTAATTTACAGTTGTTTTCTATAAATGGGGACGCAAAGTCATGCTCCACTGCCCAAACACATGGAGTCATCATTTGGGAGAAATTCACCTCAAAACCGTTTTGTCCGAGGTAATCTTAATTTGAAGGCACAGAGGAAATGTCCCCAAACCTACCAACCCTTTGCAAACAAACAGAGACGATAATCCTAAAAAGAACTGTTAATAATGCATTATTGCCGTCAATTTACATTTTTAAATACTTTAAAATAATGTTTACTAAGGTAGTGACAAATAGAGAGCATATATTACATCGATGGAGCCAGTTCATTCATATTGCTTCTTTAAAACGTAAAACAGTTTTGTGGCTTCCTTTTGATGCCATTTAGACTGCCAAAGTTGTTGACATACACATTGTGAGTAAGCACATATACTTTATTCAACTTGAACTTAGCTTAGCAATGTAGATGCAAAACAAGACTCACGCATTCCAATACATTTTCACAAAGGACACTGAACCAAAAGCAGTTGCATGTTAGAGACAATAATTTATAGACATACTTGGTGCACAAAACATGCTGGGAAAGAGAATTATCTTTTTAGAGTCCATTCTGAATGAATGCAACGGTTGTTATGAACAAACGTGGCAGAACTAATGTTCTATATCTGGGAGCCGATTCTCAACAAAGTGCTGTTAATTATTCTTGTAGTACTCCTAGATAACTACTGAATTCCAGGAGTAAGCCTGGGCTAGTGTAGCAAACCTAACACAGTTGATGCTTCCTTGTGGACGCACCAACTTTAAACCGAACATCTGTTCTTCTGATATTCCAGATAATGAAGATGGCCAAATGATCCTTAGAGCGTCATCAGCAACTTCTCTGAATTGTTGCGCTTTTCTACCTTGTCAGCATCCTGGGAAAATCTGTTTAGACATAGTGACAGATTTAATCCTGTAAAACAGCACAGATGGAAAAAGCAAGACATTTTCAGTTTTAGCATTTATACCTTTCATCTGATTACTCCAACTATATTTCAGTTGTGTTGTTCACTTCCCCATGGAAAATAATGCCATGCATTAAATGTTAACTGAAATACTTCTCCAGAAGCAATCTTGTTAACTTTGCTGTTGTAATGTTAATTACAGTACCAATAGTTTGAATGTTGAAAGATCCCATGTGAAACCATTCTCACTGTGCATTCGTATAAACTAGTGTTAGAAACCCTGGTTGTAAGTTTATAAATCAAATGTTTGCAAGATTTAACTGATACAGTGTTAAAAGTTAGACCTTAGGCTAACAGAATGTATTGAAGCAATATCGAATTTCTAATGCTTAATGATTTAAATACGTGTGCAAAAATAGAGAAATGCAGTTCCGCATTATCAACTGAAGTGCATTAATGGAGTCTTTTTAGTTTAAAATAAATGCAACCTGCATAATATTGAAACATTATTAATGTTGAATGTATGAGTTTGCACATTAAAAGTGTAATTATTAAAAAAGTATTGATCAAATGTATTGCTTTAATTCACTTGTGTTAGTCTAAGTGAGGCCTGTTCGTCTCATATTTCATGACTTCAGAAAATGCTGATTCATTTTGTTCATAATGTGAGCTTTCTTTCAGACTTCCTTCCCATGAGAACACTTGCTTTAGTAATAGGCTTTATTGCTTAGAGATGAAGAGAAAGTGTAATTGTGTCCTTAAGTTTGGAGCATTGGACTTACAAATTACACTAATGTTTCAATCACATGTGTAACTACATGGATGGCTGAGGTTCCCATGACCAGACCTGGGAATAGAGGTTGATGTTGCAACCTGAAGTTGTGCGATCGATTATTATTAGATGATGGTTCTTCAACGTAATATGGACTGTTTTTCAGAGAGAATCAAACTTCTTTATGAACTTTAATATACTGTTGACCAGTTGGACTTTGGTCAGATCTCTGGAGTTCCTGAACCCTTGCAGATGATGAACCAAGCATGCTGAACCCCCTGGAGAGGTATCTTCTTTTCAGCTTTGTCTATTTGAGATGCCCTGTTGAGGCTTAGGGATGTTCTACATGGCCACAACAGAAGACTTTTGATCAGCTTCTGACATACTGGCACTTTCCCTTTTTACATAGCTTTTGCCCACCTTAGTTAATATTGCGTTGCCCGAGATTTCCCGTTCCAAATTGTTTTTGCCCTTTTTGTCCTTTTTGTATTTTGTCTGCATGTGTCCCGTCCCACACATGCTAATCCTTAATTTAGCCATGTTAAGGTTTTCCTTTTGCTCAGCTGGAAATTATAACTTTGATGATTGAAACTGACTGATACTTGGTAAACCTGAGCAATGTTTACTTTCAAGATCACAAATATTGTTGTTAATGTTTTGAGTTTTCCTCATTGAATTCGTAGTTCCTGTTAATGTGAGTCCACCTGAATTTTGTATCTTTATAACTTTGTATTGAGGGTTTCCTACGTTTCGAGAGCGAGCAACATTTTTTTATTAATTTGGGGTACAGATGCAGCATATGACAGCTAATAACTCTGCAGTTTTTAAAGTCTAACATAGAAAATAAACATAGAAATGAAAATGTGCATATTTAAATTTTGATGGACATTTGTGCTTACTAGTCGTATTTTGTAAGAACATTTAATATGAAACATGTTGCACTCACAAATGTGTGAATAAATAATGAATATCAACACAAGAATATTATTTTTAGGCAGAAGCAGAATAGTAGAAATGAAATTTATTTTCAGCATTAAGTGAATTTGAATTAAACACAGTTATGTTGAATTAAACAAAGAAAAATAAATGCACGTTTAAAAATTACTGTGGCATAACATGAATAATATTTGAAATAAAATAATTTGCTTTGTATATTTGATTTGATTATTAGGGTGCAAAAAGATTGTATTAATGAATTAATTATATTAATGAGCATTAGCCTTTCCTAACATGACATGGCCTGGAAGGTTCATTTTGCAAGCAGTCATGGAAAACCTTACTTGTTTACTCTGTTCCTCTGACCTGCATTCTTTCTCTAGGCAGCAAATGTAATGTTGAATATTTTATTATACTGCAGGAGAAGAGCATATTTCAGATGCTATATGTAACAATATTTGTTCTAGCTGTCAATTGGAGCAGGAAACTACTGTACTCCTGTGAAATAATATTAGCTTAGTTTGTTGTTTGTCATGTGAAGGGAACTGTAAGTAGAAATATATTAGAAAATGTAATATTTTGGTGGAACTATATTAAGTGATAGTGGGAAACAATGGACCTTTGCTGAAGAGCATTCCAAAAGTTACAAACTTGGTGGTGCCATCTGCAATAATTGGATGCTGAAACTGATGCCGAGAGTGTGCCCACCTGAAGGACCAAACAAATGGATTTTGGTTATTTTAAATTTGAAGAATTTTGGAATCAAAGGCAGTTTCCCTTCTGAACATTCTGAAAGTCAGTTCGATGTTTGTTTAAATCTGCTGTCCCATTCTCTTCTCTAAGTTCCCTAATGTGTTTTCTCATCATAACCTTAACTGCCCTACTCTGTTATGTGCTTCAGTACTAATAACCCCAACTAATTCTGAACTGATTTGCCCTGTGTTCAGCTTGCATTCTGCACTGTCCTAATGCTGCTGTCAACTGACGCCAGAAGATGGTGACCGACCTGTCTTGTTGAATCAACACTGTTTGTTGTCCCATGAGGAGACCTATATCTAATTGTGCTTTCTTGTTTTCCCTTTTTGGCTGAGTAACCTACATCAGCATATTTCTGTAGCGAGTTATTCTAGTTAGATGTTTTCCAATTTTTTTGTATTCTCTTATTTTTGCTATTGTCCACATGTGTTATCCCGTCCCCACACATGCAAGTCCCAATTCTGGTTAGTGTCAGGAATGGTCCAGCTACAAAATGGATTGTTAAAACTTTATTTTGATGATTTACTGATGTCACCATCATCTGCTTTGAAATCTGATAATAATGTGCATATTGTGCTATTGCTAATTTACATAATTCATTTGAAGTGTTTAACATCACTGCTGTTTAGTACGCTGAATCTTTTCAGACGCTTTGGTCAGCCTATGGTTTTCATACATGTTTATAACTTAGTTTTGTGCACCATTTACATGACATTGATTTTGTGATTGTAATAAAGCTTTGAAATTGTATTTGGCTTGGAGTTTGATTTAATGTTCAATTTGTTATGGTGTTTAATATTGTTTATAGTATAATGTAATTGATTTCCGATTGAATGATTTCTGACTACTACCTCCTTCACCAAGTCAAAAGATTCAGTTGACCTCAGAGAGTGAGAGATCGGTATTCATGGTGTTTCACCTGCGGACCTGTAGTTTCTGAACCTGTGACGGGAAGAAGACTTCCATGGGCGCTCCAGCAAGCTTGAGTTTGTAATAGATCCCTTAATTTTATTCACGACTGGAATTTTCCTTGTATGGCCAAATGGGGCATACTGTTATCTTAATTGGTTTATATTGAAATTGAGTTGTATGGTTCTACCACACCCTGCTACAGGGTTAAAAAATCCATCGGCTTCGAGGAGCATTGATTCCTATGAAGAATGAAAATGCTCCAGCACGTCTATACCGTCCACCCAATTACACTAACTATATTTCATTCATGTTGTTCACTTCCCCATGCAAAATAGTGCATCATTGTGCTAACTGAAGCTCTTCTCCAAAAGCACTCTTGCTAACTTTGCTGCTGGAAAGGTTTTGTGGTTTGATGAAATTGTACATTATTTATATTGTGCAAAAATGTAGATTTACTCTCAAATTTACACACACATATACTTATTTGATGCAATTGATTTTGAAACAAATTCATCATGAGATGTTAAAGTGGCTTTTCCGTCTCTTGTGCTAACCATTCCTCAGATAGGCCTCACCGCACTGTAGTTCAACATGGAGGCTTCCCCCTGTATATTCACTGTTATTATTTCTGTAACACACAGACAAATAGAAACATATTTGTTTATTTCCATGGATGTTGTTTTTGCTGCTCTCAAAGAAAAAACGTTAACCATGAACGCAGTAATGTTGCTGCTATCCAAGGCCCTTCCTCTAGCTCACTGTAATTCTTTCATTCATAACAATTCACGGTTGTTTTAGTAACTAGTGTGTTCTGCCCTGTCTGGAAGAGATTAGCTTAGATTGGGCAAAATCAATAGTCAGATAGTGTGATAGTAGTGTTTAGATTGTAAATCAATCTGACATTTAATAGAACCACGCTCTAATTTGATACAATTTTAATTATTTTGCTTCCATAATGAAGTATCTGCAGTTTACATTATGTCCTATGGAAAGATGTAAACCAACTAAATCAGGGGTGAGCCAGAACATGCCTGAGACCTTTCTGATACTACTGGGGATGCTGTATGATTTGTCACTGATTCTGCTGCTCATTTTGACTTAGATTGTTTCTGAATATGCTCTTTATTCTGAATTGCCATGTCACTGAGAGCCTTCACAGCAATTAGTGTTTGCAGTTACAATTTCTGTACAGCACCTTTTGGATTTTTGCAACACATCTTCCTATATTTTCTAATTCAGCCTTGCAACTGAATTATTTAGACTAGCGCTACTAAATTAACCTTTCTTTGATATGCTGTAGGTGCATTATGTTGGGGATACTTTTCCTCGTGATAATTAAGGTCCAACCCCGTCTCAATTCATCCACCTTTGGACGGGTTGTTGAGGTGTAATTTTTGGGGTGTATAATGTAGGGATTCCCCACACTGCCTAAACTAGTTTGTATGTTTCTCATAAGACAACTTATTTCATCTTGCCCTAAACCCTCTGCTGGTTATATTGATTAGCTACATAGAAAGCTCTCTTCGCAAGGCATCTATTCTTTTGTTCCTGCAGACGTGATCCCTTTCCTCGTTTCCTGGTTACCAGTCCATGCCTATGGTTCCCTTACCATTCACTCAAACAAATTCATACCCCAAACACCAGTTCACAGGGCGCCTCAACTACCACTGCCAATCTTTCTGCCTCTATTCACACAGTTGTATGAACAAGAAAAAAGGTAAAAATACTAGTTGCGGTCAAACCTTTGCCGAACATGACCTTGATTTCTCCTGGAGATTACGTTCAGAAGGACTTTCATTGTGCCGTGTTTGCTTTCAGTAAACCAAGAGATCAGAAAAATGAAGACATATTCCAATCCGTTAGGCTCTAACTGTTCTAAAATAAAGCGTAAAGTATTTACAGTTCCTGGATTTCGGAATTTTAGACATTAAAACCTCGACGTGTTCCCTCACCCACTTCCTCAAAGTCTGACATGATGTTGATGAGAGGGGGTGATAATAGGTGGGAGGTGGAAAGAGTGAATGAGCATTTGTACCATGAATACACTCTGTTCTCTGTCAATGTACAGTGTAAACATGCTTGAACATTGTTGCTATGCCTACCAGAAGCTTGCCACAATCCGTTCTTTGACTCTCGCTGCTGCTGAAACGTTATGCTATTATCTGGTTCACACCATGGGAATTTGAAAATGAATAGAGCCCCGATGATTTTTGTCATGTTAATGGCACCCTCGTGTCCAAAGCGTGCGTGAAACACAAAGAAGGAAATGTGAACAGGAACAAAGGGAAGAGTCAAAGCAAGATTGTAGGACTAGCACTAAAAGGAACAGAGTGCACAAGAAAACTTTCAGAATTGAACCCTGGATTATAAAGTTAAGGGACATTGTAAGATATTGTTTACATCGAGAGCTGGAGATTTGAATATTTTAAATTGAAAAAGTGAATGCTTCCAGCTAACAACTGCATAAACCTTGGCGTTTCGATGGACTTTACAGTGATTATGAAGAATGAAACGTAGATGTTTACTATAACAATAAAGCAAAACACTCACTCAACTATTAGGTATGAAAACTGAGCCTGAAACAAATGCATTAGTAAATAAAGAAATCACAGTCCAGTTGCACAATAGCTTTTAATTAACAGCTCAGGTCCACACATCTTCCATGATAGTAACAAGGTAGTAGTACTATCATAGTCCTCACTGCATATTAAAACAATTGTTTTACATGGGAGTATACCCATTAAAATACTATGGTTAAAGAGAGATTATAGTGAGGTGTTGGGATGAGACATAGCCTAACGTCAAAAAACTCCAAAACCACTGGTACACAACAGTTATTGTTTAATTGACCACCTATAACTTCCAACCCCATCTTGCGCTGTTTATGACCTCACATATTACATCACGCATGGCATGCTAAATAGCATTCTTGATGACATCACTGATTATATTTAAATTAGAACATTGCAGAAATTACCAATCAGATCAAATGATTCTGACAGTGTGCGATGGGTATTGTGAACGAGGAGCAACACAACAGCATAAATAGATGGTAGGAGTATTAGAAGTGTGTCTGTAAGCTTTCAAAATTATGTTTAGAAAAACATTTTAAAAAATCAAGTGCAAAATATCGGAACACATCAATATATCGGAAGAAATATTGTCATGCAAAAAATTGGCATGCACGTGGAGAAATGGGGTAAAGTGGTGGGGGCAGAAGCAGCAACTGAGGGTTGTGGCAGCACAGGGGAAGCTGTGTATCTGTAACACGAACAACCCTATCTGTCCATGCAGACCAGGGTAAGTATGCATATTCTCAAACAATCCCTCCATAGGACTCGTTCAAATGTGGAAACATAGTAACTTCTTCAGAAGGATCCCACATCTAATTCTGTTCCAGTTGCTTCAGTGTTAGCATGAATCTGAAACACAGGGTTTCTGTCAGTTTGTGCAGGGGCATGAACACGGACAACAGAGGCACGGTGGAGGGACAGCAACAGAGGGTGGTAGCAGCATAGGGAGAGGGGCAGCACAAAACTCCAGGGATGAAGGTGGTGGGGTGGAGAACAGGGACAGCAAGGGAGGGGGCATGGGCACACACACACAAGAAAGGGGCAAAGGGAAGAGAGTAGTGTCAGTAAATTGATCATGAAGGGCAGGAGGTGGGGAAGAGGCATGTACACGGAGAGTAGAGAGCAGACAGGACAAGGTCTAGGTCACTAGCAGGGACCATAGAGGACAATCTGTTGGCTACCCCTGGGGGCAGACCTGGGCAAATCCACATTCACTTTTCACATTACTCATGACATGTTAAATGACACATGCTGGCGTCCTTTAGCTGTTTCATCTCCCACCTGCAAGGCTCTCTTTCAGGTGATGACCTCAGGGAGAATGGAACCATCCCTTGGGTGGGGGCTGTGAGCCTTGAGACATGGCGTGGTTCTCTCTCTAGGACTGCTGTGATAAAAAAAAGACAGTGATCTCTCAGTTGGTGCAGCACGTTAGTAACTGTGCACTTCCAGTGTGAAAATAATCCAAGCCAACACATGTGGTCCCCATGGAGGAGTGGTTGGTTGTGATGGATGAACTGAGAACTGCTTTTTCCTGGGCTGAACAGAGGGTAGGATTGAGACTCTGAAGGCTGATGTTAAACTGGAGCTGCAGCAGTCATTCTGAGGTCCTACCGGGGAATGGGTGGGAGGCACGGGCCACCAGGGGAGGAAAGTGGCTGCACTGCAGCAGATAGCATCCACTGTGCCCTTTCTGTTGTGAACATAGTGTGGACTTGCCCAGTAAAGGACCTGCATCCCAAGTGTGGACTTCTCTGTAGCATGAGACCGGACACTCATTTGTTAACCTGAGATTTCCAGAGACATACATGGACATCCACCACGGTTAAAGGGTGATCTGTGCTTGAGAGAAACGTTATGGAAAATTGCAAGAAACAAATAGATAACTACTTTCTGTTCCTGCTCCACCTCAGCAAAGAAGGAACAGGAGGAGGTGGTGGTTAATTTGCCTGATTATATGAAGATTTCTCGGGGAAGGGGTTGTTGGGAGAAAACCTGGATAAAATACATGAGCACATTGTTTACAGAACAGATTGCCAGTACCTTTAAAATTGAGGCAGCAGTTGAGGTAGCACAACAAATATTTTGGGGACGAGCTTGGAGACCGATCACTGTGGAGCAGGGTTTTGCAAGAGCAATGCAAAATATTAACTTGCTGAGGACATGCATGTCTGGTGCCAAAACTGCTATAGAAGACTTGGCCATCTTCGAGTCTTGCTCTGTTATGAATATGCTGAAAATGGAAACATATCTAGGGCATTAGCACAATCTGGGAAGGGGAACTCTTCTATGATTTCTGGGTATCCATGCCATGGTACTGAAAGTAAAATTGAGTCAACAGTTAAACACAGTTCTATGGTGCAACTAGATATGCAAAAAAGAAAGAAAGGGTTGATTTATTTAGGTGAGAAAATGGGGATATTTTGAAGGAATTACACTCCTAGGGGTCCACCAGTACTTAGAGTAGAGGTAAAGAATCCTGAGATTTGCGAACCATGACAACATTTTGATTTTTGGGGCGAGTCAAATACTGCTCTTACAGGATCTCCATTCAGACTCTAGTAAGAAAGTGAGAACTGTTAGTGGCTAAGAGAGTGATTGCTAAGATGGGACCAGTGAGACTGTAGCCTGATCACTGGGGAAAACTCTACATTTTCTCATAGGCAGATTAGACAAGATTCTTTCTGGAGGGATTACCTGTCATCGGTGGGTAAATACTGGCTAGTTTTGTGTACTACTTAGGGACTGATTTACAGTTGGTGGATGAGTTACTCATCACAAACAGATGGATTTCCCATCTGCCTTACTATAAGTGTCATAGGATGTAATACACTTAGAATAAGGAGACCAAGGCATCAGTCACATTTGTGATGATGTAGGCTGTACGCCAAACTTTAAATCAGGCCTTTAGTCTGATTAATGGTTTCGGGAGTTGAGGTTATTTAAGTCTAGCTACAGTCATGTCAGGATCATCCTTCAGAAGAATGACAGTACTAGGGCACACTTTAAAAGGCTGGACATATCAATATACAGTTTTAGCTCTTTGCTATCTTTTTAATCCCCTTTGTTTACCCCTTTGAGTTCCTTGGATATGTCTTACAGTGGCATTCATCTGTATATTTTTCTATCCATAATTTTCTTGTAAGAAGAGGTTTAGGGGATGAAGAAAATGCAAGTGACAATGCAATGGTATACTGTGTACACTTCCCACTGTGTATTGTGTCAATATATTTCAACCTAAAGTTCAATAGCAGTCCAACTCAAATGTGTTGTTAGCTTCCCAAACTGCTCGCCAGCATGCTTGATACCTATACCTATTAAGGAACATAAAGCACTGGGTGGCTGTGGGAAAACTAGGCGGATTGTAAAAGCCTTTACCTTTTTCCCACATTTGTCACTTATACTGGTGTTTTACTGACTGTGAGGTTATTCTGGGGAAACTGCTTAACAGCCCCACTGTCTGTACATTGATTATAATGGAATATGCTAATTAGGCTAATTATACTTGGTTGTACCAACCTACCTGTAAGTCACTAGTACATGGTAGGGAATGTAGGTTTAGGTGCCCCAGCCATAGGTGCAGTGCTGTGGTGCCCAGTGTCATTTTAAAGGCAGGCCTGCCTTGCTGGCTGCTATTAAGTTAAAATTAACCCCAAATTCGACTTTGGAATTAAAAGTACTTCCAAAGTCCTAAGCTACCTTATTCTTACATATGAGCCAGAATTAATTTATTGAGACTTTGACAGGACCTAGAGGGGGTTTGTAGCCTGTTGCTACGTGTAGGTGTTGGACCTGGCCCTTTTTGCAGGGTCACCCCCAAACTTTTTGCCTCCTTCCTCCTATTTCTTCTGACCTGGTTTTGTTGGCTTTACGACTTTGGGCACTTTGTGACTGCTACCCAGTGCTACAGTGCATATGCTCTGTGTCTACATTTTATTGCTGATTGGTTTATCCATGATTGGCATATTTGATTTACTGGTAGGTCCCTAGTAAAGTACACTATGGGGGTCATTCTGACCCTGGCGGCCGGTGACCGCCAGGGTCACCGACCACGGGAGCACCGCCAACAGGCTGGCGGTGCTCCCAAGGGCATTCTGACCGCGGCGGTTCAGCCGCGGTCAGAAAGGGTAAACCGGCGGTCTCCCGCCGGTTTACCGCTGCCCCATTGAATCCTCCATGGCGGCGGAGCGCGCTCTGCCGCCATGGGGATTCAGACACCCCCTACCGCCATCCTGTTCATGGCGGGAAACCCGCCATGAACAGGATGGCGGTAGGGGGTGCCGCGGGGCCCCTGGGGGCCCCTGCAGTGCCCATGCCAATGGCATGGGCACTGCAGGGGCCCCCGTAAGAGGGCCCCACAAAGTATTTCAGTGTCTGCTTTGCAGACACTGAAAAAAGCGACGGGTGCAACTGCACCCGTCGCACCCCTGCAACTACGCCGGCTCAATTCTGAGCCGGCGTCCTCGTTGCAGGGGCATTTCCGCTGGGCCGGTGGGCGCTCTTTTGGAGAGCGCCCGCCGGCCCAGCGGAAATGTTTGAATGGCCGCCGCGGTCTTTTGACCGCGGTGCGGTCATTTGTCGGCGGTACCTTGGCGGACGGCCTCCGCCGTCCGCCAAGGTCTGAATGACCCCCTATGTGTGCCCAGGGCCTGTACATCAAATGCTACTAGTGGGCCTGCAGCACTGATTGTGCCACCCACATGAGTAGCCCTGTCAACATGTCTTAGACCTGCCACTGCAGTGTCTGTGTGGGCAGGTTTCAACTTCCAGTTAGGCCTAGCAAGTGTACCCACTTGCCTGGCCCAAACCTCCCTATTTACTACATGTACGTCACCCCTAAGGTAGGCCCTAGGTAGCTCATGGGCAGGGTGCAGTGTATTTGAAAGGTAGGAAATGTACTGTTGTGTTTTAAATGTCCTCATAGCGAAATACTTCCAAATTCAGTTTTCTCTATTGCAAGAACTATCTCTCCCATAGGTGAACATGGGGATTGTCTTTAAATATCTTTTAAGTGCAGTTTCCCATTGGGAGCAGATAGAGATCTGGAGTTTGGGGTCTCTGAGCTCACAATTTAAAAATACATCTTTTGGTAAAGTTGTTTTTTAGATTGTCTGTTTGAAAATGCTACTTTTAGAAATAGGGCATTTTCTTGCTTAACCATTCTGTGCCTCTGCATGGCTGCTGAATACATGTCTGGGTCAGACTGTAAGTTGGGCTGTTTGTGTTTTCACTCTAGACAGTGACACAAAGGGAGCTGAGGTGTGTCCTGCATATCCTGATGAGTTTTCCTGGGCTAGAGTGTGAGGAAGGAGCTGACACCTACACTTGAAAGGGCTATGCCTGGCCTCACACAATACAGACTCTGACCCCCTGGTATGTGTCTGTGGCAGGGCAAGGAAGAGGCAGCGTTTTGTGCACTTCAAAGACTTTCCTTTGAAGTTTGCCTACTTTAAAGGCAGAAATGAGTATAAGTATTGGACTGCTGACCCCACAACTTTAGATTACTTCTGGATCACGAGGAACCTCTGCCTAGGAGAAGAGCTTGAATCTTGAGGAGGACCTGCCACTCTGCCTGTTGCTTTGCTGTGCTGGCCTGCTGCTGCTGCTTCTTTCTGAAGACGAAAAGGACTGGACCTTGCTTTCTGAAATACTGCTTGTGACGTTCCCCCAAGGGTATTGACTGAGCTTAGTTCCTGTTCTGAAGTCTCAGGGACATCAAAGGCTTCATCTGCCAGTACCTGGGTCCTTCTGCTGAGAGTCCTGATTCGCTAAGAGGTGCCAAATCGAATCCCTGGGCCCTTAGAAGTGGAAGCTGGTAACCTGTAAAGGAAAACCAACACAACACTGTGTGTGCTACAGAAAAATCGATGCAGTACCTGTCCGTGGCTGAAGATTTGATGCAATGCCTGCCTCATAGCTGGAGAATCGATAGAGCGCCTGTTCTCAAAGTGGACCCTTAGCACAGTGCATCTGAATTTTCCACGCATTGACCCTGGGCATCAAAATCTTCCATATCACAGCACAGACCCAAGGCTACTTGTAGAGAAATCCGCCCATCCCTTCCCTGCAAGGAAAGAATCAATGCACAGCCTCACTTGTCAGTAAGAAATCGATACATTGCTTTCTTTCCTGATGTACGGTTGCCAGTGCTGCTTTTTTTTGGACACATACCATGTACTTTGGCCCTGATTTATACTTTTCTTTGCACTGCATTAACGTCATTTATTGATGCAAAAGCGGTGCAAACTTTCAAAATACAATTGTATTTTGTAAGTTTGCACCTGCTTTTGCGTCACAAAATGACAGTAATGTGGCACAAAAAAAGTATAAATCATGGCCTTTGTGCTAAAACAAAACATCCATTGATTTCTATGGATTAAGACTCTTTTTACTTTAAAAACTCATGTTTTTGCTTGTGTTTGTTGGATTTTTCTTCTTTTCGTCCTGCTTCATTTAGCTACAAATTGGCTATTTCTCTAAAGTGGTGTGGAGTCCCTTTGTGGTGTTTTCACTGTGTTACTCTGTGTGTTTGTACAAATACTTTACACATTGCCTCTGAGATAAGCCTGACTGCTTGTGCCAAGCTAACAAGGGGGTGAACAGGGGTTAGCTGAGCTGTGTTTCTCCCTTACCTTGGCTAGTGAGAGGGTCCCTCCTTGGACAGGGTAGAAACTGACTGCCAACTAGAGATCCCATTTCTAACACTAGGCATCTACCTGCCCTTAGCAATAATCCACTTCCCAACAGTGGCAATAGCATAATCTTACAATATTTGCCTTGTTTTCAAAAGCTGCCTGAAAATAATATATATTAAGAGCTGTCACTAGCACTTAATAATAGCTTGACTAAAGACTCTATGAGCCGCAAAAAGATGTAAATCTGTATTTGCATGTTTACTACCTCACTCTGATAAAAAATGTATGACTGTTAAGCATTCAGAAAACTATCCAGAAGAAAGTCTAGGGAACATTTGTGAATTCTAGATTTGTTTGTAAACGTTTAGTCCAGATCCCGAATCGCAAACCATGCAGTACACAAAATTGTGCTTGTTTTGTTTGTGACTGCAAAATGCACAAAATCCATTGTCCAGGTTGGGAAGTTTTTCATGATTCATAATATGGGTTTTGTGAACTCTTCATAATAGCAGTTTGAAAGGGGTATTTCTTCCAAATTGTGATATGGCATGCAATATGTCAATGGCAGTTACAAAGCACTGAACAGTTACCAAAACCACAAATGAGGTTATAACTTATTTGTAAAAGAGAAGGGATTTCTTTGGGATTCCTTCCCCTTTGGAAGTTGTGTCTGTACACCAACGTTTTCACAAATTGGATTTATTTTTGTCTTAAATTTGTACCGTTAACTTTAAAGGAACTAGGACTGGTTTAATAAAAGGTTTCCTTGCAGTTTGCTGTCCCTTGTTGACCACAAAACTGTGTATTTAGCCAATCACAGAGGTTTGCAAAGTGTGACCTGCCTAATTAATATTCCCTTACGCAAGTGGGTCTGCTGCCCTAAGTGGAAGGTGATTTTGCAGATCAGCCTAATAGTACATACTGTATATCAGATTGTAAATCAGATATTGGTCACTAAAAGTCAGTGCACAATATATGACCACTTTTGAAATCAGCATGATAGTCGATCTGAACTAAAATCATGCATTTGTGAATGCAACAAATTGACTAGTACAAATAACTTCCTGCCCTGAAAAGGGATCTCTTCTTGCGGTAAACAAAAGTAAATCCCTTTCTCCGAGTTTCGAAAGGGTCAAAAAATTAGGTGTGAATACTCACAAATATAAATTTGTGGTTGTTCATAAATTTCCTGGAACATCCACTCCTCACATACACAAATTATTTAGTCATCTGAAATACTATGTGTAAGTAAATCATTTTATGAGTCCTAAAAGGGTTTTGTTAAGTTGAAAAGTGGTGTTGCACTTGTAAAAAAGATATATATGTGAGAAAGTAAAGGTAACATGCACAAATGATTTTGTGACTAGGCATAATGTTTTTCTAATAATGGAACCATGGCACATGGAGATACATTGAATCATTGCAAATCGAATAATGAGGTGAAATGGAGAAGTCAGGAACACAAGATGGGGAGTTTGGCTGAAAGAAGGGGCAGAATAGGTAAAAGGCAGGCCCATCTCCTTGATGACTGTGTGACTACAGGAATTGCCAACCCTTTTCTGACCATGCTGCAAATGAATATCACATTTAGGGTAAACATTTAAAAAAAGAGAGTAGGTAGGATATTTCTCCTCATATTGCCTGGTATTTATCCAGAGTTTGCTAAGGACAAGGAACCTTCAAGAGCCCTGATTAATGCCCAAGACCAGTGTAAGACTGTAAGAGAAGGATACAAATGTGTTGGCGGAGTATTAGGATGTGTTGGACATTGCACCAGATAGGCATCTAATAACTACACATTATAATATTTTTTATCATAACCAAGATACCACCGAATAAAGGATTCCCTTGTGGTACATGTTAAGGTCTTTTTAGAATAGAATAACAAAATCCCTGTATTATTCAGCATATCAATTTATCTTTAGAACTTGCTTTACATTTGTTGAGTCCTCCCTGGTAGTACTATCTTACCAAGTGGTATAAGGAGGGCAAGGGTGAAGCATGCCACATTATGAGGGTAACACCACCTCATTTAACATACTTATATTGGCTGGTCACCAAGGATCACAGATTTTGGGTAGATAGAACTTAGTCCTCCGTAATAATCCCTCATTGCACTCTTTTGCGTTTATCAGTGTAAAACCCAGGCAGCACTGGGGTACAAAATTATGAACACCTCCCAAAGCCTCACCGTACTCAGGTTGCAATATTATTTATATGTATTTTTAAAGGGCACTATCACCCTTGAGATTATCATGGTGCTGAGCAGGTGTGTGTGCTGAGGCCTGCCTATGGTACGTTGGTTAATTGAAAAGCCAGGTCTTTAACTTCTTGCAGAATTCAACAAAACAGGAAGATGCTCTCGTGTGGAGCAGGAGCAATGTAAGAGAATATCTGACCTCATAATCTGTTTTTACATATGCATGGGATCCGTACGAGTAGAAGCTCTGTGGAGTGGATTTGTGTGGATGGTTGGTGGAAGCAGATGCAACTGTTTTAATAGGTGGAGCTTAGGTTGTGTAATGTTTTGAATGAGCATGTAAGAGTTTGAAATGAGATCATTAGTGTATTGAGAGATGGTAAAGCTTCCTGGTGTGTGGTGTGAGCTTTGTGTGGGAGAATGAGGATGAGTCTGGCTGCAAAGTTCTGAATGGTTTGTAGTCGTGATTGGTGATTCCGGTATAGAGGGTGTTCCCATAGTCCAGTTTGGTGGTGACTAGGTAATGAGAGACAGTTTAACTAGTGTTGCTTTGGAGCCATTTGAAGATCTTCCTCAGCATCTTCACGGTGTGAAAGCAGGATGCAGTTATGGTATTCACTTGTCCAGTTATATCCAGATGCTGTCAAAGATTATTCTGAGGCTCTTGGCCTGGGTGTTAGTTGTTGGTCTGAATTTGGCCAGCCACCCATTGGAGTCACATTGTGAGGTATTCTTGTTAAAGATCACTACTTCTGTCTGGTCAGTGTTGAGTTTGAGACATCTGTTTTTGCCCAGTTAGTGACTTCAGTTATGCAGGTCGTGAATTGTTTCTTGTCTTGGGGTCTTGTCTGAGATGGAGAGTATGATTTCTGTGATATCAGGGTAAGTATGGATGTTGATATTGTGTGCATAGATAAGGATGAGCCGAGGGATCATGAATGCCTTGAAGACAGTGGGGCTGAGTGATGAACCATGAAGTACTCCGCAGTTGACTTTGTTGGCTTCCAAGGAGTAAGGTGCCAGCAGACAGCGGGTCCTTGAATACCAATCCCGTCTGTGGGGGTCAAAGATTTGATGGTTGCTGAGGTGGTCAGTAAGGCACAGGTTGATTAGCTTCTCTAAGTCCTTTGCCAGAAATTTTAAGAGGGAGATTGTTCTGTAGTTGGAAAGTGTGGCTGGGTCAGTGGAAGGTTTCATGAGCAGGGGCATGACGGTGGCACATTTCCAGGTGTGAATGAGTTGAGGGAGGCATGGAGGATGGGTGTTACTGCTTTGACAATCTGTAGGACTGCTTTGGTGAAAGTGTAACATGGGCTGGGGCAGATGGGTGCCCGAGTGGATGGTTTTCATGGTAGCAGTGATTTTGATGATGGTAATGGCTGGTCATAAAATCAGGGATTGTTTTTCAGCTGTGATAGAAAGTTGAGTTTCAATGGAGACGGGGTCTAGCTGAGGTTCAAAGTGCCTCTATTTATAGAGATGATTTTATTCCAGAGGAATTCCACGAGCTTTTTGCAAAGGTCTTGTGACAGTGTGATGTTGCTGGAAGTGGCAGGAGGTACTGTGGAATCTTTGATGGTGGTGAAGATTTCTTTGTTGTTGTTAATGCAGGTGTTGATGCAATCTGCAAGAGCTGTGCGCCTGGTGTTCCATGTCTGCTTGTCCTAGCCTCTTAGGGCTTATTTAAAGATGTCTTTATCTCAAGTGTCTTGACTTATTCTCCATTTGCACTCCAGGTGCCTGTATTGGTGTTTCATCAGCCAGACTTCCTCTCTATCCCAGTTCGCCTCTGGTTTGGGTCTTCCCATTGGATTGAGCTTGAGAGTAGCCAGAGTGTCAGCCCTTGAGGTGATCCATATTTTGAGTGAGGGTGGGTGGAATATTATGTTCTGAATTCAGAATTGTCAGAATTTTGGTGGCTTCGCATTACTCTAGTACACAGTATTTTGGACAAATTCTACAAATCACCATGTGAAATTTGTTCTTGCATGCAGCCCCAGAATGGTAAATTGGTGAGTGCAAGGAAGATTTGTTACCACCTAACATGATTTGTGGTCACTAGGAGGGCATCCTGTGGCATTTTTCCAACGTGGTGGTCGCCAGTCAATTAGATAATCTATTCGAACAGCAGTAAAAGCAGTTAGATTAGCTGTGCCCTCTGGCACACTGTGTGGTGCCGTTCACACTGATTTTTCAGCATAGAACACACTGCCCACACTAAATCAACTGTGCGAGCAGCACCGCATGCCTAATTCCTCTTTTGGCGAAATCCCAAGTTTCTATGTAACTTTGTGGATTCCCACTGAGTCAAATTCCATAAGTTCTGCCTAACCCAAATGTAGAATTCTTGATGGCTTTCACCAAGTTACTGATGTGCTCTGATCAGTGTGTAGAGAGGGTGGAAATCTACTCTTCTGTAATGATTTTGCAGGTTTGCTGGGTGATTCCAGTGTTGGTAAATAGCTTTGTGTGTTGCAGTATGGGTATGCTGAAACTGACAATGGCATGGGCTGTTCAGGTCATAGCTGCTGGCTTGTCATACTGTGATGTTGCTGTTTGATGAGAAAACCAAGTCCAATAGGTGTTCTGTGGTGTGGGTAATTTCAGTGACATGCTGGGTGAGGCCAAGATTTCTGAGATTTTTTAGAAGGGCTGTAGAGTTTGGGTCAGTGTGGAATTCTAGGTTAAAATGAAGGTCTCCACAAAGAATGACAGTGATAGCGTTGCAGAAGAGGGGTACAACAAAGTTCATGATGTCACTGGTGAAATTGGTGCAGGGTCCTAATGGCCTGTTAATGAGGTTAATGCCCAGGGAGAAGGTGGCTGTGATGGATATCTTGTATATGAGGTGTTTCGTGTGGCTGTTAGGGATGTTGGAGTATGGGGTGGAGTTGATGATACCTTTCAATATGATGGCAACTCCAGGCTTGTGTTCATTGGTCCTGACCATCTTGTAGCAAGCAGAGTTGGGTTTAGACATGAGATTCCCTGAGGACAAGCAGGTCTTGAACATGCAGTGGCATGTTTGGTGAGTGAGCAAGCATTGAGGAGCATGCATGTTAGTCTGGCATGATGTGTGGTGTGGTGTGGTGTTTCGTCTTTCTGAGTGTGAGTGGGTGGCAGGATTGTGTGAGTGGAAACTAGTGGGATGCCGGACACTGTTGGTGAGAGGGTGTGGGGTGTGGGAGAGTGCATGAGAATTTGTAGGAGGAGCATGTGATCTCTTCCTTGACATTGTGTGGTGTAGGGGTGCAGTGTGGAAGCAGTGCACTGAGTCAGTGGCCAAAGTTGAAAGCCCAGATTTGCATGGCAGGGTAGCTCCGTGGAGGGGAAAACAAGGGATCCTGGTATTGGGTGTGGTCCAGGCATGGAGAAGTGCAGACTGGCTTGCCTTTGGTACCCAACGCTAAGTAGGTCCTGGGGGGAAACACTGGGATGTCACTTCCTGTGTAGATAGAAGACAGGAAATCCAAGGATGTCCCTTTCTGTGCAGATGGGTGATAGGAAAACCAGCCTAGGGGATGTAATTTCCTGTGCAGGAATTCTCTGAAAGGTTAACAAAAGGCTCATCCTCGGATCCTAGTAAAGGTGCCAGTATGACACAAGAAAAAGTTGCCTAAAGAGTGTTAGCCGGAACATTTCAGAACAAGCTACAGGAGGCAGGGTTGTGAAATGCTCAATCAACAGCCCTACTAGACCCTGAAAGACCTTCCATGATACTGCCTGGATAGTCTCATAATTTACTTGAATATGTATTTTGCAGTTGCACACTAAATAGACGTCCCTTTGAATTTAGAGAAAAGTCCTAAGTACATCCAAGGCCTTGCTTAAAAATCACTATGCTATGTACATTAATCAGATACTACAACTTCAGTTTGTTATCTAACAGGTCAGTCGCAATTTAGATCAGGGTGACGGGGCATCATTGGCTGTGAAATATGGATTTCAGTTGAGATAACTAATTTTGATGTGTGTGGACATTGGCATCTCTGTACAGACCACCTGATGGAAACCAATAATAAATTGAAATAAATAAACCCTACTGTTCCACTAGTCTGTGCCTATAAAAATTACATTATGATTATGAGGGACTTAAATATTTGGGATGTTGAAATGGATATCGTTCTATCATTGCTTTTAAACCATTTTCCTCCTCAAGGCCTGAGGCAATGCATACACTCTCAATCCACTCTTGTAACAATATCCTATTTCCTGATCAAGGCCTGTAGGAATGTATACACTCTTAATGCACTATTGTAACAATGTCCTAGCCTGTATCCTAAGAGTTGAAGGCCCCCCACCAAAGATTTTTCAATAACAACAAATATGGACAGACCACAACCTGTTATCTTGTTACACTGTTCACCCACATCTAAGACGTAATTAAATGAGGTAAGAACTTATAGTATTTATCTCAATATCAAAAAGCAGTCTATGGCTGATATTTACACATTGGATAAAGCAATTAGTGAATAGCCACCCATTCAGTCAAGGATATGGTGTATCAGTTTCATTCCTCATTTGATCACTTTTTAAACTGCAGTGTCACCCCTCCTCCACCAAAACTGAAGAGAAACAAATTCATAGCCATCTCTGCAGGAACGGTACTGCAATCAACTGACAGTCACTAACACCAAGCTATGTTCACCATCAAGCATATCTACAACAACTCTACTGGGGATAAAAAGTCAGTAGTACAGAAAACAATACAAAGCTACATTCCATGCGTCTACAAAGACACTAAATTTTGAAAGAATAGTACAGGCCAGTAATTATCCTAGTTAGGTTGTTGAGGTACAGAATTAGGTCAGCAATGCAAGACGATCTCTTGTATTATGATAGGGATTCTATTCAATACATTATATCAAGAAGCTACATAAACTCATCCGGGACACAAAAGAACATTCAGAGGAACTGGTTCTGCCATTCTTTTCAAGAAACGAAAATATTCAATGGCTCAAAATATACTTATTTACTCCTTTCCTTTAAGTAGCCCACCCTGAAGCTATTAGATTCAAAATCATCCCGCAGAAGGAGCCCGATTCCAAGTTAAAATCTTGAAAAGGTAGTGATTCGGAACGGTCACACCACCTGGAATCTGATAAATCACTGAGTGGCAGGCAGTACGTTTTAAGACCGGGCCGAGGAACTGATCGGGCTCTCCAACATGGAAGGTATGCCGACAAGGGAACAACGGTTCTTCTGTGCTTAGCAACCTGTTAGTTTTATTCACCTCTGCAGACACCAAAATTCTGTTGTAAAGTGTGGTGAAATTAGCTAAGTAGCCAAGTCCTAAACTGAATGGTTTAAAGCGTTTTAACCAGTCAAGTCTACCCAGAAATATGTGACGAAGAACTGATATTTCGGACAGTGACAAAGTGTAGGGAGTATTTTTACCTACATCATTCCAATATGCAGGTGGACTCCTGGAGGGTTGGGGGCTGTCACATTTATGCTGGTGACACCCAGTTATTTTCAATAACAGTCAGCTATGACTCAGACCAAAAAAGAGCTAGAAAGGCATTTCGCTCTCATACACAAATGGATGAGGGTAAAATAGTCTCTGCCTATACTGCTAAAAATCCTGGGTGCGAAGTGCCAAGCTTTTCGCATAAAGGACTTTGACGTTCATGTTTCAAAACAAAAGATCAATCATACCACACCTTTATTAAGTTCCCTTTAATGGACCCCAATCCATGTATGCTCATGTGTAGGTCTCTCCACGGCAGGCACTAACCTACCGAATCAGACATTTTAGAGGGCATGGTGAAATGGTTTACACATGGGCATCGGGCGTACAAATTATATATTGTCCTGTTCAAGTCTCACCTAGAATCTATTTCGCCTGAACACTTTCATCTCAATTGAAGCACTTTGATACCTTTAAGGTTTTCGTTCCCTATCGATGCATATTACATGGCATGCAACTGTATATGGCAGAGCCATTACCAGCAAGACATATCAGCCCAAAGTGTTTGAAACAGAAGACAGCCGACTATATGCACGGTTACATTTCTGATTGTAAATCTTGGCTGACAGAGACAATTATTCTGTAACAAAAGCAACGTATGCATCAAGAACTCAATGAAGCAAGCTATTATGAATCAAAACACCATAGGTTAAAATGTAAAACATAGAATTACTAAAATAATTAAGCATAAAAAATATTCTGCTACATTAAGACAGTTGAGAGGAGAAACAAGGAAAAAACATAGATGTGAAATTTACTTCTAATAATATAGCACATTTACACGTGGGGATATTAGGATAAAACAATATTTTATTAAACATAGATTTTTAGATGATGGTTACTTACGCTGTTGTACAATTCTTTTTTGTGCAATTCATCTCTATATTTCTGTTATGCAAAATAAGTCTTTTCTAAAAATGCAATTGACTATGAATAATGGAGGTGCTATGTGCTATGTTTTGGTGCGTGGGGGTATTCATCTTAATTTATTTTTCCCTGGCTGTGTTCAGAGCCAGTTGCCTCCTGACACTACGTAAGCAGGACGCCATCTTGGTTTGCAGTCCAGCTTCCCCCACCCCCCCAATCAAAGTATTTAATGTGGCCTGGAGCACAACTGCACAATGAGTGCGCCACTGGCATGCCAAAGTCACGCCAACAGCAAGCCCGTCCATGCCCTTCCTGTGCCAGCCAGAGCCAGAACTCCTGCCCCTTTTAATCCAGATTATCTACCCTACTCTTCAGAGGCCTTGACTAGCCTTGACCAGCTGCCTAACATTGTGTCTGGACACTCTTTGGACCCTGCAAACATGCCGAGCAAGTGTCTGACATGTGGCTGTGCCTGGAGCAATGTTGCAATCAACAATACTCATGAGCCCTGTTAGAAATGGGGTCTTTGGTTGGCAGTCAGGTTACCCCCTGTCCAAGCAAGGACCCTCACTCTAGTCAGGGTTAAAGAGAATCACCCTCAGCTAACATCTGCTTACCCCCATGGTAGCTTGGCACGAGCAGGAGGCTTAACTTCAGAGTGCTAGGTGTTAAGTATTTGTACCAACACACACAGTAGCTTAATGAATATACTGCAAAATGACACAACCCAGGTTTAGAAAAATAGGAAATATTTATCTAAACAAAACAAGACCAAAACGACACAACTCCACAATACACAAGTCAAGTTATCAATTAAAAAGCAAAAAGAGTCTTCATGTAGTTTTAATCACACTAACACTGTTAGCGTGAAAATGTACCCTAGGTGCGTCAAAAATAACCATGCACGGGCGAATGTGTGTTAAAAAGGGCTTGCGATGCGTCGATTTCACTCACTCACGAGACCTTGCGTCGTTTCTTCTCTCTGCAGAAGAGCGATGTGTCGATCTGGTCAGCACTCTCGGGTCCGGGCAGGCCTTCCGTTGTTTTTACATGCCCAGCAGTACTTGCGTTGGAAATCCAGCTGCACGATGATCTGAAAACCACGAAGCGTAGGTTGCGATCTCCCACTCTCCGTCAGCGATGCTCCGTGCCATTTCTCCTGCTCCGTGCATCGATTCTTCGGTCACATTGCAGGCGAGCATCGATTTTCAGCAGCAAAGCTGGCGGCTCATAAATTTTTCAGCCGCAGATCGGAGTTGCGTCGATCTTTTCCCCATACGGCGTTCTGTGCATGGATTTCTTCCTGTTAGGCTGCCAGCTTCTCTTTTCAGGGTCCCAGGAACTGGATGGGCACCACAGGGCAGAGTAGGAGTCTTTGTAGAGACTCCAGGTGCTGGCAGAGAGAAGTCTTTGCTGTCCCTGAGACTTCAAACAACAGGAGGCAAACTCTAAATCAAGCCCTTGGAGATCTTCACAAGATGGAAAGCACACAAAGTCCAGTTGTTGCCCTCTTACTCTGGCAGAAGCAGCAACTGCAGGATAGCTCCACTAAGCACAGTCACGGGCAGGGCAGCTCTTCTTCCTCAGCTCTTCAGCTTTTCTCCAGGTTCCTCTTGGTTTCCAGAAGTGTTCTCAAGTCTGTGGTTTTGGGTCCCCTTCTTATACCCAATTTCTCCTTTGAAGTAGGCCTAATCCAAAGTAAAGTCTCTTTTGAATGTGAAATCCTGCCTTGCCGAGGTCAGGCCCCAGACACTCACTAGGGGGTTGGAGACTGCATTGTGTGAGGGCAAGCACAGCCCTTTCAGGTGTAAGTGACCACTCCTCCCCTCCCTCCTAGCACAGATGGCTCATCAGGAAATGCAGACTACACTCCCAGCTCCCTTTGTGTCACTGTCTAGTGTGAGGTGCAACCAGCCCAACTGTTAAACTGACCCAGACAGGGAATCCACAAACAGGCAGAGTCACAGAAATGGTACAAGCAAGAAAATGCTCACTTTCTAAAAGTGGCATTTTCAAACACACAATCTTAAAATCAACTTTACTAAAAGATGTATGTTTAAATTGTGAGCTCAGAGACCCCAAACTGCAGATGTCTATCCACTCCCAAAGAGAATCTACACTTTAATCATATTGAAAGGTAGCCCCCATGTTAACCTATGAGATGGACAGGCCTTGCAACAGTGAAAAATGAATTTAGCAATATTTCACTGTCAGGACATATAAAACACATTACTATATCTCCTACCTTAACCATACACTGAACCCTGCCCTTGGGGCCACCCAGGGCCTACCTTAGGGGTGCCTTACATGTAAGAAAAAGGAAGGTTTAGGCCTGGCAAGTGGGTACACTTGCCAAGTCGAATTTACAGTTAAAAACTGCACACACAGACACTGCAGTGGCAGGTCTGAGACATGATTACAGAGCTACTTATGTGGGTGGCACAACCAGTGTTGAAGGCCCACTAGTAGCATTTGATTTACAGGCCCTGGGCACCTCTAGTGCACTGTACTAGGCACTTACTAATAAATAAAATATGCCAATCATGGATAAGCCAATTACATACACATTTTGTGAAGGAGCACTTGCACTTTAGCACTGGTAAGCAGTGGTAAAGTGCCCAGAATAACAAAAACAGCAAAATCAGAGTCCAGCACACATCAGCAACCTGGGAAATAGAGGCAAAAAGTTAAGGGAGACCACGTCAAGGATGAAAAGTCTAACACATGTCCCCCCCAGCTGAAAGTGGAGAGCAACTACCCAACCTCATGGGAGTTCTCATCGCTAAGGCAGAAGAACCTGGGTGGACCATCAGCTTTGGCGTGCTCTGTACCATGTCGATGGGAGTAACCAGGCACAGGTAGCATTTAAACAGCTTTTTTCCCGCTGGCTTTTATTTTTATTGAAATGTAGATCCCTCCCTAAAAAGAAACTTGAAGTATTTATTCTCTTGGAAGAGAAGCAGCCTGAAGTCCTCTTTTTAAAGGAAACTTCACTGTCAGAGGATAGCTGGCCATATATATTGGTCGTTCTTCCACCCGGGTACTCTATTATGAGACATGACCAGGTTGGGAGAAAAAGTGGAGGAGTAGCCATCATTTTTAAGGAAAAAATTTAGTGCAAAGTGTCTCCAGTGGAGATTGTAGGAGTCGAAAATGTACTTTATTGAATTAAACTTTCACATTCTTTTAAATTCACTGGTCTGTTCATATGCTGACCACCGGAGCCAGCTGCTGAATTTATCAGCTGTAGCCAGAGATGATAGTGACACATAGCCCCCAGTCAGCGAAATTTACGCTGTTGTGGGATTTAACATTAATAAAGATTAAATGACAAGCACACAGACATTTAACTTTAGCCAAGATTTATCAGCATTACAGCTTACCCAATTAGTATTTCCTCCACTCACGTTAAAGGTCATATATTGGATTTTATTTAAACAAGTATGCCTGACATGAAGAAAGATGCCCCCTTGCCAGTAGTGTAGTCGAATCATCTGTTGGTGCAATTTTCCATCCCTTGGAAAAAAGCAACCAACTCTATGGTATCTCTGACAAATCTAGTTAGACAATGGTTCAAGTTAGATATCAAGACCTGGGAAACAGCCTTTGCTGATACTATTCCAAGTTTGGAAGACAAAGTCACCACCTCCTACTTAACTGTGGTGGATAATCTTGACGTTAGAAAAGTTAATTCCTATGAAAGAAGACAAGCTTTCTCGCATCAGAGCCCGTGCTAAATGGTTTTCTCCAGAACTGATAAAATTAAAGAAGGAATGCAAAAGATATGAGAGGGTCTGGAGGAGTCCATATGACAACAACAGTACACAATCTATAAGAAAGCTCTAAATAAGTACCTGCATGTGATCCACAGAGCTAGGCTACAAGACTTTGCAGACTGAATGATTCAGTCTTCCTAGCTTTCTAAATAAATTGTCAGGGCATCTTCAATTCCTCGGAGCTTGCTTGATGCCTAGAGGGTCCACTTTCAGGCACCACCACATCTGAATGGGGTTTGGCATAGATAATTGGAGTGGCCTGGTGACGAATAGAGGTTTGGTGTAGAAACTGCAGGGAGGGAGATTTGCAAAGGAAAGATTGAGAATTTGTGATTGATATTAATCAAATATCCCTTTCCCCTATGTGATGATTCTTAAAGATGTTGGTTATATTCACCTGTACTCTTGGCTAGGATGCCTGGAGTAAGAAGTGTATATTGGTTTGATGGGAATTATCTATATAAATACACAATGGGAAAGCAATTCATAAACAACTATGCAGCCTATCTTGTCAGCTTCTATAATGATATGTTGTCTATGAGCTACTTTGTAACAAATACCCACCAAAACATACCTCTGAAAAGGCCTTGCTTTGATTCCAGAGAGTTCTGTGAAACAGTTTTGTGGGGGTCACTGTTAAGTTCCCTTTTGTTATCGTTCTTCATAGTTTACTAGTTCAAGAATAATTCTCCATTCTTCCCAACAGTTTTTCCTAAAACTTGCAGGAATGAGAGACCTGCCTCACAAGCTCTACCTTTCAATAGTTTTTGCAGAGAATTTCTTTGTTTTGCCAAAAATTATGCCCTTTGCGCATTAGTTTTTCTCTTGGTGCATTCCACTCTTACCAGTGGTATTTGAACAATCTCTCATGTGAAGCACACTCTAATTACCAGGTTCTCCCAAATGACTGCCCCCTTCAGGGCAGCAGTCATCACACTTGCAACCTTTCCGCTACTAAATACAGATAATACTCTGATGACTGCTAGCTCAGTAAAGTCTAGCTCCCCGCTAGACCCAGCCCAGGTAGAAGCTTTCCTGAGAAAGGGAGATGACAAAAAGTTAAACCTCCAAAAATCCTGCAAACTCCACCCACCGCCAGGGCATACAACGGCGGAAAGGCAGTTCATCCCACCCCACCACCGCCATGCAGACAAATCCTCTGCCCACCAAATAATGATGCACAAATCAGCTTGGCGGATAGTGAATGCCAAACGACCATTGGTGGTACAGACCACCCGGGCCAGTAATGAGACCCACCAACAACAAATGCACACATTGGCAAGTCTGAAACCCACACACCTGACACACATCCACAACAACAACAAAAACCTCATATACACACCCCACAGTCCTTTGCATCGCCAATAGCACGACTGAGATTGACAACACTACACCCATACACTGAACCCAACATCACACAAATCACACACACAAATACACCACCAAAACACATACATATCCCAAACACCATCACAAGCCACACACACAACTACACAACAGTGCCCTCACCAATACACCGACAACACACACTATGGCACCCCCTAAGCACCCCTGCTTCACAGACATGGAGCTGAGGACCATGGTGGACGAAATACTCAGGGTTGAGCCACAACTATTCGGGGCACAGGTGCAGCAGACATCCATGGCCAGGAAGATGGAGCTATGCAGTGGATGGTCAACAAGGTCAACAGAATGGGCAACCATCCATGCACAAGGGACGACGTCCAGAAGAGATGGAAAAACCTGCATGGGAAGGTTTGGTCAATGGCATCCATGCACAACATCACCATACAGAAGACTGGTGGTGGTCCCCTACCTACTCCCTGCGAATACACTGACTGGGAGGAGAAGGTCCTGGCTTTCCTGCAACCAGAGGGCCTCACCATACTCACTGGAGGACTGGACTCAGGTAAGTCAACTACAATACCTTAACAGTCACCACACCTGTAATGCATGTATCACCCCATCCCTCTCACTACCACCAGGACCCCATCCCCTACCCAGTCCACAACACCCACATGCAAGTTCCCTGCATACCCACAATCTCACAAACAGATCTCCATCCATCCCCCTATGCACAGTCACCTACCCCTGCATGGAATCCCAGTGTCTCTACAGCACCCACAATACACCTCCACCCTTCACATAAAATGCAACTAAATGTACACAATGGACCTTGCATGCCATGACAGGAGAACATAACCATCAAACAGTGCAGAGCAGTGCAGCAATTGCCGATAAAGTACCTGACACCCACTTATCTATTTCCTCACACATGGGCACCACCACCCATGCCACCCGGACAGAGAAGTGCCAGCCCTCCATCTGAAGAGAAAGGCCCTGGAAATAGCCCGGAAATGGTCTGGAAATAGAGGAACTCCCTGGCCCATCACACAGTCCTGAACTGTCACCCTCCAGAAGCCCCACCCAGGATACCACTGACACCCCTACCACTCTGCCACCATCATCAGCTCAGGCCAAACGACCCCACACCATTGTCTCTTGGCCACGGACTGGTGGCCCACATGTACAGAGGCCAGAGTCTCCACCCACCAACAGGTAGGATGATGAAGGACCAACTGCAAGTCGGACTGCCAGACCTGTGCAGGGGACAAGGGCACAGGGGGCTATGGCCAGTGGGAGGGCATCAGTGGCCAAGGGGGATGGCCAAAGGATGGATGCTGCAGCCCAGGAGGTGATATCTGAGGTCCTGGGAGCATACCACCATACCCAGGACAGGATGGGCCAGATCTTGGCCACCCTGGAGCAGAATCAGAGGCTGCAGATAGCACACCACCAGAATGCCATGGAGCAATGGAAACAACTCAATGCCACCATGGCCTCCATTGTAGGGGTGCTTTAGCACTAGTACCACAGCCAGCCTGAGTCCTCCACCTACCTGCAAGCCCCTACCACTAGCCAGGACACTGCCCTGCCGCCTACATCTGCAGCAGCTACTGGACTGGTAGCACTGCCAGAGGACACACAGGAAACCAGCACCCCTAACACTGCAGCCCAGCTGCACCTTTGCAAACGGGCCCTCAGACCCAGATTTGCGACTGAAACACCAGCCAAGACTAAGCCCAGTGCCAGGAGGTGACTCTACCCTGAACTGTCTCCCTTGTGTGCCACTGAGCTACCTTATTGACATGCCACTGCCATCACACCATCTTTCAATAGCCACATGGACCAAAACCCAGTGCTGCCAACAGTTGAGCATATGTACCTGAGTATGTATTTGTACCATGTGCCCACTCACTTTCACTGTCCCAACACTTATGTATATTTTGCCATTTAATAAATACACCTATGCACCCAAATCGTATGTCCCCCATCAATATGAGATATGAATTGTGATTGTGTATGTATTAGCCAGCTAATATCAAAATCACACCTTTTTTGCAGGAGGGGATCCAACGGACTGTAGTGTCTGAAGTGTGTCACACTGTACCTAATATTTGGTTCCCTGGCACATGCCACTTCATTCAACATTTAGCATTGTCACTGACAAAAAACACCACAGTACTTATTACATGAGTCAGACTGTAAGTATGCAGTGAAGACATCAGCATCATTAAACTGTACCTTAGAGTCACTGGAAGTATAGGCGGATTAGCTGGGTCCTGGAGTTGAGATCTTCCCCCTCTTCTTCCTCACCATCGGTCTCATTCCCCTCTCTGAGGTTGCAGGACTGGTTGGACAGCACCCTCCTCTTCCAGAAGTGGGATAGCTTTCCTCACAGCCAAGTTGTGCAGCATGCAGCAGGCCACCACTATCTTAAACACCTTGTCAGGGACATAGCACAGGGATCCCCCAGAGAGATGGAGGCAAATAAATCTAGCCTTCATGATACCTATAGTGTGCTCAATCACCCTCCTAGTATGTCCATGGGCCTTATTATAATTCTTCTCTGCATCTGTCGTGGGATTCCTCACTGGTGTCAGGAGCCATTGCAAGTTGGGGTAGCCAGAATCACCTGCAAAAGTGGACAAAAGAGGACTTTCACAAAATGCCTTTCCTTGCATAAAGCCTGGCTGTCAGTTATGTACTGATCCAGTGTCCTACACACACACACCTATGAGCAAACCTCTGTCCCCTTGCAGTTGTTCCATCATGTGTGGCACACTGCTGTTTCTCAGGACAAATGAATCATGAACTGAGCCAGGGAACCTGGCATTGACATGTGATATGTACTGATCAGCAGCACACACCAATTGTACATTCATGGAGTGATAGTTCTTACTATTCCTATAAACCTGTTCATTCACTCTTGGGGGTATGAGAGCTATGTGGGTTCCATCAATGGCACCTATCATATGGGGGGTATTAGCGAAGGCATAGAATCCAGATTTGATGGCGGGGAGTTCAGCCCTTTGGGAAAACTGGACATATGTTTGCAAGTGTTGAACATAGGTATCCAGGAATTTGGACAGGTTGTGGCTGAACATTGGCTGTGAGACCCCTGCACCTATGCCCACTGTCACCTGAATTGAGCCGTTAGCCAAAAAATGGAGCACAGATAGCACTTGCACAGTTGTAGGGATCACATGCTGATTTTGATTTGCCAGTTTCAGAGCAGGATCCATTAATGCACAGAGGTCATGGATTGTAGCTCTATTGAGTCTGTAGGTGGAGAGCTCCATTCTCCAGGGCCTAATTTAATTATTTCTCCCTGAGTTGTATTTGACCCCAAGAATCCCATTCCCTGGAGTCCAAAGTACATTTTAACGGGAGGGGGCACAGAGCCTCCCTCCCGGCGCCTTTACAAGGTCTTGGCAACCCCATCCCCCAGGACTGTGACTTTAAAAAAGGGAAGGGATCTCCATTCCTGAGACTTTAATGGTCCCGGGGACCACATCCCCGTGGGCTGGCTCACTTGCTGTTTCCTGGGGAGCCCACCTGCTGATTGGGAGCCCACCTGCTGATTGGGAGCACACTGATGTGAACCGGGAAACAGAACAACAGATTGCTCTCTCCCAGAGGGAGCAGCATAAATAGCTGCTCCATCTGGGTGAGAGTAATGCAGACTTCCTCAGCTTATGGGGAGCCAGCTCGGGCTGCTCCCCCACAATTCCCCCAGATTGGGCTTGGTGTGTGCCCTGGGTGGGCACCAGGGCAACCACCTGAAATATGCAGGGCCAAAAATGCCTTGGGGTTGGGAGACACACACCCACCTCCGCTTTTTATATAAATTGGGCTCATGAGCATGGGATCCCCAGGGCCGAAAAAGGCTCGGGAATGGGAACCATGCACCCTCCTCAATTTAAATATAACCAGGCATGGGGGATGGGATCCCTGGGACCCATTATACCTCAGGGAGGGGAACCACATTCTTCACTCTCCTTGTGAATTAGATTTGTTGCCAGGGCATGGTGTTTCCAGGCCCCGATAAAGGTCTGAGAGGGAGGCTCTGCAGCCTACTCCCCTTGTAAACAAAAAAGGCCCATGAATGGTGTTCCCAGGGCCTACTGATTTGGCCCTGAGGATGGGATCCCCCAAGATCTAATAAGGCTAGGTGAGGGGATCCAGTGATGCCCTCCTTTTTTATTATATTTGGCCCCAGCAGATGTGGTCCCCAGGGTCTATTGAGGTTCAGGGCGGCAGGCTGCATGCCTCCCTTCTCTTAATATATATGTTTAGGCCCAAGAGGATTGGGTCCCAGGTCCCAAAAGCTGGTCTTACGCTATGCACACCGAAGGCTGTACACTGTGTGGGCTTGGCAGCCTGCTAGGGGTTTGGCCACAGGGCATGTCAGTAGGCCAAGCCCTGTGACCAACCCCCAGTTTCATACAGCCAAAGGCTGTGTGAAGCTTGGTGTTGGCTGCATGCAGGCAGTTGGAAGCAGGGCCTGGCTGCAAGACAGGCCTGGCAGCTAACTCCACTCTATGCATGGCTAAAGGCTATGAGAGGTGTGTGGTTCACTGCCTCCCGATGGCTGCCTACAGAGAGTTGGATGGAGGGTCTGGCTTGAGCCAGGCCCTGCAGCCAATTCCATGTTTCATGTGCTGAAAGGCCATGCACAGCATGGCTTGGCTGCCTGCGGTGGGGTTGGCTGCCTCCGAGTGGGTTGGTCACTAGTAGTAGGCCAGGCCCTGTTGCCAACTTCCTGCTGCACATTGTCGAAGGTCATGAGCAGCATGGGGTTAGCTGCCCCAGCTGTGCGTGGAAGGGGGTTTGCTTTAGGTATGGTAATATAATATTACTTTTCTATCCAAAAAAAAATATTCACTGAAAAAAAATCAAAGGCTAAAGTAATGTTATAGTTAGTTGTGATAAAAGTATCTGTTTTTGTTTTTAAAAAAACCTTACAAATTTACTGATAGAACTAAAGATTAAAGTAACATTATAGTTAGGTGAATTTGTCAGTGACAACATTAACGTTTTGAACACAAAAAAATAGACATTCACCAGGTATAGTTAACAGAGCTAACTATAACTTGTGCCTCGCCATGCACTGCTTATAATCACACATATTAAATCACTTATGAATGTTCCATGACATAATTTATGACATCACTGACATCTCAAATGACATCATTGAAGACAACAATGATGACATCACCGAAGACATCATCCAAGTTTCTTTTGTAAGGGACACATTGTGTAATGGTGCATGGTTTTGCAGCATAATTAGAATAATTACCAATCTTGGACTTATCATTGCTAATCAACTAATAATAACTAGAAGAAAAGAACAAAAGGAAACATTTCATCATGTCAAAAAAGTATGAATGGGCCTGTAATTCCAGTTTGCTCATCCCTCACTTTCAGTATGTCTACTAAAAATAACAGTTGTGATTCCTTCTGTGACCATTATAAATTGGGTTGTTTGATGACTAGGGTGTGAGCCCTGGTCAAGCAGCAGCCACAATCCATTGCAGTGTGAGCAACAAAGAGTCACTAAAATAGCCTGTGCTCATTTTGGGTAGCTTGGCACAAAAGCAGTCAGGCTTAACTTAGAGGAAATGTGTAAAGCATTACACAAACAGGAATAAAATGAAAACACAATACAAGAAAAATATTAAACCAAGCTAGAACACTAGAGTAAATTTCAATAAATTATTTGAAACCAAAATCACAAACATCCAATCAGTGGAATCACAGTTAGGAATTTTAAAAGTGTTTTTGTATAGCACAAATAACCCAGAAGGAGCCAACTCAGGAGATCTGGTCGTGCTTGACTGAGTCAAAGTCACAGTCTCAGGCTGACTGTGATGGAATGTGGGTTGGCTACAGTCTCCAGGTTAATCACGCTGGAGTTCTACCTACTCAAAGTATGTGCCAAGAGATCCGTTCACATTGGAGGGGGCCAAGAGGAGCAAGGAGGGAGTTGGAGAAGGCTGCTGACATAGTGCACAGAGCAGGCCAGGAGTCGTAGATGAGAGTTGCTGGAGCTTCGCATTGGTTTTCCCCGCGGGTGGTCAATGCTGAAGTGTGAAGAGTCAGAATGAGGGGGCTTTGCACTGATTCTCATGTGAGCTGTGAGGTCTTAATGTGAACTGGCCCATTCAAAATTGCGAAGAGGCCAAGCGCTTGATTTCATCACTTTTAGCCACACCAAGGGTCTGGGACCGGAGGGACATCACTTGGGGTATGAAGCTCACATCTGCTGGATCCACGTGCTAACGAAGGGTGTTTGGGAGCCTTTATGTTTCTGAGGCTCAGATTAAGAAGCCATCATACCTGCTCTTTGGGTCACTCTGGCAGTCTTGGATTGAAGATGAAATTGTAGGTCCAGTTCTTTCTCCGCAGCCAAGAGGGCAGAAGTCAGCAGGCCAGCACAGCAAGGCAGTAGTTCCTTCAGAGCAGCAGTCCATCAGAGTTCCAATCCTTTCAGTAGCACAGCAGTCCCTCTCTTTGGCAGAGTAGCCATAAGTTCAGAAGCATACCAAAGAGTTGGTGTTGTCGCGTAGGCTCTCATTATCCTAATGAGACTACTGGATTTTTGGGCGGCAAGATCGTTCACAGTGTGGGGGACTAAGTCTAACCCACGGCAAAGGACCCTTGTCACCCCAAATCCAGGTTGAGCTCCGGCTAACTAGCAGTGCCTTATCTCTCCCAAAGGGAAGAGACAACTGGGCAGCCGAGCGCATGACATCTTAGTACTTCCCTGGGAAGTCGTGGTCACTCAGGTCCCAACCAGTTCTCTCATACACAGTGTGGTCTCATATATAAATGACAAAGGCAGTTTGAGTTTTAAAGATTGGTTTAATAAAACAACTGCATTTTAGATAACAAGGCGTGAGCCGCAATAACTAGAACCATACAACACAGTAGGATTGAAATAGTAATGAGGAGAGTGAAACATAAGAATAATGCTATCATAGTGCAACTAGATTACATTCTTTCTTCTAAGTTCTATTTTGAGCACAGCATGTTAAGCTCTAAGCATGCCTTTCAGGTTCCCCTGGGAGGACATCGACCCTCATATCTGATCAAAGGCCTGTGACCGGGATCAACATCTGCAACAGTGCAGTCAGCGTCTAGTTGTGGGTTCCTGGTCTGAATCTCCCTCTTACGTGTACCAGGACTAGGAAGTGTTTTTATAATTAACATGTCCCTACGTAAGAATGTGTACTTTCTACGAACCCTAAAGACTAAACTTCTACCACGTCTATCGGCAATGTACCAGACTGTATCCTTGATTGAAGCACAGAGCGAGCAAGAATGTATTGTTTGAGAACTTCAGTGCTGAAGTAAGCTAAACAGTGTGATAGAAGAAAATAAAACAAGACCGTGAAACTGGTTATTGTAAAATAACAGTGCGAGGCTAAATAAAATGCATCTAGGGCAAAGTGCACAGAGGCCTAATACTTTAAGCAAACGCGCAGCAAGCTACATTAAAAATGGCTACACCACACCCTCCCCTTGTCGGTAGAAAGTGGTTTAAGCTGAAGCTAAAAATGCCCTAAGCTGAAAAATAATTAAAACCCTACAGAATTTCAACAAGTCAAGAGGACACCAAAGCACATTAATCTTCAATTTAGTAATAAGCATACGGCTAAGAGCTAAATTCATGTGACAGTGTTAATTTAGACCAGATCCAATTTAAGCAGTGGTCATGGAAAGCAGGAGGTTCTCCACTTCGGCAGATGACAAGACCGGAAAATCCACGCCAAAGACTATCAAGGAGCAGGTGTGTTCCAAAGCCCCAGTGTCAACCAAGGCGGCATCCCGTACAGAGTCCGTGAACGAGTTAATATCAACTTCCTCCAGGAAGGCTATCTCGTAATCAGCCTCACGAAGCAAACGCAGCCGCAGTGCACATGCCTTGGTCTGCTGTGCAGAATCGGCCACATGTTGTAACTTGACATTGTCAATAGAAACAAAGCGATTTTCTTTGGCACCTGGCAACAGTGGTAAAATAACAGTTCTCGTTCCGTGTATCCCCAACACAGGGACTGGTGCTCGATAAGAAGGGCCAAATTCTGTTTTCACTGCGACCTTTTCACGCACAAGATCCCCAACTCTGGGAATCCAACCAGTAGGTGTTACTGGCACATCCTTAATTTCTGTGGAGGCAGCACTTTTAGAAGAGTTATCTTCACTGAACTGTTGTAATTCCTGCAAAACAGTGACACGATCATTTATGTCAAAAGGAATTTCCACTGCCTCCACACCAGGACCATCAAGATCCGGAACAAACATTTGTGTTCCGAACAGACACTCATATGAAGTACGACCCCCCAGGGATCTTCTAGGTAGGTTATTTAGTGCTCTCTGAACTCCATACAGGTGGGTTAGCCAACCACGACCCGTACCTAAAACTCTGGCTGTTAAGGATTGCTTTAAATTGCTGTTTAATCGCTCCACAACAGAATTTCACTTGGGACGAAATGGAGACGAGAACTGGAGCTGGACCCCCAATGAAGCCACGGTGTCCCTGAATGCCCTTGAGGTAAAAGCAGGGCCCTGGTCCGAATGGAATTCCGCAACTGCATATGTACAGACAAAGACACGCAAATCTTTGATTACAGTTCGAGCATCAGCCGAGCGCTGTGGCCACACCCACACAAATCTGGAGCAAGAATCAACAGCGACTAGTATATATTTGTATGCACTATCCGGTGTTAGCGGACCGCAATGATCCAAGTACAGACATTGTAATGGTCTGTTTGATATTAAGAGGGGTATCTGCGGCGGGCGCTTGGCTGTTGAAACTTTAATTTGTTGACAGATGTCACAACCAACGACATACTGCTTAGTCTCTTTATAGAGACCAGGCCACCAGTAACGGGCCTGTAATAGCGAAATTGTGGCGGCCACACCAGCATGTGCAGATGCCACTCCCTCATGCGCTGCATTTCTCAATTGCGGTCTTACGACTTTATTGGGGATCTCGCGTATGCCTACACTAGGCATTTTAACCTCATCGTTGAGCATACTTCCCATGAAGTATTGATATTTATTAGGAAATCCTTTAGGATAGGGCGTACCATCAATAGTAGCTTTTATGGCAGCCATAATCTCTGTGTCTGGTTTGGAACTCGAACAAGTCACTGCGGCCACAGTGGCAACTGCCACTGCCGACTTTGCGGCTTCATAAGCCAAAGTATTCCCAGCAACGTGTATTCCAACGTGCTGGTGTCCAAGAGTATGTACAACATGGACTTTGGGTAGCGTCTCCTTCAGGTCTGCTACCTTCCCCCACAGTAGTCTGTGTTTTATGGTGTTGCCTTTCGAATCTCTGAACCCATTCAAGCACCAGTAATGTAGGTATTCATTAAAAGACTGGACGCAATAATATGAATCACAAAAATCAGTGTAAACTGCGTCCGATCTGTATGTTCTAATGCCATCAGTAGAGCCTTCAGCTCAGCCAATTGTGCCGTACAATCCCCTAAGGTCTGTGTATAAGTATGTTGGGGGCAGAATTTCTCCCCCTCCATATGGCCGCTCACTACTGCACATGCAGCAGAATATTGGTGTTTTGTCCCCACCGCCTGTTGCGCAGAGCCATCGGTGTACATGACTACTTGATATTGATCAATAGGCAACGTGTCAGCGGGAACTGGATATTCAACTTCATATTGAAGAAATTCCTGAGTTTGTAACTTTTGGTCAAAAATGTAATCTACATCAGTGGCTGTTAGAGACGTAGCCCATTGTATCCATCGCGGGTGTAGTGCTTTTGCGTTTGGAACGCTAGCTTTTGTAACAGACTCCAGGGCCGGAATAGAGGAAACAACAATAATGCGTTTACCCTGGGCAAGAGGTCGTTCCTTAATAACAGACATCTGTACAGCAGTGAGAATTTTCTCTGTTGGTGCAAAGCGTTGTTCAGCAGCCGAATACAAGTGGGACTTGTATCCAATCGGGACTGTCTCACCTTCATTAAATGTGACATACGTAAACCCAATGGCCCCAGCTATCACCCTGATGACCAAATGCATCTTATTGCCCTGTGTATGTAAATGTTTTGCTGCTAGTAGATCTGCTTGTAACTCCCGAAGAGTATGTGTATGTTCAATTGTCCTGAATTTGCTTGAAAAATCAGGACGGATTAATTTGTATAAAGGTTTTATGCGTGTAGCATAATCAGGAATGTATGTTCTGCCAAAATTTAGAAAACCCAACAATGATTGAAGTTTCTTAATCGTATTAGGTGGTTGCAATTGTGCACACTTTTCTAAAAATTGTGGTGCTAGACTCTTACCTTCATTCGACATTTAGATTTTTTGAAGTTAAATTTGTAGCAAATTTTGGCAAACCCTACGACAATGCGGGCTACCCATCTTAAATGTTGTAGTAACTCGTCATCCGTGAGATATATATCATCTACATATGACAATGCTTCAGGGTCCAACTCGTGTAAAATTGCAGTCACACAAGCCGCAAACAGTCCCGGGCTATTCTTATACCCCTGAGGCAAACAACAGAATTTTTTCTGGGAGCCTAACGTGCTAAAGCTTGTCAAATCCCTGCTTTCGGGTGCTATAATCTGGCAGAAGAAACCATTTGAGATGTCTAAAGTTGTATTATATTTTTTCCGCACAATGTTGTTCATCAGTGCGGCGCTATGTGAATTTTGTATAGCATATGTACATGTATGTCCGTTCAAATGTCTGTAGTCTAAGACTATTCTATATGAATGGTCAGGTTTAGCTACAGGGAATAAGGGATTATTCATCGGTGAGACACAGGGTTCAATTACCCCCTGGTATTCCAGTTGTGTAAGTATTTCCCTCACCGGTGCCCTTGCTTCATATTTTATTGGATACTGCGGTTGTGGCTGAGGTTCACCTTTAATCGGAATTACAGAATATGGGGAATCCCTATCCCACCCTACGTGATTTCTATAGAAGGCAGGTGCTTGTGCTAGAGCCCATTTGATGCAATAGGACTCTGCGAGTTCCCCTGGAACAAGTGGTGAGAACGAAGGTTTAATAACCTCCTCCCCGACTGGGCAGGTGCGAACAAAGTCAGGTGGCCAATACTGTTCAGCCAACAAAATGTCATATATCTTGACTACACGATCCCAAAAGATTGCGTTTATAGTGCGTTCAATGTCTCCTTCCAATTGTAAAGTCACTGTATACACCCTATCGGGTTCAGAGACACGCATATCTGCTGTTTCAACTTGTATGAAGTCATCAGTTGCTTTCACCTCCAGATGCTCTAGAAGATTCCAGTGAACTATTGTGACCTCTGCTGTGCTGTCTAGCAGTGTTAGTGCCCATGTCTTGTTCTTCAAGAGAACTCTCTTCCTGTGTGGCATGTTTAACTGAGACTGCCGCCACCTTTTTCCTTTTAAACTGTTGTTTTTGTTGTATCGGTTTCTCTTCCTTCTTGACAGAAACCTCTGAAGAGCGTTGTGATTCCTGTCTTGGTTTCACGTACTCTGTTCTCCGCTCTGACCGCCCACCTCTCTCATTTCTATTTTCCGATGAGTCCTGAAAGGAACGAGATTGGCGTGTATCAGTGTATTGAGGCGTCTTCAAATTATCCCTATTTTCTGAGATTATACCTATTCTGCGGGGTCTCCATACGCGGAGATTTTCCCCTTTCTTTTTTAGGTGTCTGTTGTTTTTTCTCCCAGCGCTTCTTATTACCCTCAGGTTGTTGTTTAGTATTGTCTTTACTAATTTTTCCTTGAAACTGTGTTTTTTGCAGTCTAGCCCCTAGGCTATCTCGACCGATACTGGAATATGTTTCCGCCATTATTTTAGGCAGTTCCCGCTCCTGATCTAGTTGCGTCACGAAGACGCATACGCACCGCAAGTGCAACTGCCTCCCCTTTAAGATTACTTAGTATTATTGAAGAAACCGTGGCAAAGTTGCCCATCAGTTGCATTCCTAAATCTAAGGCTGGGGCAGCCCCGTATTCATCCTGAATCTGTTTAAGCACTTCCGGTAGGTTGGCCAAGGTCAGTGTACCGTGTGCCGTTGTATAGAGCGCGGCAAACACCGTGCCCCATGTATTACAATGTTCCACTGTGGGAACCATGCCAAAATGACAAACACATAGTTAATATTCTATGTTTGTCCTGAGGTCCCGTATGGGGAAATACCGCCTCCAGCGTATTAATTTTCTGTGCCAGCCAAAATGGAGTCTCCTCCCGTTTTGCTGGAACTTTACCCATGATAGAGTGTACAGTCACCGGGTGGATACCTGGTGTTACTGCATGTGGTTGTGCCAGAGCAGCACGCACTGGGTTTGTATTTAGTGTCTGCATCACAAATTGTACTAAGCGTCTATATGTAGCCGTTAAGTCTGTATATAAATGACGAACTTCAGCCACCGGCATATTTGCAACCGCAGGACGTGGTGTATATGTGGCCAATAGAGGCCAGGTCGGACCATCATTACTCAGTGGACCTAACCTTACTGGCAATATTGTATGGGGTAGGGTGCCATCAAGCCAATTATTATGTTCTTGATAAGATAGAGGTATCTCTAGGTATGTGTACGCCCTGTACTGGCCAGGCACGTTCGCAACCGTATATGTGTGAAATGTATTTATATTCCCATCAACTGCTGGAAATGTGACCCAGTAGTAGAAAAGTTCTGTTCTATAGGCTGCATGGGCGGCCACCACAAACGTGACTGGACCACCTTGGATCCTAAGACCATGTGCAAGCAAATGTGCTGTGAGCGGCTGTCTCATATTAAGAGCTATTTGTATTACGTGGGGATTCGCCATTAGAAAAACAGTGATGGTTCAGAGAAGGCACACCAAAACGGGGTCTTTCCTTTTGAGGTTCAAGCTTGAACAACCATCCGCTATATGTAGGGTTACCTATATCGCGGTGGTGAAAGTCCTCAGTGCCACGGACGTCTCTGTTAAAGGAACTGAGGGATCATTATAATATATGAGACCAACAGAGACTGGTGGACCTGAAAATTAGAGCCAGACCAATCGTTGGCGGCGCCATGTCGCGTAGGCTCTCATTATCCTAATGAGACTACTGGATTTTTGGGCGGCAAGATCATTCACAGTGTGGGGGACTAAGTCTAACCCACGGTGAAGGACCCTTGTCAGCCTAAATCTGGGTTGAGCTACGGCTAACTAGCAGTGCCTTATCTCTCCCAAAGGGAAGAGACAATTGGGCAGCCGAGCGCATGACATCTTAGTGCTTCCCAGGGAAGTCGTGGTCACTCAGGTCCCAACCAGTTCTCTCATACACAGTGTGGTCTCATATATAAATGACAAAGGCAGTTTGAGTTTTTAAAGATTGGTTTAATAAAACGAGCCGCAATAACCAGAACCATACAACACAGTAGGATTGAAATAGTAACGAGGAGAGTGAAACATAAGAATAACGCTATCATAGTGCAACTAGATTACGTTCTCTCTTCTAAGTTCTATTTTGAGCACAGCATGTTAAGCTCTAAGCCTGCCTTTCAGGTTCCCTCGGGAAGACATCGACCCTCATACCTGAGCAAAGGCCTGTGATCGGGATCAGCATCTGCAACAGGGCAGTCAGTGTCTAGTTGTGGGTTCCTGGTCGAAATCTCCCTCTTACGTGTACCAGGACTACGAAGTGTTTTTATAACTAACACGCCGGTGTTCTAAGAAACGTCCGTACGTAAGAATGTGTACTTTCTACGAACCCTACAGACTAAACTTCTACCACGTCTATCGGCAATGTACCAGACTGTATCCTTGACTGAAGCACAGAGCGAGCAAGAATGTATTGTTTGAGAACTTCAGTGCTGAAGTAAGCTAAACAGTGTGATAGAAGAAAATAAAACAAGACCGTGAAACTGGTTATTGTAAAATAACAGCGTGAGGCTAAGTAAAATGCATCTAGGGCAAAGTGCACAGAGGCCTAATACTTTAAGCAAACGCGCAGAAAGCTACATTAAAAATGGCTACACTACAGTGTCTGAGGTCTTACTCTTATACCTTGGTGGTATGGTTCCAAAAGATGGGAGAAGCTTCTAGACTGTGGCTTTGAAGTGCTTGGAACTTCCTGCCTCTCCTTTCCTGCCCTAGTTCCAAGCTGGCTGCAGTAAAAATATGGGGTTGTTTAACCCTTTGTGTGAAGGCAGAGCACAGACTATGGAGGTACAAGTGGGGCTGTGCTCAGCTCTTCCCCTCTTCCTGCCAGAAGATGGCCCATTCAGGCACATCTAATCTCTGTAGTGTCTGATTATCAGTTACATATAGTCATGTGACCCAGGTCAGGCTACAGGCACAAAAAGGCTAAGGGCAAAATAAAATGGCATAAAAGTGGCATTTTGAAATTTGTGATAAAAAAAACACACTTTGCCAGTAAATAGGACTTATCAACACTATTCCTACAACACCAAACATGAGATAGCTGCGAGCTCATAGTTGGAAATTACAGCGTATCAAATGTAATACGGAATACCCAATGACCACCTATGGAAGGGATAGGCCTCACAGTATTGAAACATGAATTTAGGAGTATTTCGCTACCAGAACATTTAAACTTTAAAAGTACATTTCCAACCTTCTAATTAACAGCACCCTGACGAATGGGCTACCTGGAGCCTACCTTAGGGGAGACATGTATAATGAAAGGAGAGTTTAAGGCTTGGTAAGGGAGTTTTAATGCAAAGTCAACATGGCAGTATAACACTGCATTCAGGATGCAATGGCAGACCTGGCACATATTTCAAGATGCTACTTAAGTGGGTGGCACAATAAATGCTCCAGGCCCACTAGTAGCATTGAATTTACAGACCCTGGGTCTATGGTGTACCAATCTACAAGGGACTTATAAGTGAATTAAATATGGCAATTGAGTATAAGCCAATGTGATCATGTTTTAGGGGAGGGAAGGAGCACAATCAATTTAGCACTGGTTAGCAGTGGTAAAGTGGACACTGTCCAAAGGGCAACAAAAACACATGCAGCAAAAAATGGATGACGTGTGCTAAAAGGTTTGGGGGAACACCACCCTCAAAGACATCCACCTCTAGCATCTTAGAGATTTCAGCTTTGATGCTGGCCCTCGCTTTATCAGACAGGCTGTACCAGTGTCTATATCATAGGTACACCAATGTGTGAGCCCAGAAGTGAGGAAAAATAGGGAGGCAAACTGTTCCAGTAACTGGTGACAGTACCTCTGCTGCTCTGGGATCAGGGTAGGGGTGAGGATGACAACCTCCACTGACCCATCCTTCTCTTTGGATGACAATAGGTCAGGAAGAGGTTTACTCTCCTTGTCCTTCCCATCATCTGTCACAAGCAGTGTGGTGACCTCAGACTTCTCAAACTGCGGTTTGAGACAGTTGAGATGGAGTACCCTTAAGAGGGGTTTCTATGGGGTCCTGTAATCTACCAGGTAGCTACCATCTCATAGGGCCAATTCCAGAAATCTTGGAGAGCCCTGTTCTCACCCACATTTTTTACCTATTTTGAACTTCCAACATGGATGCCGTTTGGTCATACCATTTCTTCATTACCTTCTGGCTAGTCTCCAAATCATCAGAAACGTTTTCAAGAACTTGGCCAGCTGGTTCCTGAGGGCTAGTGTGGAGCTAATGACATCCTGGTGGGGGACACATTCTTGGGAGCTTGATCCCACACCTCCTTGACCAGACTGAGAGATCCTCTTACAGGATGGCCATATAAAAGTTCATATGGGCCAAAGCCCACTCCCTTCTGGAGGCAAATCTGCAGACATGGTGCAAGGAAATCCCACTTCCACCTGATGGGTTCAGATAGGCCCATAATCATGATTTAAAGGGACTTGTTGAACCTTTTAACAGACCCATTTATTTGTAAGTGATAGGGTGTGGAGAACTTCTAGGTAACTCCACACTCCTTTCACTTAGACCTCATGTGCACAGGCATGAAGTCGGTGCCCATGTCTGACACCACTTCTTTGGGGAAACCTATTGTGTGAAAATCTCCTGCTACAGGTGCAGTGACAGTACTCAGAGGGATGGCTTCTGAGTATCTTGTGTCATGGTACACCAAGACTAGGATACTCCTATTGCCTAAGGCTGTCTTGAGGTCCAAGGGTCCTGCAAAATCAATGCCCACACTCTCTCGAATGATGTGCCAATGGGCGTAGGAGTCAGGGGAACTTTTATCTTTGTCCCAGTCTTCCCGGGTACAGGCCCTACACAATGCATCAGAGGCTGTCTTCATCAGGGTCAATAGAAGTCCATCATTTGTGTTTGCTTGCTTTCTCGCCCTAAGAGCGCCGGGTATGCCCAGACTTGGGTCCCGGGCTCACAATGCCACTGGATTCAAGCTAGCCTGGCTGATGAAGGGTGAAACCCTGAAACCGGTCCCAGGATGCTTGTTTCCAGTCCAGTGAGGACCTGGCATGGCAGTTCGGGCTGGACTGTTCCCATGGGGAACAGGGTCAAGACTGATTTGCATGTTGCTGGGTCAAATCTGGGGTGGCATAGTGAGCAAAAGAATTGATGGATTAAACCCAGATCTGTGACTGGGGGTGAATGTTTGATTGGTTCCACATTCTGTCCATCATTTGTGTTTGCTTGCTTTTCTCACCCTAGGATACTCCTATTGCCTAAGGCTGTCTTGAGGTCCAAGGGTCCTGCAAAACCAATTCCCACACTCTCTAGAAGGATGTGCCAATGGGCATAGGAGTCAGGGAAACTTTTAGATTTGTCCCAGTCTGCCCACTATCCTGGCAGGTGCAAGCCCTATATAATGCTTCAGAGGCTGTTTTCATCAGTGGGCAATAGAAGTGGTCCGCAAGCCTGGCAAAGGTCTTGTCCTGCTCTAATTGTCCTGCCAGGGGTATCTCATAAGTCAGTCCCAGTAAGAAGGTCCTGTAGTATTTGGAAACTGCTATAACTACTATAACACAAGTTGCCCCATTCCCCGGAGCCTTAAGCTCACTATACAAGAGGTCATTCTCCCAATATATGAGGTGATCTCTAGAGGTGTCACCAGCTGCCTAGGCCTCAGCTTGCTACCTCAGGTCCTCAAGTGTTGGGCACTCCTTTAGTGCTTTGCAGACCTTCTTCCTGGTGGGTCCTCTTTCCACTTGCCCTCCACCAAATGCATGCGGGGTGCACATGGGGCTATTCACTTGCAAGTTGGGCTGTTTACAGCTCCACTGCATATCCTGTCAGCAGATGGCCCATTCAGACACACCACATTCTTCTATTGTGTGACTATCTGGGAGAAATTCACAAAGTCTAGCTGTCACTTACACAAAGTAATGTGACCCAGGCAAGGCTACAGACACAAAATGGCTAAGGGCACAGTAATGGCAACTTTCTGAAAGTGCCATTTTTAAAACTCTGATCGAGCCACAATTGCAAAGACATCAAACATGATGAAGCTACTAGCGCCCAATTGGAAATTACAGCTTATTAAAAGTAATAAGAAATCACCAATGTTATCCTATGGGAATGGTAGGCCTCACAGTAGTGAACAACAAATTTAGGATTTTTTCACTCTAAGGATATGCAAAACGTACAGTCACATGTCCAACCTTTTAATAGCATCCTCCCCAGTGGGCTACCTAGGTCCTACCTTGGGGGTGACTTCAGTGCAATTAAGGCTTGGCAAGGGGGTATTAATGCCAAGTCGACATAGCAGTCTAACACTGCATTAAGGCTGCAATGATAGACATGGGTGGTACAACTAGTGCTGCAGGTCCAGTGGTATCATTTAATGTACAGGCCCTGGGTATATGGTAGAGCACTCTACACGAGACTTATAAGTAAATTAAATATGCCAATTGGGTATAAGCCAATGTAATCAAGTACTGGAGGTGGATCACAGGCATTGTGTCAATGGTTAGCAGTGACTTTTGTGGTTCACGCTGACAAAGATTGTGATCACTTTTTTAGCTGGGTCTCCCCTCAACTAATATTTTGATTTCTTGAAAGTACCACTTATTGACAGAGAGAGAGAGGAGAGACATTGTGAGAGAGAGAGAGAGAGAGAAAGTGAGACAGAGAGAAAGAGAGAAAAAAGGAATCCCAGCTGCCTTTGCTCAGAGCAGCCCAATATTACCCAATATGCGGCTCAATATTGCTCTCATCCAAGAAATTCACTTATTCAACTCGGCAAGAAACTCTGATCACCTCAAAAGAGAAGTATCACTTGCCCAAAACAAATTGGAACAGAAGATAATAGATACGACAACTACATACTCATCTACCCACTGCCAAGAAATTCTCTGCTCGCTGCCTATGGTGAAGTATAAACTAAGCACTTTAGACACCTTGAAGGCAGAATTGGCTCTGCTTAGTCTTAAGCAATGACATTATTAACAATGGAAGCAAGCTAGCCAACTAATGGCCCTACAGTTGAGGCAGCATGAGGCTCACAACTCTATTCCTTCTCCCTTAGTGCTCAAACTGAGATCCTTTCACTAAACCTGGGCATGCCTTTACATGTTCAGTGACATTTACAAAGCTCTATGGCCCATATTTAGGAAAAAATGGCTCATCAGAGCTGATGCACCACTTTTTCTCCCCCCCCACTAGCACCTAACGTTACCATGGATGCGCCTAATTTATAATATGGCACACCACGGTGGTCGTTAGCAAAATAGCATCAACATTTTTTAAGCTATTGTGGTGCTTTGCTACACTCACATAAAAAATGTTGATGCTAGTATAGCGAAGTGCAAGGAGGCCCATGGTTTTCTATGGGAGCGTCACTTAACGCCTACTCTGAGCAGGTGTTAAAAATGACACCAAAAATGGTGCAGTGATATCTGTTAAATGTCACTGCACTATTTTAGCGGGCAACCTAGCGTGAGAACGGCCCCTCCTTGTGTACATTATGCCTGGCATAGGCATAATGTGGTGCAAGGGTTTACAAAGAGGCGCAAAGCATGCATTGCACCACTTTATAAATAAGACGCATGGAAAAAGCCACTATAGCATCATCTTAACATAAAAAAATAATTATATGGAAACTCTAAGGTGGTGCTTACATTCTTCAGTAACCCTGAGTGCAATGATGGAAGCAGACATCCCACTCTCCAAATTAACACCTTAGCAAGCAGATGAAAGAGAGTGAAATTTCAGACAAGGACATTTGCAAAGAAATAGATGACCTTCTTTATAACAGAGCCCCAAAGTAGATGGTTATTCCTCAAAATTCAATACATTAATAAGGAATTTCTGGTCTATTGTTATATGTAATCCTCTGTGATAGGAAGAGTACAACTCCCCTGAGGAAATACAATAGGGACAGTATTTATATTATTCTCACGGCAAGAAAGAACCAATGTCTGCTCTCGTTATAGTGCACCACTGTTGCTTAATGCCACATCTATGCATTATGGCAACCAAGAGATAACATGGGTTTAAAAAACGGTCTCACTGAATGCAGAGAAAGCCTTTGATAGAGTTAAGTAGAGATACTTGTTCCAGGTAAAATACTTAATAGGGCTGTGGGAGAAATATCCTACAAACGTTAAGTGACTACACATTGCACCAGTGGCATCAGTCATTGCAACTGCCACATTTCCAAAGACTTTGAAATCAAGAAATGCACCAGTCAGGGCTGTACTTTCATCCCCGGTGATCTTTATATTAGAACTTGAACCTTTAGCATTTGCTATCTGCCATGCCAAACCCATTAGAGGAATCATAACACTGACAGGAGAGCGCAGAGCTTTTTTCTATGTAGACAATATCTCATTAACATTATCTAATTCTAGAGTGCCATTTGGCTCTCATAGATATCATCCAACGTTTCTCATCTTTCTTCAGTTATAGAATTAACTGGGGGAGAAATTAAGCTCTACTGCTCACTAAGGGCACCACCATTGCAACCACTGAGAACATCCTTTTCAATGGCAAACATCCAACTTGAACAACTTAAACACCGTATATTCCATTGTGTGTCAGAGAGCAAACAGTATTAATAAATAGTGCGCCATTAAAACATAATGAAATAACATGTATTAAAAGGCCTATCTAAAATCATGTATTAAGAAATAAACATGTGTAGCTGATAACAACATGTATTAACACAAAAATATAATGTCTCATGAAAATGTTTTGTGCTTAATAGTCATTAAATGTACTGAACAACGTGTATTAATCATCTGCTCAAAGGATTAATGGTTTACATTTAAATTAAATGTTTTATTATTCATGCTTAGCATTGGTTTAAAGGGTCTCATGTTTTAGTAATTTTCCAAAGGCATGATGCTTAAAGCGTGTTAACTCTGCAAAATGATGTTTCTTCAAGCAGTCTGTGTGACTTGCTCACTGTGGAAATGTTATCTTCCTTGCTTGTAGCATTTGTTTCATGAGATAAGATAATAACTTATGAACTAAACAATTGACTTCAGAGCTCAGTGTCTGTTTCACGTTACAATATTTTTACTTGAGTTTTAGTTTTTGGCAGGAAGAGCATGTAGTGTTTCTCTACACTGCTTAAACATAATTTTGGAGAGGAAACTGGTGACCAGGAGCAAGAGACGATGAGCCAATCATGGGAGCAGAAAATGAAGAAAGATACTTTTGAAACGTGGGTCAGAGTTTATTGGTTGAACACTAATACCCACATAGTCTGACCAATAGAAACTTAGCTAGGTGCTTTCTAGGATTTGATATATCAAGGTTTTAGGTGATGTAAGTCAGGTCCCATTTAGTTTCTGTGCTGTTTAGATGCTTTTATGTCTTTTCCTATGATTCTGTTATTTCAGATGCATTAAGGCCAAACATTACTGAACTGTTCCCTATTATGTCATTGCCCAAAGAAGAAGACCAGAAGATGCTCGACTGATGAAGACATTGCTGCTTCCTGATCCATTTAGTAAGGGTATAACCAAGCCTGCATTTGTTTTTATTGCAGATTTTTATGTTTTCTCTCTTTAGAAAATCAAACCACAATTTTTGCTTAGCACCATAGTCAGATGCTTTCACATTGAATTTTGTCTTATTTTTCTTTTTTTTACATGGAGCCTAAACATGGTTATTGAATTAAAGTAATAGTTAAGGATGCCAAATTCTAAATTCAACAGTTATATATATTTTGATTGTAATCAATTCCTCTGCGATAACTAAATGTATTCTGTCTCCATCATTCATCTGTTATTGTTGTTATTCTGCATTGTGGTTCTTGAATGTTTAATGATAAATATTCTGCCTAGATTAAGGTTCTTCCAGTGATTTGGTCACCCTTTGTTATTCTTGTACTTTAATCACTTGGGCCCTCATTATGACATCGGTAGACGTAAACGCCCGTCTGCCAAAGCTGTGCAGTCAGAATACCTCCAGTTCGGTGATCTGACCATGAGGGCTATTAAGAGTTTCCCACTGGGTCACCGGCTCACCGGCTCACTGGGAAACAGCCCACCACATTGAAGCCAGCTCATAATAGATCCAGCGGCTATATTGTGGTGCGTCGGGTGCAGCAGCTCCACTCTTGCTTTTCACTGTCTGCGAGACAGACAGTGGAAAGCATGATGGGGCTGGCCATGGGGGCACCTGCGCTGCCCATGCCAAGTGCATGGGCAGTGCAGGTGACCCCATGGGGCCCCCAGCACCCTGTCTCCACCAGTTTTTACATGGCAGTGCAACCGCCATGTAAAATCCAGTGGGGAGGGGACTAGTAATCCCCAGGGTAGCGGTGCTTGCAGGGCTGCCCTGGTGGGTTGAGACTGCCGGCACTGCCAGGCTGGCAAAAATGTGGCAGTGCTCACGGTCCGACCATGGCGCTTTTGCTGCAGTAATAATGTGGAGGCCGGAACACCACATTGACAGCGGTCTGACCACCACCGTGGGTCTGGCAGTCCTAGGAACGCCAGACTCGTGATGAAGGGCTTGGCCTTGCGCATTATCTTAGCATTGTTAATCTAAAGGGCAATAAATGTTTGAACTTTAGTAAACAGGTGTGGTGATTCATAACCACACAGGTCATGGTGCATATAAATTACTGACTCCTAAATTGAAATAAATGTTTATTAATTTGATGCTGTTAATGTTGATTGTCAGGACATTATCTCACTCCTATCTGACTCAAAAGGTTCAGGTCGACCTCTATGGGTAATACATGGTTACCCCATGTGTGTCACCCTATAAACAAAATATCAAAGGAAGTATAAGGCTGGACATGCCCACATTGATGAAGACACATTAGACCCTATAATCGCACTGATCGAAATTGATCTCACTAGGTGTTCCTCTCTTAACGTGTTCATGTGGGGCAATAAAAAAAAAAATCAACATGATGTTTTGCCTCCATTATCATATATTCTCAATGCTACCACTGTACAATCCGACTACACCATTTGGTTGAACATCCAAACTAAAAACATTCCGTTTGGAGGGACGGAAACTGCATTTTAAAGTGTCCAAACATATGCAACAAAGGAAAAAATGGGTTTAAGGCTGTCCCAGGTGGCTAGTGTTCTTATAGCACGAATTAAGCAGATACTGCACAAAGCCTTAGACATTCCTTTGTGTCAAAAAGTTGAAACAAACCTATTAGGTAAGGATGGGAGTCAGCGTACACTACAAGGGTGATGCACGGTGAAAGATTTCCTTCAACCGGGTGATTACTTAAGGTAGGAGCAGGGCACATGTTGTTCTAGAACAGAACAATAACATGCATGCATAAACCCCTTTATGGAGCAACAAAGATATACGGATAGGTGGATTAGAAGTGCTAGGGACAGATTTTAGCACTCATGATCTGAAGTCACTAAACCATCTAGTGATAAACAGGTGACTGAAAACCTTTGCAGAAACACAAACTGAATGTAACCTCCAGTTCCACCTTTTCTTGAAATACCAGTGTCTCGTCACTGTCTCCATACACTATTAGGTACCCTTTTCCCCCACTGATTTAAGAAAAACATTTTCTACTTGAGTACATGGGGAACTTATAAACAACGGATAAATAAGGTATATCTGTGTTTTATCTGTTTCTCTCAGAGCATGTCTTTTCGGAACCACTCTCCAAACAGTTGAAAGTATGGTGATCATTACATCTGCAGATAGACTGATATGATGATGAATGGACTGAACGATTAGCAGGTCATGATAAACAGTTCAGGGAAGCCCAGCTGAAGCTGGGATACTACAAAATCCTACATAGATGGTATTGGTCTCCCAAAAGGTTTTAACATGCTGGTCTTCTATCGGAAGCACAGTGCTGGAGATTTGTGTACCAAAACAGTAATTTAGTGCACCTGATCAGGGACTACCGACACCTAGATCCATATTGGGCATTGAGAGAGCCAGTAGACATGGTTAGACCCTTCATAAGTCCATAGGACCTCCTGCATGATGGCAGCAAGTACAAGGAAAATACGCAATTCGGAAGAGATGTTTTGTAGCACCCATAGCAACATCTAAGATCTGTATATGTCGACTTTGAAGAACCAACAGTAACCTTAACATCGAGGCATAGTTAGGAAAGCGTATTAACTAGCATCACATGAAAAGATACATAGGTCCATATGTATGAACACTTTTTCCCAAAGACACAGAATGGGTAAAAACCTTTGCTACATCTGGCCCATAGTTTCAAGGATCAATTGGAAAAATTGCAGAAGACGTGGAGTGGGTGTTTTAATGATCCGTAATTTATAGGAATATTGGACTGTGTTCCATTGCCCTGCTGTCAAGGAGTGGATTATTGGTGTATTAATGGCTGAAAGAAAACCATGATATTCATACTCTTGTTTGTGTTGTGCTTATTGCAGTTTGTAGTTCGTAGGTAGTTCTTGGATCTAATAACTCTATGCGGTTTTGGTAAGTAGTTCACTGGAAGTTTAGTAACCCTCTTAATGAAGAACCTATGGGATAACCTGACCTGTAAGCAGGTCTGGGTGGGATGAGGATGGGTGGGAACGGAGACACGCTAACAACTATGGCCATATGGTTGTGATTTTTTTACCGATACCTTGCTTGTCCGCTACGATATCTGAGTTGTAATCCTTACAACTTGTTAATAAAGAATTGTTAAATGATTTGAGGGGTTCTATACAGTGATTTAATTGACTGACCACAAGAATTAAGGTTTCTAGAGTTCCATGACACCTGAAAATCACCGTCATGTTGATTGGATGCTTTTCTTTTCATTTTTTTATTTTTTCTATTCATCACCTTTGAAAGAGACTGAAAAAGCTGTTGTTTTACAAAATAAACTCCAGAAATTGAGCATTCTGTTTATTTCATTGTTCTTGAAATTTCTATGTTTTTCTCACTAACAGAAACTTTTCTAGTCTTAGTGAAAACAGAAAAAGATCAATCGTGATTAATGGAATTAACAGTTTTTAAACAAAGGTCAATGAAGTCAAGATTTGCTTTTCCATGTACCTAAACTGTTTCTGTCAAACACATCCTTACAGAAGTTAGTCTTTCACCAGTGTCATAAGGCTCCTTTGGCAGGCGGTCCTGTAAACAGTATCTCATTTTTCATGGTGGTGAAAGCGTAGCGTAAGGATGTTATTAAACATGTGCTATGCTGTGCAGTCTGTTTACAACCTAAATCTGGTCACAACAAGAAATGTGTCCTTCTTCTGCCGTTCCTTACTACCACTCAGCCCTGGATGCCTGTTTCGATGAATTTCATAGACGGCTGGACATTCTAATAAAGGTGATTTTTTTATTAAGTTGAATCACTTCATATCTGCGTATGCTACTTATTTCGCATTGGATGGCTAATGTATTTTTATACAGGTGATTGTATGACTGTATTGGCTGCCTTCTCTTATTGTTACAGATAGAGGGTCCCAGATTACCTCTCGATTGTGGGTTGCTTTTCTTATCGACCTTGGGGTTACAAGTCAGAAATCTTCAGTCAGATGGGCAGAATGAGAGGGTTAAACAGGTCCTTTGCCAATATTGTTTCTGCTTTTTAACCCAACTCAGGTATTTTAAATTTAAACGTGGGTGGACCTTAAGTATGTTGTTTATGAAGCCTACTTTGACTCCTTCATTGACATACTCTTCTGTTGGCCCATCCAGTTTGAAGAGGGTGATCGTAAGAACTGTTTTTTTCTGTCTGTCACTGCCAGGTAAAACTGACAGTGAGGGACTTTACCAAATAAAGAAATAATGATCCTCACTTCATGATAGACTTGCCAGTCAAACTTTTACAACATTGACAGGGCCTGCAGTCACAGCGGTTCTTTCAATGTTTAGAGCTGATTACAGGGCTGGTCGATAACTCTAAATAAAATCGGCAGAGGTCCCGAGGAATGGCAAGGGGAATGTCCAGCCTTAGCCTTTTGAAAAGGTAGTAATTATGGGGTTCCAGCTATGCCTTGTGGATCACTTGCTTTTGTCTTGTCTGCTGCCATAAAAGCTGTGGACTTGAGGTTATCAGTGCTGTCACTTTTATATATGCAAACTGTGTTCCACATATCTATGCTCTATCCACCCCCTCCAGTGACTTTATACTCTCTCACCCTTCCTCCTGTATTAGTTGATGATACACCTCAATGCCAGCTTCTTTCTATTCATGACTGTCTTTTAAATTGATGTCAGATGCAATATCTCATTCATTGGAGGGATTATGGTGCCTCTGATCCCTGCTGGAAACCAACTTCTTTTGTGTATGGTCCTTGACTGTTTCATGCCTGTCACTGGTTTCCTTCCAAACCTAGGGTCCTTTTGGATGTGGCAGTGAGGTGGGCGGGGGTAGATACTCTCAGGATTTACTAGGGGGTGGTCCATCTTCACAAACGGGTTTTAGTGGTCATAATTTTCAAATTTTTGTGGCAGCAGTGGACATGTTATGCCCATTGTACTCTCTGCCTTGCTCATGTTTAGAGTCATGCCTGCTTCAAAATGATTAGTGATACCCCTGAATTATCCCTTTTACCCAAGGAAGCTAGGTAACTCAGGAGATAATGGAACAATGGTTCCCACGAACTCATTGATTAGCACCTTTAGAATAAATTTTGTAGTAAATAGAAATGTAATTCGTTATAAACTGTAAACTCGATCAATTAATTCCATGTATATAATATCCAAGAAGGAAACACGGGACCAAATACTCCTTTTAAAACATGCACAGATTGTCACTCAATATTGTCGATTAACATACCAGTTACACATTTAGAAGCCCAGATGATGTACCTCCGTGAAAAGTAACATTTGCATATGCAGACTGCCAAACCAAAAATCTGAGTTGTTTAAGCTTTCTCAAAATGGTGCATATTTGGCCTTTGAAGTCCACATGTATTTGTTTTCAAAACAGTCTCAGTATAACTTTGTCAACGTTTCATCCAGTCTATCAAAAAATATTCGATCTCAGGACGCTAGGATACTGTATTCTAAATTGAGAGTTCGTCCCCATTATATAACAGCCTTAACTTTATTGGCACAAATCCCTATTACCCACAAACACGTGTTGGTGTTCTTGGTTCAGCATGTAGTATTGGGTCGTTATACTATAACCAAAAAGAGAAGATAGAGAGAAAGCGGTGGCAAGCCAAACGTTCATATGTAGACCCACAGCGGTTTCAGGGTAGGAGAACATATAGTTGACCCAAAATATCAAGATTCCCAGACTTCCATTTCACATTAGAATGCCAAAGGATGTAAACACAAGATACCATACACAAAAGGCTACCATTTTTTTTATAATCTCTGTTTCCTTACGGGCACATTTACCAATATAAGGTGCCATCATTAACTTCTAAGTTGACATACCTTCGACTTTGGGTAAACCTGTTGGCTTCTTGTGCTATCCACTAATTTGCTGACCCTGCCCAACTCCTTTGTGTGCACCTTCTTGTGTTTTTGTGGCCTCATTCGGTGCTGATCTATCTGTTTCTCACTTAATTCTCTCCAGTTATTCTTACATCCTTAACAGTAGGAGCCACTCTCCAGTTCTACCAGGTCCCTGGGGCTAACAATGGTGAGTGTATCCGGTTTTGGGTTACCTTCAATACTGTCAAGTGTTTCCTATGGTATTACTTAATTATTTTACAGGAACTGGTGCATTCCTAACGTACTTACCTAAGCTGCGTGTACGTTATTTTCTCTGACTAGCATAACCCTTTTTTCCACTTTACCCTTTATGATACATCCCTGATGTTCTCTGTACACATTGGGTTAATAGCATTAGGGAATTGGGATACTGGATAATAAGGGCCACAATACTGTTCTATAAGAATATAACACTTTCACCGAGGTATCTTGCCTGCTATTGTCACAGATTGAGAAGATTATGGCTCCCATTTCAATTTGTCATTGTAAAACACAAGGATGTTCTTCATATGGCAGGGACTTCCACCTCTATTATGCAGGGATTTTAGGAATCATGGCAAGAATTAACACGGTTTATTAAGATGGACTACTTTTATAGGAGGCACAATCAAACCGTTGTCAGGAATGACCATAGTATGTCGAGACTGGCCACTTTGATGCCAACGCTGACCAGAATACTAAAAAGAATGTTGATAACATGTCAAAGAATTGCTATGGTTCTGCCCGTGAGAGTCATAATTTTGCATGAATGACCATAATATGTCAAGGAAGTAACATTAGTATGCTTGGGATAGTGATAATGTTCCAAAGAAAGCCTACATAATATTAGGTGAGGCTACTTGTATTCCAGGAATAAACAAATAGTGTTTGAGAATGCCCCAATATTTCAATTATATGTAATTACTATGTCAGGGATAACCATGACCACACTATGCAAGATCATAGCATGACAGGCTCACCTTCAAGTCACCAGGTGCCTACCGCAAGTCATAGAACACATGCAGGCAGACTAATATGCAAGCAAAAATGCTTACTCACACATAAGTGCACCTTTAGGTACACATACAAAATCTTGCCTTCTGTCTTTCGCCTACCTTTCCCATGACAGTGATGCTGGTTCGTGGCTTGATGTTCTAATATCTTTCCCTCCTAACAATACATCCTTTGGTGCACGGGTGGAATGAGTTACCAAGCCACGTGTTGTTGGGCCACACCAAGGCTCAGGAGCTAGTGGAATGCAGCCAGAATCTCTATGTCACCTTATCCCTGAGAAAGAGTAGCAGCTACATGGAGTGAGACAGGACAGGACAGTAAGGGAAAGGCAGGGAGTCTACAGGCCAGAAATAATCAGGACAATCCCAAGGTGGAAGTACTGAGGGTAGCAATGTATACTTTGTGCTCTGTGTCTTTTCTAGATACTAACTCTTCTTTTTATTGGGTCTCCAGGGAGAGAAGGATGTTGGTCATCCATGCACTGGGCTTAGCTCTCATCAGGGCTCAGGGTGAGGTGAAGCAACTCTTTGACTCTGGGAAAAACTGCAGATATTGGCACATTCCAATGTCACACCTGCCAAGTTAAATGACTATGATTTCACCATAACACTCTGTAAATAATCCTCCTGAAAAAAGGGAGAGAAATATGACTTTTTAGAGAATATAAATGCCCACCTTTCATCAAGCAGGGTACCATATATAAGGAATAAGCACGTATTTCTCCGTAAATAGGGGACTCACTTCCTCAATCCAATGACCTGTAATTCTGAATACAATGTTTCCTTTCTCCTTATTATAACCACAACATCTTGAGAAAATAGCACACAAATACTATCAAACATGATCATGCTTTAACATATTGCCTGTGTAATGTGTACCATGATTCCCATGGGCATCCTGGTCCTAAGAAAAGAGTTTGCACTTTCCACAAAACAAACATTTATCATGAAAGAGCTGAAAGAACCCCCAGGACCAGTTATAATTTCCAAACAAGTAGTTCATCTTTAAAATACCCTGATGAGTACTGGAACATGCTATGACAAAACAGACCTCAAAGCAAATGTGTTGCTATGGAGATAAATGACTGGAACCCTGAAGCTTTAGAATCTTATATTTAAATCATATAAGACAACCAGAAATAGTGCTAGCGCAGGCGTTTTAATAAAAAGTATTAATGAGTGTTTATGTATTTTGAATAATAAGTCTATATAGAAAATAAAATAACGTAGAAAAATAATGCACACGTTTGAAAACGTGGTTACGAAGAATGGCCACCAATGTTAACGAAATGTACTAATCAATGATTTAATACTTATGAAATGTTGAATATATGTTTGACTAATGTAGTAATATGTAATATTAAGGGTTATGCAGTAAGCTTTAGCTTATTCATTGCAGGCCTTAACTTAAGGAGTGTCATGGCCTACTTTCCAGGCCTCATGTAAAAGCTGTATTTTTTTGCGTTTAATAAAATAGCTGACCAAGAAAGTTAAACTGTGAATTTCTATTGTATTTTTTAAAAGTGCTCATAACAGAAGCTTCTCATGTGAACTGACTGCTAGGAGATGATGTTCCTGCTAATGCAACATCTTATGCGTAATGTGTGAGATTGACTTTCCCAGGACAAGAACAATTAGAGTGGAAGCTGCAACAATATTGTTACCTGACAAGCCGGATGATGAGGACATTGCAAGAAAAAACAATCAACGATTTGCGAATTTAGTAATATTAGAATTCATAGATTTGGGATTTTAATTTTATTGGACAGAGTGTTAACATGCGATTAACTGACCAATGGGGATTTGGGGGGTAGTTTAGGTAACTTTGACTTAGCAACACTGCACAGAGAGAAGACAGTTATTATTGCCCATTTTTCCTGACCGAGAGGACACTATTTTCTTATGCGTCTTGACAAGAGACGTGCTTAACTTTAATGCTTAAAGCCTTTGCCCTTTCCTAACTTGTGATGCTGAACCCTGATGCTTTGCTGATCGACTGATGTCCTGAGGACAAAGACTGATTCTGCTTTGCTGATCCACCCTGAAGATAGGTATATCCCAAATTGTGGTTATTATATATATTTGCTTTTTCTTTCTAGGTACCAACTGCGCTGTTTTGAAAGAGCCATAATTAGATGTTTTTTCAAATGTGTGTTATTAAATTGTTTTGCAAACAGCCCAAAATGCTGATGCTAATCTAATGTTAGTTTAGGATTCTTACTAATAAAATTATGATAACAGGGACTAATCTTTGATGAAATTCTCTGCTAAATTTAATGTATATTATCTCATTGACGCAGTTGTCTTTGCTATTGATTTGCACCATAACTTTAGAATGTGTTGTAGTACAAGCTTTGATTAGGGTACGATTCTTCCGCCGCTTTGAACAACCAGTATTTTTCCTGTATGTGTTTCATCTGATTTTGAGGTTAATCTACATGACCTTAGCATTGTTAATATAGGGAAATAAATATTCCAACTTTCACTAAAAGGTGTGGTTATTCATGACTGAAAGGCCATGGTGTGTGACAATTACTGACTCTATTGATTATTGATATTATTGATTACTAATGACTATTGATTATTGTGTATTGATTATGTACTGGAGCTATGGTAAAAACATCTTAATTGCAAGTCAAAAGGTTTATCGACCTATTTGCATTCCCTTGTAAGTATACTTATTAAGGTCTGACGGGCTAACAGAGATGGTAGCAGACTGATGGTTTGTCTCCTTAAGGGCTTACCATAGACATCTGGTATAGATGAACAAAGTTGGTAAGAGAGGTGAAGGTTCGTCTCCCTAAGATCCTGTTATAGGTTGTCCCAGAGATGGAAGCAGCTTGATGAGGTGGTCCTTTGAGAGTTCATTTTTATTGAGATTTGGATTTTGTTTTTCAACGATGACAATTAGAGAGAAAAGGATGTTCCCTTGAGGCCAGAAATGACTTTCCCAGATCCTGGATCCTGCTAATGGTTGTTTGAGGATGTTCCCAACGTTCTAGTAATAGTATGAGTGAAATAGGTTGCGCTTGCCCAGCTTATGCAAATCGCAGGTGAAAGGTGAGGTTTGCGAGGGTTTTAGGAAGTCAGCATACTCCAAATAAAGTTGTAGTAGGAGTGTGCGTACTCCGCAGTGTGAGAGTAGGGAATTTGTCGAACTTCGTTTGTGTGTAGTGCTTTGTGCTCAAAAATTGTCCATGTGGTTGTTGATGTACGGACCCTGCGTAGTCTAAGACTCTGGAGTATACTAAAAAGTGTATGAAATACTTGGTTTTATGTTGTAATCTGTCTGGTTTAATAGGTTGATCGGGCGTGGTCTACAAGTCAGTGTACAAATTTAAGTGAGTGAAAGAAAATTTAGACTGAGATTTGTTGAGTCCTATGTGCACCAGGACAGACCCATTCATCAGTTGAGAGTAAAATTTGTGGGTCAAATTTTGCTTGCAAATCTGTGAGACCGAGAAAGAAGGAGTAGCTGTAAGTGCGGGAAGAGCCATCAGTGAAAAATCCGTAAGGTGTCTGAAGCGATTGTGTTACCTTTCGTGTAGTAAACCAGCAGATTTGTTTTGGGGTTTTTGGTTTTTGATTAGTGCTCGCAATATGTGCATTAGTTTTTTGTGAATTGGAGTGGAGGAAGACAAGCCACAAGACTTTGTCAGCCGCAGTACGCGTGAGTGTGATGTCATTGGAGCCGCGCTGGGATAGGACGGTTAGTGAGAAGGGTCACACGCAGATTGGCAGCTATCCATGAGAGGCAATTGTTTGAGATCGTAGGTGAAAGGAATCTTGGGATTAAAAGTCACTTCCTGATTTGATTTTGAATAATAAAAGGTAGAAAAGATTAAGTTTTTCAAAGCGTTAAAAAGTGCCCTAAGGGAAGATACGTATATTACAATGAGTGTAGGTGAGGGTACACTGCCAGAAGGTACGCCAGCTTACATTGTAATGGAAGAGAAGGGTGTCACGCCATGTCTTTGGCTACAGCAATGGTGCAAATTGACAGAGAAATATGGGAACCTAGCATTTCCTACAAATGGGACGTTCAATTTGAGAGCTTTGGTGCATTTACGGATGGTGCTATATGAATCAAAGCCCCTTCCAAGACCAGCACAGTTTGAGGCATTAACGATTTGGGAGCTAGTAGAAACAGCAACTGAAATTTGAGAGGAGGATGAGATAGGCAGAAAAGGCTCTAGTGGAGGCTAGATAGGATTATGTTAAAAAAGCATGAATAATGGAGATTTTGCAAGGAATCAAGTTGTTTCCAGCAATTATGCAGGAGAATGAGAAGGAAGGAAAGAAGGCTACTAGGAAAACTAGTAAAGTCCTTCCGAGAGTAAGGAGGCTAGAAAGTCTTCAACAGTGGAGGAGGACTCAGACTATGAGGAGTTTATTACACAGTTATTGAGAGATCAAACACCACCATATACAATACATGAGAGTGGTCCCAGTACCAGTGTTGATCCGACAGCCCCGACACAGGTTAATGGGACAGTGAGTCTGGTGCAGGTTAATGCTAACCTGACAGAGAGCACAGTACAAAGTGGTTCTAAGGTGCCTTCTAGTCCTGTAGTACAGACCCAGATGCAACCGCCACAGGTTTGGAGAATTTATCCCGATGTGCCCATTATGGAACCAACTTCAAACTTAGTGGTGCCCATGGAGCAGGTCTTGCCGAGACCGATATTGGTTCAGACTGAGCCAACTCCGATTTTATTGCCCCAAGTACAGCCGCAGGTAATGTCAATATTTATGCCAGTGACAGGTACACAGTCAGATATGACTCCGATGATGAATCAGAATATGGGAGTTACTCTCCCACAGAGTGTAGGAGCCAGAGCAGCCCCGGATGCTATATCGCTACCTATTACTATTGGTCCAGTGGTACAATTATTTGTACAGAAGAAGATAACAGTAGATGAACAGGGAACAATGCCCCAGAGCATAATGAAGGGAGGACATGTCCAGGTAGTCTCTCCTGTGGGACAGACTTTTGATGGAACAAGATCCTTGTTAGACCTTAATCCATTTGTTGCACTTTCAGATACGATCACAGGGCCAAACGTTAGCCAGAGCTTGAAATTATTGACACCGCAGACCCCGAATGCAGTTGCACAGCAGGTGCCACCGGTCCAAGCAAGTTACATTTTGTTACAAGGACTGGCAGCTCAGCAATTAACTGAAAGGTAAGACAATCTGAATACCACACATAGGCCCTCATTACAACATTGGTGGAAAAAGCCCCTTACCGCCGTGCAGAAGACCGCCAACACACCGCCGCAGCAGCGGAATTCCGCCACGGTCAATATGACCCACTGCTTGGAATTCGCCAAAATTCGGACACCCACACAAGTCCCCCACACCAAAGGTCAGTGATAAACTGGCGAAAAAAAAACCTCCACCGTCACGCCAACAGAAATACGCCCACACTATCACGACCCACGAATCCACGCGGCGGTCTTTCAACCGCGGTATTCCATTGGCGGTGCACACCGCCACGCTCAAAATACACATACATCTCCAAAACACCACCACATTGGACAATTCAAAATACACACACCTGATACACATACACGCACCATACCCACACACTCAATACAATATAAAACAAACACCCACATTACCCACAAACCCTTACGTCAACAATTGTGATAGAAGGCCAGAGAGAGACACCACCAGAAAGAACAATAGCATCCATAGGCACACAATACCATCACCCACATAACTTCCACGCACCTCACACAACACACCACTACATATCACCCCACTTATCACTACACACACCACCCCACACATCACCCACACCACCCCATGGCACGCAAAGACACCCCAGGTTCTCTGAGGAGGAGCTCAGGGTCATGGTGGAGGAAATCGTCCGGGTAGAGCCACAGCTATTCGGATCACAGGTGAAGCACACCTCTATAGCTAGGAAAATAGAGCTATGGTGAAGAATAGTGGACAGAGTCAATGCAGTGGGACAGCACCCAAGAAATAGGGATCACATCAGGAAGAGGTGGAACGACCTACGGGGGAAGGTGTGTTCCGTGGTCTCAAGACACCACCTTGCGGTTCAGCGGACTGGCGGCGGACCCCCGGCTCCTCCCCCACAACTAACAACATGGAAGGAGCAGGTCTTGGCGATTCTGCATCCTGAGGGCCTCGCAGGAGTAGCTGGAGGAATGGGCTCTGGTAAGTCAAATCTTAACTATTACATCCCCCACCCTACCTGCATGCTATCACATACCCCCACCCCCACCCCCATCACTCCAACTCCTTACTAATGTCCCACTATCACAACCCACCCTTCCCAACACCAAGCCCTGCATGCAACTACAAAGCATGGACAACCATCACCAATGCATGGCTACTGCACATACCCACACGCACACCTAAAAAATTATCAGACAAGGTCCCACACAAGAATGCAAGCACTGGGGTACACGGTCACCCACCCATTACACACCATGCCACACACAGATGTAATAAACATCCTTTTATACCCCTGCAGGACCCCTACCCAACGTCACCAAACAGGAGGGTCCACACATACCCACACATGTCCACACCACCAACAGAAGAGGCCCACAATGATGACAGCAGCTCTGTCCAACTGGATCTAGATGACCAGCCTGGCCCATCGGGGACCTCTGGACAGTCGGTTCCCCTGAAACAGTCACAGGCCACCACAGAGCTGCCCCTCCTCTGGAAACACCAGCACAGCACCAACCCAGTGGGCCCATACCTCTGTCCCCAGGACACGTCAATCAGCAGTGTGTCCACCACTACAGGGAACCCAGGCTAACCCACCACCCCAACAACAACAGGGACCTGGAGGCAGTGGCAGTGGGCACACGGTCCAGGGGACTGAGGCCCAGGAACACAGGGGAACTGGGAGGGCTGCTGTGCGACAGGTGGAGGGCAGGCCAAGGGAACCCACTCTCCACGAGGCCCTCTCCAACATCATGGGAGCCTACCACCATTTCCAGGAGACGATGGCAACGGTACTGGCCAAATTTCAGGAGACCCAGCGCCTGCAGGAGGAACAGTATTTGGGCTTCAGGGAGGAACTCAGATCCATCAATTCCACCCTGGGCACCATCATAGGGGTGCTGAAGGAAGTACTCAACACCAGGAGGGACACTGTGGCACAACAAGGGGCCCCTGACAGTAGCCTGGACGATGAACTGCCCACCACCTCCGCCGGTGCTAGTGGACAGGAGGCACCGCCACAGGACCACCACACCAGCACCCCACCCCCTGCAGAGGGTGAACCACCCCGCAAACGATCCCTGAGATCCAGGACAAAGACAGAGAAAGATGCCAAGACCCCCGCCAAGAAATGAGACCACCCTGAATGTCATCCTTCTGTCCCACTTTGTCACCCTGTCCATCCTCAAACTGCCCCAGCTCCACTTCCTATGCCCTTTTGGGCAATGCACCTGTGAGACTAATAGACTGGACTATGCCATGGACATTCCTCCACCATCACCCCTCACCATTTTAAAACCCCCTACAATATTGAGCACTTAAATAAACACCCTTGAAGCACAAAACAATCTGGAGTCAGTCTGTGATTTTGAAATAGTGTATTAGCAATTACAGTGTCAAAATGCTCTTTCAAATGTAATGTCAACATACCTCTGTCGCACAGCTCTAGTCCATGAGGAAACAAAGCAGATGTCACACAGTGGGACCCACATCTGTGAAATCGTAAGGGAAAGTGACAACTCAGTGACCATACACTGGGTGAAAACGACAGACAGTACAGCGGTAGTAGTGTTAAAGTACATGTAGTAAGCATGTTTGTATTCTTACCTGTGTCTCACTGGAAATATTGCAGGATCACCGAGTTCCTATTGTCCATGTCCTCTTCTTCTGCTTCCTCGTCTTCACTGTCCACAGGCTCCACAGCTGCAACAACACCGCCATCTGGACCATCCTCCTGCAGAAAAGGCACCTGTCGTCGCAAAGCTAAGTTGTGAAGCATACAGCAGGCCACGATGATCTGGCACACCTTCTTCGGTGAGTACAATAGGGATCCACCTGTCATATGGAGGCACCTGAACCTGGCCTTCAGGAGGCCGAAGGTCCGCTCTATAATCCGCTGAGTACGCCCATGGGCCTCATTGTAGCGTTCCTCTGCTCTTGTCCTGGGATTCCTCACTGGGGTCAGTAGCCATGACAGGTTGCGGTAACCAGAGTCACCTGCAAATGTCGAGGGACAACTGTTAAACACACACTAACTTGTAGGGATATCCCCAGACCCAGACAACCATTCCCACTGACTTGCTTCCAGGTGCTCACCTAATAGCCACACACGGTGCCTCTGGAGTTGACCCATCACATAATGGATGCTGCTATTCCGCAGGATGTAAGCATCATGCACTGAGCCAGGGAATTTGGCATTCACATGGGAGATGTACTGGTCGGCCAAACACACCATCTGCACATTCATGGAATGATAACTCTTCCGTTTTCTGTACACCTGTTCACTCCTGCGGGGGGGGCAAGGCCACATGTGTCCCATCAATGGCCCCTATGATGTTGCGGATATGTCCCAGGGCATAGAAGTCACCTTTCACTGTAGGCAAATCCTCCACCTGAGGGAAAACGATGTAGCTCCGTATGTGTTTCATCAGGGCAGACAACACTCTGGACAACACGTTGGAAAACATAGGCTGGGACATCCCTGATGCTATGGCCACTGTTGTTTGAAATGACCCACTTGCAAGGAAATGGAGTACTGACAGCACCTGCACTTGAGGGGGGGATTCCAGTGGGATGGCAGATAGCTGACATCAGGTCTGGCTCCAGCTGGGCACACGTTCCTGGATTGTGGCACGATCAAGCCTGTAGGTGATGATCACATGTCTTTCCTCCATTGTCGACAGGTCCACCAGCAGTCTGTACACCGGAGGATGCCGCCATCTCCTCACATGTCCCAGCGGACGGTGCCTATGAAGGACAACAGCGAGCACAGAGTCAACCAACTCAGAGGTACGTACCCACAGCTTACACAGAACACGAATCCTAATCAGATATGTGCCCTGTATGAGTGTTGAGGCAAGGCCTAGCTATGTGTGACGCAGTTAGAAACTAAGCAATGTGGGCCCCTGAAATGGCAGCTGCCTGACCTGTAAAGTGGGACAATGGGATGTGAAGTAACTGCGCTGGCGTTGTACACCGTTGCGGTAGGCGGTCGCAATTCTGCATTGGTTAACATTGGACCCTATGGGTCCCAGGGGCCAATGAGAGTGTTCGCCGGCGGTGATGGTACGCACCGCCGCGGACGTGACCGCTATTTTCTATCTGTTCAGTCACTCGATACCTGATCTTCGACAGGAGAGGACCTACACTGCAAGTGCTGCTGTGACCTAAGTCTGGAAGAGACAATGGCTCGTGCATCTGGGGAAAGGGCCCCTGCCTTCACATCGGAGGAGTTGGAGAAACTCGTGGATGGGGTCCTCCCCCAGTACACGCTACTCTACGGTCCTCCAGACAAACAGGTAAGTACACTGGGAGCATGCTGTAAGGACTATGCCTGTGTGGAGTGGGGTGGATGAAAGTTGGGGGGGGAGATTGAGGCGTGCATGAAACGACGGTGAGTGCATGTGCCACATGGCAAGGGTAGGGATGGGGGCCAATGACTGTGACGGTGCAGTTGGTAATAACTTTTTTTTTCACCCTGTACAATTTATGTAGGTCAGTACCCACCAGAAAAAGGATATTTGGCGTGCCATCGCCAAGTACGTCCGGACCCTGGAGGTCTACCACAGACGGAGCACCCACTGCCGTAAGAGATGGGACGACATTCGCCGCTGGAGCAAGAAGATGGCGGAGGCCCAGCTTGGGATGGCCTCCCAACGTGGGAGGGGTGCCCGTCGCACCATGACCCTCCTGATGTTCAGGATCCTGGCGGTGGCGTACACGGAGTTGGGTGGGGGCTTGAGGGCATCACAGCAGCCACAAGGGGGTGAGTACACTCTCATTCTGCTGATTTTGCACGCAATGGAGGTGTCTGGGTGGGGGAGGTGGGCTGTGGCTTTCCCTAGGTCAGAGCGAGTGTGCTAGTTATGTCCCCTTCTTCTGGCAGACCCTGTGGCACCCCACCCCACCTGTGTACAGTGCCAACTACACCTAGTCAGGCTCCTGTGTCATCCATGTGTGCAGATGTCGGCCATAGCCTTGTAGGCCATGTGCCAGGGATTGAACAGTGGACTCCAAGTGTGCGGCGTAGTGCAGGGGGCTTCTGTGTCTGTCGTGTCCGCCAACGATAGCGGTAATGCATGCACTCAACATGTCTTTCTTCTGTCGTCCTCCCCATTTTGTGGTCTCCCTGTTCTTGTGTGCATTAGCATCATCAGGTGGAGGAGCAGTGGCACCGGAGCAGGAGGGAGCTGCATCCCACATGGCCCTGGAGGGCGAGACTATGGACTCGGAGTTCACCAGTGGGACGGAGGGCGAGGGGAGCTCCACGGCAGAGACAGAAGCTGAGACCAGTGATACGGACTCGTCCTCTGATGTGAGCTCCCTTGTGGTGGCGGCAACATCTGTGCCCCCCGCATCTACAGGTACAGCTGCCACCCCCCTACCAGCACCACCCTCCCAGCAGCCCCTCAGCCTTTGCCTGTGCCCGCTCACCCAGGAGGGTGGGCATCACCTTCGCCCCAGGCACCTCAGGCCCTGCCCCAGTCACCCCTGCTGCCCTCAGTGAGGAGGCCATTGACCTCCTCAGGTCCCTCACTGTTGGACAGTCTACCATTTTGAATGCCATCTAGGGTGTAGAGAGGCAGTTGCAACAAAAAAATGCATTCCTGGAGGGCATTCATTCTGGTCAGGCGGCCCTTCAGCGAACTTTTCAGACTCTGGCCTCAGCACTGATGGCAGCCATTGTCCCTGTGTCTAGCCTCCCCCCTCCAACTTCCTCCACCCAGACCCAATCCCCTCTACTTCATCCTATCCCAATCACACCTTCAGACCAGCATGTACACACCTCAACACACAAGGGAAGCTCTGGTAAACATTAGCACCACACATCCCACAGGCACTCACGCAAGCATCACACACATGCAGACATACCAACATCCACTGCCTCCACTGTGTCCCCCTCCTCCTCGTCTCCCTCCTCCCTCCCAGTCTCGTCTACACTCATACCTGCATGCACTACATCTACAGCCCCTACTTACATCACCAGCACACACACCACCACACCCCACTCACGTGCAGTCACCACCCCCACTGCCATTCACACATCCCCTGTGTCCTCTCCCAGTGTGTCTGTGACGCCACCTCCCAAGATACACAAATGCAGGCACACACCCACCCAACAGCCATCCACCTCGCGACAGCCTCCAGCGCATGCACCTTCACCCAAAGTCACCAAACGAACACCTCCTACAACCACTACCTCTTCCTCCACTCCCAAACCCCCTCCAGCTACCCGTCCCGGTGTCCTGAACAAACTTTTCCTGTCCAACCTTGACCTCTTTCCCTCACCTCCCCCACCCCGTCAGTCTCCTAGGGCCCAACTCTCTAGGTCCCAACCTAGCACCTCAGCCACAACATCTCCGGGACCAGTGGTGCCTGTAGTCTTAGGAATCTGGAGTGCACCGGCCACCAGGGCAGCCAGTGTGGCACGGAGCCACAACAAGGACAGTCCCCCACCTGTCAAACATCAAAAGTTGGCCAGTGCCCAGTGGGAGAGGGGGAAGACTCCAGCCACCAAAGCCTCTCCCAGGGATACAGGTGGGAGTGTGGAGTCAGCTGCGACACCTTCCAAGGTGGGGAAGGGCAACAAGAAAGTCTGCAAGTCTGGGAAGAGCAGCACAGCAGAGAAGACCGCCATCATCCCCGCTGCCCAGGAGGCCACTGCCATCATCCCCGCTGCCTCAGCACCAGCCCAGCTGCCCAGGAGGCCACCACCAGCACCAGCCCTGCTGCCCAGGAGGCCACCGCCAGCACCAGCCCAGCTGCCCAGCTGCCCAGGACGCCACCACCAGCACCACCCCTGCTGCCAAGGAGGCCACCTCCAGCCCCAGCCCTGCTGCCCAGGAGGCCACCGCCAGCACCAGCCCCGCTGGGACAGACAGGACTGCCGGCACCAGCCCCGCTGGGACAGACAGCGACCGCCAGCACCAGACCCGCTGGGACAGACAGGACTGCCAGCACTAGCCCCGCTGGAACAGACAGGACCGCCAGCACCAGACCCGCTGGGACAGACAGGACCGCCAGCACCAGGCCCGCTGGGCCATGAAGGACCGCCAGCAGCTGAGTCATTGGCAAGGACACTGCCACCACAAGCACCACTGAACAGGACACCACCACCACAAGCACTGCTGAACAGGACACCGCCGCAACGAGCACCGCTGAACAGGACACCGCTGCAACAAGCACCGCTGTCAAGGACACCGCCGCAACAAGCACTGGTGGCCCATGAGCGCCAAGGGCATTGACGCTACTGAGACCGTCACGAGCAGGATGAAGCACTCTGGGCACAAAGCCCCCTCCAGAACCAGTGGAGAAAGGCATCCACTACCTCTGTCCTTGGCAGGATGAAGCACTCTGGGCACAAGGCCCCCTCCAGAACCAGTGGAGAGAGACATCCACTACCTCTGTCCTTAGCAGGATGAAGCACTCTGGGCACAAGACCCCCTCCAGAACCAGTGGAGAAAGGCATCCACTACCTCTGTCCTTGGCAGGATGAAGCACTCTGGGCACAAGGCCTCCTCCAGAACCAGTGGAGAGATACATCCACTACCTGTGTCCTTGGCAGGATGAAGCACTCTGGGCACAAGGCCCCCTCCAGAACCAGTGGAGAGATACATCCACTACCTCTGTCCTTGGCAGGATGAAGCACTCTGGGAACAAGGGCCCCTCCAGAACCAGTGGAGAGATACATCCACTACCTCTGTCCTTGGCAGGATGAAGCACTCTGGGCACAAGGCCCCCTCCAGAACCAGTGGAGAGATACATCCACTACCTCTGTCCTTGGCAGGATGAAGCACTCTGGGCACAAGGCCCCCTCCAGAACCCGTGGAGAAAGGCATCCACTACCTCTGTCCTATGCAGGATGAAGCACTCTGGGCACAAGGCCCCCTCCAGAACCAGTGGAGAAAGGCATCCACCTGAGAGACTGTGGTTTTGCACTCCCCAGGATATGGCAGTGGGCAACCCACCCACTGTAGAGACTTGAGAGACTGTGGCTTTGCACTCCCCAGGATTGAACAGTAGGCATGTGGTCCCCTCGTGGATTTGGCGTTGTGCACTCAACCGGCTGAGGTGCCCCCCCTTTCCCTTCCCCCTGAGGTGCCTGTTTTATTTCTATCTGATGCCCCTGCAGTGTTCTCTCCGTCATGGTTGGGGATTGAGTGTGGGCCTCGCCCATGCCGTGTGGGCTCAGTGTTCTACTGACTTCAATGGAGCACTACCTGGACTACTATTCTTGGTGTAAATATTTGTTAATGGTGTATATATATTTTTGCGTCCTGGATTTTAATAGATTACATTGGTTACACTCATTTGCTTTTGTCTTTGCATTCTTCCGGGGGGGGCTTGGAGGGTGTAACTGTATTGCATGATGCTGTATTAGTGTGTGTGTTGTAGTGGGTGAGGATGGGGGTGTTGCGTGTGTGTGTCCCTGTTTTTTCCCTCCTCCTCCCTTGTGTCATAGGTGCAGTACTCACCGTTGTCTTCGCCGCTGGCGTTTGTGCTCCTGGCAGAGGAGCAAGAAGATGAGGGCTGGCAGGATGTGGAGCTCGGGTTCCATGGCGTCCGGATTCCTCGTGGGGTGTGTAGAGGTGAGCGTTTTCCCTTCGGAGTCCTGTTTCCGCCGTGTTTTTGTCCGCGGTGAATCCGCCCCGGAAAAGGTGGCGGATTGGTAGGTTGTGATACTGTGGGCGGTACACTGTCCTCCGCCTGTCTGTTGGCGGTGACCGCCAAGCTGTTTGTTTGTACCGCCGTGGCGGTCGGAGTGTTAAAGTGGCTGTCTTTGTTGGCGGTTTCCGCCACGGTCGTAATTCCATTTTTCTTACCGCCGGCCTGTTGGCGGTCTTACCGCTGCTTTAACACCATCCGCCAGGGTTGTAATGACGGCGTTGCGCTTCCAAAGGAGATGCATATTTGAATTGTGCCAGAATAAGCATGAAAGGGGGTAAAATCATTGAGGCAACAATGGGGGTGAATAGTTTACACAGAGGCAGAATTGAGATATCTGTGCCTGAAAATTACGAGAGAAGTGAGCAATGTGCATCAGACATTAGCAGACTTGGCAGAGAAGTACGGCATAGAAATAGAGAAAATGAAGCATTTGAAAAGGAGTTACAGATTAGATTTTGAGGCGAAATATTTTAAACACATGAGATCTGCCGGAATGAAGGCGCACCTTAAAGAATTGCTTCAAAGTGCTGAGACCTGGGGAGCATTAGACAAATGGGAAAGCAGATGGGTAAAGAAAAGAGACAAGAGAAAGAGTGAATCTTGGGAGCTGACTGAAAATGTGCAGCAGGATAAAGATCCAGTAAAGATTTTACCAATGAAGGAGATTCCAGGGGGAAATTTTGTTCATGTCCCGTGTAGCAGAAGTGACGTTCTGTCATTTACAAATGAGTATCCAAAATTGAAAGTAAAGCCAGTAGAATGGTATTAGCAGACAGACAGGTTTGTACAACTTGTGAAGTGTTTGAGGGAGGACTTGAACACATTATTAGATAGTGGTTCCAACTGACTTGTGGATCGAGTGTAAGAGGAGTGCAGACTGGCCAACAGGTGAACCAGAAAGAGACAAGAATACAGGTGCACCATCTCCTGAAGTAATGAAATATTACTATAAAGTGATTGAGTATCTGAAATCAAGAATTTCACCCAAGAATATTGATTGGCAGAGGATTGACAGGACAGCTCAGGAAGCAAAGGAGTCGATACATATGTATTATGAGAGATTCTTGCAGGCATTCAAGCATTACAGTGATACAGAGACAATTGAGGCAAAAGACATGATTCACTTTGTGTTCAAATTTGTGGAAGGATTGAGACCTGGGATTAGCCAGATGATTAAGAGTCATTTGATCTGCTGGCAAGCAGGTGTTGAGGTGTTGCAGTATGCCGAATACTGTAGTGATGAGATTGAGTTGAAGCAGAAAAAGTTTAAAGAAAAGGTGATGGTGATGCTGATTAAAGCAGCTCAAACAGGACTGCAAGGACATTTTCCACAGCAGTTACCACCGCAGCAGCAGGGAAACATGTTTCAGCCTCAGATGAGCGGTGGAGGTCGTGGAAGCAATATGAATCGTGGTCCAGACTTGAATACTGTAGTGGTTCAGAATGATGTGCAGGGGGTGAAGAAGCTATTGCCATGTCACATTTGTGGAGCCGTTGGACATTGTAAACGGGAGTGTCCGACGATGGTGCAGGAAGGTGTTGTTCAGGAAAGTAATGATATCGATTCAAATTCCCTGTGCATAAATGTCACAGTTGCAGCCGATGCAACAGTAGGTTTCCATGGTACTTAGACAGCAAATTCAAATACCTCAAGCTCCGATGGAGCAGCAACAGATGATGCTTTCTCAACAGGTCACAGATCAGAGGCATAACATAAATGGTAATACAGTGCACCAATTCCCATTACACAGTGAGAATGGAATAAATGATGAATGGACGAGTGACAGTTCAGATGGGGAGCCATGTGTGCTTGCGACTTCCTTAGAATTAGATCAAAGAGGACCCTATGTGAAGGGAAAGGTGATGGGTCACAAGGTTTCATTCTTGGTTGACACAGGAGCTACACACCCTACAGTGAGAAGTCCCAAATTTGCCCCTTTCAGGCAGTGCAGGTTGTGGGAGTAGCAAACCAGCATTTGACAAACCCAATTACAGATCCAGTTCAAGTTGAGATTGGCAATTTTCCGGGATTCCATAAATTTGTAGTCTGCGATTCAAGTCCAGTATCGTTACTGGGAAGAGACTTGTTCTGTAAAACAAGGTTTTTGATTACTTGTTCAAATGATGGAATTGAGATTCAGACGAATAGTGATGATGAAGAAGAAAAAGCCCCAGAGATAGAGGGCCCTTATTACAACCCTGGCGGTCGGTGATGAAGCGGCTGTAATACTGCCAACAGGGTAGTGGTAACTACCGCCAAATTATGACCATGGAGGAAACAGCTCAGACAGACAGCCACTTTAACACACAAACCGCCAGGGCAGAATCGACAGGCACCACAGCAGTAGCCGCCTACAGCCAGGCAGAAGTCAATATTCCACCCACCATATTAAGACACAAAATCCACCACCTTTTCCGGGGCAGTACCAACGACATCAAAAGCCTGGCGTAAACACTGCACAAAAGGGAAACGACTCACCTGTGGAGACTCTGGGAAGAACCACTCCGCCATGGAGCCAGAACTGTATATCTTCCCAATGCTCTTCTACGTCCTTCTCCACCACGAACATCAATGATGGCGAAGACGTCCACGGTGAGTACTGCCACCTAGCACACGGGTGAGGGAGGTAGGAAAAAGAGAGTGACACACACGTGCAACACCCTCACCTCCATCCCCACCCCCAACACCATACACAGAAGCAGATGCAGTAACATAACATATTGACCCCATTTTCATCAGGAAAAATGCAAGGACAACAGCAATAGATCAAAGTGAGTGTAATAAGATAAATATAGTAAAAATACGTGCATCCAAATCCAAAACTATATACATATTTACAAATGAAGGGACACTGCCCAGTCCTCAAAGTCCAAAGCCCCACTTGTCTCCTGCAACAACACGGAGAGAATACTGCAGGGGCATCAGTTCGAAAATAGGCAGGCACCTCAGAGGGACAGGGAACGGGGGGCTCCTCAGCAGGAAGAAGGAACAAATCCACTGGTCCTGGAGAAGGCAACGTGCCCTTTGCTTGGTCCTGGGGAGTGCTAGGCCAAAGTCTCTCAAGTGGGTGACTTGCCCACATGCTTTGGAGGGGGCATCGTGCCCTGTGATCTTCATCCTGGGGAGAATGGGGTGAGTGGATGGATTCTCTACTGGATCTGGAGGGGGCATCGTGCCCTGTGATCTTCATCCTGGGGAGGATGGGGTGAGTGGATGGCTTCTCCGCTGGTTCTGGAGGGGGCATCGTGCCCTGTGATCTTCATCCTGGGGAGGATGGGGTGAGTGGATGGCTTCTGCGCTGGTTCTGGAGGGGGCATCGTGCCCTGTGATCTTCATCCTGGGGAGGATGGGGTGAGTGGATGGCTTCTCCACTGGTTCTGGATGGGGCATTGTTCCCTGTGATCTTCATCCTGGGGAGGATGGGGTAGGTGGGTGGCTTCTCCGCTAGTTCTGGAGGAGGCATCTTCATCCTGGGGAGGATGGGGTGAGTGGATGGCTTCTCCGCTGGTTCTGGAGGGGGCATTATGCCCTGTGAGCTTTATCCTGAGGAGGATGGGGTGAGTGGATGGCATCGCCACTGGTTCAGGAGGGGGCATTGTGCCCTGTGATGCAGGTCTTGTGGAGTGCATGGTCACAGTCTCTCAGCTGAGTGTCATACCACAGAATTTGAAGGGGCAGCCCGCACAACAGCCCATGGATACAGGCCTACACACTGTCCGCCGGCGGTGATGGCTGCTCAGTCGTGGCAGTGGTGGTGCTGCTGCTGGTAGTGGAGGGGGGAGGCTCCTGCCCATCCTCGCACCTTCAGACAGCTACCCACTGGTGCTGCTGGTGGTGGTGCTGGTGGCGGTGCAGCTGCTGCTGCTGGTAGTGGTGGGGGAAGGCTCCAGCCCATCCCCTGCAGCCTTGGACGGCTGCCTACTGGTGCTGCTGCTGCTGCTGGTGGTGCTGTTGGTGGAGCTGGTGGTGGGGGGAGGCTCCAGCCCATCCCCTGCAGCCTTGGACGGCTGCACCACCATGGTTGGTGGTGTGGGCTCCAACTGAGTCCCAGCATTAGGCCCCTTATCCTTTCTGCGTGCTGGTGCAGGCCCTTGCCCTTCCTGGCAGCAGCTGGGGATTCCTCCTTCCCCTTCCTGGCAGCAGCTTGGGATTCCTCCTTGCCTTTCCTTGCAGCAGCTGGGGTGGCACCTTTCCCTCCTTTCAGCAGCTGGGGGTGGCACATTTCCCTTCCTTTCAGCAGCTGGGGTGGCTCCTGGCCCTTCCTGGCAAGTCTTGGGGCAGGCACCCTTTCCGTGTGGCTGAGATCCTTTACCATCAGTAGTTGCTATGTACACACTTGATGGATGGGGGCACGAGGGGAAGGGAAGAGGTCAACGGTGGAGAAGAAAAGCTTCTTAGGGACATTGGGGTGGGAAGAGGGAGAAGGTTTGGGAGTGGAGGAAGAGGGAGTGGTTGTGGGAGGTGTCTGTTTGCTGTGTCTGGATGCAGGTGCATGGGCTTGATGCTGTTGTGAGGTGAATGGCTGTTGGGTGTCTGAGTGCTTGTGTTTGTGTACTTGGGAGGGGGGCACAGACACAGTGGGAGAGGACACAGGGTACGTGTGCATGGATGTTGGGGTGGTGTCTGCAGGTGAGGTATGTGTTCTGCTAGGTGTGGTGGTGATGGTGGTAGTGGATGAGGATGTAGCGCATGCAGGTGTGAGCATAGACACAACTGGGAGGGAGGTGGAGGAGGAGGAGGACGGGGACACAGTGGAGGCATTGGATGTTGGTATGTCTGCATCTGGATGGTGTTTGTGTGAGTGCCTGTGGGATGATGTGTGGTGCTTGTGGTTGCCTGTGCCACTCTTGTGTGTTTTCCTGTGTGCATGCTTGCCTACCTGTGTGTTTGGGATAGGTTGGGGTTGAGGGGAATGGGACTGGGGAGAGGAAGTTTGAGGGGGGAGGGTTGAAACAGGGACAATGGCTGCCATCAGAGAGGAGGCCAGAGCCTGGATTGATCTCTGTTGGGCTGCCAAGCCAGTGTGAATGCCCTCTAGAAATGCATTGGTCTGTTGCATTTGGGTTGCCAGCCCCTGGATGGCCCCGGGATGGCATTCACAATGGTTGACTTCCCTACAGAGATGGATCACAGGAGGTCAATAGGCTCCTCACTCAGGGCAGCAGGGCTAACTGGGGCAGGGCTTGATGTGCCTGGGGCGAAGAACTCGCTGAGGGGCTGCTGGGAGGGCAGTGGTGGTATGGGGGTGGAGGATGTACCTGTAGCTGGGGTGGGCACAGAGGTGTCCGCTACCACCAGGGAGCTTCCTTTGGAGGAGGTAGCTGTGTCCAACTGCCCCCTCCAGTCTCCACCGTGGTGCTCCCCTCGCCCTCCGTCCCACTGGGGCCCTCACCATCAGTGGACTCTGCCTCCTGGGTCCTGTGGGATGCAGCTCCCTCCATTCCAGGTCCCACTGCTCCTTCACCAGATGATGCTAATGCACATAAGGACAGGTGACAAAACAAAAAGGGGGGGAGAGACACAGGATACACTTGGTCAATTGCTGCACCAACACCACCGTTGGCGTACACAACACACTCACACACAGGGAACAGCTCTACGCACTAGGCAATGACCTACCAGTAGCAATGCTAGTCACCAGGGCATGGGGAGGGATACATACCGCCAACTGCAGCATACATGGGACCCACATAGCCCTGCCCAGTAATGGATGCCTACTAGCCAGGTTGGACGAAATTCACATCAGAACCCTGCCCAACATGGAACCTACTCTGCAATGTCAGGCCTGGCCTAGTGGCACCCATAGGCACACATTGCCCACCCGGACACCACCCCACCAGGCGTAAGTAGTGATGATGGGCACTGTACTCACCCCCTTGTGGCCACTGTGATGCCTCCAATCGCCCATCCAGCTCCGGATAGGCCCCCACCAGTATGCGGGGGTCAGAGTTCAACGGACACCCCTTCCTCGTTGGGAGGCCACCCCAGCTGGGCCTCTGCTGTCTTCAGTGCCCAGCATCTCATGTCCTCTCACTATTTCTGACAGTGGGTGCTCTGCCTGCCGTAGACCCCCAGGGTCCACATGTCCTTGGTGATGGCACACCATATACCCTTCTTTTGATGGGCACTGACCTGCAGAGGAAATATACACAGGGAATGGTATTAGTTAGACCATCCTGCCTGTTACACTCATGGCCCACCATATCCCGTTACCATTTCCCTTATGCACAGACATGGCCCAGCATAAATGCTGCACGCTGCCCAGGGCCCATTCAGCAACCCCCCAACACGAGGTCTTCACACACAGCACTTCATGCATTCATGCCCCATGCATCATGCTCACAGTGTACTCACCTGTTGGTCTGGAGGCCCATACAGCAGTTGGTACTGGGGTAGGACCCCATCCACCAGTCTCTCCAACTCCGCCGAGGTGAATGCAGGGGCCCTTTCCACAGCTACACGAGCCATGGTAGGTTCTAGACCTGGGTGACCGCAGCACATGCAGTGTAGGTCCTCTCCTATTGAAGGTCAGGTAGCAATAAGTGTAGAGATAGAAAATGGCAGTGATGTCCGCGGCGGGCATACCGTCACCGCTGGCGTACATCACCATTGGCCACTGTACCCCATCGGACCTAATGATAACCAATGAGGAGTTGCATGGCGGTTTCCGACCGCCTCACGCAACGACGCACATCGTCAGCGGAATTACCTCACTTCCACCTGTCCCTCCATACAGGACAGGCAGATGCCATTTTGGGGGGGGGAGCAGGCCATGTATCGTAACTGCGTCACCGTTCACAATTGTACATTCAGGACATATGCCACTAATAAATTATAAAAATCACATCATGCATTGAACTGTAGTGGTTACAATGTACAGATATTGACCGGCTCCTCACTCTTTTGCCCCATAGATTGCAACCCCTGCGGATGAATAGGAGATGGAGACGACATCCCCCGTGTACAGAACCTTGGTGTACTTGGCAACAATGGAGGACAGGCACATCATCCTCACCTACAGACTTGACAGGTCCACAATCACAGAGCTGTCTGCCCAACTGGAGCCTGACCTGATATCTGCTACCAGTCACCCCACTGGGATCCCCCCTCTTGTGCAAGTGCTATCTGTGCTCAATTTCTTGGCAACTGGTTCTTTCCAAGTGACAGTGGGCTCGGCAGCAGGAATGTCACAGCCAATGTTTTCAATCGTGCTCACAAGAGTGTTGTCTGCCCTGATTAAACACATGTGCAGCTACATCGTTTTCCCCCAGGTGGAGGATTTGGCCACAGTGAAGACTGACGTCTATGCAATGGGACATATCCCCAACATTGAAAGAAGAGTGGCCAGGGCACACCAGTAACATGAATCCTGATCCTGATACTGTTCAAGAATTAATAGAAAGTTCGTTCTTGGAAGATGATGTGTAGATATTTATTATAAGTGCAGGTAGAAAGTAGAAATCTCAAGCAAGAGACTGCGTTGTACAAAATGACCATATGTCCAGGGCAGCCAGATGGTGATAAATGGTCAGAGTTACAATAGGATATTAAAATGTAACAATAAGTTCATACAGCAAAACAGCCAACACGTGTTTCGTCTTCAAGACTTTGTCACGGCTTCAGATGTATATAAAACGTGAACACTCTGCCAAAACCCCGACGCGCACGGCACGGGATTACTCGCCACACGTAACTTGAGGCTTATCATGGCCATCATTTGCTAATACTATTTGACTTCTCCAAAGGACTCATGACGACCAGCAGCTTGATATATGCACCTTTCGTGTTTACATATACGTTTTACCATCTGGCTGCCCTGGACATATGGTCATTTTGTACAACACAGTCTCTTGTTTGAGATTTCTACTTTCTACCTGCACTTATAATAAATATCTACACATCATCTTCCAAGAACGAACTTTCTATTAATTCTTGAACAGTATCAGGATCAGGATTCATGTTACTGGTGTGCCCTGGCCACTCTTCTTTCAATATATAGGCAACCACCCACTCTTCAGTGTGTGGCCCTCCGACACCTGTGGTGGCAGGTGTTAGGGCTAGCCTGGCACCCAACACCATATTGTTCTAATTTATGATTTTGCTCGGTTTTCACAATTGACACACTATTTGCAGATGTGCAAGCACTCTTTGGCATCCGCCACCTTCTTCGTCTGATACCCCCAACATTATTGGGGCTATTGTTGGAACACATATAGCATTTGTCCCTCCTCCCCGGCAAAATGAACAGGTCTACAGAAATCAAAAAGGTTTTCACTCGATGAATGTGCAGATGGTGTTTGGTGGACCTGTACATCTCCAATGTCAATGCTAAGTATCCTGAGTTAGTGCATGATGCTTTTATCCTGAGGAATAGCAGCATCCCAAATGTGATGGCCCAACTCCAGAGGCACAGGGTGTGGCTAATAGGTGAGCCCTGGTTCCCACTCAGTGTATATTGGTAAATGGGTATGGTGTGGGCCATAAGTGTTAGTGTGTGGTTAACAGTTGTCCCTTGATATTTGCAGGGGTTACCCCAACCTCTCTTGGCTACTGACCCCTGTGAGGAATCCCAGGACAAGGGCAGAGGAACATTACAATGAGGCACATGGGCGAACAAGAAGGATAATTCAACGTACATTTGGCCTCCTGAAGGCGAGGTTTAGGTGCCTCGATCTAACAGGTGGATCCCTGTGCTACTCACCCAAGAAGGTCTGCCAGATCATTGTGGCATGCTGTATGTTGTACAACCTTTTCTTGAGACGACATGTGCCTTTTCTGCAGGAGGAGGAGTCTGGAGATGGCCGTGTGGCAGCAGTGGACCCTGTGGACAGTGAAGATGAAGAACAGAACTGCAGTGATACGTCAATACTTCCGAGGACACACAGGTAAGACAGTGTAACTCCACATTTCATTGACAGTTTAATGTTAGACATTGTCACTGGCAGGCTGTAACTTCCTACTTCTATGGCCACTCACTGTACCCTTTGGCATCCACATTTGCAGATATTGGTGCCCCACTATTGCTCCTTGTGTATTCACTGCAGCCAACTACAGGTCTTTACTATGTATACATTACTGTACAGTTGAATTGCAATGTTTAAACCTTGTTAAACAAACACATACTTCAATCGTTTGACATACTCCATACTTGTATTTTTTCAAAGTGTGTTTATTGCAGTGCTCTGAAGAAAAGTGGGAAGTGCCATGGGCTGGGTTGATGAAGGAGGAAAGTCCAGGGTAGAGTCCAGTCTATTTATAGCACAGGTGCATTGTCCAAGGGGGCATAGGAAGGGGAGAAATGGTAGTTCAAGGTGGACAGAGTGACAGAGTGGGACACAAGGGTGACAATCATGAGAGTCTTATTTCCTGGCAGGCATCTTGGCAATAGTCTCTGGTTTCTGCCTGGATCGCAGGGAACGTTTGCAGGGTGGTTCACCTTCTGCATGGGGAGGGGCGCTGGTGGCCTGTTGGTCCTGTGGCAGGGCCTCCTGTCCACTAGCGGCAGCGGCGGTGGAGGGCTGTTCAGTAGTCTGGCTAGTGGCAGGGGCACCCTGGTGTGACACTGCCTCTATCATAATGTTGGCCATGTCTGCCAGCACCCCTGCAATGGAGACCAGGGTGGTGTTAATGGACTTAAAGTCCTACCCAGCTACTGTCCCTCCTGCAGCTGCATGTTCTCCTGTAACTTGTCCGTGATCTGGCCCAGTGTATCCTGGGAACGTTGGTATTCTCCCAAGATCGCGGTGAGTGCCCTCTGGAGAGTCAGTTCCCTGGGCCTGTCCTCCCCCTGGCACACAGCACTCCTCCCAGTTACCTGTTGTCCTGTGCCTCTGTCCTATGAACCGTGTGCCCACTGCCACTGACCCCAGGTCCCTGATTGTCCTGGGTTTGTGGGGTGTCCTGGGGTCCGTGTAGGGGTGGACACACTGCTGATTGACGTGTCCTGGGGACAGAGGTATGGGCCCACTGGGTGTGTGCCGTGGTGGTGTTTCCTGAGTTGGGAGACTCAGTGGTAGTGTGTGACTGTGCCTGGGTAACCGACTGTCCGGAGGTCCCTGGTGGGCCAGGTTGGTAGTCCAGATCCAGGCGAGCAGAGCTGCTGTCATCACTGTGGGCCTCTTCTGTGGGGAGACTGGATGTTGCTGGTACCTCTCCTCCGGTGACGTTGGCTGGGATACCTGGGGGGGATGTAAATGCAGTGTTATTGTTTCTGTGTGTGACATATTGTGCATGGGTGGGTTGCCCTCCATGGTTGTTATTGCCCTGGCAGCTTTGCCTTGTATTTGGAGGGCTAGCTGTTTCCCTCTGGTGTGCATGCTTTAGTGATAGATATCCATGCAGGTCTGTGTGTGATGTCCCTGCATTGGTGGTACATGCAGGGCTTGGGATGGGAATGGGTGAGATGTGATGGTGGGGTGTGTGGGAGGTGGTGGAGTGATGGGCGTGAGGGTGGGGCAATGTGATGGCATGTGGGTAGGGGGATGATAGAAATAGTTGAGAGTTGACTTACCAGAGTCCAGTCCTCCTCCTGCTCCTGCCAGGCCCTCAGGATGCATGATTGCCAAGGCTTGCTCCTCTCATGTTGTTAGTTGTGAGGGAGGAGGTGGAGGTCCACCGCCAGTCCTATGTAAAGCTAATTGGTGACTTGCTGCCACGGAACACACCTTTCCCCGTAGGTCGTTCCACCTCTTCCTGATGTCATCCCTTGTTCTAGGGTATTGTCCCACGGTGTTGACACTGTCCACGATTCTCTACCATAGCTCCATCTTCCTAGCAATGGATATCTGCTGCACCTGTGATCCAAATAGCTGTTGCTCTACCTGGATGATTTCCTCCACCATGACCCTTAGCTCCTCCTCAGAAAATCTGGGGTGTCTTTGTAGTGCCATGGGTGTAGTGTGAGTGGTGAGGGTGAGGGTGTGTAGGGTGATGGGTTGGGGTGTGTCTTGTGAGGTGCGTGGGTGGTTTATAGGTGATGGTATGTGGCTCTGGGTGTGTGGGTGCTCTTGCTGTCTCTGTCCGTTGGCAATAGTTTGTATTCGTAAAGGGTTGTGGGTAATGTGTGTGTGTGTTTTACAGTGGTGTGGGTGTGTTGGTGTGGTGTGTGTTGTGTGTCAGGTGTGTGTACTTTGAATTGTCCAATGTGGTGTTGTTTTGTTTGAGTGTGTGTATTTTGAGCGCAGCGGTATGTACCGCAAATGGTTTACCGTGGTTGAATGTCCGCTGTGGTGATTCGTGGGTCATAATGTGATGAGCGTTGTTCTGTTCGGCGTAACGTTGTGGGTTTGGATACCACCAGTTTATCACTGACTTTTGGTGTGGCGGAGTTGTGTCTGTGGCTTTATGGTGACGGATTGGTATATGAGTGTCATAATATGGTAAGCGGATATCTGCTGTGGCGGTATGTTGGTGGCACTCAGCATGGCGGTAAGTGGGATTTATCGCTAATGTCATAATGACAGCCAGAGTGTGAAACCACAAATGAGGAGTACCCATTGATTGAGTTTTTCCTGATGTTCACAGTGAAAGAGCTCCATCCTGATTTGCAGTGAATGGTAAAAGAGAAAGTGTGGGATTTGACAGGAAAAGAAGTAGGTTTGATAAAGTGAGTGGAGCCAGTCAAGGTTACTGTAAAACCAAATTCAGTTTTCCCTCAACTTCCACAGTACTATATGCCACAAGATTTCCTTCTGAAAGTAGCTCAGATAATTGCAGACTTTGTCAAGAAAGGGGTTCTGAAAGAAGTATTGAGCAGCCCATGTAATTCACCAACAATGGGTTTGAAAAAGCCCTTTGGGAAGGTTCGGATTGTTCAGTACTTGAGAAAGATAAATGAGATTGTGATCAAATGTTGTCCCGTGGGGCTAAATCCAGGTGTGATAATGTTCCATGTCCCATGTGATGCCGAGCAGTTCACTGTTATCGATTTGTCACAAGCTTTCTTTTCATGAGGACAGCCAATTTCTCTTTTGCTTTAAATTCCTGGATCGAGTTTATTGCTGGTGCAGAATTCCTCAAGGGTTTTCAGAGTCAAATTCCATATTCGAACAGAGTTTGAAAAATAATTTGGATACATTGGAATTGCCTTTCATTTGGACTTTTTTCCTTTGCAGGCTCATCGCCAATCTTTTTGCCTCAGGCCTCCTATTTTTTCTGACCTGTTTTTGTTGGCTTTTGAACTCTGAGCACTTTATCACTGCTAACCAGTGCTAAAATGCATATGCTCTCTGCGTAAATTGTATTGTTAATTGGATTTCCATGATTGGCATATTTGATATACTGGCAAGTCCCTAGTACAGTGTTGATAGGTTGATTCTTCTTTACCCTGACTAGAGTGAGGGTCCTTGCTTGGACAGGGGGTACCCTGACTGCCAACCAAAGACCTTATTTCTAACATTGGTGATCAGCGGATGGGATTGGACTTGTATTTGTACTTGACGTACAGTGATTGAAAGTTGTTTTCAATGCAGACACACTACTTGACCACATACTACTTGTCTTGTGATTTTTGCTTTTTCTCTTGGGACTCTATTTGTTCTACTTCCATGTTTTGCTGATCCCTTGATTGACTTTTCTTTGAACTTCATTGGGAACTTGTTTCTGCCTTTGGAACTTTGCACTTGCTTTCCATCATGTTTCAATCTGAAGATGCACCGACTGGAGCTGTGTTTGAATTAGGGAAACTGAAAAGGTGCTCAGTTGCTCAATTGAAACAGTTCTGTATAGATCTTGTCTGTCCAATTAAGAGCTCCACCAGGAAGGGGGAGCTGGAAAAGTCACTGAGGGCCTGGGTGACAGTCAAGGAGTGTGGCAGGCACACTGAGGAGGAGGATGTGGATGAGGAAGTGCAGAGTGTACACAGTGATGTAGTGGAGGTACCTGTTACACCTGGGGGGGGTCCTCAGGAGGGGTAGCAGGGTGTCATCCAGGGTCTGACCCCTGAAGAGTTATAGGACAGATAGGCAGAGAGGATTCACCAGTTGGAGTTGGAATATTTTAGGAGGGAAAAGGAAATGGAAAAGAAAAGGAGGGATTTAGAGATAAAAAAAAATATGTTGGCTTATGAGCTAAAACGAAGGAGCTGGAAGTCATGAGGGCTGAGTCCAGCTGTAATGGTGGCAGCAACAATTCTATATCCAGTCCTGCTGAAGAAGTGCACAAGCCCAGAGATGTAGTGCCCTACTTCAAGTAGGGGGTTAACACACACCAGGAGGTTCAGGGGTATGAGGTAGCTCTACTGATACACAGGGCCCCTGAGGTGGACTGAGGAACTGGCATGGGGAGTCATATTCCTACTGGTGGGAAGGACACTCTACTGGCTCTAGGTGAGAGTGAAAGGGAGAGGGGTTTCCCCCAGGTAGAAGTCCTGGTTAGGGAGTGTGGAGACATCCCGGAAGAGTGTGCATTGAGTGTCAGGGACAGTCAGGTGCTGTCTCACCAGTCTCAGGAGGGTGATGTTGGGTACGTCTTCAAGGCTGTCACTGGATGGTTGGGTGAAGGGTAGTTTGGTTAATTCATGTGAGGGGCTGAGTGATGAAATTGCTGGAGAGCATACGTCTAGTCTTTATTTTCCAGAGCTACACCAACACCAGGTGGAGTGTGAGTTCTCTGGCCTCAGGGAACTTACACTGGAAGCAGACATCTGGGTGAGTACCAGAGAGTCTTAAGAGGCATTAGGGGGTGCTCCTGAGGGGAGTGGTCTAGGTATTTCCCAAGCAGGTGAGGTAGAGGAGGATTGCAGTCTCCCAGGTAGGTCCTAGTGTAGTGGGATGGCTGAGGGACCCCATGTCCAGTCTCAGAGGAGAGGGAATGGGGATGGGCTGAGGCCCAGGATGCCCAAGATCCAGTCCCAGGTCCTGGATGGTTCCATGAGGGAACACCAGGAGGGGAGCCTAGCCTGTACAGTAGTGCCATCTGCAGAGAGAGACCCCACAGTGTCAGGAGAACTTGGGGGGGGGGGGGCAGCTGCAGTCAGCGTTCCATCAGTTCTGGTGTCTGGCAGTACCACTCCTAGTGAGGGGGTGCAGAACTCCGGACAGAGGGTTGAGAGGGGGTTTCGGACCCCAGTAGAGAACCAGGAGGGTCAGGGGTCAGCTCTGAGAGCAGAGACCCCCAGAAATTACCTTGGTGAGACCATTTCTGGGTTGGGGGGAATCCAGACTCTGCCAGATGGGCAGGGGTCAGGAGATCTGCGACAGCCAGACTCTTGTGTGGCCCTTGGGGATGGTGTGTCCCTTGTGGGGGGTAGGTGTGCCCCCCAGGAACTCCTGGTGTGCCAGGTAATGGTTGCTCTGCAGGGTGGTGACTCTGGGTTAAATGATCAGGTTCACAGGGTAAAATCTGACCTGATGGGGAGTAGGTGTGCTCTCAAGGAAATCCTGGTGCAGCAGGCAATGGTCCAGTCTGAGGATACAGACCCTTGAATGGAGGATCAGATGCAGGGGATAAACCCTGACCTGAAGGGGGGTGGTTTTCCCAATCACCCCCCGGTGTGATTTCTAGGGGTACTCTCCCTGAGGGGGTTGCAGAACCCTGGGAGTGTGGGCAGGGGAGGGAGAGACTCACCCCTGACCCCAGTTCAATCTAAGGGTACAGACCCTGGATTGGAAGGTCAGGATCAGGGTGTACCCCTGACCTGGAGGGAGGGGTTACTACTAGCAGTGCCTCTACCATCTTTCTTCTGGGGGGCACTCCTAGTTGGGGGGTGCAGGACTCCATAAGGGAGGGCAGGGGTAGGGAAACTTCACCCCTGGCCCTGGTCCAACCTCAAGGTACAGACCCCAGTTTGGAAGAACAGTTGCAGGTTAACATCCCTGCACTGGTGGGAGAATTGTACAGGACTGCTTCTACAAGCATCCTGACAATTCTGGGCTCTGGGGGTGCCACTTCTGGATGGAGGGTACAGAGCCCTAGAGGGGATGACCAGGGTCAGGCTGTCATCCCTGACCTGGTGGAATGGAGAGTGGTAAAGGGTGGCAGGCACTTGGGGCTACCGCCCCCTACTCTCCACAGTCATGGTGGTTGGAGAGCCTTGAGAGGCCTGGGACCTGACTCTCATCCCTGACAGCTGTCAGTGGACACTGTGACTTGCTGTCCTGGTGGACAGAGCTGGGGGGGACAAGACTCACACCCAGGGGGTGGAGGGCCACACCACTGTGTTAGCCCTGGTGGTACTATCTGCCCACTGGGATACATCTGCTAGCAAAGTAAAGTTAGGTGCTGCACAGATGGTATCTACAGATGAGGAGAAGGGGTTCCCATGGGTTAGCTTAGTGGGCCCGGAGATTATGGACAGAGGGATCCAACTGGAGTCAGGAAGACGTAGAACTGGAACATCCCCCTGCTGTTGTGAGCCTGGGTCCCTGTTCTATCGCCCCAAATAGGGAAGTCCATCAATGTATTGATTGGTCTCCCCTGGCTTTAGGCTTTAGGCTGGTAGGGGGTCGTGCTGGACTTTTTTCCTTTGCAGGGTCATCTCCAATCTTTTTGGCTCATGCCTCCTATTTTTTCTGACCTATTTGTGTTGGCTTCAGAACTCTGAGCAATTTACCACTGCTAACCAGTGCCAAAGTGCCTATGCTCTCTTTGTAAATTTATTCTTAATTGGATTTCCATGATTGGCATATTTGAGTTACTGGTAAGTCCCTAGTACAGTGCACTAGAGGTGCCCAGGGCCTGTTAATCAAATGCTACTAGTTGGCCTGTAGCACTGGTTGTGCCACCCACATTAGTAGCTCTGTAAACATGGCTCAGACCTGCCACTGCAGTGTCTGTATGTGCAGTTTTAAACTACCAATACACCTTGCCAATTGTACCCACTTGCCAGGCCTAAACCTTCCCCTTTCTTACATGTAAGACACTCCTACGGTAGGCCCTAGATAGCCCCATGGGCAGGGTGCAGTGTATGTTTAAGGTAGGACAAATAGTAATGTGTTTGATATGTCCTGACAGTGAAATACTGCCAAATTCGGTTTTCACTGTTGCAAGGTCTATCTCTGTCATAGGTAAACATGGGGGCTGCCTTTAAAAATGATTAAAGCGTAGATTCCCTTTGGGAGCAGAAAGACATGTGGAGTTTGGGTCTCTATACTCACAATTTAAAAATACATCTTTTAGTAAAGTTGGTTTTAAGATTGTATGTTTGAAAATGCTACTTTTAGAAAGTGGGCATTTTCTTGCTTAAACCTTTCTCTGAGTCTGCATGTTTGTGGATTCCCTGTCTGGGTCAGTTTGACAGTTGGGCTGTTTGCACCTCTCTCTAAACAGTGACGCAAAGGGAGCTGGGGTGTAGCCTGCATATCCTGATGAGCCATCTGTGCTAGGAGGGAGGGGAGGAGTGGTCACTTGCACCTGAAAGGACTGTGCCTGCACTTACACAATGCAGTTTCCAACCCCCTGGTGTGTGTCTGGGGCCTGGTGTGTGCAAGGCATGATTTCACAAACAAGAGAGACTTTCCTTTGTAAGCCTACTTCAAAGGCCAAAATGGGTATAAGAAGGACACCCAAAACCACAGACGTTAGATCACTTCTGGAAATCAAGAGGAACCTCTGCCTGCAGAAGAATTGCAGAGCTGAGTAGAAGTGCTGACCTGCCTGAGACTGTGCTTTGTGGAGCTATCCTGCAGTTGCTGCTTCTGTCTGTGAAAGAGGACAAAGACTGGACTTTGTGTGCCTTCCTGCTTGTAAAGAAATCTCCAAGGGCTTGTCCTGAGCTTGCCTCCTGTTGACGTCTCAGGGCCATCAAAGACGTCTCCTGCCAGCACCTGGACTCTCTGCTGAGACTCCTGCCCTGCTAAGTGGTGCCCTATCTAGTTCCTGGGGCCTTGACAGGTGAAGCTAGCAGACCAAGCTTGAACATCCACGCACAGACTGCTGTGCGGGGAAATTTCCGACACAACCTCCGAGAGCGGCTGAAGAAACGATGCGCCGCCAGCTCCGTGGCTGAAATTGATGCATCGCTTGCAACCCGGCTGGGAGATTGACGCACGTGGCTGGAGAGACGACGCACCGCATCGCTGACGGAGACTGGTAATGTCGCAACCCACACAGCACGGTTTTGCTATCACTGTGTGGCAGGATTTTTTACGCAAACCTTGCTGAGCACGAAAAGACGACGCAACGCCTGCCTGGACCCTAGTGCTGCCCGGATCCACGCATTGCTCCCCTGCGGGAAAGAAAAATGATGCACCCCGGCCCGACCAGAGAAGGAGAAATGATGCACGATCTCACCTTCGGGTGAGAAATTGATGCACTGCTTACCTTTTTTGAGACACACTCGCCTGTGCGTGTTATTTTGACGCTACCCAGGCACTTTTCAACACTAACAGTGTTTCACCTGTTTTCATAAGGATTTAAGACTCTTTTTACTTTTTAATCAATAACTTGACTTGTGTATGTTGGATTTTTGTTGTTTTGGTCTTGTTTTGTTTAGATAAATATTTTCTATTTTTCTAAACCTGTGCTGTGTCATTTTGTAGTGTTTTCATTAAGTTACTGTGTGTGTTGCTACAAATATTTTACACCTAGCACTCTGAAGTTAAACCTGCCTGCTCGTGCCGAGCTACCAAGCGGGTGAGCGGAGGTTAGCTGAGGGTGATTCTCCTTTACCCTGACTAGAGTGAGGGTCCTTGCTTAGACAGGGGGTAACCTAACTGCCAACAAAAAACCCCATTTCTAACACTCTCCAATCGACCCTGGTGCAGTACATTGAAGACTTACTGATTGCATCCAAAAAAAGGGACGAATACAAGTATGAAATGATTGCCATGTTGAACCATTTTGGAAAGAATGGTCACAAAGTGTCACCGCTTAAATTACAGTATTGTCAGAAGGTAGTGAAATATTTTGGTCATCAGATTGAGAAGGTTCAAGAAAGATATCCAGAGAAGGGATTACAACCATATTGCTGATAAATCCCCTGATTACGAAGAGAGATGTCAGGATGTTTTGGGGAATGGCGGGTTATTGTCGCCAATGGATTCCGAATTTCTCAGTCATTTCAAGACCACTGCAGAAGCTGACTCATTAGGAAGTCACTGATCCCATAGTGTTAGACCAGGATGAAATGAAAGCATTCACTGAATTGAGAGAGAGTTTGTACAGGGCTCCAGCGTTGGGTATGCCTGATTACATGAAACCTTTCACATTGTTTTGTCATGAGCGTGATGCTTGTTCTTTGTCTGTCTTGACACGGGTCCATGGAGGTGTGAATCACCCATATTTTTCAGCTACTTTGGCCCCACTTGCAGCAGCCTTACCAGGCTGTTTGTGCAACATTTGGTCAAAGCCTTACACAGTGTGTGGGCATTGTGATGGGACATCCCCTGACTGTAATGGTCCCTCACTCTACTGAGATTCTACTTACAAGGACGAAAATCCAATAGTTAACTGGTGCAAGGTCGACTAGATATAAAACAAGTATTCTAGGGTCACCAAATGTATCATTGAAAAGATGTGCAGTGCTGAACCCGGCACAAAACCGAGACCTGACATTAGAGATACCCGATTGGAAGAAAATGACCAAATTATCTTTGTCAATGGTTCTTGTCTGAGAGACAATATAGGGACACTGAGAGCAGGATATGCTGTGTGCACAATTACAGGTACGTTGGAAGCTTCTTGGCTTTGAGGAGTATAGTCTTCCCAAGTAGCAGAACTGGTAGCCCTTACTAGAGCATGCCATATTTCTACTCAGCTGAAAGTTACAATCTATATAGCTAGTCAGTATGAATTCAGAATAGTCCATGATTTTGGCCAGTTGTGGTCACAGAGAGGTTTCCTGACCTCTTCTGGTTCATCAGTAAGAAATGGTGAGAGAATTAAAGGATTGTTACATGCTATTCAAATGCTTGAAAATAATTCCGTGGTGATATTCAGTGCACATCTGAAGTTGCAGGATTTGTATCACTGGGAAATGGATATGCGGATCAATTTGCAAGGTTTTGCGCATTGAACTGTATATCGTTCAAAGACAAGTGGGAACTTTTACCTCAAGAAGATTAAACTTGTACAAGCTATGCATTGAAAATAATTGACACTTTGGAAGAATTAAAAGCATTGCAGAATAATGTTGACAGGGAGGAAAAACGTTTGTGGAGCAAAATGAAATGTTTACAAAGACAAGATGAATTGTGGGTTTCCAAAGAGGGTCAATTAGTGTTACCAATTAGCCTGTTGTCTCAGATGGCAAGGTATTATCATGGTCAAGCACATATTGGGAGGGATGCAATGATTCATTTGATAAAACATGATTGGTTTAACCCAAAGTTTAGACAAGTTGCTGAAGCAGTTTGCCAACCATGTCATTTGCCAACAGCTAAACGCAGGGAATGGGATATTGGTTAATTTGAGCCACATTGGAAGAGTGGGAGGTCTATTCAGCAGAGAGCAAATGGATTTTATTGAGCTGCCTAAGTGTGGAGGTTTGAGATATGTGTGGGTGATTGTCTGCATCTTTAGTCACTGTATTGAGGCTTACCCTACTCGAAGAAATGATAGTCTCACACTAGTGATACTACTGCTTAGGGAACTGATACCACGTTTCGGATTTCCAATCTCTTTAGAATCAGATTGGGGAAGTCACTTCAACAATGAAATTATTAAATTACTATGTGCAGCAATAGACATTGAGCAGAAGGGTCATTGTAGTTACCGCCCTGAAGCATCAGGACTTGTGGAACAGATAAATGGTACATTGAAATCAAGAGTTGCAAAGATGTGTGCGTCCACAAATTTGAAATGGCCTGATGCATTGCCTTTAGTGTTGATGTCAAAGAGAAACACACCTGACAGGAAGATCCTCATGGGCAGAGCAATAAGATTACCAGCGGTGCCAGCAAATGCACTTGTCAACATTACAGATGATATGGCATTGGATTACTGTAAAGGTCTGGCTGATGTGGTTCGCTCTTTTTCTCAGCAGTTGGAAGCCACTAAACTGCCACCGATCTATCACCCAGGACACAACCTGAGAGTTAGAGACTGGGTTATGATCCGAAAAGACACAAGAAAGGCATGTTTGGAGCATCTTTGGAAGGGACCTTACCAGGTAGTTTTGAAAACTACCACAGCTGTGAAGTTTGCTGGAATTCCGAACTGGATTCATGCAAGTCTCACGAAGAAAGTGACATGTCCACTGGATCATGAAGAAGTGTTGTTGAGAGTACCAACAACAGTGAGACAAGTCTCAGGGCCGGAAGGAGAACAAAGGGGAACTGAGACCAGATCTGAGCCCATTGAGGATGGTTCAGTCACTCCTGTGAGAGATGAGGAAGGAGACCTCCAGGAGGGCGATGGAGAGCCTATCTCAATTGAGGCAGCAGGAGAGCCTAGCCAGAGGAGGGCTTTCCCAGAAGCAGATGATCTTGAGAGACAAACAAAGCAATTGCCAGACCCAGAAGGGAAAGGAGTTGAGGTGGATCAAAGTCAATGTGATCTGACTCCTCCTGAACAAGTTGCAGGTCGTCAAGAGAAAACACTACAGAACAAGGAGAAGATTGAAGTTTGACTCTGAAGAGAACACTGACACAGGGTCCACTGAAAGGAGACAAGTGGCCGGAGTCACAAGTGGAAAAAAGGGAAAGAAGTGGTTGTTGAATCAACAATCGAGAAAGAAGTAGATAGAACAAGAAGAGAAGATCTAAGTGAAGGACAGCTGAATGGTGATCGAAAATTGAAAAGAAAGAGAATAGCAAGTCGATGATACGCAGGTCCTGAATGGGCGTATGCAACTACAAATGAATGTCAGGAAGAGTTTATGTCTTTTTGTTTTGATACAGAAGTTCTGTGCCAGTATTTTGGCACATGAAAGAAGCTAATGAACTGAACTGTTGAAACAATCTGAGAGAAATGTTTGAGAAAGAGACTGTTGAAAGTAACCGGAAGAGACATTGATAACCTGATTTAACTTTTTGAAACCTGATTTTGCCAAAGCTGATAACTGATTTTGACAAGGGATCCTGGAAGTGAATCTCAAACTGCTGATATAAGACTTGTTTATTATTATTTTTTTTGCTGTAAGTTTTTCTAAAATGTCTTCTGCTTTCTGATTCTTTACAAATCATGAGTAACATTAGTCAACAAGGTAGAGTTGCTAGGTGCTGTAAATATATGAGCATTGGTTTGGCGATTATGGCCCTCATTACAACCTTGGCGGGGGGAGACTGCCCACCAAGGTTTTACCGCCGAGCGGCCGCCTCTGCGACCGCAATCCCACTGGCCGCATTATGACATCCTCACTGGGCCGGCGGGCAGAAACATAGGTGGTCATTACAACCCTGGCAGACGGTGTTAAAGCGGCGGTAAGACAGCCAACAGGCCGTCTGTAAAAAAATTGCAATTACGACCGTGGCGGAAACCAGCAACAAAGACAGCCACTTTAACACTCCGACCGCCACGGCGGTACAAACAGCTTAGCGGTCACCGCCAACAGACAGGCGGGAGACAATGTACCGCCCACACTATTATGACAGGCCAATCCGCCACCTTTTCCGGGGCGGATTCACCGCGGATAAAAACACAGCGGAAACAGGAATTCCGAAGGGAAAGCGCTCACCTCTACACACCCGAGGAACAAGGACACCATGGAACCGGAACTCCAAATTCTACCTGCGATAGTCTTCCTGCTCCTCTACCAGGAGCACGAACGCCGGTAGCGAAGACCACGGTGAGTACTGCACCTACGACACAGGGGAGGCAAAAAACAGGGACACACACACGCAACACCCCTACCCCCACCCTCACCCACTACAACACACACACTAATACATGTTGATACATTACAGTTACACCCCCCCAAGCCCCCAGAAGAATGCAAAGACAAAAGCAAATGAGTGTAACCATTGTAATCTATTAAAATCCGGTACTCAAAAATATATATACACTATAAACAAATATATACACCAATAATACAAGTCCAGGTATCGCACCATTTATAGTCCGTAGACCACTGGGCCCAAAATGCATGGGTGAGGCCCACACTCAATACCCGATCAAAACAGAGAGAACATTGCAGGGGTATCAGAAAGAAATACAACAGGCACCACAGGGGGAAGGGAAGGGGGGGCACCTCAGCCGGATGAGTGCACGACGCCAGATCCACGAGGGGGCTCAATGCCCACTGTTCAATCCTGGGGAGTGCAAAGCCACAGTCTCTCAAATCTCTACAGTGGGTGGTTTGCCCACTGCCATATCCTGGGGAGTGCAAAGCCACAGTCTCTCAAGTCTCTCCAGTGGGTGGGTTGCCCACTGCTTTATCCTGGGGAGTGCAAAGCCACAGGGGGTCATTCTGACCCTGGCGGTCACCGACCGCGGAAGCACCGCCAACAGGCTGGCGGTGCTTCCTGGGCCATTCTGACCGCTGCGGTAAAGCCGCAGTCAGAAAAGGGGAACCGGCGGTTTCCTGCCGGTTTACCCCTGGCCCAGGGAATCCTCCATGGCGGCGCTGCTTGCAGCGTCTCCATGGGGATTCCGACCCCCTTCCCGCCATCCTGTTCCTGCCGGTTTTTACCGCCAGGAACAGGATGGCGGGAACGGGTGTCATGGGGCCCCTGGGGGCCCCACAAAGATTTTCAGTGTCTGCTTTGCAGACACTGAAAATCGCGACGGGTGATACTGCACCCGTCGCACCCCTGCAAATCCGCCGGCTCCATTCGGAGCCGGCTTCCTCTTTGCAGGGGCTTTCCCGCTGGGCCGGCGGGTGATCTTTTGGAGATCGCCCGCCGGCCCAGCGGGAAAGTCAGAATGACCGCCGTGTTCATTTGACCGCGGTGCAGTCTTTTGGCGGTCTCTGCCCGGCGGGCGGCGCCCGCCGCCCGCCGGGGTCGGAATGACCCCCAGAGTCTCTCAAGTCTCTCCAGTGGGTGGTTTGCCCACTGCATTATCCTGGGGAGTGGAAAGCCACAGTCTCTCAAGTCTCTACAGTGGGTGGGTTGCCCACTGTTCAATCCTGGGGAGTGCAAAGCCACAGTCTCTCAAGTCTCACAAGTGGGTGGTTTGCCCACTGCCATATCCTGGGGAGAGCAAAGCCACAGTCTCTCAAGTGGATAACAGTCTCCACTGGTTCTGGAGGGGGACTGGTGCCCAGAGTGCTTCATGCTGTGAAGGACAGAGGTAGTGAATGGATGTCTCCACTGGTTCTGGAGGGGGACTTTTGCCCAGAGTGCTTCATCCTGTGAAGGACAGAGGTAGTGGATGGATCTCTCCACTGGTTCTGGAGGGGGACTGGAGCCCAAAGTGCTTCATCCTGTGAAGGACAGAGGTAGTGGATGGATCTCTCCACTGGTTCTGGAGAAGCTGGGCTGGGGTTGGCGGGGCCCTCCTGGGCAGCTGGGCTGAGGCTGGCGGGGCCCTCCTGCGCAGCTGGGATGGGGCTGGTGGTGGCCTCCTGGGCAGCGGGGATGATGGCAGTCTTCTCCGCCATGCAGCTCTTCCCAGACTTGCCTGGTTTCTTGTGGCCCTTCCCCACCTTGGGAGGTGTAACAGCTGACTCCACACTCCCACCGGGACCCCTGGGAGCGGCTTTGGTGGCTGGAGTCCCCCCCCTCTCCCGCCGGGCACTGGCCAACTTCTGATGCTTCACAGGGGGGGGACTGGCTGTGCTGTGGCTCCGTGCCACACTGGCTGTCCTGGTGGCCGGTGCACTCCACATACCTATAACAACAGGCACCACTGGTCCCGTAGATGTTGTGGCTGAGGTGCTACTTCGGGACCTATGAGAAGGATGGGGTAGGGGAGGTGTGGGAAAAAGGTCAAGGCTGGACAAGAAAATTCTTTTGGACACACTGGGACTGGTAGCTGGAGGGGGTTTGGGAGTGGAGGAAGAGGTGGTGGTAGTAGGAGGTGTACGTTTGGTGACTGGGTGCAGGTGCATGCGCTGGAGGCTGTCGTGAGGTGTATGGCTGTTGGGTGGGTGTGTGCCTGCGTTTGTGTATCTTCGGAGGGGGCGTCACAGACACACTGGGAGAGGACACAGGGGACGTGTGAATGGTAGTGTGGGTGGTGACTGCTCGTGAGCGGGGTGTGCTGGTGGGTGTGCTGGTGAGGGACGTAGTGGCTGTAGAGGTAGTGCATGCAGGTGTGAGTGTAGACGAGACTGGGAGGGAGGAGGGAGACAACGAGGAGGGGGACACAGTGGAGGCAGTGGATGTTGGTGTGTCTGCATGTGTGTGTTGCTTGCGTGAGTTCCTGTGGGATGTGTGGTGCTTATGTTTGCCTGAGCTTCCCTTGTGTGGTGAGGTGTGTGCAGGCTGGTCTGATGGTGTGCTTGGGATGGGCAGAGGTACAGGGGATTGGGTCTGGGTGGAGGAAGTTGGAGGGGGGAGGCTAGAGATGGGGACAATGGCTGCCATCAGTGCTGAGGCCAGAGTTTGAAAAGCTCGGTGAAGGGCCGTCTGACCAGAATGAATGCCCTCCAGGAAAGCATTAGTTTGTTGCAACTGCCTTTCTACACCCTGGATGGCATTCAAAATGGTAGACTGCCCAACAGTGAGTGACCTGAGGAGGTCAATGGCATCCTCACTGAGGGCAGCAGGGAGACTGGGGCAGGGCCTGAGGTGCCTGGGGCAAGGGTGATGCCCACCCTCTTGGGTGAGCAGGCACGGGGCGAAGGCTGAGGGGCTGCTGGGAGGGCGGTGCTGGTAGGGGGGGGGCAACTGTACCTGTAGATGTGGGGGGCACAGATGTTGCCACCACCACAAGGGAGCTCCCATCATAGGACAAGTCTGTGTCGCTGGTGTCAGCTCCTGTCCCCGTCGTGGAGCTCCCCTCGCCCTGCGTCCCATTGGTGAATTCCGAGTCCGTAGTCTCGCCCTCCAGGGCCATGTGGGATGCAGCTCCCTCATGCTGTGGTGCCACTGCTCCGCCGCCTGATGATGCTAATGCACCCAAGAACAGGAAGACCACAAAATGGGGGGGAGACAGAAGAAAGACATGTTCAGTGCATGGATTACCGCTACAGTTGGTGGACAAGACAGACACAGAGGCCCCCTGCACTACGCCACGCTCGTGGGCTCCACAGTGCAATTCCTGGGAAATGGCCTACAAGGCTATGGACGACATCTGCACACATAGATGACACAGGGGCATGAATAGCTGTACTTGGCACTCTACAGAGGTGGGGTGGGGGCCACAGGACCATGCCTTACGGAGGGGCCTAGCCTACGGAACTCGCCTTGGCCTAGAGAAACCCACAGCCCTCCTCCCCCACCCAGACAACTCCACTGCACGCAAAGTCAGCAGAATGAGAGTGTACTCACCCCCTTGTGTCTGCTGTGATGCCCTCAAGCACCCATCCAACTCCGGGTAGGCCACCGCCAGGATCCTGAACATCAGGGGGGTCATGGTTCGACGGGCACCCCTCCCAACGTTGGGAGGCCATCCCCAGCTGAGCCTCCGCCGTCTTCTTGCTCCAGCGGCGAATGTCCTCCCATCTTTTCCGGCAGTGGGTGCTCCGTCTGTGGTAGACCCCCAGGGACCGGTCGTTGGTGATGGCATGCCAAATATCTTTCTTCTGGTGGGTGCTGACCTACATGAAATGTACAGGGGAAGAAGAGAAGTCATTACCAACTGCACCGTTAAAGTGAGTGGCCCCCATGCCTACCCTTGCCATGTGGCACATGCACTCAACGTCTTACATGCACACAGCACTCTGCCCCCTTCCTTCTTACATCCAGCCCTCTCCACACAGGCATAGCCCATACAGCATGCTCCCTGTGTACTTACCTGTTTGTCTGGAGGACCGTAGAGTAGCGTGTACTGGGGGAGGACCCCATCAACGAGCTTCTCCAACTCCTCCGATGTGAAGGCAGGGGCCCCTTCCCCAGACGCACGAGCCATTGTCTCTTCCAGACTGAGGTCACAGCAGCACTTGCAGTGTAGGTCCTCTCCTGTCAAAGATCAGGTATCGAGTGATTGAAGTGATAGAAAATGGCGGTCATGTCCACGGCGGTGCGTACCATCACCGCTGCCGTATGTCGTCATTGGCTCCTGGGACCCATAGGGTCCAATGTTAACCAATGCAGCATTGCGCCGCGGTCTCAGACCGCCTACCGCGACGGTGTACAACGCCAGCGCAGTTACCTCACATCCCATTGTCCCACTTTAGAGGTCAGGCAGCTGCCATTTCAAGGGTCCACATGGCCTCATTTTCAACTGTGTCACACATACCTAGGCCTAGACTCAACACACATACAGGCCACCTTTTGTGTATGATTGGTGTTCTGTGTAAACTGTGGGTACGTACCTCTGAGTTGTTTGACTCTGTGGTCGCTGTTGTCCTTCATAGGCACCGTCCACTTGGACATGTGAGGAGATGGTGGCATCCTCCGGTGTACCGACCGTTGGTGGACCTGTCGACAATGGAGGAGCGACATTTGATAATCACCTACAGGTATGACCGTGCCACAATCCAGGAACTGTGTACCCATTTGGAGCCAGACCTGATGTCAGCAATCCGCCATCCCACAGGAATCCCCCCTCAAGTGCAGGTGCTGTCAGTGCTCCATTTCCTTGCAAGTGGGTCTTTTCAAACAACTGTGGCCATGGCATCAGGGATGTCCCAGCCTATGTTTTCCAACGTATTGTCCAGAGTGTTGTCTGCCCTTCTGAAACACATGTGGAGCTACATTCTTTTCCCTCAGGTGGAGGATTTGCCTACGGTGAAAGGTGATTTCTATGCCCTGGGACATATCCCCAACATCATAGGTGCCATTGATGGGACCCATGTGGCTTTGGTCCCCCCCCCACAGGAGTGAACAGGTGTACAGAAACGGGAAGAGTTATCATTCTATGAATGTACAGATGGTATGTTTGGCAGACCAGTCCATCTCCCATGTGAATGCCATGTTCCGTGGCTCAGTGCATGACGCCTACATCCTGCAGAATAGCAGCATCCCTTATGTGATGGGTCAACTCCAAAGGCACCGTATGTGGATATTAGGTGAGTCCCTGGAAGCAAGACAGTGGGAATGGTTGTCTGGGGTTATCCTTACAGGTTAGTGTGTGTCTAACAGTTGTCCCTCGCCATTTGCAGGTGACTCTGGTTACCCCAACCTGTCATGGCTACTGTCCCCTGTGAGGAATCCCAGGACAAGGGCAGAGGAAAGCTACAATGAGGCCCATGGGCGAACTAGGAGGGTGATCGAGCGGACCTTCGGACTCCTGAAGGCCAGGTTCAGGTGCCTCCATATGACAGGTGGATCCCTATTCTACTCACCAAAGAAGATGTGCCAGATCATCGTGGCCTGCTGTATGCTTCACAACTTGGCTTTGCGACGACAGGTGCCTTTTCTGCAGGAGGATGGTCCAGATGGCAGTGTTGTGGCAGCTGTGGAGCCTGTGGACAGTGATGAGGATGAAGCAGAGGAAGAAGACATGCAGAACAGGGACTCAGTGATCCAGCAATATTTCCAGTGAAACACAGGTGAGAATACAATCCTGCCTACTAGATGTACTTTTACACTATTACCTCTATCCTGTCTGTCGTTTTCACCCAGTGTATGGTCACTGAGTTGTCACTTTCCCTTACGGTTTCACAAATGTGGGTCCCACTGTGTGTCATCTGCTTAAATTCCTCATGGACTAGAGCTGTGTGACATAGGTATGTTGACATTACTATTTCAAAAACATTTTGTCACTGTAATTGCAAATACACTATTTCGAAATCACAGACAGACTCCAGATCATTTTGTGCTTTAGGTGTGTTTATTTAAATGCAAAATATTGGAGGGGGAAGTTAAATGGTGAGGGGTGATAGCGGAGGAGTGTCCATGGCAGAGTCCAGTCTATTAGTCTCACAGGTGCATTGCCCATGTGGGCATAGGAAGTGGAGCTGGGACAGTTTAATTATGGACAGGGTGACAAAGTGGGACAGTAGGATGACAACCAGGGTGGTCTCATTTCGTGGTGGGGGTCTTGGCATTGTTCTCTGTCTTGTTCCTGGATCTCAGGGACCGTTTGCGGGGTGGTTCTCCGTCTGCAGGGGGTGGGGTGCTGGTGTGGTGGTCCTGTGGTGGGGCGTCCTGTCCACTAGCGCCGGCGGAGGTGGTGGGCAGTTCATCGTCCATGCTAGTGTCAGGAGCCCCTTGTAGTGCCACAGTGTCCCTCCTGGTGTTGAGTACTTCCTTTAGCACCCCTACGATGGTGCCCAGGGTGGAGCTGATGGTTCTGAGTTCCTCCCTGAAGCCCAAATACTGTTCCTCCTGCATGAACTGGGTCTCCTGAAACTTGGCCAGTACCGTTGCCATCGTCTCCTGGGAGTGGTGGTATGCTCCCATGATGGAGGAGAGGGCCTCGTGGAGAGTGGGTTCCCTTGGCCTGTCCGCCCCGTGTCGCACGGCAGCCCTCCCAGTTCCCCTGTGTTCCTGGGCCTCCATCCCCTGGACCGTGTGCCCACTGCCACTGCCACTGCCCCCAGGGCCATGTTGTTGTTGGGGTGGTGGGTTATCCTGGGTTCCCTGTAGTGGTGGACACACAGCTGATTGACATGTCCTGGGGACGGAGGTATGGGCCCGCTGGGTGGGTGCTGTGCTGGTGTTTCCAGAGGGGGGAAGGTCTGTGGTGGCCTGTGCCTGTGTGAGGGGAACCTGTCCAGAGGTCCCAGATGGTCCGGGCTGGTCATCTAGATCCAGTTGGACAGAGCTGCTGTCATCACTGAGGGCTTCTTCTGTGGGTGGAGTGGACATGTCTGGACCCTCCTGTCTGGTGACGTTGGGTAGGGGTCCTGCAAGGGTGGAAAGGCATGATTATTGCATCTGTGTGTGCCATGTTGTGCAATGGGTGGGTGACCGTGTACCCCAGTGCTGGCATTCCTGTGTGGGAGCTTGTGTGATGATGGTTTAGGGGGGTGTATGTCTATGTGCAGTGTGCATGCTTTGGTGATGGGTGTCCATGCTTTGGTGTTGCATGCAGGGCTTGGTGTTGGGATGGGTGGTTTGTGATATTGGTACATTTGTGAGGAGTTGGTGTGATGGGGGTGAGGACGAGGGTGGGGGTATGTGATAGCATGCAGGGAGGGTGGGGGATGTAATAGTAAAGCTTTGACTTACCAGAGTCCATTACTCCAGCTACTCCTGCGAGGCCCTCAGGATGCAGAATCGCCAAGACCTGCTAATCCCATGTTGTTAGTTGTGGGGGAGGAGGTGGGGGACCACCGCCAGTCCGCTGAACCGCCAGGTGGTGTCTTGAGACCACAGTACGCACCTTCCCCCGTAGGTCGTTCCACCTTTTCCTGATGTCCTCCCAATTTCTTCGGTGTTGTCCCACTGCGTTGACCCTGTCCACTATTCTTCGCCATAGCTCCATCTTCCTTGCAATGGAGGTGTGCTGCACCTGTGCTCCGAATAGCTGTGGCTCTACCCGGATGATTTCCTCCACCATGACCCTGAGCTCATCCTCCGAGAACCTGGGGTGTCTTTGCCGTGCCATGGGGTGGTGCAGGCGATGTGTGGGGTGGAGTGTGTGGTGATAAGTGTGGTGATATGTAGTGGTGTGTTGTGTGAGGTGCGTGGAATTTGTGTGGGTGATGGTGTTATGTGCCTGTGGATGCTCTTGTACTTGCTGGTGGTGTCTCTCTCTGGCCTTCTTTCTGTATTTTTTGTCGTGGGGGTTTGTGGGTGATGTGGGTGTGTGTTTTATATTGTAATGGGTGTGTGGGAGTGGTGTGTGTTTGTGTATCAGGTGTGTGTATTTTGAATTGTCCAATGTGGATGTGTTTTGTAAAAGTGTGTGTCTTTTGAGCACGGTTGAAAGACCGCCACGTGGATTCGTGTGTCGTGATAGTGTGGGCGTATTTCTGTTGGCGTGACGGTGGAGGTTTTGTTTTCGCCAGTTTATCACTGACCTTTGGCGTGGCGGACTTGTGTGGATGTCTGAATTTTGACGGAATCCGAGATGTGGGTCATAATAGCTGTGGCGGAATTCCGCGGCCGCGGCGGTGTGTTGGCTGTCTTCTGCACGGCGGTAAGCGGCTTTTACCGCCAATGTTGTAATGAGGGCCATAGTTTCCGCCCGCGAGCCCAGCGGGGATGTCGGCTGTGACATTGGAGCCGGCTCCAAATGGAGCAGGCAGTGTTGTGGCGGTGCGACGGGTGCAGCTGCACCTGTTGCGCTATTCTATGTCTGCTGTGCAGACAGTGAAAAGGAGGGTGGGGCTGTGCCTGGGGGCCCCTGCACTGCCCATGCCAAGTGCATGGGCAGTGCAGGGGCCCCCATTGGGCCAGCCTGTTGGCGGTACAATTGCTGAAACAGCCCTGGCGGTCTTTGACAGCCAGGGTTGTAATGAGGCTCTATGTGTGGGATATTGTTCATGGTGCTGATTGTGGGTATGTCTGTTCTTGATTAAAGGGAAGCCAACCATACTTCTGCTTTTGAGATGACTACTGCACTAACGGCACTAGAGAAATTTAGGTTTGATGAAAAATATTTGCATGAGGATACTAATGCGCAGGGAGAACTTTCTTCTAATGTTTTCCATCGCTTATTGAGTGAGTATGTTGAGACAATGGATGCGAAGAATTGCTTTGTATGTACGCAGATTCCTTCATCAGTCGAGGAAGGAGTCACCTATCATAGTCAGCCTTTAATCTCCGGGATACATTGTAGTCTGTTACTAACAAGATTTTATAACCATAAGTACATGCAGTACTTTTATTCTAATTATGATGTAGTGTTTTTGTTTGTTCCTATAATTAGGTATTGGAGTAGAGTAGCTAAGGATAATGACATAGTAATAGTTAGAGGTTTTTTTGAACCTACATTGATGTTTGGCACAGGTTATGCGCATAGAAATAATCTGACATACTTGCTTACACCATTAGAGAATAACTTCTTAGATCACACAGATGACAAGAGAAAAGCATTAAAAGAGAAATTAGAAAAAGGCTTAGAGAAAAGAACTTACAAGAATGATTATGCTTATATTGCAATTAAAACACAAGGGAAATTAGCTATAGATGCACAACACGTAGGGAAACTTTGTATATATAGGCACCGACACTTCATTTGTGTGAACGAATGAATGTAAATATGTGTTTTTGTTTCAGAGTAATTGGACTTTTTGGTTGAATGGACATGGCCCTGCTATTCTAGGGATTTACTACATCTGTGGTCTTAATGCTTATTACCGTCTTCCAGGAGGATGGTATGGGACATGTTATTTGGGGATAGTTTTCCCAAAGATTAATCAAATGGAGGATTTGAAAAAGGTTGCAAAAGTCACTGAATTACATCATAAGAGACAGAGGAGGGAGTCCTCTTCTGCTATAGTGGGAGACATATTTGGAGCAGGAATTCCTTCAGTGGGAGTCATTGTGAATTCGATAAAGATTCGAAAGTTGTCTACTATTGTGGATAACATGCTGACAAATTTTTCAAGAGCCATGCTCCTAATAGATACTGAATTAGCTACTGATAGAGCTATGCCTCTTCAAATTCATCTTGCTTTAGACATTCTTTTAGCAAAGGATGGTGGATTCTGTAGAATGATTAATTGTAGGCATTGTTATTTGCATATACCAGGTAACAGTAAAGAGATAAGAGACTTAGGCGGTCATTCCGACCCTGGCGGTCATGGACCGCCAGGGCCGGGGACCGCGGGAGCACCGCCAACAGGCTGGCGGTGCTCCCAAGGGCATTCTGACCGCGGCGGTACAGCCGCGGTCAGAAATGGAAAACTGGCGGTGTACCGCCGGTTTTCCGCTGCCCTGGGGAATCCTCCATGGCGGCGCAGCTTGCTGCGCCGTCATGGGGATTCCGACCCCCATACCGCCATCCTGTTCCTGGCGGTTTTGGCCGCCAGGAACAGGATGGCGGTATGGGGTGTCGTGGGGCCCCTGAGGGCCCCTGCAGTGCCCATGCCAATGGCATGGGCACTGCAGGGGCCCCCGTAACAGGGCGCCACCATGATTTTCAGTGTCTGCCATGCAGACACTGAAAATCGCGACGGGTGCAACTGCACCCGTCGCACCCCTTCCACTCCGCCGGCTCCATTCGGAGCCGGCATCCTTGTGGAAGGGTGTTTCCCGCTGGGCTGGCGGGCGGCCTTCTGGCGGTCGCCCGCCAGCCCAGCGGGAAACCCAGAATACCAGCGGCGGTCTTGTGACCGCGCAGCGGTATTCTGGCGGCTCCTGCCGGCCCTGCGGATACCGCGGCCGGCGGGAGTCAGAATGACCCCCTTAGGCCCCCATTACAACACTGGCGGTCGGTGTTAAAGCGGCGGTAATACCACCAACAGGCTGGCGGAAAAAAAAAATTGAATCACGACCATGGTGGAAACCGCCCACACAGACAGCCACTTTAACACTCCGACCGCCATGGCGGTAGAAACAAACACTGCGGCGGTAACCGCCAAGAGACAGGCAGAGGACAAAGTACCGCCTACTGTATTACAAGAGGCCTATCTGCCACCTTTTCTTGGGCGGAACCAACGCTATCAAAGGATGACGAAAACAGTACACAGAAGGGAAAACACTCACCTCTCGACACCCAACGAGGAACCAGGACGCCATGGAGCCCGAACTGCAGGTGTTACCAATGCTGCTCTTCCTCCTGCTCTATCAGGAGCAGGACAGACGCAGTCGACGACCACGGTGAGTACTGCACCTAAAACACAGTGGAGGGGGGAGGTAAAAGAGAGTGACACACACATGCAACACACAATACCCCGACCCCCACCCTCACCCACAACAACATACACACAAATACATGCAGCAACATTACATATACACCCCATCACCCCCTGGAAGAACGCAAGGACAAAAGGAAATTATTGTAACCAGTGTAATCATGAAAAATCTGATAGTCAAAAAGCAAAATTCAGTATATACACCAACTACACAAGTCTGGATAGTGTACCAATCACTGTCCGTGGACCACTGGTCCCAAAATGCATGGGCGAAGCCCACACAAGATACCTGACTGGAAACGGAGAGAACACTGCTGGGGCATCAGATCGAAAATATACAGACACCTCAGGGGGAGTGGGGGCACCTCAGCTAGATGAACGCACAACGCCACTGCTGCATGAGGGGGCTCCATGCCCATTGCTGTATCCTGGGGAGTGCAAAGCCGCACTCTCACAAGTCTCTCCAGTGGGTGGTTTGCCCACTGCTTTATCCTGGGGAGTGCAAAGCCACAGTCTCTCAAGTCTCTCCAGTGGGTGGTTTGCACACTGCTTTATCCTGGGGAGTGCAAAGCCACAGTCAAGTCTCTCCAGTGGGTGGTTTGCCCACTGCTTTATCCTGGGGAGTATAAAGCCACAGTCTCTCAAGTCTCTCCAGTGGGTGGTTTGCCCATTGCTTTATCCTGGGGAGTGCAAAGCCACAGTCTCTCAAGTGGATGTATCTCTCCACTGGTTCTGGATGGGGCATGGTGCCCGGAGTGCTTCATCCTGTCAAGGACTGAGGTAGTGGATGTCAAGCTCCACTGGTTCTGGAGGGGGCATGGTGTCCAGAGTGCTTCATCCTGCCAAGGACTTAGGTAGTGGATGTGAATCTCCACTGGTTCTGGAGGGGGCATGGTGCCCAGAGTGCTCCACGTGCAGTGTGGCCAGTACAATTCCCTCACCTGGGTGTGTGTGCCATGAGATTGCCGAGGTACAGATAGCATGATATGCCATGGAGGAAGCGACATACCCCACACTACTGCGGCTTCGCCTTCCACCTGCAGGTGCAAACAGTGATGGAAGTCATGCCTCATGGAAGCTGGCCAGGGTCCAGGAAGTCTCCTCCAGCCTCGGACGACTGACCACTGGGGGTGGTAGCCATGTTGTGGTAGAGTGTAATGATAGAATGCAGCATTAGAATGTGAGGGATCTCATCTCTCTCTGGCACTAATGTGGCACTGATGTCATATCTGACATCAGAGTAGAGTGTGAGAGAGAAGGGATTCTGAGGAAGCTGTTGGAGCTGACTGTTGGCTTGACCAGATCTGTATGTGGCTAAGATACTCCTATTAAAGAACCTACATTTTGTACCATCAAGATTCATCTTTATTACACTTGGCGACGAAGGTGTGCAGGAGTATCTTAACACTATATTTGTGGGACTTTACTTTATCCAGCACTTCTAATCCAGCCTTCATTTCCAGACAATTAGACCGTTAGGATTTCTACATCGAGGGAGCTGGATATTTAATTCAAGACGGTGAGAAACATCTTTCGCTTTTTGGATTGAAACGCTTTCATTTTGAAATTTGAAATGCTTTATACCTTGTGTATGTTGGATTTACAAGCTTTTCCTTTTTATGAGTGTGCGCTAAGAAACACTCTAGCGCGTCTTTAATAGCTGCCTTTGTGTGTTTTTATAACCACCCATGAAGATTGAAGATTTCCTACTGTGAGAAACTGGGGCTGATTGCAGAGGCCCCATAACTTTTTGCCCCCATTTTCCACTTTATGCTGGTGTTTTCCTAACTCTGATGGTGCCCTGGGTACTGCTAACCAGTCCCAGGGCCTGTGCTCTGTGTAAAATGGATATGCAAATTAGGCTAATTATAATTGGCTAAGTTAGCCTACCTATAAGTCCCTAGTATATGGTAGGGCATGTAGGTTTAGGGACCACAGCATAGGTGGTGCACACCTAGGTGCATTGCTGAGGTGCCCAGTGTCATTTTAAAAGCAAGCCTGCCTTGCTGGCTGCTTTTAAATTAAAGTTATATGCAAATTCGACTTTGGAATTAAAGGTACTTCCAAAGTCTTAAACTACCTTATTTTTACATATAAGTCACCCCTAAGGTGTGCCCTATGTGCCCCTAGGGCTGGGTGCCATGTAACTATAAGCAGGGACTTTATAAAAATAGATTTATAAGCCCTGGTGAGGTAAAAACAGCCAAATTCGTTTTTCCCTCATTGAAGTAAATGGCCTTCATAGGCTAGAATGGGCAGACTTTATTTTAAATTTTAAAGTCTCCTTAAATGTTACATACCAAGAATTTGGTATCAAATTGATTGTTATAATAAATCCCACAACTTCCAGTTGTTGGATTTAATATAACTAGTGCAGGTAAAAAGTTTAGACTTTACCTAAAAAGTTGCCAATTTCAGCTTTGCATTGTTTTTGCTCCTGTGCTCTGATTGGCCAGCCTGCAGCAGCTTCTGCCAGGCTACTTTAATGAGGTGTGAAGTGGCCTGACTTCACACAAAGGAATGTGCTTGGGGGAGAGAATCTCCCCTCAGCAGATGGTGAGGCAGGAAGGGGGAGGGCTGCCAAACTGGTCTTCAAAGGCAGAGAAGGACATCTGGAGCACCCAGCAACACCCCCACATCCTGCAACCCCAGACAGCTAGGTGCCCCCTTGATTAGATTAGGAGAGGGCAGGAGAGGGGTGTGTTTATGATTTTTAGCCACACCAGTGGGTGGGCTCAGCCAGATCTCTCCTCCAAAAATCAGATTCATCCATTTTGGATTTTTAGAGACTGTTGCCTTCTGGGATGGATTTTTGCCACACTTCCCAGGAAGTGGTCATCACAGGGGGACGACCCTGTCCCTGATTGGAGAACCAGGGCCCCCCTGCTTTTCACACAGGAACAAAGATAAAACTGGCAGACCTGCACCCACGCCTCAGATCCCCACCAAATTTCAAGAAGAAGGAACTACAAGAAGAAGAAGGACTGCCCTGCTGGACCCCTGGCCTGCACCTGGACCCTGCACTCAGAAAGACTGCACCAGCTGCACACTTGGGCTTCACCACAAGAAGGACTTTGCCTGGCTTCCACTGGTTCAAGGAGGGACTCCCTGTTTGCTACAGGTGAAAAATTGCTAACCAGAGTCCCCTGCACCAACTCCTGAAAAAGTGACCAGCTGACCACTGTGCAGTGGCCAAAAAGGAGTTTGCGCCAGGTGTATTCTGGGAGTTGAAGTCCGCACTTCCCAAGGACCATCACAGAACTTCTGGACCCTTGGGGTGAGCTGTGGACCCCAAAAGAACCTTAAAAGAACATCTGGGTGAAGCCCCAGAAGTTTGGAAAAGATTGGAGAATTTTTGGAAAAAAGCTCCATAAAGTGACCGACCCGACGCGGAAATTCTAGCCGGCTTGCCTCAACCGCGACCCGGCCTGACTTCGTGGTTCGTCCCGGTAAAGAAAAACATCCAAAAAAGAGACTAAGTCCGAACGTAAAAAGTTGACCGGGACCTTCCAGCCATCGTATCCGAGAAGGGCTCCACGGACGTCGGATCAAGATCCAGGTTTACCCCGGTCGAAGGATTTTCATCTCGAAAAAACGACTAAGTCCGAAGGTAAAAATCACCACCGAGGAAACCGACTTCGCGTATCCGGACAAGGGCTCCAGGAGGTCGGATCCAACTGGCAGGTTCGTCCCGGTGAAGAAAAACTTCAAAATAAAGACTAAGTCAGAAGGTAACTTTTTAACCGAGGCCTCCCGCGACCTGTAGCCGAGCAGGGCTCCATCGCGGTCGGCCTGAAAGTTTGACTTTGCCCCGGTCCTGGTGCAACCAGATGACCCGATTGGCGCTTTTTGTTTCTAAGCGCTAGAAAATAATAATACTTTAAAAATTCATATCTCCGGTTCCCCTGAACCGATTTTAATCGTTTTTGTGTCATTTTAAAGATAAAAATATAAGCTATTTTTATAAATTGGTTTTGGATTTTTAAACTGTTTCCTGTGTTTTATTTAATTACTGTTTTGTGATATCTGAATGCTTTACACTTTGTCTCCTAAGTTAAGCCTTGACGCTCGATGCCAAGCTACCAAGGGTAGAGCTGGGATTAATTTACTGAGACCTAACTGTACCTATGTGGAGGTTAGTGGCTTGTTGCTAGGTGTAGGTACCTACCTGCCCTACCAATAACCCATTTTCCAACATAATTGGAAGCAGCGACGGGATCCTGTACTTGTGTTCAATATCACGTTACAGTTTTAGATAAAACAAATTAAAAATCCTTTAAATTGTCCTAGTGCAAAAATTGTTTTTAATTTTTAATTTTAATTTTTTTTTTTATTTAAACTAATTTGGATTAATTTCAATTATTGAATTTTTGTAATTTTTTCTAAATTCTTGTTTCCAATTTTTGCAAAAAGTTTTTGTTGACACAAAACTAGGGAACCATGGAGCTTGATCTGGCTAGCCTACCCACACTGACAGTAGTCCAGCTTAGGGGGTTGTGTATTGAGAGGGGGTTGCCTGCAACCCCTGATCTCAGGAAGCAAATCCTGATTAAATCCCTGACAGCATGGGCTGAGGCACAAGAGGTAGAGACAGAGGAAGCTCCAGAGGAGGAAGAAAAAGAGGAAGATGCTAACTCTAACCACTCAGGGGAGGGAAGGCATCAGACCCCAAGTGAGGAAGAGGAGGAACGGTCCTCACTGGATACAGTCACTAGGGGCAGACCCAAAGCTAGTGGTAGGAAGAGGGTCCTTTCAGGAGGAGAGAACCCATCCATCAGGGAAAGAGAGATGGAAGCCCAGCTAGCCTACATAGCTTTGGAAGCAGAGAAGCTGGCCCTAGAAAAGAAAAAGTGGGCATACAAAGAAAAAAGAGATGGAAGCAGCGATAAAGAAGCTGAGGTGTCCATGGGTGGGGGAGTTTGCCCCAGATTACCCAAGGGGGTGGTCCCTGCTTATGTAGAGGGGGATGACATAGATAAGTGGCTGGAGGCCTTTGAGAGGGCACTCCAAATGAGAAGGGTTAGGCCTCAATACTGGGGTTCCCTTTTGTGGGAGTTGGTCCCCAACTCAGGGAGGGATAGGCTTCTGACCTTAAGGGGGGAGGAGGCAGATTCATACCCTAGTATGAAAAGGTGCTTAGCCAAGAAGTTTGGTCTGACCCCAGAGCAATATAGAATGAAGTTCAGGGACACCCAGAAGGTCAGTACCCAGTCTTGGGTTGACTTTGTAGACACCTCACTAAAAGCACTGGAGGGCTGGATTATTGGCAACAAAGTTAATACTTATGAGGGGTTATACAATCTGATCATGAGAGAGCACATCTTGACCAATTGTATCCAAGAAAGGTTACGCCAGCATCTAGTGGACTCTAAGCAGACCAACCCTAGAGAGCTAGGGGAGGCAGCTGATGAGTGGTTGAGAGCCAGGGTGGTTGTCAAGTCCCAGGGGGGAGACTCCAAGAAGGGGGGGACAGGTCCCCAAAAACCTAAGGAGGGAGGTGGTAAGCCCACCACAGAGACTCCCTCTGTACCCCAGAACCCTAAGAAGGAGGAGAGTAAATCCCACTCCCACTCTGACATGCAGAGACAGGGAGACCCAGGGTTAAAAAAGCTCTTGGACAGTAGGGCTTGCTTTGACTGTCAGCAGACAGGTCACTTCAGAGGAGATGCAGCCTGTCCAAAGAAGGTGGTTAGCACTGGGCTGTCCAGTGTAGCCATAGAGGAGGATTCCTCAGATGATGAAGTCCTCCTAGCATTGTGCTGGGAGACTGGACCAGATGGTAAGCTGGTGATCCCTGAGGGTGGGAGTAGGCACTTCCACCACATTCAAGTGAATGGGATCCCTACCACTGGCCTGAGAGACACCTGTGCCAGTCACACTGTAGTGAGTGACCGGTTAGTGACCCCAGACATGTATGTCCCAGGAAAGACAAAGAAAGTCAGGATAGCCACAGGGGAGGTCACCTCCAAACCTGTAGCCATAGTGCCCCTAGAGAGGGAGGGTATCCTTGACTGGATTAGGGTGGTAGTCAGTGCTGACCTTCCCCTAGATTGTATCCTGGGCAATGACCTCCCAGAGGTGAGTCTGGTCACAGATGGGGTGGTCGCCCAGGGCGCCCCCCCAACCCAAAGTCCTGGGGAGTCAGTCCCTACAGTTAGGAGACAGGGGTCCCCGAGAAAAGGAAAGAAGAAAAGGAAGGGTAGGCCACTCTTAAAGATAGTTCCAGGGAGCCAAGGGCCCTCTGCCCCAGTAAGGGGGGAGCCCAGAGTTGGCACTGGTGAGGCCTCACCTGTCCCCAAGGAAGTCCTGAGTAGTCAGGCAGCTGTCCAGATGCAAGGTGTTGCCCCTGCACTGACAGAAGGGAGAGTGGAAGGAGGGTGTCTGCCACAGGAGGTGGTAGCCCCCCACTCTAGACAGCAAGAGGGGTGCCAGGACCCCAAAGATGCCCCTAAAGCAGCTCAGCCACCTGTCAGTGGAGAGCTTAGGGTGTGGTTCTGGGTACTGACAGCTGTCAGTAGCCTCTGCTGGGTGCTAGCCTTCCAGGCAGCACTGTACTTGGCCTGGGAGGCAGACCCCAGGGCCAATAGCAAAGTAGGCCCCCTGACCCTGTTGGTCATGGTGGGGTTGCTCAAGTGTTGGGTGACCTCTTTGGGTAAGCTAGGTGTTGCCCTAGCAAAGTTAGGAGTAGGGGAGGTGGGCACCTCACTACCCAAGTTGGCAGAGAGAGAGGAGGAAGACCCCCCTAGAGGGAAGTTTCAGTTTGAGTTGGGTCCTTTTACTGTTGGGATGGCTTCACTACCCAGAGGGAGTGACCCTGACAGGAGGATATAAGGCAGAGTAGGCCCTGCAAAGGGACAGCCAGTTTTCTTCACTGTCTTCCTCGCCTAACAAGCCAGGAAGACTCTCCCAGGGTTGGGCTGAGTCTCCTGGGCGTGTGGGCTGGGGGGGGGGGGTTGTGTGAGAAACTGGGGCTGATTGCAGAGGCCCCATAACTTTTTGCCCCCGTTTTCCACTTTATGCTGGTGTTTTCCTAACTCTGATGGTGCCCTGGGTACTGCTAACCAGTCCCAGGGCCTGTGCTCTGTGTAAAATGGATATGCAAATTAGGCTAATTATAATTGGCTAAGTTAGCCTACCTATAAGTCCCTAGTATATGGTAGGGCATGTAGGTTTAGGGACCACAGCATAGGTGGTGCACACCTAGGTGCATTGCTGAGGTGCCCAGTGTCATTTTAAAAGCAAGCCTGCCTTGCTGGCTGCTTTTAAATTAAAGTTATATGCAAATTCGACTTTGGAATTAAAGGTACTTCCAAAGTCTTAAACTACCTTATTTTTACATATAAGTCACCCCTAAGGTGTGCCCTATGAGCCCCTAGGGCTGGGTGCCATGTAACTATAAGCAGGGACTTTATAAAAATAGATTTATAAGCCCTGGTGAGGTAAAAACAGCCAAATTCGTTTTTCCCTCATTGAAGTAAATGGCCTTCATAGGCTAGAATGGGCAGACTTTATTTTAAATTTTAAAGTCTCCTTAAATGTTACATACCAAGAATTTGGTATCAAATTGATTGTTATAATAAATCCCACAACTTCCAGTTGTTGGATTTAATATAACTAGTGCAGGTAAAAAGTTTAGACTTTACCTAAAAAGTTGCCAATTTCAGCTCTGCATTGTTTTTGCTCCTGTGCTCTGATTGGCCAGCCTGCAGCAGCTTCTGCCAGGCTACTTTAATGAGGTGTGAAGTGGCCTGACTTCACACAAAGGAATGTGCTTGGGGGAGAGAATCTCCCCTCAGCAGATGGTGAGGCAGGAAGGGGGAGGGCTGCCAAACTGGTCTTCAAAGGCAGAGAAGGACATCTGGAGCACCCAGCAACACCCCCACATCCTGCAACCCCAGACAGCTAGGTGCCCCCTTGATTAGATTAGGAGAGGGCAGGAGAGGGGTGTGTTTATGATTTTTAGCCACACCAGTGGGTGGGCTCAGCCAGATCTCTCCTCCAAAAATCAGATTCATCCATTTTGGATTTTTAGAGACTGTTGCCTTCTGGGATGGATTTTTGCCACACTTCCCAGGAAGTGGTCATCACAGGGGGACGACCCTGTCTCTGATTGGAGAACCAGGGCCCCCCTGCTTTTTACCCAGGAACAAGGATAAAACTGGCAGACCTGCACCCACGCCTCAGATCCCCACCAAATTTCAAGAAGAAGGAACTACAAGAAGAAGAAGGACTGCCCTGCTGGACCCCTGGCCTGCACCTGGACCCTGCACTCAGAAAGACTGCACCAGCTGCACACTTGGGCTTCACCACAAGAAGGACTTTGCCTGGCTTCCACTGGTTCAAGGAGGGACTCCCTGTTTGCTACAGGTGAAAAATTGCTAACCAGAGTCCCCTGCACCAACTCCTGAAAAAGTGACCAGCTGACCACTGTGCAGTGGCCAAAAAGGAGTTTGCGCCAGGTGTATTCTGGGAGTTGAAGTCCGCACTTCCCAAGGACCATCACAGAACTTCTGGACCCTTGGGGTGAGCTGTGGACCCCAAAAGAACCTTAAAAGAACATCTGGGTGAAGCCCCAGAAGTTTGGAAAAGATTGGAGAATTTTTGGAAAAAAGCTCCATAAAGTGACCGACCCGACGCGGAAATTCTAGCCGGCTTGCCTCAACCGCGACCCGGCCTGACTTCGTGGTTCGTCCCGGTAAAGAAAAACATCCAAAAAAGAGACTAAGTCCGAACGTAAAAAGTTGACCGGGACCTTCCAGCCATCGTATCCGAGAAGGGCTCCACGGACGTCGGATCAAGATCCAGGTTTACCCCGATCGAAGGATTTTCATCTCGAAAAAACGACTAAGTCCGAAGGTAAAAATCACCACCGAGGAAACCGACTTCGCGTATCCGGACAAGGGCTCCAGGAGGTCGGATCCAACTGGCAGGTTCGTCCCGGTGAAGAAAAACTTCAAAATAAAGACTAAGTCAGAAGGTAACTTTTTAACCGAGGCCTCCCGCGACCTGTAGCCGAGCAGGGCTCCATCGCGGTCGGCCTGAAAGTTTGACTTTGCCCCGGTCCTGGTGCAACCAGATGACCCGATTGGCGCTTTTTGTTTCTAAGCGCTAGAAAATAATAATACTTTAAAAATTCATATCTCCGGTTCCCCTGAACCGATTTTAATCGTTTTTGTGTCATTTTAAAGATAAAAATATAAGCTATTTTTATAAATTGGTTTTGGATTTTTAAACTGTTTCCTGTGTTTTATTTAATTACTGTTTTGTGATATCTGAATGCTTTACACTTTGTCTCCTAAGTTAAGCCTTGACGCTCGATGCCAAGCTACCAAGGGTAGAGCTGGGATTAATTTACTGAGACCTAACTGTACCTATGTGGAGGTTAGTGGCTTGTTGCTAGGTGTAGGTACCTACCTGCCCTACCAATAACCCATTTTCCAACACCTACCTTAGAGTGAAGCGTGCAGAATCTGATTTTCAGCCAAATCTTCTTCGTCTCTAACTTGTTTTGTTGTGGAAGATGCTTAACTCCAACCTCCTCTAGAAAACAATCTGTTGGTTTATAAATTCATACAACGAAGTGAATAGGAAGGTGTTTAACTCCAACCTCCTATAGAAAACAATCTGTTGGTTTATAAATTCATACAACGAAGTGAATAGGAAGGTGCTTAACTCCAACCTCCTCTTGAAAACAATCTGTTGGTTTATAAATTCATACAACGAAGTGAATAGGAATATAATCCAATTTTTGGTCGTTTTCAAGCTTTATACTAAAAGCATATTTAACACATATTTTTCAACTTTAAAATCGTTTTGGAAATAAATCACAAGGAAGTATGCAAAACATCTCGCCCCCACCATTTTTCCTCACTACACCAGGGGAACCTCCTATAAAATGGTCTAAAAAAAAAAAACGTTTCTACACTATTCCAGGATGTGTGGAACTAATCTTTCTAATGAAAGAAAAACAGCTCTCCTGATGCATTGTCTACGATGCAAAGGACAAGAAATGTTTGAGAACGTACCTGACACTGGTGATGAGGAAACAGATCTGAACGAATTTGAAATTTGTTTAAAAAAATTAGATTTGCACTATTTACCAAAAGTCTGTACCATTTTGGAAATATATCACTTTGGCATGAGAGAGCAACAACCAGGAGAAAGTGTTGAGGATTATATTACAGCTTTGCAAAAACTTGCATCTACTTGTAAGTTTGGAGTAACCATAGAGGAATGTATAAGGGATCAATTTATGCTGAGATGCTCGAGTGATAAAGTTTGTCAGGAATTGTCGAGCAAGGACGATCCTTCTTTGCAAGAGGTCATTGTATTAGCAAAGGGTGTTGAGCACACTTTGGCATGTGTAGAAGAATTAGAGAAAGGAAAGAATAATTCAGTAAATAAGATATATGAAAAAAAGATCATCATAGTAAAGAAGCATCTGGTGACAAAGGATAAGATAAAGTGACTCATGCCCAATGGTTAAAATCTAAGGATTTGAAATGTTTCCGTTGTGGGAATGCAGGTCACTTTGCTTCATATAAGAAATGTCCAGCGATCAACAGCATATGTAAGTTGTGTAATAAAAAGGGACATTTTGCTAAATGCTGTAAGTCAAGCAAAAGTGCAACATCGGTGAAAGTGGTGGAAGATTGCATTTTGTCGATTTCAGCAAATGCTGAAAGGAACAATCATCCGAGAGACAAAATTTTGATCTTGAATGAAGATGTGGAAATATTGTTTGATTCTGGAGCGTGGTTGACTAATTTCAAATACGTTTTTTGATGAAAATTTGACTCACAAGATCCATTTAAAAGATCCGGATGTTATCCCAGGAGGATATGGTGGCCAAACCATTCAACTGAGGGGCTATTTTGAATCAGAAATTTCATTCAGAGGAAATACTATTTTTGGGAAGATTTATGTTCCAGTTAAAGGGGACAGTGTGTTAAGTTGGCCGCACCAACGAGACTTGAACGTCATTTTAAATCCTAACTCAACTTCTCCGATAATGTTGAGGGATGAATTCATCAAAAAAGTGCAGGATGGTGGTGAATTTCCTGTGCAGGAAATCAAAGGAAATGTCTGGCCAAAGTTTGTTAAGGACTACGGGGATGTATTCAGTGAAAATTGGGATGTCTTAAGAAATATGTCCACCGCATTAGAATAAAGGAAGGATCAGTTCCTGTAGTTTCCAAAGTGCGTCCTGTACCAATTGCCATGAAAGATGATGTAGAAAGAGAAATACAAAGATTGTACAAAGATGGAATCATTGAGCCTGTGGAGTCATCAGAATGGGTATCACCAATTGTAGTCGCACGGAAACAATCAGGTGATATTAGACTGTGTGTCGATTTGAGGAATCCTAATAAATGTGTAGTGAGTGACCAATTTCCTTTGCCTAATATAACAGAAATGGTGACTTTGCTACATGGGTCCAAGTATTTCAGTAAGCTGGATCTCACGTCGGCCTACCATCAGGTCATTTTACATGAAGACTCAAGGGACTATACCACTTTTGTCACACCTTTTGGGACCTTTAGGTTCAAAAGGATGCCTTTTGGTCTGGTTTCAGCTGCTGCTGTTTTCCAGCGTTTGATGTATAATATGTTTGGCTCAGAACCAGGCGTTAAATGTTTTCAGGATCATATCTTGATACATGCTCAGACTGAAGAGGAACATGAAAGAATAATCAGGAAAGTTTGGGGAATTTTAAGAGAACATGGTTTGACTCTTAAAATTGAGAAGTGTTCATTTGGTAGACCAGAGGTAGAATATTTAGGTCATAGAATAACTCCCAATGGGGTGTATCCTAAGGAAGAACTTATTAAGAACATTTTGGGCCTACGGGAACCTGAGAAAAAGGAGGAACTGTTAACATTTTTGGGAATGGTTGAATTTCAGGCAAAGTTCTTGCCAAATCTAGCATCCAAAACCACAAACATGAGGAAATTGTTGAAGAAAGGGAAGGAGTTTGTGTGGGATGATGAGTGCAGAGTGGAGTTTGACAGTATAAAGAAAGAATTGACATCAGTTGGAAGTTTAAGCTCATTTGATCCTAAGGAAATGTGTGTGATCATGACTGATGCGAGTATGAAAGGGTTAGGAGCGGTACTTTTACAAGACTTGGGGGAGCAAGATTTAAGACCTGTGGTGTACTGCTCTAGAACTCTGCGAGGAGCAGAAGTGAATTATTTGACAATAGAGAAGGAAGCTTTGAGTGTGTTCTGGCCAATTAATAAATTAAAAAATTTCCTGTGGGGAAAAGAGTTTCAGATTTGTACTGATCACAAACCCCTGGTAGAAGTGTTCATGAAGAGAGGTCTGGATATGATCTCTGGAAGAATCAGTAAGTGGATTGTTGGCCTACAACTCTTTGCTTTTAAGGTGTTTTATGTACCAGGTCCAAGCAATAGGATTGCTTATTGCCTATCAAGATTGAGTAATGAAGTTGAGAGCAGTTCAGAAGAAAGTCAAGATGATGTCATTAGTGTGTGTAATGTGACAAGAGGTATTGTTGAACAAAATGAGTGGTTGAGAGCGGTTATGGAAGATGCTGTGCTACAACGCGTGTGTAAGGAACATAGTGAGAGATGGAGTTCATCTGTCAAGGGGGATAAAGAGTTAGGCGGATTTTGGAAGGTGAGAGAGGAATTATCTATGGAGAATGGAATTTTGCTGCGGGGAACAAAATTGGTTGTCCCGGTATTGTTGAGAGAAAAAATTATCTAACTAGCACATGAGGGTCATAAAGGGATGAGTAAAACTAAAGCAAGAATTCGCCTTAATTATTGGTGGCCAGGAATGGATCTTATGATCGAAAGGAGAGTAAGGGAATGTTATGATTGCTGTAACAGTGATAAGGTTTATAAAACCAGAGTTCCGCCGATGTGTACGCGTGAATGTTCCTCTAAGCCACGGGATGTTGTGGCAGTGGATGTAGTAGCACCTATATTTGGTAAAGGTGGTTGCAACTATATTCTAGTCCTAGTGGACCAATTTTCAAGGTGGGCAGAAATAACGATTGGTAGTAGCATGGAGACTACTAAAGTGATTAATTTCTTTAATGAGATTTTCAGCCGTGAAGGTTTGCCGAACACCATTCTCACGGACAATGGGCCCCAATTTGTTTCAAATGAGATGGAAGAGTACTGTAAATCCAGGGGTATTGTGCATAAAAGATGTTCCTTGTATCATACTGAGGGTAATGGGACAGTAGAAAGATTCAATAAGGGCATAATGGAATGTATACAGTTGGAAGTTGCAGCTGGCAGGAATTGGAAAGATGGTCTTAAGAATTTTCTCCATGCATATAGATTTTCTCCTCATGTCACTACAGGGAAGGTACAGTTTGAAATTTTCAGGGGACGGAAAGATAACACACGTTTGGCACCAGGTTGGGTGTGTTGGGGTAAGAATGAGGCGGTCATTCTGACCCTGGCGGTCAAAGACCGCCAGGGCGGAGGACCGCGGGAGCACCGCTGACAGGCCGGCGGTGCTCCAATGGGGATTCCGACCGCGGCGGTAAAGCCGCGGTCGGACCGGCACCACTGGCGGGCTCCCGCCAGTGTACCGCCGCCCCATTGAATCCTCCACGGCGGCGCAGCTTGCTGCGCCGCCGAGGGGATTCCGACCCCCCCTACCGCCATCCAGATCCCGGCGGTCCGACCGCCGGGATCCGGATGGCGGTAGGGGGGGCCGCGGGGCCCCTGGGGGCCCCTGCAGTGCCCAGGGCCCCCGTAAGAGGGCCCCTAAATGTATTTCACTGTCTGCTGTGCAGACAGTGAAATACGCGACGGGTGCAACTGCACCCGTCGCACAGCTTCCACTCCGCCGGCTCGATTCCGAGCCGGCTTCATCGTGGAAGCCTCTTTCCCGCTGGGCTGGCGGGCGGCCTGAAGCCGACCGCCCGCCAGCCCAGCGGGAAAGTCAGAATTACCGCCGCGGTCTTTCGACCGCGGAACGGTAAGCTGACGGCGGGACTTTGGCGGGCGGCCTCCGCCGCCCGCCAAGGTCAGAATGAGGGCCTGAGTGTGTTACATGTGACGGAAATAGGGAGGAAAGGGCGAAAGAGGAAAAGTGCTTAGTGAAAATAAAGGAAAACTATGATAGGAGGAAAAGCACATGCAATGTTGAGGTGAAAGTGGGTGATAAGATTTTGATTAGAAACCCCAGATTTAGCAAGTCTGGAAGTAAGTTTATGGGTCGTTTTGAAGTGGTCAAACTCTTCAGGAATGCAGTGAGAATTAAAGATGGTAGAGTCTGGAATCTCAACCGTGTGATTGTTTCAAAGAAAATGTAACCCAATTTTATTCCAGATTACAGTTTGTTGTTTTGGTATTATATTTTCTTCCTGTATATAGTTTATTTTGTTCTCATGGGATTTGTAATTGTTCTAAAAAAAAGGGGAAGGTGTGTGGTAGAGTGTAATGATAGAATGCAGCATTAGAATGTGAGGTATCTCATCTCTCTCTGGCACTAATGTGGCACTGATGTCATATCTGACATCAGAGTAGAGTGAGAGAGAGAAGGGATTCCGAGGAAGCTGTTGGAGCTGACTGTTGGCTTGACCAGATCTGTATGTGGCTAAGATACCCCTATTAAAGAACCTACATTTTGTACCATCAAGATTCATCTTTATTACACATGTCAGCAGTGGTGCCACTGTCCGAGCACATCGCGGGGCTGTTGGCGGTGCTTGTGGCAGTGTCTGTGGCGGCGGTGCTGGTGCATGGCTCAGCACCTGCTGAGGGACACAGCGGGACGTCTCCTGCAGCCTCGGACGGCTGCCCACTGGGGAAGAGGCTGGGGACTGTCGCTGAGGCTGTTGACGTACCAGTGGCTGAGCAGGTGGCTGTGCAGGTGGTGGGGCAGGTGGCGGGGCAGGTGGCGGGGCAGGTGGCGGTTGTGGTGGCAGAGCAGCTTGAGGTGTTCACCGCCATACAGGTTGGTATGGTAGTGGACAGAAGGTGTGACGCTGGTCCCTCAGTCGGTGCCACCCTGCCCTGTCCTGACCTGCTTTTCTGCTCTTGTCCCTTCCCCACCTTTGAGGGTGCCGCAGTTGTCTTGCCACTATCCCCTTTTTTTTTTGCTGAGCCCTTGGCGGCTGGTAGGTGCGGCTTCCCCCTCTGGGATGTGGGAACCTTTTACACCTTGGCAGGTGGCGGAATGTCCTTGCCCTCGCTACGTGGCACACTGGCAGCCCTGATGGGTGGTGCACTCGATCACCCTGCAGTTGTTGCCACCACTGTGCCTGGGGATTTGGTGGCTGAGGTCCTGGGCTGGGACCTGGAAAGCCTGGCCATAGGGGACGGACTGAGTGGGAGGTGAAGGGGAGAGATCAAGGTTTGCCAGGAAAAGTTTTTTAGACACACTGGGACGGGAAGATGGAGGAGGTTTGGGAGTGGAGGAAGAGGTAGTGGTTGTAGGAGGTGTACGTCTGCTGAATTTGGGTGAAGGTGCATGGGCCAGAGGCTGTTGTGAGGTAGATGGCTGTTGGGTGGATGTGTGCCTGCATTTGTGTACTTTAGGAGGAGGGCTCACAGACACACTGGGAGAGGACACAGGGGATGTGTGAATGGTAGTGGGGGTAGTGATTGAACGTGAGCGGTGTGTGGTGATGGGCGTGCTGGTGATGGAGGTAGTGGCTGAGGACGTAGTGCATGCAGGTGTGAGTGGAGACAAGACAGGGAGGGAAGAGGAGGACGGGGAGGAGGGGGACACAGTGGAGGCAGTGGATATTGCTGTGTCTGCATGGGTATGGTGCTTGTGAGAGTGCCTGTGGGATGGTTGGTGCTTATGTTTTCCAGAGCCAGTTTTGTGTGTTGATGTGTGTGCATGCTGGTCTGATGGTGTGCTTGGGATAGGCTGAGGTACAGGGGGTTGGGTCTGGGTGGAGGAAGTTGGAGGGGGGAGGCTGGACACAGGGACAATGGCTGCCATCAGTGCTGAGGCCAGAGCCTGTCATCACTGTGGGTCTCTTCTGTGGGGGGACTGGATATGTCTGGCACCTCCTGTCCGGTGATGTTGGGTATGGACCCTGTTGGGGTGTAGATGCATAGTTATTGTATCTGTGTGTGCCATCTTGTGCAATGGGTGAGTGACCGTCTACACCTGTGCTTACATTATTGGCTTGGTCCTTCTGTGATTGGTGATTTTTGGGCATGAGTGAGTCTCTGTACTGGACATGCTTTGGTGATGGGTGTCTATGCACCTGTGAAAGAAATAGATAGGACTCTGCCATGGACATACCTCCTCCATCACCCCAGCGCATTTTACAACCCCCCTCCACTTATTTGCACAGGAATAAACACACTTCAATCACAAAACAATCTGGAGTCAGTCTGTGCTTTCACAAATGTGTAATTGCAATATATATGGAACATATCAATGTCAATTTACTTATTCACATTCCAATGTAACACAGCTGTAGGCCAGGAGTAAACATAGAAGAGGGCACAACGTGGGACCCAGATCTGTGAAATGGAAAGTCAAAGTGACAAGTCAGTGTCCATACACTGAGTGAAAATGACAGACTTATGCTAGCTCCAACAATAGGATGAGATGTGGGAAACAGTGACATCTTCTTACCTGTATCTCAGTGGAAGTATTGCATGATGATGTTGTTTCGGTTGCGGATATCCTCTTCTTCTGCCTCCTCTTCTTCACTGTCCACAGGCTCCACAGCTGCCACAAGACCACCATCTGGCCCATCCTCCTGCAGAAAAGGCACCTGGTGTTGCAAAGCCAGGTTGTGCAGCATACAGCAGGCCACAATTATCTGGCACACCTTCTTCGGTGAGTAGTATAGGGAACCACCTGTCAGATGGAGGCACCGGGATCTTTCCTTCAGGAGGCCGAAGGTGCGTTCTATTATCCTCCTAGTTCGCCCATGTGCCTCATTGTAGCGTTCCTCTGCCCTTGTCCTGGGATTCCTCACTGGGGTCAGTAGCCATGACAGGTTGGGGTAACCAGAGTCACCTGCAAATGTCGAGGGACAACTGTTAGACACACACTCACCCTTAGGGACAACCCCATACCCAGACACCTGTGTCAACTGTATTGGGACCTTGGCCTCACCTATTAGCGACACACGGTGCCTCAGGAGTTTCCCCATCACATAATGGATGCTGCTATTCCTCAAAATGTAAGCGTCATGCACAGAGCCAGGATACTTGGCATTCACATGGGGGATGTACTGGTCTGCCAAACACACCATCTGCACATTCATCGAATGGTAACTTTTCCGGTTTCTGCACACCTGTTCATTCCTGCGGTGGGGGGACAACTGCCACATGTGTACCATCAATGGCACCAATGATGTTGGGGATATGTCCTAGGACATAGAAGTCCCCTTTCACTGTGGGCAAATCCTCCACCTGAGGGAAAACGATGTGTTTCAGCAGGGCAGACAACACTCTGGACAACACGTTAGAGAATATTGGCTGGGACATCCCTGATGCCATGGCCACTGTTGTTTGAAAAGACACACTGGCCAGGAAATGGAGTACAGACAGGACCTGCACTAGAGGTGGTATCCCTGTGGGATGGTGGATAGCTGACATCAGGTCTGGCTCCAACTGGGCACACAGTTCCAGGATTGTTGCACAATCAAGTCTGTATGTGATTATGATGTGTCTCTCTTCCATTGTTGACAGGTCCACCAGTGGTCTGTACACCGGAGGATGCCGCCATCTCATCCCCTGCCCCAGCAGAAGTGCCCTATGGAGGAGAACAGCGAGCAGAGATTCATCCAACACTGAGGTATCACAATATGTTATTTGCAGAAACGTTAGTAATCCGCAGTGTGCTGGTATCTGTCTGTATTCCCGGCCTAGATAGGTGTGACGCAGTTTTCATCCATCCCATGTGGCCCCATGAAATGGCAGCTGCCTGACCTGTAAGGTGGGACAAGAGGATATGAGGTAACTGCGCTGGCGTTGTACACCGTTGCGGTGGGCGGTCGAAGACTGCGGTGCAATTCTGCATTGGTTAACATTGGGCCCTATGGGTCCCAGGAGCCAATGACGATGTACGCCGGCGGTGGCGATACGCACCGTCGCGGACGTGACTGCCATTTTCTGTCTGTTCACTCACTTGATACCTGACCTTCAACAGGAGAGGACCTACACTGCAAGTGCTGCTGTGACCTGTGTCTGGAAGCGACAATGGCTCATGTGTCTTGGGAAAGGTCCCCTGCCTACACTTCGGAGGAGTTGGAGAAACTAGTGGATGGGGTCCTCCCCCAGTACACGCAACAGTACGGTCCTCGAGACAAACAGGTGAGTACACTGTGAGCATGCTGCATGGGCAATGCCTGCTTTGAGTGGTGTGGATGGAAGATACATGGGGGGGCCTGAGGCCTGCATGTGCGGATGGTGAGTGTATGTGCGTCAGGGCTTGGGTGAGAACTGGTGGGAAATGAGAATGATGGTCAAAACGGGTGAGTAATTTCCTTTCCCCCTGTACCATTCCTCTAGGTCAGCGCCCACCAGAAGAAGGGTATTTGGCGTGGCATCGCCAAGGAGGTCCGGACCTTCGGGGTCTACCACCGACAGAGCACCCACTGCCATAAAAGATTGCAGGACCTGAGCCGCTGGAGCAAGAAGGCGGCGGAGGCCCAGCTGGGGATGGCCTCCCAACGTGGAAGGGGTGTCCGTTGCACCATGACTCCCTTGATGTCCTGGATCCTGGCGGTGGCCTATCCGGAGTTGGATGGGCGCTTGAGGACATCACAGCAGCCACAAGGGGGTGAGTACACTCTCATTCAGCTGACTGCGCGCATTACGAGGTGTCTGGGTGGGGGAGGTGGGCAGTGGGTTCCCCTAGGCCAGGGCAAACCTGGTAGGGAAGGTCCCTTGTGAGGCAGGCTATGTGGCACCCCAATCCCACTAGTGGTAATAGCCATCTATACCTAGTCAGGCTCCTCTGACTTCCAGGCGTGCAGCAATTGGGCTTAGGTAGGTCAGGTGAATTTTCTAGGAACTGTTAGTGCATGGCGTAGTGCTGAGGGCTGCTCCCTGTGCGTTGTGTCCACCAACGGTAGTGGTGTTACATGCACTGAACATGTTTTTCTTCTGTCTTTCCCCCCCTTTTTGTGGTCTCCCTGTTCTTGTGTACAATAGCATCATCAGGCGGAGGAGCAGTGGCACCGGAGCAGGAGGGAGCTGCAACCCACTTGGCCCTGGAGGGTGAAGCAACGGAGTCTGAAGCCACCAGTGGGACGGAGGGTGAGGGGAGCTCCATGGGGGGGACAGGAGCAGACACCAGTGACAGCAACTCCTCCTCTGATGGGAGCTCCTTTGCGGTGGCGGGCACCTCCGTGCCCACCGCATTAACAGGCACAGCCGCCCCCTCCTATACCAGCACCGCCCTCCCAGCAGCCCCTCAGCGTGTGTCCCGTGCCCGCTCACCCAGGAGGGTGGGCATCTCCTTCGCCCCAGGCACCTCAGGCCCTGCCCCAGTCAGCCCTGCTGCCCTCAGTGAGGAGGCTATTGACCTCCTGAGATCCCTCACTGTTGGGCAATCTACCATTTTGAATGCCATCCAGGGTGTTGAGAGGCATTTGCAGCAAATAAATGCATACCTGGAGGACATTCATTCTGGGCAGGCGGCCCAACAGAGAGCATTTTAGGCTCTGGCCTCAGCACTGATGGCAGCCATTGCCCCTGAGTCCAGCCTCCCTCCTCCAACTTCCTCCACCCAGACCCAATCCCCTGTACCTCAGCCTATCCCAAGCACACCATCAGACCAGCATGCACACACATCAACACACAAAAGTGACTCCGGAAAACATAAGTACCACACATCCCACAGGCACTCACACAAGCACCATCCCCATGCAGACACAGCAACATCCACTGCCTCTACTGTTTCCCCCTCCTCCACGTCCTCCTCCTCCCTCCCTGTCTCATCTCCACTCACACCTGCATGCACTACATCCTCAGCCACTACCTCCATCACCAGTATGCCCATCACCACACTCCACTCACGTGCAATCACCACCCCCACTACCATTCACACATCCCCTGTGTCCTCTCCCAGTGTGTCTGTGAGCCTTCCTTCCAAAGTACACAAACACAGGCACACACCCACCCAACAGCCACACACCTCACAACAGCCTCCGGCCCATGCACCTTCACCCAAATTCAGCAGATGTACACCTCCTACAACCACTACCTCTTCCTCCACTCACAAACCCCCTACACTTAAAACTTTTCCTGGCAAACCTTGACCTCTTCCCTTCACCTCCCCACTGTCCTTCCCCTAGGGCCAGGCTTTCCAGGTCCCAGCCCAGCACTTTAGCCACCAAATCCCCAGGCACAGTGGAGCCAACAACTGCGGGGTCATCGAGTGCGCCACCCATCAGGGCTGCCAGTGTGCCACGTAGTGAGGGCAAGGACATTCCACCACCTGCCAGAGTGAAAAAGGAGCCCACATCCCTGAGGGAGAAGCCGCACCTACCAGCCACCAAAGGCTCAACAAAAACAAAAGGGGATAGTGGCAAGACAACTGCGGCACCATCAAAGGTGGGCAAGGGACAAAAGCAGAAGAGTAGGTCAGGACAGGGCACGGTGGCACCGACTGAGGGACCAGTGTCACACCTTCTGTCCATGACCACACCAACCTGTATGGCGGCAAAACCCGCAAGCAGCCCCGCCACCACAACCGCCACCTGCACTGCCACCTGCACCGCCACCTGCCCAGCCACCTGCACAGCCACCAGCACGTCTACAGCCTCAGCGACAGTTCCCAGCCTCTTCCCCAGTGGGCAGCTGTTAGAGGCTGCAGGAGACATCCTGCTGTGTCCCTCAGCAGGTGCTGACCCATGCACCACCGCCAGCACCGCCGCCACAGACGCCGCCGCAAGCACTGCCACCAGCCCCGCGACGTGCTCGGACAGTGGCACCACCGCTGACATGGCTACCATCCCCAGTGGTCAGTCGTCCGAGGTTGGAGGAGACTTCCTGGACCCTGGCCAGCCTCCATGAGGCATGACTTCCATCACTGTTTGCACCTGCAGGTGGAAGGCGAAGCCACAGCAGTGTGGGGCATGTCGCTGCCTCCATGGCGTATCATGCTACCTGTAACTCAGCAATCTCGTGGCACACACACTCAGGTGAGGGAATTGTACCGGCCACACTGCACGTGGAGCACTCTGGGCACCATGTCCCCTCCAGAACCAGTGGAGATTGACATCCACTACCTCAGTCCTTGGCAGGATGAAGCACTCTGGGCACCATGCCCCCTCCAGAACCAGTGGAGATTGACATCCACTACCTCAGTCCTTGGAAGGATGAAGCACTCTGGACACCATGCCCCCTCCAGAACCAGTGGAGATTGACATGCACTACCTCAGTCCTTGGCAGGATGAAGCACTCTGGGCACAAAGCCCCCTCCAGAACCAGTGGAGATTGACATCCACTACCTCAGTCCTTGGCAGGATGAAGCACTCTGGGCACCATGCCCTTCCAGAACCAGTGGAGAGATACATCCACTTGAGAGACTGTGGCTTTGCACTCTCCAGGATAAAGCAGTGGGCAAACCACCCACTGGAGACACTTGAGAGACTGTGGCTTTGCACTCCCCAGGATAAAGCAGTGGGCAAACCACCCACTGGAGAGACTTGTGAGATTGTTGCTTTGTACTCCCCAGGATACAGCAATGGGCATGGATCCCCCTCGTGCAGCAGTGGCATTGTGCGTTCATCTGGCTGAGGTGCCCCCTCCTCTCCCCCTGAGGTGCCTGTATATTTTTGATCTGATGCCCCAGCAGTGTTCTCTCCGTTTCCAGTCAGGTATCTTGTGTGGGCTTCGCCCATGCATTTTGGGACCAGTGGTCCACGGACAATGATTGGTACACTATCCGGACTTGTGTGGTTGGTTTACATATTTGTATATACTGAACTTTGCTTTTTGAATATCAGATTTGTCATGATTACACTGCTTACAATCATTTCCTTTTGTCCTTGCGTTCTTCCAGGGGGTGATGGGGTGTATATGTAATGTTGCTGCATGTATTTGTGTGTATGTTGTTGTGGGTGAGGGTGGGGGAATTGTGTGTCGCATGTGTGTGTCATTCTCTTTTCCCTTCCCCCCCTGTGTTGTAGGTGCAGTACTCACCGTAGTCGTTGACGGCGTCTGTCCTGCTCCTGATAGAGCAGGAGGAAAAGCAGCATTGGTGACACCTGTAGTTCGGGCTCCATGGCGTCCTGGTTCCTCATTGGGTGTCGAGAGGTGAGTGTTTTCCCTTCTGTGTACTGTTTCTGACGTGCTTTTGATAGCATTGGTTCCACCCCGGAAAAGGTGGCGGATAGGCCTCTTGTAATACAGTGGGCAGTACTTTGTTCTCTGCCTGTCTGTTGGTGGTTACCGCCGCGGTGTTTGTTTCCACCACCGTGGCGGTCGGAGTGTTAAAGTGGCTGTCTATGTGGGCGGTTCCCGCCATGGTTGTGATTCAATTTTTTTTCTGCCGGCCTGTTGGCGAAATTACCGCCGCTTTAGCACCGACCACCCGGGTTGTAATGAGGGCCATTGTGTGCAATAAAATATAATACATCCTAAAACAAGTTAAATTATAAATATTTGCTTTCCAGGCTCAATTGTAAATCAGCAGTACAGTAGCAAAAGTTAGTGAGGCATTCTTTTCCTAGCACAAATTGCATTGCAGTTGAAAGACGCAACACTGAAACAAACAGCAGGGGACTTCACAGTGTTCAAAGGGCGCATAGCAGCGTTGTGGTCTCTAATGTCATATGCAATAAAAATGGATTTTAAAACATGCTTCCTTAGGTTCAGATAAAACTGAGAGAAGAGCCTAAAGTGCAAAGTGCTGTGTTTAAAGGTTCCATCAAAAGGGCATAGAATGGTCATTATATCCCACTGATTAATATTAGGGAAGGAAGCAAGGTGGTGCACAGTGCTCAACCGCAATCTGGTCTTGGCAAAACGATGTTGTGTATTTGTCACCCAGGCAAAGTAGTGGTGGAAGCACTCAGGTAGAGCATAAGCAATATGTGCCACCACTGTTTGTTTCGTCTCACCTGCGGGGGTTCTCTTTCTTGCCCTCGCATCAAGCAAGGCAGCCTTCATTGCTGATTTCTCAAGTGCTAGGATCCTAGTTTGGCACTGAGACCCAGGAAAGCTGATCACCAACCAAAGAGTGCTATTAATTGAGGACAGCCACAGGATATTGAGAGCACTATGTAGTGTTAAGCAGGCCCGCATGATTACCTTTCTGAATTTGGTCTCAGGTTTGGCCTATATCCAGCGCCACAAGGAAATGGGTTTGCATGACAATATATCTTCCAAATGGCTCAGCCCTGCTTCCCTGTGTAAAATGGTAAGCATTGCCGAGGGGTACATAGCAAAATAATTAGGAAGGCATTTTCCTCAGGCTATTAAGAGTTACTGGGCATGTGGCTTCCCACCGCCCGCCATAAATTGCAACAGATAATGGCATTATTTTGTAGATGGTAAGCATCTCCTTGATGGGACGACAGCCAAGTTTACTATAGAATCTAAACACTCAATCACAAACTCTTTTCATCTTCAGACAGGTATTCTGGATTTGGTCAGACTGAGAACCCTTACCAGAAAAGAGGAGTCACAGGCAGCAAAAGGATTTAACCTTAGCTATCTGAGTGTCCTCAAGGTAAAATGATCTTACCTTCTTACGGTTTTTCCACAAGTCATTATGAATGTCTCAGATTAACTAATCTTAATTTTTTTAGAATCCATAAAATATGTCATGGAAACTATTAATCTCTGCATCCCAACCATGATCCTTGACAGAAGAACCACGTTGTGTGCATCGAGGAGCTCAGGTACCGAGAGACCAGCAACGATTGGTGATCTAGCCTGTAGGAACTCTAGAGTGTCATTGATCCTGTTTATAGAGAAAATAGAAAAGGGGCTAGAACACACCCTTGTCTTCTGCCCGCCTAATTCTAAAAGGAGGTGACAGTTCACTTTTAGGGCAACATTGAACTTTGGCTAACAGATTCTTATAGAGCCACGCAAGGAAAGAAACAGAATCTGCATGGGCCCTGTAAGGGAGCAAAGTGTGCCACTATATGGAATGGTGCACTAAATCAAGTGCACCAGTAAGATCTGTAAAACACAGATGAAGTGATCCTGGTTTAGGTTCTGTGTATTCTCCAATCAAAAGCTCGAGATTTAGGCATTGTTCTACATCCCAAGTTCCTTTCTGAATCCGCACTGTACCTCCAACAGAATGGAATTGTTAGTTGCACACTCCAGTCTCCTTAAAGCAACCCTACCCAGGAGTTTTGCGGATGAATCCAGGAGGGAAATGGGACAGTAGCACTTCAGGTCTGCTCTATGGCCTTTCTTTGATATAGGCACAATAATGGACATAGCCCAAGAAGAAGGAATAAAACCCCTTGTGGCTACATTAAAGACTCAAGCAGTTTTTGGGGCCCACAGCTCGCCCATACCAATAAAGGCATTGACCAGAACCCTGTTGGGTCCAGTAGCTTTGCCTTTGGCACTTATGCTATGTGCCCAAGATCTCACCTAATGTAAATACCAAGGACAGAGCGCTCATAGGAATGGAACTGTTTTCTGAACCATCCCAGGCCAGTGAGCAGCATCTTGGCTTGCTAATGGATAATGAGTACAAAATCCTATTGAAGTGGTCAGCCCAAGCCTGCAAGGAAACAAGTGATTTTATAACAGGACAAGAGTCGTCCCTCAAGAAAGGGGCATTTACAGTGTTTCAGAACATGGTTATGTTGTTAGTGTCAGGGGCCTGTACCAGATTTAGCCATGCCTTTTCCCTTAATTCTACTTTCCTGACTGCTAAGGCCTCATTATACTGTTCCCTTAAACGATTAACAAGGACCTGATCTCTTTGTACGTGTTGTAGGGCAGCCCTCAATGGTTTTAAAGCCTGTGTGCATGCTTGATTGAACCAACCATATCTGACAGACAACCCTGTTTTAACCTGGCCCACCAAGAAAGAATTAAGGGCCTCAGTAATCAGCTCAAAGACTGAAACTGGGGTGTCATTAGCCACACTAGTGGCTAATTATATGTCAAATCCATTTAACATTTTAGACAAAAGCCTCCATGTTATGCACATTGGGTCAATTTTCAGCCATCTAATGCGGACTCTGTTTGGTCCCTATGGGAGCAATGTGTGAGATCTTGGTGAGGGCAAGAGGCAGTCGGCATATAAAAACATAGATAGCACCTACCAGTTGTGGTCACTAACTACAGTTGGTTTCACAATGATCGAGGGTTGAGCGAGTTGAAATATGATTGATCAGGGAGTGAGTATCCTCTCCCACAAACGTGTGGGTCTGAAGATTTCCCAGATCATTAAATTCTTCATACAATGGATCATATTTGTGAAGCAAAGTATTCAAACACTTTTCATACTTTCTGTGTCCTGCCTTGATGAGTGTTAACATTTTTGGATATTAAAATCCCCAGCTGACACAATGGGACAGGTGTGCTTAAATTGTGAAAGAAACACATCAAGGTCAGCTTCCAGAGCTTTAATGACCTCACAACATGTAGAGTCAAATACCTTGTGAGGATAATAAATAATAATCACATAAGTCCTCACCTTAAAAGTCAATCGCACAAATTGATAATAGGGAGAGGACGTGACAGATCTTCTATTTGTAACAGGTAATAAGTTAGAGATCAGCATCTGTAAACTACCCTTTAGACGGCCATCTTGGGATAGGGTAACTGGTGTGAACAGGGAAAAAACCCTTAATATGAAATAGCATCACCTGCAAGGATTCCTGAATACAAATGATATGAGTGCTAAGGGTAATATTTAGCGAAACATGAGAGGTTAGCTTGTTCATAATTCCCAAGGTGTTTCATGAAGCAATATCGCATACACCATTATAGCCTAGTTGGACTATACGAGTGGTTAAATCAGCCTGTCTAGGGTTCTTATCCAGGGCCCTGCTACTGGACGAGGAATGATTAGGTGTGTCTGGGGCAACAACAACTGCTGCAGGCATGTTAGCAGTGAGTAGGGTTTATGGGATCCAAAGGGTCAACTGAGCAGCCAAGATGGGGAGTAACCTTAATGACGGAGCGTCAATCTGCGTTCTGCAAATCATTTAGGGAGTCATATCTATTTGAGTGTATAAGGAACTAAACTAGGTTACCCATTACTTCTCAGCAATATATAGCTTTTCTGGATCACCCATGGCTTACCCACTGTTTTCCGTCACAAACTTAAAGTAGATTGAGAGCGCACACAAAATAGAGAAAATGAGCTACCTCTTAGAAAAATGCAAACAATGTGGTACAAAATGTGTTTTTCTGATTCAGCTCTGCATGTTCCTGCAAGCTGGGAAAATTATGACTTCCGTACAGCAAACTGTTTCTAGATGCCATTTTTAGGGAAAAAACAGACACTTTTATCTGGAGCACCTTTTCCCCATTTTTCTCAAAAAAACTCAAAATTCAGCTGCATTTTGCCTAGTTTCACAGTGCTCTCCAGGGAAATCCACGAACCGTGGGCACATTTAGAAACTCCAGGATGTTGGAAAAAAAGGATGCATGTTTGGTGTGAATACCTTATTTGTACAACAGGTTATGGAGGCCTATTCGTGAACTACCCCAAACGGCTTAGCACGGGAGGAGGCTTAGCAGAGAAGGGGTTGAATGAAAAATAAGCACAAGTTAAACTAATCTATGGCACCTACGTGTTGTTAGGGCTAGGGAAGCTCATTTGATGAATCTAATCACTGTTGATATCTGTGTAACAGGAGGGTCCCTGATATGAAAACTGGTTGCTGCACTGGAGAATAATTAAATGTTTTTCGTAGTGCTTCGAGGTCCCAGCATGTGACTGTATGCACTGTGAATACAAAATTATTTTAGAAGTGCACTATACAAAACAGAATTTCGGCTGCTGCAAAATGCACAGAGATTGTGATTAGGATAACAAAGGGATTTCAAAATGTTTTTAGTAAGATGAATTTAGTCTGTATCTAGTGCAAAACGTTTTTACAAATTTCCGTTACAACGACATGCTCCAGAACTCAGGTGCTGAAACACTTGCACTACTATTTTTTTGTACGGTTTTTTTGCAGTACAGAAATATACAGTAAAATATTAGATATAATCATTGTTTTTGTAACTCCAGCATCTTTGCAGAGATTTCGTGTTCGGGGTCCAAGCACCACAGTAAAATTGTCTAAAAGTTCATCAGGCTCGACACAACAGTCAGTTTGGTGGGCCTGTTCTGGTGGTTCTACGCATTCCGTCCACAGGGTGGTGAACAGCGCTTCATCAATCAGACCTCTTTGTTCCTGTGCCTCCTTCCATAGGCCCCATATTTGTTTAATTTCTATGGGCATCTGCGTGCTTCATAAATCATTTCTGCCCACCTCCACTACTCTTAAAAATGTTTGCTACAATGAGACTCAAATGATTCTATCAATGACAGCATTCACTGATTCCCAGGCAGCTTTTAGATTTGCTGATTAACCTCTTGCACAAATTTACATTTCTTCCAAGTAGCAGGCACATTGGTAAGATGGCTTGTTTGTTCATTAGCTATCAGTCCATTATTTTCTCTTTTCTCAATAAAGTAGACCATCTCCTTCCCTTTCAACCTGAGGTACCTCAAAGTTAGTAGTAACCTTTTAGAGACAGTTGTTTTTTAACAATTATCAAAAGGAACTGTTTTTGTTTAAATACAAGGTCACCACAATCATCCACAAAGAAGGTTCTCCTGAGAAGGTCCAGCCTTCCTGCTCCCAGGGGGGTCTAGGGCCCATTCCCCCTTAGGGAGGCAGAACCTGTTGCAATTAGAGAACCTTGCAAAAGCCTTCTTTTGAACACATAAAGATGATCTGTATTTCATTTAGTCTTTATTATAGCTTGGGAAAAGCATTTCCAGGAAGTACTCTGTCTGATCCTATCTGCCCTCTCTCCTGGTTTGGTTGCTTTCCTAGCCAAATACTGCTTTCCTGTGGGGAAAAGCTCATTGTACACCTTATTTAGAGGCTGCTGTAGTTTGCATATGAACACTTACATTATTCCATGATTTTGCAGACTGATTTAATAGTTTACTTGACCCATACAAGCTGACCAGTTCTACTCCTGGAGCAAAGTCTTGCAGTCTGAAGTAAAGTCTGCCTGCATGTATGTAGTTTTATGTAGCATTTGTTTTAGCAGAATACTTCATGTACCTCAAGACTGGCTTCAGAATATACAGTGAAGGTAAAGAAGATTTGGGTGGGAAGATGGTCATTGAAGTCTTAGCCACTTTCAGTGCTTCACTGGGTCTTTGTCTTGGAAGCCATCCTATTGTAGGCAGCCATGCAGACAGGAGCTTGCTGATCGTAAAGCCTCCTGAGAGACGATGGAAAGGGACATTACTACATTTGTGGATGATCAGACAATATTCTTATTCAATGAGGTCTTGTTTGAATCAAGGCCTGGGGAGTGAGCAAAGGTAAACCTGGAGACCATATAGAATAAACCAGTAAGAAAGTGTTTTGGTGACAACCAGAGGGCTAGCAGGGGCTTCAGAGAACTGATACTTAGCCCCTAGCCACATGGACATTAGGGTGAGCTGGTGCCTCAGAGAACTAAATAGAACAGGACCCTCGCTAGGAATCTAAGAGTGAGAAGGAGCTTTGGAGCTTTATAGATGAGTGGGAATCGCAGGGCCCAAGTGTGTTCAGAGCACCTGGGGAGGCTGAGAGCAAACAGAAGCCCAAGAATCTTATGGTGAAGATGGACTTCACTGACCTGAGTGTGAGCAGGGCTCTGGGTACAAGAGAGCAAGAGATACAAGACATAATGGTGAACAAGGATATAAGGTACCAAAAGAGGGGCAGGATGCAATGGCATCTGAGAGTAAACTGTAGCCTCTACGGACCTCAGTGTGAGTAGGAGCCTTAGGGATCTCAGATTGTGCATGAGCCTCAGAGGGCATGAGAGCAAATTAACTTAATGGTCCTCAAGGAGAATGGATAGCTTGGGTCCTGGTGATGATGACCAAGACCCTCACTCTACACACAATTCTTGTAAGTGTATTGAAGGCAGATCTATGGGTAAACATGATCCTGTGAGCACTTGTTGACCAATGGACTGTGAGAATCCCCATGAATGAGCAGTAGATTTAGGTCCTACTGGCATGGAGGGCCTGGGGATTTGAGGGTGTCCAGGGCTTAAGAGAGATGTCTAGAACTGAATATGAACAGCAGGAGACATAGGAGTAAGCTGCAATAGAATAAATCTATTCCCAGACTTAACCAATGTTACTGATCCTACAAGTTGTAACTGAATTACTGTACCACATATGTCTTCTACAATTAGCCCCAACACTAACCAAACAGTACTTTGTAAAGGACCCTGATCCACAAATGTGGACCACTTTTTTGGAGTGACCAGGCGTAGTTTTGGTGCCAATCTAACTCTGGCTCTTACACAGAATGACTGGTCACACTATAATCACACAGGGTACACCACTTACTCTGCATTCACACACACCGTCCTACACCTCTGAACCAATGAGCCTCATCCTTAAAGTCCCTCAAGCATCATCGCTGAGCACTACCCTCTTCAACATCTACATGGCGCCACTCGCCCACATCATAAGGTCCCACAGAATCAACATTGTATCCTACGCTGTTGACACCTAGCTCACCATCTCCCTCACAGATAACAACCACACCACCAGAGCCAACTTCAACACCTGCATGTCTAGTATAGCGAACTGGATGAAACAGAACTGCCTAAAGCTCAACACAGATAAAATTGAATTCCTGATCTTCGGGAACAAGCGCTCTCCATGGGAGCCCTCCTGGTAGCTAACAGACCTGGGACCGATGCCCACCCCCAACGACCATGCCAAAAATCTCAGCATCATCATAGTCGACAGACTCACAATGGCAAAACAAGTGAACGCCATTACCTCCTCCTACTTCTTCACCCTACATATGCTACACAAAATATTCTGTTAGCTCCCCACCGACAACAGGAGCATAGTCACATAAGCCGTCATCACCAGCAGACTAGACTACAGCAAAGTGCTCTACACCACTATCAGGACTTATAAAGACTCCAGACCACTCAGAACGCCACTGCCAAACGGGTCCACAACATCTCCCACAAAGCACATATCATGCCATACTTCAAAGAGCTACACTGGCTACCAATCCAGAAGCGACACCAATTCAAACTAATCACTGACCCTTACAAAACCCTCCACAGTGCCAGACCTGCCTATCTCAACCACTACATTAACTCCCACCAATCAACCAGACAACTGCATTTAAACTCACTCCATCTCACTTCACCTCGCACAGATACCACATATCCACAGGAGCAAGTCAGGATGACTCTCCTTTTCCTACATCACCGCCAAATCCTGGAACAACCTTCAAAACCACATCAGGACCTCTCCATTACTTCTCGAATTCTGCAAGAAACTGAAGACTTGTCTATTTGACAAGGAGCCCGATCGGCCTACATATCTACTACAGTGCCTGGCTAACCATTGGGTGATAAGCATGCTTTACGAATCCTCACAACATAACATCATGCATGCTCATCCTGCACTCAGACATTGTTCACTCTGTGGAGATAGTGCTTACCTTGTACTCAGAACTGCTTATTCTGCACTGAGATACTGCTCATCCTGCACTCAAACACTGCTCACCACTTCTGCACCTCTCACCCAGCTCTCAATCACCACTGACATAGCATTCACTCACTGTACCAACACATCTCCTTGGAACTTACTTGCCACTGCTGTGCCTTGCCCGTTCTCTCAGCCCAGGTTTTTTCTGTCCAGCATGCACAGGCTTCTTCCACTTGTGAGCATGTGCCCACATAGAAAACAGGGAGCAGTGGCAGGTAGCACCCCTGTGGCTGACATTTGGGTGAAGCTTGAGGACACTTTGATAGAGGTTGTGCGATGTGCACTGCATGACTTCTCATGGCGAATCTTTGTCTTTTATGGTTGCAAAGGGTGCAGACTGCCTTGCCATTTTCAGGCAGGTCAGATGGTCTTACAGTGTGGGCAAAGGCAAACTGCTCCTGTTTGTGTGCAGGTTCATTGTCTGCCTCGTCAAGTAGATGTCCAACAATCAACTGATCCTGGAAGTGAGCCACCAGGGACAGAAACATGCTGCTCCTGCTTGTCTGCATGAGACTACAGGGAGTGCCGCGACTGACTCTACCTCTGCCCTGGCAGTAGTAGTTATGTCTTCTGCTCCTAACGTCCCTTGCTCTGTGAGGCTTGAGGTAACTAGCTGAGGCCTCATACTCATGCATTGCTTGAGGACTATAATTATGCCCAACCTGTGGCACAGTGACCATTTAAATACCGGCAGGCATTAAAGCTTGAGGAGCAGCTGCAAGAGGCATCCATGCAATCCCTCTCCTGCATCTTTATTAGCCCCTGACACTGGACCTGGCAGTATGATTTGTGTGTTAAAGGGTATTCTGATATAATACAATAGTACCAGCTTCTGACGAGTGCCAGCTGCATGTCTACGAAATGGCAAGACGGGAGAAGTAGGATGATGCCCAGCGAATTTTTTTTTTAAATGTGGAGCCTGATGATGTTTGTCATCTAGGATGCCACCTTGTCGCTATGTTTGAAACATGGGCATTTTAGGTGAGGGAAATCCCCTTAGTACCCAATCACAGTGCAGAAAGCACTTTTTTTGTCATGGCAGCACACAATTTCTGCCCAATCAAATCATGTGCTCCTGACCCCCAACATGTGGGTGGAGCTAAAACCCCTCTCTAGTGATGCTCATATAATTGTCTGGCGACCATAAAAATAAAAAGTACTTTTGGAGGGAGTGGAGTTTATAGACTGCTGTGATCTGTGGAAACAAAAAGGAGCTTGGAAAGTGGTGACTGTTCATGGGATGAAGGATGGATCTCAATGAGTAAAGAATGGGACGAGAAAAGAGATGAAGAGGTAATTTATAGTTGCTACTTCTTCAATGCCCAATATGAATTTGTACATCTGCTCTACTGTCTTCCACTGTCAGGCTCGGCAGCATTATGCTCAGCAGACCATCTTGCTATTAGTGGTGGCTCTGATTCACATAAATACGTGGGCCAATCACTCTTTTTTGCAAATACAGGGTATTATTTCCACTGTATCCTCTGTCAACATGTATGAACGACTAAATTCCACAGGGACGATACAACCACACTAGCACACATCCTTTCTACTGTGTTTCTTCACAAGAGCCCAATAAAATACAAATACAATACAATTTAAAGTTATTCCATGACACGGATGACTCACAAGGTCGCTGTATTCATCAGTAAAGAATGACAAAGAATGTGCATATTTTGCACATCGGAACCTATTGACAATACATGCATGTGCATCTTAGTATTGTTTACAGTACTTAAGATGCTCAATTGTTGTTGGGCTTTTGGCACACAAATGCATCTTCTGTGGGCCTTGTACGGGAGTGACATTCTGGCACAACAAAAGTAGCTGTCACGCAGTGTTTTCCTGGCTTTGGGCACACCGAAACTACCCAAGCATGAATAATGAGGTACAGCAACCTGCTGTGGTAAAATGAGCTGTGGCTGCCATCAATCTGCGCGTCTTGAAACAGATTGTGAAGCCATGGGTAGAACATTTTTTGTGAGGTAATTGTATTTGCAATCCATATTACATGCTGAGCCATGACTGATGGGCTATCCATCAACTTTTAATTGATTTCTAAATTGTATCTGCTCTTCTCTGAACAATTAAATGGGATCCATTTTAGAAATTATCTAATTGTGGAATACCCATTTAAAGTTGCTATCTTGAATGACTACTTTCTGATATGAAAAAATTCGAACATTTAACTGAAAGGTGAAGAACTAAAGACTTGTATAGCCATTTAAAATCATGTCACGCATTTAACATGTTTTTAGTCTTTGCAAAGATAGAACTATTGCACATTGTTTGACAGGGTAATTGATAACTGATATGGAGTTAGGCATAGAACATTCGAAAAATAAGAAATACGAAAACAGATTATCATAACTTTGCCTTAGGAACAGATAAGAGGGTGCAATATTGGAAAAATATATGAAAAAATGCCTTGCATAAATAAATTTGCCTGTAAAGCATTCAATTTTTTTTACACGAACTGCCAAGTCTCGTTTTCGACAGAAACTGTAACACTCTGCTAATTTCTCACTCTTTCTTTAGTTTGTTTAAAAAATCGGTAACGTTTTACGATCTTCTGCTCAATTCATATTCATAAGTTTATGGAGAAGACAAAGTGCTGGTTTACATAAGGAATACCACCGTTCACTGAATTCACTCTTGCTTGCTTGTAAATGTTGCCCATTGTGAAAGCACATGAATCTCCCTCACAGGTGTGATGCTGGTGAATATTTATCACGGATGCAGGCCGGTCGCAGTAGCTAAAAGAACATGCGAGCCTGTGTGTGGTGCCGGCAGCCAGATGTGACTGACTCAGCCGCGCCCTGTACTCTGTTATAAACGCTCCAGCGTTCGCCGCAGCGAAGCATTATTCTTTACAGACGCCGGGGTCTCTCTAGAGACTACCCTGCTGCAGCACCATCATTGAATGTTACATTCCTCCCCAACTTAAAAAAAAAAAAAACACTCAATACCACATGGTCTGGAACACACAGGTTCTGTGATTGACATTCTGCTGCTTGCCATTTGGTCCTTCATGCCAGGAACTCTGCCAGACGTGAGAAAGGAACCGAATTGCACCTCGGGCGGTATCTGGGATGTGCATAACATCCTTCCGGATGCCTGTTCTGCCTTTGGCTGTGTGTATAACCGTGATAGTTTTCATTTTGCCAAGGGACATGGACGTCTGGAAGCATCTCAAGGGTGGTAGAGGTTCTATTTGGCCATAGGAGAACACTCAAACTCTCAAGTTGTTTAACTTGGGGCGTTCGTTTAAGGAGAAGTGGATTTCCTCCAACATCAGTTCGATAAATGCCCCTGTGAGCTGCTGATTTCCTATCTTTATTTGACACTTCAAAAGTGAGCGATGGGCTTGGGGATTAACTTCTATCGCAAACACGGTATGAGTGACATATTTGTCTGCATTGCCATCCATGTCTTCCAATTCTTCCAAGTTCTCGGATACGGCCTGAACATTTTCTTTCAAAGCTTTGGACTTGGAGGAGTGGCACACCTTCGCAAAATGTTTATACTTTTTGCATGTGGCACAGTATTGCCCCTTCGCTGGACAGTTGTTAGGTCAGTGAGGTAGTCCTCTACAGTATCACCACTCCTGTCATGTGTCTGAAGGTCCTTTTTGGGTGGCTGTGTTGGGTCCATACTCTCAGAGACTGTTGGAAGGCACCTTCTGGGTCGCATCATGTGGTCGAGCTCAAATGCTATTGACTTATTCTGTCTTAATCGGTCTGTGTAGTCCTGCTTCCACATGAGAGGCTCTGACTTTCAACAGATCTTTGGACCTCCCTAAGATCAGGATGCTTTGTAGCAGTTTGCCTGGCTATTGGAGAATCATTTCTAGCAACTTTGCCTATAAGCACCCGTGCATGATCTGACCAAGTATCTCTTCTTCCTCATCTGAGAAGCCACAGGGACAGGCCAGCTCTGTCAACTTACTGTGGAACACATCCAGGGATTCTTCAGGCTCTTGCCGTGCTTGGCGAAACATAAATCTCTCATAATCTCTGTTTGGCATTGGTTCAAGATGGCCATTCAAGGCTCTTAGCAGAGTATTGTATGTTTTTGGTATTTCTTCAGTCAGCGTCTTATATATTTTATGAATGTCTTTGCCCCCTAGATGTAGCAATAGGGATCTTCCTCATTCTGTGGGGGTAGCCGCCCCTTCAAAGTAGAACTGCAAGCATTCCACCCAGTCTTTCCATTTTGGTGCAAGCGCAGAGGGTGCTCCATCGATGGTGAAAGGTTCAATGGCGGGAGTGGTAGCCATGGTGCAGCAACTGCTCAGGTTGGTTCTGCGCAGTCCTTGCTGTCATGCTACCGGCAGTTTCTGGGTACTTTAATCTCATGGCACCAGCACTGTCAATTGTGCGATAGGACAGTTGCCAGACTGTCTTCCTTGGACACACATCCTGTCCCTCATAGAGTGGATTAGTGTTGTGGGCCCACTGGGCACTTGCAGTGTGAAGTGTAGAGCTCTATGTGCCCCAAGTTTCTACTAATGCTCCACTGTGAAGTTACATGGATTACCACCTGTTAGATCTGGCATCCTTTGTCGGGTCTTCCCTATCTTTTTGCCTCTACTTCCCAGATTGTTGCAATGTGCTGGACTCTTTTCCTGCTGTTTTGTTACTCTGGGCACTTTACCACTGCGGACCAATGCTAAAGTGCAAGTGCTCTCTAGGTGAAATTTTATGTGTAATTGGCTTATCTATGATTGGCATATTTGATTTACTAGTTGGTCCCTGGTAAAGTGCACTAGAGGCACCTAGAGCCTGTAAACCAAATGCTACTAGTGGTCCTGCAGCACTGATTGCGCTACCCATATGAGTAGCCCTATAAACATGTCTCTCCAATTCGACTTGGCAAGTGTACCCACCTGCCAGGCCCAAACCTTCCATTTTTATACATTTAAGGCACCCATAAGGAAGGCCCTAGGTAGCCCCATAGGCAGGGTACCGTGTATGCTAAATGTAGGCCATGTAGTGATGTGCTTTACATGTCCTAACAGTGAAATACTGCCAAATTTGTTTTTCACTGTTAAAGTGAATTTTCCCTTTGAGAGCAGACAGAAAGTTGGATTTTGGGGTCTCTGAACTCACAATTTAAAAATACATATGTTAGTGAAGTTGGTTTTTAAATTGTTAGTTTCAAAATGCTGCTTTTAGAAAGTTGGCATTTTCCTGCTTAAAACCATTCTGTGATTTCCTGTCTGGGTCAGTCTGACAGTGGGGCTGTTTGTGAATATCCTTTTGACAGTGACACAAAGGGAGCTGGGGTGTAGCCTGAATATCCTGATGAGTCATCTGGGCTAGAGTGGAGGGATTACTGGTCACTTATACCTGAAAGGGCTGTGCCTGCCCTCACACAATGCAGTCTCCAACACCCTGGTGTGTGTCTGGGGCCTGGCCTGGGCAAGGCAGGATCCTGTAAACAACAGAGACTGATGTTTGAAGTTGGGCAACTTCAAAGACAGAAAGGAATATAAGTATTAGACCTAAAATCCAGATGTTAGATTTTTTCAAGATTTGTTTCTGGAACCAAATGAAACCTCTGCCAAGGAGAAGAGGAGAAGAGCTGAAGAGCTGAGAAGAAGGTCTTCCCCTTCCTGTGACTGTGCTTTGTTGGCCTGTCCTGCAATTGCTGCTTTTGCCTGTGAAAGGGGACAAAGACTGGACTTTGTTTTATATTCCTGCTTGAGAAGAATCTCCAAAGGCTTGCACTGAGCTTGCCCCCTGTTCTGAAGTCTCAGGGCCATCAAAGACTTCCTCTGCCAGCACCTGGACTCTCTGCTGATTCCCCTACCATGCCCAGTAGTGTCTAATCCAGTCTCGGGGCCCTTGAAAGGAGAAGCTGGTGGAAAATCAAGAAGATCTTAGGAAACTGAATTTGGGCGCCTCCGGACTGACATCGCTGCTAAATCCCGTGGTGCCGCCTGCAAACGAAACCATGGTCCTTGCTGGAGAGCGACAACCCTGCAGGCCCGATGCCGCTGCAGCCCCGCCGAAGTCTATGATTCCGTGTCCGTCACCGCACCACATCGTGACCGCCAGATATCGACTCCATCGGACGTGCAAGGATCCACTGCTTTGCACTGATGCCGCCTCTCCTCCACCGCTCCACAGCAAGGACCCCACGTTTCTTCATGATGCCTCCTCTCCTTCGCTCTGCAGCACTGGTACCAACGCTGCCTCAGACCCAGCGACGCTGTGATCCCTGACTCCATTCACTGGCTTGTTTCCTCATTTTCAAAAGGTGCTGTACCTGGGGGTCCGTGTGACTCCGTGTTCGGCACCATTGGCGTCAGATTGTTGGGATCGACTCCGTCACGACCCTGTGATATCACCAAATCAAAGCATTTGTGTTTCTAAGTGATAGTTTAATCATTTAAAAATTCATAACTTGACTTGTGTATGTTAGATTTCTTTTAGTATTGGTCTTGTTCAAATTAATATTCGCTATATTTGTAAGCTGGTGTTTACACATTGCTTCTGGGTTAAGCCTTTCGGCTCATGCCAAGTTACTAAGAGGGTGAGCGGGGGCTAACTGGGTGTGTTTCTCCTTTGCTCTGACTAGAGTGAGGGTCCTTGCTTGGATAGGTGGCAACCTGACTGCCAACCAAAGAGCCCATTTCTAACACAGCCCACCTGGGGTAGGGAGAATGTGCAGCTGGGGATCACGGTGTGGCAAGGCCACTGACAGTGGGGACTGGGAGCAGCTCACAGGCCCTCCAATGATGGTCATGCTATATTGGCCCACATGGGACACATGTTGTAGGTTCAGGTGGTGGCTGCACAGGCCGATGCCTGGTTCCCTCATTTTGGCCTATCGTGGATGGGGCTCACACCCGCCTTTTTGCCAATGTGCTGCTGGTGAATATTTATGAGATGTGCCTCGTGCACCAATACAGGCCAGTCGCGGCAGCTAAAAGAACAAGCATTTTCAATGCAACGGGTCTCGCATTTGATTGAGTTAGAGCTATTAGCGGTGTAAAGAAAAAAAATGCGTGATGGCGCTGCGTGGAAAATAAACAGATAAAGTAGTCCGGACCCCAGGCTCAAAACATTGAGCCTCGTATGTTTCTAGTAGTTTACCTGTGCTATGTTGGTGGGCTAAATACTGGAAAAGACATGACGTATGCATGCCTTTCACAAATGAAAGCAAGCAGATTTTAAAAGGTAAGCCCACGAACCAATGTAAGTGACTGACGTGACATGGGCGTGGTTTGAAGCCCAAAGAGTGATTACTGAATGGACTGAACGCTTTGCGCTCCCCATAACAAACAAACCTGTGTGTGTAGTGCCGGCGGCCGTACATGACTGACTCAGCCATGCACTGAACTCCTTTGTTAATGGTCCAGTGTCTGCTGAAGCAAACCATTATTCTTTATTCTTTACATACATGGGGGTCTCACTAGATGTCACCGGGCTGCAGCACCGTGATGGAATATTACAACAGGGTCTCATTGCGAGTCAGACGGAACAAAATTAGCACACACTTTCATGCCTTAATTTTGTTCTGCCTGAATACTGGTTGTTAGGACTGGGTTTGCAATCCAAGAACCTGATTTCTGCTTCTGATAAAACTGAATGAAAAAAGCATTTGACTTTGGCTGCAGTACCCACAAGTCTCATTAAAGTTTTTTCTATCGGGGAGGCATACAATGCATTTCCCTGCCAGAAAAGAAAACCTTCCCAACTTAGTTGGATGTGCATGGGCATTTTATAGCTGTAGGCCGGCAGACAAGAAGCTCACAAATAATACCATTATTGACTAGTATGACAGAGAGACATGGGACGTGGGCTGATACGCACGGCATTAAAAAACAGGGAACTAGGTAAACAACAGGAAGAGGGTCAAATACTGGAAGTGTGTATTCAAGAAGATTAACAAAAAAATTATCAGATACAAAAGAGACAAAGCATGGGTAGTAGAGGACAAAAAGAGCAGGAGAAGAAAGGAATTTTGAAAGGAATGAAGTAAATGTGAAAGGAAATACAGAAGTAAAGGTGAATGGTAGGATAGGAGGGTAGAAGGAAGGATGATGGAATGAATGGATGAAAGTGTGCAAGAATCAATGGATGGAATTTTGAAAATATGGATGAAGCAGTGGAAGAACTGAACAGTCAACGGGACCATGAATGAAAGGATGAAGAACTGACAGAGGGGGAAGAGTGACATTAAAGATGGATGAAAGGATGAGTGGATGGGTACATGGATGTATTGATGGATGCATGGGTGTAAGGCTGGATAGATAAGTATATGACCAAAATGAAGAGTACAGTGGTGAATGGATGGATAAAAACGTGAACAGATGAATAGAGTATTAGAAGAGTGAAAGGCCAGAAGGAAAGCGGGAAGAAGGAAGAGGAAAAGGTGAAGGGAATTAGCCTAAAGAGGGAGCAATTTTCTTTTTTTTTAAAGATGTTTTTTATTGAGTCAAATACAAGAACATTAACATAACATTGCCAGGACAGAGATATGCAGTTGTGAATATATATGCATAAAGAATATTGTACTTATAAATGCATATTAAACATGTAAATGAATTAGGCAGTTACAGCAAAATAGTATCAAAGACTCCAAGTTTGAATAAAGAAAGAAGAAAGAGAAAGGGAGAGGGAGAAGAGCTATAGGGATAGAAAAGGGAATCAAGTGATAGCCATGTGGAGAGAGAGGTAATAGAAATTAGTTACAGCGAATGTAAGATGAAATAAATATATATAAGAAGAAAAACAGGAAATATATTGACATTTTTAAAAAAGAGGAGAAAAATCAATTTCCTTCGCAGTGCTTGAGAGATAGTTACTTAATGGCAACCATAGCTGATGATGTTTGAAGAAAGTTCCTGTTGAATCAAGTTTGTAGCTGTCAAGTCTATGATGATAACATACAGAATTCCACCACTGTCTGAGAGTAATATTCTCCGAAGAATTCCAGTTAGAAGTAATAATAGAGATTGCAATAGAAAGCAAAAGGTCCACCAATTTTCCAAGAGGCCTGAATGAACGCCAGATGTCGTGTATGCCACCCAAAAACAGTAATTCATATGACATTGGTAAGGAGATCTGAGCTATTGCTGAAATGCAAGACCATATTGAGGACCAAAAAGTAGCTAGGGATGGACAAGAAAAAAACATGTGAAAGTCAGTACCCTGCTGAGTGTGGCAGCGCCAACAATTGTCATTTTGTGCAAGTTTGAGTTTTTAAAGGCGTACAGGAGTGTAGAAAAGTCTATTACAAAAACATTATAGGGTCTGCGTGAGGCTTGCAGTGCGTGCAGTGGAATGTATCTTATACCATATTCTATCCCATAAAAAAGTTGGCCAACCAACACCAAGATCTGATTCCCACAATGTCTCAATAGGTGATTTGAGTCTAGGTGAAACAGACGCTCTTAACCGCTTCTGTGCCTTGGACGAGGTGACCTCGTCCAAGGCTACAGTTCCCCTGTGCCTTGGACGAGGTTGCCTCGTCCAAGGCACAGGGGAACTTGGGGGAGCGCTAGTGGGCCCCCCCATGCACCCCCCCAAGGCGGGGATGGAAGGGGAAGACCTTCCAATTCCACCCCCGGCCCTCCCCACCCCCCCTCTGTGACATCAGCACGCGAGCGCGCGCTGATTTGTCACAGGGGCCTCCCCAATCGCGCTGGAATCCCAGCGCGATTGAAAGAGAAATGCAAAGCATTTCTCTTTCAATCACTGGGGGAGGCCCGGAGGGGCTTCAAAGGCAAGGAAATTAGAGATGGGGAGCGACCAATCAGGCAAGGGTCACTCCCCTGGGGGGCAAATTTATTTTAGGCCATTTCTGCCCCCCTTGGGGGCAGAAACCTCTAGGCGCCAGGGCAAATTTCTTTTTTGTGTTTTTTTTTTTGTTTGTTTGTTTTTTTAGAGATGGGTAGCGACCCATCAGGCAAGGGTCGCTGCCCTAGGGGGCAAATTGTATTTAGACCATTTCTGCCCCCCTTGGGGGCAGATTGGGCGATTTTAGGTCAATCTGCCCCCAAGGGGGCAGAAACCATTAGGCACCTGGGATTTGTTTTTTGGCGCCAATGTCACGCAGGGGGAGCGACCACGTATTCAAGGATCGCTCCGGGGGGGTGGGGGTGTTAGGGGGGCCAATTTATTTTAGGCCATTTCTGCCCCCCCTGGGGGTGGATTGGCCTATTATTAGGCCGATCTGCCCCCAGGGGGGCAGAAACCTCTAGGCGCCAGGGCAAATTAATTTTTTAATTTTTTATTTTTGTTTGTTTTTTTAGAGATGGGGAGCGACCCATCAGACAAGGGTCGCTCCCCTGGGGGTCAAATTGTATTTAGACCATTTCTGCCCCCCTTGGGGGCAGATTGGTTGATTTTAGGTAAATCTGCCCCCAAGGGGGCAGAAACCACTAGGCACCTGGGATTTGTTTTTTGTCGCCAATGTCACGCAGGGGGAGCGACACCGTAGGCAAGGGTCGCTCCCGGAGGGAGGGAGGGTTGGGGGGGGCAAATTTATTTTAGGCCATTTCTGCCCCCGGGGGGGGCAGAAACCTCTAGGCGCCAGGGCAATTTTTTTTTGTGTTTTTTTTTTGTTTGTTTGTTTGTTTTTTTAGAGATGGGTAGCGACCCATCAGGCAAGGGTCGCTCCCCTGGGGGGCAAATTGTATATTTAGACCATTTCTGCCCCCCTTGGGGGCAGATTGGTCGATTTTAGGTCAATATGCCCCCAAGGGGGCAGAAACCACTAGGCACCGGGGATTTGTTTTTTGGCGCCAATGTCACGCAGGTGGAGCGACCCCGAAGGCAAGGGTCGCTCCCGGAGGAGGGGGGGGAGGGTTGGGGGGGGCAAATTTATTTTAGGCCATTTCTGCCCCCCCCTGGGGGCAGAAACCTCTAGGCAGCAGGGCAAAGTTTTTTTTTTGCATTCTTTTTTTTTGTTTGTTTGTTTTTTTAGAGATGGGGAGCGACCCATCAGGCAAGGGTCGCTCCCCTGGGGGACAAATTGTATTTAGACCATTTCTGCCCCATTGGCTGATTTAGGTCAATCTGCCCCCAAGGGGGCAGAAACCACTAGGCACCTGGGATTTGTTTTTTGCTGCCAATGTCACGCAGGGGGAGCGACCCCGTAGGCAAGGGTCGCTCACGGGGGTGGGTGGGGGATGGGGGGGCAAATTTATTTTAGGCCATTTCTGCCCCCCTTGGGGGGCAGAAACCTCTAGGCGCCAGGGCAAATTTTTTTTTTTTGTTTGTTTTTTTAGAGATGGGGAGCAACCCATCAGCGAGCGTCGCTCCCCTGGGGGGCAAATTGTATTTAAACCATTTCTGCCCCCCTTGGGGGCAGATTGGCCGATTTTAGGTCAAGGGGGCAGAAACCACTAGGCACCGGGGATTTGTTTTTTGGCGCCAATGTCACGCAGGGGGAGCGACCCCGTAGGCAAGGGTCGCTCCCGGGCAGGGGGGGCTGGGGGGGGTCAAATTTATTTTAGGGCATTTCTGCCCCCCCCCTGGGGCCGGCTGAGCTAGAGGCCAAACTCTACGAAGGTCACGGCATCAGGTGCAGGCGGCGTTACCGGATTCAGCAGCGGCGGCGGTCCAGAGTCGTCCGAAGTCGATTTCCTTGGATTTCCACCAGCTTTTCTTTCAAGGGCCCAGGGACTGGATAGGGCACCACTTGTCAGAGCAGGAGTCTCTCCAGAGATTCCAGGTGCTGGCAGAGAGAAGTCTTTGCTGTCCCTGAGACTTCAAACAACAGGAGGCAAGCTCTAAATCAAGCCCTTGGAGATTTCTTCACAAGATGGAAGGCACACAAAGTCCAGTCTTTGCCCTCTTACTCTGGCAGAAGCAGTGCTGCAGGAAAGCTCCACAAAGCACAGTCACAGGCAGGGCAGCACTTCTTCCTCAGCTATCAGCTCTTCTCCAGGCAGAGGTTCCTCTTGGTTCCAGAAGTGTTTCCAAAGTCTGTAGATTTGGGTGCCCTTCTTATACCCATTTTAGTCTTTGAAGTCACCTTTCTTCAAAGGGGACTCACACCTACTTGTGAAATCCTGCCTTGCCCAGGCAAGTCATCAGACACACAGCAGGGGGTTGGAGCCGGCATTGTCAGAGGCAGGCACAGTCCTTTCAGATGAGAGTGACCACTCCACCCCTCCCTTCTAGCAGAGATGGCTAATCATGAAATGCAGGTTAAACCCCAGCCCCCTTTGTGTCACTGTCTGGTGTGAGGTGAAAAACAACCCAACTGTCAAACTGACCCAGACAGGGAATCCACAAAATCGTCAGAGTCACAGAATGGTTTAAGCAAGAAAATGCTCACTTTCTAAAAGTGGCATTTTCAAACGCACAATCTTAAAATCAACTTTACTAAAAGATGTATTTCTAAATTGTGAGTTCAGGGACCCCAAACTCCACATGTCCATCTACTCTCTAGGGGAATCTACACTTTAATCATATTTAAAGGTAGCCCCCATGTTATCCTATGAGAGAGACAGGCCTTGCAACAGTGAAAAACGAAGTTTGCAGTATTTCACTGTCAGGACATATAAACCACATTACTATATGTCCTACCTTATCCATACACTGCACCCTGCCCTTGGGGCTACCTAGGGCCTACCTTAGGGGTGCCTTACATGTAAGAAAAGGGAAGGTTTAGGCCTGGCAAGTGGGTACACTTGCCAAGTCGAATTTACAGAGTAAAAATACACACACAGACACTGCAGTGGCAGGTGTGAGACATGATTACAGGGTTACTTGTGTGGGTGGCACAACCAGTGCTGCAGGCCCACTAGTAACATTTGATTTACAGGCCCTGGGCACCTCTAGTGCACTTTACTAGGGACTTAACAGTAAAACAAATATGCCAATCATAGAGAATAAATTACGTACACATTTTATACAGGAGCACTTGCACTTTAGCACTGGATAGCAGTGGTAAAGTGCCCAGAGTAACAAAAACAATAAAATCAGAGTCCAGCACCCATCAACAACCTGGGGAACAGAGGCAAAAAGTTAAGGGAGACCACGCCAAGGATGAAAAGTCTAACACACAGGAACTTGGATAGAATTTTATCAATTGAACTAAAAATAGTTTAGGTATCATAATAGGAAGCATCATAAGGAAGAAGTTAATGATAGGAAAAAGCATCATCTAAATGGTGTCCAAGCGGCCCCACCACGTGAGATAGAACGGAGACTATTTCTGTGTGAGATCTACAAGCTTTGCAGATAAGATTTGTAAATTAGTCTTTAATGTATCCTTGAGAGTAGTGCAGTACCATACCCCCAGGCATTTAATCTTAGAAGAATTCCAAGATAATCCTGCATCAAGGAATACAGAGGCAGTGCAATGAGCATTAAGTGGTAAGACCACTGTTTTGTCTATATTAAGTTTATAGCCAGATAAATCAGAATATAAGTTGAGCTCATGCAGGAATGCAGGAAGAGAAGTGTCAGGGTGAGACATGAACAAAAGAATATCATCAGCATATGCCATAAATTTGATGTGTGCATTATTAATTTGAAACCCTGTAAATTGTTCAGACGTTTTTAATTGGTATACAAAAGATTTGAGAGCCAAAATAACTAGTAAAGGAGATAATGGGCATCCCTGACGAGTATCCCTTTTAAGAGAGAAAAAAGGAGATCGGATACCATTTGTTATAACCGAGGAACATGTTGAGGAATAAAGAATGGATACAAAATGTCTGAATTTAGTACCTAGTCCATGCCATTCCAATGCCTTCGACAAGAAACCCCAGTAGACCCTATCGAAGGCCTTTTCCGCATCCAATGATAAAGCTGCCAGAGGAATCTTAAGTTTAGATGCCTTGCTAATAATATTTATAAAAGTATGGGAGATATCTGCTACATTTCTATTAGGGATAAAACCAGATTGATGAGAATCAATAAGGTCAGGTAAATATGGGAGTAAACGGAGAGCTATAGCTTTGGCATAGAGTTTACAATCAGTATTAATAAAAGATATGGGTCTATAATTTTTACAGTCAGTCGCATCCCGATCTTTTTTCGGAATAAGACTAATCATGGCCTCCGTAAATGAGCCAGATGCAGAACCTGACATTATAAAGTGATTAAGTAATTGAAAGAGTTTGGGGAAGAGAGACTTAGCAAACTGAATGAAGAATTCTACTGTGAAGCCATCTGGGCCTGGAGCCTTACCTTTGGGGAGAGATTGTAAAGCTGTATATAGTTTGGTAATTTGTGCGGGTTGGTCTAAAGATGAGAGGTCAATCTGCAGTGGGTCTCTTGGTGTGAGATTAGAGAAATATTGGTTGAGAGATTTAACTGTTGGTGTGTGTTCTGGAGTGTACAGGTCATTATAGTAAGAAGCGAAACACAATGCTATATCTGTATCCCTAAAGTGTTTCACACCATTGTTATCTGTGATAGATTTAATAGTTGTTTTTTCTTTTCTTTGTTTCAAATATGGAGCTAGAAGAGAACAAGCTTTATTGTTACCACCATAATATCTGGCATTTTTTTTCAGGAGGGTGCTCCATTCCTATTCAGTGGTATATTGGTTAAACTCCATTTTAGCTGAGACTAGTGCTTCAAGATGTGATTTACTAGTTTTGTGAGTATAGCATTCATGTTCTAGGGACTTTATATTTTCAAGGATGGAAGTCGATTTTTGTTGAGCAGACTTTTTTTTGAGTAAGCGTAACTTATGATGAAACCCCTAGAGGCTGCTTTGAATGCATCCCACACAAAATGAAATGATAGTTGATCACTATCGTTGATGTGGAAGTATTCTTATATAAACTTACTGTAGGAAGCGATAAAAGTAGCATCTGAAAGTAGAGAGTTTTTAAACCTCCATGAAGATGTTTTAGAGCCATTAAGAAAAAGATCAAGGTCAGTAATCACAGGTGCGTGATTTGAGATCAAAATAGCACAGATTTCAGAGTTGACCATATGTTGCAATAAACCTTTACTCAGAAAGATATAATCAAGCCTAGAATGGGAATGGTGGGTAGGAGAATAAAAAGAGTAATCCAAGAGGTCGGGATTGCATATTCTACAGGAATCAGAGAGAGAATGCTGTAAAATAAAGTTTTTAAAAGCTTTGTGGGAGGCATGTGGAATGAAACGTGACGTGGAACGTCTGTCCAAAAATGGATTGAGAATTTGGTTGCAGTCACCACCTATTAGTAAATTGTTTGAGGAATGTTCAGAGACAATATGTGAAAGATTCTTCCAAAAATGTGGATCTGGATGTGTGGGGCCATATATATTTAGGATAGTAAGAGAAATATTGTCAATTTTAACTGTAACAAGTACCCAGCAACCTTCTGTATCTTGATGCTGTGAAATTATGGTAGGTTTGAGAGATTTATGACAGAGTATAATTACCCCATTTTTGCTTGTGGTGGAAAATGTCCCCCACCTATTGTTTTTTAAGCTTAATTGCCTCAGAGTAGTTGAGGTAAGTCTCTTACAACAAAGCAATGTGGCATTTCAAACAAGCTAGGTGAGATAAGATACGCTGACATTTAATGGGGTGTTTAAGCCCCTTAACATTCCAAGTAACAGTTCTAAGTTGCATAACAAGAAGTATTAATAAACAACTGCTGTAACAATGAAAAAAATAGGCATATCAATTTTGCAAAAGCAAGGAAATGGGAAAGAAACAAGATAGTAAAGAAAAAGAAAAGGAGGAAGATGACCTCCAGAAGTTGTATATACATGGATTTGGCAATTCAGGGACTAAAGCCCACAAAAGCTAAAGAAGACAAGATAGAAAGTGAATACCCCGAAAGGTAGAGGGACTAGCGGAGAACCTGAAAAGAAAGGCAAGAGTGGCTTCAGCACAAGAAAAGTGATATTAGATATTAAAACATATGAAGGCGAGTTTCATGGAAGAAAAAAAAACCATACAAATGAAAAATGTACCATTCAGGAGACCAAGTAACGTAATAACTACAGAAAAGGAGTGTGACATGAAGAACAATAAAAATCAAACCTTACCACTGGAACGTGTAGGAGAACAATTTGGTTTGTGAGAAAGGTATACGTTGGGAAAGGAACATATGGATTGCACAAAGAACACTATCTAAAAAAAAATACGAAAATAAGAAGATGCAGAGAAGGAAAACCATGGATATAAATACTAAACATAACCATTACTATTAAACTGTCCAGAAAAAAAAAAGAAAGGTCATTAAAGACAAATTAAATTATATCTTCAAGTAATTGCAGATGCTCCTAGTTCCAATGCTTCTGTTTTGTGTTGGTTAATAAAAGTTTGTAGTGCCGAAGGTTCCTCGAACAAGTGAGATTTGTCCTTGAATGTAATTTCGAAAAGGCATGTGTGAAGAAGACCATATCAGATATTCAAGGATTTGAGTTGTGGTCGTAAGTCCAAAAACTGTTGCGACATGCAGCTGTGGCAGGAGAGAAGTCTTGTGTGAAAAACACCTTATGACCTGACCATAGCAAAGAGCCCATCGTTTTGGCTTCCAAGAGTATTTGTATTAAGTCAGTAAATTGGAGAAAGAGAATAATAATGCCTCTAGGATGTGCACGAGGGCCAGTTAAAGTCTGTGGACCTAAACGATGTGCCCGTTGGATAGAGAGGGGAGAGGTAAAAGGCAAGCAAAGAATTGAAGGTATTGCTGTTTGAAGGAATGCAGAATAATAATGACTCTAGGATGTGCACGAGGGCCAGTTGAAGCCTGTGGACCTAAACGATGTGCCCATTGGATAGAGAGGGGAGAGGTAGAAGGCAAGCGAAGAATTGAAGGTATTGCTGTTTGAAGGAATGCAATCATGTTAGAGCCTTCCGAACCTTCTGGAATCCCAAAAAGGCAAAGATTATTTCTCCTATTATTATTTTTGGAGTTTTCAGTAAGCCTTTTAAGTTGAGCTATGTCCTTGGAGATCTGAGGATTGTCAGTGTTACAATCTTCAAGGTTACTGACTCTCTGTTCCAGAGTACAAATTTGTTTTTCGTGTTGGGACCATTGCTCCTCAATACGATTCAAAGAGGCATTAGTGTCCATCATAAAGGGCTTTAATGCATGCAGTTCCTCCATGACATCATCTAGAGTAAGATGTGTAGGTGACTTTGAGGGAGAATCAAGGTCTTTTTTTGGGTGCTTGACGGAGGAGGTGTTAGATAGTTTTTTCACAATTGCGCCAGCAGCAGGAGATGAAGAGGTGCTATCCTTTAAAAAGTCTGTAGCACTATCCATTGTTAAAGCTGATGGTAGAGAAGATTTAGTTATATATGTGCGCACCACTCGAAGAGGATTATTAGACTTGGAGGAAGAGGATGACTGGCTGCTCTGAGAATTATGTGGTCTCCCCATAAAAGTCAGCAGCAATTTGGTAATAGGAAGCCAGCAATATGAGTGAAATGCAAATGACGCAGAAGAATAATTACCTCAGGCCCTCATATGAAGTCTCTGAAATGACTTCAAAACTCCATGTCTCTGTAAGATAAAGGCATATTTATGCAGCGGCAGAGCTCCAGTGCTCAAAAATGCTGAAGAAATTAATCATTTTGATGTGAAAACATCTCCTTCCTTCCAGGAAGTGCTGAAGTCTCACGGAGCTCTAAAGAGCATCGGCCATCTTGTGCGACCTCCAGCCACGCCCCATCCAGGAAGCAATTTTCTCATCTTGTGTGCTGGGTGTGATTAGAAGTACGGTTCACGTGGGGGGTATTGTAAATTTGTGGCAACTCCTTTTCCTATTCACACACCTCACTCCTTCACTCTAACTCCACGCACTGGCCCTCGTCTACATTTAGGAGCAGCCTAGAGTAAATGGTAAATGTACATGAAAAAAGCCCATGGGATGGTAAATTCAGTGTGGTTTTATGGGCGAAGGATCTACCCCACATTGTGGTTTCCCATTTCATTTTAAGTCATAACTGTACGATATTGGTTGGATTTAGAACATACTAACTCTAAATTTGCATGTAAATTACTGTGTGGTAATTCATGCCCAGTGCTGTGCCACTCATAACTGGGGCAAGAGAGTCTCTGCCATTCAAGGTTTCATAACGTTCAGCTTAGACTATGCTTAGGGTCTCTATATAGAGCCACCTATATATGATATGTCAAGTGGTTTCATCCAATTCAGTCTGCAACGATTCACGTTTTCTTTACGTTTTGTGGCATGTGTCCATCATACAGTTGCTCAATAAATTAAAAAACTGCTCCCAAAGCTTTGCAGCTGTATTTGGTGTAGACTTACATGCTGAAAGTCTATCGAGTTCCATATTTACTGTGGAAATCTATGATTGTAACTTTACAGGAATACTCAGAAAGTAATCCTGCATACTTGTATGTGGTGTACATGTTTGCATTAGTAAATGCTTGCCAAAGGTTAATTTGTGCATGCTAACCTTTCTTTTTCTGGATGGGGATACTATTTATCCCGTTGTAGAAACCACCTTCTAATGTGGCCATTAATTTTAAGGTTGTTGTCTCTTTATTTGCAGCCTGGAAAGGAAATTACTCCTGTCATTGGCAGCAGTAAATCTTTCACTATATCAATATGGAAATGTGCCAAGGAATGGTTTGTGAATACTCACAAACTCAGTTGTTAATTGGAGCTCACCATATTACCTTGGCAATCTCATCTTCCAAAACCCACACCCTGCTAATGGGAACAGATTTACTGTTGCATAATACCAGACCTTAATAGAATAATATTACTTGTGAGAAAATCAATTTATGGGGGCAAGTATATGCTTTCTCATCACGATCATTACATTTGTAAAGCAGATTAGTACAAGCAATAGCAGAATTAGGACCTCCCATGATTAATAATTATAAGATTTTAACATTAATATGAAGGGAGGCAGATTCAGAAGAGGTCACTCGCTGATAATTCCATACTGAAAACTTTATTGGGAATTTAATGGCCCCAACATCATTCCCTAAAGAAATCCGACCTTTACACCTTCAGTCTCTTTCTGGATGTCACAATATGTTTCACACTCCATGGAATGCTTTGTTCAAATGTTTCTGAGGAGGTTGTCTTTTGATAGTCCTGGCAGTTGAATTATATATGACTTGAAGTGTTTTAATGTTTAATTGGGTATCCAACCACAAAAGCATTTCATATCTACTTCAGAACTAATTAAGGCTCTAGTGATGATGGATCTGTGCTGGTCATTCAGCAAAGGTTTAATGTGCCTGACTAGTTTGAAAAGAAAGCTAGTAGAACAAATCACAGCATTCAGAGCGATCTTCCATGCCTGTGTGAGAGTGTACAGTTTCTAATAGGTTTATTAATGATTTTCATACAAAAAATGTGTAATGAACTAATGTGCAAAACAAGTGACTTTTGAAAATATTTGTATTTCTGTTCTTGCCTGACCAAAATAATATTCAGACACTGTGGTTATTTTCCATGATTCAAAGCTTTCATAAAAGTGTCTTCGAAGTTTGTATAGATGTGCCCGCAGCTACCCCTAGTGGGTTGCAGCGTTATGTCTTACAAGGTCATGTCTTGACTAAGCATTGCATAAGTTGAAATGTCCTATTGTTTGAGAATGTTACTAATAACTGGTCTTTCCTCGAGGATGGAAGTGAATGGAAACTGTAAAAGTTTCTTCCTGAGAAGAAGATATTCGAGAGGCGATGAAACAATGGAGTTACAGACAAGATGGAAGAAGCTGTGATACACTGGAGGAAAATGTTATAGTTAGCGTAGATTTGTTGTGTTTTAGGTCATCAATTTAGTTGTCGATTGGCTGAAATGAAAGCACCCCATTGACTGACCAATCAGGAGCTTATTAGAGTTTCATATAACAACCCGGGCAGATTTGTCTGGAGAGTTAATTGATTGATTAGAGCACATGAGGTTTGATTCTGATGGTTCGAGATTTATTGGCTGTCATTTGGCCTAACTCGTCTGATGACATAACTGATGGTATCCCCAGGCTGAAGCAAGCCATTTCCTCTTTCTACTTTTGTCTTTGGTAATGTATGCCATTGAACTGTGAATTGTGTCTCTTTTGCTTTCCAGGTACAAGCTGCAACATATGATTTTATTGCTGCACATTAATAACATTTTTCTATTATTAGTTGAGTTAGGAGTTTTTCTAAATTTGTGTTACTAAATTCTTTTCACATGAAGCCCAACATGTTGATGCTAGTTTGTGGTTAGTGAGGGAACTAATGCTCATGACTTATTCTGAAATCATTTGATGTTGAACTAATGTATACTTTACCATCATCATCAGTTTTTGTATTATTAATAAGTGTGATTCTTTTAGAGATAATTTGGTTGATTGTTCTAATTAAATTGAGATATATACAATGTTTCAACCAACCACTATTGATCTTATATGCTTATCATATGTGTTTGAGAGTTATTTTCGTGACATTAGCATTGTTAATATAGGGAAATAAATCTAGAACTTCTTAATAAACTGGTGTAGTTATTAACTGAAGATTCATAATATTGACTGTTATTTATGTTGTTGATATTGTTGGTCCTCACACCTTCCATTGATGACATCCCCTCAAACCTATGTCGCTTTGATCCATCGTCCTGTAGCGCAGGATCCACTATTCAGGGCAGATAATAGCTAGGATTCCATGGCACGTTCACACCTGTAAACTAAATTGATACAGGCCGCTTTAATAGATTACCTAAGGAAGCCAGAGTGATTCCCAAAAACAAGTCTTATCCTTGTCAGTGATGAAGAATTTAGCATCCACCTGCCTAAGGAGCTGCAGGTCTCAGCAACAATTGTGGACGCCTTTTCACCTGAAACTGACAAGTCATTCACCACTTAAATATCATCTGCAGCTTAATCTATAGATTCACAATGGATGTCCAGTACATTTGAAATAAGCTGGAAACAGCCCTGTTATAGTCCAAGAAAAGGATTCGGGTAGCAGTCATGCCACAAAAAGCTATACAGTCTCTTCTTCTTCTCAGTGAAGAGACTAGAATCACCACTCGGCTGCCAACCACAACCCCATCAATTCCTTGTCTTTCAATCAGGATATTGTGGTCATTGGTGTTAAAAGCCAGAGAAAACGCAGCTAAAATTAGAAGTGCAGTATCGCATTCATTTATCAAATTTAGATTGGCAGTCCACACACCAAGCAGTGCTGCCTCCACTTCTTAAACTGGTCTGAATCCCGACTGCCTAGTGCAATAAGTGGTGACAAGCTTCTATGAAGTAATTAAGCTGTCAGGTGACTACCGGTACTTGTTCAGTGGGTTATAGGATGAAGTGTATGCCTGTTATAGATCTATAGTTGTATGATCGGTTATATCACAATATACCCTGTCCTTTTTTAGCTTTTGTTGCTATCTCCCCTCTGAGGAGCGACCTGTTAAACAGCTGTTAACATTCCCAAAACATGATCCATTATGTAGAATGTGTCTCTGTCCCTGATTGGTATAGTAATGCTCTGATTCAAGATCAATAGGGGCTTGTACATAAACCCCCTAGCTCTGGTGATGTTCACTATGTTAGAGGAATATTCCCTCATGGTGCTACAGCTTCCTCTTGGAACAAAGCCCAAGGTCTCAGGTGGTCTAGGCTTTGCCAGGGATTTCAAGGTTTGTAGCATTTCTTTGAGTATATTTTATCATGTTTAATCTTGATAGTAAACTGTTTCTTTTTCTCTTCCAGAATGAATGTAAATGTATGCAACTAGTCTTTGATTGATTCTTTTATGGCATTGCAAAAGTGAATTTGCACTTGTAAATCAAGTACTGACCTTGGTTTCTCAATTTGCAAATTTCAAACCTTTCCGCACTAGGCGGTGGAAGTAATCTGCAGTACATTTAGGCCCTCATTATGACTCTGGCGATGAGTGATTAAGTGGTGGTAATACTGCCAACAGGCTGGCGGTAAGTTCTGCCAACTTATGATCATGGCGGTGAAAACTCCCATAGACAGCCAATGTACCACACCAACCGCCACGGCAGAAACAACAGTCACCACGCAGCAGCCAACAGCCAGGCAGAAGAAAAAGTACAGTTCACCATATTAAAACACACAAAACCTCCACCTTTTCTGGGGCAGTACCAATGCCAACAAAAGCCTGGCAGAAACAGAGCCCAGAAGTGAAAGGATTCACCATTGGAGACACAGGGAAGAACTATGCCGCCATGGAACCTGAATTGCAAGTTTTCCCGATAATCTTCTATGTCATGCTCCACTTTGAACACCAACGCCGACAAAGATGATGACGGTGAGTACAGCTGCCTAGCTCACAAGGGAGGGTGGGAGGAAGACGAGAGTACCACACACACACGTACCACACACCCCATACACACACACACCATACACACAACCACCTGCACATGTAAACCAAACACATGAGACACGGCATAATAAAACACAGACCACACTGCTGGAGTACTGAAAATCAATCAATCAATCAGGGATTTGTAAAGCGCACTACTCACCCGGAAGGTCTCAAGGCGGTGAGGTGGGGGGGAGCTACTGGTCGAAAAGCCAGGTCTTAAGATGTTTCCTGAAAGATAGAAGGTCATCAGTCAGGTGGAGGTGGAGTGGTAGGGAGTTCCAGGTCTTTGCGGCGAGGTAGGAGAATGATCTTCCTCCGGTGGTTGTGCAGCAGATGCGAGGAACGGAGGCGAGGGCGTGGTTGGCTGAGCGAAGGTTGTGGGTCGTGGTGTGAAAGGTGAGTCTGTCGTTGAGGTAGGTCAGACCTGTGTTGTGGAGGGCCTTGTGTGCGTGGATGAGGATTTTGAAAGTGATCCTCTTCGATACTGGTAGCCAATGTAGGTCTCTGAGATGGGGGGAGATGTGGTTGCAGCGTGGAATGTCCAGAATGAGGCGTGCAGATGCGTTCTGGATTCTTTGCAGTTTTGTCTGGAGTTTGTTTGTTATTCCTGCATATAAGGCGTTTCCGTAATCCAATCGGCTACTGACAAAGGCGTGGGTGACGGTCTTCCTGGTTTCGATGGGAATCCACTTGAAAATTCTGCGGAGCAGGCGTAGGGTGTAGTAGCAGGAAGAGGAGATGGCATTGATCTGCTGAGTCATACCGAGAGTGGAATCCAAGATGACGCCCAGGTTGCATGCGTGGATGGTGGGTGATGGTGCGGATCCTAGGGAGGTGGGCCACCAGGAGTCATTCCAGGCTGAGGGGTTGGTGCCAAAGATGAGTAATTCTGTCTTGCCTGTGTTTAGCCTTAGGTGGCTAGCTTCCATCCAGCTGGCCATGGCGTGGAGTCAGTTGTGGAGGTTGTCCTTTGCAGTGGTGGGATCATTCATGAGGGAGATGATGAGCCGAGTGTTGTCAGCGAAGGAGACTATATTGATGTGGTGTGTTCGTGTGATGTTGCCGAGGGGGGCCATGTAAACGTTGAAAAGTGTGGGGCTGAGTGAAGATCCTTGAGGGACGCCACAGGTGATATTGGAGGCTTCTGATAGGAACGGCGGAGGCAAACTCCTTGGGTCCTGTCCATGAGAAATGACGAGATCCAGTCCAGCGCCTTGTCACGGATTCCAGCATTGTGGAGGCATGTGAGGAGAGTGTGATGGCATACTGTGTCGAAAGCTGCTGAGAGGTCCAGGAGAATGAGTGCTGCTTTTTCTCCTTTGTCTAGCATGGTCCTGATGTCGTCTGTTGCAGCAATGAGTGCGGTCTCGGTGCTGTGGTTTTTGCAGAATCCGGATTGGGAGGCGTCAAGTGCCTTGTTGTCTTCCAGGAACCGGGATAGTTGATTATTCATGATTTATTCGATGACCTTGGCTGGGTAGGGGAGGAGGGAGATCGGTCTGTAGTTTTTGGGATCGTCAGGGTCTGCCATAGGTTTCTTTAGCAGGGTGTTGATTTCTGCGTACTTCCATCTCTCTGGAAAGGTGGCTGATTCGAAGGAGCTGTTGATAGTGTGGCGGAGATGGGGGGCGATGATGGTCTTGGCTTTGTTGAAGATGTGGTGTGGACAGGGGTCCGATGGAGATCCAGAGTGGATGGTGGCCATGGTGTTCGCTGTGTCTTCTGTGTTGACCAGGGTACAGGTGTGGAGGAGGTGGGTGTTTCGTGGAGCGTGGGGTTCAGGAGTGTTCGTAGTTAGCTGGTGGGATTTGGAGTTGAAGCTGTTGTGGATTTCTTTTATCTTTCGACGGAAGTGGGATGCGAGTGAGTTGCAGAGCTCCTGTGATGGTGGGTGTTCGTTGGAGCATGCCTTCGGGGTGGTTAGATCTTGGATGATGCTGAAGAGTTCTTTGGTGTTGTGGGCGTTGGTGTCAATGCGGTTTTTGAAGTGGGTCCATTTGGCGGTGCGTATCAATTGGCGATTGGAGGCGGTGGGGTCACGGCGCCAGTTTTTTTCCGTTCTGTGGCACCGTCGTTTGGATTTCTGTACATATGGGGTTAACCAGCTGGCCTTGATTCTGTGCAGGGTGTTAGGGTGTTTTTTGAGGAGTGCGAGGGTGTTGGCACAGTCTTCTAACCAGTGGCGTAGGTTGGTGGTGGCTTTGTTGGGGTCTGAGGTCCCAGCAGGGGTTGGGGTCTGGGCAAGGGCGGAGATCAGTTGGTCCGAGGATATTCTGCTCCAGTTGCGTCGGGGCGGCTGTGTGCGGTGGTGGTGAGTGACTTGTTTTTGGTAGGAAAAGTGGATGCATCAGTGGTCTGTCCAGTAGAGTTCGGTGGTGTGACTGAAGGCCACGTGCTTTCTGGTTGTGAAGATAGGATCAAGAGTGTGGCCTGCGGAGTGGGTCGGTGAGGAGACAAGTTGCTTGAGGCCGAGGTTGGCGAGGTTGGTGGTGTTAGTATCGTTGTTATTTTCCAGTTGGAAGTTCAGGTCACCTAGGAGGATGTAGTCTGTTGAGGCGAGGGCTTGGGAGCTGATGGTGTCGGTGATATCGTCACAGAACTGTGGTCTCGGGCCGGGGGGTCTGTAGATCAGTGTTCCTCTGAGTGTGTTGTTGGCGTTTACGTAGATTGTGAAGTGGAGGTGCTCGGCGGACTTGATGATGTCGTCGGAGTTGGTGGAGATTCTTATGGTGTTTTTATGGACTATGGCGATTCCTCCTCCTGGTTTGTTGTTGCGGTCTCTTCTGGTGATTTTGTAGTTATCCGGTATAGCTATTGCTATGACTGGTTCCGAGGCAGGGTTCATCCATGTTTCGGTGAGGAATGCGATGTCTGGCGAGTGAGTGGTCAGTAGGTCCTATAGTTCAATTGCATGTTTGTGGACGGAGCGTGTGCTCAGCAGGATGCATTTAAGGTGGCAGTCTGTTTTGGTGTGGTGTGGGGCTTGCAGGTGAAGTTGCAGGCACTGCAAAAGAACGGTCCTCTGGTGCGTGTTTTCGTGACCTGGCAGCAGGTGGAGGAACGACCTGGGTTTAGGGCATGGAGTTCGTCAGCGGTGTACTGTTGAGAGGTAGTGCGGGGGCGTGTTGGCCATGGGGTCTGGTGCGGTCTTGGCGCGTACGGGCGCAGAAGGGCTTGCCTTTGGTGCACCTTTGGCATGCCAGCGGCACGCCCACTGCATGTGTCCGCGCTGCAGCCGGCATAAGAGGGGAGGAGGGAGGGAGTGTCAGCTGGGAGGAGGGTGGCTGTAACCAATGGCAGGGCAGGGGGCGGGCCAGTAGAGGAGCAAGGGCGGGAAGACAGGAATACGTGGAGGGAGGTGGGAGGGGGCCACTGGGACAAAGCGGCTACGGAGAACCCAGGAAATACCGGCTTTGGAGAAAAGAGGGAAAATACCAAACGGGCAAAGCAGGCGGCTGGCAGCAGCGAGGAGCGAGGGTAGCGACCTACCTGCTTAAAGCAATGTATTAGCATACCAAAACCCACCACACAAACCAAATATATTTACAGATGTACATAAAGGGCCAATACCCAGTCCAAAGTCAAAAGGGTGCACAAGGCTACAGGGCACACCCAAGGCCCAACCTGTATCCTCTCACATCCGTGGAGAACACTGCAGGGGCATCATTTTGAAAGTGGGAAGGAGCACCTCAGCCGAATACAGGAACTTCCCCAATGGTTCTGGATGGGGCTTCGTGCCCATTGCTCTGTCCTGGGGAGTGCAAGGCCACAGTCTCTCAGGTGGGTGACTTGCCCACTGGAGTGTGACCTACATGGCGTCCGCTGGCAGTGACGGCTGCACTGTGGTGGTGGTTGGAGGTGCCTCCTGGGCAGCCTCTGCAATCTCTGATGGCTGCACTGTGGTGGTGGATGGAGGTGCCTCCTGGGCAGCCTCTGCACTCTCTGATGGCTGCACTGTGGTGGTGGATGGAAGTGCCTCCTGGGAAGCCTCTGCACTCTCTGGTGGCTGCACATCCACAGCTGGTGGTGGGGGCCCCGTTACAGCTGGTGGTGGTGGGGATGTGAGCCTGACAGCATCCGCTGGCGTATGGTGCTTTGTCTCCTCGTGTACATGGGTCATGTATCCCTCACCCTTCCTGGCAGGGGTGGCCTCTTCCCCTCTCTGCCTGGTGGTGCAGCCTCCTTCCCCTTCATCATAGGTGGTGCAGGCCCCTTCCCCTTCTTTCCAGGTGGTGCAGGCTCCTTCCCCTTCTTCACAGGTGGTGCAGGCTCCTTCTCCTTCTTCCCTGGTGGTGCTGGCTCCTTCCCATTCTGCGATAGAGGTGTGGTATTCTTACCACCATGAGTAGGTGGTGCTACCACTGTCCCAGTGGACTGTTTGCCTGAGGTACTGGGCTGTGTCCTTCGTACCCTCCGCATACGGGCAGGACGGGGTGGAGGAGTAGGGAAGAGGTCAAATTGGGAAAGAAAAAGATTTTTAGGGACAGTGGGGCAGGAGGAGGGAGAAATAATGGGAGTGGAGGATGAGGGAGTGGTTGTTGGAGGTGTATGTCTGCTGGACTTGGGTGCAGGTGCATGGGCAGTATGCTGATGTGAGGTGGGTGGCTATTGGGTGTGTGAATGCTTGCAATTTTGTCCTTTAGCAGGGGGGGCAGACACGGTGGGAGAGGACAGAGTGGACTCATGCATGGTTGTAGTGGAGGTGTCTGCCAGTGAGGTGTGTGTTCTGCTTGGTGTGGTGATGCTGGTAGTGGATGCTGATGTAGTGCATGCAGGTGTGAGTGTGAACGTGACTGGGAGTGAGGTGGAAGAGGAGGAAGAGGGGGAGACAGTGGAGGCAGTGCATGTTGTCATATCTGCAACTGTATGGTGTTTGCGTGAGTGCCTGTGGGATGAAGTTTGGTGCTTGTGTTTGCCTGTGCTGTGCCACTCTTGTGTGTTGCCCTGTGTACATGCTCATCTGTATGTGTTCCTGGGATGGGTTGCGGTTGAGGGGAATGGGACTGGGAAGTGGCAGTTGGAGGGGTGACAGTAGAAACAAGAACAATAGCTGCCATCAGAGAGGAGGCCAGAGCCTGAATCAATCGCTGTTGGGCCGCCAATCCACTGTGAATGCCTTCCAGGAATGCATTGCTGCATCTGGTATGCCAGCCCCTGGATGGCATTCACAATCATTGATTGCCCTACAGAGATGGAGGTCAATAGCCTCCTCACTCAGGGCAGCAAGGCTCACTGGGGCAGGGCCTGAGGTGCCTGGGGCGAAGGAAATGCCCACCCTCCTCGGTCAGCGGGCATGGGCAACTTGCTGAGGAGCCACTGGGAGGGCGGTGCCGGTACAGGGGGGTGCCACCAGGGAGCTCCCATCGGAGAAGGTATCTGAGTCTGTGTTGTCTCCTCCTGTCTTTGCCATGGTGCTCCTCTTTCCCTCCGTCCCATTGGTTCCCTGGGCGTCGGTGGACTCTGCCACCATTGCCCTTGCTCATCTGCCAGATGATGCTAATGCACACAAGGACAGGATGCCAAAACAAGAAAGGGAGGATGACAAAGGATACACTTGGTCAATGACTGCACCAATTCTACCTTTGGCAGCATGCACATCACCATCGCACACAGGGAACAGCCCTAAGTAATATGCATTGCACTACCAGTGTTATGGCTAGTCACCAAAGCAAGATGAGGAGCACACACCACCAACTGCAGCACACCTGGGACCCAGGATGCCCTGTCTGAAAGTGACTACAAACAAGCTAGTTTACCTGTATTTGCAATGCAACCATTTCCCTAGAGATGACCCACGCTGCAATGTCTGGCCTGGCTTTAGGGGGACCCACTAACACACAACCACCATCCGTATACCACCCCACCAGCCAAAATATGTAATGATACCCACTGTACTCACCCCATTGTGGCTGCTGTGATTCCCTCAAGCGCCCATCCAGCTCAGGGTAGGCCACCGCCAGTATGCTGGCCATCAGGAGGGTCAGGGTCCGATGGGCACCCATTCCTCATTGGGAGGCCATTCCCAGCTAGGGCTCCGCGGTCTTCCGTGCTCAGCATCTCAGGTCCTCCCACCGTTTACGACACTGGGTGCTCTCCCTGCCATAGACCCCGAGGGCCCACACGTCCTTGGCGATGGCACGCCATAATCCCTTCTACTGATGGGCGCTGACCTGCAGAGGTAATACAGACAGGAGAACTACATTAAACTAACAGTCCAGCCTGTCACACACATGGCCCACCATACCTGATTCCATCACCATTGGCACACACATAGGCCAGCCCACAACATGTACACTGCCAACAGACAATACCCCACCCCCCCACCCTTACACAATGCCTTCACACACATCTCCATGCATCCATGCCACATGCATCGTGCCGAAAGAGTACTCCCCTGTTGGTCTGGAGGCCCATACAGCTGTCGGTACTGGGGTAGGACCCCATCCACCAGTTGCTCCAACTCCTCCGAAGTGAAGGCTGGGGCCCTTTCCCCAATCACACGGGCTATGGCAGGTTCCAGACACAGGTCACAGCAGCACACACAGTGTAGGTCTTCTGCTGTTGAAGGTCAGGAAACAAGTGAGGCTTGAGATAGAAAATGGCAGTCACGTCTGTGGCAGTGTACACGTCACTGCCGGCGTACATCCCCATTGGCCACTGTACTCCATAGGGCCCAATATTATTCAATGAGGAATTGCACGGCGGTGCATGACCGCCTATCGCCATGACGCCCAACGTCGGCGGAATTATCTCACTTCCACCTGTCCGTCCATATAGGTCAGGCAGTCGCCATTTCAGGGGAGGTGAACAGACCTTTTGATAATTGCTGTGTCACAGGTTAAGTAGGCACATACTTCAAAATTTACACTGTCCCAATACATAAGTGCACCTTGTGGACTGCTGTTGTGGTTTAGTTGTTGAAATTGCGACAGCCTACTCACTCTTGTGTCCCTTATATACCTACCGCTGCGGATGAATAGGAGGTGGAGACATACCCCCATGTACAGACCCCCTGTGGACCTAGCTACACTAGAGGACAGGCATACTATCCTCACCTATAAACTGGACAGGGCCACAATCACAGTGCTGTGTGCCCAGTTGGAGCCCGACCTGATCTCATCTATCCGTCAATCAACTGGTATCCCCCCTCTTGTTCAAGTGCTATCAATGCTCCATTTCCTGGTGACAGGTTCTTTCCAAGTGACATTGAGCTTGGCAGCAGGAATGTCACAGCCCATGTTCTCAATTGTGCTGGCAAGAGTGTTGCAAAACACATGTGCAGCTACATAGCTTTCCCCCAGGTGGAAGATTTGGCCACTGTGAAGGCTGGATTCTATGCAATGAGGCATATCCCCAATATTATAGGGGCGATAGATGGGACACATATTGCATTTGTCCCCCTCCCTGCCAGAATGAACAGGTGTACAGGAATTGTAAGAGTTTCCATTTCATTAATGTGCAGATGGTGTGCCTGGCGGACCAGTGCATCTCAGGCGTCAATGGAAGTATCCTGGGTCGGCGCACAATGCCTTTGTCCTGAGGAATAGCAGCATCCCAACTGTGATGGCCCAACTACAGAGGCACAGGGTGTGTCTTAGAGGTGAGCCTTGGTCCCCACCCAGTGTATGTTGGTGAATGCCTCTGATGTTAACATCATAGGTTAGTGTGAGGCTAAATGTTGTCCCTCAATACCTGCAGGTGACTCTGGCTACCCAAACCTATTGTGGCTGCTGACCGCTGTGAGGAATGCCAGGACAAGAGCTGAAGAACGTTATAATGAGGCACATGGACAAACCTGGAGGATCATCGAGAAAACCTTCTGCCTCCTGAAGGCCAAGTTCAGGTGCCTCCATCTGATAGATGGATCCCTGTGCTACTCACCTGAGAAGGTCTCTAGATAGTCGTGGCATGCTTCATGTTGCACAACCTGGCCCTTAGACGCCATGTACCTTTTCTGCAGGAGGAGGAGACTGGAGATGTCCCTGTGGCTGCAGTAGACCCTAATGTCAGTGAGGATGAAGAGGCTGAGGATGAGGACAACAGAACATCAGTTATCCGTCAGTACTTCCAATGACACACAGGTGAGACAGTGCAACTTAACATTTCTATGACTATTGGTGTATTATGTGTGGCTGTGGCATGATGACATTAACTTCCTTTTACCTCTACTTACTGTCACCTATGTTTTGTCATTTTACAGATGTTGGTGATATAACAACTGTGTACTGATGTGCTGACTACAGCCCGCTACAGGTCATTATTTCTATGCTTTCACAGTGTACAGTTCATTTACAATGGATGTAGTTGTTTCCATAAATACACATTTTCAATACATGAAATACTAGTAGTCAAGTTTTGTCCAAGGGTGTTTATTGTAGTGCTAAGAAATTGATGAGGAAGTGCAATGGAATGGGGTGATGATGGAGGAAAGTCCAGGGTATTGTTCTACGTGTTTTGTAGCACAGGTGCGGTATCCAATAGTCTCTGGCTGCTGTCTGGGTCGCAGGGAACGTTTGCAGGGCGGTTCACCTTCTGCAGAGGGAGGGATGCTGGTGGCCTGTGGTTACCACTGTGGTGGGGCCTCCTGGCTTCTAGCGGCAGCGGAAGTGGAGGGCTGTTCAGTTGACTGGCTAGTGGTAGGGGCCCGCTGGTGTGCTGTTGCCTCCCTCATGAGATTGGCCATGTCTGCCAGCACCTCTGCTATGGAGATCAGGGTGGTGTTGATGGCCTGCAAGTCCTCCCTGTTCCCCTGATACCGTCCCTCCTGCAGCCGCCTGTTCTCCTGCACATTGTCAAGGATATGGCCCATCGTATCCTGGGAATATTGGTAGGCTCCCAAGATCTCGGAGAGTGCCTCCTGGAGAGTCGGTTCCCTGGTCCTGTCCTCCCCCTGACACACAGCAGTCCTCACAGTGTCCCTGTTGGCATGTGCCCCTGTCCCCTGAAAGATGCGCCCACTGCCACTGACCCCAGGTTCCTGATTGTCTTGGGGGTGAGGTGTGGCCTGGGGTCCTTGTACAGGTGGGCACACTGCTGATTGACGTGTCCTGGGGACAGAGTTGGGGGTTTGCTGGGTGGGTGCTGTGGTGTTGGATCCTGATGGGGGTGGCTCTGTGGTAGACTGTGATTGTGCTTGGGTGATGGGCTGTCCAGTGGTCCCTGATGAGCCAGGTAGGTCCTCCAGATCCTGAAGTCCAGAGTTACTGTCAGCACTTGGGGCGTCTTCATTTGGGTGACTGGATAGTGGTGGCACCTCCTCTCCACTGACATTGGGTGGGGTACCTGTGGGGATATAAATTATGTATTATGCTTCATGTGTATGACATCTGTACTTCCCTGGCTTCCTCTCTATTGTTAGTGTTGCCCTGCCAGCTTTCGCTTGTGTATGGTGATGTATTGGGGTTATGTTAGTTTCCCTATGCTGTGCATGCTTTTCTGATGGGTGTCCATGCAGGGCTGGGAGGGGTGTCCATGCATTGGTATGACATGCAGGGCTTGGCATTGGGGTTAGTCATATGCAGTGTGTGGGATGGAGTGGAGTGATGGGAGTGAGGGTGAGGGTGAGGGTGTGAGATGGCATGCAGGTATGGCGGGGTGATAGGTAGTAAATGTTGACTTACCAGTGTCCAGTCCTCCCGCTACTCCAGCGAGTCTCTCAGGATGCAGTATTGCCAGTACTTGCTCCTCCCATGCTGTGAGCTGTGGGGATCCACTGCCAGTCCTCTGTATGGCAAGCAGGTGCCTTGCTGCAATGGAACATACCTTCCCCCGTAGGTCGTTCCACCTCTTCCTGATGTCGTCCCTAGTTCTTGGGTGCTGTCCCTCGGTGTTGACCCTGTACACAATTCTCCACCATAGCTTTATCTTCTTTGTAATGGATATCTGCTGTACCTGTGCTCCAAACAGCTATGGCTCTACCCTGACAATTTCCTCTACCCTGACCCTTAACTCCTTCTCAGTGAAACGAGGGTGCCTTTGTGGTGCCATGGGTGTTGTGTGGTGTGTATTGGTGAGAGTGTGTTGAGTAATGTAGTGGGGTGCGTGATGTGGAGTGTGTGAGGGATGTATGGGTGTGAGTGGTGTGGGTGTCTAGTTGTCTCTGTGCTCTTTTTCTCTGCATCCTGGTAGCAGTTGGTGTTCGTAAGGGGTTGTGGGTATTGTGGGTGTGTGTTTTATAGTGGTGTGAGTGGGTGGATTTGTGTATGTGGCAGTATTCAGTGGCGGTATGTTGGCGGCCGTCAGCGTGCCGGTAAGCGGGATTTACCGCCAATGTGATAATGAGGGCCTAAGTTTCTAAAGAGAGCTGGAAGAGGGGGCAGCCCCTCTATGTTTATAAATCACTGCAGAATAAAGTTTACTCTGCAGTGGTTTTAAACATAGAGGGACTTCTCCTTCTTCCTGCACTGTTTAAAAATCACTGCAGTGCGTATCCCTCTGCGCTCTTACATACTCTGCAGTAACTATTGCAGACTATGTAGGGGAGCAGCGGGAAATGTTCTGCACTGATTTTTAAACAGGGTGGGAAGAATGAGTGCACTTCAATGATTTTTAAACAGGGCGGGAAGAGGGAGCAGTCCCACTATATTTAAAATCCATTGCAGATTAAACTTTAATCTGCAGAGATTTGTAAGCACAGGGGAATGCTCCCTCTTACAGCCATGCTTAAAATCATTACACATTCATGCAAGATTCATCCTGGCATTAATTTTTGGACTGGACACAAGGGTGCATTTTGCAAGAAGGAAAAAGTGCCAAATGCACACTCTGCCCCATCAGGGAATTCCACAGAATTCTAATGTAATTCTGCAGAATTTCATGGAATCAAATCCCGCCAATTCCGCTGCCCCTGGTTCAGCACCTCAAATGATTGTATTACAGTGATAACTTTCTACCCTAGGGGCCTGATATACTACTCCCTGTTTGTAAACCAGGATGTGTAATTTACACATTGATTGATTTGTGAACACTGATGCAATGTGAGTTGAAAATATTAATGTATGGTTTCCATTGCAAAAGCCAGTTCAAAGGGGGTCTCAAAACGACCTACCTAATGAATATTAATGAGGTGAACCACCCTGTGATTGGCTGTGAATGCAATAATGATGGCATGCTAGGGACAGCAGATCTCCATCGTTGAATTTGTGTTCCCAAATCAAAACGTTTTTCTAAAGTAGCCAGTATCCCATAAAGGAACAAATGTTGCTCTAAAACATGTGTCCAGATGGGGAAGATATTGCAGAAGTAGGCAGTGGTCCTACAACATTTGCTCCTTCACAGCTCGGACAAGATGTGATTTACTATCAAGAGAAAGAAAACAAAGCACTTAGAAGGCAAATGGGATTGGCTTTTCATTGATATAAGTGCTTGGTGACTTATGGGTGATTTGATGTGTGTTTGTGTGGGGTTTGATGAATCGAGAGTCACTGATTGTTAGGGACTAGGTGAGCGTTGAATGTGGGAGATTGTGCATAGATGAATGTGACTGACTGGTTGAATTGTTGTATAAATACATCTGTGTCATCACAAATAAATCGCAGGTGTCTGGCTTGTACAACTAATCAGCTTCAAGTCGGTAACGTGCAAAACTACAATACTATTTTTTCCACGTGCTTATCAGTTTTATTGGGCAAACTGAAAATATAATATATTATCCACATAAGCACTGTGAATTATCACTTGGTCCTCACAATAATCAATGTATACTCTCTGTGATAGCCAATGCTGCACAAATTAACTTGCATATTTTATTTTAATCATCATTTGATGTACCTCATTGAATTCAGCCTTCTTTATTACTAGTCTCATGTGTGTCTTGGAATGTGCAAATTTATCAAAACATGTAAGGATGAATCCTGAGGCCTACTGAGCAAGAGATAAGGCACTGGGGCCCCCTATCCACGTCTACCTTTAATACTGCTAATATCTGTTTTCAATGAAGTTACCTCCATAGAGCCTGCATCCACATTACTAGTTATTTGCTTTGATCCAGCAGGTAGTGCATACACTTTGTGCAGCTTTAGAGATTTGTTCAGAGGACTACAGAAGTAGAGTTGTCATTCCTCATCTGATCAATGATTCATTTCAAGGCGGTGCTCCTGGGAAAAGGGCCACATGGTGAAGACATATGTTCTGGTTTGGAAGACACCTGAGGAGGAAGAAATTAACATAGACATTTTTCACCACCTGACAGTGGCAGTACCAATGTCAATGGCCTGCCACAGCCTAGAACAATTGAGGGCGAGTTCTTGCACCCTGTGAGGAGATGGGGCAAATGATGAAGTCAGTGACATGCAGTAGGCTCGGCTATTTGGCCTCATCTGAGGTCCATGAATCCCACAAATGGCAAAAAGGGATACTGTGGAACTGCAGCTATATGTCAGAATATTGAGCACAAAAAATCATGTCACCAAAAAATCATAGCCAAAATAGCAACTACCAAAATATGACAAAGGTAAGTAGACATAGTTAATTGTGCGCTGTTCATGATGGTGCTCTTGTGCTATAGGAGATGGGACAATACTATGAACTCTGGGAAAACTGTGGTGAGACCCCTGACATACAAGAGGGCTTGATTTAAAGCTCCGAAAGGCCCTAAGTAGGGACGTGGAACGATGCCCTTGGCCTGTCACGTTTCAGATGAAGGGAAATAAAATACATGGTTGTCCATTCCTCATCAAGAGGGATTGCAATGTGGCTGCTCTAGCAAAAGTGGAATAAAAGACTATGGCCTATATTTATGCTTGCTTGCTAGCCTACTGCACTGCCCTGCAACAGAGGAAAAGGGCAGGAGTGCACCGTTACCTATGCCATATGGAGCATTCCTGTCCTTTCCCCCCGCGCTTGTGCCATTTTGGCAGCCTAGCGCAAATGCAGGCACCCTTGCATCATGATGCAAGGGTGCCTGTGTTGCATGCAGCAATGTTTTTGTGCAGGAAGGGGCAGCTTCCTACACAAAAACAATCCTGGGAGGCTTTTTCCTATTTATATATGTGCTGCAGAATGTAGCACATATAGAAAGAGGAAACATATGAGAAGAAATTAAGATATTTCTCCTGGTTGCGCCTCCCCTGGGGAAGCGTAAGGTTTTGGCTTATCCTCAAGTTTACAAGCTCTTATAAATCTGGGGATGCATAAAGATCGATGAGTGTTGCATAGGAACACTCTTCACAATGGCCATCAAATGACTCCCTTGCACAGAGTAAAGAAACGCTGTTATTTGCGATGCCCTACCTTACTCCATATCTATGAGGCCATTCAAAACTACATAAAGAGGCTTTGTGTGGCCTTATATGGTTTAAAGATTTGTGCTGCTGTTTCATTACAAAAAGTGATGCAACGGTGGTGCAAAGGGCTTGTAAATATACCCCTATCCTGTTGTTCTCCTGGTTGCTTGTGGAAATACGTCATGTGATATTACAGTACACAGGACAGACGACACTTCATAGGTGTAAAAGTAAAGAAAGAAATGTGGCAACATAAAAGGAGATTAAGATAACTGTAGCTGAAATGCTGTTCTTTTTTTCTGTTTAAAGAGCTTCTCTAGGAATGAGGCCCTTGGAGAAAAGCATGGGAACCAGGATGGATTGAGTTGGTGAGGGACAAATGTGTAACGTGGTCAGGGATCGACAAAACACACTAGAATTTAATTTGAGAAGCAGGGCCATGCTACAGATTTATTATGGACAGCAGGATATCAAAAGTAATCTACAGGCCTCTGCCAATGGATGATAATATAAGCTGATTGTGAGTTCCTGTGCAAAGTCTAACAATATTTACTTTGACCATCAGCAATTTGTACATCCTTTGTGCGTATACTATCTTTTTGATTAATCCTTAATGGCTTTATATATTGTACAATGATGCCCATTCACATTTATGATCCTAGTTGTGGACAAGGTGTATATCAGGAGTTTACTTAATACCATGGGTAGGTGGTGGTAGTGGGGAACTATTGGCCATATGTACGAACACTTTTTCCCATAGACAGAGAATGGGTAAAAACCTTTGCTACATCTGGCCCTATGTATCATAGAGCTGGTTCAACCAAAAATTGATGGTGACAATGGCTTTGGGCTGAACCTCCTGAACTACTGAGACTTCAGTGGTATTGACAGAGTCCTTCTTCCCTGAGCATGGATACAATCTTCAAATAAATAGGTTAGCTTTTCAGTAATTTTCTTTGAGTTGTTGGTAGCACAGGCTTTTTGACAGGTGTTCAAGTACTAGAGATTAGGGTGGGTTAGAGTGTGCCCGTTTACATAATAGAAAAGGGATGTTCAACATTTAAATATAAATATATAACTGTAAGCTTGATGTGGGAAGACTAGACTTGTGTTTAATGTGTTGTAGGCATATGGCTCAACTTGAAACTGTGACAGAACCCTGGTCATTGGCCGTTTATGCGTAGAGATGGATGGGAATGTAATTGAGGGATGTGACTCGGTGCTGTACAATGATTAGCAGTACTATCATGGAATGTCAAAGGACTGAATGACTATCTTATAAGGTGCAAGGTAGATAACTATTTATGAACTGTAGAACACAGAATTCTTCCAAGAGAACCTTCTTATTGATGATGCATAAAAAACTGACGGATAATTGAACTATCGAGTATTAATTCCCGCCTCATTCTCATAAACCTAGAGGGACATATAGATAGCTTCAAGGGGCCTTTCACTAGTTCAATTGAAAACAGAAGTGAATGGTGCATATAAACTAATAGCAGAAAAGAAGGACTAACATGATTTGTCTCTGATCAACATTTAGGCACCCAACCCATAGGATAAATGTCACGGTTTGCAGAAGATGCTCGCTCCCACTTCCAGCCACCTCTGGTCATAGACATTATTGGCTGACCCTTCCATCCCTTTATTAGGGCATTGCCAGTCAAGATGTTGTCTGCCATGGTATGGGAGAAGTCAGTTTTGCCCCCCCCCATTACCAGCACAACCAATCCTGCCATCATGCACACAACTCAAAAATTGTTACAGTATATCCTGTCTGAGTGGTAGGTTTCAGAGGATTTGACACTCCACCCTAGGATTTGAGGATATACTGCAGGATTTGATTATCCCACAGTCTGTATTAGCTGCACAAACAGCATGGCTAGGATCTTCACTTTCCTCCATGCTGATGAGAGGGGGCCTCTTGTTTCATCTGTGCTCTTCATTGTCCAGCTAAGACAATCGTTACGTTGGATGCCAAGTTAATTGTCTAAGACGTTTTCTTCTGGCACATCTAGCAACTTCTTCTGCAACATCACCTTAAATAATTACATTGCATCCTTGGAATTCTTCAAAGATGTTTCTTTCATTTATGGGACTCTTCAAATTATTCCACTGCTGCTATCAGTCACCTAAGGTAAGCAATTTGCTATGAAGATTTATATTTATTTGGATTTTGAAAATAGTGTTAGATTTTTGAACCACCCTTGTGGCCATGTACTCTACATTGTGCTCTAACAACTGTCTCTTGGAGCTTTGCAATGTTATTTACAAGACCTGACTAACCCTTTGTTTCTGTTAAACACTTCAAGTTGTAGAGCTTTCACAACTCTTTATAGGATGTCAGAACAGGATCAGTCTCATGAAAACTTCTCCAACAATTTAATGGTACTGTGATATTATTATGTTGAGTTTTTACTGTATTGGGCCTGTTGCATGGGTCATTCTTGGGTATTTCTATGTTTCTATGGATTGTTACCATTCATCTGAAATCAACATAAAAGAATAAACTGCATGCACAGAAATCAATGCAAATGCAGAGTATCTATATTGTATATAGAACGTTATACATTTTGTTAAATGTAAAGATATTTTTCAGTTAATACATATATTTAAAGTTAATAAAATGTTCAGTCTTTATAATATGACATACTTACTTATTCAATGGGTCTGAGAAAATGTCCTTTTGTGTGTGGCCAACCCAATTATTTGCTGACGTTTAGTGCTGGTTATTAAGACTCTACACACCGGGGCACTAGTATCTAGTGCCCAGTGCATGTGCTGTGATCCCTAACGCTTGTATAAATTGATTAGTCCCTGATTAACATGTTTAACTCTCCCATAAGGCCATACTAAATGGTGTAGAGACAACACTTGTCACCTGTGGATGGCAGCACTTATTGTGCCATTAACATATTTGATGAGGAAAACATGACTTCCGGACTAGTGATGTAGATTGACTTCTGCAATTTAAACCTGTAGTCCGACCTGTCAAAATAGCTTTATTTTACAGGGAAGAAATACTTCTAAATATTGATGAGTCACCACTAAGTAACCTTCTTACCCACAAAGGAGGGTGCCTGATATCTGAAAGTGGAATATGTGCAAAATTAATGTTAGCATTTTCTCTAGTGACTAAACACCAAAAGATATTTTCACTGGCAGGGTTGTAGCTAGATCCTAGAAAATGTATACATACAGATTATAAATTTCAGTCTATAGCTTTGGACAGGAAAGAGTTAAATGAATGTTTTTCATTGTTTTACAAGTCCAATTCCTTGGAGAAGTTAGATTTTTAATATGTTTCTAATAAACATTTAGAAAAAGTAACTTTTAGAAAGTTATGTTTTACCCAGCTAACAGCCTTGAATGCTAATTTGCATTAGCCTGCCACAAACTACCCAGCAAGTGCTTGACCTTAGTAAGGTTTGAAAATTGCTCCCAGAGCAGAGGAATGGCTGGCTTAGATATAATGACAGAATGAACTTGATTTGTGGCATTTTGTCCTTACCATCCCAGGAACGATAGTTCAGGTGGACAAAGGATATTTGTTAGAAATTGAGTTGTTAGTTGACTGGTGTGTGAGCTCTGTTCAAGCAGCAACTACAATCCTTGTAAGAGTGAGGCACAAGCCAAGCCTAAATGAACCTCTGCTCAACCCTCTGGCTCAGAGCAGTCGGGCGTGAGTTAGAGGAATTGTGTAAAGTATTTGTGCAGCACTTCAAACAGCAATAAAGATATCACCCATAAAGGAACCAACACCTAATTAGAATAATATAACCTTCTTTAGTTAATAAAACAAGACTCAAATGACAAAAATCAAATCAGGAGAGCCAGAGATATTCGAGTTTAGATGTTTTAGCAAAAATAAGACCAAAAAGTGGAAAGCTCCAACTGTCGATATCTGGTAGCGTTAGACTGGGACAAAGTCACATGTTCAAGCCAACTGCAAATGAGCATGGGTGGACTATAGGGACTCAGTTAGGCCTGATGAACACTGTACTTTAAATCATGGGTGGCAAAGTGTTGTAAGGATCAGCATCAGAGATGTGTTGCACAGCTGGAGTGTTGCATCATTTCTGAGAAGCTGCAAGAGAGTCATGTGAGGGCCTGCGTCATGGGTGAGGATCCCATTGACGGGCCTTGCAATGCAAAGTGCAACACTGAGGATGCAGGATGCAGTCAGGGAAATGTTTGGGTTCCAAGGAGCTAAGGGGCTATGATGCAGTATCTGCCACTGTCGTCAAGGCTACAGAGGTTGAGGGATGTGTGGACCTGAGGCTGTGTCCCACAGTGGGGGTTCTGATGGCACTGCAAAGGAGATGCTGGTCTTTGTGACAGGTCCAATTCATGCAGCGGTGTACCTTCTGCTTGGGTTTGTGCCACACAGTAGAGAAGATGCCTAGGTTTATATGAATCCACCTTAGGCCCACTCCCAAGGGTCCAAGACTGGAGTGGTACAACTTGACAGGGTACACTCACAGATGGCAGAGCCCAGATGCATGTGCAAGATGGTTGGAAGCTTGTTAGGTCCCTGAGGCTACAGATTAGGAGGCCAGCCAACTACTCCTTAGAGTCACTCTGGGTTCTGGGTTGAGGAGATGCAGAGTCAGTCCTTCTGACCCAGGCAAGAGGGCAGCAAGTCAGCACAGTAGGGCAGTAGTCCTTCAGAGCAGCAGTCCAGCAGAGTGGCAACCATTTCAGTAGCAGTCATTTGCAGCCCTTCTTCCTTGCAGAGTACCCACAGGTCCAGAAGTGTACCGTAGTGGTGGTGTCTCAGGTTCTGTATATGTACACAGCTATGCCTTTGAAGTGGGGAACAGATTCTAGAGGCATGCTTTTGACTTGCACATGTGCCCTGTCTTGCTGGCCATGGGTTCAGACTAACTACTGGAGGTATACAGCCCTTTGTGTGGAGGCAGGACCCAACCTATTCTGGGCTGAGCTCTTCCCTCCCATCCTGACAGTAATGATCCATCCAGTCACGCCTAAGCTTCCCGTGGTGTGTGGCTGTCTAAGAGGAATACACAAAGCCCAGCTGTCAACTACACCCAGTCGTGCGACCCAGAGACAAGCTGCAGGCTGCAAATGGCTAAGGCAGGAAAATGCCAACATTATAAACATGTCATTTTCCAAAGTGTGACTTAAAATCCAAATTCACCATAAGTTTGATTTTTCATACCAATTCCAGAGACAGCAAACATGAACTAAATACCTGTTCACATTTGAAAACTATACTTATAACATGTAATAAGGTATCTCTAATGTTATCCTATGGGAAAGGTAGGCCTTGCAGTAATTAAAAATAAACGTAAGAGTTTTTCACTACCAGGACATGTAAAACTTAAACATATCTGTCCTACTTTTTAAAATAAATTGTTCCTTGCCTTCTGGGCTGTACAGAGTCTGCGGAAGGGTAGACGTATGTGTATTAAAAAGGAAGCTTTAGGTCTGGCAATAGATTTACTTTGCCAGGTGGAAATGACAGCTTAAAACTGCACACATACAGCCTGTGGTGGCAGGCCTGAGATATGTTTGAAGTTTCACTTAAGTGGGTGGCACAATCAGTTTGGCAGGCACACTAGCAGCATTTAATTTACAGGCCCTGGGTACAGGTAGTGCCACTTTACTAGGGAGTTACAAGTAAATTAAATATGCCAGTTGGGTATAAGCCAATCTAATGTATTTTAAGGAGACAGCACAAGCACTTTAGCGCTAGGTAGCAGCCCTAAGACCAGCAAAAACGAAGTCAGCAGGAGACCAGAAGGCATAAAAATAGAGGGAAAGCCATGCCAAGGGTATCAGGTTTAGTAAGTTTCATTAACTTAAAAGGGGCAGAGTTGAGGCCTGCCCAATCATAGTTTAGTGTAAGGGGGACATGAAGAAGGGAAAGCCTTTGTACTCAAGGCCTATTCTATCTAGATAGGCTCCCAACACAGTTAAGTTACCCCTCAAACTGTTTTGCAGTGGATACAGGGAAGGAATCTACTCAATTCCCTGGCCACAACTCTGGGTGAACAAAAGAACTCTGTACAGGGGAGGAATATGTTCTTCATCTTGGATTTTAGGAGTGAGGCACACTGTACAAGTGTTTTCAGTAGAGAAAACTGGAACTGCTTAAACAGTGGATTATGTTGTCCCTAGGAACTTTTACCCCACTGGTTAGAGAGGGTCTAGGAGTCACCTCATCCAATAGATAGTGACTTCTATAAATGTGGCTTCCCCCAGGCTTTCTCCTCAGAACACTTCCTGGACCTGTGGAAGAACAGATGAAAGACTGCACCTGCTGTTTGAGGGCTGTGAGGAGAGGGCTGTATCTAATCTCGCTTGTACCCAAGGCAAAGAAGTGGACTCCAACTGACAGTTGGCTGGCCTCCTGCATGAATACAGGTGCAAAACACGCTGTAACCTTTTCTCTGAAGTGCCCACCTGACCTGTTGAAACTGGACCTGGACTAGACCCTGTTGGTAGTCTCTGCTAGAGTGATTCCTGACCCCTAAGTGCTATCCCTGAGGTCCTGGCACCATTGGCTGTGACTAATTGGAGTTCTCCTGCAATCTCTGAAAAGTTAGCACATAGAAAAGTTGCGGACTCACAGCCCTCTAGAGGACTGTGACCTGCCACACAAGCCAATCCCCTCAAAGTGCAATTTCAGTGGCCTGAAAAAAAAGTTTTCTCCCATTTGGAGCTTCTCCACTGCACAAATCCATATCAGTGGGCATCAACAAGAATTGATCTGGCCTTGTGGAACTCATCCTTAGATGCAGCCAACAACCTTGTCCTGCTGAAGGATTCTGAGTTCCAAAAAGAGACTACATTTAAAAGTACTAATTCTCACTGGGAGAAGACACCAAAAATAATCTGTTAACACAGGGGCTTCCTTGGGTACAAACTTTGTCTTGCTTGTCAGAGATTTTCCACCCAAAATGAAGAGCTTCAGCTTGATCTCACCCAACTGCTCTCCGACTTCAAGAGGACTTCCTTGGATACACCCTTTACCCTTGCCCAGCTGTAAGATTTCAACTTCTATTTCAGAAACCCAGGGCCTGATTACGATCTTGACAGTTGGAATACTTTGTCACAAACATGATGGATTTTCCGCCAACCATATTTTGATTTCCATAGGATATAATAGAATCCTAATACGGTGCATGGGATATCAGTCACCTTTCATCCACAAAGATCGTAATCGGGTCCTAAGTCCCAAACTAAAACCTCTGACTGGGACAGACCAGTTAGTGTACTCAATCTATACCCCTTCACCTGGTATTGTGCCTAAGTCCCAGTCTACCACAATCTTAGACTTTATTATTGCTTAGTGGTTTTTGGCACTATTTTTCCTAAATGATTCTAAAATTCATAATATTTCCAGTAACCTTACTGAATTTATGTTGTTTTGGTGTTATTTTTGTTTATTAAATTATATTTTATTTTTATAATTTGGAGTTGGATTTTTATTGTTTTGTGTTTTTAATCTTTTATCTAATTTGATACTTCTAAATGCGTTTATACATTCACTTAAAGTTAAACATGTCTTTTGTGTGTCATGGCTACTGGGATGAGCTCAGGTTTACATTACTGAAACCTTTGACTGAACCTAACAGATTAGTGACTCCATTACTTGTTGTCAACTTTCATCCATTCCAATTAATAATGTATTTAGTGAAATTTGGTCCACTGTGTTTTTGAAGTTGATATAAAGTATGTAATGTCGATGTTAGACTTGACATCCTTGGCATGGCATTCTTCTAAACATTTTGCCTTCACATCTCTTGTTTACTGAAATCTGTGTTTCTAGCTTTAGAGTGCTGTGCACTTCACCACTGTTAGGCAGTTCTAAGGTGCTTGCGCTCTCTCCTTCAAACATAGCAAAACTGGGCTACAACTAATTGCACATCTTATTTACTTACAAGTGATGGTACTACATGTACCAGGACCTGCAAATGTAATGCTACTAGTGAGTCTGCACCACTAATTGTGCCATCCCGTAAAGTAGACCTTTAAAACATTGCTCAGGCATGCTGCATGTGCAGTATTTAGTGCAGCTTTAAACTGTCATGTTGACCTGGCAAAAAGTTTAGAAAGTTAGCATTTACTTGTCCCAACCATATGTGCCTTCTGCCAGTGTCCTCCATCACCTGACTATGAATGGCGGCTCTGCTTTTGGGGTTTATATTTTACTTCTAGGCACTAACACAAAGGAGACTTAGGTGGGAACAGGATGGGCGTCATGGTAGGCTTACTGGGAGCAGTTGTACCTAGCTCCACTTCCAGTTCAAAGGCCTTGTATCCTGTCACAATACCCTAACACTAAGCCTGCTCTTTCTTTTGTCATCCCAGCCAATTTGGAGCCTCGCCAAGGGGAGAGCTTTCTAGAACCAGATGTGTGTGTAGGACAGAGAGCCCCCCCTCACAAAGACTAGCACCAGGTATACATATTGGAGTTCCAAAGACTCTTGTCAGAACACTCCTGGATCTGAAGACATTACAGGTGAAGGACTGCTTTGCTGCCAAAGGACTTCCCTTCGGCTGAGGACCATACTGTCTGAGAAAGAAGATTTGACCTGCTTACCTTCATCCCAGGCTAACCTGAGCGACCTCTAGGGTTAGTTGGATGACCTCCTGTGTGACCAACAGGGGCCAGAGACCACCCTGACACTGTTCGTCTGACCTGCTGCACTGAACCTTCCTGAACTTGCCTCACCTTTGTAAGAGTGAGTTCCCACAGGTCCTCAACCCCTGGCTGATATCAGCTGGAGCTCCTAAAAAGAAGAAAAGGTGAAATCCTGACTTTTGGACTCTTTGTGATTGCAACCAAGCCCTTTGAACCAAGACGCTTCTACTCACGACGATCTCAAACTCGAAGTTCCAATGAGACCTGCTCTTTGCCCCACAGCGAACAAAGGCAATGCAAGATTTGCCCTCAGAGATACAGCAACAACAGACTGTATTTGCCACCAATGCGAAGTTCCAGCAACAACTGTCCGCGATGCTCAACTGGATCCTCACACTACAGTGACAACCATCTGAAATGCTCTCCCTGTCCTTGCGGCCTTCTCTATCGCCAACCATATGCTTCCCACCAGGTCAGGTGGTAACTGTTCAGAGGGACTAAATTGGTCCCTGTGTCTGACTATGCTCCATTGCTGTCAGCCTAAATTAGTGATTTTCTCCCGGTCTAATGTGACCAAATGACTACGAGTGGCACATTGTGCTCTTTGCACTATTTTTACCTAAATCTCTAAACTCTGAAATTGCATACTACTGGTTCTACATACTTGATTTTTCTTGTTCTGGTATCATTTTATTTATTGAAATCTACTTTATTTTTCTAAATTCGTTTGAGATTCTTTTTGTGTTGTGTTTTCACCTTATCACTAGCTGTGTGCTGCATGAATAATTTACACATTACCTATATGTCAAGCCTGATTGCTTTGTGCCAAGCTACCAGAGAACTAAGCACAGGATAATTTAATTACATTTGTGCTTCACCCTGACAAGGATTGTGGTTGTTATTTCAGTGGTACTTCTATCTCCCTAAATCAATAACCCAATTTCTTACATTCAATATTTGAGTACTCAATATATTTTGACAATATATACTGTTGCAATACTTTTGTCAGCATTATTATGCCATAGAGGCATACTGTCTAGAGCACATACTGGGAAACTTTTGCCTTAACATATTTACTTCTATGCTCATGAGTTACCATATTTTTCAACAGTTCACTGCACTTGTCCCTATGTGAATTCCCATAGTATACAGTACCTCCAACTTGATTTGCACATACTTCGACCTATGTGATTCTTTTTTTTCCTCCTTGTGGAGTCGTTGTTTTTATTTATTTATTTTTGTGATTTTATATAGCGTGGACATAGCCTATAAGCATTAGAGCACTTTACAAAAAGCAGAAAGCATCAACAACAGGACAAAAAACAAGTAACATTAAAAGGTGGAGGGCAGATCAGGGTAGTCTCCCATGAGGTTAGACGCTTCTCATATATTCTATGATTTTCTTCTGTCCTGTCACATAGCAAGCTGCTACATCTATTACAGCTCTAAGGTGGCCTATGTGAACCTTTGTAATGCCAGAAAGGAGTGTGTAAAGATCATAAGTACCTGGACAATAGATTTGAGGTTGTGTGTTGGGATGAGGTTCCTCAGTCCCAAAAGAAGCCTTAGCTGGAAAAGGGGACTCTTAGTCATGAAGGAGATATTTTTCTGGAGGTTAAGACATTTGTCAAGGCTGAATCCCAGATATCTGGCATTCTGAATGGTAAAGGGTTGGCTGTCCATGTCCGGGGGGGAGACCCAACCAGCCATGAATTGGCAAGTTAAATGTCTCTGTAGAGATGAGGAGACATTTTGTTTTCATTGTGATTAGTCTGAGGTGGTTGCTAGCCATGCAAGTTTGGATTTCATTCAGGAAGTTGGATAAGTGGGTGTAGTCTTCTGAGCATGAGACCTTCATGTAGATTTGGACATCATCGCCATATGGGTGGAAGAGGACTCCTGAGTTCCTGAGGATTGTGCAGATGGGTTCAAGGTAAAGAACAAAAAGAGTTGGGGAGAGAATTGAACTTGTGAGACCAATAATTGCAGGCTGACTGGATCTGACATGACATTCCCATGTTTTACAATTTGAGGGTGGTTAGTTAAGTAAGATGTGAACCATTTAAGGACGACAGCATAAATACTCAATTGATGATTCAGGGTACCTAGCAGTTCCTAGTGGTTGGCTGTGTCAAACCCTGAGGAGAGGTCAAGAAGCACAAATAGGCAGTATTTGCCCATGTCTAGGATAGGGAGGGTATCATCCACAATCTGCACAGAACTGCAGTCTCAGTGCTGTAGCCCTGAAGGAATCCAAATTGAAGGGAGTCAAAGACATTGTTGTCCTGGATGTGGAATGACAGTTGGGAGTCTACACAGCTTTCAATTATCTTGGAGCAGAAGGGTGGAAATATGGCAGAAGCTGTTTAAGTCGTCAGGGTCCAGAGTTTGCGTTTTTAGAAGAGGAGATATTTGACACTTTTCAGACAGTCTGGGAACAAGCCCTTGAAAAAAGGGTTGTAGGGTTTCACCTTTGACAGATGCTGACGCCTTTGATTTGTTTGTCAAAGGACTCTGCAAAGTTATTTCAAAGGATCTCTGATTAATTAAAAGGGGAGGTTGGAGGGATGGTTGGCTTGATTGGTTACCTCAAATAGTTTTTTTTCAGTTTATTCTTAGTTGCACCAAGAAGCTTTGTTAGATTTAATGGTGAGGGTGCTTGTCACCAGACTTTCTCCATTTCTCTAATGTTTTTCCTTTCTTTATAGAGGGCTTTGGAGAACCAGGGGCAAGAGGGCTTGGGTCTACTGTATTTGCCTTTAATGGGTGTGAATTTCTTGATGAGGGAGGACATGCTGGAGTTGAAATTGTCAGTAGCCTTGTTAACGTCAATTTGAGAACCTATTGAGGCAAGATGTTATTGGGCTAGGTTGGCCATGATTTCTGTATTGATGTTACTGATATCTCTGAACTAGATATTTTCTTTCTTTGGTTGACCAATGGTTTTCTTCGACAATCGACAAGGAAAGGGACACTGGTCAAAAGGAGAGGTGATCTGTAGATGACCAGGTCAAAAGTGTCACCTATGGAGTGTGTTCGTTTTTAGCAGTGCTGGTGGAGGTCATTGTCTTTTAGAAAAGTTGCAAAGTGGTTCAATAGCTAATTTCCTTCAGAACCCCAATAGAAGTTGCAGTCACTGAGAAAGATTATGTTGTCAGAGCTGATTAAATTTGGTATGAAGAACTCCATGCACTGTTTGAGGAAGGTGTGGATTGACTGGGACGGTGGTAGATCACATTCATCTTGAGGCTAGAGGAGGCTTGTGAGATGGAGATTATAAACACTTGAAGGGTTGAATGCTGGCATTGAGGAGTAGTCTGCAGCACAGAGACTTTCTCTATAATGACAGCTGAGCCTCCACCTTGTTTGCTTTCCCAGTCACTTCTCAGAAAAGAGTTCAGGGTGGGGACAGAAGAACATTGTTTATGATATTGTTCATCCAGGTTTTAGTGAGGTTCAGGATATCAATCTTATGTTGGTGATCGTATCTGAGATTTCAAGGCAGTGTTTGACTGCAGGGGGGCAGGTGTGCATCATGCAAGTAAGAAAGTAAATGGTAGGGTTTGAGTTTGATTTGCCTGAGAGGAAAGGTAGTGATATGGATCAAGCTAGAAAATATGGTGTGATTTTGGGTGGGGATGGGGAGTTCATTGCGTGTACGGTTTGGGATAATGCTGGAAACTGTCATGGCTCGTGGAGGATTGGCCTATACCACAGCTAGTACAGTAGTACATATGCCCCACAGAAAGTTGGAACAAATCTATGTGGAAAAACACATATGTATGATGGACCCATATTGTGGACTTGATGGAGAAGATAGTGTGTGGTAGATGCTTTACCATTTTAAGATGGCCGCCACTATACACAGCATATCAGAGAGACTTTCAGCCTTCCAGCGTGCTCCTATGTGACTCCAGAAGGTATAGGAGAGCCATGAAGACAGCAGGGTCTTTGCCTGCTATTATGATTCTTGTGATTTCCTGGCGTCCAGCTGTTCGGCATTGAACCAGTGCTGATTCCTGTATCTAGAGTGTAGAGTGTCTTTGTTCTTTTGGGGGCTGATTGTGTCAGCCTTCTCCCAGTGCTATTTCAGCAATTCAGTTTACTACACAGTTGTTTTAGGAGGACTATCTTTAAGTTATTGAATATGTGGTGCTAGGTGCCATGAGTACTCCGGTATACGCCACTATTGTTAGTGTGGCGATGTACATATTTTTTGTACCGCTTCTACCGCTTTCATCTTCCACTGGTGATGTATTCATACCAGCTTGTTAACTGTTGCAGCCGTTAGATGTAGAGGCTTTGCTGTATATTGCTTTTAAGAGACTGCGTGTGGGTTTCCCAATGTTAATTATTTGCATTACATTTGGTGCTTCACAGCCATTAAAGCTATTGTCGGCCGAAGCATTTTTTGTTCATTTTGCCTGTTGTTCCCGACTTTGTAAACAATGAGCGCTCTTACCTGTTGGTTTGATTTTGGCTCACACCGATCATTTTATGCGGAGCTGATGTTTTCAAATCGTCTTCTGTCACTTAGTTTAAGCAGTCTCTCCAGTTCTCTTTAACTTGTTGTTCGAACTATTTATGAGCTCTATATTAATCGTTCAGGACATATTTCATTTTACTCATTGGCAAATGAATGCAGAATTAATGCTGAATGCTATTTTATTGCTGTAAGTTTTGTGTTGTTTGTCTCTTGGTTCTGTTTAGGTCTCCTTCCTTGCTGAACACTCCCTAATTCTCTTTACCCCCATTTAGCTGTTCTGCGTAACTGCGCCTTTTAGATTGCAGATACAGTGTGACTGAAAGGTGGGCCTCTTGGGGGGTGCTGTTCCTGAAGATCTCCACATCGTTGATAGGAGAGCAGGCCCACGTACTTTGATCCTCCTGAGCCTCACCCTAAAGATGACCACCTTAGATGTTTTATGTGCGATGAATTGAAGAATGACGTTGCAGCTTCCAGGGCTGAGATAGTAGCATTAAGTATGGAAGTGAATCAATTACACTCCCAATTAGAGAATCAATGAAGATCGGAGGTGACAGCGGAAGGGGCAGAAGGTGGTAATGTTTCCCAATCCCCTATTGTATTTCAGTTACGGTTCCAGCTACCATTCCTTTAGCAGCTCCCGAGAAGTTTACTGGGGACTCGGATAAGGTGCAAACCTTTCTTACCCAGATGCAATTACACTTCACGGTTCGTTCTCAGTCTTTCCCAGATGCTCAGTCACAAATCGCCTTTTTGATATCTTATTTAGGGGTGATGCTCCAGCCTAGGCAACACCCCCAGATCATGATGATGATGTCTTATTATACAATTGGGTGATATTTAAGGCGGAGTTCATAAAAGTACTTGATCGAAGAGTTATCATGCTGTCTGCAGACAGAGTTGTTAGAACTAAAACAAGGTAATAAGGATTTGGTTACCTATCTGACACAATTCAACCGTTTGGTTGCTAAAACAAACTGGCTTTAAGAAAAAAGAGCAGCTCTGTATTATAGGGAGTTGAAGGATGAACTTAAAAATATATTAGCGCAAATATAACCCCAGCCAATTACATGTACAGATTTGAATAATTTTACCTTACGGTTATAACAAAGGTTAGTAGAAAGAAAAGGGGAAAACAAGAGTCGAGTCAAAGACTTTTTATAAGTCCAGATCAACCTCCTGCCAAAGTTTCGGAATCAATGGACATAGGAGGAGTTAGAGGCCCAATATCAAATGAGTTAAGAGACTCTCGACGTAAAAATGGTCTCTGTTTATATTGAGGAAAAAAGGATATTTCATTAAAGCTGTCCTAAAAGATAAAAAAAACACTAGAGACAGGGGGCAGGAAAACTAGAACTCCCGCAACGGTATCAGGAGACGTTTTCTGGGAGATAAAGGCCCTCATTACAACCCTAGCGGCGGTGTTAAAGCAGCGTTATTACCGCCAACAGGCTGGTGGTAAAAAAAATGGGATCACGACCAAGGTGGAAACCGCCAACATAGACAGCCACTTTAACACTCCGACCGCCACGGTGGTAGCAACAAACACCACGGCGGTAACCGCCAACAGACAGGCAGAAGACAATGTACCGCCCACCCTATAACAACCCGCCAATCCGCCAGCTTTTCCGGGGCAGTACCAACGCCATCACAAGCACGGCGGAAACAGGACCTGGAAGGGAAACCACTGACCTCTCGACACCCAACGAAGAACCAGGACGCCATGGAGCCCAAGCTGCCGGTCATGCCGATGCTGGTCTACCTCTTCATACACGACGAATAACAAATGCGACAACCACAGTGAGTACTTCACCTAGCACACAGGGGAGTGTAGGAGGCTTGCCTGGTTTGTAGTGGTACCAAGGGGTACTTACACTCTGCACCAGGTCCAGTTATCCCTTATTAGTGTAGAAGAGGTGTCTAGCAGCTTAGGCTGATAGAAAAGGTAGCTTAGCAGAGCAGCTTAGGCTGAACTAGGAGATGTGTAAAGCTCCTACTATACCACTGATGTCATATGCACAATATCATAAGAAAACACAATACATAGATATACTAAAAATAAAGGTACTTTATTTTTATGACAATATGCCAAAAGTATCTCAGTGAGCACCCTCAGTATGAGGATAGCAAATGTACACAAGATATATGTACACAATACCAAAAATATGCAGTAATAGCAATGCAAGCAATGTACAGTCACAATAGATTGCAATGAGAGCACATAGGTATAGGGGCAACACAAACCATATACTCTAGAAGTGGAATGCGAACCACGAATGGACCCCAAACCTATGTGAGCTTGTAGAGGGTCGCTGAGACTCTAAGAAAACAGTGAGGGTTAGAAAAATAGCCCACCCCAAGACCCTGAAAAGTAGGTGTAAAGTGCATCTAAGTTCCCCAGAGAGCACAGAAGTCGTGATAGGGGAATTCTGCAAGGAAGACCAACATCAGCAATGCAACAACAATGGATTTCCAGACGAGAGTACCTGTGGAACAAGGGGACCAAGTCCAAGAGTCACACTCAAGTCGTGAGTGGGCAGATGCCCAAGAAATGCCAGCTGAGGGTGCAAAGAAGCTGCCTCCGGATGGTAGAAGCTGTGGATTCTGCAAGAACGAAGAGGACTAGGAACTTCCGCTTTGGAGGATGGATGTCCCACGTTGTGAAGAAGCTTGCAGATGTGTTTCCACACAGAAATACCACAAACAAGCCTTGCTAGCTGCAAGGGTTGCGGTTAGGGTTTTTGGATACTGCTGTGGCCCAGGAGGGACCAGGATGTCGCCAATTGCGTGAGGAGACAGAGGGGGTGCCCAGCAAGACAAGGAGCCCACTCAGAAGCAAGCAGCACCCGCAGAAGTGCCAGAACAGGCACTAAGAAGAAGAGTGAACCGGAGCTCACCCGAAGTCACAAAGGAAGGTCCCACGATGCCGGAGGACAACTCAGGAGGTCGTGCACTGCAGGTTAGAGTGTCGGGGACCCAGGCTTGGCTGTGTACAAAGGAAATCCTGGAAGAGTGCACAGGAGCCGAAGCAGCTGCAAATCACGCGGTACCCAGCAATGCAGTCTAGCGTGGGGAGGCAAGGACTTACCTCCACCAAACTTGGACTGAAGAGTCACTGGACGGTGGGAGTCACTTGGACAGAGTTGCTGAGTTCCAGGGACCACGCTCGTCGTGCTGAGAGGGGACCCAGAGGACCGGTGATGCAGTCTTTTGGTGCCTGCGGTTGCAGGGGGAAGATTCCGTCGACCCACTGGAGATTTCTTCGGAGCTTCTAGTGCAGAGAGGAGGCAGACTACCCCCACAGCATGCACCACCAGGAAAGCAGACGAGAAGGCGGCTGGATCAGCGATACAAGGTTGCAGTAGTCGTCTTTGCTACTTTGTTACGGTTTTGCAGGCGTCCAGAGCAGTCAGCGGTCGATTCCTTGGCAGAAGGTGAAGAGAGAGATGCAGAGGAACTCTGATGAGCTCTTGCATTCATTATCTAAAGAATTCCCCAAAGCAGAGACCCTAAATAGCCAGAAAAGGAGGTTTGGCTACTTAGGAAGGAGGATAGGCTAGCAACACAGGTAAGAGCCTATCAGAAGGAGTCTCTGATGTCACCTGCTGGCACTGGCCACTCAGAGCAGTCCAGTGTGCCAGCAGCACCTCTGTTTCCAAGATGGCAGAGGTGTGGAGCACACTGGAGGAGCTCTGGGCACCTCCCAGGGGAGGTGCAGGTCAGGGGAGTGGTCACTCCCCTTTCCTTTGTCCAGTTTCGCACCAGAGCAGGGCTGGGGGATCCCTGAACCAGTGTAGACTGGCTTATGCAGAGATGGGCACCATCTGTGCCCATCAAAGCATTTCCAGAGGCTGGGGGAGGCTACTCCTCCCCAGCCCTGACACCTTTTTCCAAAGGGAGAGGGTGTAACACCCTCTCTCTGAGGAAGTCCTTTGTTCTGCCTTCCTGGGCCAAGCCTGGCTGGACCCCAGGAGGGCAGAAACCTGTCTGAGGGGTTGGCAGCAGCAGCAGCTGCAGTGAAACCCCGGGAAAGGTAGTTTGTCAGTACCCAGGTCTGTGCTAGAGACTCGGGGGATCATGGAATTGTCTCCCCAATGCCAGAATGGCATTGGGGTGACAATTCCATGATCTTAGACATGTTACATGGCCATGTTCGGAGTTACCATTGTGACGCTGTACATAGGTAGTGACCGATGTACAGTGCACGCGTGTAATGGTGTCCCCGCACTCACAAAGTCCGGGGAATTTGCCCTGAACAATGTGGGGGCACCTTGGCTAGTGCCAGGGTGCCCACACACTAAGTAACTTAGCACCCAACCTTTACCAGGTAAAGGTTAGACATATAGGTGACTTATAAGTTACTTAAGTGCAGTGGTAAATGGCTGTGAAATAACGTGGACGTTATTTCACTCAGGCTGCAGTGGCAGGCCTGTGTAAGAATTGTCAGAGCTCCCTATGGGTGGCAAAAGAAATGCTGCAGCCCATAGGGATCTCCTGGAACCCCAATACCCTGGGTACCTCAGTACCATATACTAGGGAATTATAAGGGTGTTCCAGTATGCCAATGTGAATTGGTGAAATTGGTCACTAGCCTGTAAGTGACAATTTGGAAAGAAATGAGAGAGCATAACCACTGAGGTTCTGGTTAGCAGAGCCTCAGTGAGACAGTTAGGCATCATACAGGGAACACATACATATGGGCCACACACTTATGAGCACTGGGGTCCTGGCTAGCAGGGTCCCAGTGACACATAACAAGCATACTAGAAACATAGAGTTTTCACTATGAGCACTGGGCCCTGGCTAGCAGGATCCCAGTGAGACAGTGAAAACACCCTGACATACACTCACAAACAGGCCAAAAGTGGGGGTAACAAGGCTAGAAAGAGGCTACTTTCTCACAGGGAGGGGGAGGAAAAAGAGAGTGACACACATACGCAGCATGCAACACCTCCACCCCCACCCTCACCCACAACACCATACACACAAACACATGCAGCAACAGAACATTTACACCTGTTACCCCCTGGAAGAACTCAAGGACAAAAGGGATTGATTTAAACAGTGATATTTTGAAATGTGCTGATATACTTAAGAAATAGAAAAACAGTATATGCAAATATTTACAATATGTACAGAAGGCCTTACACTGTCCTTTGCAATAGTCTGTGGGCCAAGCCCACACTTGACTCCTGCCTCAAAACGGAGAGAACACTCAGGGGCATCAGGTCGTAAGCACACAGGAACCTCAGGGGGGAAGGGAAAGAGTGGGGTAACTTAGCCGGAAGATGGTACTATGCCACTGCTCCTGGAGGAAGCTACATGCCCACAGCGATGTCCTGGGGAGTGCAAAGCCACAGTCTCTCAAGTCTCTCAAGTGGGTGCTTTGCCCACTGCTTGCTCCTGGAGAGTGCAAAGCCACAGTCTCTCAAGTCTCTCAAGTGGGTGCTTTGCCCACTGCTTGCTCCTTGGGAGTGCAAAGCCAGTTTCTCAAGTCTCTCAAGTGGGTGCCTTGCCCACTGCTTGCTCCTGGGGAGTGCAAAGCCACAGTCTCTCTAGTGGATGCCTTCTTCCACTGGTTTTGGAGGGGGCCTTGTGCCCAGTCTGCTTCATCCTGCCAGGGATAGGGATAGTGGATTCCTTTCTCCACTGGTTCTGGAATGCTTCAGCCTGCCAAGGAAAGGGATAGTGGATGCATTTCTCCACTGGCTCTAGAGGGGGCCTTGTGCCCAGTGAGCTTCATCCTGCCAAGGAGGGGCTGAGTGGATGCCTTTCTCCACTGGTTCGGGAGGGGGCCTGGTGCCCTGTGTGCTTCATCCTGCCACGAGGGGCTGAGTGGATGCCTTTCTTCACTGGTGCTGGAGCGGGCCTTGTGCCCAGTGAAGCTGCACTTGGGGTGTGGCAGTTCACATTCCCTCACCTGGGTGTCTGAGGCATGAGATTTGCAGGGACCAGGTAGCATGACACTCCATGGAGGCAGAGCCAAATTCCATCCGGCGGCGACTAAGGCTGCAAACTGGTGGTAGGTCCGGTGCTGGTGGGGGTGCTTCAAGAGGTTAAGGGAGGCTCCAGGCCACTGGGGATGCTGCTGCTGACAGTTGTTCTGGCAGCGGCTGGGCAGATGACGGCGCAGATGGTGTTGCAGGTGGCGGTGCTTGCGGCGGGGATGCTGCCGGTGCTGGCCATGGTGCAGGTGCTGGTAGGAGTGGAGGGAGACCCCAGGCCGTCTCCTGCAGCCTCGGACAGCTGCCCACTGAGGATGCTGCTGCTGGCAGTTGTGGCAGCGGTGGTGCAGGTGGCGATGCCTGCGGCAGTGCTTGTGGCGGTACAGGTTGCGGGGCTGTTGGTTCGGATGGTGGGCACCAGTCCCTCATCTGGAGCCTCCGAGGCCTGAAGTGCCTTGCCTTGGGTTTTCATCCACTTCCTCACCTTGGCAGATGCTGCTGGGGCCTTGGCACTGGCAGCTTGAGTTTTGGAGGAGGCTTTGCTGGGTGGGTCGTGCTCCTTGGCCGTGCTGCATGCTGGCCCCTTCTTCACCTTGGCAGGTGGCGGAATGGGTTGGTCCTATGCAGGTGTCAGTGACACACTGGCTGCCCTGACGGGTGCCCTCTTTGATCCTCTGGGACTTGCAGGTACCACAGCATCCACCAACTTGGTGGCTGAGGTGCTGGCCTGGGATCTTGACACCCTGGCCCGAGGGGAAGGACGGGGGGGGAGGCATAGAGAAGAGGTCAGCGTTTGCCAGGAAAAGTTTTTTAGACACACTTGGATGGGAAGATGGAGGGGGTTTGGGAGTGGAGGAAGAGGGAGTGGTTGTAAGAGGTGTACATCTGCTGAGTTTGGGTGAAAGTGCATGGGCTGGATGCTGTTGTGAGATGGATGGCTGTTGGGTGGATTGGTGCTTGCATTGGTGTACTTTGGGAGGAGGGGTCACAGACACACTGGGGGAGGTCACAGGGGATGTGTGCATGGTTGTGGGGGTGGTGACAGCTCGTGAGGGCTGTGTTGTGATGGGCGTGCTGGTGATGGAGGTAGTGGATGAAGATGTAGTGCATGCAGGTGTGAGTGTAGACCCTACTGGGAGGGAGGTGGACAAGGAGGAGGGGGACACGGTGGAGGCAGTGGATGTTGGTGTGTTTGCATGGGCATGGTGCTTGTGTGAGTGCCAGTGAAATGAAGTGTGGTGCTTATGTTTGCCTGAGCCACTTCTGTGTGGAGATTTGGGTGCATGCTGGTCTAAAGGTGTGCTTGGGATAGGTTGGGGCTGAAGGGATTGGGTCTGGGTGGTGGAAGTTGAAGGGGGGAGGTTAGACACAGGGACAATGGCTGTCATCAGTGCTGAGGTCGGAGCCTGAAATGCTCTCTGTTGGGCCACCACACCAGAGTAAATGCCCTCCAGGCATGCATTTGTTTGTTGCAAATGCCTCTCGACACCCTGGATGGCAATCAGAATGGTTGACTGCCCAACAATGAGGGATCTCAGGAGGTCAATAGCCTCCTAACTGAGGGCAGCAGGGCTGACTGGGGCAGGGCCTGAGGTGCCTGGGGCGAAGGAGATGCCCACCCTCCTCGGTGAGTGGGCATAGGAAACACACTGAGGGGCTGCTAGGAGGGCGGTGCTTGTAAGGGGGGTGGCGGCTGTACCTGTTGTTGGGGTGGGCACAGAGGTGTCCACCTACGCCACGGAGCTTCCATCAGAGGAGGAGTCGCTGTCAGTGGTCTCCTCACCTGTCCCCGTCTTGGAGCTCCCCTCGTCCTCCGTCCCACTGGTGCCTTCACCCTTGGTGGATTCGGCCTTCAGGATATGTGGGATGCAACTCCCTCCGTCGCCGGTGCCTCAGCTCCTCCACCAGATGATGCTAATGCACACAAGGACAGGGCAACAAAACAAAAAGGGGGGGGAAGAGACAGAGGATACACTTGGTCAATGCCAGCAACACCCCCACCGTTGGCATACACAACACACAGGGAGCAGCCCTATGCACTAGGCCATGCCCAAACATTTACTGAGACAGTCACCAGCCCATGGGGTACAATGCATAACGCTAGCATTTGCACACCTGAAACCCACAGGACCCTGAACAGTAGGAGATGGCCACTTACACCATTGGGGTAGGAGTGAGCCAGAGTCTGCCCGACAAGGGACCTACCCTGGCATGATCACCCTGGCCTAGGGGCACCCACAGCCCACATCCCCCAGCCAGCTACCTCCTAAAGTGCACCAAGTCAGCTTTCAGAATCTGTACTCACCCCCTTGTGGCTGCTGTGATGCCCTCAAGTGCCCATCCAACTCTGGATAGGCCACTGCCAGGATGCGGAACATCAGGGGCATCATGGTGCGACGGGCACCCCTTCCACATTACTAGGCCAGCCCCAGCTGGGCCTCCAACATCTTCTTGGTCCAGTGGGGCAGGTCCTCCCATCTCTTGCGGCAGTGGGTGCGCCGCCTGTGATAGACACCTAGTGCCATACGTACAAACACATTTTCCCATAGACATAGAATGGGTAAAATCCTTTGATACATCTGGCCCCTAGTGTCCGCACCTCCTTGGCGATGGCACACCAAATACCCTTTTTCTGGTGGGTGCTGACCTGGAGGGAAATGACAGCAGAAAAGGAAATTACTCACCCGCCCAGACAATCATACTCATTGCCCACCAGTTCCCACCCATGCCCTGACACACATACACTGACCACCTCTCATGCAGCACTCAGGCCAGGACACCTCAACACCCCCCAACATGTGGCTTACATCCACACCACTCCAAACATTCATGGCCCATGCATCATGCCCACATTGTAATCACCTGTTTGTATGGAGGACCGTAGAGTAATGTGTACTAGGGTAGGACCCCATCCACCAGTTTCTCCAACTCCTCCGCAGTGAAGGCAGGGGCCCTTTCCCCAGACACATGAGCCATTGTCACTTCCAGACACAGGTCACAGCAGCACTTGCAGTGTAAATCCTCTCCTGTTGACGGTCAGGTAGCAAGTGAGTGAATAGTTCGAAAATGGTGGTGACGTCCATGGTGGTGCGTACCGTCACCGCCGGCGTACATCTCCATCAGCTCCTGGAACCTATACGGCCCAATAATAACCAATGCGAAGTTGCACGGCGGTGACTAACAGCCTACCACAACGGCACACAATGCTAGCGCACTTACCTCATTTCCACTTGTCCCTCCTCACAGGTCAGGCAGCTGCCATTTCAGGGGGGCACAGGGCATGGCACCTAACTGCGTCACAGCAGACATTGGCACATCAACTGACTTTCGAGTTCTGCTTCTGTAAAGTAAATTCAGCAACATTAGTGCAATATATGTGGAAATATGACCCTCTGCTCACCGTTCTCCTCCATAGGGTACAGCTGCTGAGGCAGATTATGAGATCTCAAGTGTACAGACCCCTGGTGGACCTTGCGACAATGGAGGACAGACACATTATCATCACATACAGACTTGATCGTACCACAATCCAAGAACTGTGTGCCCAATTGGAGCCAGACCTGATGTCAGCTCTCCACCAGCCCACAGGTATCCCCTCTCTAGTGCAGGTCCTGTCAGTGCTCCATTTCCTGGCAAGTGGTTCCTTTCAAACTACAGTGTCCATGGCATCAGGGATGTCTCAGCCCATGTTCTCAAATGTGTTGACCAGAGTGTTGTCTGCCCTTCTGAAACACATGCGCAGCTACATCGTTTTCCCCAAGTGGATGATTTGGCCACAGTGAAAGCTGACTTTTATGCCCTGGGACATAACCCCAACATCATTTGTGCCATTGATGGTACCCATGTCACATTTGTCCTCCCCTCCGGAGAAATGAACAGGTTTACAGGAATAGAAAAAGCTATCACTCTCTGAATGTGCAGATGGTGGGTTTGGCGGACCAGTACATCTCCCATGTGAATGGCAAATATCCAGGCTCTGTGCATAACACATTTATACTGAGGAATAGCAGCATCCCAGATGTGATGGGCCAACTCCAGAGGCACCGGGTGTGGCTAATAGGTGAGCCAAAGGTCCCCACCAAGTATATGTTCGTGACTGGGTATGGGATTGCCCCTAAGGGTTAGTGTGAATCTAACAGTTGTCTCCCTATATTTGCAGGTGACTCTGGTTACCCCAACGTCTCATGGCTACTGACCCCAGTGAGGAATGCCAGGACAAGGGCAGAAGAACGTTACAATGAGGCACATGGGCGTACAAGGAGGATAATTGAGAGAACCTTTGGCCTCCTGAAGGCCAGGTTCCAGTGCCTCCATCTGACAGGTGGGTCCCTGTACTACTCACCCAAGAAGGTGTGCCAGATCATCGTTGCATGGTGCATGTTGCACAACCTGGCCTTGAGACGGCAGGTGCCTTTTCTGCAGGAGGATGTGCCTAGAGATGGTCTCGTGGCAGCGGTGGAGCCTGTGGACAGTGATGAAGAGGAGGCAGAGGAAGAAGATGTGGACAACAGAACAAATATAATACACAGTACTTCCAGTGACACACAGGTAAGACACTGTAACTTCACTTCACATTTCAGCAATATGTTGGACATTGTACAAGGCAGTTTCTTACCCTATGTCTATGGCCACTGACTGTTTCCTTTGGATTCTCTATTTTCAGATCTCTGTGCCCCATTCTGGCTCCTGCTATATGTACTGCTGCCCACCAAAGGTCATCCTGTAGTATATTTCACTGTACATATATATGTTGCAATGCGTTGAGAATGTTGTTCTAATACATTTGAGATTTATGTGCCAATAAGTATAGGGGTATGTGCAGGGGGCTGGGGTGATGGTGGAGGAATGTCCAGTTACAGTCCAGTCTCTTTGTATCACAGGTGCATTGTCCAAGGGGGCATAGGAAGGGGAGCAATGGCAGTTCAAGGTGTACTGGGTAACAGAGTGGGGCAGAAAGGTGACTATCAGGAGAGTCCTATTTCCTGGCAGGGGTCTTGGCAATGTTCTCTGTCTTCTGCCTGGATAGCAGGGACCGTTTGCGGGGTGGTTCTCCTTCTGCAGAGGGTGGGGTGCTGGTGGCCTGTTGTTCCTGTGGCGGGGCCTCCTGTCTGCTAGCGCCGGCGGAGGTGGAAGGCTGTTCCTCGGTTTGGCTAGTGTCAGGCACCCTTTGTTGTGCCACTGCCTCCCTCATAGTCTTGCCTATGTCAGCCAGCACCCCTGCAATGGTGACCAGGATGGTGTATATTTTTGTTAAGTCCTCCCTGATCCCCAGGTACTGTCCCTCTTGCAGCCGCTGGGTCTCCTGCAACTTGACCAGTACCTGGCCCATGGTCTTCTGGGAATGGTGGTAAGCTCCCAGGATGTTGGAGAGTGCCTCATGGAGAGTGGGTTTCCTGGACCTTTCATCCCCCTGTTGCACAGCAGTACTCCCAGCGTCCCTGTTGTCCAGTGCCTCTGTCCCCTGACCTGTGTGCTCACTGCCACTGACCCCAGGTCCCTGATAGTCCTGTGTTTGTGGGGTTGCCAGGGGTCCCGGAAGTGGTGGACTCACTGCTGATTGACGTGTCCTGGGGACAGTGGCATGGGCCCACTGGGTGGGTACTGTGCTGGTGTTTCCTGAGGGGGGTGGCTCTGTGGTGGGTTGGGACTGTGGCAGGGGAACCGACTGTCCAGAGGCCCCTGATGGGCCAGGTTGGTCATCCAGATCCAGGCGTGCAGAGCTGCTGTTGTCACTGTGGGCCTCTTCAGGGGGGGGACTGGATGTAGCTGCCACCTCCTCTCCGGTGACGTTGAGTAGGGGTCCTGTTGGGGTGCAAATGCATTGTTAATGTATCTGCGTGTGCCATCTTGTACATGGGTATGTTTACCTGTATGATTGTGCTTTCCCTGTTATCTTGGCCTTGTGTGGGTGGTGAATTTGTGGGCTGGGTGAGTCTCCCTACTGGGCATCCTTTGGTGATGGGTGTCCATGCAGGTCTGTGATCGGTGTCCATGCATTGGTGTTGCATGCAGGGCTTGGTATTGGGATGGGTGGGTTGTGATGGTGGGGTATATGTGAGGTGAAGGAGTAATGGGAGTGAGGGTAAGGGTGGGGGTATGTGATGGCATTCAAGTATGGTGGGGGATGTAGTAGTTAAGATTTGACTTACCCGAGTCCAGTCCTCCTGCTATTCCTGCGAGGCCCTCAGGATGCATTATTGCCAAGACTTGTTCCTCCCATGTTGTTAGTTTTGGGGGAGGAGGTTGGGGTCTACCGCCAGTCCTCTGTACAGCAATCTGGTGTCTTGCAACCACAGAACGCACCTTCCCCCGTAGGTCATTCCAGCTCTTCCTGATGTCATCCCTAGTTCACACCGCATTGACCCTGTCCACGATCCTCCGCAACAGCTCGCTCTTCCTTGCAATGGAGGTCTGCTGCACCTGTGATCCGAATAGCTGTGGTTATACCCGGATGATTTCCTCCACCATGACTCTTAGCTCCTCCTCAGAAAACCTGAGGTGCCTTTGGGTGCCATGGATGTGGTGTGAGTGATATGTGTGGGGATGTGTGGGGATGTGTGGGGTGATGTGTGGGGTGATGTATTGTGGTGTATGCTGTGATATGCGTGAATGGTGTATGGGTGAGGGTGTTCTGTGCCTCTGATTGAGTGGGTTCTCCTGGCTTGTCTCTCTCTGCTTGCTATCTTTTTTCGCTGTAAGGGGTTGTGGGTAATGTGGGTGGGTGTTTTATATTGGATTGGGTGTGTGTGTGTCAGGTGTGTGTATTTTGAATTGTCCAATGTGGTGTAGTTTTGTAAGTGTGTGTGTATTTTGAGTGCAGCGGTATGTAGTGCCAATGGTTTACCGCGATTGAAAGACCACCATGGTGATTTGTGATACTGTGGGCGTATTCCTGTTGGCGTAATGGTGTGGGTTTTGGTACTGCCCGTTTATCACTGACCTTTGGTCTGGTGGACTTGTGTGAGTGTCTGTATAGTGGTGGGATTCTATGTGAGGGTCATAATACCCATGGAGGATTACCGCCACGGTCACGGTATGTTGGCGGCCATCAGCACGGCGGTAGGTGGCATTTACCGCCAGGATTGTAATGAGGGCCAAAGTGTCTGTCCTGAACAAAATATTGCCAATATTCTGCAGTGTGCGGTCCCACGATTCAAGTGCAACCTGTAATTTCATAGATGCTAAATATGCAGATACTTTACAGCTACCTACTTGAGGTAAGAAGGTTCCTGAAACTGTATGTGCTGGTATTTATTTAACTTCAGGCCCTATAAACATGCAAACAGCTTTAGTCACTTTACATTATGAAACTCCAGAAATATGTCATCAGAAGCATCTTCAATTTGACATAATAGATGCTCCTCAGTTTAAGCTTTATTCTTGGAATGCCATGGTTGATGCTTCACAACCCAACTATCAATTGGTAACAAAGATCCATCTCATTTGTCTCATCCTTTTGTAAAGAAACATGCTCTTCACCTACAAAACAAGAGCTATGGAGCGAATATTTGAATCATAGATTGCCACCGCAGCTAAAAAAAGAGGTAGTTTTTCCACCAGAATATCACAAATTTTTAGATGTGTTTAGTCAAAGTAAAGGTGAGACTCTTCCACTGCATAGACCATTAGATTGTTGGATTGATTTGATACCAGGGGCTAAGATTCCATGTAACTGAATGTATGCACTTTCAATGAAAGAGAATGAGCATTTAAAGGAATATTTAGATAAATATTTGGCAAATGGATTTATTAATCCTTCCAGGTCTCCATCTGCTTTGCCATTATTTTTCATACTAAAAACAAATGAAGATCTGTGCCCTTGCATAGACTACAGAGCATTGAACAATATCATAATAAAGACTTGATATCCTCTTGCTCTCATCCAGGTCTCATCCAGGTCTTGCTGGAACAGGTTAAGGTGGCCATTATTTATACTAGATCAGACCTGAGAGGGGCCTATCACCTGGTCTGAATCAGGGAGGGAGATGAGTGGAAAACTGCTTTTCAAACTCGGTTTGGATTGTTTGTTTATTGTGTGATGTCATTTGGGCTTTGCAATGCTCCTGAGGCTTTCCAGTGTTTTGTAAATGATATGCTAAAAGAGTACCTAGATACATTTGTGGTGGTATACATTGATGATACATTTATGTAGTCACAAAATGAGGAAGACTATAGAGAACATGTGAAAACCATGTTGAGTTTACTTAGACAACATGGATTATATTGCAAGTTACCTAAATGTGAATTCCTTGTTACAGAGGTGGAGTTTTTATGGTTTATAATTACACCCAAAGGGTTAATGATGTCTGAACATAAAATACAAGCTGTTAAAGAGTGGCCTACACCTAGGAATAATAAGGATATGCAACGATTCTTAGGTTTTGCTAATTTCGGTCGTTGTTTCATTCTACAATTTTCAAACACAGTGACACCCATTACTAGATTGTTCAGAAAGAATGTTAAGTTTTCATGGTCGACTGAAGCAGATAATGCATTCACAAAGATAAGACAGACGATTATTACTGCACCCATATTAGTACATCCTGACATCCAAAAACCTTTTGTTGTAGAGGCTGATGCTTCAGATGATGCAGTGAGAGCCACTTTATCACAGAGACTTTCAGATACTGGACAATTATATCTTGTAGTCTATTTTTCTAAGATATTTACTACTACGAAACATACTTACACCATTGCAGAAAAATAACTTAGATAAAAGGGCAACATTTAAAGAATGGAGACATTCCTTAATGGGTGCTAGGTTTCCTGTCACAGTGTATACCAATCATTGAAATGTACAGTTTTTCAAATCAGCAAAGGTATCAACACCCCGACAACTTCGCTGGTCCTTATTTTTTTCTGACTGATTTTATAGTCACTTATCGACCAGGGACAGACAACAGAAAAGCAGCTTCTTAATCTTGTTCTTTTGAGCCAGAGGAGTTCCCTTAAGACATTCCTGTCCTTAACATCATCCCTTCACATCACATAGTAGGTGCTATCAATGTAAAATCCTTCCATGATGAAATTTAAAGATCTATGTAATTCACTGATCTTACTAAATGGGTGGCTCAGAATCCTAGTGGAAAAATATATGAACGTTTACAGTTTCAGGGTTTGCAGCTCTATGTTCCAAAAACTGACTTACACTTACAAGCCATCCAATGGTGTCATGATTCTTCTTTATTATGATATTCTGGAATTACTAAAACTCAGGAAATTGTCAAGAGGCATTTCTAGTGGTCTACAACAAATCTTGATATAACAACAGCATGTAAAACAATGTGATTCTTGTGCTCAAGCCAAGGTAGATCTCTCCTGCTCAAGAGGACTTTTTCTTTTCTTGAGTACTCCTCAGAGAATGTCAGAGGACATTTCAATAGACGTTATTGTGGGATTATCTCTCAATAAACAATACGATACAGTGAGGGTTGTGGTTGACAGATTATCAAAAATGGCTCACTTAATTGCGTGCATTGGGCTTACTGCAGCACAACAAACAGCGCAATTTGCTGGTAGAAAACATAGTAAGATTGAATGGATTGTCAAAAACTGTAAAATCAGATGGTGGTACTCAATCTACTTCACAATTTTGGATAGCTTGGTGTACACAATTACAAGTCCAATCTTGTTTGCCCACATGTTTTCATCCTCAAAGTGATGTACAAACAGAAAGAGTGAACCAATGCGTTAAACAATATTTTGGCTGTAATGTGCAAGACAATCCTTGGCCATGGAGGGAAATGCTTTGGATTTTTCATTTACTTATAATGTTGTTCCTCATACAGCTACATGTTACCCTCTGTTTTATGTAAATTATGGAAACTATCCACACTATTTATCCCTGTTGTTAGCTTGTTGTGATGAGCACGTTCCTTCAGCAGCTACACAGATCTAAACCTTGAGTCATACTGCAGAGAAGATAAAGAAACATAATTGATTAAAAAAGATGATTCAAATAATTTGTGGATAGTAACACAAGTAGGACACAAGTATCAACCAGATGATTTAGTTTGGTTGTCAACAAAATATATGAAGGGGTTCATAAGTTCAATTGTAAATATTTTGGACCATTTAAGATTCTTCAGGAGGTTAATCCTGCTTGTTATAAATTACAGTTACCCTAATCAATGATGATTCATTCTGTTTTTCATACCTCTCTTCTTAAACCTGCCTCCAAGAAAGCAAGGTCTTGTCCACCACCTGTTATAATTGAGGGAACTCATGAATATTGCATCAGAGAAACTAAAGACATGAGAAAATTATGGTGACATATTTGGTATTTAGTATATTGGAATGGCTAAGGCCCCGAAAATGATTCCTGGGCAATGGCTCGGCAGTTAAGGCAGCCATCTTATTCAACAGTTTTTGTCTCAGAGATCTTATAACCCTACGCCGTATGTGGTTTGGGGATGGGAGTACTGTCATGACTCATCGAGGATTGGCCCATACCTCAGATAGTACAGTACTGCATATGCCCCACAGGAAAGTTGAAACAAATCTATATGGAAAAACACATATGTATGGCAGACACATATGGTGGACTTTTTGGAGAAGGTAGTGTGTGGTAGACACTTTACCATTTTAAGATGGCTGTCACTATACCTGGATTATCAAAGAGACTTTCAGCCTTCCAGCATGCTCCGTGTGTGGCTCCAGAAGGTATAAGGGAGCCACAAAGACAGCAGGGTCTTTGCCTGCTATTCTTATTCCTATGATTTCTTGGTGCCAGCTGTTCGGTGTTAAACCAGCGCTGATTCCGGTATCTAGAGTGTGTTCGTTCTTTTGGGGGCTGATTTATGTCGGCTTGTTAATTTTTGCAGCCATTAGACATGGAGGCTTTGCTGTATATTGCCTTTAAGAGACTGCTTGACGGTTTCTCAATGTTAATTATTTGGATTAGATTTAGAGCTTCACAGCGATTAAAGCTATTGCCGGCAGAAGTTTTTTTTGTTGATTTTACTTGTTGGGTCCGACTTCTTAAATGACGAGCTCTCTACTTCTATCGTTTTGTGAGGAGGTGATATTTTCAGGTAGCCATCTGTCAATTAGGTTAACCAGTTTTCTCCAGTTCTCTCTAAGTTGTTGTTCGATCTATTTCTGAGTTCTGTAATAATTGTTTAGGACATTTCTCATTTTACTCATTGATGAATGAATGCAGAATTAATGCTGATTGCTGTTTCATTGCTGTAAGTGTTCTCTTGTTTGTCTCTGTTTCTTTTTATGTATCCTTTCCTACTGAACCCTCCCTAATTCCCTTTCCCCCCTTTTAGCTGTTCTGCTTAACTGTATATTATGGCAGGGGCACTGTGGCTGGAAGGTGGCCTCTGGGGGTGGGGGTTGCTGTTCCTGAGGATCTCCACATCGTTGACAGGAAGTGAGTATTGAAGGCACTGGTATTTTCATAGCTTTTGTATGGTTCTGTATTTCATACTCTTTGAATGAGGAGTATGCCCATTTGGATCTGGTGGAATGGTTATCCTGAGGGATTGTGATTGGAGAGGAGCTGCTGACCTGTGCTGGATGAGGTGGATCGCACTCATGAGAGGTAATTGAGTTGCTGAAATTAGAGAAGGCCTTGGTAATTATCTCTATTTTCTTTGTGAGATACGCTATAGAGGAAAGGAGTGCAGAGAGAATGGGTCAGTGGTGTGCAGAAGAGGGCTGAGTATTATGATGTTCATTTGTGGTAGGTGTTGGGGAGGGCTCATGGAGTCAGATGCATGTGGGATGGAGTCCGAAGAAGTGAAGTGTTAAGAAGGAAAGGTTTTGGAATGTGATTGCTCCTGTTGGATGAGATGGTGAGGGAGTGGGTTTATGCCTTTGGCCTCGCGAGTTGTTACCAAGAGAGTTATGGGAGGTGTGGAGAGAAATTTGAAGGAGGGAGGGTGGTTTTCAGTCAGGGCTCCTACGTTAAGGTGGAGGACCGTTGCCCTACTGCTTTCAGGATAAAGAAAAAGAAAATGTGTTATGTGTTATTATCATTTTATTTTTATCTGGAGCCAGGTTAGGGTGGGGCAAGGCTGAGCTCTAGGAAGGCTGGAAGAGGAGTGGTATGTGCAACATAAGTGTGCATGTCTGTTTGGCCGGCCGTGTTGGGCTGGCCAAACAGACATGCACACTTAGCAATTCTCCACCTGGCTGTATTGCACAGCTGTGAGGAGAAAGTGCACAAAGTCCCACTCTCTGTCAGGGTAATGACAGCAGCATCATGATTGGAGAAGGGTAGTGTAGGAGCCTGTGTTCTTCCCTGAAGAGGACGGGGCTGCTCAGAATGAGAATGGAGAAAACGAACCCGTCTCTTGATGGAGCAGGTAAGTGTTTTAAAAAAAACAAAAAAAATTATCCCTGCTCCACCCTGCCACACCTGTTCAGGGACAGTAGCCACTGGTGGTTTTTGAGTGACGGTTGAAAGGATGTGTGGAATCTAGTCAAAGGTACTGGGTATGTGGTTAGGTGACTAGAATCTGCTGGTGTTTGGTGGGTGGATGATTGAAGCTGGAGTGCTGGAGTGTAAATGAGGGTGAATGTGGCTAAGAGCAATTGTGGGAGATGGAGCTGGATGAGTAGTGTAGTGGAAGTCAGAGGTGGGAAGTGTAGAATGTGTAAAATGTTTACTTTCTCCTACCAACCAGTTACAACATTACTGTTCTGGTTTCTAGAAGTCTGTGATAGTGACTATGGCCCTCATTACAACCCTGACGGTCGGTGATAAAGCGGCGGTAATACCGCCAACAAGTCGGCTGTAACAAAAATGGAATTATGACCACGGCAGAAACCGTCAACACAGACAGCCACTTTAACACACCGACTGCCACGGCAGTAGCAACAAGCACCACAGCGGTAACCGCCAACAGCCAGGTGGAAGACAATGTTCCACCCACTGTATTACAAGAGGCCTATCTGCCACCTTTCCAGGGCGGTACCAACAACAACAAAAGCACGGTGGAAACAGATCTCAGAAGTCAAAGGACTCACCTCTGGAGACTCAGGGAAGATCCGCGTCGCCATGGAGCCCGAACTGCAGGTGTTCCCCGTGCTGGTCTACCTCATCCTACACCAGGAATACCAACGCCAGCGAAGACAACCACGGTGAGTACTGCCGCCTAGCACACAGGGGAGGGGGGAGGAAAAAGAGAGTGACACACACATGCAACACCCCCACCCCCAACAACATCCACACAAACAGATGAAACAACATTACACATCCACCCCGTACCCCTCAGGAATTATGCAAGGACAAAAGGAATTGTCTGAAGTGAGTGTAATAAGAAAAAATTCTAGAAATACATATTAAAAATTCAAAACAGTATTTACAGAAGGAGGGACACTGCCCGGTCCATAATGTCCATTGGCCACAGGGCCACATCACATAGGCCAAGGCCCCACCTTACTCCTCCATCAACACGGAGAGAACACTGCTGTGGCATCAGGTCGAAAATACACAGGCACTTTAGGGGGAAGGGGGATGGGGTATGGTGGATACCTCAGCTGTAAGATGGTAGAACACCACTTGTCCTGGAGGGACCTACATGCCATGTGTGATATCCTGGGGAGTGCAAGGCCACAGTCTCTAGTGGGTGGTCTGCCCACTGCTTGGTCATTGGGAGTGCAAGGCTACAGTCTCTCTAGTGGGTGGTTTGCCTACTGCTTGGTCCTGGGGAGTGCCAGGCCACAGTCTCTCAAGTGGGTGGTTTGCCCACTGCTTGGTCCTCTGGAGTGCAAGGCCACAGTCTCTCTAGTGAGTGGTTTGCTCACTGCTTGGTCCTGGGGAGTGCAAGGTCACAGTCTCTCTAGTGGATTGTTTGCCCTCTGCTTGGTCTTGGGGAGTGCAAGGCCACAGTCTCTCAAGTGGGTGGCTACTTCCACTGGTTCTTGAGGGGGCATTGTGCCTAGGGTGCTTCATCCTGGCAAGGAGGGGGTGAGTGAATGCCTTCTTCCACTGGTTCTGGAGGGGGGTTTGTGCCCAGTGTGCTTCATCCTGGCAAGGAGAGGGTGAGTGGATGCCTTCTTCCACTGGTTCTGGAGGGGTCTTTGTGCCCAGTGTGCTTCATCCTGGCAAGGAGGGCGTGAGTGGAAGGCTTCTTCCACTGGTTCTGGAGGGGGCTTTGTGCCCAGTGTGCTTCACCCTGGCAAGGAGGGGGTGAGTGGATACCTTCTTCCACTGGTTCTGGAGGGGGCTTTGTGCCCAGTGATGCACATCTTTGTGAGTGCAAGGTCACAGTATCTCATCTGGGTGTCATACCCACAGGAATTGCAGTGGGCAGGATGCATTACACTCCGGGGAGGCAGGACTACACACTGCCCGCTGGCAGCGATGGCTGCTCAGTGGTGGTTGTGCCAGTGCTGGTGTCGGTGTGGCAGTGGTGGAGGAGGCTCCAGCCCTTCCCCTGCAGCCTCAGATGGCTGTCCACTGGGGCTGCTGGCAGTGGTGCTGGTGGCGGTGCAGGTGGCAGTGCTGATGGCGTGCAGGTGGCGGTGCTGGCAGTGGTGGGGGGAGGCTCCAGCCCTTCCCCTGAACCTCGGACGGCTGCCCACTGGGGCTGCTGCTGCTGGAAGTGGTGCTGGTGAAGGTGCAGGTGGCGGTGCTGATGGCGGTGCAGGTGGCGGTGCTGGCAGTGGTGGTGGGAGGCTCCAGCCCTTCCCCTGCAGCCTCGGACGGCTGCCCACTGGGGCTGCTGGTAGTGGTGCTGGTGGCGTGCAGGTGGTGGTGCTGATGGCGGTGCAGGTGGCGGTGCTGGCAGTGGTAGGGGGAGGCTCCAGCCCCTCCCCTGCAACCTCGGACTGCTGAAGCACCATGGTTGGTGTTGAGGGCTCAGATTCTGTCACAGCACCAGGCCTCCTGTCCCTCCTGCCTGCAGGGGCAGGACCTTTGCCCTTGCTGTCTGGTGGTGCCTCCTTGCCCTTGCCTTTGCTCTCTGGTGGTGTCTCATTGCCCTTTCCCTTTGAAGCTGGTGGTGCCACCTTGCCCTTCTCCTTGTAAGCTGGTGGTGCCTCCTTGCCCTTGGCAGCTGGTGGTACATCCTTGCCCTTCCGCTTGGCAGCAGGCGCAGGGACACTGCCAGTGCTGATTGGTGTCTCCTTGGAGCCTCTCACATCTGCAGTAGCTGCCGAAACTACAGTGACCATGGACTGGGTGGCTAAGGTGCTAGCCTGGGTTCTGCCCACCCTGGCCAGGCATGGAGGACGGGGGGAGGGGTAGGAAACAGGTCAACGGCGGAGAGGAAAAGCTTCTTAGGGACACTGGGCAAGAAGAGGGTGAAGGTTTGGTAGTGAAGGAAGAGGGAGTGGTTGTATGTGCATGGGCTGGATGCTGTTGTGAGGTAGATGGCTGTTGGGTGTCTGAGTGCTTGCGTTTGTGTAGTTTTGGAGGAGGGGGCACAGCAGACACAGTGGGAGAGGACACAGGGAACATGTGCATGGATGTGGGGATGGTGACTGCCAGTGAGGGGCGTGTAGTGATAGGCATGATGGTGATGGAGTCAGTGGGTGTGGATGTTGTGCATGCAGGTGTGAGTGGAGACGCTACTGGGAGGGAGGTGGACAACGAGGAGGAGGGGGACACAGTGGAGGCAGTGGATGTTGTGTCAGCATCTGGATGGTATTGTGTGAGTGCCTGTGGATGATGTGTGTTTGCCTGAGCCACTCCAATGTGTTGTCTTGGATGCATGCTGATCTGAAGGTGTGCTTGGGATAGGCTGGGGTTGAGAGGAATGGGACTGGGCAGAGGAAGTTGGAGGGGGGAAGCTAGAGACAGGAACAATGGCTGCCATCAGGGAGGAGGCCAGAGCCTGTAATGATCTCTGTTGGGTTGCCACACCAGAGTGAATACCCTCAAGGAATGCATTTGTATGTTGCAAATGCCCTTCCAGGCCCTGGATGGCATTCACTGCGGTTGACTGCCCAACAGAGATGGATCACAGGAGGTCAATAGCCTCCTCCCTCAGCGCAGCAGGGCTAACTGGGGCAGGGCCTGAGGTGCCTGGGTCAAAGGAGAAGCCCACCCTCCTGGGTGAGCGGGCACGGGAAACTCCCTGAGAGGCTGCTGGGAGGGCGGTGCTGGTACGGGGGTGGCTGTAGTTAGGGTGGCCACAGAGGTGTCTACCACCACTGGGGAGCTTCCATCAGAGGAGGTATCACTTTCAGAACTGTCTCCTGTCTCCGCCGTGGTGCTCCCCTCACCCTCCATCCCACTGGTGCCCTGACCGTCGGTGGGTCGGCCTCATGGGCCCTGTGGGATGCAGCTCCCTCCGTCGCCGGTGCCTCTGCTCCTCTGCCAGATGATGCTAATGCACAGAAGGACAGGATGACAAAACAAAAGGGGGGTAGAGACAGAGGATACACTTGGTCAATGGCAGCAACAACACCACCGTTGGCGTACACAATACACAGGGAACAGCCCTACGCACTAGGCAATGTACTACCAGTCGCAATGCTAGTCACCAGGCTAAGGACAGTAATACCTAACGCCAGTTGCAGCATACCTGAGACCCACAGAGCCCTGCCCAGTAGTGGATGCCCACTAGCTTGTTTGGAGGTGGAGTTCATTAGCCCCTGCCCAACATGGAACCTACCCTGCAATGTCCGGCCTGGTCTAGGGGCACCAACAGGCACACATCTCCCACCCAGAAACCACCCCACCACGTGCAAGTAGTACATTGGGAACTATACTCACCCCCTTGTGGCTGCTGTGATGCCCTCAATCAATCAATCAATTTATAAAGCGCCCTACTCACCTGTCAGGGTCTCAAGGCGCTGGGGGGGTGGGAGCTACTGGTCGAATAGCCATGTCTTGAGGTGTTTTCTGAAGGTCAGGAGGTCTTGGGTCTGGCGTAGTTGTAGTGGTAGGGAGTTCCAGGTCTTGGCAGCGAGGTGAGAGAAGGATCTTCCTCTAGTGGTGGTGCGGTGAATGCTGGGGACGCAGGCGAGGGCGAGGCTGGCAGAGCAGAGCTGGCGGATGGGGGTGTGAAAGGTGAGTCTGTCGTTGAGGTAGGCCCGACCTGTGTTGTGGCGGGCTTTGTGTGCGTGAGTGAATAGTTTGAAGGTAATCCTCTTCAATACGGGTAGCCAGTGTAGTTCTCTGAGGTGGGCAGAGATGTGGTTGCGGCTTGGGACGTCAAGGATGAGTAAGGTGGAGACGTTTTGGATACGTTGCATTTTCTTTTTGTAGTTTGGCTGTGGTTCCTGCATGGAGTGTGTTGCCGAAGTCCAGTTGGCTGCTGACTAGGGCGTGGGTGACTGTTTTTCTGGTTTTGACGGGAATCCACTTGATGATCTTGCGGAGCATGCGGAGGGTGTTGTAACAGGAAGAGGAAACTGCATTGACCTGCTGAGTCATGCTGAGTGCTGAGTCGAGGATGATGCCCAGGTTCCGTACTTGGGTGGTAGGGGTGGGGATGGCTCCGAGGGAAGTAGGCCACCAGGAGTCGTTCCAGGCAGAGGGGTTGCTGCCGAGGATGAGGACCTCTTTTTTGTCTGTATTTAGCTTGAGGCGGCTTGTCTCCACCTAGTTGGCGATGGCGTGAAGTCCCTTGTGGGGGTTGTTTCTTGCTGTTGTGGGGTCTTTCGTGAGGGAGATGATCAGCTGGGTGTCATCTGCGTAGGATACTATGTTGATGTGGTGGGATCGTGCGATGTTGGAGAGGGGAGCCATGTAAACGTTGAAAAGTGTTGGGCTGAGGGAGGATCCCTATGGGACGCCACAGATGGTTTTGGAGGATTCGGACAGGTAGGGCAGAAGGCGGACTCTCTGAGTTCTGCCGGAGAGGAAAAAGGAGATCCAGTCAAGGGCCTTGCCGCGGATCCCAGTGTTGTGGAGGCGTGTTCGAAGGGTGTGGTGACAGGCGGTGTTGAAAGCTGCGGAAAGGTCCAGGAGGATGAGCGCTGCGGTTTCGCCTTTGTCAAGCATGGTCCTGATGTCATCTGTAGTGCCCATCCAGCTCCGGATAGGCCACCGCCAGTATGCGGAACATCAGAGCGTTCAGGGTTTGACGGGCACCCCTTCCTCGTTGGGAGACCATCTCCAGCTGGGCCTCCACCGTCTTCCTTGCCCAGCGTTTCAGGTCCTCCCACCATTTGCGACAGTGGGTGATCCGCCTGCCGTAGACCCCCAGGGTCCACACGTCCTTGGTGATGGCACGCCATATACCCTTTTTTTGATGGGCGCTGACCTGCAGAGGAAATGAACATAGAAAAAGGTAATCAGTCATACCGTCTGGCCTGTTACACTAATGGCCCACCATAGCCCTCCCATCCTCTTACGCACATACATTGCCCACCATACATGCAGCACACAGCCCAGCACCCCTCAATAACCCCCATTACACGAGGCCCTCACATACAGCACTCCATGCATTTGTGCCCCTTGCATTGTGCTCAGAGTGTACTTACCTGTTGGTCTGATAGCCCATTCAGCATTCGGTATTGGGGTAGGACCCCATCCACCAGTTTTTCCAACTCCGCAGCGGTGAAAGCAGGGGCCCTTTCCCCGGTGTCTCGAGCCATGGTCGGTTCCAGACAAAGGTCACAGCAGCACTTGCAGTGTATGTCCTCTCCTGTTGAAGGTCAGGTAGCAAGTGAGTGAACAGATAGATAATGGCAGTCATGTCCGCGGCGGTGCGTACCGTCACCGCCGGCGTACATCACCATTGGCTACTATAACTCATGGGGTCCAATGATAACCAATGAGGAGTTGCACGGCGGTGCTTGACCGCCTCCCGCAACGGCGCACAATGGCACACAACGTCAGCGGCATTACCTCATTTCCACCTGTCCATCCACACAGGACAAGCGGCTGCCATTTTAGAGGGGGGGCAGGTCATGGCACCTAACTACCTAACTGTGTCACAGCACACGTAGGCACATTTTCGGCCTAAAAATCAACATATTTTTTCTGTCACAACATGCAATGCACTGTACATTTAGGAAATGTTGAAAACTGACCAGATGCTCATCGTTTTGCCCCCTAGATTACAACCGCTGAGGATGAATAGGAGATGGAGACATCCCTCCGTGTACAGGCACCTGGTGGACTTGGCTACAAGGGGGGACAGGCACATTATCCTCACCTAGGGAGCTGATAGGGTCACAATCCAAGAGCTCAGTTGGAGCCAGACCTGATCTCTGCTGGGATACCCCCCTCTTGTGCAAGTCATATCTGTGCTCCATTTCTTGGCAACTGGCTCCAAGTGACAGTGTGCTTAGCAGCAGGATTGTCCCAGCCATTGTTCTCAAACGTGCTGACCAGAATGTTGTCCGCCCTAATGAAACACATGCACTGCTACATCGTTTTTCCCCAGGTGGAGGATTTGGTCACAGTGAAAACTGACCTCTATGCAATGGGCTATATCCCCAACATTATTGGGGAAATAGATGGTACACATATTGCCTTTGTCCCCCACCCCCGGACAAATGAACAGGTGTTCAGAAATCGAAAGAGATTTCCCACTATGAATGTGCAGATAGTGTGCCTGGCGGGCCAGTACATCTCCCATGTGAATGCAAAGTATCCTGGGTCTGTGCAGGATTCCTTTATCCTGAGGAATAGCAGCATCCTATATGTGATGGTTCAACTCCAGAGGCACCAGGTGTGGCTAATAAGTGAGCCCATGGTCCCCACCCAGTGGATGTTGGTGTATGGTTATAAGGTTTGCCCTAAGGGAAAATGTCTGGCTAACTGGTATCCCTCGGTATTTGCAGATGACTCTGGGTACCCCAACCTCTCATGGCTACTGACCCCAGTGAGGAATGCCAGGACAGGGGCAGAGGAATGTTACCATGAGGCACATGGGCGAACAAGAATAATTATAGAGCAAACCTTTGGCCTCCTGAAGGCCAGGTTTCGATGCCTCCATCTAACGGGTGAGTTCCCTATGCTACTCAGCCAAAAAGGTGTGCCAGAGTATCGTGGCATGTTGCATGTTGCACAACCTTGCTTTACGTCACCAGCTGCCTTTTCTGCAAGAGGATGAGGCTGGAGATGGGCGTGTGGCAGCGGTGGAGCCTGTGGACAGTGATGAAGATGAGGCAGAGGATGAGGATGTGGACAACAGAACAGCAATCCTTCGACAGTACTTCCAGTGACACACAGGTAAGACACTGTAACTTCACCTACCATTGCAGTTTTGTGTTGTAAATTTTAACTGGCAGGCTGTTATTCCCACTACAATGGCCACTTACTGTACCCTTTGACATGTCTATTTACAGATATATGTGCCCCCCTCTGGCTCCTGGTGTATTGACTGCAGCAAACTACAGGTCATACCTAAGTATACATTACTGTAGAGTTGAATTGCAGTGTCTACAGACTGTGAAACAAATACATAGTTCAATCACTTGACAGACTCACGACTTCTATTTTTTACAGGGATGTTTATTCATGTGTGAATAAGTGGATGTGGTATTGCTATAGGCTGGGGGGGGTGGAGGAGAGTCCAGGATAGAGTCCAGTCTATTTGTATCACAGGTGCATTGTCCAAGGGTGCATAGGAAGTGGAGCAATGGCAGCTCAAGGTCGACAGGGTGACAGAGTGGGACACAAGGGTGACAATCATGAGAGCCTTTTTTCCTGGTGGGGGTCTTGGCAATGTTCTCTGGCTTCTGCCTGGTTCGCAGGAAACATTTGTGGGTTGGTTCTCCTTCTGCAGGGGGTGGGGTCCTGGTGGCCTGTTGTTCCTGTGGTGGGGCCTCCTGTCCACTAGCTTAAGCGGAGGTGGAAGGCTCTTCATTGGTTTGGCTAGTGTCAGGGGCCCATTAGTGTGCCACTGCCTCCCTCATGGTGTAGGCCCTGTCTGCCAGCACCCCTGCAATGGTAACCAGGGTGGTGTGGATATCCCTCAGGTCCTCCCTGATCCCCAGGTATTGTCCCTCCTGCAGCCACTGGGTCTCCTGCAACTTGGCCAGTATCTGGCCCATCGTTTCCTGAGAATGGTGGTATGTTCACAGGATGTTGGTGAGCCCCTCATGGATAGTTGGTTCCCTGGGCCTGTCCTCCCCCTGTCGCACAGCAGTCCTCCCAGTTTCCCTGTTGTCCTGTGCCTCTGTCCCCTGAACCGTGTGCCCACTGCCACTGACCCCAGGTCCCTGATCGTCCTGTGTTTGTGTGGTGACCTGGGGTCTCTGTAGTGGTGGACACACTGCTGATTAACATGTCCTGGGGACAGAGGTATGGGCCCAGTAGGTGGGTGCTGTGCTGGTGTTTCCTGAGGGGGGAGGCTCTGTGGTGGTATGGGACTGTGCCTGGGTAAACAACTGTCCGGAGGTCCCTGATGGGCAAGGTTGGTCATCGTGATCCAGGCATGCAGAGGTGCTGTCATCACTGTGGGCCTCTTCGGTGGGGGTGGGGTGCTGGATGTGGCTGGCACCTCCTCTCCGGGGACGTTGAGTGGGGGTCCTGTGGGATGTAAATGCAGTGTTGTTGTTTCTGCGTGTGTCATCTTGTGCATGGATATGTTTCCCTCTATGGTTGGTATTAGCAAGGCAGCTTAGGCTTGTGTGAGTTTTGATTGGTGTGGCTAAGTGACTGTCACTAGTGTGCATGCTGTGGTGATGGGTGTCCATGCAGGGCTGTGAGTGGTGTCCATGCATTGGTGGTGCATGCAGTGCTGGGTACTGGGATGGGTGGATTGTGATGATGGGTTGTATGTGAGGTGGTGGGGTGATGGGGTTGAGGATAGGGGTGGGGGTATGTGATGGCATGCAGGTAGGGGGGTGAAAGTAGTAAAGATTTGACTTACTAGAGTCCAGTCCTTCTGCAACTCCTGCCAGGCCCTCAGGATGCATGATTGCCAAGACTTACTCCCATGTTGTTAGTTGTGGGGGAGGAGGTGGGGGTCCACCGCCAGTCCTCTGTACTGCTATCTGGTGTCTTGCTACCACGGAATGCACCTTCCCCCATAGGTCGTTCCACCTCTTCCTGATGTCATCTCTTGTTCTTGGGTGCTGTCCCACAATGTTGACCCTGTCCACGATTCTCCGCCATAGCTCCATCTTCCTAGCAATGGATGTCTGCTACACCTGTGATCCGAATAGCTGTGGCTCTACCCTGATGGTTTCCTCCACCATGACCCTTATGACCCATGCCACGCAGCCCCCTGTGGGTTGAACATCCGTTGCCGCTTTTGCCACCTGACTACTAGCTCCCTTTTTTCTGTACCCCTAGGCTTTGCTTCTGTGCCACTTCGTTTTTTTCATTCTGTGCCCCTGTGTTTTGCTTTCTGTACCCCTGTGCTCTGTTGTCCCTCTCCCGCCGTCTTTTCCCGCCGTTTTTTCCTCGGGTTTTCCCCTGGGTTTTTCCCCGGGTTTTTCCCTTGCTGCTGAGCCCCTGCTGCCCCTCCCCCTTCACTCCCATTGGCCGCCCCGCTCTCTCCTCCCAGATGCTCCTCCCTCCCTCTGCCCTCATATGGAGGCCGCGAAGCGGGCGCGCCAAAGGCGCGCCTAAGGCAAGCCCGTCTGCGCCCGTCCGCGCCTGGACCGCACCCAGCACCAGAACCCCTGGAACCCACACCCCCGCAACGCCAGACTGCACTACAATGCAAGCACGCACTCAACACCAGACGAAATCACCCCTGCTACCGGGCCACCCCGAAACGCACCCAGGGGCCTTTCACCTGCCGGAACTGCAGATTCACCAGCATCCAACCCTCCACGCCACCAGCCAGAGAACCCAACCACCTCCGCTGCATCCTCCTCAACACCCGCTCCGCTCGCAAGCACGCCATCGAACTTTGGGACCTCCTAGACTCCACCGCCCCCGACGTCGCCTTCCTGACAGAGACCTGGCTGAACGCCACTTCAGCACCAGACATCGCCATAGCCATCCCACAGGGCTACAAGATCTCCCGCAGATACCGCACCAACGGAGTGGGAGGAGGAATCACCATCATCCACAAAGACTCTATCAAAATCTCAACGAACACCGATGACACCCTCACCACCGCCGAGCACATGCACTTCCAGATCCACACCGACCCCAACACCACCCTCAGAGGAACTCTCATCTACAGACCTCCCGGACCCCGCCCACAGTTCAGTGACACCATCGCCGACCTCATCAGCACCCACGCCCTTGCTTCCACGGACTACATCCTCCTCGGGGACCTGAACTTCCACCTCGAGATCAACAACAACGGCAACTCCACCGCCCTGATCGACAACCTCGCCAACCTTGGACTCAAACAGCTCGTAACGACACCCACTCACGCCGCTGGACACACGCTCGACCCCATCTTCTCCGCAAGCCCCCACGTCTCCTTCAACCACACCACCAAACCACACTGGACCGACCACAGATGTGTCCACTTCACCTTCAGAAAACCCACCACACACCACCGCACCCAACAGCTACCACGCCGCTGCTGGGGCAAGGTCACCGAGGACCAACTGACTACCGCCCTCGCCCTGAGACCACCCACCGACCCAGACACTGCCGCGACCAACCTCACACAGTGAATCAACGACTGCGCCAACACCCTCGCCCCTCTCAAGACCTTTACAACCAACCACACCAACAAGAAAGCCGCCTGGTTCACCGAGGACCTCCGGATCTCCAAGCACAACTGTCGGAAGCTGGAGAAGAAATGGCTCCACGACCGAACACCAGACAACCACACAGCCCTCAAGAGCGCCACCCGCAGACATCACCAACTCATTAGGACCGCCAAGAAGACCGCCTTCAAGGACCGCCTAGACAACAACGCACACAACACCAAAGAGCTCTTCAGCATCGTGAAAGAACTCTCCAACCCCAGCTCCATCACCAACGACATCCCGCCATCTCAAGACCTGTGCGACTCCCTGGCCACCTTCTTCCACCGCAAGATCACCGACATCCACAACAGCTTCAACCCGACCCCCCTGCACCCACCACTGAGTCCACCACCCCTGCTACTACCACTCGCAGCAGTCGCCTGACCGTCTGGTCCAGCGTCAGCGACGAAGACACCATCAAAAACATGAACTCTATCCACTCCGGATCCCCATCGGACCCCTGCCCTCACCACGTCTTCAACAAAGCCAGCGCAGCCATCGCGCCCCACCTCCTGAAAACAATCAACTGTTCCTTCGAGACAGCAACCTTACCAGAAAGCTGGAAGCACGCCAAGATCAACGCCCTTCTGAAGAAGCCCAAGGCGGACCCCAAGGACCTCAAGAACTTCCGTCCCATCTCCCTGCTCCCTTTCCCGGCAAAAGTGACCGAGAAGATTGTCAACAAACAGCTGACCCGCTACCTCCAAGTCAACAACATCCTGGACCCGTCCCAATCTGGTTTTCGCAGTAACCACAGCACCGAGACCGCCCTCATCGCTGCCACTGACGACATCCGGACCCTGATGGACAAAGGAGAAACAGCCGCCCTCCTCCTCCTGGACTTATCAGCAGCCTTTGACACGGTCTGCCACTGCACCCTATCAGCACGCCTCCATGACGCCAGTATCCAAGAGAAGGCCCTGGCCTGGACCACATCCTTCCTCTCCGGCAGAACTCAGAGCGTCCGGCTCCCACCCTTCTGCTCCAAAACCACTGAGATCATCTGCGGCGTCCCACAGGCATCCTCCCTCAGACTGACACTGTTCAATATTTACATGGCCTCCCTCGCCCACGTCGCACGACAACACAACCTCAACATCTTCTCCTACGCCGACGCCACCCAGCTGATCATATCCCTCACCGAAGATCCCCACACCGCCAAAGCTAACCTCCACCCAGGAATGAAGGCCGTAGCCGACTGGATGAAGGACAGCAGACTGAAGCTGAACTCAGACAAGACGGAGGTCCTCATTCTCGGACCCACCCCATCAGCCTGGGACGACTCTTGGTGGCCCACGTCACTAGGCACAGCCCTGGAACCCACGGACCACGCACGCAACCTGGGGGTCATCCTCGACTCCACTCTCTCCATGGCCAGGCAAGTCAACGCCCTCTCTGCTTCAACACCCTCCGTATGCTCCACAGGATCTTCAAATGGATCCCCCTCGACACGAGAAAAAACGTAACCCAGGCCCACATCACCAACAGACTCGACTACGCGAACGCCCTCTACTCAGGAACTACAAACAAGCTCCTGAGATGACTCCAACGCATCCAGAACGCCTCGGCCCGACTCATCCTCGATGTCCCCCGCCGCAGACACATCACACTCCACCTGAGAGGCCTGCACTGGCTCCCCGTCAACAAAAGGATCACCTTCAAGCGCCTGATCCACGCACACAAGGCACTGCACAACACTGGACCCACCTACCTCAACAACCGACTCAGCTTCCACACCCCCACCCGAAGCCTCCGCTCAGCCAACCTCGCCCTCGCCACAGTCCCCCGCATCCGAAAAACCACTGCCGCCGGCAGATCCTTCTCCTACCTCGCCGCCAAGACCTGGAACACTCTCCCCACCATCCTACGACAGACCCAGGACCTGCTGGCCTTCAGAAGACTCCTCAAGACCTGGCTGTTTGACCAGTAGCACCCCCCCCCCAGCGCCTTGAGACCCTCGCGGGTATGTATCGCGCTTTACAAATGCAGTGATAGATTGATTGATTGACCCTTAGCTCCTCCTCTGAGAACCTGGGGTGTCTTTGTGGTGCCATGGGTGTGGTGTGAGTGGTGAGTGTGAGGGTGTGTGGGTGATGTGTTGGGGTGTGTGCTGTGAGGTTCGTGGATGGTGTATGGGTGATGGTGTTCTGTGGCTCTGGTTTTGTGGGTGCTCTTGCTGTATCTCTCTCTAGTGGCAATTTTTGTTAGCCGTAAAGGATTGTGGGTAATATGGGTGTGTGTTTTATAGTGGTGTGGGTGTGGTGTGTGTGTTTGTGTCAGGTGTGTGTAGTTTGAATTGACCATTGTAGTGTTGTTTTGTTAGTGTATGTATATTTTGAGTGTGGCGGTATGTACCGCCAATGGTTTACCTCGGTTCAATATCCGCTGCGGTGATTCGTGGGTCATAATGCTGTGGGCGTAGTTCTGTTGGCGTAACATTGTGGGTTTTGTTACTGCCAGTTTATAACTGACCTTTGGGCTGGCGGACTTGTGTGTGTGTCTGTATAGTGACGGATTGCTATGTGTGGGTCATAATATGGGTAGCGGCATACCGCCAATGTAGCGGTATTTAGGTGGCAGTCAGCATGGCAGTAAGCAGGACTTACTGCCAATGTCATAATGAAGGCCTATATGTTCATTCTGTCAAACGTATCTATGGTCCATAGTTTAAAAGCCACTCAATCACCTGTCACTTTAGGGTCAGGCGTTTACCATCTTTGAAGGGGGCTCTTAGATGATGGCACTACATCATTTGCTATGAGAAATACTTCCCATAGAATAGTGGCAGATGTGCCTGGATTTAAAATACAGCCACACATCAGTCACCTTTTTGCCCCACCCTGATGCGCAGCATAAAATTTCGAAATGTGTGCTATGCGTGCTGCTGATAGTAAGGAGGGTGTTTGTAGATAGTGTGTGACGGTATTTACTTTCACTGATGATGTTCTTTGTGGTTAATGCTGAGCCCTGCAGCACCATGTCGGCGCTCTGCACTGCCATCTACATATGCTCTCTGCAGCATCCAGTGTCAGACTGGTCCCATAACTCCAGAGCCTATTAACCTTCCCCGATGTGGCACAGCTTTTCCTTCAGCTGCCGGTATCGCTGCAGGTATGGGGTCTACACTCCATTGTGCCAGCCCCACTGGCAGGCTGGGAGAGCGTAGTCTGCTATGCTACTCAAAGCGCCCCCGCCAAAGCGCTGCAGAAGACCCACCAATAGCACAAGTGGATGATCCCAGTACAAACTAGGCAACGACGGAGCAGGATTATGGGGTTGAGGAGGGTCTCACAGCCGCACTGGTCACCGGTGACAGAGCACCATACCATTGTGCTTACACCGTTGAACCTCTCCTCTGCTCCAATCCTCGAGTGTCTCTTCGCTCTCCATTATAAACCAATCCCATGTCCGAGTCCATAAACATAGTCACATCTGAGCTACTGTGCCAGCTATAGATTTCTAGGTAACAGGAATGGTCTTTTGTCTTTTGTACTTTAATATTTAACCTTCTTAAGTGGTCATTACAACCCTGGCGGTCGGTGTTAAAGCGGCACTAAAACCGCCAACAGGCCGGCAGTAAAAAAATTGGAATTACGACCGTGGCTGAAACCGCCAACAAAGACAGGCACTTTAACACTCCGACCGCCACGGCGGTACAAACAGCACGGCGGTCACTGCCAACAAACAGTCGGAGGACAATGTACCACCCACAGTATCACAACCTACCAATCCGCCACCTTTTCCGGGGCGGATTCACGCGAACAAAAAACACGGCGAAAACTGGACTTCGAAGGGAAAACGCTCACCTCTACACACCCCACAAGGAACCAGGATGCCATGGGACCAGAGCTTCACATTTTCCCAGCCTTTATCTTCTTGCTCCTCTACCAGGAGCACGAACGCCGGCGGCGAAGACCACGGTGAGTACTGCACCTACGACACAAGGGAGGGGGGAGGGAAAAAAGAGGGACACACACACGCAATACGCACCACCCCCACCCTCACCCACTACAACACACACACTAATACAGCATGATACATTACAGTTACACCCCCCAACCCACCCGGAAGAATGCAAAGACAAAAGGAAATAACTGTAACCATTGTAATCTATTAAAATCCAGTAAGCAAAAATATATATACACTAATAACAAATATATACACCAAGAATAGAAGTCCAGGTATTGCTCCATTTAAGTCCGTGGAACACCGGGCCCACACTGCATGGTCGAGGCCCACACAAGGTACCCGAACATGATGCAGAGAACACTGCAGGGGCATCAGATAGAAATAAAATAGGCACCTCAGGGGGAATGAAAGGGGGTCCGGTTGAGTGCACGACGCCAAATCCACGAGGGGGCCACATGCCCACTGTTCAATCCTGGGGAGTGCAAAGACACAGCCTCACAAGTCTCTACAGTGGGTGGTTTGCCCACTGTTCAATCCTGGGGAGTGCAAAGCCACAGTCTCACAAGTCTCTACAGTGAGTGGTTTGCCCACTGTTCAATCCTGGGGAGTGCAAAGCCACAGTCTCTCAAGTCTCTACAGTGGGTGGTTTGCCCACTGTTCAATGCTGGGGAGTGCAAAACCACAGTCTCTCAAGTGGATAACATTCTCCACTGGTTCTGGAGGGGGGTTTGTGCCCAGAGTGCTTCATCCTGCCAAGGACTGAGGTTGTGGATGCCTTTCTCCACTGGTTCTGGAGGGTGCTTTGTGCCCAGAGTACTTCATCCTGCCAAGGACTGAGGTAGTGGATGTAAATCTCCACTGGTTCTGGAGGGGGCGTTGTGCCCAGAGTGCTTCATCCTGCCAAGGACTGAGGTAGTGAATGTAAATCGCCACTGGTTCTGGAGGGGGCTTTGTGCCCAGAGTGCTTCATCCTGCCAAGGACTGAGGTTGTGGATGCCTTTCTCCACTGGTGCTGGAGGGGGCTTTGTGCCCAGAGTGCTTCATCCTGCAAGGACTGAGGTAGTGGATATAAATCTCCACTGGTTCTGGAGGGGGCTTTGTGTCCAGAGTGCTTCATCCTGCCTAGGACTGAGGTTGTGGATGTGATACTCCACTGGTTCTGGAGGGGGCTTGGTGCCCAAGGTGCTTCATCCTGCTCGTGGCGGACTCAGTAGCGTCAGTGCTCTTGGCGCTCACAGGCCAGCAGTGCTTGTGGCGGCGGTGTCCTGTTCAGTGGTGCTTGTGGCGGCGGTGTCCTTGGCAGCGGTGCTTGTGGCGGCGGTGTCCTTTGCAGTGGTGCTTGTGGCGGCGGTGTCCTTTGCAGCGGTGCTTGTGGAGGCGGTGTCCTTTGCAGCGGTGCTTGTGGCAGCAGTGTCCTTTGCAGCGGGGCTTGTGGCGGCGGTGTCCTTGGCAGCGACTGAGCTGCTGGTGGTCCTGTCTGGGCCAGCGGGGCTGCTGCTGTCAGTGCTGATGGCGGTCACCCCCTGGGCAGTAGGGCTGATGGCGGTCTTGGAAGGTGTCGCAGCTGACTCCCACCTGTACCCCTGGGAGCGGCTTTGGTGGCTCGTGTCTTCCCCCTCTCCCGCCGGGCACTGGTCAACTTTTGATGTTTGACAGGTGGGGGACTGTCCGTGCTGTGGCTCCTTGCCACACTGGCTGCCCTGCTGCCTGGTGCACTCCAGAATCCGGTGACTACTGGCACCACTGATCCCACCGATGTCGTGGCTGAGGTGGTAGGTTGGGACTTGGAGAGTCGGGCAATAGGGGGAGGTGAGGGAAAGAGGTCAAGGGTGGACAGGAAAAGTTTCTTGGGAACACTGGGACGGGTAGCTGGAGGGGGTTTGGGAGTGGAGGAAGAGGTTGTGGTTGTAGGAGGTGTACGTTTGGTGACTTTGGGTGAAGGTGCATGCGCTGGAGGCTGTCGTGAGGTGGATGGCTGTTGGGTGGGCGTGTGTCTGCGTTTGTGTACCTTGGGAGGTGCCGTCACAGACACACTGGGAGAGGACACAGGGGATGTGAGAATGGTAGTGGGGTAGTGACTGCACGTGGGCGGGGTGTGGTGGTGTGTGTGCTGGTGATGGAAGTAGTGGCTGTAGATGTAGTGCATGCAGGTGTGAGTGGAGATGAGACTGGGAGGGAGGAGGGAGACGAGGAGGAGGGGGACTCAGTGGAGGCAGTGGATATTGCTATGTCTGCATGTGTGTGATGTTTGCGTGAGTGCCCGTGGGATGTGTGGTGCTTATGTTTGCCTGAGCTTCCTTTGTGTGTTGGGGTGTGTGCATGCTGGTTTGATGGTGTGCTTTGGGTAGGCTGAGGTACTGGGGTGTGGGTCTGGGTGGAGGAAGTCCGGGGGGAGGCTAGAGACAGGGACAATGGCTGCCATCGGGATGAGGCCAAAGTCTGAAAAGCTTGCTGAAGGGCGGCCTGACCAGAATGAATGCCCTCCAGGAATGCATTGGTTTGTTGCAACTTCCTCTCTACACCCTGGATGGCATTCAAAATGGTAGACTGCCCAACAGTGAGAGACCTGAGGAGGTCAATGGCCTCCTCACTGAGGGCAGCAGGGGTGACTGGGGCAGGGCCTGAAGTGCCTGGGGCGAAGGAGATGCCCACCCTCCTGGGTGAGCGGGCACGGGGCAAAGGCTGAGGGGCTGCTGGGAGGGCGGTGCTGGAAGGGTGGGTGGCAGCTGTACCTGTAGATGGGGGGGCACAGATGGGCCCGCCACCACAAGGGAGCTCCCATCAGAGGACAAGTCCGTATCACTGGTGTCAGCTCCTGTCCCCGCCGTGGAGCTCCCCTCGCCCTCCGTCCCACTGGTGAAATCAAACTCCGTAGTGTCGCCCTCCAGGGCCATGTGGGATGCAGCTCCCTCCTGCTCCGGTGCTACTGCTCCTCCACCTGATGATGCTAATGCACACAAGAACAGGGAGACCACAAAAATGGGGGGGGTGCGATAGAAGAAAGACATGTTGAGTGCATGCATTACCGCTACCGTTGGCGGACACAACAGACACAGAAGACCCCTGCACTACGCCACGCACTTGGAGTCCACTATGCAATCCCTGGGACATGGCCTACAAGGCTATGGCCGACATCTGCACACATGGATGTCACAGGAGCCTGACTAGGTGTAGTTGGCACTGTACCCAGGTGGGGTGGGGTGCCACAGGGCCTGCCTGAAAAAGGGGACCTAACTAGCACACTCGCCCTGGCATAGGGGAGCCCACAGTCCACCTCCCCCACCCAGACACCTCCACTGCAAGCTGAATCAGCAGAATGAGAGTGTACTCACCCCCTTTTTGCTGCTGTGATTCCCTCAAGCGCCCATCGAACTCCGGGTACGCCACCGCCAGGATCCTGAACATCTGTGGGGTCATGGTGCGACGGGCACCCTTCCCACGTTGAGAGGCCATCCCCAGCTGGGCCTCCACCGTCTTCTTGCTCCAGTGGTGAATGTCCTCCCATCTCTTACGGCAGTGGGTGCTCCGTCTGTGATAGACCCCCAGGGTCCGGATGTCCTTGGCAATGGCACGCCAAATATCCTTCTTCTGGTGGGCGCTGACCTACAGGAATTGTACAGGGGAAAAAGAGAAGTTATTACCAACTGCACCGTCACAGTCATTGGCCCGGATCCCTACCCTTGCCATGTGGCACATGCACTCACCGTCGTTTCATGCATGCCTCAATCTCCCCCCCTATCTTTCATCCACCCCACTCCACACAGGCATAGCCCATACAGCATGCTCCCAGTGTACCCACCTGTTTGTCTGGAGGACCGTAGAGTAGCGTGTACTGGGGGATGACCCCATCCACGAGTTTCTCCAACTCCTCCGATGTGAAGGCAGGGGCCCTTTCCCCAGACGCACAAGCCATTGTCTCTTTCAGACTGAGGTCACAGCAGCACTTGCAGTGTAGGTCCTCTCCTGTCGAAGATCAGATATCGAGTAATTGAACAGATAGAAAATGTCGGTCACGTCCGCGGCGGTGCGTAACGTCACCACCGGCATACATCGTCATTGGCTCCTGGGACCCATAGGGTCCAATGTTAACCAATGCAGAATTGAGCCCCAGTCTTCGACCGCTTACCGCGACGGTGTACAACACCAGCGCAGTTACCTCATATCCCATTGTCCCACTTTACAGGTCAGGCAGCCGCCATTTCAGGGGCCCACATGGCTCTATTTTTAACTGCGTCACACATACCTAGGCCTTGCCTCAACATTCATACATGCTAATTTCGGATTACGTATTGTGTTCTGTGTAAGATGTGTGTACGTACCTCTGAGTTGGTTGACTCTGTGCTTGCTGTTGTCCTTCATAGGCACCGTCCGCTGGGACATGTGAGGAGATGGTGGCATCCTCCGGTGTACAGACCACTGGTGGACCTGTCGACAATGGAGGAAAGACATGTAATCATCACCTACAGGCTTGATCATGCCACAATCCTGGAACTGTGTGCCCAGTTGGAGCCAGACCTGATGTCAGCTATCCGCCATCCCACAGGAATCCCCCCTCAAGTGCAGGTGCTGTCAGTACTCCATTTCCTTGCAAGTGGGTCTTTTCAAACTACAGTGGCCATAGATCAGGGATGTTCCAGCCTATGTTTTCCAACGTGTTGTCCAGAGTGTTGTCTGCCCTGCTGAAACACATGCGGAGCTACATCGTTTTCCCTCAGGTGGAGGATTTACCTACAGTGAAAGGTGACTTCTATGTCCTGGGACATATCCTCAACATCATAGTTGCCATTGATGGGACACATGTGGCCTTGGCCCCCCCGCAGGAGTGAACAGGTGTACAGAAACCGGAAGAGTTATCATTAGATGAATGTGCAGATGGTGTGTTTGGCAGACCAGTACATCTCCCATGTTAATTCCCTGGCTCAGTGCATGACACTTACATCCTGCGCAATAGCAGCATCCCTTATGTGATGAGGCAACTCCAGAGGCACAGTGTGTGGCTATTAGGTGAGCACCTAAATAAAATAAGTGGAAATAGCTGTGTGGGTCTGGGGATATCCCTACAGGTTAGTGTGTGTCTAACAGTTGTCCCTCGACATTTACAGGTGACTCTTGGTACCCCAACCTGCCATGGCTACTGACCCCAGTGAGGAATCCCAGGACAAGGGCAGAGGAACGCTACAATGAGGCCCATGGGCGAACTAGGAGGATTATAGAGAGGACCTTCGGCCTCCTGGAAGCCAGGTTCAGGTGCCTCCATATGACAGGTGGTTCCCTATTCTACTCACCAAAGAAGGTATGCCAGATCATCGTGGCCTGCTGTATGCTTCACAACTTAGCTTTGCCTTTTCTGCAGGAGGATGGTCCAGATGGTGGTGTTGTTGCAGGTGTGGAGCCTGTGGACAGTGAAGATGAGGAAGCAGAAGAAGAGGACGTGGACAACAGGAACTTGGTGATCCTGCAATATTTCCAGTGAGACACAGGTAAGAATACAAACATGCTTATTACATGTACTTGAACACTACTACCTCTGTACTGTCTGTCGTTTTCACCCAGTGTATGGTCACTGAGTTGTCACTTTCCCTTACGATTTCACAGATGTGGGTCCCACTGTGTGACATCTGCTTTGTTTCCTCATGGACTAGAGCTGTGTGACATAGGTATGTTGACATTACATATGATAGAGCATTTTGACACTGTGAGTGCTAATACACTATTTCGAAATCACAGACTCACTCCAGATTGTTTTGTGCTTCAAGGGTGTTTATTTAAGTGCTCAGTTTTGGAGGGGGTTGTAAAATGGTGAGGGGTGATGGTGGAGGAATGTCCATGGCAGAGTCCAGTCTATTAGTCTCACAGGTGCATTGCCCAAAAGGGTATAGGAAGTGGAGCTGGGGCAGTTTGAGGATGGACAGGGTGACAAAGTGGGACAGAAGGATGACATTCGGGGTGGTCTCATTTCTTAGCGGGGGTCTTGGCATCGTTCTCTGTCTTTGTCCTGGATCTCAGGGACCGTTTGAGGGGTGGTTCACTATCTGTAGGGGTTGGGGTGCTGGTGTGGTGGTCCTGTGGCGGTGCCTCCTGTCCACTAGCGCTGGCAGAGGTGGTGGGGAGTTCATCATCCAGGCTAGTGTCAGGGGGCCCCTTGTTGTGCCACAGTGTGCCTCCTGGTGTTGAGTACTTCCTTCAGCACCCCTACGATGGTGCCCAGGGTGGAACTGAAGCCCAAATACTGTTCCTCCTGCAGGCACTGGGTCTCCTCAAATTTGGCCAGTACCGTTGCCATCGTCTCCTGGGAATGGTGGTAGGCTCTCATGATTTTGGAGAGGGCCTCGTGGAGAGTGGGTTCCCTTGGCCTGCCCTCCACCTGTCGCACAGCAGCCCTCCCAGTTCCCCTGTGTTCCTGGGCCTCCGTCCCCTGGACTGTGTACCCACTGCCACTGCCCCCAGGTCCCTGTTGTTGTTGGGGTGGTGGGTTAGCCTGGGTTCCCTGTAGTGGTGGACACACTGCTGATTGACGTGTCCTGGGAACAGAGGTATGGGCCCACTGGGTGGGTGCTGTGCTGGTGTTTCCGGAGGAGGGGTAGCTCTGTTGTGGCTTGTGCCAGTGTGAGGGGAACCAACTGTCCCGAGGTCCCAGATTGGCCGTGCTAGTCATCTAGATCCAGTTGGACAGAGCTGATGTCATCACTGTGGGCCTCTTCTGTGGGTGGAGTGGACATGTCTGGACCCTCCTGTCCGGTGATGTTGGGTAGGGGTCTTGCAGGGGTGTAAAAGCATGATTATTGCATCTGTGTGTACCATGGTTGGGTGACCGTGTACCCCAGTGCTTGCATTCCTGTGTGGGACCTTGTGTGATGATGGTTTAGGGGGGTGTATGGGTATGTGCTGTGGCCATGCATTGGTGATGGGTGTCCATGCTTTGGAGTTGCATTCAGGGCTTGGTGTTGGGATGTGTGGTTTGTGATAGTGGGACATGTGTGAGGAGTTGGAGTGATGGGGGTGAGGGTGGGGTTATGTGATAGCATGCAGGTAGGGTGGGGGATAAGGTAGTTAAGGTGTGACTTACCAGAGTCCATTCCTCCAGCTACTCCTTCGAGGCCCTCAGGATGCAGAATCTCCAAGACCTGCTCCTCCCATGTTGTTAGTTGTGGGGGAGGAGGTAGAGCTCCGCCACCAGTCCTCTGTACTGCAATGTGGTGTCCGGATACCATGGAACGCACCTTCCCCCGTAGGTCGTTCCACCTCTTCCTGATTTCATCCCTATTTCTTGGGTGCTGGCCCACTGCGTTGACCCTGTCCACTAATCTGCGCCATAGCTCCATCTTCCTAGCAATGGAGGTGTGCTGCACCTGTGATCTGAATAGCTGTTTCTCTACCGGATGATTTCCTCCACCATGACCCAGAGCTCCCCCTCAGAGAACCTGGGGTGTCTTTGCCGTACCATGGGGTGGTGTGGGTGATGTGTGGGGAAAGTGTGTTGTGATATGTGGGGTGATATTTAGTGGTGTGTTGTGTGGCGTGCGTGGATGTTATGTGGGTGATGATGTTGTGTGTCTGTGGATGCTTGTTTGTAGATTGTAGTGTCTCTCTCTGGCCTTCTTTTGGGATTTTGGACATACGGATTTGTGGGTGATGTGGGTGTGTGTTTTTTATTGTATTGGTGTGTGTAAGTGTATCAGGTGTGTGTATTTTGAATTATCCAATGTGGCTGTGTTTTGTAAAAGTGTGTGTATGTTGAGCACGGCGGTGTGTACCGCCAACGGAATACCGCGGTTGAAAGACCGCCGCGTGGATTCTTGGGTCATGATAGTGTGGGCGTATTCCTGTTGGTGTTACGGTGGAGGTTTTGTTATCGCCAGTTTATCACTGACCTTTAGTGTGGCGGACTTGTGTGGGTGTCTGGATTTTGGCAGATTCCGAGCTGTGGTCATAATGACCGTGGCGGAATTCCGCCGGCCGCGGTGGTATGTTGGCGGTCTTTTGCACGGCATTAAGCGGCTTTTACCACCAATGTTGTAATGACCCCCTTAATCTTCTAGAAATATAACCATTTAAACTCTGAAGCCAAAATATGAAGGTCACAATTTCTTTGGGAAGTCTTAGAATCATGAGCAATTTGAATAATGGTTGTGTTTTTTCTAAGTTGAAGTTTTTCCTCAGTTCATTTTGATTTAGATGTTGATGATGAGCCTACGGGTAGTTGGCAGGTAAACTGGAATGTACAATTGTGTCTTGGTTAACTGCAAAAGTGGAATACAAGAACACCTATTGCAATCTTCTTAATGTCATTTTTATTTTGCTCTGAGTTTGCCACTTCAGTTGTTGCACACTATTTCTTCTGTAACTATACACCCATATGAACAAAGCTTGCAAATGTCATTGTGACATTGTCACTGTTTCCTTCAGTTGGAAGCAACTATTCTTTCTCTTGGAGCTGTATTAGTTTTGTTCACTTTGATAGTAGTATATTACTTCCTTCATTACTGAAAAATGATGGCAAATTGTTGTTTGCTTTTCTCCAGTGATAACCAGTGATGAGTACAAGGCCTTGCTTGTACATATAGATATTAAGAACATTTCTTTTGCAAAATGTGTTGCATGGTGACTGTGCAGCTGTCTGTTGACGTATTTATTTATGTAGTCCGGTTAGAAATGGCCTTACTTATGTTGATACAGTCTGTATGTGCAAAGGTTAAGGGCTGGTATTTTATTGCTGCTGCAAGTTACATTTTCAATAGTCAAGTAACAGTATTTTGACTTCTACTGCAAACTTCGTTCTTGGCTATTATTAGAGACCACACATGTACTTGTTTTTGTTGCCTGCTGGATTAAATCGTGCCATTGTTAACCTCAGTTTCGAAACCCACTAGATCGTGTGTCATTCATAGCACAATCATGTTGTGCCTAGTGGTGGGTTGTGCATTAGCCACTTCATGCTGAGCTAAAAGTCTTTTTTAAATTTCAGGTCCACAGGTTCAGAAGATTTACCTTCGCCATACACCGCATTCCCAGAACGTTTGTCTTAAACATGCTGTGTGCCAAGGCCTGCGCGTGGGTCAGGCCTCATAAAACGGTGCCCTTGCCCCCAGCCGTGAAATAAAGTGTTGTAGACTTTAGGGGCAGATTTATGAAAAGTGGCGCTGCACTTAGTGCAGCGCCACTTTTTTTGCGCGCCATTAGTGCGCCCCCTTTACATCATCATGTGTGCGCTGTATTTAGTATACAGCACACCATGGCGGTAGTAAGGGAACTAGTGTCAGAATTTTGACTCTAGTTTGGCACTTTGCAGGATTTGCTTAAAAAATGTTGACGCTAATTCTGCAAAGCACCCAGAAACCCATTAAAACCAATGGGAGCCTGCTTTTAATGCCTGCTATGAAAGGCATTAAAAATCCTGGAAAAAATGAAGCATAGAAATTCGTTAGATTTCTTTGTTCTATTTTTACAGCTCCCTAACAGGGGAACCCCCCTCCTCATACATTATGCTGGGCGCAGGCATAATGTAGCTCAAGGAGTTACAAAGTGGCACAATGCATGCAATGCGCAACTTTGTAAATATGGTGCAGCATTTTTGGCCTTCTAACGCCAATTTAACATAAAAAAGATGGTAATGTGTCGGAGTGGGAATAGGCCCTCTTAAATCTGGGCCTTACTGTGTTGGACTGACCACAAGGTCACAAACCAAGGTCTCCTTATTCACACCCCCAAGGGTACCTGACTGCACTATGTATGGCAAAACTGAGGTGTTCCTCAAACTAACAATCCTCCCACGTTTCCCTTGTTGGGATCATCAGCCTCCCAACATAACATTCCCGCATCAAAACAAAGCAAAACAAACTAACACAAATTCGGAGCGTGGACAAAACACACACACATAAACGAATAATGTCAGACAAAATGCAAACTTAGCAGCTGGCTTTTTCCCAGCTTTTTCCCAGCTCCTTGAGTGGATCCCTCTTCTGTCCAGCACAAAGTCAATCAGTATGTATTGTGGAGCCAGCTGGACTGGAGATTGTACCTGGTTGTTCCCTTACGTTGAACTGCAAGGTTTTTCTCAGATCGTTCGTCTCTTTTGCTGTGTCAGCATAAAGTTTACTCTAGTGTTATCTACACAGGATTGAGGCACTTCTGGGGCTTTCCATTGTGAATCTACCTCAGATGGCAGTCTCATGGATGATCTGGTAGAGTTTGTGGTAGACCCACCCAGGACGCCGTCATCACGCCCTGGTTCTTCCATGTGAGAGGACTGTATATCATCATCAGCATTGAGGCCTGGTGGTGTGTTGTATTTTAAAAACATTGTTTCTGGTAACAGTCTCTCCACCTTTTGTGCCTGTGACCATAGCCCCATGATAAAACTGACTGTCCAGGGACTGATTTCAAAAGGCAAAGGAAACTTGCCCCCTGGATACAGATCTCAGACAAGTACCAGAGTACCAAGTTGTAAATGTCTCTGCAAGGCTCTGCTTTTGGCTGACACCGTGTCATTCCATGTCTTACATTGGCCCAAAGTGTTGGCAATCTCGTCCCTAATGGTTGATGTTCATTTAAAACAGGGAATGGTTCATTCACAGAGCACTAAGGCTCACTCTGGTCGTGGCATGTGGAGTACGTCTATATAGAAATGTGTACAATTCACACTCCACATTCTGGTCATTTGCAAACGCAATCCGCAGGACTTTGTTCAGAGCTTGCATAAATCTTTCAGCCTCCCCACTCACCTGCAGCCATCTGGAAGTAGACCTCCGGTGGTCAATGCCCCTGGATTTCAAATAGTCAGCAAATTCCTGACTCAAAAATGGGGGGCCTGCATGTAGCCATAATCTTCTCCAGACAAGGTGTGGTCTGTTTGGAGGACAGGGATTCATGAATTTCAATCTCTGGATATTTTGGAAAGTTGTCGATGACCACCAGCATGTGCTGGCCATCAAGCGGGCTACCAAAGTCAGCACTTGCTTGCTGCCAGGGAGGTGATGTGTTGGTTTCTGTGAGAGTAGGTGCTGGTGGTTCGGCTGGGCCAAAGGCCTGGTAAAATGGGCATTGGCGTACTGTTTGTTCCACCCTGACGTCAAGGCCAGGGAACCACACCTTACATCTATGTCTAGATTTAATTTTAACCACTCCTTCATGGGCAGTGTGAGCTAAGTCCCCCACTTGATGTTGTAATCATACAGGTATCACTATTCTGGGGCCTCTCAGCTGGCAACCTTCCAGAGACACACCAGTCATGAGGAACGTGATGTAGTGACAAAAGGGGTCTGTCTAGCCTTTACAGTGCAGTAAGACAAATTTTGAGTCAGCAGGTCCAGTTTTCTGACTCCACAGCTAGTACAGCCATCTGGAGGCATTCGTCCACTTTGGTGGTTTCCATGATCCCCTAGGGTGAACTGGGCAGTGGTCTGGACCTCTCGACCACAAACTTCACATACACTTCTACTTCCTCAGTGTCCAATCCTTTGTGTACTGCAGCAGGTCTTGCATGCCTTGAGAGATAGCCCAAAGGATTCTGGCCCACAAGCCGATAAACTACAGAGAAGCAGTGTTCTTGCTGCTGGAGAATCCACTTCACCTTTTTATGGAAGTGGTTTTGAGGAGGAGTCAGTAAAAAGAGGAATGAGTGAATTTTGTTAATTATAAACCGTAAACCGGTATTTAAGCAGCCAAGCACTTGACAACAGATGGGCTGGGGTTATGATTTATGGCTACCCCACAATAAGAACATTGAATTGGACCACTGTCAAGAACAGACCATGCAGAATCTGGTACAGGAACGATTCATTTAATGTGGAATAGGTCCGTACATACTGAGAAATGTCAGTGCAACAGGCATAGGCAACCGTTCCTTGTAACGTCTGTTGCAACATTCTCCCTACAGTATAGTTCTTCTCCTACATTCTACCCACATTATGGCCACTTATTTTAACATTCTAACTACTGCATACCTTCCCCCAAAATATCAACAAATAAAAAATGAAGTAACACACTGAAGTAGTCCCCTAAATTCTAATAAGAAATTGAAATACACACAAATATTCTTGAAAAGATTATCTCTATTTCATCACAAATTCTTTGTGCTACCCTGGTAATTTCTTTGACTCGCTCACTTCATTGAGCAGGTGCACAACTATCATTTTGAGCACTAGAATTGTTACCACTGTCATCCTTTACTGCATCCGGACTCGAATTGTCACCACTGCTCCCATTTAGTGCTTTCTAATGCATCGTAGGACATATATCTGGTTGCAACTTACAATCAATCACACACTCCCCCATCAAGTAATCATTATTTTCATCCTGCACAATCTTCATCCTCATGTATGTTAACACCTTTACACAGACTCACAAGTCGCAAATTACGTACCCTACCATCATCAAGTTTAACAGCACCATCAACCACCTTAACTATTTTCAAAGGATCTGACCAAATGGCCACTCCTTTTGCCACTAATCCAGGTTTCCTTACAAGCACATTTTCCTGCCAAAATATTGGGCATAGTCCTCTCTTTTTTAATTGTATTCAAAACTTGACTTTGCTATTCTGCTTTCTTGTTTGACCATCAATTTCTGTTAACATCTCCTCTTGTTTCTTATACTTCTACCACCATAGAACTAATTTAGAAGACAGCTTCCTCCCTCTCTACAATTCAAATGGAGTTTTACCTGTTACAGAATGGGAAGTAATTCTGTAGGATAATAACATACTTTTGACAGCTTCTTTCCATGATAACTTAGATTTCAATGCCAATTGTATAGCTTCTTTAACTACTATATTAACCCTTTCCACTTGACCGTTACCTTCAGGATGCCATATTGACACCTTTATATGGTTCACACCACAATTCTTTTTAAATGTTTGCATTTTATTAGATGTGAGTTGTACCATTATCAGATACCAATGTTCTGGAATACCTTCCCTGGCAAACACATCTTCCAGAAAATCAATAACCAACTCCGTAGTTACACTACCAACCATAAGAAGTTCTGGACAGTTAGAAAAATAATCAACAAGGACAATAGCATACACCTCCTTGAATGGCAATGTGGTGAATGGACCCTTGAAGTTAATTGTCACCTTGAACCATGGCAACTCAAACATTTGTGGAGGTTTAATTATTTTGTCACTTGATTTACAAGCATTACACCCTCTCACTCAATGGTCTACCATTCCATCCAGAACTGGTCACCAAACTTTTCTTTCATTTTCCTCCTGGTACTTGCCATACCCCCATTCCTGCATCTCATTTGGAGGTACAATTTTATCACCTCTTAAAATTATGTCATTTCAAATAGATAATTCATCCTTGACTTTCCAATATGTACTATATTCACCTTGTAATTGCTGTTCAGATGGCCACCCTTTTGTGAGTAATTCCTTTACTCTTAACAACACACCATCTATTTTTATTTATTTCATCCACCTTTCCTAGGATAGCTCCAAATCCGTTTTGTAATCCTCAACAGAGACCACATCTTCATATGTGAATGTCACATCACACTCACTATCGTCAACCTCATTACTATTTCCTTTATCTAAAGGTAGGTGTGATAACCCACCCACCACACAATTGCTTTTCCCTGTAACATGCGTTATATCGTAATGGTACATATGTAATTTGGAAGATAATTGCGCTAATCGTGGAGTAAGATTTTTACCACCTCCTACTTTTAAAATATTCACCAATGGTTCACGGGTTGTACATAGTTTACATTTCCGACCCCATAAACAAATTCTAAACCGTTGTACTGCCCAAGTCACAACAAGTAATTCCTTTTCTATTACGGAATAATTCCTTTCTGCCTGTGTCAAAGTGCGGGATGCATATGCTACCACCCATACATTTCCATTTCTTTGTTGGCATAACACAGCACCAATTCCATACCCACTAGCATCTACATAAATAGTGCAGTCAGCTCCCACTTCAAACAATTTTGACAATTTGTGTTTTTATACCTGTGAATTCCTCACTGTGCTCCAATTTCCAACAAAATTTTGAATTTTTCCTTGGTAATGTTTGTTAGACCTGACAGCCTTAGGTTGGTCACCCCTAACTTTTTTGCCTGCTTCCCTCCACTTTTGAGATACTGTTTTTGCTGTTTTTTAGACTCTGCGCACTTTACCACTGCTAACCAGTGCTAAAGTGCATATGCTCTCTCCCTTTAAACATGGTAACATTGGATCACACCCAATTGGGCTATTTAATTTACTTATAAGTCCTTATTAGAGTGCACTATATGTGCCCAGTGCCTGTAGATTAAAAGCTACTAGTGGGCCTGCAGCAGTGATTGTGTCACCCACTTCAGTAGCCCCTTAACCTTGTCTCAGGCCTGCCATTGGAAGGCCTGTGTGTGCAGTAGCAATGCCAATTCGACTTGGCATTTAAAAGTACTTGCCAAGCCTAAAACTCCCCTTGTTCTACATATAAGTCACCCCTAAGGTGTGCCCTAGGTAACCCCTAGAGCAGGGTGCTGTGTAGGTAAAAGGCAGGACATGTACCTGTGTAGTTTACATGTCCTGGTAGTGTAAAACACCTCAAGTCATTTTTAGACCACTGCGAGGCCTGCTCCCTCTATAGGCTAACATTGGGGCTGCCCTCATACATTGTTCGAGTGGTAGCTGCTGATCCGAAAGGAGTAGGAAGGTCATATTTAGTATGGCCAGAATGGTAATACAAAATCCTGCTGTCTGGTGAAGTTGGATTTAATATTACTATTTAAAAAATTCCACTTTTAGAAAGTGAGCATTTCTCTCCACTTAAATCCTTCTGTTCCTTACAATCCACGTCTAGCTGGGTTTAGTTGACAGCTCCTTGTGCATTCACTCAGACACACCCCAAACACAGGATACTCAGCCTCACTTGCATACATCTGCATTTTGAATGGGTCTTCCTGGGCTGGGAAGGTGGAGGGCCTGCTCTCACACAAAGGACTGCCACACCCCCTACTGGGACCCTGGCAGACAGGATTGAACTGAAAGGGGACCTGGTGCACTTCTAAGCCACTCTTTGACGCCTTCTCACTTCAAAGGCACATTTGGGTATAAATACAGGGCCTCTGAGCTACCACCTCAGACACTTCCCGGAGAAGAAACCTGAACCAGAACCTGTACCCTGACAAGAAGAACTGCCTGGCTGCCTAAAGGACTCACCTGTCTGCTTTCTGAAGAGGACTGCTGCCTTGCTGTTGCCCTGCTGTCTCACTGCTCTCTTGCTTTGCCGCAGAAGTGCTCTCCAAGGGCTTGGATAGAGCTTGCCTCCTGTTCCCTGAAGTCTCAGGACCAAAAAGACTTCTCTCCTGCAGCTGAAATCCCAGTGCGGTGAAAATTCGATGCACCGCCTCCCACGAACGATGCACAGCCTGCTCGCAGTGAAAATTTCACGGCACGCCGAGTCCGGAACGACGCAGCCCGACTTCGCGACAGAAGATCGACGCACCACCAGCGAAGCGACCGGAACTTCAACGGCCCTACTGGATCGACGCAAGCCAACTCAGAACGAGGCCGCCCGACTTCCAGAGAGGAATCGACGCAGCGCCTGCCGTGCAGAAGAAAATTCCATGCATCACCTACCAGAATCGACGCAGCCGCTTTGACTTCGCTCCGCAAGCCTAGGATTCCACGCATCCTCCCTGAGGCGTCTGAAAACCCTGCAACCCGAAGAGGATCCAAGTCCGCGCACCGGAAATTGACGCAATGTCTTCCCTGCGTGGAAAATAACGACCCAAGTCCGTGTACAAAGGGGCGAAACAGACGCACACTCACCGTTTTCCGCGCATCTCCTCCTCTGTGGTCCTTTGCGAGGATTGTTCTGTGCAAACCAGGTACTTTGCCCTGCAAGAGACACTTGTTGTTTATAGGAGAACTTAAGACACTTTTTATTGCTTTAACAGTAATCTTTTAACTCTAAAGACACTTGATATCACTTTCAGTGATAGCCCTACATTTTCTTATTTTAGCTTTAATCGTTTTGACCTGCATTTATTCAGATAAATATTATTTATTTTTCTAAACACTGTGTAGTGTATTTTTGTGGTACTATATTGTGGTATTGTATGATTTATTGCAGAAACACTTTAAACATTGCCTTCTAAGTTATGCCTGATTGCTCAGTGCCAAGCTACCAGAGGGTGGGCACAGGATAATTTGGATTGTGTGTGACTTACCCTGACTAGAGTGAGGGTCCTTGCTTGGACAGGGGGTAACCTGACTGCCAACCAAAGACCCCATTTCTAACATTGGTGATCAGCGGTGAGGATAGGGCTTGTATTTGTGCAGTGACATACAGTAGCTAAGTATTTCACTACCTACCCACAGTTGAAAGTCAACTTGATTTTTATCTCTTTTTGCAAATTAGTTTTTCCTGACAATTTTCTAAACCTAAATCCTCACTCAACATGTCTCAGGCTGGGTCTCAAGCAGGAGATTTTGACCTAGCCCAGTTGGAGACAGATACTGTCTAACACCTAAAAGGGTTCTGCAAGGAGATGAGTGTACCCTCCCAAGGGGCCTCCAGAAAGGAAGACTTTCAAGTGGCGCTGAGGGCCTGGGCAGAAGCTTATTTAGAGGATGATGCTGAGGATGAGGAGCCAGAAGATGGCCCCTCAGAGGATTTTATGAAATCAGTGGATGGAGTTACCACTGCAATTGTGCCTCCTTCCAGACCAGGGAGCAGTGTCTCTGATCAAGGCCTGACCGCAGAGGAAAGGAGAGAGGAGAGGGAGTTTAAATTGCAAATGGCAAGACTGAAAATTGAGGCTCAACAGAAAGAAAGGAGGGCAGAGAGAGAAGCGCAAGCAGCTGAGAGAGCCTTGGCTGAAGATAAACTTTTGTTGGCTCATGAACTGAGTCTCAAGGAGCTGGATCTTAAGGCAAAGCAGTCTGAATCCAGCAGTAATGATGGCAGCTTACAGGCAGGACCTGCTGGAGAGAAGGTTTGTATACCCAAAAATGTGGTGCCCAGTTTTGTGGTGGGAGATGACATAGATAAATGCCTACTGCTTATGAAGTTGCAATAAGGGCTCACGAGGTTCCTGAAGGGCAATGGGTACAGCTATGTGGAGTTATATGCTAGCACTGGGGAGGGATACACTTCTCACATTGGACACAAAGGATCAAAACACATATCAACTTCAGAAAGCCATTTTACTTGCCAAGTTTGGGCTGGCCCCTGAGGAATACCGTCAGAGGTTCAGGGATAGCACCAAACAGTCCACACAAACATGGGTAGATTTCTTTGACTTTTCCAGTAAGGCAGTGAATGGATGGGTGTGGGGCTGCAAAGTAGATGATTACACAGGATTGTATAATTTGAGTCTGAGAGAGCATATGCTCAGTATTTGTTTTACAGAGTTGCGCCAGCACCTCGTAGACAGGAAGCTGACTGATCCCAGGAAGCTTGCTGAGGAGGCGGACCTCTGGACTAGCACAAGAGTGTCCAGAAAGGTATCTGGGGGGACATCCACAAAGGTGGTCAGGGTTCCCATCAGAGGAAAGGGGGGGGAGAAAAACTTAAAAACAAGGAGTTTTCAAAAGGCCCCCAAAATAGTTTCCAAGGGAGTAATGGTAACCAGTCCTGGTCTAATTCCAAAAGGAGAGGTTTTACTGACCATAAGACAGGGAGGTTTGTACCCCAATGTACAGAGTGCAATAAGTATGGGTACTCTGAGGGCGACTCTAAGTGTCACAAGAAGGCACAGCCCCCAAAGGAGGGCAGAAACCTGGGTTGGCTAGCGTAGCGCTCGGGCAGGAGATGGTCCCAGACAGTTTTGGGGAGCAGACAGAGTTAACCCTACTGTCCCTGGGGGATGCAGAGATGGTGCCAAAAATCCACATGCCTGCCAATACTTCCAAGTATAAGCAGTGGGTCACCATCAATGGGAAAAGGGTGGAGGCTCTGCGTGACACAGGAGCCAGCATGACTACTGTCAAGGGTCAGCTGGTGTCAGCAGAGCAGGTCCTCCCGAATACATTCCACCGAGACATAGTTGCCGACAATCGTGAGAGCCACCTACCAGTAGCTCTGGTTCCCTTCGAGTGGTGGGGGTCTCTGGTACTCTAAAAGTAGCTGTGAGTCCTGCCATGCCTGTAGATTGTCTGTTAGGCAACGACCTTGAGCACACTACCTGGAAGGAGGTAGAGCTAAGGTCTCACTTGGAGATGTTAGGATTGCCTGAGTGGGTCTGCATGACCACACGGTCCATGGCTGCCCGGGAGGGGAGACAAGGGCGTCTGGAGTCTGGAACACTGGTCCAGACAATTGCCAAGAGGTGGGGCAAGTGGCATGGGAAAACGGTCCCAGAAGTTCCCGAAGGGGTTGACGGGGTTCCTGAGGAGGAGGCCCCCGAGCCAATTGGGGAAGATATTGCCAGCCTAGGTGACCTACCTGAGCTTGCTGGCTGGCAAGTTGAGGGTGGGCCCAGCAGTGAGTAATTCTGCAAGGCGCAGAAAGAAAGTCCCACTCTAGAGGAAGCAAGCCTCAGCCAAGGCAGCAGGTGAAGCCTCTGGCGATCACCACATATATTGGGAGAATGATCTCCTCTACAGTGAACCTAAGGTTCTGGCAATTGGGGCAGCATGGTGGTCCCCCAGTGTTACCGGACCTTCCTAATGGGACAGGCTCACGAAATTCCCATGGCAGGACATTTGGGGCAAGACAAGAGCTTTGCCAGGCTTGTCACCCACTTCTATTGGCCACGAATGAGGACAAACTCAGATGCGTTCTGTAGGTCCTGTCCTACCTGGCAGGCCAGTGGTAAAACAGGAAAAAGGGTTAGGCCCCCCTGATTCCACTTCCTGTTGTTGGCACCCCCTATGAAAGGGTGGGCATCGACATTGTTTGTCCATTGGACCTCACAACTGCCCTAGGCAACAGGTTCATCCTGGTTTTGGTGGACCATGCCACTCGTTACCCAGAGGCAATCCCTCTGAGGACCGTAACTGCACCTGTGGTGACCAAAACTCTGATGGGGATATTTACCTCTGTGGGATTCCCAAAGGAGATAGTGTCTGACAGAGGCTCTACCTTCATGTCTGCATACATGAAGTCTATGTGGGATGTGTGTGGTGTAACCTACAAGTTCACCACACCCTATCACCCCCAATCTAATGGTCTTGAGGAGAGATTCAACAAGACCTTGAAAGGCATGATCACAGGCCTCCTTGAGGCCCTGAGGTGTACGTGGGATGTCCTCTTACCATGCCTTCTCTATGCGCACAGAGAGGTACCCCAGAATGGGGTAGGGTTCAGTCCCTTTGAGCTTTTCCCTGTCAGGGGACCCTTAAGCATTATCAAGGAGGGGTCGGAGAAAGCTCCAAAGACACCGCCTCAGGATGTGGTCAGCTACATGTTGGCCCTCCGCAACCAGATGCACCGCTTCTGGAAAACGGCCAAAAGAAACCTTGAGGCCAGTCAACAGGTAATGAAACACCGGTATGACCAGAAGGTCACACTGGTAGAGTTTCAACCTGGAGTCAAAGTATGGGTAATGGAGCCAGTAGAGCCTAGAGCTCTCCAGGACTGCTGGTCTGGCCTATTGAAGTAAAGGAGCAGAAAGGTGACGCCACTTACCTAGTGGACCTCCAATCCCCTAGGAACCCCCTAAGGGTGCTCAATGTCAACCGACCGAAGCCTAACTTTGAGAGGTCCGAAGTCAACATGCTTCTGGTGACAGATGAGGGTATGGAGGAGGAGAGTGAACCTCTCCCCGACCTCCTTTCTGCCAAGGAAGGTGATGGGTCAGTGGAGGGAGTCATTCTCTCTGATTCCCTGACCGTAGACCAGAGAGGGGGCTGCTACCAGTTACTGGAACAGTACTCCTCCCTGTTTTCTCTCACCCCTGAACTCACACATTTGTGTGTCCATGACATTGACACAGGAGACAGTCCCCTTGTAAAGAACAAAGGGGCATATTTATACTCCGTCTGTGCTGATTGTGCGTCAAAAATGTTGATGCACAATCAGCGCAAACGTTGCCCCGTATTTAGACTTTGACTCCCGAGCCCGCAGACGACAAAATTCCGCCATGTGCGTCATTTTTTGGATGCAGCAACCCGTCTTGCGTTAATTATATGCAAGGTAGGCGTTCCCGTCCAAAAAATGGCTTAAACAGCTGTGCGTCGTATTTATGCTTTCGGGCAAAAAGGACGAACGGCCGAGAGGCAGAGCCAGAAAATGACACACAGCCCGATTTGCATCAAAAATTAACCCCTGGCTCAGGGCAGGTGTTAAAATGGGGCAAACACACCTGTATTTAATCAGAACACACAGAACAAACAGCAGAGCAGCAGAGCAGCAACAGGGAGCAATGGAGGTGATTCTAATCCAGCGTGCACGCAGACGCAGAGCCCAGCAGCAACAACGGCAGCTACAACAACACAAGCAGGGACCCCAAAGGCAATGCAGGAGGCAGGAGAGGATATTCCGCCCCAGAACCACCTTTCAGGGCCTCAGGGAACACGACATCATCCAGAGGTACCGGTTGAACTGGCAGGCCATTCAGCAGCTGCTGCTCAACATTGAACCGCAGTTGGCCCCCATTTTGCTGACACCCCGCACCATCCCAACAGAAACCAAGCTGCTTGCCGTACTTCATATGCTGGCAAGTGGCTCTTTCCAAACAACTGGTGCCCTGGTTGGCGGAATATCACATCCATCATTCTTCGCCTTTTTGCCCAAAGTACTGATGCCATCATTCGACTGACACCCCGCCACATCTGCTTCCCTAACACACTGCAGAAGCAGCAGGAAACAAAACAGGGGTTCTACCTCATCAGTGGCTTCCCACACGTCCTTGGTCAATCGACTGCACACATGTACGCCTTGTGCCACCTGCTGCAACTGAACACCTCTACCGCAACAGGAAGCACACACATTCCATCAACGTGCAGGCCATAGTCGATCACCAGGGATTGATCACAAACATTGTGGCTAAATATCCTGGGAGTGTACATGACTCATTCATCTTCCGTCACTGCAGCATTGTCGAGAGGACCTTCGGCATCCTCAAGTCAAGGTTCCGGTGCCTCGACATCACTGGTGGTAGCCTCCTATATTCACCAGAGATGGTCTGTAGGATCATCCTAACATGTGCAATATTGCACAACATTTGCATCAAAAGAAACATTCCCCTCCTGGAACCAGAGCCACACATGCCTGAAGAGGAGGAAGAGGAGGATGCTGGCCTGCAACAGGAGGGGGAACTACAAACACAGCCACTGGTATACGCATGCAGCAACAGATCGTCAACAATTTCTTTTGAATATGATCACCTTCACCACTTTAGTTAACTAATTTAAATAAACACCTATTCTAATCACCATATCATGGTCTGGCTATTCCTTTTTGCACACCTTCATCTCTACTTATCAGAATAAGAGTGTTGCCTCATGGAGCATTGCTGAGATACTGAGTAGGACACAGAACATCCCAGAGCTAATGTGATGCCTAACATACAATGGTCACATACACACACACAGTAAATGACATATATCCTGTACATTTCACCTTTGAAGGGCAATAGCAGAGCACCACAACTATTTCACACATACATGTTGAAATCAAGGTCCAACGCAGCATATGGCACACAACTAAGACACCATCACTCAATAAAGGGAAAACAAGCCTCATACATGAGGCAGTCAATGTGCTTTGGCATCAGTAACAGGAATGCCTGACCAGACCCTTGACAGGAGTAAGTCCAACTGCATCCAATATCTGCATGGAATATCTGTGACCAGAGTCCCATAGAAGCAGAACAGAGACAGCACAAGTGCCACACATATGAGCAGCATTGCACACATGACATTCCATGTACATGTCAGCCCATTTCCTAACTCCTGACACACCCATGCACCTGGTCACAACCCACCTGTTGGAAGAGGTCCCTGGAATACTAAGATGTGTACCCTGATATTCCCTCCTCTACACACTCAGACCAACATTAGCAAACCAGTGTGCTACACCCTTTCCTATGCTACGCCATTGTCATAAAACATCTGACTGCAAGGACGTCAGGTCAATTTATACACTGTCTTCTAGTTTCAAAGCCCTGTTAGCACATGTAGATTGCTTCCCCTGTGAAAATGTCTGTTGGCCCTTAGAATGCAAGTCTCACCTACAGGACTGGTGAGAAACAGATGCAGCCCACACCTGTGATCACCTCCATGCACACCACCCATTTAAAAAAGCACTGCCCCTGCTGATGCCTCGAACAGCGTAGGAGTTGCCATTATGTCAAATACACCGTTAAGCATGGATACTAATTAATCCGTGTAACACAGCCACTGGGTTCATTTGTCACCTTCAAAAACACAGGACATACACAGTTTTACATATTGACTGTCTAGTTTGTCCTCCAAACAGTCTTAGTCAGACCACTGATTATGTAACTTGTCAAGTAGCTGGATCCTAAATCACCTTGCATTCTGTCAGCCTGACTGGCAACTGTCTGTGCGTCACACTAAAGTATCCCTGTGTCTACATATGTACCACACTTGCGTTAGCAAACCTCTCATTCATCAGGGGGTATTGGGCATGGGCTTCTTCAATGCATACACAAATACATTGTATAGCATCATCTGCCTTTTAACTGTACCATTTGAGTTACATCCTCTTGGAAAAGCAAAATTCATGGCCCATCCCTTGTCTGGGTTGCATTCATGCATGAATGACAAAGTGTGACAGTGTCCCAGGGCCGTAGGCAGGGATTGGGTACAGGGCTTTCAGCACAACCAGCAACCTCTGATAATGTCCATGAATAATACACAAATGTCAGGACCATGACAGTTCACACACAGAATCACAGTGCGCACAACATAGTGATGGGCCGTGTGTGGTGAATAGCTGCGAGAATAATCAGCACAGAGGCTATGATGTTCCCAGATGCAGTGGGAAGTGCAGAGGCCAACCTGTGTACTAATGTTGTAATGACACCTGCCGGAACATGACACCTGAGACATTATCTCACTCAGCACACCAAGGTTGCCCTGTTGACTGTCTCATTACACGTCTTTAGTGACAGGGTGGGACCATCCACATGTTGGTTCACATGTCCACATCCACTTTACTCACATTGATCAACCAAGGATACTCAGTAGATACAGGAATAGCTGTCACTGACTCATGATGAGTCCTGGACCGAACTGTGACAAATTACACCCCAAAAAATATACAGGATCATCATTGGACCACACACATGAACAAGACACCTAGGTGCAATTGATCACTGTAAATAAGTGGACACGTGCTGTCTTGTATGCTGGTCCACCACAGCCACTTAATAGTTGGGGCTCACTTCTATGGCCTCAACTGTGGTGTCATCATACATTTGAGATTCACCCTTGTCTGTCTGTGCAAACAACATGGTACCCACTTCCTCAATGCATGTGTATGACTCACTGTGGGATTCACCAAGTAGTGCCTAGGAAGCTCTTACCAATACTGTAGGACATAGGATGTAGAAAATGTGGACCATTGACATGAACAAGCGTCTGCCATCCATCTGGTGCATGCTGTGTCACATGTGGTGTCTACGTGACCCTAAAACTTGGAAGTCCACTTTACGGGTGTTGTTACATGTATGACTAACACATGCCCTCGCTCATTTCCAATATGACTTGCATCTAAGGATTGGACACATGGACGTCACATTCATACAAGCATATTGTAAAGAAATGGCTCCCTGTTGCAGTTACCCCCCACTTTTTGCCTGATACTGATGCTGACTTGACTGAGAAGTGTGCTGGGACCCTTCTAACCCGGCCCCAGCACCAGTGTTCTTTCACCTAAAATGTACCATTGTCTCCACAATTGGCACAACCCTGGCACCCAGGTAAGTCCCTTGTAAGTGGTACCCCTGGTACCAAGGGCCCTGATGCCAGGGAAGGTCTCTAAGGGCTGCAGCATGTCTTATGCCACCCGAGGGACCCCTCACCCAGCACAGACGCACTGCTTGCCAGCTTGTGTGTGCTGGTGGGGAGAAAAAGACTAAGTCGACATGGCACTCCCCTCAGGGTGCCATGCCAACCTCACACTCCCTATGGCATAGGTAAGTCACCCCTCTAGCAGGCCTTAAAGCCCTAAGGCAGGGTGCACTATACCACAGGTGAGGGCATATGTGCATGAGCACTATGCCCCTACAGTGTCTAAGCAAAACCTTAGACATTGTAAGTGCAGGGTAGCCATAAGAGTATATGGGCTGGGAGTCTGTCAAAAACGAACTCCACAGCTCCATAATGGCTACACTGAATACTGGGAAGTTTAGTATCAAACTTCTCAGAATAATAAACCCACACTGATGCCAGTGTTGGATTTATTAAAAAATGCACACAGAGGGCATCTTAGAGATACCCCCTGTATTTTACCCAATTGTTCAGTGCAGGACTGACTGGTCTGAGCCAGCCTGCTGCTGAGAGACGAGTGTCTGACCTCATGCGGTGAGAGCCTTTGTGCTCTCTGAGGACAGAAACAAAGCCTGCTCTGGGTGGAGGTGCTTCACACCTCCCCCCTGCAGGAACTGTAACACCTAGCAGTGAGCTTCAAAGGCTCAAGCTTCGTGTTACAATGCCCCAGGGCACTCCAGCTAGTGGAGATGCCCGCCCCCTGGACACAGCCCCCACTTTTGGCGGCAAGTCCAGGAGAAATAATGAGAATAACAAGGAGGAGTCACTGGCCAGTCAGGACAGCCCCTAAGGTGTCCTGAGCTGAGGTGACTCTGACTTTTAGAAATCCTCCATCTTGTAGAAGGAGGATTCCCCCAATAGGGATAGGAATGTGACCCCCTCCCCTTGGGAGGAGGCACAAAGAGGGTGTACCCACCCTCATGGCTAGTAGCCATTGGCTACTAACCCCCCAGACCTAAACACGCCCTTAAATTTAGTATTTAAGGGCTCCCCTGAACCTAAGAATTTAGATTCCTGAAACTATAAGAAGAAGAGGACTGCTGAGCTGAAAAACCCCTGCAGAAGAAGAACAGAAGACACCAACTGCTTTGGCCCCAGACCTACCGGCCTGTCTCCTGCCTTCCAAAGAAACCTGCTCCAGCGACGCTTTCCCAAGGACCAGCGACCCCTGAATCCTCAGAGGACTGCCCTGCTTCAAGAAAGACAAGAAACTCCTGAGGACAGCGGCACTGCTCCAAAAGAACTGCAACTTTGTTACAGAGGAGCAGATTTAAAGACCCCTGCAAATCCCCGCAAGAAGCGTGAGACTTGCAACACTGCACCCGGCGACCCCGACTCGACTGGTGGAGAACCAACACCTCAGGGAGGACCCTCCAGCGACTCCGAGCCCGTGAGTAACCAAAGTTGTCCCCCCTGAATCCCCACAGCGACGCCTGCAGAGAGAATCCCGAGGCTCCCCCTGACCGCGACTGCCTGACTCTAAAATCCCAACGGCTGGAAAAGACCCTGCACCCGCAGCCCCCAGCACCTGAAGGAACGGAACTTCAGTGCAGGAGTGACCCCCAGGAGGCCCTCTCCCTTGCCCAGGTGGTGGCTACCCCGAGGAGCCACCCCCTTGCCTGCCTGCACCGCTGAAGAGACCCCTTGGTCTCCCATTGAAACCTACAGAGAACCCGACGCTTGTTTGCACACTGCACCCGGCCGCCCCCGCGCTGCTGAGGGTGTACTTTTTGTGTGGACTTGTGTCCCCCCCGGTGCCCTACAAAACCCCCCTGGTCTGCCCTCCGAAGACGCGGGTACTTACCTTCTGGCAGACTGGAACGGGGCACCCCCCTTCTCTCCATTGAAGCCTATGTGTTTTGGGCACCTCCTTGACCTCTGCACCTGACCGGCCCTGAGCTGCTGGTGTGGTAACTTTGGGGTTGCTCTGAACCCCCAACGGTGGGCTACCTTGGACCCAAACCTGAGACTTGTAAGTGATTTACTTACCTGCTAAAACTAACAATAATTTACCTCCCCCAGGAACTGTGAAAATTGCAGTGTCCACTTTTAAAACAGCTATTTGTGTTTTATGTGAAAAGTATATATGCTACTGTGATTATTCAAAGTTCCTAAAGTACTTATCTGCAATACCTTTCAAATGAGATATTACATGTAGAATTTGAACCTGTGGTTCTTAAAATAAACTAAGAAAATATATTTTTCTATAACAAAACCTATTGGCTGGATTTGTCTCTGAGTGTGTGTTCCTCATTTATTGCCTGTGTGTATGTACAACAAATGCTTAACACTACTCCTTTGATAAGCCTACTGCTCGACCACATTACCACAAAATAGAGCATTAGTATTATCTCTTTTTGCCACTATCTTACCTCTAAGGGGAACCCTTGGACTCTGTGCATGCTATTCCTTACTTTGAAATAGCACATACAGAGCCAACTTCCTACACATATGTACAAATATGATTCATGTGATACACACACACTTGGTCAACAAATACATTAGTTGCCAAAGCACACAATTTGAGCCAAAGGCATTTAGGTATTGTACATATGTGCATCACATTGCTATCCTCTCCTTATGCCAAACATGCACAATTTGTGCAACACATATATGTAGGCCACACTTATGACCAACTATTGCGTCAGCCAACCGTAAAAATACTGTGAAGGGAGTAGCCGATCATGGTCCACTGCAGCATGATGTCACAAATGTGAACATACACCATCAACACCATACTGTCTTCAATCAGCCTATCTCTGATGTGTCCCAAATGTAACATAACCAAAAAACAAGTAAAACTGACCAAAACCAGTTAATGCACTGTAATTTTGACTTCCCTAGTGTTATGCGTCATTTTTTGACTACCAAAACTGTATTTGCGTTATTTGTTTTGACGCACAGGAGTGAAATTTAGCCCACATCCAGATATTTGTACAGTCCATGTACTATTATGTGGATGCAGGTTAATTTTCACTTCTGTGCATCAAAAAGAATTACGCAAATACAGTTTTGGTAAACAAAAAATGACGCATAACGCGAAAAAGGCGGGACTTTTCATACAGGAAGTGATGTAATAGGATATCCTGTATACAGATCATGTTTAGTGGTTGTACTTTTACTTTCTCTTTGCAGTCTATGGTCCTTCTAGACTGTGTGGCTGTGTAGAAAGTGTTGTCCTGAGATTTTGTGCTGTTTCTGTCCTGTGTGCTATCTGTATTGTCAATTTGTGAAATAAATATTGTTGCTGTATACTGTACTACTGTGTTTTGTCTACATTTGTCCATTTATCTTGTGTTTTTGTTGTTTGTGGGAGTCTGTTGTGGGTAGTGTTAGTTTGGGGATAGTTGGGCTCTTTTAGAGTTTAGGTTTACTTTTTATCTGTCTTTGTACCCCTACTTTCCCCCTTTTCCCCTTTCTATTTCTTTTACCCCTATTCCCTTTCACTTCGAAGTATGTCTAGTAGGCCACGTCTTGGCAGGATGGGGGAAGAGGAGTTGGGGGGTTCATCTGGCTTGTGACGCATTTCTTGCCGCTCATGATCCAGGCAGGGGGCAGGGTGATACAGGGATATCCAACAGAGGCGCGCAGACTCTGGTGGGGAAAGGTGCTGCATCACCTGCAGCGTGTTTATGCCAGCCAGAGGAGTGACCACCAGCTGAAGCACCGGTGGGCTGACCTCATCACCAGGGAGCAGGATCTCTTGGACCACCTGGGAATCATGATTGGTGGCACTGTTAGTGAGTGCGAATCATGTTAATGTGCACGATTAAATGCTCTGTAGTGATATAAGGGGATTAGTACAATGTCTGCCAGCTAACTTGCTGACTGTGTGTAATGCTGGGGAAATATAAAGGGATCATTGATGCACTATGGCAAGGATCACAATTGCTAGCTGTCAGGTAGCATGCGCTCAGCAAACTTACAGGTTACTTTTCCATGAAGGAAATTGGTGCGGCCTTTTTGTCAGAAAAGCTAACAAAATAGGAGCCAATCATGTTTATATAGGGTACTATTGACAGAGAAGTACAGATGTACCAACATTTAGGCCAACTTTGTTGACGCAATTGCTAGACTGACTTTAGAATCACCACATGATGCAGAAAATGAATGATGCCTTCATGTCAATTGATAATAGCAAAGTGGCTCAGACATATGTCTCATGTGAGTCTGGTGAGTATGGAAGGAAAGCGTTCACGAAAGTACTATGAATGTGTGGGATTATTGTGTTCCCTGATCTTTTTGGATACATGTCAGTTCTGGATTTGAAAACATTGTGAAAAGGTGTAAGGTGCCCTCAGCTAACATTCCAAATATGGATGGCAGTCCAAGTGTATGCACATGGCTTCACATCTCCATGGTTGGTGCAAATCACCATAGCTGGGGCACATCAATTGAATAAACTGTAATAACAGGATGGCTTACAAAAGTCCCTGCCCCTCCCTCTGTACATTGGACCTATGTGTAATAAATGTGTCATGGCCACAAGGCATGTTTGACTGGTAATGCAGTCCTCAAGTAACCAGGCTTTGGATGTCTCTCTTGGATGCACATGACGAGACGATTACACTCCATATTTTTTACTGCTCACCAATTACGGTGCATATTTGCAACCACGTGATAGTTAGGACCAATGTATGTGTGCAGATGTGTGTGTAACAGTCACAGGAGACCCATGCTATGTACAAGTTGGCCATGATATATCAGATGCAGTACCATCATGTCTGAATGGCTGCCATTTCCTTATTCAGCCTACACATTGTATATGTTTATGAATTTGTTGCGCTGTGCACAGATTTTGAGCACATTTCTTCCTTCCATAACTTACTGGTGGACCGGCACCCTACACTGTGGGAGAGGTGGCGACATTTGAGGACCCCGACCACTCTAGTAAGTGTTTATATGTCTGTTATGTGTTGTGTTTGCTGGTTATGGACTTGTGTGAGTTGGACGCATAGCAAGGTGTGATGTGTTGAGCAAGCTTTTCTCTTGTTCCTTGAGTGAGAATTCAGTTTCTCACATGTTTTGAGTTGGCCAATGCGTATCCAATGGTATCATGTAGGGATTGTAGGCCATTCCTGTAGGCCCCACTGTAAGTACAGGGGTTAGTAATGTGTATGACACTTGTATCACCAAGAGTCGCACTGGAAGTCAACCCCGATTTAGACAGCCTGTCAAACCCACATTCTCTAAGATTGGTACAGCAAATTGCTTTCCAACAGACATCTGCTTCCCTATTTACCTACGTAATTTTGAAACAGTAGGTAGAACCTCCTAGCAGCATGTACTTCCACATATAGTGCTACAAGTATGTGGAACTTGAGTGCAATGGCCTAGGTGTGCATGCAATTCATGATCATGGGTGTTCTAGCAACTCTGTGTCTGATGTAAGTCAGGCCTCACTGGAAGTATATGTTGTGTACCAAGTTCTGCAGTTCCTGACATGTCTGACCCTATGAGTGCTCTAGGGTTTGCTGACTCCTAATTGTAGATAGACCTTACCTGTGGTGTGTCTGTAGAGACAAACATGTGTGGAGTTTTCTATACACTCCTCGGTGTACATGTTGTTGGCAAATTATAGTTGTTTATCCACCCCCCCAAACACGGGCATGGGTGTGTGAATGGGGTACCTAGTACTGATGCTACCAGTACGTTACACATACATGTGAATAAGTGACAGTTTGGTTGCAAACTAGTATACACACTCAGGTTAGGCACTTGGTACTATACTGGCAAGTCCAGTTACAACTTGCAGACCATGTGGCTTTAGTTTTGCTTTCCGTACACTGACATTTGTAGCCCAGGTCTTGGCGGAGGATATGCAGCATGATTCTTAGCTGATAACTGCCAGAACTCAGATTGCAAGTCAAAGTCAGTTGCTACCCATCTTGTAGGTTATGGATGTGCTATGTGTGATGTGACCTTTGTAGTCTGGCCTGCCATGTACTTCCTCAGGGACATTCAATGATCTGTATTGTGATATGAGCTGTTACAAGTACAGTAGATGTAATGTCTGATAAACTTGCTGTGCCATTTCATATAATGCAGTTACTAATGTAGATCCGATATGGATGTTGACATTGGTAATGTGTCCTGCTGATGTTGGGAAATGTGTGTTACATTGGATTGCCCTGATAATCGTATCAGTGTCCTATTTCCTCCTGTGACTGTGCAGGTGTATTTGAGTGGCCAGTGACGTGTCCCCCCCTCAATGCTGTTGTCTGAGTAGTATGACATTTGTGATGTTGCATTGTTACCCAGGCACAGGATGGTGGGCCCAGACATATGCAGCATGGGTGTGTTCTTAGTGCTGTGTAGCTCCTATTGTTGTTTACATTGGCTGATGTTTGCGACAACTATGGGCATTGACATTTGACAGTACTGGGGCCTTTGTCTTGTTTCTGGGGATTGTTGAAGTTGTCATCCTCGCCCCCTAATTTAGGTGTGTATGATCCATGGGGAGGTTACTGCCATTGGCTACTTGAGCTGCACACAGAGCAGAGGTGGTAGTGGCAACTGTTGTCGCAGATACATTCCAGTTGTCTGCATGGCTCGAGGTTGTTAATAGGGCCCTAGTTAATGTAAGGGGTATGGTGGCTGACGTGTGCTGGGATGTTAGTTTGACGTTGTGGCCTTCCCTCCTGGCGTGGCTTTCTCTTTGCTCCATTGTTGGCATGACAGCATGCCCCCATGGGACTGTTGTTGGTGTTGTGTAATGGTGTGCCCCAGGTCTTCTCAGAACGGGCCATGCCCCAATGCCGTGCCCCTTTACCCATGCCACTCCATGTATTAGATGACTTCCATGCATTTAGTGGTCGGTATCCCCCCCCTGCTCACAGTTGACATTAGTGCATTTTAATTTCCCATGCGACTTACCCTGCATGTGCGTTGTCTCCTGGTAGTCTGCGCTGTCCTGTCCTTAAATCCCTGTGACGATCTCCTCAGGGATGATGGCTTCGACCATCTCCTCCATGTGGTCCAGGGCCTCCTGGTGTGCTGGACTCCCCCCTCCAGTCTGCAGTGCTGCCTTCCTGTTCCTGGCCATCTTTTCCTTGGTCCTGCGCTTGCAGTCATGCCAGCGTTTCTTGCACTCGATGACTGTTCTGCGTACTTCAACCACACTGTTAATCTTGTCGACAATTTGTTGCCATATAGCCTCTCTCCTACTGATTGGCAACTTTGATGTTGGTGCTGGTGTTCCGTCACCTCTTTCACCAGAATTTCCTGCTCCTCTGCACTAAAGCGACACTTTCTTTTCTTCTTAAAAGTGTCCTGGTTCTTGTGTGGGTCCTCCTGGCTGGTTCCTGGTCTGCTGTCATCTTCCTGGGGTCTGTAGTGGCATCTGGGATCCACTTTGGCTCTCCTCTGGTGTAATGGCGATGTTCGTGTTTTTTTTTTACGCTATTGCGTTAAAAAACGGCGCATATCCGGTTTGTGGGGTCGTAAATCGACCCACAGTCATTTCCGCCGCGTTAAAGTCGTTTTGCTTTACAACTTGACGCTGCGGTGTGCGCCAAAAATAATGACTCCCACCTGTGGTTTGTGCCGACGTGCATCAAAGTATAAATATGATGCCCGCACGGCGCACCAAAATGGCGTTAGCTGGCGGTAATTTTTTTTTGCATCAAATAGTTTTAAATATGGGCCAAAATTTACAGGTTGTCAGATAATGTGAAGGCCAGCATCAAAGAGGAAGTCTCCAAGATGTTGGCTCTTGGGGTTATTGAGAAGCCTAGTAGTCCCTGGGCCAGCCCTGTGGGGCTGGTACCCAAGGCTGCTGCCCCCAGTGGCAAGCCAGAACTTCGGCTCTGCGTGGACTACCGGGGTCTCAATTCTGTCACACGGACAGATGCTCACCCCATCCCCTGAGCTAATGAGCTCATGGACAGACTAGGAGCTACCCAATTCCTCAGTACTTTTGATCTCACATCAGGGTACTGGCAGATCACCTTGACTGAGGACGCTAAAGAGAGATCGGCATTTTCTACACCTGAGGGCCATTACCAATTCTGGGTGATGCCCTTTGGGTTGAAAAATGCCCCGCTACTTTCCAACGGTTGGTTAACGGAGTCCTAGCTGGCAAGGATGCCTTCTGCGCAGCCTACCTGGACGGCTTTGCCATCTACAGTGACAGCTGGGAGGAACACCTGCTCCACCTCAAGGAGGTGCTTCAGGCTTTGCAACAGGCAGGCTTGACCATCAAGGCCAGTAAGCGCGAGATTGGGCAGGGTTCCGTGGTGTACTTGGGACAACTAGTAGGTGGTGGCAAGGTGCAGCCACTTAGGCCAAGATTGAAACTATCAAGGCCTGGCAGCCACCTACAACCCAAACAGAGGTGAGAACCTTCGTAGGCCTCACTGGGTATTACTGCAGATATGTCAAGGGCTATGGGACCATGGTGACACCCTTGACAGAACTCACTTCCAAAAAGCAACCTAGGTTAGTGAATTGGACAGAGGCTTGTCAGAAAGCCTTTGACTCCCTGAAGGAAGCCATGTGCATGGCCCTGTGCTCAAGGCTCCTGACTACTCCAAAGAAGTTATTGTGCAGACAGACGCTTCAGAGAATGGCATAGGGGTGGTCCTAGCACAGCTAAATGAGGAGGGCCTAGACAAACCAGTTTCAGTGAGACCAGATCCTCAGGGTTTGCGCCTGTTCCCAATATGTCCACATCTTGGCAGCTCCAAACTCTACTAGCTATCATAGCACCGAGTTAAAGAATGGCCAAGCGGGGGATGGGGTTTAGGTTGGGAACAGCGGGGAAGGAGACCTGTGGAATCAAGAGTTAAGAACACAATGGCAAGGTCATTCACATTAATCTTCATGAACTTTGTTTTAATTCTTTATGCTCTAATAACATGATAGATCAAGAACTTTTCAATAACGTGACCTTTTTATAATCATATACTCTGAACATTGAACTCTCTCAAGTTAATCCTTAGAATAGCAATTACATCACAACAAGAGTCAATGAGTACATTCGTTCCCAAAGAATTCATTGCTGTAGGATGCATGAATGATACTGTAGAATAGGTAAACTAACTAAACTTGTTTTGTCTAGAAAGATCACACTCTGTTTGATCTAAATTTCAAGATTCAATTGCACAGAATTATTGCGCATCTTATTGCTCGACTGCACATCAAGATTCAAGTACCTGGAATGATCGCACGCTCTGCCGAGCTGAACTGCAAGGTTAATTGCCAAGAATGAATCGTGCCCACTGTTACCGATTCAACCATCAAGATTCAAATGCCTCGAAATGATTGCGCACTCTGCCGATCCGAACTACAACAGTTAATTGCCAACAATGAATCGCGCACACTGTTGCTGATTCAACCATCAAGATTCAAATGCGTCAAAATGATTGCGCACTCTGCCGATCCGAGCTGCAAGGGTTAATTGCCAAGAATGAATCGTGCTCACTGTTGCCGATTCAACCATCAAGATTCAAATGCCTCGAAATGATCGCGCACTCTGCCGATGCGAACTACAATCGTTAAGTGCCAAGAATAAATCGCGCACACTGTAAATCACAAAGCCCAAAACCCAAATGTTTCCAGAAACGGAGTCGGGGGGCCTACCCCGACCTCCGCCTTACTGCCCTGCTCGAAGATCAGCAAGATATTGAGGACAGGGCGAGGAAATGTCCAAGTAGGCCTCTGGAACAGGAGCCCTGGAAAATGCTGCTGCTCTGCACCCGGACCTCTGAATAGTGAGCACGTGGAGCTGGGCTGGGTTCCTTAAATAGACCCAAGCCCCGCCCACATGCCACACCCAACCAGGCTGCAGGAAAGGCTTGAAAATGAACAATACATTACAACCAGCATTAATGACATTTCAAAATAAATACCTGCAATGCAAAAAGTTAATCTGCAATATCAACACACAATGCATGAATTATTACATTGCATAAGGTTTGTCATTTTGCATTATGTTGCCTGTCCTGGTGTTGACAGCACTCCCCCCTCCCGAACGCGCTTTAGGGCCTGGTTTGCCTGGATTTAGGTGGTGAAAACGCCACACTAGTCGTGGAGCATGAATGTCAGATGCTGAGACCCATGAGTCGTTCTCTTTACCGTACAGTTTCCAAGATATTAGATACCAGAGAGTACGATCTCTAAATTTTGAATCCAGAACCTGTTTTACTTTGTATTCCAATTCTCCTTGTACCAGTACTGGAGTTGGTCGAGAACGAGTTTTCTGGAAAGCTCTTTTCAGGAGAGAAGTGTGAAACACTGGATGAATACGTAGTGATTTTGGTAACTGTAGTTTGTAGGTTACTGGATTGATCTGTTGAAGAACTGTGTAAGTACCTATATATTTGGGATTAAACATATGTCTTTTCTTGGAATCAATGTGGCTTGTGGAAAGCCATAATCTATCTCCTAGCTTATATTGTGGTCCCTCACAATGTTTTTTGTCATAATGTTTTTTATACTTTTGTTTTGCTTTGTTTAGATGTTGCTGGATTTGTTTCTGGGTTTGATGGAGTTGTCGTATTGTTTCTGACACTGCTGGTGTAAGTGAACTTTCTTGTGGAATTGTGATTGGCAAAGTATCTGGGTGATAACCAAATAGACTGAAAAGGGCGTCGCTCCAGTAGAAGTATGATACGAGTTATTGTAGGGCAGTTCAGCTAGCCAAAGCATTGATACCCAACAATGGAGTGCTTTTTCAGCGTAAGCACACAAATATTGTTTCAATGTTTGATTGAGTATCTCAGTTTGACCATCTGTTTGAGGATGATGGCTGGTAGATAATGTAGATGTAACTTGCAGCGTTTTGCACCAGGTTTTCCAGAAGTTAGAAGCAAATTGTGTTCCTCGGTCGGAAAGACATAGTTTTGGTAATCCATGATAACGGACCACTCGATTTAAAAGTATTGTTGCCAATTCACTGGAGGTAGACAATTTCCTGCAAGCAATGAAATGTGCATATTTTGTTAGACTATCTACCACTACAAGGATTACTGAGTGATGTTGAACAACTGGCAGTCCTGTAATAAAGTCTATTGATATGTGTTCCCAAGGTCAGAGTGGAGTTGGGAGAGGATATAACAGTCCTTTTGGTTTTGAATGACTTGTCTTGGTACGAGCACAAACTTCATAGTTAGTTACCTTTTGCTTGACGTCTTTTGTCAAAGTAGGCCACCAAAAATATTGTTGGATTAGGTCAAATGTCTTAGGAATACCTGGATGACCTGCCGTAGGTATAACGTTGAACCAATGAAACATTAATTTGTGAAACTTGGTAGTTGGAACAAATAAACGTCATTGAAAGGTAGGCCTTGTTTCATTGATCTTTTGGGGTCTGCTTGAGCCCATTTCTGCCTTTTTTCGATGGTGAACGAATTACGAATATTTTCAAAAAAATCTTCGGTTTTAAGGATACAAAGGGGCATATTTATACTCCGTTTGCGCCGAATTTGCATCGTTTTTTTCGACGCAAATTCGACGCAAAACGAACTCCATATTTATACTTTGGCGTTAGACGCGTCTAGCGCCAAAGTTCATGGAGTTAGCGTCATTTTTTGGCGTGAACACCTTCCTTGCGTTAATGAGATGCAAGGTAGGCGTTCCCGTCTTAAAAAATGACTCCCAGGCATGTGCGTGGTATTTATACTCCCGGGCAAAAATGACGCCCGGGAGTGGGCGGGGCAAAAAATCCCGCATTTGCGCCTCTTTTTAACGCCTGGGTCAGGGCAGGCGTTAAGGGACCTGTGGGCTCAGAATGAGCCCAGAGGTGCCCTCCTCTGCCCCCAGGGACACCCCCTGCCACCCTTGCACACCCCAGGAGGACACCCAAGGATGGAGGGACCCATCCCAGGGAACAAAAGGTAAGTTGTGGTAAGTATTTTTTTTTATTTTTTTTTGTGGCATAGGGGGGCCTGATTTGTGCCCCCCTACATGCCACTATGCCCAATGACCATGCCCAGGGGACTTAAGTCCCCTGGGCATGGCCATTGGGCAAGGGGGCATGACTCCTGTCTTTGCTAAGACAGGAGTCATGTTAATGGCATCTGGGCGCCAAAAAAAAATGGCGCAAATTGGGTTAAGACGATTTTTTTTACCTCAGCCTGACTTGCCCCATTTTTGGACGCCCAAACGCCATTTTTCCCTACGCCGGCGCTGCCTGGTGTCCGTGTTTTTTTTTCACGCACACCAGGCAGCGCCAGTCGGCTAACGCCGGCTAACGCCATTCAATAAATACGGCGCCCGCATGGCGCTTCCGAATGGCGTTAGCCGGCGCTAATTTTTTTGGCGCAAAACTGCGTTAGCGCAGTTTTGCGTCAAAAAGTATAAATATGGCCCAAAGGATTTTGTCTGGAGCAGTGATAGGTCGTGGAGCTGGATTGTGGGTAACATGGTAGAGTCTTGTCTGGCCAAGGCATCTGCTTTGCGATTGTCTTTGCCGGGACGAAAGGTTACCACAAAATTAAACTCAGCAAAAAACAGCATAATTGTCGAGGAGTCAAAAGTCTAGCTAAACTCATGAACTGGAGATTACGATGATCTGTGTATACTGTAATAGTGTATTTGGCACCTAGCAAATAGTGTCTCCACTCTTTAAAGGCATCACGGATTGCTAGAAGTTCTTTCTCAGCAATGACATAATTTTGTTCCACTTCATTTAGTTTACAAGACATGTAAGCTACAGGGTGTAGCTGACCGGTATTCTTGTTGCGTTACGATAAAACTGCACCAATTGCCACATCTGAAGCATCTGCTTCTACTATGAATGGATGTTCAGTATCTGGGTGAGTCAAGACTGGGGCAGTGGAGAAGGCTTCTTTTAAGGTTGAAAAAGCCTTGTCCTCTTCTGGAGACCATACAAATGGTTGTTTCTTTCGTAGTAACTTGGTGATTGGAGCCACTGTCTGTGAGAAGTGGTCTATGAACCTGCGATAGAAATTTGCAAAACCAAGGAAGCACTGAACATCTCGAACAGTTTTTGGGATTGGCCAATCAGATACTGCTTGCACTTTTCTTTCTGCCATGACCATGTCTTGAGGGGTAAGGATGACCCCTAAAAATTGAGCGGTGGTAACATGAAATTCACATTTGCTCAATTTGCAAAATAAATGATATTTCTGAAGGGCTGTGAGAATCTTTTGGACATGTTGTACATGTTCGACTTTGTTATCAGAATAGATTAGAATATCATCAATATAAACTATTGCATATAGATCTAGATATTCTCTAAGGACATCATTCAGAAAGAATTGGAACACTACTGTAGCATTACAAAGTCCAAAGGGCATGACTGTGTATTCAAATAGACCATATCTAGTTCTAAAGGTGGTTTTTCACTCGTCGCCTTCTCTCATCCTGACTAGGTGGTAAGCTCCTCTTAGGTCTAACTTGGTGTAAATTTTGGCTTTTTTAACTTGATCCAACAGGACAGGGATCAAGGGTAATGGGTATTTATTTTTTACTTTGATTTTATTTAATCCTCTATAGTCTATACACGGCCTAAGATCCCCATTAGCCTTGGGAACAAAAAAAAGAGGAGATGCTGTAGGAGACTTGGAAGGGCGGATATATCCATTAGCTAGAAATTGATCTAAATAACTTTTTATAAATTGATTTTCGTGTTCAGACAGGGCATACACACGACAACTAGGGAGTATAGCACCAGGAGTCAGATCAATTTGACAGTCATAGGGTCTGTGAGGTGGCAAGGTTCCTGCTTCGTTTTCATCAAAAACATCAAGGAAGGATGAATACTGCAAAGGCAGAATTACATTGTTTTCAGCTACTGTGGCTATGTGGGATTAGTGGGAATCTGTGACACTTGATGTCTGGAGACATTTTTCTTTACACAGAAGTGAAGAAAACGTGATTTTCCTTTCTTGCCAATTTATTAAAGTATTATGGTAACTTAACCACTGCATTCCTAGGATAATTCCATACTGAGGAGCATGGATTACATCAAAGATTATTTTTTCTACATATTTGGTTTCTTGATTCCCCCCTTTACAGATCACAGACAAGTGGAAGGTCTGCAGAGTCACCGGACCTCCAGCTAGGAGTTTTCCATCTACAGCTTGTATTATTTCTGGGGTTTTCATCTTCTTACGTGGGATCCTCCATGTTTAAATCAATTGTGCTTCTATAAAATTACCAGTAGCCCCGGAATCTACTAAGGCTTTCTTTAGATAAGTCTTTTGTTTAACCAGTTCTTCTAGATCTAATCTTAAATGTCTTGACTCCAGTAAAACCTTTTTAGCATCTTGTGAAGGGTCCACGGTTACACCCAATAGCAACTCTTCCTTACACCCTGGGTTTTCTAGTTTTCTTGATTGATCTGTGCATTTGCTACAACCTTCTTGGTAGGGGTTTGTTTACCTTTTGGTTTTGCTGGACATTCTTTAGTGAAATGGCCCTTTCGACCACAGTACTGACATTGTCCGTTCTTTCTAAGTAGATCTTTCTCTTTTGTTAAGGGCCGCCTGATGGTCCCTATTTCCATTGGTTCATGATTGTTGTCTCCATGAACTTGTGATTCTCTATGCTCATGAACATGGCAGGAATTGTTCTCAGTCTTTCTGCGTGTTCCCCGTCATTCTGCAGGACGATGGTCTAATCTTAAAACAAGATTTATCAGATCTTGACAATACGTGGGTTGAGGATCAATCTGTGCAAGAATGTCTTTTAACTCATCTTTGAGTCCTTGATAAAACAGACTAATTGCCAGACTGTGCTTCAAGATTCAAGTAGCTGGAATGATTGCACGCTCTGCCGATCTGAACTGCAAGGGTTAATTGCCAAGAATGAATCGGGCACACTGTTGCAGATTCAACCATCAAGATTCAAATGCCTCAAAATGATTGCGCACTCTGCTGATCCGAACTACAAGAGTTAATTGCCAAGAATGAATTGCACACACTTTTGCCGATTAAACCATCAAGATTCAAATGCCTCAAAATGATTGCGCACTCTGCCGATCTGAACTGCAAGAGTTAATTGCCAAGAATTAATCGCGCGCACTGTTGCCGATTCAACCATCAAGATTCAAATACCTCAAAATGATCGCGCACTCTGCCGATCCGAACTGCAAGGGTTAATTGCCAAGAATGAATCGTGCTCACTGTTGCCGATTCAACCATCAAGATTCAAATGCCTCTAAATGATTGCGCACTCTGCCGATCCGACCTACAAGAGTTAATTATCAAGAATGAACCGCGCTCACTGTTGCCGATTCACCATCAAGATTTAAATGCCTCGAAATGATTGCGCACTCTGCTGATCCGAACTGCAAGGGTTAATTGCCAAGAATGAATTGTGCTCACTGTTGCCGATTCAACCATCAAGGTTCAAATGCCTTGAAATGATCACGCACTCTGCCGATCGCACACTGTTACTGTGCTGAGCACTCTCCCTCACTCCTCGTCACCCCCGTGGCCCCATCCCCTTTAACCAAAAACGATCATAAACAAGTTTATGATTGTTTTCTGGTAAAGATTTTGCAGCTGCTGGTGGGGGCAACTCTCCTCCGCCCAAACGGAGGAGCTGCCCCTGATAGGCTCATTCTTTGTGCAGATGTTAGTTGCTTCATTCAGGCCCTTGGTTCTTCCCCAAGTCAGGCACAAGTACAGTGAACCTGCCATGTTGCCAGGAGTACTCTGAGGCACCAGAGGAGAACCGAAGGTAAGAGTCATTGGGCCATATGTATGAAAATTGGAGCTTGCGAATCGCAAATAGTGATTTTTAAGAAATCGCTATTTCCGAGTCGCAATTGGCCATGTTACAATATTGCGATTCGGAAATAGCAATTCCTTAAAAATCGCTATTTGTGATTTGCAAGGCCCATTTACCGAATCGCAATTTGTATTTTCGCAATTTGCGATTTTTTTGCGATTCAGTAAAAAAATCTCAAATTGCGAGAAAGTTCGAGAAAGCACACCTGGAGGAGCCTGATGACATCACCAGCAGGAAATGAGTCATTCCAGGCAGGTTCAGGTGCCACACCCAAACCAGCATCCTGAGAGAGAGCAGCACAGCCACACAGAGCAGCACTCAGAAGGAGCAAGAACACCTGAGCAAGGATGGATACCCCAGGCCAAGCACAGGAGAAGGGTGAAAGGAAGCGCAAGCTGAAATTCAGTGAGCAGGAGCTTGAGGTGCTAACTGAGGAGGTGATCAGGAGCCATGACCGCCTGTTTGGAAAAAGCTCACTCCAGGTGCCTGAGAGTGAGAAGAGGAGACTGTGGTTGAACATACAGTCCAAAATCTGTGCAATTGGAATGGCACAGGGCTCCATTGAAGAGATCAAAGAAAGGTGGTATGACCTGCTGTCCCGTGCAAAGGAGAGGGTGGCAAGGAGACTTGCGGAGGCCAGGAGCACAGGAGGCGGTCCACCCACAGAGGCACCATCAACACCATTGGAGGACCTAGTGGAGTCCACACTCCTCCCTGAAGCTGTGGCTGGGGTCACAGAGATCGACACCTCCGGCACACCAAGTACCAGCCAAGGTAAGTGCAATATTGATTTGTAACCCTATATGTGTATGCACAAAAGCCCCTTAGGAATTAGCAAGTAATGTAAAACATTGTGAGAAGTAGTCCAGTCCACATCTTAGAAGCAGCACAACAATGCATTATGGGAGTGGCAGTCCACAACCCAGAACTGAAAGTAGCAGAACAATGTATTTAAGTAGAGTGACACCCAGAGGAACACAACACACACAACACCGTGTAGAGAAGTACCTGTACCTTTATTGCCATTGTCTGACCGAAAATGTAACATACATAACTGACAGGCTGCATATTGTTGTTGCAGGTGGGCCAGGCCCAGCAGCCACAGCTTCAGCACGGGTAGGCGAGACAGACACTCATCTGGCCTCAGATTCTAACATCAGTGGGTCCCTCAACATAGCGACTGTACGAAGCAGGCCCAGGGCACTGCCACTGCCAGAGCTCAGCAATGACTCCGATGAGCAGCAGGAAGGGCCAAGTACCCCATCAGCAACAGACAGGCGCAGCCAGATTCAGGAGGGCAGGTGTCATCCAACCACAGCACCATGCAGGATTGCGACAGATTCCTGGGCACAGCAGCATTAGGCAGGTGAGGGTCCCTCCTTATTTGGTGGCCTGGAAGCTGCTATGTTGCAGCAGCAGCGTCTACAAAATAAGCGGATCCTTGCATTAGATAAAAACCTGCGCAAACATAACCGCAACATGGCCTGCATCGCCAACTTGACTCCCTCAATAATAACATTGTACAGCTGTGTAAGGGACAGGTGCAGCCATCACAGGACACCAGAGACCTTACAAGTGCTGTCCGTGAACTCTGCCAGGAGCTGCGCCATGAGAGGGTGAGCCAGCGCAGACAGGAGCGCAGATTCCGTACCATGTTTGCCAGCTTCTGTCGTTCCTCTAACAGGATGGCAAATTCTACAGCACTGATTGCCCGTCGTGCAGTGGCTGCACAAGTAGAGGCAGCACACAGCAGCAGAGATGTTGTAAGTGGACTTGTGCAGATCACCAATGTGATTGAACACATTATGGGACCAAGATCAGCCACTCTGAGTGAGCTAGCACTGGGGTACACTGAGGACAGTTCCAGCCTCAGCAGTGTTGCCGTACCAGCAGCGGACACCAGACAGCGCAGTGCCAGGCACAGCACTGCCACTGAGGGTGACAATAGAGGTGCCAGTGACGTAACTGGGCACCCGAGTGGTGTGCGTGGGAGCAAAAAATGACTCTAGCTGCCATTGGACTGCTGTTGCCACTATGAAGTAATAGTGCATAACTCTGGTTCTTCATTGGTTTGCGTTCGTCCCATTACCTGTTTTTTGTTATTACTCACACGTACATTACCTGACTTAAGGTAATAAATTTATTTCACTACAGGTACAGTTGTCAGTGGATTTGTGTCATTAATACTCACGTCTGAAATGGTTGTGTGTGATGTCGGCACGCCTTTGCCTTCCCTCTGCTGCACTGGTCCTGTCTGCTGGCTGTAGAGGTGGTATGGGATCGTCATCCTCATCAGATTCAGATTCACATATTTCTACAGGTATGCACCTGGTGGTAGCTATATTGTGCAGGATTGCACAAGTAGCCACTATTCTACATGTAGTCTCTGGACTATACTGTAGTGCCCCTCCACTTTTGTGGAGGCACCGGAAGCGAGTCTTTAGCAGTCCAAATGTGCGCTCCACCACGTTGCGGGTTGCCCTGTGTGCTGCATTGTATCTCCGTTCAGCTGGTGTTGTAGGATTGAGGTAGGGCGTCATCATGTAGGTGCGCACTGCGTAAGCACTGTCTCCTGGAAGGGACAGAGGGTGTGATGAGTAACTGAGCCAACTGACATCCGTACGCCATCAATGTGCCAGTGTACAGAGGAACAATACCTAGTAGATATCCTTCTCCAAAATCCCCAGCTAGCAGTCTTGTGTGAATCCCGCTGTGGCGAAAGATTTACGAATCATGTGTGCTTCCTGGGTACCTGGCCACGAGATCAGTAATGATGTTGGAGGCATTGCATATCACCTGTATATTCATGGAATGTTGGTATTTCCTGTTGCGGTACACATACTCTGTGGTTGATGGTGGACAGATTGCCACATGTGTGCCATCTATGGCACCTGGGACGTGGGGGAACTGTGCTATCTGGTAAAACTATTTTTGTCTGCTGTTCCTGTGGGGTGTGAGGGAATCTGATGTACTGTTGTAGTTTGCTCAGCATGGCGTTGATGAATGCATTGAAAAATCTGGAGAGGGTACTCTGTGATACCCCTCCAGCTGCTGCTATGACCCCTTGATAGCTCCTTGATGCGAGTAGGTGGAGGGAGCATAATACCTGCACATGGGTGGGTATGCTGTCAGTCCTTAGTGTTCTGCGCTGCAGTATGGGTTGTGGCTCAGCTATCAGATCAAGTATCATGGCTGAGTTCAACCTATACCTCTCATATATTTCCTCCTCTGTCAGGTCAAAAAGTGTAATGCGCACTCTGAAAATGCGCTCCTGTCTCCTCCTCCCTCTCCTCAAACCTGCCAAGATCCTCATTCTCCTCGCCATGACGTGGAGTGCAGCCATTGTTGAAAAAAGTCTGAGGCATTCTGGGCCTCTTTATATAGGTTGCAACTGGTTACCACCTGGTTTGAGTTCATGGTATTTTGCATGTGCAAAATGCCATTCTGCGACAAATCGCAATTTGCGATTTTTTGATGCATTGAATTGCGACTTGGATTTTGCGACTCACAATGTGCGCCTCGCAATTTCCTAATGAAAATACTAAATCGCAAACTGCGACTCGCAAAACCAGGTCGCAACGCAAAAAATCTAAATTTTGCGATTTCTTATTTTTGGTCTGCGAATGCCTTTCATGCATCGCAAACCACTTTTTTGCACTCGCAAACGGACGATTTTTGCGATTGCACCGTTAGCGAGTGCAAAAATATTTCATACATCTGACCCATTATCCCATAGCTATGGGAACCATTTTAAAAGCAGCATTTTAGTTCTCAGACTAATATGAAAAGGAAAAGGTGCTAGAAGTAATCATCATGTCACAAAGGGAAAGCTCACATTAGTTATCTGATGTGTCCCATTATTCATCGGGAATCTATGCATTTCATGCAATGTATACAAGTTGTATCATCTAAATGCCATACTATTAAAATCACAGGCTGGAATAATGAATGGGGGTAGATGTAATTTAAGGAAGTTCCCTCAACTGCTGGAGCAGCTGACCTTCTAACAAGGGAACCATGTTCAGGCTTTTTCCTCGGCCCAACACGCTGCAATTCTAGGCAAATCACTTCATCTCCCTGTGCCTAAAAAGTGAAATGTAATGTGGTGTTTTGCGCCACACAAAAGTAACATCTTTAAAGGGTGATAAACGTGTTTCAACAGGGCAAGTGTGCTTTCATTTGCTATTCTGAAGTACTGTTCTTTTAAAGTGCTGAATGGCCGTGGTGTTGCTTTCTTGACGCTAAATCAGAGTGGTATCTCTGCAGAAGTTTCTTGTGGTTAATGAAATTTCCAATTTAGCATTGCATAGAACCGTTTCAAGCTGCACATTGATGTTTTTCTGAGGTAAGGGGGTAGCGTCAGTTTAAAACAAACACTCGCCTGATTTCCATATGTGTATAATTGTTAGAAGAAATAATTATACACTTGGGGCTTCATTAGCAAAAGTGAACTTGACTCGCAAGCATTTATTTGTGCTTATTCCTATGTGCCAAGTGCACGTTTATAAAACATAAGAGGCCATATTACTCTCGGCAGAGATGTTTCGTTGCTCCTTTCATGGAATGGAGATCCCCCAATTCCACAGGGTTACAAATATGCAAGTAAAAAGGCCCAATTGCTCCCTTGCCAGAAAGAACACGTTGGGCTATTTTCTCTCCTCTTTTTGGTGTGAACAATGCATACCATCTAGTGTTGTATGTGAATTAATGGGGAAAAAAAACAAAACTGAGAAATACACTGAAGGAAACCAAATCCTGGAAAACTTGTTGAAGAAGGGGTCCGATTTGAATAGAGTTCAGGCTTAGAATCTGAATTTTAGGGTTCAGAGATAGGTGGAGTGCTGAGGCTTTTTTAGGGACTTAGAGACTACAAATGGGTGGAATTTGGGTAGAGTAAGGGGTATTTGTTGTTCATGGATGAGTAAAGGCTAGGGATGGTAAGGTTTTTTAGGGTTAAGAGATGAGTTGAGTGTAGGGGTTTTAAGGGTTTTTTAGGGTACACGAATGGGATGTTAGGGATGGTGAGGTGCTTTAGGGTTAAGGGATGAGTTGAGTGTAGGGGTTTTAAGGGATTTTTAGGGTACACGGATGGGAGGTTTTTAGGGCTGGTGATGGTTTCCAAGGTTCAGTTATGGGTAGAAATTAGAAGGTTTTTTTTTCTTTACCACAGGATTGTAATAGTACAAAGGAAAGCTGTACAGACTTTATCACATATTGAGGTACACCACAATGGTTGTAATGAACATTAAGTGAAGCTGATAACTTGTCAAACCTTTGGGGGGAAACAATGCTTGGGAAAGGGAAACGGGGAGGAGAGTGAGGGAGATATAAAATTACAGAATTAAGGAGGGGCCTTGAGATTGAGGGTGTGTATTCGTGGACTGAGGGAAGCGTGTGCCGCCGTTTGGTGTATATCGTCCTGTAGACTGTCATGCCTGAGTGTTCTAATCAGTCCTGACATGTTGTTTCACTTTATGACAATAATGACGATAATCATGGTGCCTGGCAGTGTATCTACAGACTAGCAGTCAGTGTGTGGGCTGTTCGAACTATTTACTGGTTCAAATGCTGAATGCTGGCAGTCAAGTTAAGGCTTAAGAGAGAACATAGGGGACCGAAATTAACAGTCCACGCTAGGGTGTAGCGGCGGGTCATGCCCTGTGGCTTGCAGGACAGATAGTCCACAAATGGGATGATGGAGGACACTTGATAGGTTGGGATGGGGGTGAAGGAGGGAAAGGAAAAGAGAAGAAAAGGAAGGGAGAGAAGAGGGAAAAGGATAATAGGTAGGTGGGCAAGCAAGGGGATGCGTTCGTAGGTCAGAGGGTGAGGGGTATAATGAGGCTGTTGCTCAAGTTCTGCAGTACACTGCATGGGATGTGTGTGGGGGAGCTTAGTGGCTGCAGAAGAGAGTTGTTTTTTTCTCTAGAGAGGTATGCTTATATGGTGGGGGAGGGGAGAGGGAGACTGGCTGGGAAGGGGGTGGGAGGGGAGGAAAATCGGTGTGGCGTAGAGGTGCAGTGATGGTGAGCCGGGCCAGAGAGCACTCACTGAATAGGGGAGGGGTGGGAAGAGTTGCAAAAGGGGAGAGGATATGGGCTTGGAGAAAGGGGGAGGAATGTTGATGTCCCACCTGTGGCAGCAGTGGCAGGGAAAGATAAAGATGAAGAGTAAAGGTGGTCAATGAAAAGTGAGTTATGAAGGCCCTGTGAGGAAGGAGGACCACACCTGGTTAAATAGGGCTTCCTGGTCCTGTAAATTATTGATAACGCGTTCATGTGCGGCTATTCAAATCATTGCCACAATCCACTCTTCGGGGGCAGGGTAAACAGTTGACCTTCAGTGCCGGAGGATGCAGATCTTTGCTGTTGCTAGCGCTGTATGCAGAAATCTCTGTTGTGGTTGTGACAAGGTGGGGAGAGGCCCCATATCATGTAAGAGTGTGAGCGAGGGTGTAAGCGGTGACTGGAGTGGTATAGATTTGTTTGCTGTGGAGCTCACTGCTTCCCATAGGGGCTGGATCGATGGACTTTCACATGTGATATCGGGTCTCCAAATATCGCCAGCAGTTCGCATTTGTTAGGAGTCCTGCTCTGTGCAATTTCAGAGGAGTCCAGTACCAGTTGTGGATTATCTTAAAGAGATAGAATTTCAGTCGGGTTTCTCGAGTGCCTCTGTCTAGGGCGTCTAGGATGTCTGACCAGTCTTCAGCGGTATAGTCTGTCTGCAGCTGGGCTTGCCATTTAGAGCATAGCGTTTCAAGGAGGGGTTGTGATTAGAGATGTCGTGTAATTACTTCATATAGGCCTGCCATTATGCCTTTGTGGTGACCCCATGTATTAAGATAGGTAACCACAGGCGAGGTCTTGAGCTCCCAGGGGTTGGTACCCATATATTGTTGGAGACAGTGCTTGAGTTGCAGGTAACGCCATTCTTGCCTTGGATGGAGATTGTACTCCTCAAGTAGTTTATCAAATGGCTTGGGTATTCCCTCTTCGATAACCTGAGCTATGCAGTGAATACCAGCCAGGCTTCATTGTGGCCAACTGAGGGCAGTTCCCCCTATCCGCAGACTGTTATTTCTCCATTTGGGGGCCTGGGCATGTAAAAGGGATGTTTTCCTAGTAGGCAGTGTTCCCTGCACCATCCTGCACACATCGCCGTTAGGATCGGGTTGGCTGGGCTGATCGGTGAGGAGCCATTACAGTACAGGCCACTAAGACCACAACGATGGGAGAGCAGCAGTTTCTCTGTGGTCACCCATTGTGGTTGTTCCGGGGACCCGGGTAACATGTATGCCAGTTGGATAGATGGAGAGCAATGGAATAATGTTCCACTGAGGGAAGTCCTAGGCCCCCGCAGGAGCGATATGCTGTTATCTTTGGCTGCGTTAGTCATGGGCGTGTATAACCCCACACTAAAGCTCCCAGCGCTGCGTCTATCGGGCAGAGGGTTGATATGGGCACCTGAAGGGGAAGCATACCAAGAATGTAGGTAAAACGCGAGAGCGTGACCATTCTTACTGCCTGTACTCTACCCCACATGGAGAGGCCCAATAGTGACCACTTTGCGAAGTCCAGTGTCATGCGAGCTGCAAGAGGGTCCATATTACCTGCTACCATATGTTCTAAACCCCGGTTGACAAGTGTTCCCAGGTATTTGAGGCAGTTCGGGGTCCAGCGGAACAGAAATCCATGTATTGTGGATCTCGTCGTCATTAGTGAGTGGGGCAGCGCTTCGCTCTTGTCCCAGTTCACCTGATAGCTGGATAGAATTGCAAACCCATCTATGATCTTTAGTAAACTCAGCAGGGATCTCATCTGGTCAGTCAGGGTGAGTAACATGTCATCAGCATATAGGTATATTGTTGAGGTCCCTACTGTCAGGGGTATTTATGTAATCTGCTGGGAGTGGCAGATAGTAGACACAAGGGGCTCCATCGCTAGCAACAACAAAAGCGGCAAAACAGGACAACCCTGCCGCATCCCCCTACAAATTGGGAAGGGGTCTGATATAAAGTTCCCACAGTTGACCTGCGCCATGGAGTGGTCATAGAGCAGGCGGACTTTGGCAATGAATTGATCTTCCAGTCCGAATTTTGCCAGAGTGGCGAACAGATAGGGCCATTCAATACGGTCAAACGCCTTCCCAGCGTCTAGGGACTGGGCAAGAGCCTCTTCCAGCATGTTCCTGGATTCCCACAGGTTATGGCAAAAGGTACACAAGTGGCTCCTTGAAGTGCGTCCTGGTGCAAACCCCCCTGAGTGTGGTGGATCAAGGACGAGACAACTTTACGCAGGTGGGTCGCCAAAACGATGTTCAATATCTTGATATCACTGTTCAGGAGAGATATGGGCTGATAACTGCCACAGAGCAGTGGGTTTCGTCCTGGTTTTGGAATGACAGCTATCATTGCTCTATTGGATATTGCACCTAGAGAGCCTTCTTGACATGCCTCACTGAGTGCCTCGTGTACGGCGCTAACTGCCTTTTCCCCGCCCCACTTATAAAATTCCACAGGGAGACCATCTACACCTGGCACTTTATGGTAGGGAGGATTGGAGATGGCTAGCACTATTTCTGCCCTACTTAACTCTCCATCAAGGAGGGCGTGGCCGTCAGCCAAGAGGCAGGGCAGGTTAGTGTTATTTAGGAAGGCCTCTATTTGGGCAGAGTCAGACACCGAGTCCGGGTTGTATAAATGTTGATAAAAAGTCACGAATTCATTAACAATGTCCTGCGGATAGGTGAGTATCTCCCAATTAGAGGATGTGATAGCTGGGATGGCTAGGACAGCCTCTCTTTGACGGAGCTGTGCCGCTAACGGTCGTCCAGCCTTCTCTCCTTGCTCATAGTGCCGTCCTGCCAGGTGTTGCAGCGCATATTCGGCTTGAGACATGTAGAGCTCGTTGTGTGCCATAGGGGTGCGTTCCAGGGAGCTGCGCATAGAAAGAGATATTTTTATGGTTTACTGTCGCGTGAGATGTTGTATGTCATCCTCTAGGGTCTTCTGACAAGCTTTCCTGTCCCTATTGGCTAGTGCTGCATCTCGCATCATTTGGCCTCCTAGGGTCGCTTTTGCTGCAGCCCATAGGACCCTCTTGGAGGCAACAGTGGCAAAATTGTCACACATGTAAGTGGACATATGGGTCTGCAGGTGCACTTTGTCCTGGTAGCGTTGAACAGTAAAGCACCATGGTTTGCAGCCTTTGATACGTCAGACCTAATTGGATTAGTAGCTAAATCGGAGAGTGGTCTGAAAGACCACATTCCAGTATGTGAGTGTCACTATACTGTGCAACACTAGAAAGTAGTCCAATTGGGATTGAGTACTGTGTACAGGCGACAGGAAAGTATATTCCTTGTCGGTTGGGTATGTAAGCCTCCAGTAGTCCACTAGTCCAGTATCTGCCATCATGTCAGTTAGGAGAACTCTGTCGTGATGATTACTAACATCGAGAGGACCTGTCCTGTCCAATACTGCATCTCTGGCCAGGTTCCAGTATCCCACTATTATATAGTGAGTTGCTCCTATTTCAGCCAGAAGGTGGTTGATTTGTAAGAAAAACAATCTTTTAGGACCAGTTGGTGTGTATACGGAACCCACACAAATTAAGGAGTCTCCCATCTTTAATTTGGCAAACACATAGCTCCCCTCTTGGTTAACCCATGATTTAATGACAGATATGGGCAGCATCTTCCGGAGCAATATCGCAACCCCGCATTCCTGTGGGACGTCACTCCGCGACTCCTGTTGCTTAGGGCAACAGCTGAAGAGTACCTTTCCCACCCAGTCTCGGAGTAGTTTACTGGATTCTACTCTGTCAAGCTGTGTCTCTTGGAGAAGAGCTATGTCAACCCGTTTGGATTGAAGGTAGGACAATATTTTCTTTCATTTTACAAAGTATGTCAGGCCTTTAACATTCCAGGAGACAATCTGTAATGGGTGGGCCACGTTGGAGACAGGGCCAGCCATGGGCGAACCAAAGAAAGAAATAAAAGAGGGGGAGGGAAGGGCAATTGGACCAAGATAAACTATGCAGGTAGAGGGGGGGAGGCTTAGTGAAGGGCAATGCAGGCAGTAACGAGGAGGGTTAGGGCAAGGGAGATTGACAGGCGTTAGACCACCCACTGTGGGGGGTATGTGGAGGTATACAGGGGAGGGCAGAGATAGAGGGGAGGAGGGGAAGATAGTGTGGGTGGGATAGAGAGAGAGGGAGGAGAAGAAGAACAGAGAGAGAGAGAAAGAGAGAGAAGAAAGAGTGAAAGAAAGAAGAAAAGCAGTGGTGGGTAAGTGAAGGAAGCAAAGGAGCAAAGCCCAAGGGACCGGATCTGTGGACTGCGGGTCCAAACCTATGGGGCTCACACACTCAGATAAATGGGCCTCAGCCAGGGGCAGGGTACACACGGCCCACCACCGTGGAAATATTGCGGGAGAATAGTCTTCAAGGTTGAGCGTAGCGTTGGAGGACCAGAGAGGGATGGCCCGTCAAGAAGGGGCGAACCGCTGTCTCGATCAATTACTTCCAGGGCAGGAACAGGCAGGGGAGGGAGAGGAATGATAGCAGTGATACCAGTGAATTGCATGGTTGCAATGGTTGTGATAGGGCTAGTGAGGGTTTGGTCTTCCTAGGGCCATTGGTAGTATGAGCTGACGGCGTGTCAATGGGGGTGTATTGCTGTAATGCATTGTGCTCTTTAGCGGCCTGTGTTTTGGTCTTCAGTGTGTCTGTGGTCCTTACGTCATGCCTAGGGGCATGCCATTCACGCGTGTCACGATACTGTGTATGGATAGCAATGCTCCTCTGCTATAGCAGCAGCGTGGGCCTAAAAGGTCATCAGGGCGGTGGTCTCCTCCACGGAGGTTGGGGGGTGGTAAGTAGGGGAGAGAGTATGTCAGGAAGCCACTAAAATGAAGCAGCCTCATACATAAAGCATCAAACAGTAGTATACTGTACATGCGTATATACATACATAGCCGGCATGTAAGGCAAGATCGAAACCTGGTTATTACACGCTTAGGATGTAATGAAAGATACCACAATATTATAACATTATAACATCAACATGCGTTCAGATACTCATCTGTCTGCCAATTTAGTGTCGAGCTCTCTGGTCCCTAGGCATGACTCTGGGTCCTCGGGCATCTCACGTCGCGGCTGCAATTTCAGGTGGAAGTTGAGATGGGCTTCAGGAGAGAACGATATTTGTCTCTGTCTGATAGCTGTGTGTGGAGCGCCACTGCTTGTAGTACCTGCCCCCTGTCATGCGTCCTTGCGAGTTTCTCTAGGTCTCTGCCTCTGAGACGGTGGTCTGATTCGCACCGGTCTGTTCCTCCCTGGGTGGTTGGTGGAGGTGATGCACTTCGGTTGTCACTAGGTGGTCTCTGTGGCTGGCCTGGGGTAGTTCTGTCCATGGATTGGGGCTATGGACTGTCCAGGAAAAGTCGCAGATCCTCTACATCATAGAAGTCTTAGATATGCCGTTTTTGGTGACCCACAGTCTCACTGGTTCCAAGAGACCATATTTCACTTCCAGTTGGCACATCCGGGGTCTGAGAGCCAGGAACACTTTCCGACGGTCGTTGGTCTCCTTTGAAAAGTCAGCCATTACACTGGTCTCGTATCCTTCCGCACTGAAGGGTCCATGCGCTCGGGCAACTAAGAGGAGTTGACGGGCCTGCCCATGTCTCAGGAGACCAGTAATGATCGGACGGTGCCTGGAGGTTCCATCCTGTCTCTTTGGACCCAGTCGGTGCAATCTCTGAAATTCCAATGGTGGGTCAAAGGTTAAGTCAGTCAGTTTGGGGAGGACAGCCCTAAGAAATTATGGAGTGTCTATACCTTCTGCATGTTCCGGGAATCAAAAAAGCAGACGTTGTCCCTGCGGCTCCTGTCTTCCAAGACTGTTAGCTTACTACGGAGGTAAAAAAGGTCCTTGTCCCTGTCTTGAGCAGTATGAATATAGTCCTCCATGGTCATCATATGATGTTCCAGAACTCTTACTCGCAACTGGAATCCTGCTATATTTAAGCAAATGGATTTTGTCTCCGTTGTCAACAAGGTTATAGCAGTGTCCTTTCTCTCAAGTCTGCGGCACACAGCTGTGATCTCCTGAGGTATGCATTCCGTGGTCGTTACCTACTCCGAGTCGGTCATGGTGTGGGACTGTATGGGCGGGTGTGGTCCTGCGGCGGGGGACGTGTGTCTTGAAAGTTGGAGGGCTTCAGAAAAGAGTAGTTGTCTTGCTGGCTTGCCTGAGGATTTACCTGTTGTTATGCCACCGGGCATCGCAGGAATTTTGACGTGGATACAGCCCTCAGAGTCTGAGGTTTAAGGTCAGGGGGCATGCCCCACCCGAACTTCTCCACATTGCAGTGTTGATGGGGGTAGACAATGTATAGGCAAGGTGAGGGGTGGCCCTCTTGTCAACCACAAAGGTAGACACAACACAGTCTATGGTCCGAGGCTATCTGGGGCAATGAGAGCGCTTGAGGGAGAATCAGATATGGAGCCTCTCGTCAAGACCACGTCTTTACAGCCGATCTGCACAGGTAAAGGGCAGGCGTCCCCAGTACGGGCAGGATATAGAGAAGCACTGCTGATACTGACGGTGTAATGAGATGTGGGGCGAGGCGAAGTAGAGTGTTATGGGGTAACTTAATACCTGGTGCTGGCATCCCTACGTGCCTTTCGCTCCTCAAGCGGTCTGCCACGCAAGTTTGTCACCTCAGAACCTCCTAAAGTGCAGAGGAAGTGGGTACGTTTGACCATTTGCCGCCGTCCGCAGCAGTAGTATAGCGAATGTGACTCCTCTCACAAGGGCTGCCTCCACCTCCACCTGATCCACATCCCTGAGTAGTGTGGTACTGAAAAAGAACCAATGGTGCTGCTTTAGGCAGAAACAACTAGTAGCAGCAGCCAAACGGCAGATGGAAAGGACCAGGGCGGAGGGGTCCCTAATATAGATGAAGAGGGTGGGGATTCCCTCCTTCCATGGTTGCAGTCTAATATCAGATGGGCGCAGGGGGCAGAGCCCGGTCCATCTCTCGGGTGCTGCAATGCCACCATCTTGCCTCCGCGGTCGCGCGCTGTCTTCAATGCAAATCGCAGCCTCCTGCACTCTGACAGGCCTCCTATTCACGCCTCTCTCCTGGTGCCGTGTGGCGTGCCCCTCTCTTGGTCACCCAGGTGGACTCCGGGATTAGGAGGCCTCTCTAGGGTTAGGTGGGAGAATGCATGTTATCCGTATTGCCCTCACTTCCAATGCCGCTGTCCTGCCTCACGATCTGCTTTCACTGTGGGTCGAGCCTCCTTGCCTTCCAGCAGGCCTCCTCCCAGCACCTCCATCTCGGTGCCGTGTGACTTGCCCCTTTCTCAGCCCCCCAAGCGGAGTAAGGGATTAGGGGGATTTCTCGGGCTCAAGTTAAAGAATGTATGTCGTCCGTAGCGCCCTCGCCCCTGACCAAAGACCACCGCCTCGTGGAGCTCCCAGTGTAGGCGGCCATCTTCTCCCGTCGCCAGACCAGGCCCCCGTGGTGAAGGATTTATAAAGTTCAGGAATGAGTGGAGTTTAGGGCTGTTGAATGCTTTTTGGGTCATGAATTTCAAGTTTATTGTTGGTGTAGAATTCCTCAAGGGTTTTCAGTATGATCTTCCATATTCAATCAGATCTTCAAAAATAACCTATAGTCAGTGGAAATGCCTTTCCAGTTGACACTTCTACAGTACATTGATGATTGGCACGATTACCTTACTGAACCAGTTGGGAAAGAATGGTCATAAAGTGTCTCCACTTAAATTGCAATACTGTCAGAAATAAGTGAAAAACTTGGGCCACCAGATTGAGAAGGGAATAAGGAAGATATCCAGGGAAAGGGTCACAGCTGTATTGAAGATGAATCCCCCAGCCACATAGAGAGATGTCAGGATGTTTTTAGGGATGGTGGGCTACTGTTGCCAATGGATTACCAACTTTTCAGTCATTTGCAAGCCATTGCAGAATCAGACCCATGAGGAAGTCACTGTTCCCCTGGTATTAGATCAGGATTGTATCAAAGCATTTTCTGAATTGAGAGAGAGTTTGTGCAAAGCTTCTGCTTTGACAATGCCTGACTACACTAAGGCCCTCATTCCTACTCTGGTGGGCGGCGGTCGCCGCCCGTCAGGCACGAACCGCCATATGGCTGCTCCGCGGTCGAAAGACCGCTGGGGCCATTCCGACCTTCCCGCTGGGCCGGCGGGCGCTAACATTGTTAGCGCCCGCCGGCCCAGCGGGAAAGCGGCCTGCAACACTGAAGCCGGCTCCGAATGGAGCCGGCGGTGTTGCAAGTGTGCGACGGGTGCAGTTGCACCCGTCGCGCTTTTCACTGTCTGCTACGCAGACAGTGAAAAGCATACTGGGGCCCTGTTAGGGGGCCCCTGCACTGCCCATGCCAGTGGCATGGGCAGTGCAGGGGCCCCCAGGGGCCCCAGGATACCCGTTCCCGCCAGCCTGTTCCTGGCGGTGAAAACCGCCAGAAACAGGCTGGCGGGAAGGGGGTCAGAATCCCCAGGGCAGCGCTGCTTGCAGCGCTGCCCTGGCGGATTCACCCAGCCGGGGGAAATCCGGCGGGAAACCGACGGACCCGGTTTTCTGACCGCGGCTTTACCGCCGCGGTCAGAATGGGCCAGGAAGCACCGCCAGCCTGTTGGCAGTGCTTCCGTCATTCGCGGCCCTGGCGGTTTTTACCGCCAGGGTCGGAATGACTCCCTAAGTCCTTTATGTTGTTTTGTCATGAGTGTGATGCATGTTCTTTGTCTCTTGGCTCAAGTCCATGGAGGTTCAAACCACCCAGTAACATATCTTTCCCTACTTTGGACCCAGTTGCAGTAGTTTTACCATGCTGTTTGTTTGCAGTTGCAGAGGTTGGACAGAGCCTCACACAGTGTGAAGGCATTGTGATGGGACATCCCTTGACTATTATGGTCCCTTACTCCATTGAAGTTTTACTTACAAGGACCAAGATGCAGTACTTGACTGGTGCCAGATTGACTCACTATGAGACGAGCATCTTGGGGCCACCTAATGTGTCACTGAAAAGATGTACAGTGCTTAACCCGGCAACCTTACTCCCAAATCAAAATGTAGAAATTGAAAAATTGGATAATATTGAGCATGATTGTCTTGAAGTAACTGATCTGTGCACAAAACTGAGACCTGATATTAGAGACACCTGATTAGAAGAAAATGGCCAAATTATCTTTGTTGATGGTTCCTGTCTAAGGGACAATACGGGAATACTAAAAGCAGGATATGCTGTGTGCACAATTTCTGGTATACTTGAAGGGTCCTAGCTTTGAGTAGTATTTTCTACCTAAGTAGCAAAACTGGTAGCCCTTACTAGAGTGTGCCATGTCTCTGTGCAGCTTAAAGTTACAATTTATTCGGATAGCCAGTGTGGATTTGGAATAGTGCATAATTTTGGCCAGTTTTGGTCACAGAGAGGTTTCCTGACCTCTTCTGGTTCACCAGTAAGAAATGGTGAGAGAATTCAAGAGTTGTTGCAAGCTATCGAAATGCTGGAAAAGATTGCTGTGGTGAAATGCAATGCACATCTGAAATCGCAAGATTTTGTGTCAATGGGAAATAGAAATGTGGATCAAGTTGCAAGATTTTGCGCATTGAACTGTATTTCATTTAAGGATAAGTGGGGATTTTTACCTGAAGAAGATGAACCATGTCCAAGTTATGCATTACATGTTATAGATACATTGGAAGAACTGATAACACTGCAAAACAATGTTGGCAGGGAGCAAAACGGGCATGGGGCAAAATGAAATGCGTACAGTGACAGGATAAACTGTGGGTTTCAAAGAGGGTAAGTTGGTTTTGCCGAACAGTTTGTTTACTCAAATGGCTAAATATTATCATGGTCAAGCGCATTTTGGGAGGGATGCCATGATTCACCAGTTCAAACAGAATTGGTTCAATCTGACGTTTAGACAACTTGTTGAAGAAGTTTGGCATTTTTGTGTCATTTGTCAACAAACGAATGCGGGAAAAGGGACAGTGATCAGTTTGAACGACATTGCAAGATCAGGAGGTCCATTCAGCAGAATGGATGCTTGTGTGTGGAAGATTGAGGCATGTGTTGATGACTGTATGTATCTTTAGTCACTGGATTGAAGCTTTTCCTACACAAAGAAATGACAGCCTCACAGTATCGAAACTACTGCTTAGGGAACCACGTTTTGGGTTTCCGATCTCTTTAGAATCAGATAGAGGAAGTCCCTCCAACAATGAAGTAATTAAATTACTATGTTCAGCCTTAAGCATTGAGCAGAAGTGACTTTGTAGTTACCACCCTGAAGCATAAGGACTTGTGGAACAGTTGAATTGTACCTGGAAATCAAGAATGGCAAAAATATGTGTGTCCATGAATCTGAAATGGCCAGATGAACTACTGATAGTTCTGATGGCATGAGAAACACACCATACAGGACGACAGGATTGTCACTGCATGAGATCCTCATGGGCAGAGCAATGAGGCTGCCAGTGGTTTCTGCAAGTGCTCTTGTGAACATAACAGATCATATGGTGTTGGACTACTACAAAGGTCTCGCTGATGTGGTTTGCTCTTTCTCTCATCAGGTGGAAGCCACCACACTGCAACTGTCTCAAGATCAAACAAAGAACATGAGAGCTGGTGACTGGGTTGTGATCCGAAAACAAGTGAGGAAGACGTGTTTGGAGCCTCGGTTGAAAGGCCCTTTCCAGGTAGTTCAAATCACTACCATAGCTGTGAAGTGCGCTAAAGTTCCAAACTGGATCCACACAAGCCATACGAGAAAAGTGGCATGACCCTGGACACCGAAGAAGAATTGTTGAGAGTGGCAACAACAAACAGATAATCCTCAGAGCCCGAAATGGAAGATAGAGGAACTGAGACCGGATCTGAGCACATCGAAAACAGTTTAGTCACTCCTGTGAAAGATGAAAGAGAAGAGATAGAGGAGAGTGACAGTGAGCCTATCTCAATTGAGGCAGCAGGAGAGTCTAGTCAGAGGAGGGCTCTCCCAGAAGTAGACAGTTTTGAGAGATAAGCAGAGCAAACACCATATCCCGAAGGGGAAGGAGTTGAGGCAGATCAACGCCAATGTGGTCTGTCTTCTCCTGAACCAGTCGCAGGTACATCAAGAGAAAATCCTGCAGAGCAAAAAGAAGTTTCAAGTTCAACACTAAGAAGAGCATTGCTCAAGGGTCCACTGAAAGGAGACAAGTCGCAGGAGTCCCAATCATAGAGAAAGGAAGCAATTGGTGTGACAACAATTGAGGAGGAAGTAGATATGACAAGAAGAGAGGATCTGAGTGAAGGAGAATTGGATGGAGATTGAAAGTTGAAGAGAAAGAGAATAGCAAGTCGAAGATACGCTGGTCCTGAATGGGTGTATGCAACAACAGATGAATGGAAAATATATTTTTTCTCTTTTTGTTTTGATTGAGACATTCCAGGTCAATATTTTGGCTTTTGAAGGAAGGCAATGAACATGACTGTTGAAACTACAAATTCAGAAAGATACAAAGAAAAGAGACTGTTGAAAGTAACCAAAAAGACTTTTGCAAACCAGATTTGACAAGCTGCTAAACCAATTTTGACAACCTTACCGATTTGGACAAAGGGTCCTGGAAGTGAGACTGAAAGCTGTAAACTAAATGCTGTAAATAACGACTGAAAGAAGGTTGAAGATTTTTTATTTTGCTGCATAGTTACTGTTTTTCTCTTCGACTTTCTGATTCTTTACAGAGCATGAGTAACCTTAGCCAGCAGGGTAGAAAGATAGGTGCTGTAAATATATGAGTAATGGTTTGCTTATTGTATGCGTGATATTGTGCTTGATATTGACCATGGGAATGACTGTTCTTGACAAGAGTAAAGCCAACCATACTTCAGCTTTAGAGACAACTACTGCATCAACGGAAATAGAGAAGTTCAGGTTAGATGAGAAGTGTTGGACTTTTGCTTATGCAGGGTCATCCCCAGTCTTTTTGCCTCCTGCCTCCTATTTTTTTCTGACCTGTTGCTGTTAGCTTTTCAACTCTGGGCACTTTACCACTGCTAACCAGTGCTAAAGTGCATATGATCTCCGTGTAAATTGTATGTAATTGGTTTATCCATGATTGGCATATTTGATTTACTAGTAAGTCCCTAGTAAGGTGCACTAGAGGTGCCAGGGCCTGTAAATCAAATGCTAGTAGTGGGCCTGCAGCACTGGTTGTGCCACCCACATAAGTAGCTCTGTAATCATGTCCCAGACCTGCCACTGTAGTGTCTGCAAGTGTATTTTTACACTGTAAATTCGACTTGGCAAGTGTACCCACTTGCCAGGCCTAAACCTTCCCTTTTCGTACATGTAAGGCACCCCTAAGGTAGGCCCTGGGTAGCCCCAAGGACAGGGTGCAGTGTATGGATAAGGTAGGACATATAGTAATGTGGTTTATATGTCCTGACAGTGAAATACTGCCAACTTCGTTTTTCACTGTTGCAAGGCCTGTCTCTCTCATAGGATAACATGGGGGCTACCTTTAAATATGATTAAAGTGTAGATTCCCCTAGAGAGTAGATGGACATATGGAGTTTGGGGTCCCTGAACTCACAATTTAAAAATACATCTTTTAGTAAAGTTGATTTTAAGATTGTGCGTTTGCAAATGCCACTTTTAGAAAGTGAGCATTTTCTTGCTTAAACCATTCTGTGACTCTGCCTTATTTGTGGATTCCCTGTCTGGGTCAGTTTGACAGTTGGGTTGTTTTTCACCTCGCACTAGACAGTGACACAAAGGGGGCTGGGGTGTAACCTGCATTTCCTGATTAGCCATCTCTGCTAGGAGGGAGGGGTGGAGTGGTCACTCTCATCTGAAAGGACTGTGCCTGCCTCTGACAATGCCGGCTCCAACCCCCTGCTGTGTGTCTGATGCCTTGCCTGGGCAAGGCAGGATTTCACAAGTAGGTGTGAGTCCCCTTTGAAGAAAGGTGACTTCAAAGACTAAAATGGGTATAAGAAGGGCACCCAAATCTACAGACTAGAGAAAGACTTCTGGAACCAAGAGGAACCTCTGCCTGGAGAAGAGCTGATAGCTGAGGAAGAAGTGCTGCCCTGCCTGTGACTGTGCTTTGTGGAGCTTTCCTGCAGTGCTGCTTCTGCCAGAGTAAGGGGGCAAAGACTGGACTTTGTGTGCCTTCCATCTTGTGAAGAAATCTCCAAGGGCTTGAGTTAGAGCTTTCCTCCTGTTGTTTGAAGTCTCAGGGACAGCAAAGACTTCTCTCTGCCAGCACCTGGAATCTCTGGAGAGACTCCTGCCCCGACAAGTGGTGCCCTATCCAGTCCCTGGGCTCTTGAAAGGAAAGCTGGTGGAATCCAAGGAAATCGACTTCGGACGACTTTGGACCGATGCTGCTGCTGAATCCGGTAACGCCGCCTGCACCTGACGCCGTGACCTTCGCTGGAACGCGACGCTCTTCGCAGGCCTGACGCCGCAGCAGCCCCGCTGAAGTCCGTGACTCCGTGGAAGTCGCCGCACCACGTCGCGACCGACGCCGCTCGAAGTGCACGGATTCAACGTTTCGCACAGACGCCGCGATTCCTGACTTCGCGCATCAGCTTGTTTTCACTCTTCACCAAAGGTACTGTACTTGGGGGTCTACACGACTCCGTGTCCGGCGCCGCTGGTGTCGGCTTGTTGGGAACGACTCCGTCACGACGTTGTGTTAACATCTCATCAAAGCATTTTTGTTTCTAAGCAGCATTTTTTAAGTTTAATGTTAAAAAATTCATAACTGGACTTGTGTATGTCGGATTTATGTTGTTTTGGTCTTGTTTTGTTTAGATAAATATTTCCTATTTTTCTAAACTGGTGTTGTGTCATTTTGTAGTGTTTTCATGAAGTTACTGTGTGTGTTGGTACAAATACTTTACACCTAGCGCTCTGAAGTTAAGCCTACTGCTCTGCCAAGCTACCAAGGGGGTAAGCAGGGGTTAGCTGAGGGTGGTTCTCTTTTACCCTGACTAGAGTGAGGGTCCTTGCTTGAACAGGGGGTAACCTGACTGTCAACCAAAGACCCCATTTCTAACAAGAAGTTTCTGCATGTAGGCAATACAGAAAGAGAACTTTCTTGTATCGCTTATTGAGTGAGTATGTTGGGACGATGGATGCGAGAGATTGTTATGTGTGCATGCAGATTCCTTCATCAGTTAAAAGAGTTACCTATCATAGTTTGCCCCTCACTTATGGGATAAGTTGTAGTCTGTTACTAACAAGATTCTATAACCAGGAGTACATTCAGAATTTCTATTCTAACGATAACGTTGTGTTTTCGATTTTTCCCATAATTAAGTACCTGAGAAGAGTAGGTAAGCAGAATAATATAGAATTAGTGAGAGGATTCCCTGAGCCTACTTTAACTTTTGGCACGGCATATGCTCACAAATATAACTTGACATACTTGCTTACACCATTAGAAAAGAGCTTCTTAAATCAGACAGATGACAGAAGAAAGGCGTTAAAGGAGAAGTTAGAAAAGGGTTTAGAGAAAAGGACTTTTAGAAACGATTACGCATTTAGTGAAATAAAAACACAAGATAAATTAGCTTTAGATGTGCAAAACGTCAGAAAGCTTTGTGTATACAGGCCTAAATCAAGTACTGACACTTTGTTTGTAGGAACAAGTGAATGTAGACGTGTTTTTGTTTCAAAGTAATTGGACATTTATGTCGAATGGACAGCATCTAGCGATTCCTGGTATATATTACATCTGTAGGCAAAATGCTTATTACCGTATTCCAAGAGGATGGTATGGCACATGTTACTTGGTGATAGTTTTCCCAAAGATATTCCAACTTGATGACTTGAAAAGATTACCAAAAATTACTGAGTTACATTACATTAAACAATAGAGAGAGTCTCCTTCTGGTATAGTGGGAGATATATTTGTGCAATGATTCCTTCAGTAGCAGTTGTTCTGAATTCTGGAAAGATTTGGAAGTTGTCTACTATTGTGGATAATATGTTGACAAATTCTTCAGGAGCCATGATCCTAATGGATACAGAAATGGATGCGGTAAGATCTATGACTCTTTAGAACCACCTTGCGTTAGATATTCTTTTAGCAAAGGATTGTGGAGTTTGCAAAATGCTTAATTCGAAGCATTGCTGCTCTTATATTCCTGATAATAGCAAAGAAATTAGAAGCTTACTTACTAATCTGACTAATGAAAGTGCTGATTTTAAAAGAATTGTAAGAACCAAGTGTTTGGGATAAATTGGAAAGGATTTGCCTCAGTGAGACATTGTCTCAGCAACATTGGAAAATGGATAATATTGAAAATAACACAAGGTATATTGATTATTCTAACTTGCATAATTAGAGTATGGGGAATATGTAAATTGTGTTGCATGATTAAATTAAAGAAAATTAAAAATGATCCAAGGAAGGAAGAAATGAATAGGGAAAATTTGTTTAGGGAAACTTCGAAGAGGGAACAAAGACTAAGGGCCTGATTCAGACCTTGGCGGGCGGCCGAGGCCGCCCGCCAAGGTCCCGCCGACAAATGACCGCACCGCGGTCAAAAGACCGCGGCGGCCATTCATACATTTCCGCTGGGCCGGCGGGCGCTCTCCAAAAGAGCGCCCGCCGGCCCAGCGGAAATGCCCCTGCAACGAGGATGCCGGCTCCGAATGGAGCCGGCGGAGTTGCAGGGGTGCGACGGGTGCAGTGGCACCCGTCGCGTATTTCAGTGTCTGCATAGCAGACACTGAAATACTTTGTGGGGCCCTCTTATGGGGGCCCCTGCAGTGCCCATGCCATTGGTATGGGCACTGCAGGGGCCCCCAGGGGCCCCGCGGCACCCCCTCCGATGGCGGTAGGGGGTGTCAGAATCCCCGCCGCCATGGAGGATTCTGCAGGGCAGCGGGAAACCGGCGGGAGACCGCCGGTTTCCCGCATCTGACCGCGGCCGAACCGCCGCGGTCAGAATGCCCTGCGGGGCACCGCCGGTCTGTCCCCCTAAGTCCTTCATTACAATCCTGGTGGTAAATGCTGCCTACCGCCATTCTGATGGCCGCCAACATACCGTGTAGTCTGCCATGGCTATTATGACCCACACTGAGAATTCCGCCACTATACAGACACACACACAAGTCCGCCAGCCCAAAGGTCAGTGATGAACTGGTGATAACAAACCCCACACCGTTACGCCAACAGGAAGGCACCCACAGTATCACGACCTACGAATTACCGCAGCAGTCTTTCAATTGCGGTAAACCATTGGTAGTGCACACCGCTGCGCTCAAAATACACACACACACTAACAAAACTATACCACATTGGACAATTCAAACTACACACACCTGACACACATACACACACCACACCCACACACCCAATCCAATATAAAACACACACCCACATTACCCACAACCCCTTACAGCGAAAAACAAAGATAGCAAGCAGAGAGAGACAAGCCAGGAGCACCCACTCAATCAGAGGCACAGAACTCCATCACCCATACACCATTCATGCACATCACAGCATACACCACAACACATCACCCCACACTTCCTCACACATATCATTCACACCACATCCATGGCACCCCAAAGACACCCCAGGTTTTCTGAGGACGAGCTAAGGGTCATGATGGAGAAAATCATCCGGGTAGAGCCACAGCTATTCGGATCACAGGTGCTGCAGACCTCCATTGCAAGGAAGATGTAGCTATGGCGGAGGATCGTGGACAGGGTCAACGCCGTGGGACAGCACCCAAGAACCAGGGATGACATCAGGAAGAGGTGGAACGACCTACGGGGGAAGGTGCGTTCTGTGGTTGAAATACACCAGATTGCTGAACAGAGGACTGGCAGTGGACCCACTTCCCCTCCCCCCACAACTAACAACATGGGATGAGCAAGTCTTGGCGATAATGCATCCTGTGGGCCTCACAGGAGTAGCAGGAGGACTGGACTCTAGTAAGTCAAATCTTAACTACTTTATCCCCCCCGCCCTACCTGCATGCCATCACAAACCAATACCCCTACCCTCACCCCATCACTCCAACATCTCACATATACCCCACCATCACAACTCACCTATCGCAATACCAAGCCCTGCATTGCAATAACAATGCATGGACACCCATTACAGATCTGCATGGACACCCATCACCCCAGCATGCCCAGTAGAGAGACTCATCTAGCCTACAAAATCACCACTCACACAAGGTCAAGCCGACAGGGAAATCACAATCATAGATGGAAACACACCCATTCACTGTATGGTCCACGCAGATACATATGCATTTGCATTCCAACTGGACCCATACTCAACATCACCGGAGAGGAGGTGCTAGCTACATCTAGCCCCCCCTCTGAAGAGGCCCACAGTGACAACAGCAGCTCTACATGCCTGGATCACGATGACCAACCTGGCCCATCAGAGACCTCTGGACAGTCAGGTACCCAGCCACAGTCCCAACCCACCACAGAGCCTCCCCCCTCAGGAAACACCAGCACAGCACCCACCCAGAGGGCCCATGCCACTGTCCCCAGGACACGCCAATCAGCAGTGTGTCCACCACTACAGGGACCCCAGACTACCCCACAAACCCAGGACGATCAGGGACCTCGGGTCAGTGGCAGTGGGCACACGGTTCAGGGGACGGAGGCACAGGACAACAGGAAAGCTGGGAGGACTGCTGTGTGATAGGGGGAGGACAGGCCCGGGGAACCCACTCTCCACAAGGCACTCTCCAATATCCTGGGAGAATACCACCATTTCCAGGAGACGATGGGCCAGATACTGGCCAAGTTGCAGGAGACCCAGCGGCTGCAGGAGGGACAGTACCTGGGATCAGGGATGACCTCACAAAAATATACACCATCCTGGTCACCATTGCAGGGGTGCTGGCTGACATGGGCAAGACCACGAGGGAGGCAGTGGCACAACAGTGGGCGCCTGACACTAGGCAAACCGAGGAACAGCCTTCCACCTCCGCCGGCGCTAGTGGACAGGAGTACCTGCCACTGAAACAACAGGTCACCAGCACCCCACCCCCTGCAGAAGGAGAGCCACCCCGCAAACGGTCCCTGCTATCCAGGTAGAAGCCAGAGAACATTGCCAAGACCACAGCCAGAAAATAGGACTCTCCTATTAGTCACCCATCTGTACCACTCTGTTACCCTGTCCACCTTGAACTGCCATTGCTCCCCTTCCTATGCCCCCTTGGACAATGCACCTGTGATACCAAGAGACTGGACTCTACCATGGACTTTCCTCCACAATCACCCCAGCCCCTTGTACATACTCCTATACTTATGAGGACCTAAATAAACACCCTTGAAACACATACCAATCTAGAATCAGTCTAATGATTCACAAATGTATAGAAATATACTACAGGATGACCTTTGGTGGACAGCAGTACATATAGCAGGAGCCAGAATAGGTCACAGAGATCTGAAAACAGAGATTCCAAAGGGAACAGTCAGTTGCCATAGACATAGGGAAAGAGGCTGCCTTGTACAATGTCCAACAGGTAACTGAAATGTAAAGTGGAGTTACAGTGTCTTACCTGTGTGTCACTGGAAGTACTGCTGTATTATATTTGTTATGTTGTCCACATCTTCTTCCTCTGCCTCCTCTTCATCACTGTCCACAGGCTCCACCACTGCCACAAGACCATGTCCAGGCACATCCTCCTGCAGAAAAGGCACCTGGCGTCTCAAGGCCAGGTTGTGCAACATGCAACATGCAATGATGAACTGGCACATCTTCTTGGGTGAGTAGTACAGGGATCCTCCTGTCAGAAGTAGGAACCCAAACCTGGCCTTTAGGAGGCCAAAAGTTCTTTCAATGATCCTCCTTGTACGCCCATGTGCCTATTTGTAACTTTCCTCTGCCCTTTTCCTGACATTCCTCACTGGGGTCTGTAGTCATAAGAGGTTGGGGTAACCATAGTCACCTGTAAATATCAAGGGACAACTGTTAGACACACACTAACCCTTAGGGATAATCCCATACCCAGACACCAACATTTACTGAGTGGGGACCTTTGGCTTAACTATTAGCCACACCCGGTGCGTCTGGAGTTGTCACATCACATATGGGATGCTGCTATTCCTCAATATAAAGGTGTCATGCACAGAGCCAGGATATTTGGCATTCACATGGGAGATGTACTGGTCCGCCAAACACACCATCTGCACATTCATCGAGTGACAGTTTTTTTCTATTCCTGTAAACCTGTTAATTTCTCCTGGGGGGGACAAATGCCACATGTGTGCCATCAATGGCACCAATGATGTTGGGGATATGTCCCAGGGCATAAAAGACGGTCTTCACTGTGGCCAAATCCTCCACCTGGGGGAACACGATGTAGCTGCGCATGTGGTTCAGCAGGGCAGACAACACCCTGGTCAACACGTTAGAGAACATTGGCTGAGACATCCCTGATGTCATGGCCACTGTTTGGAAGAAACTATTTTCCAGGAAATGGAGCACTGACAGGACCTGCACTAGAGGGGGGATTCCTGTGGGCTGGCGGATAGCTGACATCAGGTCTGGCTCCAGTTGGGCACACAGTTCTTGGATTGTGGCACAATCAAATCTGTATGTTAGGATAATGTGTCTGTCCTCCATTGTCGCAAGGTTCACCAGGGGTCTGTACACTGGAGGATGCCGCCATCTCATATTCTGCCTCAGCGGTTAAAGCCTATAGAAGAAAACAGTGAGCAGAGGGTCATATTCCCACATCTATTGCACTAATGTTGATTTATATAATTTACAGAAACAGTATGTGAACTCGAGAGTCAGTTGATGTGCCAATGTCTGCTGTGGTGCAGTTAGGTGCCATGCCCAGTGCCCCCCTGAAATGGCGGCTGCCTGACTTGTGAGGAGGGACAAGTGGAAATTAGTTAATTGCGCTGGCGCTGTGTGCCGTTGCAGTAGGCGGTCAATGACCACGGTGCAACTTCACATTGGTTATTATTGGGCCCTATGGGTACGCACCGCCAGCGGACGTGACTGCCATTTTCTAACTATTCACTCACTTGCTACCTGACCTTCAACAAAAAAGGACCTACACTGCAAGTGCTGCTGTGACCTGTGTCTGGAAGCGACAATGGCTCATGTGTCTGGGGAAAGGGCTCACTGAGGAGGAGTTGGAAAAACTGGCGGATGGGGTCCTACCCCAGTGCACATTACTCTACGGTCCACCAGATAAACAGGTGAGTACACTGTGAGCATGATGCGTGGGCCATTAATGTGTGGAGTGCTGTGGATGTAAGCCCATGTTGGTGGTGCAGATGCGTCCTGGCCAGAGTGCAACATGTAAGGTGGTCAGTGTATGTGTGTCAGGGCATGGGTGGGAACTGGTGGGCAATGAGTATGACGGTCTGGACGGATGAATAATTCCCTTTTCTGCTGTCTTTTCCCTCCAGGTCAGCGCCCACCAGAAAAAGGGTATTTGGCATGCCATTACCAAGGAGGTGCAGACCCTGAGGGTCTTTCACAGGCGGAGCACCCACTGCCGCAAGAGATCGGAGGACCTGCACCGCTGGTCAAAGAAGACGGCGGAGGCCCAATTGAGGCTGGCCTCCCAACGAGGAAGGGGTGCCCGTCGCACCATGACCCCCCTGATGTTCCACATCCTGGCGGTGGCCTATCCGGAGTTGGAAGGGTGCTTGAGGGCATCACAGCAGCCACAAGGGGTGAGTACAAATTCTGAAAGGTGACTTTTCACACGTTAGGAGGTACCTGGGTGGGGGATGTGGGCTTTGGGTTCCCCAGGCCAGGGCGATCATGGCAGGGTAGGTCCCTTGTTGGGCAGGCTCTGGAGCACTCCTACCCCCAATAGTGTAAGTGGCCATTTTCTACTGGGCAGGGTCCTGTGGGTTCTGGTGTGCACATGCTGGCATAAGGCATTGTACCCCATGGGCTAGTGACTGTCTCAGTAAATGGTTGGGCATGGCCTAGTGCATAGGGCAGCTACCTGAGTGTTGTGTACGCCAACTGTAGTGTTGTTGCTGGCATTGACCAAGTGTATCCTCTGTCTCTTCCCCCCCATTTTGGTTTTGTCACCCTGTCCTTGTGTACATTAGCATCATCTGGCAGAGGAGCAGAGGCACCGGCGATGGAGGGAGCTGTGTCCCAGATGGGCCTGGAGGCCGAATCCACTGAGGGTGAGGGCACCAGTGGGACAGAGGGCGAGGGCAACACCACAACGGGGACATACGGGGAGACCACAGACAGCGACTCCTCCTCCGATGGAAGCTCCCTGGCGGTGGCGGACACCTCTGTGCCCACCCGAACAACAGACCCTCAGCATGTTTCCCCTGCCCGCTCACCATGAGGGTGGGCACCTTCTTCACCCCGGGCACCTCAGGCCCTGCCCCAGTCAGCCCTGCTGCCCTCAGTGAGGAGGCTATTGACCTCCTGAGATCCCTCTCTTTTGGGCGGTCAACCATACTCAATGCCATCCAGGGTGTAGCCGGGCATTTGCAATACACAAATGCATACCTGGAGGGCACTCACTCTGGCGTGGTGGCCCAACAGAGAGCATTTCAGGCTCTGGCTTCAGCACTAATGGCAGCCCTTGTCTCTGTGTCTATCCTCACCCCTCCAACTTCCTCTACCCAGACCCAATCCCCTGAACCCCAGCCTATCCTAAGCACACCTTCAGACCAGCATTCACCCAAATCAATACGTAAAAGTGGCGCAGTCACACATAAGCACCACACTTCATCTCACAGGCACTCACACAAGCACCATACCCATGCAAACCCCCCCAACATCCACTGCCTCCACTGGGTCCCCCTCCTCATCATCGTCCACCTCCCTCCAAGTAGCGTCTCCACTCACACCTGCACGCACTACATCTTCATCCACTACCTCCATCACCAGCACGCCCATCACAACACACCCCTCACAACCAGTCACTACCCCACAACCATGCACACGTCCCTTGTGTCTTCTCCCAGTGTGTCTGTGACCCCTCCTCCCAAAGTACACAAATGTAAGCACCCACCCAACAGCCATCCACCTCACAACAGCATCCAGCCCATGCACCTTCACCCAAACTCAGCAGACACCTCCTATAACCACTCCCTCTTCCTCCACTCCCAAAGCCTCTCCATATTCCAGTCCCAGTGTGTTTAAAAAACCTTTCCTGGCAAACATTGACCTGTTCCCTACCCCTCCCCACCCCGTCCTTCCCCTCGGGCCAGGGTGTCCAGATCCCAGGCCAGCACCTCAGCCATCAAGTCAGCGTTCGCTGTGGTACCTGCAACTCCCAGAGGATCAAAGGGGGTATCCATCAGGCCAGGCAGTGTGCCACCGCCCCTGCAAAGCACCAAAACATTCGGCCACCTGTCAAGGTGAAGAAGGGGCCAGCATGCAGCAAGGCCAAGGAGCACGACCCACCCAGCAAGGCCTCCTCCAAAACTCTAGCTGCCAGAGCCAAGGTCCCAGCAGCATGCATCTGCCAATGTGAGGAGGGGGCAGAAAAGCCAAGGCAAGGCACTTCAGGCCTCGGAGGCTCCAGGCGAGGGCCTGGTGCCCACCATCAGCACCGACAGCCCCGCCACCTGTACCGCGGCCAGCACCACCGCAAACACCGCCACTTGCACTGCCACCTGCCCTGCTGCCGCCACCACTACTGTCAGCAGCAGCATCCCCAGTGGGCAGCCGTCCAAGGCTGCAGGAGATGGGCTGGTGCCTCCCTCCACCACTGGCAGCACCTGCACCACGACCAGTGCCGCCAGCATCCCCGCCGCAAGCACCGTCACCTGCACCGCTGACAGTAGGACCACTACCAGCAGCAGCAGTCCCAGTGTGCGTCCATCCGAGGCTGCAGGAGATGGCCTGGAGCCTCCCACCACCACTGGAAGCACCCACACCAGCACTGGCACTACCACCAGTTTGTAGCCTTAGTTGACGCAGGATGGAGTGTGGCCCTGCCTCCATGGAGTATCATGCTACCTGTTCCCTGCAAATCTCGTGCCTCAGACACCCAGATGAGGGAATGTGAACTGCCACACCCCAAGTGATGCATCACTGGGCACAAAGCCCCCTCCAGAACCAGTGAAGACATGCATCCACTTACACTATCCTTGGCAGGGTGAAGCAGACTGGGCACAAGGCCCCCTCCAGAACCAGTGGAGAAATGCATCCACTCATCCGATCCTTGGCAGGATGAAGCACACTGGGCACAAGGCCCCCTCCAGAACCAGTGGAGACATGCATCCACTCACCCTATCCTTGGCAGGATGAAGCACACTTGGCATAGAGCCCCCTCTAGAACCAGTGGAGAAGCCACCCACTTGAGAGACTTGAGAGACTGTGGCTTTGCACTCCCCAGGACCAAGCAGTGGGCAAACCACCGACTAGAGAGACTGTTGCCCTGCACCCCCCAGGACCAAGCAGTGGGCAACCCACCTACTTTAGAGACTGTGGCTTTGCACTCCCTAGGACCTAGCAGTGGGCATGAAGCCTCCTCGAGGAGCAGTGGCATTACTCCATCTTCTGGCTGAGGTGCCCCCCTTCCCCGTCCCCCTGAGGTGCCTGTGTGTTTTTGACCTGATGCCCCTGCAGTGTTCTCTCCGTATTGAGGCAGGAGTCAAGTGTGGGCTTGGCCTATGATTTTTGGCCCAGTGGGCCACGGACATTTGCAAAGGACAATGGACAGCCTTCTGTACATATTGTAAATATTTATATATACTGTTTTTCGTATATCTGCATATTTAAAAAATATCACTTATTTCACTCAATTCCTTTTGTCTTTGCGTTCTTCCAGGTGGTAATGGGGTGTAAATGTACTGTTGTTGCATGTATTTGTGTGTATGGTTTTGTGGGTGAGGGTGGGAGTGTTGCGTGTTGCGTGTGTGTGTCACTCTCTTTTTCCTCCCCCCTCCTCTGTGTGCTAGGTGCAGTACTCACCGTGGTCCTCGCCGCCGCCTTTGATATTCCTCATGTATGAGGAGGTAGACCAGCATCAGCAGGACCTGCAGCTCAGGCTCCATGGCGTCCTGGTTCTTTGTTGAGTGTTGAGAGGTGAGTGGTTTCCCTTCCAAGTCCTGTTTCCGTCGTGCTTTTGATGAAAAGCTGGCGGATTGGTGGGTTGTAATGGTGTGGCCGGTACATTGTCTTCCGCCCATCTGTTGGTGGTGACCGCCACGGTGTTGGTTGGTGTGTTAAAGTGGCTGTCTGTGTTGGCAGTTTCCGCCGTGGTCGTGATCCCATTTTTTTTACCGCCGGCCTGCTGATATTATTGCCGCCACTTTAACACCGACCGGCAGGGTTGTAATGAGGGCTTAAGTGTAGTAAAGTACCATCTTCCTTGGCATGTTACCCCCATTTTTAACAGTATGTCAGTATGTTTTTGCCTGTCTCACTGGGATTCTGATGGTCAGGACCCCAGTGCTCATAGTTTATGGTCTAATGTGTGTGTGCATAGTGCTTGACTGTGACACTGAGGATCTGCTAATCAGAACCTTATGCTCTCTCTGCTTGTAAGTTTGTCAATGTAGGCTAGTGACTTCATTTACCAATTTCAATTGGCACACTGGACCACTCTTAAAAGTCCCTACTCTATGGTACCTAGGTACCCAGGGCATTGGGGTTCCAGGAGATCCATATGGGCTGCAGCATTTCTTTTGCCACCCACAGGGAGCTCAGACAAACCCTTAAACAGGCCTGCCATTGCATCCTGCGTGAAATAATGCACACGCTATTTCACAGCTATTTTCACTGCACTTAAGTAACTTTTAAGTCACCTATATGTCTAACCTTCACCTGCTGAAAGTTAGGAGCAAAGTTACTAAGTGTGAGGAATTGTCCCCCATTCCAAATCTGGTATTGGGGAGCCAATTGCATGCATCTTGGGGGCTCCACCATGGACCCCCAGTACTGTTAAACCAGCACTCTGAGGCTTGCACTGCAGTTACAGCTGCTGCAGCCTCACAGACTGGGTTCTGCCCTCCTTGGGTCTGAGCAGCTCAGTCCCATTAAGGCAGCACAAAGCATTTCTTCTGAGAGCAGGGTGTTACACACTCTCCCTTTGGAAATAGGTGTCACAGGCTGGGGAGGGGTAGCCTCCCTCAGCCTCTGGAAATGCTTTGAATGGCACAGATGGTGCTATCCTTGCATAAGCCAGTCTACACTGGTTCAAGGACCCCTTGCCCCCTGCTCTCGTGTGAAACTGGACAAAGGAAAGGGGAGTGACCACTCTCCTGTCCATCACCACCCTAGGGGTGGTGCCCAGAGCTCCTCCAGTGTGTCCCAGACTTCAGCCGTCTTTCTTTGCAAGGTGTGGGAGCACTCTGGAGGGCTCTGAGTGGCCAGTAGCAGCAGGTGACATCAGAGGCTCCTCCTGATATGTCCTTACCTGATAAGGTAGCCAATCCCCCTCTCAGGGCTATTTAGGGTCTCTCTGTGGGTTCTCTACAGATTCTGCTTGCAAGTTTCCTTCAGGAATCTTCTGCAACTACTACTTCATCCTCTGACCTCGGATCAAGCACAGCCTCCTCCAGGAAACGCTGTAACAGCAACAAAGTATCCACAAGGGATACTTTTCCTCTGCAACTTCAGCTCCAGCCAGCAACTGCAACAGTTTCCATGGTGTGCATGCTCTGGGGACTTGCTGAGTTGTTCTCCAGCGGCATGAGACCTTCCTTTGTTGTGCTGCACCAACCATGTTTTGCACCTTATTTGTCCCCGTGTCCTGGGACTCCCGTGGATGCTGCCTGGCATCCTGGGAGCTCTTTGAAGTGCTGAGGGTCCCCTCTTCCTCCTTACACAGAGTTGAGGTCCGCAGGTCCCTCCTGGATCCAGCCAGTACCATTTTTACGCAAAATGCATATTTGTCGTAAGCAGGGCTTGTTGGTGGCTTCCAACACAAAATCACGTCTGCATCCATCTTCACGCAGTGAGACATCTTTTGCATCATGCAGGAACCCACTGGCATCTTCCTAGGGTGCATTCCTGCAGTCTTCGAATAACCTGGGATTCTTCTTTTGCACCCTCTTCTGGATTGGCAGGGGCTCCTGTCCTTCCTGGAACTTCTTTTGACTTCTGGGCTTGGTCCCCTTCTTTTGCAGGTCTTCAGGTCCAGGAATCCAGCAGTTGTTGTTTGCAGACTTGGTTGGTTACTGCAATATCCCAATCACGAGGTGTAGTGTGTCTTAAGGAAACTTGCAGTACTTTAGTCCTGCTTTTCTAGGATCTGTGGTGGGGTAATTTACTTACCTTTACTCTATTCTTACTCTCCCAGCGATTCTGCACATACTACACTTGTCTAGGGGGGGAATTTGTGATTCACTTTCCACTTTCTTAGTATATGGTTTGTGTTGCCCCTAGACCTATTTTCTCCCATTGCATTCTATAGTTTTTCCTATTGTTTGCACTATCCTATGACAATTTCTTGTCAAATTTTGATGTCTAGTGTATATATTGTGTATAATACTTACCTTCAGAGGGAGTATTGTCTCTAATATATTTTTGGTACTGTGTCACTCAAATAAATACCTTTTTTTTTGGTAACACTGAGTATTGTCTTTACTAGTTTATAAGTACTGTGTGACTATAAGTGGTATTGCATGAGCTGTGCATGTCTCCTAGTTCAGCCTAAGCTGCTCTGCTATAGCTACCTCTATCAGTCTAAGCTGCTAGAACAGTAGTACATTTCACTAATAAGGGATAACTGAACCTGGTATAAGGTGTAAGTACCGAAGGTACCCACTACAAACCAGACCAGCCTCTTACACTAAGGGGGATAGAGATGACACATTTTAGCTGAAGGGGAAAAATGTGTTTGGGAAGATGTAGATGTGAGGACATGTTTAGTCATCAGAAGAGGGATTGTTAACACTAAATTTTTACTAATGAATATTCATGTATTCTCAGTGTTGAATTTGCATAGAAATGAGTTAACGTAGAGAAATGATGCACGGATTTGAAACTGCGCCTACTTGAGTGGCCACTAATATTCATGTAAAATGTTGAGCTCAAGTTTGGATTAATGTAGTAGTAGGTCATAATAATGGTTCTATATTATGTGTTTGCTTTATTAGTTATAGGCCTTACTTTAGCGAGGTCTTGGAAAATACATGCATAAAAGGGGCTGTGGAGAGATGAAAGGCACTGCTAGAGGGTGATGGTGGAGGAATCAGTGAATAACCCCAATAAAGACTGCCATATCCTGGTGCACTATAAGGTCATCATTGTCTTGGGGGGAGCCACATTGTAGTGGTCAGGCTCGCTCACCTTCCACCCTATGGGGACTGATCTGACAAAACTTGCCAGGGCTGATTTGGATACCCAGTCCGGCCATGAGCATGATACCACCTACACAACTAATTAACACAATAAAGAAAACAAATCTAAAGGATTCACAATGGAAAAGACTTATGAGAGAAAAGGTCAAATTAAATAAAAAATGAGGGGTGGGGGTGAGACCCTAATTCAATTCTGATAAATAGAAGTCTAAATCTTACTCAATGATTGCTCCAGCCCCACAGATTTTCGAAAACTCCTACAGGTGACTATTAAGGAGCACGAAAGAGAACACATTTAGGCCCATATTTACATTTCTTTAACACCGCACTTGTGTCATTTTTTGACGCAAAAGCAGCGCAAACTTAGAAAATGCAATTATATTTTGTAAGTTTGTGATGCTTATGCGTCAAAAAATGATGCAAATGCGGCACTAAAAAAGTATAAATATGGGCCTTATTCTCCACAGTGAAATGGTCGAAAAGCTGACTATAGTAGCTAATTACATCCGATTGATAAGAAAACACATCATAGTATTTCCTTCTTTGTATTTATGAAGCAGCACACCCCGACATAAACATCTTTAATGTGCTAAAAAACCTGACTCCAAAAAAAATGCCATGATTTCTGTCAAAGAGTGAAAAATATTGTGATACTTTGTAATCATCAAAATACATGAAACAGCCAAGCAATTTGAACACCTTTTTCTTATTTTGATTTAACCGTCAGCGGGAAAAAGTAAAAACATATTTATTTGCTTTTCAGAAGAATTAAACTCTGAATTGATTCCAATTAATCAGCTCTTTGAGCAGATTAAGAGGGCTCATTAAAGAATTCTGGAATGAAAGGCACCACTGCCAGACTTTACAAGCAGCAAGGACCTCCTGAACTTAAAAGTGAAATGCAGAAGGTGAAGCACAGTACTGTTGCTACTGGCAACAATACTGAATTACATGAAGCTTTGTTTTACCATAAAATAGAGCAAACTAGTCTCTCCCTGTGGGAAAGTCATTCATAGCAATTTTGAGAACGTCCTGGCATGAAGAGCAGAAGCCAGCAGCTCAGATAGGACTGTACAGGTGGATTCGTCTGTCATATATTTAAAGATTTGCACTTAAGCACACCAGTGTTAATGATCGAACCCCTCATTTGGGTTCAAAACACATCTGCTCATGTTCAGGTTTTCAGGTTTGTATTTAAAAATTATGCTAGTGGTCTGCCAAGGTAAAAAGAAAATAAAACTGAAAGGCCACTCTGTTAGACCTGACATCCTTAGGGTGGTCATCCAACAACTTTTTTCCTGCCTCCCTCCACTTTTCTGACACTGTTCTGCTGGTTTTAGGACTCTGTGCAATTTACCACTGCTAACCAGTGCTAAAATGCATATACTCTCTCCCTTAAACATGGTAATATTGGTTCATCCCCAATTAGCATACTTTAGGTCCTTGGTAAAGTGCACTACATGTGCCAAGGGCCTGTATAATAAATGCTACTAGTGGGCATGCAACACTGATTGTGTCATCTACATAAGTACCCCCTTAACCATGTCTCAGGCCTGCCACTGAAAGGCCTGTGTATTCAGTTTTACTGCCACTTTGACTTGGCATTTAAAAATACTTGCCTAGCCTTAAACATCCCTTTTTCTACATGTAAGTCACCCTAAGGTAGGCCCTAGGTAACCCATAGAGTGCTATGTAGTTAAAAGGCAAGTACTGTGTGTAACAAAGAAACAAACTGTTTATTTCTAAGGATTGAGACTCTTTTAAACCTTTTAAAAGTGACATTTCAACTTGCGCTTATTAGATCTTTGTCGTTTTGACCTTATTTTAGTCAGATAAATATTATAAATTTTTCTAAACCTGTGTGGTGTGGTGTGGTTTGGTGGTGTTTTCATTGTATTACTGTGTGATTTATTGCACAATATTTTACACATTGCCCTCTAAGTTGAGCCTGACTGGTCAGTGCCAAGCTACCAGAGGGTAGATACAGAATAATTTGGATTGTGTTGTGACTTACTCCGACTAGGACTGTGGCCATTACTTGGACAAGGGTATATACCTCTGTCAACTACATACCCCATTTCTAACATACACTCATTCAAAAATTCACTGTACTGTAAATGTTGTGTTAAAATGTACACAGTGTAGAGTAATGGCTTAATCTCTGTAGTTTTGTGAAGATTTTGTTATGCAAAATTACCAAAATTAGCCCAACTACTCAGTCTTTATTAGAATGAATTAGATTTTTGCCCAGGCCTAGTAAACATATGCTTGCTTGTGTATTTACATTATTGCTCACTACAGATTTAATTCCCTGCGGTTTTACCAGGTCAATCGAATCTCTGCACTTTGGAATGGAATATAAACCATGAGTTCAATCTTTCTGACCAATAAAACTTCAACTTTTGGGGTAGGGCAGAGGTTGGCCTCAGAAGAAGGTGGCCCCTCCCTAAATAGCTGCATCCGAGGCCACTCCTGCCATTGCTCATTTCCCACTCAGACTGTCCTGATTTCTTGCTACAAATACACCACTACTTCCACTTTGGGAAGGTTGCTGGGTGAACAAATAAGCCCTCTTGACTGAGAAATGATCACGCATACTCCTCTTGGCAGTTCGAAAGACAGTATTTACTGTCACAACAGTGAGAAATATACTGCAGACTACATCTAAGCCCTGCACGACCTGCCTCTATGTTTTTTCTTAAATGCCTTTTCACAGACAGGCTCTTATATACAAATCAGTACAATACTTTATTACACATGATTAACAATTGATAACTTGCAAGCTTACAGATTAACAGGTAAAACACTCAAAACCATGTGACTCCATACCCTCCAATTCCTCGGTTAAGACATTACTAGCTCTTTATTATACATTCAACAAAGGTTTATGACTTAGCATTTTTTGACCTATGAATGTGTACATGCTGTTTTGTAAATGTTATTTATCTGAAGTGTGTAATGACAGCTTTGGGGTCCGAGACTCCAGGTATTTGAAATTTGGTTTCTTCCCTATACCCATTGTAATCGCACAACTGTGTGCTTTGGGCTAATTCATTTATGTGCTCAGTATCTAATCAGTCTAGGATCTGTTTGTAAGCACGGAGTGTGTGCCGGGGACTCGTGTGCCAATGTTGTAAATTCCTGCAGGTTGGTCAGACAACAGTTGGCCTTTAACAAATGACCCTTTTGTGTGTTTCTTACTCTGTTACATTCTTGAATGAACCTTTGACCTTGCTTGTGTCAATGGGAGGGTTTGGACCAAACTGCTTTTTGATTGTGAACACCAGTATAACCTTTATTGGTACTTGATGTTGCAGTATGTTTTCACATTTTGCATTTGTTGTAATGAGTTTGATTTCACATTTCTCATGAAAGGAAGTGCAGGTCCCCGAAGTTGCTGAGGGACCACCAGAAACAATGGGGCTATCTATGCTCTGACATGGTTTCTCACACCTGCCCTATACAAGCCCCACAACCGACTACTGGCAGAGAAACATTGAACTATTAATTTGAGACTGGTACTCATTCATTTCTCTCCCCTCTGTTGGGGGCTGGTGCTGCCTCCTGTAGGGTACAGCTGTAAGCCACCTCTGCGGGGCACAACGTGTGTAGCTTTGCTCTTTCTGAGAAAGCATAGTTTTGAAACAACATTAATGGAGAAGACTGTTGACTGCCCTGAACACACTGAGCACACTCCTGAGTACACTCCTTCTTAGGAAAGCCTTAATTCCAGCAACAAGACTTAAGTTTGCATCTCTGGATCTCCCTGAGTTGGTCACTTGACCTGCAACTTGAGAGGGCCCCATGTGGATGACTAAACATTTTCTACAGGGTGCAGCCATGTTTGCTTACTTGACTCATTAAACTTTATGGAACACATCGCTGCTTAGTGGCAATATATTGGCATGGCAAACCAAAACAGACCCCATAAATTCTGTTGAAGTGTTAATTGACCTATATCTGTATAAACATCCACATCATCTTTTCAGCCTGAGAACGACCATTTGCATTCCTTTTTCCTATTACATTCCCCTATGGGTCACAGAAATGCCTGGGAATAAGGCATTGAGAAAACTTATATTTTCAATGTCCCTGACTAAAACCCAATCCACATCAACAGAACAAAGTATTGCTTCCATAACTTTAGAAACCATGATGTAGAAGCTGAAGGAAATTAAGGCCCTCATTAAAACATTGGTTATAAATGCTGCCTACCGTTGTGGCGACAGCCGCCAAAATACCGTCGCCACGGCTAACAGCCATCCGCCAAATAATGACCAAAGCTGGATTTCCACCACAAGAAGGGCGAAAACGCGGCTGTCGCCATGCTGGCGGATGGCGTTAAGGTGGTGCTGCTACCACCAGCAGTGCCACACCAGTAGACCGCCGCCAGCTGTATTATGAAAAATAACACGGCCTGGCAGTGTTCTGCTGGCAGGGGCTGCTGGCGGTAGCAGCACCCTGTCCCGTCCCAGAAGATACCCTGGATTCAGGTAAGTCGGGTTTCCGACAGGGGAGGGAGGTGAGGGGTGTTGTGTGTGTGTGGGGGGGTGTGCGCATGAATGTGTGAGTGTGTGCGTGAATGCAAATATATGTGTAGTGTTGTTTGCTTGTGTGTATGCATGTGTGAGAATGCGTGTATTAATGGATATGTGAATGCGTGTCTGTGTGTCAGTGTGAAACTGGTATGGATGTGTGCATGAATGAATGGATACATGCGTGTATGAATGTGTGTATGCCTGTGTGAGTGAGTGTGTCTATGCGTGTTGCGTGTCTGTGTGTGTGTGTAGGGGGGTGGGGGATTGGAAGGTGGGAGTGTGGATGGAGTGGGTGTGGGGGTCATCTGGGGAGTGTTTGGGGGAGGGGTCCTCCTATCAGTGACAGGGAAGGAATTCTCTGTCACTGATAGGGCCTACCGCCATGGTTTTCATGGTGTTACAAATATCACGAGAACCATGGTGGTAGGCAGGGTCAAAATGCCTGAGGCAGTACAATAGGGGCCGCCGGGCTGGAGATTCTTATCTCCAGCCCGGCAGCTGATACCGCCATGGCAGTCGGAGTGGTACATTGGTAGGTTGGCTTCAGCCAACCCGCCAATGTCATAATGTGGCGGTATGCTGTACCAAAGCCACATTACCACCGACTGCCGGGGTCAAAATTACCCCCTAAATCTTTTATCACTTCAGTAGAATCGACCTCAATTGAGACATTCCAAGAGCTGAAAACTATGCTGTCAGTTCAACATATCAATATCTACCAGCAAAACAATAGTTATATTCCTCTGATAAAAGACTCATTGACCAAGAAAATAGGGTACTAGATACCCCATAGTAGGGATCTGAGCTGTGGAATTTTTGGAAAAAATGTGTACAGCTTGAATGCAGAAGCAGGAGACATATTATGTGGCCTACCAGAAGCTTAACAAGTGGACAACATTCTTAATTTTTTGATGCTTTTCCTGTAAAAACGTCTAAGTTTGACTTTTGTTGGCAATCTAGAATTCCAAAGGGCACACAGAATGAAAAGCAGATGGCAGGCTGCTTTAGTTTGCTGCATGTTCCAAGCCTCTCACCTAAACTCCTGGTGGTTCCAATGTAGCAACAATAGTCCCAGAATCCCAATGAGAACTGACAGGGCAGCAATGAAGGACACACTGCAACCCTAGGAGACTCCAAGGGAAAGGGGCTTATAATGAGAAAGAAAGAGAGAAATACCAGGACTTCTGCGTATTCTGATTTCTCTACTTCAGGCACTGCTGGGGTCAAGAATATCTGGATTCTGGTTCTGGATTCAGGATACTGACAATAAGGATTATTCAGATACAAAGGTCTAGACTCGGATTTCCCTGTAAGGAAACCACATTTTGAAACAGGGAAAACTAAACAGATCTTTAGAAATAACTAAAGTCAAATCAATATATGAATAATTTACACAAGCAGCACTCCCTAGTGTGGTTCAAGAATTATCCACAAATTATCATGAACTGGAATTATCATGTACAAAGATTTCACTGAGAGAAAATAACTAGATCAATCACAAAAAACGACTTCAAATTCTTCAGTAGTCCAAGAGTCTCAAGAGTTCAAGGTTCATATGCAATGGCAATCAGATTATAGTTCTCTATTGTCCCAAAAGCCTTTACAGCACCACCATCAGGTTCTGATAGAGAAAACACAGATTGAAAAACAAATATGAGCACAAGATCCAGGAAGGTGTAGCTATGGCAAGAAATAGAACTTTTCTCTAATGTCTTTTCAGCCATGAGGTTGATCTGAATATTATTGCTGTTACCTTATTTGGGATGACTAATATCTTTTTGCCAGAGCAAGAAAACGTGATGCAAGAGATGAACTGAAAGTTGCCTGCCTTTTGCAGGTACTGTGGTAACTGCGGATCAGAAATACTAGGTCTGAACTCAGGAAGTGAGTCTCTGTGAGAGGAACCCCGTTGCTTTGAAGGTATGGATGTTGCTGTGAAGAGAGTACTGCCACTGCTTACGGAACGATGCCAAAGACTGAAGACAGGTAAGCATTGCTTCCAAATTAAATGAGGCTAAGCAGGGTTCTATTCTGAAATGCCAACTTTTATTGCCTGGTACCAAGTGCAGGGAAACACATGGGGAAAACAGAGGAACTCGTTAGTCATTATTGTAATTGCACATGTTTCTCAACTGTCTTCTTTCCATCAGGAGGATGAATTAAAGAACTGGCTGTTGTCAACAGTTGACATGTGCTTCCTGGATTACCTGGGAGAGGCCCAGTTAGCTGTAGACAGTTGACATGTGCTTCCTGGACTACCTGTGTGAGGCCTACGTGTTCAGAAGTTATCTTGACAACAAGCATTGTTCTAGATCTGCATTAAACATTGCTATTATGTTAATAACTGTGTTACCAAGTTACACAAGGTTTCAAAGGCATAACATGATTCAAACTGGTAATGTGCTTGAAAATAAAATAAAAACATCTCTGATATCACTTATAAGGGGGGAATAAGACATGACTAGGGCATAACTAGCCCTGTCCACAGCTGGGACCATGACACTGCAGCCCATAACAATATGCCTCATGTGCCATCAAAACGGTAGACTGGTTCTGAATGAAGCTAAACAGCACTGTCCCTATGAATTGAAGAAGAATAAAATCTAATTTGTTGCTGACTTTTCATATGACACTCATCTGCTATGGAGAAAATTTCTATCCCTGCAATTCATTCTCGGCCTTCTAGACTCATCAACCATGCTGGTTAGAATAGAAAGGAGAACCAAGGTGTATTATAACTCTTAGGAACCTGGAAAGCTAACTGGAAATTTATGAAGGCGTGCAGTTAAACATCACACCATTCATACAGGGCAAATAAATAGCAGCATTGGAAACTACTCTTGATGACAACATTTGCTGCAGAGGAAATTTCTATCCCTAAAACCCATTCTCAGGCAGAAATTACTTTGATACAACCTTCTAAACCCATCAATCATGCTAATTTCAATAGAGAAGAGAAAAACAAGGAGTATTATGACTCAAGACCTGGAATGTTTCCTGGAAATGTATGAAAGTGTGCAGATGGACATTACGCCATCCCCACAAGAGACATCATCTTTGGAAACTATTCCTGATACCCTTGGAATAGAAATAGACTACTCCCACAAGGCACACCTCATGACGTTCAACCATCAAGGGACAGAAACAAATCAAGATCTCCCCTCAAGGCCTAGCTGGTTTGAAATTCCCATGCTGAACCTCTTCACTCACTTGGAGTTTGCACTAGAAGGACCATTCACTCTATGCATGATTTAGCTCCCAAGATCTTTAATGCAGGCCACCTTCTATCCATTGTCATACATGAGTGGCCCTCAATAGACTTAGGGCGACGCTCACCCTTATAAAGTTACTTGTTACCTGTGATGTGTGTGGTTTTTGATTGTTTCATACTACTTTAGCTGTCGCTGTAGCTGTATCTTTCAGTACAAACATCACCCACTATTGCACCTGAGAGAATTTAAGTCCTTTACCTTCCTTATCAAATCATCCCCCTCAAGGCAACCATTCTACTAGGTCTTTTGAGAACTAGTACAACCATCTAATATTGTGCTTCAACCTAGCACCTTTCAGGTGCTCCATTAGCTGACATTGATTCCACTTTTTCAAATTAGAAGATCAACTGGACCAAATGTGGGGCAGTACTGATGTTACCTTGAACAACAGCCCTTTCCTTGCACAAACTCCCATTCCAATGGGTACCAGAAAAATTGAAATACTTTGGCATCCTGATAAGTGGCAATCTTCACTTGATAGTTAAAGACAATGTGGCAACCCTGAACTCCAAAATACTTTGCAAGCTGGAGTAAACTCTAGCTCTCCATTCAGACAATTATGATGGTGGTCAGGCCCTACTTTGATTATGTATATAGCAAGCTACCAATCGCTGTCTCATTAATACATCTATGTTCTATGGATTAATAAATCAAACATTACATCTGGCAGGATACCTCACCACAATTGTCGAGGATGAAACTACATGCAGCCACTTCATACATGGTACAACATTTATCACAGATGGCCTACCCATTCCATTCAGAATTAGAAATGTCTATTTGGGTTGTGCTAGATGAACATTTGCAAGGAGGAATTTTGGGACCTGCAGTCCTTTACCGGAAAGTTGTCACAAAAGGACACAAAACCTATTCACATCTTGGCAGGCTCCATGAAGACTTGGCTATCCAGTCAGAGGTTTGATCAAAAGGCTTTTGCCTCTTTATGCGCCACACTCTCGAACAGCTCTGAGATATAAATATCAGGGAAGGGGTTTAATTTGCCACAGTGGGTAAACTGTGGTATCTTCTCACTCACACATGTCCTTGAAAAAGGGTCTGTTAAACCTTTCAAAGACCTTTGGACAGAGTTTCATCTGAACCCCAATCAGTTTATATACTATATGCAACTAAAAGCTTGCCTCTCCAAAATTCTGAACAATTGCCTTCGTGGGCTGAATACATCCATTTTCTACATCTACCTGGGGAAAATCAGTGTCCAGCTGCGACAAAACACTCATAGATGCTCTACTTTAAAAAACAACTTTGTGATTCTTACTTAGTATTTGGCAAACCCACCTCCAAACGTCCTTCACCAAGGATTTAATGGGTATAATTAATGCATTTACATGACAGGGGCCTATGAAAAGCAAGAATGAAAGTCAGCTCTTTTAAGACAATACATGGCAGGCACTTGTCTCAATGTACATTTCGAAGGGCAATATTGACATCTAACACACATTGTTGGAGATGTGTGCACCCTACTGGGGATATGACACACATATTGTGGTCCTTCTTGGATCCCCAAACGTATTGGGATTCAATTTGGCACCACCTGCAGTCTGTGGGCTACCTACCCATACCACATCATCTGGAGTGGCCGCTCCTTCACAATAGACAGGACATTGTGGATATTACCAATTACAAGAAAAGATGGTTAGACTCTGCTTTGGCTTTATCTAAAATGTGTACACTCACTGGAAATCCCCCTCCCAACCTAAATGAATGGACAGATGCATAACATTAATGGGCCGATACAAACATCTTATCTATAAACTGAATGATTAGTTATCAGATTTGAAATGGAATGGGGACATAGGTCGGTCACTGATCGCTACCTCTTGAGTGGGCTCAAGCCATTAATGACATGATCACCACTATCAACTACAAGGAGACTCTGTATAAAAATGTCTTTACGTTCACTTATTTGGTAGACACTATGGCCCTCATTCTGACCCTGGCGGTCTTTGACCGCCAGGGCGGAGGACCGCGGGAGCACCGCCGATAGGCCGGCGGTGCTCCAATGGGGATTCCGACTGCGGCGGTAAAGCCGCGGTCGGACCGGCACCACTGGCGGGCTCCCGCCAGTGTACCGCCGCCCCATTGAATCCTCCACGGCGGCGCAGCTTGCTGCACCGCCGCGGGGATTCCGACCCCCCCTACCGCCATCCAGATCCCGGCGGTCCGACCGCTGGGATCCGGATGGCGGTAGGGGGGGTCGCGGGGCCCCTGGGGGCCCCTGCAGTGCCCATGCCACTGGCATGGGCATTGCAGGGGCCCCCGTAAGAGGGCCCCTACATGTATTTCACTGTCTGCTGTGCAGACAGTGAAATACGCGACGGGTGCAACTGCACCCGTCGCACAGCTTCCACTCCGCCGGCTCGATTCCGAGCCGGCTTCATCGTGGAAGCCTCTTTCCCGCTGGGCTGGCGGGCGGTCTGAAGGCGACCGCCCGCCAGCCCAGCGGGAAAGTCAGAATTACCGCCGCGGTCTTTCGACCGCAGAACGGTAATCTGACGGCGGGACTTTGGCGGGCGGCCTCCGCCGCCCGCCAAGGTCAGAATGAGGGCCTATGGGCCTGATTCTAACTTTGGAGGACGGTGTTAAACCGTCCCAAAAGTGGCGGATATACCACCTACCGTATTACGAGTCCATTATATCCTATGGAACTCGTAATACGGTAGGTGGTATATCCGCCACTTTTGGGCCGGTTTAACACCGTCCTCCAAAGTTAGAATCAGGCCCTATGGGCCTGACTAAGGCCCTCATTACAACCCTGGTGGTCGTTGGAGAAGTGGCAGTAATACCGCAAACAAGGCGGCAGTAAAAAAATTGGAATTAAAAGCATGGCGGTGACCGCCATGCAAAACCACCACTTTTCCACTCTGCCCACCAGGATGGTAAAGACCGCTGGGCTGGAGACTTCGGTCTCAAGTCCGGCGGCCGTCACTACACCGTTGGTGGTATCACGACCCCGCATACGACCATGGATTTCATGGGGTTCTGTACCACCACGAAATCCAAGACGGTAGGCACTATCAGTGCCAGGGAATATGTTCCCTGGCACTGATAGGAGTCTCCCCCACACCCTTCCCCCTCCCCAGAGTCCTCCCCCCAAACCCACGACCCCCCAGCCACCCCCAAAGGTGGTAGGACCCTCTCCCCATACCCCCCAACATTGACACCCCCCCCCTACACGCACACTCACACAACTACACATACACGCACACATACACGCACACATACTCACAAACATACACACAGACATAAACGCACACATGAACACAGACATACACACAGACATACACAATAATTTTCCATACATACAACACTCCACGCATGCATACACGCACTCATACACCCCCTCTACACACTCACACGCACACCCCCATGCACGCACACAACACCCCCCACGCCCCTTCCCCTAATGGATGATCACCTTACCTGGTCTGGTGATCCTCCGGGAGGGAACGGGATCCATGGGGGCTGCTCTGCCGCCAGCTCCCTGTCACCAGAACACCACCACACCGAATCATGGGTTGTGATTCGGTGGGCGGTGTTCTAATGACGTGGCGGTAGAGGTGGAGCAGCCTCCACTTCACCGCCGACCGCCAGTATGGCTGCTGGCGGCTCTCCATCTGAAAAAGGGCAGAAGGCTGCCAGCAGTCATGATACACTGTGCGGAAAACCGCCTGCACTGGCGGTCTTCAGCACTGCGGTACCTCGGTGGTCTTGGTAAAAGACCACCGAGGTTGAAATGAGGCCCTTAGAGTTTTGCAGGTGGGTTACCCCATCACAAACATGACGAATATCCCCTCCACAAGTATGTGATGGGTTAAAAATTTGACACGTTGGTTGTAATGTTAAATAACAGGACAATATCTGAAAAGGTACATCTGTTACCTTTAGAGAATAATTCATACGCAGTTGAGAGTGTAAACTTGAAATTACAAAAACAACTTCAAACATAAAACTGCATGTTTTTCTCATAGGTAATATGTTTTGCCCAAGCAAATGCCTGTAGTTAATGCATGGAGAAATGTGCTTAGGGACAACGCCATAGTATAACACAAAACAAATACCTTTTTAAATGAATTTATTTTTAACACCTGATTCAGGATCAGCCGCATGTGCTGCAAGGAAATCTTATTTCAATATGTTGATAACTTTATCTCAAATTATATTATGACAAAGCATGAAAATGTACTGGAGCCTTTTGGGAAAGTAGCCTCTTTCTAGCATGGTTACCCCATTTATGGCCTGTTTGTGAGTGTGTGTCAGTGTGATTTTACTATCACTGAGCCAGGACCCCAGTGCTCAGATAAAAAAATGATAGGTCAGTATGTTTTGCCTGTCTCACTGGGATCCTAATAGCCAGGACCCCAGTGCTCATAGTTTTTGTCTTAATGTGTATGGCTGAGTAGTGCCTGACTGTGTCACCGAGGCTCTGCTAACCAGAACCACAGTGCTTATGCTCTCTCTGCTTTTAAATGTGTCACTGTAGGCCAGTGACTTAATTCACCAATTTCAATTGGCATACTGGACCCCCCTTATAAGTCCCTAGTAAAGGGTACCTAGGTACCCAGGGCATTGGGGTTCCAGGAGATCCATAGGGGCTGCAGCATTTCTTTTGCCACCCATAGGGAGCTCAGACACAGGACTGCCATTGCAGCCTCCGTTAAATAGTGCACACACTATTCCACAGCCATTTTCACTGCACTTAAAGTAACTTATATGTTTAACCTTCACTTGCTGACGGTTAGGTGCAAAGTTACTAAGTGTGAGGGCACACTTGCACTAGCAAAGGTGCCCCCACATAGTTCAGGGCCATTTCCCCAGACTTTGTGAGTGTGGGCACGCCATTACATGCATGCACTACATATAGGTCAGTACCTATATGTAGCTTCACAATGGTAACTCCGAATATGGCCAAGTAACATGTTTAGGATCATGGAATTGTCCCCCCATTCCAAATCTGGTATTTGGGAGCCAATTCCATGCATCCTGGGGACTCCACCTTGGACTGCCAAACCAGCTCTCTGAGGGTTGCAGTGCAGCTACAGCTGCTGCCACCTCACAGACAGGGTTCTGCCCTCCTTGGGTCTGGGCAGCCCAGTCAGAGGAAGGCAGAAAAAGCATTTCCTCGGAGACCAGGGTGTTACACCCTCTCCCTTTAGAAATAGGTGTTACAGGCTGGGGAGGGGTAGCCTCCCCCAGCCTCTGGAAATGCTTTGAAGGGCACAGATGGTACCCTCATTGCATAAACCAGTCTACATCGGTTCAGGGACCCCTTCTCCCTTGCTCTGGTGGAAAACTGGACAAAGGAAAGGGGAGTGAGCACTCCCTTGTCCATCACCACCCCAGTGGTGGTGCCCAGAGCTCCTCCAGTGTGTCCCAGACTTCAGCCATCTTGCTTTGCAGGTGTGGGGCACTCTGGAGGGCTCAGAGTGGCCAGTGCCAGCAGGTGACCTGAGAGACCTATCCTGATAGGTCCATACCTGATAAGGTAGCCAATCACCCTCTCAGGGCTATTTAGGGTCTCTCCTGTTGGTTCTCTTCAGATTCTGCTTGCAAGTTTCCTTCAGGAATCCTCTGCAACAACGTCAGACTCTTCTGTCCTCAGATCAACCGCACCCTGCTCCAAGAAATGCTGTAACTGCAACAAAGTGTCTACAAGAGACACTTTTCTTCAGCAACCTCATCTCCAAGTAACAGTTTCCACGGTGTGCACGTTCTGGGGACTCCCTGTCTTCATCCTGCACCAGAAGAACGAAAGAAATCTCCAGTGGAATGACAGAGTCACTCCCCTGTCCATCACTACCCCAGTGGTGGTGCCCAGAGCTCCTCCAGTGTGTCCCAGACTTCAGCCATCTTGCTTTGCAGGTGTGGGGGCACTCTGGAGGGCTCTGAGTGGCCAGTGCCAGCAGGTGACCTGAGAGACCTATCCTGATAGGTCCATACCTGATAAGGTAGCCAATCACCCTCTCAGGGCTATTTAGGGTCTCTCCTGTGGGTTCTCTTCAGATTCTGCTTGCAAGTTTCCTTCAGGAATCCTCTGCAACAACTTCAGACTCTTTTGACCTCTGATCAACTGCAGCCTGCTCCAAGAAATGTTGTAACTGCAACAAAGTGTCTACAAGAGACACTTTTCTTCAGCAACCTCAGCTCCAAGTCAGCAACTGCAACAATTTCCACGGTGTGCACGCTCTGGGGACTCTCTGTCTTCATTTTGCACCAGAAGAACTGAAGAAATCTGGATATCTTCAACATGGACTGTTCTGAGGTCCTGCTAACGCCATTTGGAGGAGGTAAGACCTTGCCATCCCCCAGAACGACGGTACCCCTGTGTGCTGTGTCTTCTTCACCTCCTGAGGCCTCAGTGTACTCTTTGCAAAATTCCTTCATGCACAGCCTGGCCCAGCTCCCGAGCACTCGACCCTGCGATGCTCAACTCGCTGAGTTGTTCTCTGGCAGCGTGGGACCCTTCTTTTGTTGTGCTGCATCAAGCGTGCTTTGCACCTCCTTTGAACCCAGATCTTGCAGCTTCTGGGGGTGCTGTCTGGCATCCTGAGGGCTCCCTAAAGTGCAGAGAGCCCCCTTCTCACACAGAGTTGAGTCCCTCAGGTCCCTCCTGGGTCCATCCAGTGCCATTTTGAAAAAAACACACTTTTGTCTTAGCCAAGGCTTGTTGGCACCGTCCAACACGAAATCTCATCTGTAGCGATCTTGACGGCATGGGACATTTTTTGCATCATGCAGGAACCCTCTGGCATCTTCCTAGGGTGCATTTCTGCACTCTTCGACTAGCTGGGGACTCTTCTTTTCCACCCTCTTCTGGGTTGGCAGGGGCTCCTGTCCTTCCTGGAACTTCTTTCGACTTCTGGACTTGGTCCCCTTCCTTTGCAGGTCTTCAGGTCCAATAATCCAGCAGTTGTTCTTTGCAGACTTGGTTGGCTGCTGCAAAATCCCCAAAACAAGGTCTAGTGTGTCCTAAGGAAATTTGCAGTACTTTACCCCTGCTTTTCTGGGCTCTGAGGTGGGGTAATTTACTTACCTTTACTGTATTCTTACTCTCCCAGTGATTATGCACACACTACACTTGTTTAGGGGGAATTTGTGATCCACATTCCACTTTTTAAGTATATGGTTTGTGTTGCCCCTAGACCTATTTTCTCCCATTACATTCTATAGGATTTCCTGCTTGCATTGTTCTATGACTATTTACTTGTCTAATTTTGGTGTATTTATTGTGTATAATAATACTTACCTCCAGAAGGAGTATTGTTTCTAAGATTTTTTGGTACTGTGTCACCGAAATAAATACCTTTATTTTTGGTAACACTGAGTATTGTCTTTACTTGTGTAGAAGTACTGCGTAACTATAAGTGGTATTGCATGAGCTTAGCATATCTCCTAGTTCAGCCTAAGCTGCTCTGCTACAGCCACCTCTATCGGCCTAAGGTGCTAGAACACTGCTACTTCACTAATAAGGGATAACTAGACCTGGTATAAGGTGTAAGTACCCAAGGTACCCACTACGCACCAGCCTATCCATCAGGCACTGAAACAAGGGCTTCAAATAAACCAAGAAATGGTGTGGATTAGTAAATAAGGTGAAACAACTTAACCATCTATCGTATATTAGAAGCGTCTGAGAAAGCTGACATGCTGGAATTCAATAGACATGATCCCAATCCTCATTAATTTCCAGTTCGAATGTCCCTTAGAATTCCACAGGGCTCGTTGAATCAGGTCACACACTAAGTTGCAAAATGAGAAGCCACTTTTAGTCATAGCATGTACATTATTTTATCATACTAGAACCATCATTATGATGGAACAAAGGACAACTCCTCTACGAAAGAAATCCAATCGTATTTTCTGTAGAATTCTCAAGAGACACAAGCATTAAGCACAAGACGTTTCTCACATTCTGGCCCAAGTAGTTTAGACCCTTTAGCCGAAAATGTATGATTATGAAACTAGATGGCAAGACAAAGGAATTCCTGAATCCACACAACTTGGAATCTTTTTCTCAACTCCCTGGAAGATTCTGCAATAGGCACTGCTACCCTTCAAAATCCACTATCCTGTAAAAAGGTAATTTAAATATCTTGAATCATCTCAGGAACTACGAAGCATCAAAGAATGACCTACTCATCTTGGGTTAAATATAACTGAGCTAGGTTACCTCAGACTAATGAGACACTTCACAGGGATAAAGAGAAATCCTGCCCACCTCTGAAGTCCATCACAGAAGACAAGACAGACAAGAGTGAGGTCAAAATGCAGAATTATTACATACAGACTTTCCATTGGTGAATAACTATGAATGGTTATATTCTCTCTGCTAACCAGGTAACTGCCCCGGGCATATCAGTCTACACAACCATTGTCAGTTAGCACCCCTGATGAAATGATGTCCTCACTAGTAGACTACAGTATGTTACTCACAGTTGTTTTTGAGGTCCTATCTTGGCTACTCACGTTCCTTACACATATTGCTGCATGCCAATTGCCCATTTTTGGGAATTTTCTTGAGTACTAATCCAGCCCTTAAATGATATAAACATTCTCAAGAAGGGTGGGATTATAAAATGGCGGTGCAGGAGTTAGTTCATGACACATTGTTAGAGGTCTCCTTCTTTCTTCCTGGTTCATCACTACTATGGTGCGACTGCCACCTATTTAATTGCATAAGGTCAGACCACATCACATTTGTTTAGGTTAGTGTAAATTATATTCTTTCTCCCTGTTCTGATATGCTTCACCTTTACAGATAGTCTGGTGTCATCTACGATAACACTGTGTTAGGCTCATAGTGCTCTGTTCTCACAGAGCTTTTCCATGACATTCTCCAATTGTGCTATTTGACATGGACCATAACTTCTACTATTTGACTTTGTGTTCAGATCCACATCATAATCCTTCTCATTTCATCACTTGGCAACTAGATATCACTCTATAGATAGAGAGATCACTGAGGAGGAGATAGCAGGTGCTATCTCTGCCTTACCATCGTGGAGATCACCAGGAGAAGATGGGTCCCCTAGTGAGTTCTGCAAAACAGATAAGGCACTATTAGTGCCCATGCTACAGTGGGTGTTCTGCCTAATGAGGCTACCATCCCTTTGCTATTTAAAGAAAATATGGGACTACCTGGAGTGTACAAGCTGTCACTCACTCTTCTTGATCAATGAGGATCTAAAGATTGTGGACAAAATACTGGCCACACTCCTATGCAAAGAGAGATCCCAGCACTTCCATAAGTTAAACATGTGCTCTATGCCGGGTCATTACTCCCACAAGCATTTACAGACGCTGGTTAGTCTTTTGTGGCAGGTAAAAAATTATCCTGAAGAAGTTGTAGGCATTTTGTTGGGTGCCAAAAAAGTATTTGATTGAGTTGAATGGCTATATCTTTTTTCGAACACGACCCAAGATTGGGTTAGGTGAAGACTTCATAGATGAGGTATACCTTCTTTATGACTCGTCCACAGCTGACATCAATTGTAGAGATTTCATGTCTATGACTATTACAATAAAGAGCAGTAGACAGTGATGTATTCTGTCCCTCATCCTCTAATCATTTGTCTTGGAACCTTTGCTAGAAGCAATCTGACATTCAGGGCATCTCTACAGGGCTACGGAAGTTAAGTTTTTATTATATGTGGATGACGTCTTACTTTTGTTTTTTCGCCCCAGGACCTCAATTACAGCTGTTATGTCCATTACTGACAACTCCCCAGACTTGTCTAGATACAAGTCTAACTGGAACAAGTGGGAAGCTCTTCCCATGTCTAAAGTCACTATTAATGCCAGTCAACATGGCTATAACATGAGGTGAGTACCTGAACGACTTCACTATCTAAGTGTCTGCATTAAATGGGATCTTGCATGTATATTGAAGGACAAGATTCTCCCCCTGATGGTTCACACCAAACAAAATTTTATGAAGTGGTTGCCCTTGAACCTGTCATTGTGGGAAGGGAGCAGATGATCAAAATGATGGTTGCACTCAGATTCCTTTACCTTTTTTGGAATGTTACCTCTGCAAATACCTAGAAAATTGCTCACTCTGACTGAGGCAGGTACCAGATCATGTACTTGGACTGGATGTAAACCCAGACTGAAAGCCACCTGGATATGGTCACATATCACGTCAGGGGAGCTTTACTTACCTCATATTTATCACACTAATAGCCAATGGCCTCCAAAATCTTTTGGATGGCTTTAATGATGTTATGCTAACATTAAGCCTTGAGGTGAATCACCTTGAGTCAGGCCTTCCACTTATCACAACTGTCTTATTACATGCTAGATCTAAGACAGCCTTCAACATGGGTCTTATTTGACTGTCACTTGCTGAGGTGGTGAATTTGACATTGCCTGTTTGTATGAGGCTGGCCTGGTTCGTAGGGGGTACCCTATGTACTTACACCTTATACCAGGTCCAGTTTATCCCTTATTAGTGAACTGTAGTCAGTGTTCTAGCAGCTTAGGCTGTCTAGAGGTAGCTGTAGCAGAGCAGCTTAGGCTGAACTAGGAGACATGCAAAGCTCCTGCAATACCACTATAGTTACACAGTACTTATACACAATAAAAGACAATACTCAGTGCTACCAAAAATAAAGGTACTTTATTTTAGTGACAGAAGGCCAAAAATATCTTAGAGGCAATACTCCTTCTGGAGGTAAGTATTATACACAATATATACATTAGAGACCAAAATCGGGTAAGCAAATAGCCATAGAATAGTGCAAACAGTAGAAAATACAATAGAATGCAATATGCCTAGGGACAACACACACCATATACGAAGAAAGTAGAATGCAAATGACAAATTCCCACTTAGGCAAGTGTAGTGTGTAGAGGGGCGCAGGGAATGTAAGAAAACCACAAAGGTGAGTAAAATACCCCACCCCAGAACCAGGAAAGTAGAAGTAAAGTACTGCAAGTTTCTCAGGACACACTTCAAGTCATGATAAGAGTTAGTGCAAGAACCGAGCAAGATGCCAAGCAACAAATGGTGGATTCCTGGACCTGAAGACCTCTGAAGAGAGGAGACCAAGTCCAGAAGTTGCAGAAGATTCCAGGAAGGACAGGAGCCCCCACCAACCTAGAAGATGGTGCAAAAGAGGATTTTCCAGTTAGAAGAAGTCTGCGGAAGAGCACCAAAGAAGATGGCTGAGGGTTCCTGGGTAGTGCAGGAGATGTCCCACTTCGAGATGTTAGATGCAGACTTTCTGCATGGCTGGATATGTCCAACAAGCCTTAGTTCAAGCAAGGTTGCGGTTTGCGTCAAAATGGTGCTGCCTGGACCCAGGAGGGACCTGGGGGCCTCAACTCAGACTGCGGAGACAGAGGGGGCTCCCAACACTGGAGAGAGCCCACAGAGTCCCAGGACACGGGGACAAAGAAGGTGCAAATTGCGGTTGGTGCAGCACAACATAAGAAGGTACCACACCGCCGGAGAACAACTCAGCAAGTTGTGCTTCACAGTATGGAGTGCTGGGGACCTGGGCTACACTGTGCATGAAGGATTCTTGGAAGATGTGCACAGAAGCCCAAGGTGCTATAGATGATGGACAGGAGTACTGTTGCAAACCGGGAAGGCAAGGCCTCACCTCCTCCAAATTTGGACAGCTGGACCTTAGGACAGTCTGGGTCAGATGGGTCCACCACCTGTGTTTCAGGGAGCAAGCTTGGCATAAGGAGAGGAGTCTCAGAGAACGGGCCATCATCCTGGAAGGTGTCTGCAGGAGCAGGGAAGTGACTCCATCACTCCACAGGACATTCCTTTGGTTCTTCTGGTGCAAGTGGAAGGCAGGGAGTCCTCAGAGCGTGCACACCTTGGGAACTGTTGCAGTTGCTGGCTGGAACTGAAGTTGCAGGGTCACAGTAGCCTTTCTGGATACTTTGTTGCAGTGACAGCAGTTCCTGGAGCAGTCTACGTTGATATGATGGTCAGAAGCTGAAGCAGAGGATGCAGAGGATTCCTGGAGGAAACTTGCAAGCTGAATCTGAAGCGGAACCCACAGGAGAGACCCTAAGTATCCCTGAGAGGCGGATTGGTTACCTACCAAGGTATTCACCTATCAGGAGGGATCTCTGACCACTAGTGTGCGCACTATTTCACACAGGCTGCAGTGGCAGTCCTGAAGAAGTGTTTTCTGAACTCCTTATGGGTGGAAAAAGAAATGCTGCAGCCCATATGGATCTCCTGGAACCCTAATGCCCTGGGTACCTAGGTACCATGTACTAGGGACTTATGAGGGCGGTCCAGTGTGCTAGTTTGAATTGGAATATGAAGTCACTAAACTATAGTGACTAATTTGGAAGCAGAGAGAGCATAAGCACTGAAATTCTGGTTAGCAGAACTTCAGTGACACAGTTAAGCACTACTGACAACACACACACATTAGGCCACAAACTATGAGCACTGGGGTGCTGGCTAGCAGGATCCCAGTGAGACAGGCAAAAAACACTGACAAATAGGGTTTTAACTATGAGCACTGGGGTCCTGGCTAGCAGCGTCCCAGTGAGTCAGTAAAAACACACTGACACACACTCACAAATAGGCCAAAAGTGGGGGTAACCATGCTAGAAAGAGGCTACTTTCTCACACTGTTTATTAAGCTACTGCTAATTAGGTGGTGGCAGGAAATGGATACCGGTCACAAATTGTCCATAAGCTCATGAGTATTCTCCACTGCTTGACAAAATTAGTATTCTTCACTCCGTGAGAAAATGGCAACGGGCTGACATGATGCCATGATATAGATTATGAGCAAACCAACATTTTTGGATCTCCTGGTACCAGACCAGTTTGAAATTGATCTATTAATTATATAAAGCAAGACATATTAAATCATTTCATACACTGAAGACTGAGTTTGATCTGTGGGACACTGATTACTGGGGGTAGTGCCATGCTTCACATTGTATCTGTTGAGCAATGGGAGCCCCACAAGTTGAACTAATGGTCTCCCTCATGCTGCAAAACCTGAGGATCTGAGGCTACTTCAGTGGGGGTGTTATTTTGGTTTTATAGAACTATCAACAACATTCTGCATTTTGGCCCTACCCTTCATTTGACCAGGCTTATGTGGCGAGCTCTTTCTGAAAATTGCAGGACTTGATGATCACGATGGGATGCTGTGGGACATAGATTAAAGTTTCTATATTTCAACATCGTAAACAATTGCTAGACGCAATGGAAACTAAGACGACCTAAATTACTAATTTATGATCAGTGCTGGAAATGTAAAGTTGATAATTGTTAACTGTACCATAGTTTGTGGTCATGCCCGGCTTTCCCATCCTATTGGAAAGAGATAGGGTTCCATTTGCAATGCTTACTTCCCTCACTGTATCCCCCTCTGTCATGTAAGGTAGTCATCTGGCTACCTTACATAACATATCAGAACATTTTAGAGCTGAATACTCATATACATAGGTGGTTATCTAAATCAGTAGTGTACACTGCAACATTAGCATCAAGTCTCCACACTCACGTATAATAACTGGCTGGCACAGCTATACATGGTGCACATTTTGAACTGATGACTTATAAAATCAGTGATACATTTGAAATGTTCAAATAGATTTGGGGGCTTTACAGGCATTGGAAGAGTGAAAGGCTTAATTATGCTGTCCTCTATGAATATACATGTCAACATAACTCTATTTCATAGTCATGGACAGTCAGAGGCACATAAGAGTCAATCATTGTGGGACTGATCTCTCAGTCCCTGTCTTCTGGTTCTCTTTTCTACATTTGACCCACTGTATGTTGGCTCATACTCCTGTTTTTTACATAGATAGGCAGCAAGGTTCCTGGAATATGCCTGACATGCCCTCCTTATTATGGGGGTCATTCTGACCCTGGCGGCCGGTGGCCGCCAGGGCCACCGACCACGGGAGCACCGCCAACAGGCTGGCGGTGCTCCAACGAGCATTCTGACCGCGGCGGTTCAGCCGCGGTCAGAAGCGGAAAGTCAGCGGTCTCCCGCTGACTTTCCGCTGCTCGTTTGAATCCTCCATGGCTGCGGAGCACGCTCCGCAGCCATGAGGATTCTGACCCCCCCTACCGCCATCCTGTTCATGGCGGGAAAGCCGCCATGAACAGGATGGCGGTAGGGGGGGTCGCGGGGCCCCTGGGGGCCCCTGCCGTGCCCATGCCAATGGCATGGGCACGGCAGGGGCCCCCGTAAGAGGGCCCCGCAAAGTATTTCAGTGTCTGCCTTGCAGACACTGAAATACGCGACGGGTGCCACTGCACCCGTCGCACCTTCCCACTCCGCCGGCTCGATTACGAGCCGGCATCCTCGTGGGAAGGGAGTTTTTCCCTGGGCTGGCGGGCGGTCTTTTGGAGACCGCCCGCCAGCCCAGGGAAAAACTCATAATACCCTCCGCGGTCTTCTGACCGCGGAGCGGTATAATGGGGGCGGAATTCTGGCGGGCGGCCTCCGCCGCCCGCCAGAATCAGAATCACCCCCTATATCTCTTCGCAGTTCCACCATCTGAAGGCCTTGCCACTTCATGTTTGAGCTGTAATGTTTTTTAGGGCTCTGAGTGGATCTATTTTACATAAATTGGCTTGGGTCCACAACTATGCATGGTGTAATATTGCTTCATCAGCTTTTTATCTGCTGTGCTGATATTTATTTTTTACTTTTGAGCTGCTAGTATTATATGATAGAATTGAATATTCTGTGATATTGGTTCATAGCCAGAATGTAATCTTTCTGTTTTTCTACTATTGGTCCTCTATTATGTTGTTTTCAGTAACACTGAAAATGGATGGTGACTGTTATAGCTGTGTAGGATACACTAGTTAGTTACCTTTTACATGTACAACATGTTCTATGCACTTTAAGTGCAAACTGTGGAGTGATGGTTATGTTTACATATGAATCTGTGCTTGATCCCTTGAAGTGTGCTCCATCCTAAATACTCTTTGTTACTCCTGCAGCTGTATGCCTTGCCCCTTTCTGTTACCCCCTCTGTCCCCTTTACATATCCTGCCCTTTTTGAATTTAGTAAAACTGAATATTCCAGTGGTGTATGTGAATTCTCTGAGCTCAGTTGACTGGTGGACAGACCAGGAGTACACTGAATGGAAGATTGAGCCTTCTGTCACCAGCGTTGATGTTGTACTTCTTTGCACATTGAGACTCTGAGGTCGGTATACTCATTAGAAACGTACAACAAATAATCATTGAAAATGAAATTGAGTCATTGAATGAGTATACAGCTGTTAAAAAGTCTGTAAAACAACTGCTACTCTCAAGACAAGAATTACTCATTAATGCTACTTCGAGAATCCAAGTAACTCTAAATAGCCCTCCTGTCCCTTTTCATACACTCTCAACATTACCCCATTCCCCCTCCAACACTCTACAAATAGTATAACATCAATCTAATGGTCACTAATATCTCACAGTCACCTTCACACTTTTAGTATGTGCAGATGCTCCCTCTCATTCTCTGTCTACGACCTCAATTTGCCTCCTCTCTATCCTTGCTATCCCCTCCTTTAAACAGATTTCTACAATGATGCTTATATTCTTTACTATTAACAATGTCTAACTCGCCTAATTTATCTTCTCTCTGTACATGCTCTTCCCTTCTTTATACAGATTGCTACAGGAATACTTGCATTGTTTACCATTGTCAACCATAAGGAATTTATTTTTGTCAATTATATGTACGGCATCTAGAAGTGGAACACTTCCTATTTGCTGCGCATTACAAATATTAATAGTAAGTAACAATAAATACATTTGCATTAATGATTGGTAAACACTAGAAAAATCATGATCTCGTAAGAACAAGCTGTCATTGGAGTTTCCCTTAGATGATCACAAACATCATTTTTGTATGAGAAAGGTTTAACTTGTTGGTGTGGAGGAGCACAGAGAGATCAAGAGGTCCAAAGTCCTATCTACCCATCATTAATAACCAGTGGAGGGCTACAAACTTAAAATGCAGAGATGTTGGCTCTACCTAGAGGTCACACTTCCTCTCAGAGTCCACATCTGCTTGGTCATCTTTGTAGGATAGTCCCATCCCATCTTGCTCTTTGCTTATTACCTACCACTTCTATCCACACAAAGGCTGAACCATAAATTTCAAAGAAAGGGGTATCAGCTCCACTCCAAAATAAGTGCAAGCCATCCAATATCCAAGGATGACAAGGAAATGGCACATGAAATCCTGTCCCAACCAGCACTTTCAAGAAAATATTGACCTTCGGAAGGAAATATTACTAGCATGTATAGACAAGTATTTGCAACGGAATGGGTGTAACATTTGTTCGACATAGAGTTATTAGCTTAGCAAATTCTTAACTGGAATTGTCTTGCCACATAACATGAAAATGAAAAGTAAAACCATTGATGTAAGCAAGTCAGTTTGAAGCACCAGGGCTGCCATGATTGTGAGAGGTATTGGCACCCTGCATGAATGTCTAGAAAGGGACATAGCTGGAATGAAACGCAAACCGAAATTGGAGTAGGGGCCATCAAACGCTGTAACAGAAAGAAACGTGATGTAGTGTGATGGCCAACAAAAATGTTCACTTAGTGAAATCACCTGGGAGGGAACTCAGCACACAAATGAGGGACATTTGAACAAATGCACTAATAAAAATGAAGCATTTAAGACAAGCACTACAAAGAATGAACAGCATAGTGGGCATGGTTAAAAGCTCACAGAGAGATTACAACAGGCCAGAGTGCTTGTACGCTCGACCCTAAAAAAAACTACCCAAGTGGGGATATGTAGACACAACAAGTGACACCACAAACTGGGGCCAGCAATCAGAATCTGCACAAGTCTAACTAGATATTTGCACAGTCTAATTGTCTTTCTCGTTTACAGAAACACTGACTTGTCAGCTCGGCTATTCACAGAAACCTCACCCTGAATAAGCCAGCCCTAAGTAAGGACATACAATCTTTCATTTCATATGTATCATAAATCTAAGTTACATCAGTCTCCCAGACCTAAGAGCATTGTAACACCAAAGCCACCCTGTCTTATTTTATTATAAGACCGTACACCACAAACTTTGCAGTATTACTGCTGTAGGTAAGTATGCAAAGGGCAAAGAATAAGACCACCCATGCTCAAACAGGGTAACAACTTGGCAAAAAATAACATGGTCATATCTAGCACTCTCTAATTTCTAGAGCTACAAGTAAACAACATGTCTTACTTTCAAAGGAAATCAGCTTTTCTACAATTAGTGTTTGGAACTGGTAAATAAAACACATCATTTCAAACGTTTGGAAACCATTTTTGTTGTGTTGTGAAATATTTTGATAGCTCTACACAAAACTAAAATATTTGGGTCATGGAGGAACAAGCAGGATTATGCAAGGCAGTCCTTATTTGAAGCGAAAAGTGCACAGTTGCAGCATGAAGGAGAGGAGAAGCAAATATGTGATTTCTAAAAGTTGGTAAATAAGTGTCCATCAATCTGTGGTTCTGCCCAAACATTAAACTATTGGTTCAAGTGTAACATACTATTATTGGTCTATGTACTTTCACAAACGCACAGCAATAAGTGAAAGCTGAAGTAGGGATTAGCTAAAAGTGGTAGGTATGTATCTTTTGTGTGATTTAATCAATTGTAATGTTGTTCCAAGTTTAATAAGAATCTAGGCCATTTAGATGGTGTGAACAATATTTGATTTACATGAAGATTCTCCCTGTCATAAATGCTTCAACCTCATGCCAAGAATTAAAGACAAAGCATTAACCTTAGATGTACAACTGGTGAAATAGGAGAAATAAGAGATCTACTGATAGAAATGAGCAATGTGGAAGCTGAAAACCTGGGATCAACCCAGGTTCCCAGCTTGGCCACATTGTGTGTTCCTAGGTATATTTCTCTCTTGTGTTTGACTTAGTAGGCAGTAATGTTCCACCACACATAATAAGAATTTAGGCCACATATAGCATGCACCTGACACTTGACTTTCATGTGGCTTCTGCCCGCCAACCACACTCTAAACTCATGCACCAAGAATTAAGGACAAAATATTTAACAATTGACATGACATAGGAGAAAGAACAAATGTCTATGCAGCAAATCTTTGCGCTGCTCATGACCTCCATAAGCCAGGAGAGGACTACAGTGATGGTTGAGGACTGTGGCCCTGGTGCATTGCTCTATCAAGAAGAGTGCAATCAATGCTGTGACCTGAAGGGGCCATTTCCCTGTGGATGCTGTCACATAACCCATATGCCAGGATTACCCATATGCCAGGAGGGATCAGTGGTGAAGTGAGAGGGCATTCACCCTGCACCAGTGTGCAGCCATGAGGGAGGAGCAAGCTCTCACCCACAAAGAAAGAACAAAGTATTCAACAACTCACCAATCTAGGAAGCTGGAGTCCTGCCGTCAAATTGAGGGAGTCTTACCATGTAGGTGGAGGAGCATGTGGATGCCTGCCACCTCTACCGTAAAATCCAAACATTTGCTCACCACCAGGCCACAGATGCGTTTTATGGACTCCAAACCTCCACTCCAGCGAAAGCAATTAAGACTGAATAATGGGCCTCCAGGCCTCAGGGGCATCTTACTCTGACTAACACGTCATGTTACGGAGGCACTTTGACTTTCTCAAAGCCAATATGAACATTTTAAGACTTGAACTCATGAGCGGAGCCTAGCTGGAATATCGCCTCATGTTAATAGGGAATAAACAAGGGGCCAGGTGTACAAAGCTATTTTCATGTCACAAATGGTCAATTTGCAGAATTGGGCTATTTGCTACATGAAAATAGCATTCTTGTATGAACTAATGCTATTTTGCATATCTGTAGTCTATTTACTGAATTGCAAAATAATTCTGCAAGTTGCTATTTGGAAGGGGTGTGCAGAGGGTGTCCCTTCCTAATAGCAAGTATGTATGATTGTTTTGCGACCATGAATGCATTTGCAAAACAATTGCAGTTACTACCAGCTTCAAGTTGGTGGCAACCCATTCACAAACAGGAAGGGTCCCCATGGACCCCTTTCACTTTGTGAATGGAAGCATAAATGTTTTTTCAGAGCAGGCAGTGGTCCCACTTTGCTTTAAGAAAAACAGACTGCATTTTAACAAAAAAAAAACTGCTTTATTTAACAGCAGTCACAGACATGGCGGTCTGCTGCCCCCAGCAGTCCACCATCCTGTTACTGCAGACATTCCAAATGGGGACACAAATTGCAACCTACCTCATGAATACTAATGAAGTGAGTCATTTGTGACCCCATTGGGAATCGCTATTTGTGTCTGAGACGCGTTTGTATAATTCTATTTCTGAGTCTCTAATTGCGACTCACAAAAAGTCCAAATTACAGACTCGCAAATAGAAATTAACATATATCTGGCCCTAGATCCTTTGATAGGGAAGTAGGACTCGAGAGTTGACCCAGGAAATGCTAGTGTTCCTGCCTTAAGAAAGAAGACTGTGTATATATTATTTGTACACACAATTTGGCTGTAGATGTTCAGGAACGCCCATGTACTAGCCATGCAAAAAATATCCTATGATGCTACTTCCTCTGTGTATGTTTGCTGCAGAATGCAGCATACATGCAAAGAGATAATAATTAGGAGAAATAAAGATATTTCTCCTTGTTACACCAGCCCCAGTTAGTCTCACCAACTTGGAGCAAACCTATGTTTATAAGTCTTTGCATCAAAATGCATAGGCAGATGCACAGGAATGTCCAAGCACCACTTATGTAATGTCTATCTGATGCAAGGAAAGACGGGGCAATGTGGTACCGTGGGTAAGTTTTATTTTTTTAAAGAAGCCACACAAGCAAGATTTGCATTTCACTGTATATCCCAAAATAGATTTTGTGTCAGGGCTTTTGCTAGAAAAGTGACCCAACCCCAACTCAATATCTGGGATCAACTTATACAATTACTTTTTTTTAAAACTCTGCCACAAAGGAAATGGGAACAAGAAGAAATGTGCCAGTAAATCTGTTTTACTTAATTGGTTGCAAAGCCTGAACTTTAAAATATCTTATGGTGTGAAGGCACCTGTTACAGAGATTATTGTGTTACCAGTAAAGTTAACCTGTCTCCTGCAAACCACATCATATACCATGTAGATAATAGATATTTATTTTATTTATAGAGGTAAGTGGGTTACTGCTTTCAACAGAGATCCTTTTCTGACTTACAGTTCATAAATTTCAATCCTTTTAACATAGCACAGTGAGCTATCAAGGATATGTGACATACCATGTAACCCTCACTCACTTATGTACCACATCCCGTATATTGATTTACACACTTGTATGATTTATTGTCAATGTAATGTGTATGTGTGATATAAAGCACTCTGACAGCCTGCATTGGGAGGAGTAACGCTATAAAAAAATTGTGATATTTAAATTGTTATTTTATGTAAATACTGGGACAAGCCAGCACATGTGACAAGCTTACACTGCATCCAAATCTTTTATATACAGTGACTAATAAAGTTCAAAAGTGTGCCTCTCTTGAGTACCTGTGAAGTGCTAACAAGCTGTGTGCATTTGTTCCCCCTCCACGGCATTAGCATCTAGGTGCAAGGTTCCAGATACCTCCCAGCAAGGATATTGAGCTACAGGTGAACTGATGGGCCCTTAATTTTTGCTGGTAGTATGGGACCAGCTGGAGGCTGAACCAGGAAACCCCCCTAGCTGCCTACACTTGTAGCTCAGATCAAAAGCAGACAATGTGCAGGTGCTTTTGATTGTGTACCAGTGTTTCAAAATTACACCAGGATAAGTTCTGAATATTTTACAGTGGTGCCCACCTTTTTGGCAGGGTGGAGTGCATCCACCCTGTGAAAACAGTGTTTGTACACCGTCCACCGGTGTGTATCCCCAACTTCTGCCCTGCTATGACCCCATTGCCTCAGACTAGGCAGCGGGGTTTGCAAACTGTGGTGTCCAAATGTGTTGAGGCAGGTAGAGCAAGCCTGGTGCCGCTGTAGAGGCAGAATAAAAAAAATAAAAAAAGTTCTGTCCTACTATTTGCAACTAATACAACTCCAGTGGTAATGAAATGGTTGGCACATCAGTTATAAAACAGTTACAACACCCAGCTAAACAAAAATGAGAATTTCTCTTGAAGCAATCAGTGGTTGAGTGGGATAGCCATAATAATCCTCAGTCTATATTTTGTATACTGATGTTATAATGTCTGGCAGACATCTAATGCAGTCACCAGTGAGAAATAGAGAGGATCATACATACCATGACTGGCAGCTCGCCTGCATATCAGGTCAGATGAGACTGTGGTCTTCGCTCCCCTAAAGGAAAATTGTCTGCAATTTTATTAAGTCCTTGCCTGCCTGGCTAAGATTTCTGTACTGTCTCTATGTCTATCAGTGCAGTGGTTACAAACAAAGCACTGCAATCTACCAAGTGACCACCATGGTGCTTTGGCCCTGGTTGGCAAATGTGTTTATTTTTTAGAAATGAACCCCAAACCGGGCTTTGTTTCTGAAAACCTAAAAAACAAATGGCACTGACTTGCTGTTAGTTTTCTCTCAGAGTGTAGGGGTCATTTCTGTTGTTCATATTTTGGACCACCAGACATTAACCGCTTCCATGCCGAGGACATCCTATGACACGGTTGAGCTGTGCCAAGGATGTAATCGTTATGTCCTGGCACTAACCCACAGGGGAGTGCTAGTGCTCCCCCTTGAGTTGCGCACCGATCCCCCTGGCAGGGATGGCAGCGGAAGCACCCAGAGCTTGCCAAAATGCACTGGAAGCTATGCTTTCAGCGTGTCACATATTAGTTTCTCCTCAGGAAGGAAGAAGGGGATGTCAGAGAGGCATTGAAGAAAAGGAAAGGCTTTTCGCTTCCTTTGTTGTCTCTTTGAACATTCCTGCTCTACGATGGCATAGTGATTGTGCAGCAGGAATGCCCACTAGACAGTAGGGATTTGTTTTTTTCAAAAATGTGTGATTATTTGGGGGGCAACCTCTTGGGGAAGGGTCGCTCCCCTTAGGAAAGCAATATGTTGGCCGTTTTTGACCCCCTTGGGGCAGATCAGACATTTATTTACTCCGATCTGCCCCCAAGGGTGGCAGAAACCACTAGAAACCAGGGATTCATTTTATAATTCTATTTTGGTGCTTGAGGGGCAGTCCCTTGGGCAAGGGTTGCTCCCCTTTGGGGGCAATATGTTTATGCTGCTTCTGCCCCCCCCCCTTTGGGGGCAGATCAGCCATATTTTTAGGCCGATCTTCCCCTAAGGGGGCATAAACCCACTAGACTCTAGGGATATATTTGTTTTTTTTTATTTTACATATGGGGAGCAGCCCCTTAGGTAAGGGTCACTCCACAAGGGGGTATTATACTTCAGACCATTTCTGCCTCCCTTGGGGGCTGATTGGCCTATTTGTATTAGGCCCATACGCCCCCAAGAGGGACAGAAATCACTAGGCACCAGTTATTTTTGTATTATTATTTTACATATCTTTATTAGGCCCATCTGCGGAAACCACTTAGGCACCAGGGACCATTCTGTGTGTGTCTGTTTTGTTTGGAGGAGGTTATCCCTTGGGTAAGGGTCATGGGGGCACATTACCGTTGGCCATTTCTACCCCCCCTTGGGAGAAGATTGGCCTATTTTTATTAGGCCCATCTGCCCCCTAGGGAGGCAGAAACCCACTAGACACCAGGGAGGAATTATTTGTAAAAAAAGAGGGTGGAGACCATACCCTATCCCAAATCAATGGAGACAAAATTGTTCTGTCCACCAGGGTCAGATGGGTTAATACCCACGGATCTGCCCCCTGGGGGGGCAGAAAGCCCTTTAGGTGCCAAGAAGTTTTTAAAAAATAGAGGGGTGATGGCTGCCAGCCACTATTGGCATGGTTATGCACCCCACATCAACTGAAGGGGGTAAATCTTTCAGCTCCCCCTTGCAAACTAAAGCATCTCATCCGAATGGCAAGCAAGACGACATTTGACTCTTTTGGGTTTTGATTTTACATATGGGCCAAGAGATCTTGGTTAATTTCCAATGGAATGGTGAGCGGCTGCACTTTTTGGACTTTGATATGCTGCCCCTAGAAAAACCTACCAGATCTAGGTGGTCATTACGAACATGGTGGTCTGGACCGCCACGCCGGCGGTGGCAGTCATTATCGCCAACGGCATGGCGGTCCAGACTGCCATATTCTGAACACAGTCACCTGTATGTGACACGCCAACCTCCCCCCTTTCCACTACACATACCCACCCCCCAAGCCCCTAGATCCGCCCCCACCCTTGAACCCAAAAAACCGCCCCCCAACCCTCTACCCCAAACCCCCATGTAGGTCCCCCCAACCTGACCCTCACCATCCCCCACCCCTACATACAGGTCCCACCAAACCCCTACATCCACATGCACCAATTTACCTACATGCACACATGCATACATGTACTCAGACACACATCCCCCAGACATACACTCACGCACACCCACATGCACTCACACACTCACATATATCTCCCTCCCCCCTTCCCTCTTGGACAGCACTTACCTCCTCTGTCATGCTGCTCCGGGAGGGAATGGGCTCCCTGGATGCTGCTCTGCACCATCGCCGCCTCTCCATACACCACCACGCCTATAAGTGCTTCATTGTAGGTGTGGCGGTGTATGGTCTGACGTGACAGTGAGGGTGGAGCAGCATCCATCCCAGCCACTGACCGCTAGCATGGCGCATGGTGGCCCTCACCGCCATCAATTGATCATTATTTGGCGGGATGCCGGCCGCCGCCATTGGCAGTCTTCTATTGGCCGCCAGCACAGTTGGCGGCGGGGCATCCCGCCAAGTGCATAATGAGGGCCCTAGACACATCTGAAAACTAAACATCTGGGTGAGTTCAGGGTGGTGTGCTTCAGATGCACTCCACACCATTTTCTTACCCACAATGTCCTGCAAACCTCTGAGTTTGCTTGAAATCAACCATTTTGCCTACATTTATGTGATGGAACCTTCTGGAATCCGCAGAAATCCACAAAATTCCTGCCACCCAGCATTGTGACATCTATACTGATAAATATTCTGGCCCACTTGTCAGCCTAAAACATTTGAAAAAAACCCTGCCCTCTTGGACCCGTTTTGGCTCCCCATAATTTTCTATATGTTTTTGACCCTTCCCTGCCACAGGCACTTGGCCCGACTACACAAGTGATGTATCATTTTTACCTGGAGACTGAGTGGAATACTGGGCAGTAGGAAATTTGTACCAGTGCAATGATCCCACACAAAAATGTGTAGAAATTTTGTGTTTTTTTTAGCTAAATTTGAGGCTTGCTGGGGATTCTGGGAAGGAAAATGCTGGGGGATCCACACAAGGCACCCTTCCTTTGACTCCCTCAGTTGTCTAGTCTTTAGAAATGACAGGGATTCATAGGTTTCCCTAGATGGCTGCTGGCCCAGGACTTAAAACACAGGTGCCCACTTTGCAAAGATAGGTAGTTTTGTAATAGATCATTTTGATGTGTCCATGTTGTGTTTTGGGCCCATCCCTGTTGCGGGCAGTAGGCCTACCCACACAAGTTAGGTACCATTTTTATTAGGAGACTTGGGGGAATGCTGGGTGGAAGGAAGTTTTTGTCTCCCCATAGATTCCAGAACTTTGCAGCGCCAACGTTTTTTAGCAAAATTGTGAGGTTTGCATAGAATCCTGGGTGACAGAACCCAGTGAGAGTCCCACAAGTCACTCCATCCTGGATTTCCCTTGGTGTTTAGTTTCCAAAAATGTATAGGTTTGCTAGGGTTCTCTAGGTGCCAGCTGAGCTAGAGGCCAAATTCTGCAATTAGGCACTTTGCAAAAAACGCGTCTGTTTTGACTGGCAAAGTGTGATGTGTTTTGGGGCATTTCCTAACACAGGCACTAGGCTTAACCACACAAGTGAGCTACCATTTTTATCGGGAGACTTAGTGGAACACAGAATGGAAGAATATGTGTTATTGCCAAATTTCTTTCTCTACATTTTTTTGCCTTCACATTTAGGACAGTGTGCAAGAAAGAAGTCATTTTGAGACATGCTGTGTAATTCACATACTATTATGGGGACCCCCGAATTCAGAAATGTGCAAATAACCACTGCAACTAAACTCCATACCTTGTGCCCATTTCGGAAGTCCATAGGTGTCCATGATACCTATTTTTCACTCTTTATTGTTTAGCAAATGAATTGCTGTATACTTGGAATACAGTAAAAACCCATTGCAAGGTACTTAATGGAGCTGGGTACCTTAGATTCTTTGGGAACCTACAAGCTCTAAATATCCCTGCAACCAGAAAGATCCAGCAGATGTAACAGTACATTGCTTTTTAAAATCTAGCATAGCTGGCAAAAGTTATAGAAGAAAACGTGGATGGAAATTGACTTTTTTTTTAACTGAATTTCAATTTTTTTTTTATTTCAACTGTTATTTTCTATAGGATAACCTTGAAGGATCTACACAAATGACTCCGTTCTGAATTCAGAATTGTGTGTACTTTTTAGAAATGTTTAGCTGTCAGGGATCCACCAATAATTTTACACCTATGTATGTCACTAACTGGAAGGAGGCTGAAAGCACACCAAATAGTAAAAATGGGACATGTCTCAGTAAAATGTCAAAACTGTGTTGAAAAATGTGGTTTTCTGATTCAAGTCTGATGTTCTCCAAAGCTGGGAAGATGTTGATTTTAGCAACATAAACCCTTTATTGATGCCATTTGCAGGGGGAAAAACAGATGCTTTCTTCTGCAGCACTTTTCCCATTTTTCCCATTTTTCCCACAAATCTCACATTTTAGCTGTATTTTGGCTACTTTATTGGACTCTTAAATGGGAACCCACAAACTCTGCATACCTTTAGAACCCTCAAGGTGTTGGGAAAAAATGAATGCAAATTTGGCATCAATAGCTTATGTGGACGAAAAGTTATGGTTGTCTAAGCGTGAACTACCCCAAATAGCCAAAAAAGGCTTTGCACTGGAGGGTGCACAGGACTGGCAGTGAACGGGTTAATTATGTCCCAAGTAGGGTGGACCTTTTGACATACATTGACTGATTGCACTATGTCAGACACTTCATCAGTCAAACGCTCTTCACCATTCGAGTCAGCTGAGCCTCCACCTCCGGAAACCTAGTTATTTTATCCGCCTCTAAATGACACAGGTGAAAGACGGGCTGCATCTCACTAATTTACAAGTTACCCCCCTCTCTGCCAGCCTCAAAATGAAGCCAAGAACTTGACTTTTACACTCATTAGTTCTATTCATGAGTATCGTCTCACTTTGTTCCATAAAAAGCAATATTTGGAATTATTTTCCACTCACATCGGTATTATATATAATTCAACACAATTATGCCATCACCTGCATCTGCATACTTCAGCCTCCCAAAACATTTCTTGTTTTCTACCTAACGCTGTGATGATCAAACTCCTCCTCCATCTGTGTCTGCTCTGCCATTTTGTAACATCCTATGTTAACTTTACACATTGTGTGGTTGGATTATTGGGTCATGACTGTCTTGACATATTTTAATCTTGGGTTTATTCCATGTATGAAGAGTGGCCAAATTCGAGTACTGCATATTAGATGATAGTCACTGCAGACGTAACACTGTCTACTATTTCTTATATAATGACCTTGTGGTTTTCTCCACATGATATTGTAGCAGCCAGCATGTTTGCGATAGTGCCTAGATTATTGAGAGAAACTCGTGCGAAATATGCATAATGCTAAATTATCGTTTCAAACATTGATTCATTTGGAATGCGCTTTCAGGTATGATGAAGGTGAAAACTAAAGTAGACAGGTGTTATACTCCAGCCTAATAAGGTTTCTTCATTGATCCTTATATGTCAAATACTTGCTGAAGCAGGGAGCCAACATTGGGGAAAGAGCTGCAATGAAAAAGAACGAATCAAAACAACCTCCCTGACTCCATTATAGAACTCCTGCGGCTAGATAGTTTCTCTGTTGGGTATTTTGAACAGCACAATAACACGCAATCTAATAAAGCAAAATGTTAATATACTGATATTGAATATTTATTTAATTGCATTTCTGAAATGATTTTCTAGAAATGCCTGAAATGAAAGATGCCTGCATTCTAAATTAACTTGGAAGCCCTCCAAGAATTATACATTGGCTCAGATGTTTTTCTTTAGCATTTGAAAACAACTGCAGTGTGGCGAGAAGTGGTACAGATAAGTATACTTCTGTATATCAAACGAAAAAAATTATGGAATTCTTCTATGAGAAGCTGCATTTGTTTGTGTGTATTTGAGTTAATTTGACGTTAACATGTTCAGATGCAAAATTTAAACATTGAAATTCACTGTGATCAATGCACTGAATGCCTTTACAGTTATGGACAGGCAGAGGGTGTTTGCGCAACTGTAGAGAACGTTAGGGCCTGAGTTAGTTTGGGATATGAAAAATCCTCAAATGTATAAAGGAGCTGTTAAACGCGGGGATAAATTAACTAGTGGGATTTCCCTATGGTACTACATATAGAGCAAAATGAGTCCAAAATGGTTTGAAGCAAAGATGATGCAAATTAATATATACCAGTGGGCCAGATATGTCCCTCCTCCTTTGCCGTTTTAAACAAAGTCATCACCAATCATGTGGAATAGTACTGTTACGGCCTGATTTATGTTAATTAGAATCGCCTCTGTGTCATTTTTTGAAGCAAAAGCGGCACAAACTTACAACATATAATTATTTTGTAAGTTGGCCTCTTTTGTGTCAAGAAATGACACAAAGGCGGCACTAACTTTTCATAAATCAGGCTCTAACTTTTTCCCAAAACTGTGCTAATTGTCAAATCACATAACTCCAGTCAGAATCAAATGTATAGCGGAAGAGGAATTATCTGTGGACAATGCTGAGTGTGGTGTCTTCATTATAAAATGTTGACATCGCGATCTGAGCGGTAACCATGGGGATGAGAGCTGGGGATTCGAGGGATGACGGTTGGGATGGCAGAGTGTATGATGGATGAGGTGTTTCAATGAATAAACTTCTGTTGAACATAAATGTTTATTCATACGTTTATTTGGTGCTCACCTACCTTCACATTTGCCGATGAGTTTGGGATACGTTGCCTCAACATCATTACAAGTATTCCTGGTATCGCTTCTTATGGTGACGCGTAGGAGACCCGCGACGGCAGGCTGGGGGTTGGTCTCTGTGTCTCGTTCCCTGCAATCCGGAGCACTTCATTAAACAGAGATCTTCTTGGAGGCGTGGAGAAGTGTGTTGACATTAGAGGCGGAGCTGCTGCGGACGGTGTCAGATGGCAATTGGAGGCAGAGCTGTATTACGGCAGGATTGCTGTGAGGATTGGCAGCTCGAAGGAGGCAGAGTGGTGACTGTTAATTTTATTGTTGTGGTTCACTGTGCTAATGTGGCAGCGCTTCCGTTTGGAAGGGCGTTTTTGGGATCTCTACTGTGTTTTGAAGAGTTTTTTTTTTCTTTTCAAATTTTAAGTGGCAAGTTAAAACGGCATTGCTTGGCAGTGTTAGACAAGTTTTAAGGAGTGCACTTCATTAATGCATATGGAGCACAGAATGTAACATGGTGACAGGCACACCAGTATTGCCTGTCAACGTAGATTTCAAGGAATACGGCGATAGGCACACCTCAAAGCATGGGAAAAAAGGATTGTGCATGAAGTGTATGGTGACAGGCACACCTCTGAATATTATTTTTTGTTTTTGTTTCTGTGAGAAACATATATGTTATATGAACTTGTGATGTGCTAATGTATTCTGGTAAGGTAATACAGTACATTCAAGTTAGGAGCTACTTTGTAAGGAATTAAGTAACCATGCAGAATGTAACACCTCCCCCTTTTTTTCTGAGTGGTCCTGACAAACCAATTTATCTATGGACAAAATGGAAAAAAATGTTTGTTCATTATGCAAGGGTGTGTGGTCCAACTTTAGGTGCAGACAGGAAACATGCCTTGCTGATGCATTGTCTGGGGGGTGAAGGGCAGGAGGTTCTGGAGAACTTTCCAGATCTGGGTAGTGAAGAGATTAGGAATTTAAATGAATATGAGATATGTGTGAGGAAAGTAGACAAACGTTATTTACCCAGAGTGAGTACGATTATGGAGAAATATTATTTTGGTAAGAGAGAACAAGGAAAGGATGACTCTGTGGAGGAGTATATAACTAGTTGAAGGACATTGACAGCTTCATGTAAGTTTGGTGCTTTGATGGATGAGAGGATTAGAGATCAATTTGTGTTGAAATACAGCAGTGATAAGATTAGGGAGGAGTTATGGTTGAAGGATGAACCACTTTTGGAGGAAGTCATTATTGTGGCAAAGAGGGTGGAACACATGTTGAAATGTATGAAGGAGTTGAGTGAAGTAAAGAAAGTTACACCAGTTGAGGGTACAAGGGTTGATGAGGTGTTGTGTGAAGTGAGAAACAAGGAGGTTGCTGATGTGAAGAAGAAAGAGGAGATGCAGAAGTTTAAAGGGGAATGTTTTAGAGGTGGAAGGAGTGGTCATAGGGTGAATGCAAGTAATTGTCCAGCGTTTTATTTGTTTTGCAATAGCTGTGGGAAGAAAGGTCATTTTTATAAACGTTGCCGTAATAATGAGAAGAAAAATTTCAATGATACTTTTATGAGGGAGGTTAAGGCGGTTTCACAGGAAATGGTTTTTCAAGTTGAGGCACAAGTAAATTGCAATGAGCATCCTATTGAGGTTGGTATCGTAGATGGTGTTAGTATTTTGATGTGTTTCGATTCGTATTCACAGTTGACTATTATTTCTAAGCAGAGTTTTGATACATTATCTGTGAAAGATAAAAAGTCAAAGAAGATGGATGTGTGTCCTGGAGGTTATGGTGGTCAACCTATAAAGAGTTTATGGTACTTTGAGGGTCATCTTGAGTTAAAAGGAAGGCATCTTATAGGGAAGATTTATGTATCCAACCGGGGTGATCATTTACTGAGTTGGGCACATCAAAGGCTGTTGAGGGTGATACTAAATCCTAATGCTCAACCACAAGTTCAGGTGCAGAAAGTAGATGATTATGAGAGACTGTTTGTTCGTGAATTTCCAGTGTTTTCTCTGAAGTTTTTGGATGTCTTAAGAGTTACAAACATAAGATAAGGTTGAAGAAAGATGCTATTCCTGTGGTGGCAAAGGTGAGGAGAATTCCTTTAGCTTCACAGGAATCAGTGATGACGGAGCTTAAGAGATTAGAAAATCTGGGTGTAATAGAAGAGGTTGAAGCAACGGAATGGTTGGCTCCCATAGTGGTGGCAAAGAAAGGTGATGGTGATATAAGATTGTGTGTGGAGCTTAGGGCCTTAAACAAAGAAGTAGTTGTGGACACATTTCCTCTTCCGTATATTGAGGAAATTGTGTCTATTTCTCCACTTTAGACTTAGCATCGGCATATCACCAGGTGGAGTTGGAAGAGAGTTCACAAGAATTGACAGTTTTTATTATACCTTTTGGTGCATATAAGTTCAAGAGGATGCCATTTGGACTGGTTTCTGCAGCTGCAGTATTTCAGCGTATTATGAACAGAGTGTTGAAAGATTTGACAGGTGTGAAATGTTATCAGGATGATGTGTTAGTTTTTGCTGATACTATGGAGGAACATATCAAACTTGTGAAAGAGGTGTTGGAGTGCTTAAATCGGGCAGGTCTTACGTTATAGAGAAAGAAATGTTGTTTCGGATTGACTGAAGTTTAGTATTTAGGTCATTTGATTTCAGGTGAGGGTGTGAAACCTAAACGTGATCTGGTTATGACGATTAAAAAATTGGTCTCTCCACAAACAAAAGATGAAGTTAGTTCATTTGTGGGTATGGTCAAATAATCGTTTAACATGAAAGAGCTATTGAAAAGAGGAAGAGAGTTTAAATGGAGTTCTGAGTGTGAGAAAGAGTTTGTGAAAAGAAAAGAGGAGTTAGAAAGTGCACCTTCTTTACAGGCTTTTAAACCTGACAGACAAACATTTATTGTTATTGATGCAAGTGCGAATGGTCTGAGGGCAGTTCTAATGCAGGAACAAAAGGGAAAGAAAGTAATGATTGCTTGTACATTTAAATCTTTGAGTGGAGCTAAAAAGAATTACTTGGTAATTGAAAGATAATCCTTCGCCAATTTTTGGGCTCTTAAAAAATGTAAACATTTTGTTTGGGCCACAGATTTTGTAGTATTGTCAGATCATAAACCACTCGTTGAGGTGTTTGGCAGCAAGGGTTTAAATTGCATCTCTGCAAAAATCATCATTGGGTTACAAGAGTTCAAGTTCAAAGTGGAATGCTTATCAGGAGCATTGAATGTAAGTGCGGATTGTCTTTCGAGATTGGTGAATGTCAATATGCCAGAAGAAGAACAAGAGTGTATGGTGGGTTTAGGGGACACTATGGGCCTGATTCTAACTTTGGAGGACGGTGTTAAACCGTCCCAAAAGTGGCGGATATACCACCTACCGTATTACGAGTTCCATAGGATATAATGGACTCGTAATACGGTAGGTGGTATATCCACCACTTTTGGGACGGTTTAACACCGTCCTCCAAAGTTAGAATCAGGCCCTATTTCTGAAACTTTTAGTAGCGTGTGTCAAATTACTTGTGGAGCTATAAGTGAGCGGGCATGGAAGGAAGCATTGGAAGAAGATGTTGAGCTATGTAAAGTGTGTAAAGCTTTGAAAAATGGGAATTTTTGTAAACTAGAAAAAGTTTGGAGTCTGGTTAAGGATGAATTGGCTGTGGACAAAGCCATGTTATTGAGGGGTACAAGATTAATTTCACCAAAGATTCTGAGGAAAAAAATTGTGGGTGAAGCACACGAAAGTCCTCCTGGAATTGTGAAAACAAAAGAAAATTTAAAAACCAATTTTTGGTGGCCAGGGATGGATTTAGAATTTGAACTCATAATTAGAGAGTGTGTACAATGTGTTCGAAGTGACAAAGTATTGAAGTCTCAGAATGTTCCTATGTGTTGTAGAAAATTACCATATAAGCCTTGGGATGATGTAGCAATAGACATTGGTGGGCCTTTACAAAAGGAGCATTCAACAATGTATTTGATTCTGTTGCTAGATTAATATTCCAGATGGGTGGAAGTTAAAAATGTAAATGACAAATCTTCTTTCAGTGTGATCAGTTCTCTTGAAAACATTTTCAGGAAAGAAGGTTTTCCGAAATCAATTTTATCTGATAATGGTCCTCAATTTTGCTCAAAAGAATTTGGGAAATTTATGGATGATTGTTGCATTATTCATAAAAGATCAGTGGTTTATCATCCGGAAACTAATGGAGCAGTAGAAAGGTTTAACAGATACATAAAGGAAAGCATCCACCTGGCTAGGGTGAATGGATAAATTGCCGAGAAGAACTTATGAGGAGGATCACTGATTATCGGTTCTCTCCACATGCGACTACTGGTAAATCTCCATTTGAGATGGTCAGAAGGAGCATACCCGATACCAAGCTTTGTCCGGGATGGATGGATTGGTTGAAGAATAATTACAATTTGTTTAAGACAGATTGGAGAAGAATAGAAGAACAACTTATGTGTAAAAGGAAACAGGAATATGATGAAAGAAAGAAGGTGTGCAAAGCGAATGTGAATGTTGGGGATGTAGTGAAAGTAAAATCTCCAGTGAATTGTGTGAAAGGGTCTAAATACAGTAGACCTTTGAAGGTTATCCAGCTGTTCAGGAACATGGTCAAGACTTCTGATGGAAGAATTTGGAACATGAACAGAGTTGTTCTTTTAAAAGAACTTTTGGAGAAAAATGTGGTGATGTTGGGTGACAACGATAATCTTGCAAGTGAATCAATTTGTTTAAATGTGGTAATGATGAGCATATGAAAAGAGCAAGGGAGGAGACAAGAAGAAGTAGAAGAAAGAGGGTTAGTCCTGGACATTTGAAGGACTATGTTGTAAATTAAGAAACATCATTTTGTGTTTGTGTTATATAGTTGGAACTTGAGCATTATATTGGGGAGGTGTGGAATTTTCAATATTGTTATTTTATGCTAGTGTGTTATTTATAGCGGGCATGTTAAAAAAAAGATATATATATCAAATTATTTTGTACCATTAATTTGTTGAATGTGAAAGGGAGATGTATGGTGTCTTCGTTATAGAATGTTGACATCGCGATCAGGGTGGTAACCGTGGGATGAGAGCTGGGGATTCGAGGGGCGACGGTTGGGATGGCAGAGTGTACGATGGATGAGGCATTTCAATGAATAAACTTCTGTTGAACATAAATGTTTATTCATACGTTTATTAGGTGCTTACCTACCTTCACACTGAGCATCACCAGAGACACACTAGAGGTCCTTTTTACCATCTCCTGGGAGGCAGACACAAAAGGAAAGGTGGTAAACCTGGACACCACCACTTGCAAGGATGACACCGTGAAAGTTCGTCCTTTTGGCCAGGAACAATTAATGCTACGCATCGATTGTACCACAGGGCCATCTCATCCTGAGCAATCCTTTTTTCACTTTGCTCTCACAAGCAGCACCCAACTAATGGAAGAACAATAGCCTTCGTTATCTGCTGTACCACAACCCAAACCATTTTCTCCTAATAGCTAGTTCAGGAGCTTTTAAGGGAGGAGTGACTGGGCAGCAGGAAATACTATGGCTCATATTTAACAGAAAATGATGAAGTGCAACGCTGCACCATAATTGGCAGCGCTATGCTCCGTCATATTCACAACTCAGGGATGCACTGCATTTTATTGAAAATGGCACACCCCTGTGTTGTCCCCTGAGACGGTGCTAAATTTGCAGCCGAGCACCAACACAGCCACCCTTGTGCCATGGTGCAAGAATGGCTGTGTTGAGGGGAAGATTGTTTTTGTGCAGGAAGAGACACCTTTCTACACAGAAACAATCTTAAATGGTGATTTGCTCTTTCTATGTGTGCTACATGCAGCACACATAGAAAGAGCAAAGAACGCAAAGAAATAAAAGTATTTCTCCATGTTGCGCTATGCTAACGCTACCCCTGGGGTGGCGTTGGATTTTGGCACTGCCTCAGGCTTATGAGACTTCATAAATCTGAGGCAACGTCAAAATGCAATGGGTGTTGCTATGGCACGCCCACAGCACTACCCATTGCACGCAACTTCCACGCAAAGTGCTTCATGTGAAGGGGCTGTATTTACAAGGTGGCCATCTTGTATATACAGTGCAGGGCAGAGCGCACATGGAGCATCACGAAAAGTGACACTCCAGTGGCGCTAGGGGCCCTTAAATATGCCCCTACATGCTTTAGTACCGTTAAATGGCTCAGTCCCTGAGTTTTGCTGCCTTCTAAGAATCACTGGTTGCTCATCACTTGCTTCACTTGCTTCCTGACCAACTAGATTAACAGTCTCTCTCAGAAACCTCATTGTAGTATTTGTTTCTAGAGAAGTTATGTGTTCCTATTTATTCATTTATTGTATTTGTAATGGTATGTCCCATCCCCCCCTGTCCTGGCACAATGTGATCTCTTAGAATGCTTGAGGATTCTAGAGGGATCAGTTGAGAGAGAGAGACTGATGTGCCAGGTGGGTTGGAGTTTCTTGTATACGCAACTTATGAATAAATCAACTGAAGTATTTCAACTGGATCTCTAGTCCATCTTCTTTTCGTGGCACAGTGCCTACTACAATTTGGCGACGAGCTGTGGAACTTTGGACCTTTCACATCTTGAAACTTCAACACACCATCTTTCTTTTATGACTTCATCGTTTTACTATAAGGAGGTACTGTGACTTTTAATCTTTTCCAACTACCTATTTTTCATAAAAAAATCTTTCTTGAAACTAAACACCTCGGAGCCCATTTAATCCGTTTAATCCTGTTACCTAGCAACATTATCTCCGACACAGTCTTCTCTCAGCTGCTCTGTTACCAAGCAACTCAGATTGTGTGTACTGTTACCAAGCAATTCAAAGACTCGCAGTATGGATTTCCTCACACTTGTTGCTTGGTAACTAGAAAACATTTCAAGAGCCTCGAACGAAGGATTTCCCAAGGTAGTTGCTTAGCAACCCGTAAGACTCTTTTCCCTCGTTGGTTCAGTTTCTTGGCCTCGTGCTCGTTGTTTGGCAACTAGAAAGTCTTTCAGAAATCTCACACAAAGGATTTCCCAGATTAGTTGTTTAGCAATCCCTATAACTGGATTTGAGAACATTATTATTGGGCTACAAAACATGGGCAAAATGGAACGTTAAAAACTAAAATTTAATTATAAAAGAAAAAGAAATATTGTTTTGAGATAATTAAAACAAATTATTTTTAAAGGAATAATTTAAGACAATTTTCAGCAGTCATGCAAAATATCTCACCACTTCCATTTTTTCTATCAGTTCCTGGAGAGCCTACTATTCCATGGAATAAGTGGAAAAAAAGTATTTTTAACCTATCTCCGTATATGTGGCAGCAACTTATCAGCAGATAGGAAAGCATCTCTTCTTCAACACTGTCTTAGAGCTGAAGGGCAAGAGGTTTTAGAAACTTTACCTACGATCACCTCATCAGAATGTGCAGAAAGAGATTCCTCCGTCAATTAATTGGAGATATGTTTGCTCAAATTGGATAAACACTATCTACCAAAAATTTCCATCGTACTACAGAGGTACTATTTTGGGAAATGTAAGCAGAATGACAATGAAACTGTAGAAGAGATCAACTTATGCTTGAATGTAGGAGCAACAAGATTAGGGAAGCATTATGGTCAAAGAACCATTCTACTTTGGAGGAAGTATTGGCAATTGCAAAGCAGGTTGAGCACTCGGAGATGTGCATGGAAGATCTGAAGGAATCTAAGGAGAAGTTTACTACTGTTCAATCTCTGACTAAGGACAAGACTTTTCTTGACAAAAAATCCAAGTTAAATTGTTTTAGACGTGGGTCTGTTTCCCATTTGCCTAACAGTAAAAAGTGTCCAGCTGTGAGTGTTACATGCAACAAATGCAAGAAGAAGGGGCATTTTGCTAAATATTGTAGGTCTGGGACTAAACTAGAAATGAAAGTGAATAAAGTTGAGTGTGATGATGATAACCACGACTTTATATTACAGGTGGTCAATGATGTCAATTGTGTTTCTAACGTGTGTTGCGAATATCCATCAGATTTTGTGGTAGTGAATGGTGTTCGAGTAGCGATGATGATGGACTCGGGTGCAAAGCTAACCCTGGTATCTGTTACAGATTTTGATAAATTATTTTGAGGAAAGGTGTCTCTGGAGAAACCTGATGTGATGCCTTACGGTTATGGCGGCAAACCTACTGAGCTAAAGGGATACTTTAATCCTTCGATAATGTTCAAAGGGAACAGAATTTATGGGAAGATCTACGTTCCAGTTGTAGGAGACACCATCTTAAGTTGGCCGCATCAGAAATTATTAAATATTCTTATTCCAAATTCTGTACCACAAGTCCATGTACAAAATGTTTGTGACTTCGGTGAAGAGTTGAAGAGTGAATTTCCCGATGTTTTTAGTCCTAAAGTGGGGTGTATTAAGGGTTACAAGCATCGTATAGTTTAGAAAGATGGTGCTTTACTTGTTGCGTGTAAAGCTAGAAACATTCCTTTTAGTTTGAGGGAAAAAGTTAAGGTTGAGATTCAGAATCTAAAATCTCAAGGGATAATTGAGGATGTGGAAGCTGCCCAATGGATTGCGCCCATAGTTGTATCTTTAAAAAAAAAATGGGGATATCAGGTTGTGTGTAGACTTGTGCAACCTGAACAAAGAGGTGATTGAGGACAGATTCCCTTTACCTAATATCACAGAAATGGTGGGGTCATTAGGCAAAGCGAAGTACTTTACTACTTTGGATTTAAGTTCTGCCTACCATCAGGTGCAAATATGTGAGCAATCCAAATTGTTAACTTCTTTCATAACACCTTTTGGGGTATATAAGTTTAACCGAATGCCTTTTGGACTTTGTTCAGCAGCATCTGTTTTTCAAAGGCTCATGACTGATATGTTGGGAGATACAGCTAATGTGAAGTTCTTTCAAGATGATGTGCTCATATTTACAGATACATTGGAGCATCACAAGGAGAGAGTGAGGGCAGTTTTGAAGATTTTTTAAACTAAAGGAATAACACTTAAAAGTGATAAATGCAGGTTTTTCAGATCCGATATTACATATCTAGGTCATGTAATTTCAGGTAGTGGGTCAAACCCAAGTATGATTTAGTCAAGACCATAATCAATTTGTCTACTCCTGATAAGAGAGAAGATATTCAAGTCTTTCTTGGCATGGCTGAGTACTATGCGAGATTTGTTCCCAACTTTGCTAAGAGGTCTAACTACATTAGGAGGTTACTCGGAAAAGGTGTGATGAATTTATGGATCTCGAACAGGCTTTATCATTTGCTCAATCTTTAAGTAGCTTTCTTCTGAGTATGCCCTGCTGTGTTATAACTGACGCATCACATAAAGGTTTAGGTTGTGTTCTTAAACAATAGATGGGAAAGAATGTATAATTGCTTTTGCTTCACGTGGATTGCGGGATGCTGAACATAGGTACTCTACTATAGAGAAGGAAGCATTGGCCATATATTTGGCTATTAAGAAATTTAAACAATTTCTTTGGGGAAGAAAGTTCATATGTCAGACTGATCATAAACCCTTGCGTGAGAATTTTGAAAAAAAAGGATTAGACAACGTTTCATCTCGAATTTGTAAGTGGATCGTGGGTCTACAAGATTTGTATTTTTCTATTAAACATGTTCCAGGGTGCGAGAACAAAACTGCAGATTGCTTGTCCAGGCTGGGAGTTGAGAATTTAGAGGTGAGAGAGAAAGATGATTCTTGGTGGGTTCATGACGATGTCAGAGTATGAAGGGACGGATGGGTGTATATCTGAAGATGAATGGTTGCATGAGTTGAGCGAGGATAAAGAATTGTGAGAGATCAGAGATTTGTTGTTGTTCGGGAAGGATTGGAAGGATTCTGAAGGAAAGAATTTGTCGTTTAAAAAAGTATGGGACGAACTTTCTGTTCAGAATGGAGTAGATTTGAGAGGTTGCAAGTTGATACCTCCACATGAACTTCGTGAACGCCTAGTTGATCTGGCTCATTTCGGCCATCATGGAATATGTAAGACTAAAGAAAGAATGCGATGTGTATATTGGTGGCCTGGTATGGATTTAGTTTTGGAGAGAAAAGTCAGAGACTCTGTAGAGTGCAAACTAACTGACAAGTCCTTGAAGGTCAGGACACAACCTATGGAGTTAAAAGAGATTCCTAAGGAAGCTTGGGAAGAAGTTTGCATTGATGTAATGGGGCCTATCTGTTGTGGAGGTGTTTCTAAATATGTTGTGGTGCTGATGGATGGATTGTCACGTTGGCCCGAAGTGTTAATAATTTCAGAAATAATGTCTATGGTTATTATTAAATTTCTTTCTGATGTGTTTGCAAAGGAAGGAAATCCAAAATTTATTTTGACAGACAATGGGGTTCAGTTCACCTCTAAAATGATGAAAGAATTTTTAACATCCAGAGGGATTGTTCATAAAAAATCAGCGTTGTGTCATCCTGAGTCTAATGGAATGGTTGAACGCTTCAATAAAACTCTAAAGGAAACTATTCAGTTAGCAAAACAGTTGGGTGTGAATTGGGAGAAGTCAGTGTTGTCTAAGGTAGAAGACTATAGATTTACACCTCATTCTAGCACAGGTTTATCACCATTTGTAATGTTCAAAAAAATGTATACCTCACACCAAGATTTACCCCCCTTGGGTGAAGGAGTACATTTTAGAGCAGTTCAATTATGAAGATCAGAAGTATATTGCTATAAAGAAAAATGTGTATCTTCAGAAGAGAAGGAAAAGTGTGTATGATGCTCGTAAGTCTGTCAAACATATTGAAGCAAGGGTGGGAGACTCTGTCAAGGTAAAATAACCTGGTAAGTTTTATAGTGGGAAATCTCATTACAGTAATGTATTCAATGTGATAAAAGTTTTCAAAAATGCAGTAAAGCTCGATGATGGTCGTATTTGGAATGTAAACAGAATCGTTAAGGTATCATAAGTGAATTTTTACTTATTCAAAATTATATTATTCATTGTAATTTTTTTGGGGGGTTCTGTTCTTTTATTTTGTTTGTTAGAGGGGAGATAGTGTAGTATTTGTTTCTAGAGAAGTTATGTGTTCCTATTTATTCATTTATTGTATTTGTAATGGTATGTCCCGTCTCCCCCTGTCCTGGCACAATGTGATCTCTTAGAACGCTTGAGGATTCTAGAGAGATCAGTTGGGAGAGAGAGACTGATGTGCCAGGTGTGGGTGGAGTTTCTTGTATACGCAACTAATGAATAAATCAACTGAAGTATTTCAACTGGATCTCTAGTCCATCTTCTTTTTGTGGCACAGTGCCTACTACACTCATGCTTTCCCACCTTCATTTTTGCCTTTACTACCAATTCCAAAATCCTTGTGCCCCTGTGTTCCTTCGCTCTCAGGTGGAGCCAGCTCCTGATTCCCTGTCCACATACCTGCGCCAGAGAAGGAAACAATATAGCTCACTGCACCCTCAGACCAGAATGAGGATGGCAGGGAAATGTTTTTAAAAGCCAAGAAAACAGAAGCTTATTATATACAGAACCAGAAAAAGCACAGATTTCAGTAAGGTTAGTTGAATTCCTTACAATAATATGAAAAAAACATGTGAAATTTGTTTAGGTGAATATCATAGGCTTTGCATTGTTGGACATTAACACACAATTTAAATGTCCTGCAGTCTTGTATTCCGATCTTGTACGGTTCCCACTTAACCGGACTGCTCGAGTAAGCAAGCACAGCCTCATTGTGAAGCTGTCATAGACAAGCGAGAAATGCAGATTTAGTGGTCAGCTTTCTTCCATACAGCATTGTGTCAAAATTTCAGTCTTCTCTATTCTTTCTCTGAGAAGAGCAAGACAACTACTTCTTAGCTGCTATCTAGAGTTTTGAATAGCTTCACATGAACACTTATTTCCTTCCTGCACTAGACAAAATGTATAAAATTAATGTGAAATCAAAGGACAATTAGAACTGCATGTTCCAGTGTCTCAGATAGCAGAGTGCTGGTCCATTGTTTTGCAAATTCACAATTAGAATGTTTTGCAGCTTGCTTTATTTTGCTATTAGATTTCAGTGACCCCTTGGAGGCTTGTTTTTCTCCCACAGTGAGAAGTGTTTACCAGAAAGTTATCAACATTGTTAGAGAACAAGTTCAGGCTCAAAGACAGAAAGAAGAAATCCATGCTTAGTGCTCATGAGCTACATGATGATAACATGTTAGAACCTGTTTCATTCCACTAGACGACAGTGAACATTTGAAGCCTGAAATCTTCGATAATGTCACAACCAGTAAAGAAAGCTGACCCATTAGACTAATCGAAACAGAAGACACATCACACGATCAACAAGAATCCTCAAACAGCTTAATTTCCTCGTCAACAAGAACAGCATCCGGAGAAAGACTCCTAGTTGTTGAGGATTCAGGTGAAATGATGGATTGTTTCACGGACCACAGAGTATGCCTGGAAAAACAGCACATAATTCTCAAATATTAATAATAACAAAAAGCAGACATACCAACAGAGAGCATGGCAATAAGTGCAGTGGTTATTTCCCCAGTTTATTTGTGATACATGGGGAGCACATCTTTCCATTCCGATATGTGTATCTTGAACACATAATGGTAAGAGCATGATTAAACGTCTCAAGATACAAAGTTAATACTTGTTATGGAAGAACTACTCAATCATAGATATAGAGGGTTCTGCTACTGACTTGTGTCTCCTGACTCCCTGGTGAAATTGAAGCAGGGATTGATCCCTCCGATCTCTAGCTAGCTATCAAATAGCAGACAGTGTATTTCTTCCACAACCCTTTCCTATGACAGCATGCATCATGTAAAGAGTATTTGACCCCCGCAAACATCAATTAAGAATCAATGAAAGTGCCATGTCCATTGTGCGCTGCAGTGACGAGTGGCACATCCCTCTGGAGCAGCACAATCCCAGAATCCCACCTTTTGTCAGCAATGATTCTGATAGTAAGGAAAAACAGAAGCTCGGAGTGGCCGAATGAGGGGACAGAATTTAGGGAGGGGATGTGAGATAGTAGACCGAACTAGATAACATTAGAATTAATGAAAGTTTAATATGACCTAAGAGCAATCACTAATGCATGTAAATAAAATTATATTAAAATGTAAGCAAGGAAACATATGAAGGAGTTTTATCAGCGTGTAACTTGAATAGAATGTGCATTATAGTGT